>NC_040908.2:98821579-100076368 GCF_004126475.2 Phyllostomus discolor | reverse complement strand
ACTATTTTCTAATTGCTTTCCTTTCACAAAAAATGGTCATCAGCTGAGAGTGTGGGTGGGAGAAAAATCTTTAAGAAACAAAGGGAATGAGCTGGGAGTGTGTTAATGACTGAAGCAAGGAAGTGTAGAGTCTGATAGCTTATAATTCAAAATTGAGGATTTGTAAGGAGGATTAGGAGAGTGAGCAATGAAGAGAAAGGAGGATATATCTCTTCCAGACACACAATGAATGGTACACACAATATGAGAGAATAAACAGCCATAACTTTAAAAGGCTGCAAGAAAGTCATATCTTCAGGAGACATGCAAATCTCAAATGGAGCCAGAATCTTAAAGGAAAGTTCAACAAAGCTGAAGATATACAGGATTTGATCAGGGACAACTACTCATATGGTAAGTGTTAGACATGGGCCTGGATGCTGAGCTACTCCTGTTATATTGGGTCATGTATGTGCCCCTGAAACTCCGTTGTGATAACACTGATGTTTGAATAGATAATTTGGCATAACAGTCCAAATTAAGTAGCTACTACGAGACTATATTTGTCTTATAACCTTAAATTATATAATCACTCTAACAGTTCTTATGACACATCTGCAATGGTAATCATCTGGCTTTAATCTTACAGTCCAAAACTGAGATTGCATTTTTATTTTATCAATTAATATGTATTTTTATTATCATTGTTCAGTTACAGTTATCCCACCTTCTTCCTCGCTCTCCCCTGCCTTCCCCTGAGCTCCCACAGTCAATCCCCACCCCATTGCCCACACCCATGAGTCCTCTATTCACATTACTTCACTTGCCCCTTCTCCGTCTTTCTTATATCATGCTTATCATATATGCAATTCATTATACTATTTTTTCCATTGAAAATATGTTCTACATAGTTTTCTTTGCAAATTGGATAATTTTCCTCTGTGTAATCTTATGGTTTTATTTCCTATGTTATCCCCTGTCATTTCACTTTTTTTTACACATGTTTGAACAACCTTGCAACATAAATTATATCTCAGAGGACCTTGCCCCCCCTCCTACAGGAGTCATTTTGTTACAGGGTGCAGCCAAGAGGGGGGGGCTCAAATAGGCATTTGAAATGGGGTCCAGAGCTTAAGGTGTCCAGGAGATTTTAAGATGTCTCCATTCCCCACCCCAGGGTGTGGGTTGGGGGAAGGGACAAATGGAGCAGGGCCATTGAGAGCTGTTTAGCATACCAACAGCCTTGCAGCTAAGCTCTGGCATGGTCATTTAACATATCTATAGCCTTTGACTGGTTGCATAGATAAGTTAAGTAGCTGTGATCAGCTCTAAGCCAGGGGAATGGAAGTAACTTCCCCACCCAGAAGTAACTTCCCCACCTAGATGTAACTGGGGGGGGGCGGGTCCCCTGAGTTACAGTGCCTGCGTGGGAGCTCAGAGAGGATTGGCTCCAGGACATGGGACCACACCTGCCCAGACTCATGATGGCAGCCCAGTAAAGCTGGAAGGATATGAGTTCTGGCACGTGAAGCCGAGTGTGGGAGGAGTCGGAAATGAGGCTGCAGAGGAAGATTGGCCGCGGGGATTTAAAACCCAGATTTGGCGGCCATTGAGGAGGAGAACCATGCGACAGCCCTGGAGGAGAACCATGATGCTTTAGAAGGGAGAGCCATGCGCTGCCCTAAGAAGAAGAACCATGTGCAGCCATTGGAGGAGAACCATGCTGCTTTAGAAAGGAGAACTATGCTGCATTAGGAAGGAGAACCACACGGACTTGACGGAGTGTAGACTCCTGCAGCCCTGAGAAGAGAACCATGCGGCCTGGCAGAGTGGGGCCCTCACAGGTTTAGAAGGGGGAACCACCACCTGGTTTTAGCAGAGATCCCGGCAACTCAGCCGAGGGTGCTGGGAACCCAGGGAGGTCTCCCAGTCGAGAGGGAGTACTAACTGGGAAGAACCAGAGGACTGCCTAAGCCATGGACTTCTATTTCCTTTCCTGAGATACGGTACTCTGGACTGGGCAAAGGGGGAAGGAAGGAAGGACTGTGTCTGTTTGTGGGTGTTTTTAGGGACTTTGGGATTTTGGTGAAGACATTAGGTCACTATTTGAAGTTTGTATAGCATTAAATAAACATTTCCTTTCCTTTTCACAAATCTCTGGCATTGAGAGACGTCTTTCCTCTGGCGGCGGACATAACGGACCCGGGGCCTTCTTTCAATAATAGTATATCATCCCAGGCCCCCCTGTTGTGTTCTGTAACAATTTCATGATGTTAACTCCTATAAGTTTGCTGATGAATGCCTTTATCCTCTGTGTAGCCTGTTGGTTTCTCCTCCCCTTTCTCCTCAACTTCCTTCCATTTATCTCTAACAATTATTCATCTAATACTGCCTTTCAAATAAAACTTGTCTAATAATCCATTAGATGTAACGTATCTTAATACTATAGGTTTATACTAAACTAATTAAATCATTTTGCATTTCCCATAAGAAAAAAGTTAAAATACACATTGCCTTGAAAGAATCTAGACCTTGAATAACATGAAGGTAAAACTAGATATGTTTATTGTAAAGTCCCCAAACAGATCACAGAAGGATTAGTGAAACTGAAGTAACATATAAGAATTAAGTGGGTACGACTCGGAAATTATTACTAATAATTTTGAAACTAAAGTTATTTCAAGGTATTTTCCTTTTGAAATTTAGTGTACTATTCTTTCAGTTAAAAAAAAATTAGCCCTGGCCATCATGGCTCAATTTGTTGAGCATCACCTGCAATGATTCCAAGTCAAGGCACATGCCTGGGCTGCAGGTTTAATCCTGGGTTGGGGTGCATAGAAAAGGCAACAGGTCAGTATTTCTCTGTCACATTGATATTCCCTTCCTTTCCTTCTCCCTCCTTTTTTTATCTCTAAAAATGAATAAATTCTTTAAGAAAAAGTTAGAAGGAGGGTCAGATAAAGGTAAGAAACTCTAAGACGTTTGAACGAAGTCCTATTGTAATTCATGATGAGAATTTTCTATGGTGGGACAAAATTGGGCCCCTTTATTATACTAATAATGCAACCTAGAAAGAAGTTTGGCTTTCACACTAAACGAAGAAAAAAAAGTACTGAGATGCCAGAATGCCTTTATTATTTCTCATATAGAAATAAACACTTATATACCCCCTCTCTCTCTCATTGATGCTAGCCACTCTTAAATTGTATTATAGGGAGACTATACTGAAGTTAAAAAATACTCATTTTAAATTACAGGACTTAAAGAAAATGAGTACAATTAGCTGTGAGTTGGAAAAATGAAATTATTAACCTGAGCACAATTTACTATAATGTTACTCCAAACTTCATGAAGTATATACTGATTATTACCATGACTCTTAAGAGCTGAAGTAGCCAAAAAGAATGTTATAGTTTTGTTTGAAAATCAAAATATTTCTTAGCAGTCTTTGTTTCAGTGTGATAAACACCATAAACCACCCAGTTTCCAGCTTATCTTCCGCAACAAGATGCACACTGGTATTAAGTTAACTCAACTCTGACACTCCAAATAATTTTGAAAGGCCTTTACTCTCTCAGCTTATCACTTTCTTTGAGTTCCAGGCAATATATCCCTCAGTGGTGGCACACAAAGACATGACCACAACAGTCAAGACTTAGAATGATAATAAAACAATCTTATCATAGGAGCTCAGTCTCTTGTCCAGTGATATTTAGAGTGTATGATGTTTAATTGCACAACTGGTACTATGATACATTTCAAGAAAACCATGCACATTTTACCTGGAAGTCACCCCAGTCAAGACATGGTCTAAAAGAATGAGCATAATAGTAAAAGACAGCAGCAGCAATACAGAATGGGATCCTACCGTACCTGGAGAATGAGGCGGAGGAGAGCACATCAGAACAACCCCCTGGCCTTCCCTCACAGAGACTGCACTTCTCGTCCGGCCACTAAAATTTCCCAGATCTGTCAACACAACACAGCATTTAGAACAAGGCAAAATGGAATTTAAAGAATGCTACTTTTATAATTTGTACTTACCTTTCTCTCATTATCCAGACAAGCTTTCTTCTTGTTTGTTAAATAGTGATAGGAGGGCCTTAAAATAAATCTATGCCATCCAATTTTAAATACCATTATGTTCAGAAGGTATGAATATTCTTTATTTATAGTGCATACAGTTGCAAGTATAAAAAGAAATTAGACAAAAACATTTACAGCACATTAAATAGTTCTTTTATTTTTTATATTATTACCTGCATATTGATTTTTCTACTACCAATAAAACCTATTTATGCACAGTGAGAAGAGAAATTGAAGTGGATTAGGGGTACCTGCTGCCCAACCACTTGTCTCATTATATGTCATGCTAGGAATGACATGTAAAACCGAGCATCCATTTGTCAAATTAGAGAGACTTGTGTGCTCTAGCAAAATATAATGAGGATATAAAATGTTAGTTTTATATAAATGTGAGTGAATAAGTCATGTTACTTTCATTTTATAGAAACCAGTAATGGCCTGTATGAATTAATTATTCTAATCTATTTTGATTACTTTGGGAATTACAGCTATCAAAAAACTCACATGTCTGAAGGATTATAGCATTGATTGTGGTTCAATTGTCTTCCCTTAAATTATAGTACTACACTGCCACAATTTCAAATACTGTCTTAAAAATAAAATGACCTAGAAAAGAATTCTATGTATTATTTGTATGTCTAATATTGCTTATTGATACATTCATAGCTCAGTACATATGTCCCTTCCTCCCATCTTAGGCTAGGTTGATCAAAGACATAATTTTTACAGTAGTTTCTTGGAAATGGTAGGAGTTCAGTATTTTTATAAATAAACATTGTTCTAGAATTCTCAGTCTACGAAAACATGTTCCCATGGTGAGAAATGTTCTTTGAAATTGTTCTGCCTCTCTTTCCTTTATTCATCAATTGTAAGAGAGATTTTTGAAACTTTTCATATTTCATGCTAAAATAGTATGTTTTACAGTAATACGATGTATTAGTTCCCCATATTTAATGTTTGATAATCTGAAAGATGATGAATATAAACAGTCAAGAAAATATTCTTGATATGAAGGATATAAATCACTAACTTTAATATCCTAAAAGAATCCTAATTTTACTTTTTGTGAAAGATAGTTAACAATTTCCTTACATGCTGAATTTATAATGAAATCTACTTAATACATTCAAAATGATAATGGACTAATAAATAGTAAAGGCATAATGCCAAAAATAGTCATAGAGGTATTCATTATTGAAGAAAGTGTTTAGGATTTTACACATAATTCTGTGTCTCACTGTAAGTAGTCATGCTTTTCTCAAAGTGGCAAGACAAGAGAGAGAGTAGTCCTAGTTCTACTTTTTTTCTTCTTTTTTTGACGGTGTGAAAACATACACACTAACTTCAAGTAAAAATCAAGTTCATTTGTATTCAAATATCTGTGGCTTATAGCTTGAAATTCATATGCATTGGTCCTTAGAGATAGAAGCTGTCTTTTTTTTTTTAACAAATGATCTCAACATAAAGACAAAGCAGGCAGGGTTTCTAATTTGACTTCCTTTGACTCTACTCCAAAAACAGTGAGGGAACCATACAGTAAGGTGTTGGTTGTGATAAGGCTGTACTATCTTCAGAAAATATGTGGTTTTACTTTCTTCTTTTTATCCTCATAGGATTTATAAACTCTGGAAAACTATTTGGATATCAATTTATTTTAACTTAATTTCTTAAATGTTTTTTGAAAAATATACATGTAGCTTCTAATATATTTACTACAAGTTTATATTATGCTTAGTGTGACATTTCAAATCAATATATTATAGTTTAAAAGAACATTTTAATAGAAAACAAGACTAAATTAATGCCTATTTCTGGGAAATTCAAGTATAGTCATGGCTTAGAAAATAGATACAAGAAAGAAAAATTATCATGGAATTATTATGACTGGCTTGTGTTTTGAGATCACAATGACCCAAAAAATAGCACTCATCTATAATTGCTATACTTTGTATTAGCTGTTAATACAGGTACAGTTTAACATTTCCTCATGGAGTTGTCTCTGTGTCATTATGTTCTGGGTACTACAGTACCAGCAGTACAAAGGTAAGTAGATTATTTGCGGCTGTGAATAGATAGTTTTTATATTTTGTAATGACATACAAACACTAAAAAGAGGTCTGCACTTTTAGGGAGTATCTTTTTCTCATTTAAATGTGTCTGCCTAGGAAAAAAGTGAAATATTTCTATAATGAAAAAAAAGATGTTTTTGTCACACACGGTTCTGGTTGATCCTCAGAATGATTTCTGTGAAAATTCCTTGGTTGGAGTTGAGATAACAACTAGAGAAAACAATCTGAGCAAAAATACAGCTGGTTGTTTTCATCTCATTGTGAACAGAAAGCAGTTTCTTTGGAGGCATTCATCAGAGAATTTAGTTTGAGTGCTTACCATTTTACTTTAATAGATTATACATTCTAACATATCAAGGAGAGAAGTGAAAAAAACAACTTTAATGGTTGGGACTTAGATTATATTACTACCATTTATAGAAAGTTAAAAAATACTTGTTTATATGTTCTACTTTTGACCTTTGAGGGAAATGTGAGTGAAGATAAAAATCTTAAACAAGGACTTAAAATTAGAGTTTAAATTATGAACTGACATAAACCTCTTTCCAGACTTACTATAAAGCACTTGGGCAAAAAGACAAGCAAAAGACTGGAAGAGAAAGCCTGTGGTCAAGAATCACAGGGCCCTGGGCCATGTCTTTTTTCATGTTCTTTCCAAGTTCAGAAGCTCATGCAGGGTTTAATAGTTGAGCTTTGGCTAAAACTGTAGCTTACAAAATTATTACACCTATTCATCCTAAACCATGCAAAGAAAAAGTGGTATACAATAAATGATGTAATTGAGAGTTTCACATGACAGAATGTAGATTTAGGATGTGTGATTTGAAGCATGTTGAGACAAGACAAATTTCACCAATTCACTGAACAAAATTTTATAAATGCAAACTTTACACCAAATGTTAAGTAAGATATTGGTGATACAGAAAAGCTGTAGAGAAAAGATATAGATATGTGAACTAAACATATTGACTTGGGCCAACTGTCCTTAGACAGCTTGGAGGAGTCTGTGCCACCAAATAGATGCATGAGGCCAAACCATCACAGCTTCAATCCGTCACAGTCATACTTACAAGTTATCAGCACATACTGTATACATTTCCCATGTAGCCCTTCTTGTTATTCTCCTAAAGTAAGTTGCAAACATATGGGCACACACACACGGACTCATATACACATCCTCCTTTCCTCCCTCCCTCCCTTCCTTCCTTCCTTCTTCTTCCTGCCTTCCCTCCTTCCTGCATGCCTTCCTGAATCCTTTCATTTCTTCCTTGCATTATTCCACAAAGGATTTGAGGCATCTTTTTATATATATATATATAAATAATATATAATATATAAATATATATATAAATAACATATAAATATATATATTATATGTATATATAATACAAAAAGATAAAAGAGGTAGTTGAAAAATTCCAGGTGAAGGCAAAATAAGTGTGGTAAGAATCCTGTAGGATAAGATAAGCACTTATGAATATATGTTACATACATTTGTAAATTATTAGAAGATGACAATAAATTTGATGCTAAACTTATGAGGATCAAAACAAAGATGAATATGTCTCCAGTCTTAGAATTCATGGTTATTGTAAGATAAAAACTTTTAGTAACTCAGGAAGAGCACAGTGTTACTGGGTATTGAGATCTAAGAGGAATTTCTCCTGAAAGACTTCATAAAGATCACAGTGGGTGGTATAGTAGATTCAGCAACTTTGCAAACCAATTAGGAAAGTTTTCAACCACTGAAATACCTTAAACAGTTATAGTGTGAAACATGCACACACATACAGATAAAATATTTTAAAAACCATTCCCTAGACAAATGAAATATTATAAAGTGTTGGAGAGAGAGAGGGGTTGAAAGAAAACTGGCAAGAAAGAAAGTGAATAAGGGTCCTGGACACTGATGTTATGACCTCACGTATGTTAAATACAATACGTTAGTTAGTTATCAGGGAGGAGGGAAAAGGTGTCAAGGCAAGAGAATAAATATTATACATTAGAAATGATGTGCTGAGGTTCACCTGTCTCCTAGACACTAATTTTCCAATCTTAAATCTATTCTAGGACAAGTGGCACTGTTTGGCTTATGGAAGTTGTGAGTTTGGAAGAAAGAAAATGGAGTGATCCTTTTCAATTGTACTTGGTTTTACATTCATCCTAGAGGTGCTGTCAGTAAGTTCTACATTGTCAATGCTCCAGGCATTCTCAATTAATTCTTTAACACTAACAGTGCTGTGAATGATGAGATCATTCATTATGAGTTATGATAAACATCATAAAATTGAATTTGAATTTTTACAAAGAATTAAAAAATGAAAAAAAGCAAAATGCTACTTGAGTTTAATTCTGAAGTCACAGCATCAGATTTATATGTAAGATTGAGGGTGCTCTCTCTGAGGGGTCTCATGGTTTTAACTTCCATGATTTATATAAAAACAACCTACAACTTTCCTAGTATTGACGTGGTATTTCCTGCTTCCCTTGCAAAGCGATTGCATATTGAAGTCTTTCTTCCTTTTGACATTGTTACTGTTATTTCTATTACTATCTTCAGGATTATTCAGATTGTTGTCAGATTTTTGTGTCCCATGTAAATTCTATGTAAAAAACTGACAATCCCTCATTCAGAAACTATCTTTGACATTTTAAAATGTTAAAAAATAAAGGGAAATACAAAGAAATTCATGAGTAATAATCATAGTGGCTACTAGCATACTTACTCAATGCCAGGCATTCTGGAAATTAAATATTAATTTCTGTGTTTTAAAGATTATTAACCACAGGAGAAAAGCAAATAAAAACTTGTCTGTTGTTACAGACTTAATAACTAATGAGTTGGCAAATCAAACTCAATGTGGTTATTTAAAAAAGATTTGAGAACAAAAGTAACTCAATGTTAGGAAGAGATACCAAGATGATTTTAGAAATTTAGAAATAATGTTCATCAAAATTTCTTATCAAAAATCACTATAAAAGGCATCCAAATTAGAAAGGAAGAAATAAAACTATCTTTATTTGCAGATGATATGATACTGTATATAGAGAACCCCAAAGATTTCACTAACTACTAGAACTGATAAATGAGTCAGCAAACTAGCAGGATACAAAATTAATATCCAGAACTCAGTTGCATTTTTATATGCCAATAATGAACTAACAGAAGGGAAATTAAGAAAGCAATCCCATTCACAATTGCTTCAAAAAGAGCAGAATACCTAGGAATAAACCTAACCAAGGATGTAAAAGACCTGTACTTCAAAAATTATAAAGACATTGGAGAGAGAAATAGAAGATACAAGTAGAAGCACATACCATGTTCATGGAGAGAAAGAGTTAATTTCATTAAAATGTCCATACTACCCAAAGAAATCTGTAGATTCAACACAATTTCTTTCAAGACTCCAAAGACATATTTCACAGAACTAGAACAAATATTCCAAAAATTTCCATGGAATCCCAAAGACCCTGCATAGCAAAAGTGATCCTGAGAAAGAACAACGAAGTTGGAGGAATCATACTACCTAATATCACACTATACTTAGGGCCACAGAAATCTGAAAAACATGGTGCTGACATAAAAACAGAAACATAGGTCAATTGAACAGCATGGAGAGCCTAGAAATAAGCCCACACCTTTACAGTCAATTAATAGTCAACAGATGAAACAAACACATATAATAGGCTAAAATAGTTTATTCAATAGTGGTGTTGGGAAAATTAGACAGATACATACAGAAAAATGAAACTAAACCACTTTCTTACACCACTCACAAGAATAAATTCAAAATGGATCAACGAGCTAAATGTTAGACTCAAAACCATAAAAATCATAGAAAAAAACTTAGGCAACAAAATCTCAGACATTGCTCATAGCAATAATTATAAACATATCTCTCCAGGCAAGGGAAATGAAAGAAAAAATAAACAAATGGCACTAAATCAAACAAAAGTTTTTTCATAGAAAAGGAAAGGATCAACAAAATAAAAAGACAAGCCACAGAATGGGAGAACATTTTGCTGATACATCTAATAATGAGTTAATATAAAAAATTTATAAAGAACTTACAAAACTCAACACCAACAAAACAAACAACCTAATTAAAAAATGAGCAAAGGAGCTGAACAGACACTTCTCCAGAGAAGACATACAGATGGCCAATAGACAAAAGAAAAATGCTCAATGTCACTAATTATCAGAGAAATGCAAATTAAAACCACAATGAGGTATCATCTCATACTCATCAGAATGGCTATCATTAATAAATCAACAAGTGCTTTTGAGGACATGGAGAAAGGGGAACCCTTTTGCATTCTTGGTAGGAATGCAGACTGGTACAGCCACTGTGGAAAGAAATATGGAGATAACTCAAAAAATTAAAGGTGGATTTGCCTTTTGACTGAGTGATCCCACTTCTGGGAATATATCTGAAGGAACTCAAGACACTAATTCAAAAGAACATAAGCACCCTTGTGTTCATTACAGTGTTATTTACAAACACCAAGATACGAAGCAGCCTAAGTATCTATCAGTAGAAGAGTGGATAAAACAACTGTGGAACATTACACAATGGAATACTTCTTGGCTGTAAAACAGAAGAAAAGTTTACCCTTTGTGACAGTATGGATGGACCTGGAGAACATTATGCTAAGTGAAACAAGCCAGTCAGAGAAAGAAAACTCATATGTGGAATCTAGGGAACAAACTGAACTAACAAGCAAAAAAGACAGATCCATAGCTAGAGAGCAGGATGACAACTAAGGGTAGGGTGTAGAAGGATTGAGCAAAAAAGAAACAGGACTCATGGACATGGACAACAGTGTGGTGACTGCTGGAGAGATGGGCTATATGGGGACTAAGTGGTAATGGGAAAAATACCATAAAATTATTTTATAAAACAAATAATAAAAATCATTTCTGACAAATGAAAGACACAAAGATGAACACATTAGTGATGAATGGAGAATGATTTTTATATTTATTTTGAGAGAATTAAATTAGAATTTTCAATCTATAGCCATTTTTTTCCTCACACAAAGCCTTCCATAAGACATTCTACAACAAGCAGGATTCTTAAAAATAATAGTTTTTGAAATAAAAATTTGATCACTGAATGGTACCTTGAGTGAAAGCCAAAATACATGAAGCATTTGGTATTTTACCCCAAGCATGAACTCATGAGCCTGTGATCAATTCATTAGCAGATAGCAAGCAGGGCAAACTAGCCCCACTTATTGATGAAATCACTGGCATTCGCCAAGGTTAAATGGCAAAAATAAAAACTTACAGCCAGTAATAATTTGAGCCTTCGAGGTGACAAAATCAGTTTTGGAACTAGCATGTTTTTAATTTAGAGTTATCCTGATACATTTAGAATATTTCCATCAATGTGATTGTTTCTTCAAACACTTTCCTATTATGTCGTATGAAGTAATGCCACAGTTCTTTAAAGTAGTTGTTATGTCATCTGTGAATGAGATATCACATTACTTTAAAAAAGTTTATTATTTAATAAAATTAGTCTTCTAAGAATATTAGTTGAGAAGCTTAGACGTGTGTTAAAAATACCTTCCATCTATTACATGAAGATAAGAGCAGTATTAAGATATAGCTGAAGTCGTAAGGTAAATCTACAAGAGATAATGATAAGTTATAATGAGACCATCTTTATTCCCATTTTTTCTTTGGCTCTATATAACATGTCAGATAACTAATCTCTTGCTATGGCTTGCCATTTACACTTTACATGTTTTTAAACACAAGTCATCTAGGCGAAGGCATTTTTTTTAGATTTTATTTATTTATTTTTTTAGAGAGGGGAGGGAGGGAGAGAGAGAGAGAGAGAAAGAGAGAAACATCAATGTACGGTTGCTGGGGGTTCTGGCCTGCAATCCAGGAATGTACCCTGGCTGGGTATCGAACCTGGGACACTTTGGTTCCCAGCCCACGCTCAATCCACTGAGCTATGCCAGCCAGGGCTAAAGGCTTTTTTAACTAAAAGGAAATCAAAGCTCGCTAGTGTATGTTTGCCTTGAAAGAGATGATTTTAACTACATTGTAAGTAAAACAGTAAATTGTAATTGCTCTTGTAAAAAGATAAATTATCCAAAGAGTGTGATAAAATGTTTTTGATCTTAGGGCTTTTTTTGGTGTCTCGATGTGGATTACAAAAAGCTATTCCTGTGAATAATATAAGTGGTGAAATAATATCAAAGGTGAAATTTTTGTATGAATTTGATTAGCTAATGTGATGACAGTCTATAAGCCGTGTCAGAGGTTCTATACATTGGACTTAACTTTCTACACTTTGGGTATGGAATTACATAAAAAAAAATTATTTGGTTGCTTCCAAGTTCAATTTTTTTTCCAAATCGAGATTAGTTGGAATTCACAAAAAGTCTCAGGACATTGTAAGGCTGAACATTGGAAAGAAATAATATAACAGAAATAACAGAGCACTTATTAGGATTTTGAGTAATTATAGACCCATAAAATTGGATGTTTTCAGTAAAACCAAGTCATTTAGTACATAAATTCCTAAAACTCATAGATCTTAATATTGTCTATCAAGCTTTTGGGTCTGTTTCTTTAGCTATTTTACATTTTATAATCTTATTAGATAGTCATTTTGTTGCCTACGACCATGATTTCTTACCTATTTCTCCCTCCATCTTATTTCCCTGGCACAACTTCCACCTTGGTTAGATTGAACTGCCTACCTCCTTTGCTTTGGGAAAGGGAATGCGAATGGAGAAAAACATCGACAATGATGACAAGTTTTGCTCTAAATTCATGACCACGAACCTCAAGCAGACCCTTTGTGGAAAAATCTATGAACTGTGACAGAGTTTCTATATGTTTGACTTAAATTTTATGGAGTCAATTCCCTCTCAATCCTTAGACAATACTTTTACATCTACTCTCTTTCAAAACAAACTCCTGTTTCTTCCCTTACTTTTCCCCCGCAATTCCTGCAGAAATATAAGTAATCTAGGAATGAGTATAAAGGACACATGGATAAAAACTAGGGGTGGGTAGAAATGGGAGGGAGGAGGGGAGGGCTGAGTAGGTGGGTTGGGATGGGAGTAAAAGACAGAAAATTGTACTGCAACAATTTAAATAAAATTAAAAAAAATAAAATAAAAAAGTAAATTCAAGATGGATAAAAGACTTAAATAAAAATTGTGACACCATAGCAGTCCTAGAAGAGAACATAGGCAGGAAAATCTCAGATATCCCATGCAGCAATATTTTCAGCAATATGTCCCCTAGAGCAAGGGACATAAAGGAAAGAATAAACAAGTGGGATCTCATCAAAATAAAAAGCTTCTGCACAGCTAAAGAAAATAGCATTAAAATAAAAAGAGAACCAACTGTGTGGGAAAACACATTTCAAATGATACCTCAGACAAGGGTTTGATCTCCAAAATATATAAAGAACTCACATGACTCCACTCCAGAAAGACAATCACCCTTAAACTTTTAAAAGATGAATGCAGGAGGTTTGGGAAACGTTAAAGGATTTGGTGGGCTTTGAAGTTCTAGAGCCATATTTTTGGCCCTGTAAAGACTTTATTTGTAAAATACAGTTATTTTTAATACCTTAAAAAATGTAAGTAATCTAAAAACCACTTATATGTACTTCACCTACAGGGGACACTGTGATGTGTGCCTCCAATTCCCCTTCAGTGAAGTCCCAACTGTTGGGAGTCCCACTGACAGACAGCTTTCTGCTCTCAGCCCCTTTAGAGATTGCCTTTGTTAGAGAGAATCAGGTCATCTAAGGTTATATCCTTTCCTTGGGTAGTACACAGCCAACAGTTGCTCAATGAGTGAGTAAAGTAGCCTGACCACCTTGGTCCAAGATCAGATAAACCT
Source organism: Phyllostomus discolor (assembly GCF_004126475.2). Taxonomy (NCBI): domain Eukaryota; kingdom Metazoa; phylum Chordata; class Mammalia; order Chiroptera; family Phyllostomidae; genus Phyllostomus; species Phyllostomus discolor. The sequence continues at coordinate 100,062,352 of NC_040908.2, read as the reverse complement.
GAGAAACCATTCTAGGTTTAGTGTTCCTTTTAGGTGTCAGCTGAGGGCAATATTGAAGCTCAGACTGTCTCCTTCCCATGCCTACACCTTCCTCCTCCCTTCTAGTGGGTTGATTCCAAAGGCACTTCTTAATAACCATCATCTACACTACACTCCAACTTGCCTCGTCTATTTCCCAGAGGTGTTAACCTTAACGCACTACTGCAGTAGCTATCAATTTATCTGTATCTCTATTGCCCCTGATCCTCTTATCATAAACAAATTGTCTGTGACCAAAGACCCAGCTCTCCTTCCTGCATCATCAACAGCATTCAAACATTCTGGTATTTTCCCAACATCTTATTTTAAAAAAGAGAGAGAAAGAAAGAAATATATGTATCTTTTCGACCCAATTTTCCCCTCTAGGTTCTAGCTCATTGTCATTCTCCCAGTCTGCAAGCACAATTCCCATTCTTTCTTAGCTTCTCAAATCAGTCTGTCTTCCTACCACTGGATAAAATACTACTATAAAAGTAACCAATGATATCCACATTGTTAAACTTATTGATCAGTTTTTCAGTTCTCATCCACTTTACCTATAATCAGTATTTGATTAAGTTGATCACACCCTTCTTCTAAAAACAATTTCTTTACTTGTATTTTTCCTCCTTAACTGTGCCTTCTTCTTCTTTTTCATAGCTTATTTGTCCTCACCTTCCCGATATCAAAACATTTCAGGGACTCATCTTAGTCCTTGAACTTTTCACTTATTAATCCACACCATCCCTGAGGTTATGTTACTCTTCTACTTAAAGATCATGTATACACCAAAGAATTACCAAATTTATTCTTACCTGGACATCTTCCTTGGATGGCAACATACAGATATACATACATACATACACAAACACACTATTTGCTTGATATTTCCATTTGGATGTTTATAGGTACTGCAAACATAACATATCCTAATGGGATTCCCATTTCCACCTGCTAACCCAGCATTACCATAGTATTGCCCATTAAATAAGTAATCATTACATTCTTCCAGTTATGAAGACCAAATGGAAATATTATCTGTTGATTCCAGTATATCTCACACCCCGCAGACATACCAAATCCCATTTATATTATTTCATAATATATCCAGAATCCAACAACATGTAACCTCTACAGCTTTCACTCAGGCATCTCTTACACCTTGATAGCTGTGATATCAGCTTTGCTTCTTTCTATGATCTTTTCAGTCCATTCTTAGCACAGTGGCCAGAGCTGGTTCTTTCCTAATGAAGTTAGATCACATGCCCTAAATGGCTTTTCCCTTAATCAGGTAAAAACTGAAGCTAGTAACAATTGCCTATAGGCCCTAAACAATCTACATTTTGTTGCTTCTTTGATGTCATCTCCTACTATACTCATTTTCCCTCCTTCCTTTCTAGCACACTAGCTTCTTTGCTTTTTTGTCAAATACACCAAGTAGTATCCTACCTCTGGACCTTTGTGCTCGCTACTGCCTCCAAATACAACATGTTCTCCTACCAGATACAACCATGGGTGACACCTCTACCCGCCCCCCCAAGCTTTCATTTCAGTGTCATCTTCATGAAGAGATTTTCCCTGGAAGTCTTACCAAAAAGTGCAACCAAATCATCGTCTAGATATTTCTTATCCCTCTTCCATAATGAACTTTTCTCTTTGGTACTTATCTTTCAACAAACTGTCAGATATTTGTCTTATTTATTGTGTCCTCCACACATGGCACTGAAAGTTGATGAGAGCAAGAATTTTTGTTTGCTATGTTCATTGCAAATTTCGCAGACCCTGTCCCTAGCTGTTTTCTTTGCCTGGAACACTCTCCTGCCTGAGTATTTGTATGGATCTGTAACATTGTATAGGTCTCCGCTGGAATGTCACCTTTGCAGAGAGGACTTCCAACGTCTGTTCTCTTTATTCTGATTCCTTTTCTATCATAATGCTTATTACAACCTGACACTTTATAGAATGGATTTTAAAATGACCTCCTGCCTTATCTAACCCATAAGGATGTAATCTTCTAGAAAGCAAACACTTTCTTTTGTTACTACTCAAAATAAGGCCTAGAGTATTATTCAGTAGGCCACTAATAAATAATCAACAAATAAGTAATTGAATCAATAACATAATCACATGTTAATCTTTAGCATATATTTGTACTTAAAGAATTTTAGTTTTGACACTTTAAAATGTTGAGGTATTTTCCAAATATCATGCCATTATACCTTTACAAAAGTATAATCATATGAGATCCAAAGTTCCTAGTAAATATTGAGCTTGACAATTAATGTGAAACCTACATATATGTTTTTAATATATTTTATTGATTATGCTATTACACTTGTCCCATTTCCCCCTTCACTCCCCTCCACCCTGTACACCCTCTTCCACCCACATTCCCCCCCCTTTAGTTCATGTCCATGTGTCATACTTATAAGTTCTTTAGCTTCTACATTTCCCATACTATTCTTACCCTCCCCCTATCTATTTTCAACCTATATTCTATGTTACTTATTCTCTGTACCTTTTCCCCCTCTCTCCTCCTCCCACTCCTCTGTTGCTAACCCTCCATGTGATCTCCATGTCTGTGGTTCTGTTCCTGTTCTAGTTGTTTGCTTAGTTTCTTTTGGTTTTGCTTTAGGTGTGGTTGTTAATAATTGTGAGTTTGCTCTCCTTTTACTATACATGTTTTTTCTTTATCTTCTTTTCATAGATGAGTCCCTTTAACATTTCCTAAAATAAGGGCTTGGTGATGATGAACTCCTTTAACTTGACCTTATCTGAGAAGCACTTTATCTGCCCTTCCATTCTAAATGAGAGCTTTGCTGGATAGAGCAATCTGGGATGTAGATCCTTGCCTTTCATGACTTGGAATATTTCTTTCCAGCTCCTTCTTGCCTGCAAGGTCTCTTTTGAGAAATCAGCTGACAGTCTGATGGGAACTCCTTTGTAGGTTACTGTCCTCTTATCTCTTGCTGCTTCTAGAATTCTCTCCTTCATTTTTACTTTGGCTAATGTAATTATGATGTGCCTTGGTATGTTTCTTCTTGGGTCCAACTTCTTTGGGGCTCTCTGAGCTTCCAGGATTTCCTGGAAGACTATTTCCTTTGCCAGAATGGGGAAGTTCTCCTTTATTATTTGTTCAAATACGTGCTCAATCTGTTGCTTTTTTCCTTCCCCTTCTGGTACCCCATAATTCGGATGTTGGAACGTTTAAAGATGTCCTGGAGGCTCCTAAGCTTCTCCTAGTTTTTTTGAATTCTTATTTCTTCATGTTTTCCTGCTTGGTTGTTTCTTTCTTCCTTCTGGTTCACTCTATTGTTTTGAGACTCAGTTTCCTTCCCTTCACTGTTGGCTCTCCGTGCATCTTCCTTCATCTTTTTTATGGTAACCTGCATTTTTAAATCTAATTTGTGCCCAAAATCAACCAATTCTGTGAGCTTTCTGATCACCAGTGTTTTGAACTGTGCATCTGATAGATTGGCTATTTCTTAGTCGCTCAAAAGGATGAGGCCTAGGGGACCGATCTGTTCTTCTGTTGGACACATATCTCTCTCCCTGTCTCTCCTTTTTTTTTCCCGTCTGGTTGCTTTTGTAATGGTGAGGGGCAGAGCCTTAAGTGTTCACCAGGGCTGGGCACCCCAGTGGCTAGATTGTGACGTTATATGTGGGGGTGGGAGTGAGGATGGGGACGGGAGGGAACAATGGTGGTATTTCTGTTCTCCTGGGATCTCAGTCCCTTCTCTGGGACCCTGGCATGCAAGCTCTGCCCTGGTCTACAATAGCCACCTCACTGGGTCCACCAGCTGCTGCTCGTGTACTCAGGGTCCACCTCTGCGATCTTGTGCGCCCCGGATGGCTTACGTGCCGAGTTCTTGCCAAGCTCTCCCCGACCTCCTTGCACGGCCGACCCGCGCCGGCTGCGTTCCTCTTCTCTGCTCCTCCTACTGGTCTGGATGAACGGGTCTACTTCAACTTCTTGGCTGTCAGACTTCCATTCAGATAAATTCTCTGTCAGTTCTGGGTGTTATTCTAGCTCTAAATTGTTGTAGTTCTAATCTTGGTTTTGCATGGAGGTACGGTGCGTCCACCTATGCCTCCATCTTGCCAGAAATCTGGAAACCTACATATATTATAATGCTATTGTGAGAGCAGGATTTTAACTCAGGATTAAATTATTTTGATAACGAAAAGCTCATGTGTATACCATCTCAACCCTTCACTGAGATGGGAGGTGGATGACAGGCAAGTTTCTAGAAACCAAATTTTTTCAGTTGGTAGTATAATAATTCCAAAATTACTAAACTTTTCAGAGGCAAGTGATTTTAATACTTTTTATGGCATCTTACTGTATTTCCAGCAAAACCTCTTATGCATAGCAATCTAAACAACCAAATTCTGTAAACTACTCTTACTAAATATGATAAAAAATTTCTAAGAGTAGACATTCAATACTTTGCTTGAAATTATATTAACAGAAATATTGTACCTCTATGGCTCATTTTAATATAAAATATGTAAGTTACTGACCAAACAATGTTAACATTATATTTTAAATTATCACTATAAAATATAAGGACTTTGAAGGTAAAAACTAAGATTCAAATTTCAGTATCACTACTGATTAAGAGTCACCTTGGAAAACTTAACTTACCATACTGTCCTTTAATTCCTAGCCAAGATGAGGTGATTATACATGTGTTATAATGTTATTGTAAAAATTCCCTAACATATAAAAATATATTACCCATATAACTGGCCAATTATAAGCAGTCAATAAATATTTCCTTTTAAAAATTATACATATGTATCATCAATTTCTAATTATATACCTAAATAATTATCATTTTTTACTAAATGCTTTGGAGCATACAGAATGAAAGAATCTCAACTGTAATAGTTGAGGACCACCAACATGTTATACAATTTAAGGGAAGCTATTACACTCATTAAGTGAAAGAGGCAGCTGAGTGCAGCCACTGCAAGCAGAGTGGCAAACAGACAGGCTATTTCACCCCTTACATCTCAGCTTCTTTATTTGTAAAATGAGGACAAAAAATATATCTCATAGCTTTTTAAGACTTAAATATAATAACTTACATACAGCAGTTAGTACAACACATGACAACACAATAAATGGAGGCAATTATCATCTTTATTATTAATGTTATAAAAACTCCATTGTGAGAATTATGGCACATTACCTAAACTTTCTACTAGTTAGGATAAAATTTGCAGCAAAGGTTTAACCTTCCTGTGATAGCTTCCTCACCTATAAATCGAGGATGTGGTTCACTCAGGAGAAACAAACCCACATACCCACAGAGTTGCAGGTATGAGACAATCATGGTGTGAACTAACTAAACTGGACAGAGTGCGTCTCATGTGAAGGTTACCTTCGTTTCAATAAACACTGTGTGGGCTGAAGGAACACTGGCATAATCAGGTATAGTCTGAAGGAGAACAGTCTTCCATACTGGGGCAGGATGATCTCTAAGATGCTAAACATTCCATTATTTTAATTTACCACTTATGATTGTAATTTCAACCTATCATTAAGAACTTATTTCTTTTTATCCTAACCTGAGGATATTCTTTTCATTGTTTTTCAGAGGGAGAGGAAGAAAGAAATATTTATGAGAGAAATAAGCATCAGTAGGTTGCATGCGCCCAGACTGGAGATCCTATGCTTCCAGACCAGGGGTCAAGTGCAACCTAGGTGTGTGCCCTGACCAGGAATCCAACCTGTAACTCTTTGGTTATGGTTTCATGCTCCAAACAAGTGAGCCACAAAGGCCAGTGCCAGAACTTTTTTTAATGTGTAATTATATGTTACCAATTATTCAGAGTTTATTTCAACCTGCAAACATGAATATACATAATATATAAATATGTAAAACAAATATGTATAATAAAATACATTGAAAAGAATACTTCTAACACCTATTATTACAATGAATACCAAAACAAAAAGATTTTATAATTCATTTTTATGTTTTGATAATTGACATGATAAACTCAAATAGGAAAACATTGTTATCAGTATAAAAATATATACCATTTATTTACAAAGCTACATTTTTCTGTAGTTTTTATGATGATTGTTGATTTAAGGTAATGGAACATAGAAAAAGTTGCTAAAATGAATATTTTCTTACTATAATTGAGAAAAATGTTGTCTTGCTTATCTTCTATATTATACATTATGAAAGTTTATATTCATGCCAGAATGATTTGTTTAAAGTCTTTCACATATTGTCTTTTTTATATAGTGTATTTTATATATACAATTATTGTTGAGCGGAAGGTAAAAATAAAAGGAGTTAGTCCAAAGTTACACTTTTTGGGAATTGATAAGCCACTGGACATCATGATATCCTTCTTCATTCATAGAATGTGGAGAAGACTAGAATGCAATAACTCCTCCAAGGCACCAGATAGTTCTATGAAGTTTGAAGTTGACAGGAATGTCTGCCCTTCTACTGTGTGTGAAATCAGAGTATTTCTTTCTGATTTTTTAAAATATAACTTATTTCTATTAATATCTGGAATTTCTGGGACACTGCCATGTTTTTAACAGAGAAACTCTTTTCTGCTGTATATCTTTCCACGCCTCCAAAGAAATTTTTAGCCCCCCCAGCTCCTACTTGGAACAGCTATTCTACACAAGCTCCTCTTTTCCATACATACAATGAAAACTATAATTAACTCGTGAGTAAATTTCAAAAAGCATTTATTTGACTCTGAGTGTAAAATTATACTTTTGAAAAGATGAGAGGATTGAGATGTACAAATAGGTAGTTACAGAATAGCCATAGGGATGTAGAGTACAGTATAGGAAATGGAATAGCCAAAAAACCTATAGGCACGACCCATGGACATGGACAATGGTGTGGGGATTGCCTGAGGGAGTGGGGGGTGCTGGGTGGAGAGGGGCAAAGGGAGAGAAATTGGGACAACTATAATAGCATAATCAATAAGATATAATTAAAATACTTTTGAATATGAGCAATATATATTTTAGCAAAGCAATAACTTTTCCCCTCCTAAGTACAAACGAGTCCCGAATTACATGAGGATGTCTGTATTGGTCTCTTTTGATTTTTACTTTTGTTTTACCAGTATTTTCATAATTAATTAATATGTGTGAGCGTTTTGCTCTGCCAAATTTGTTTTCAACTGCTGGGTGTATTGCAGAGCACTTCCAACAGCCCTGGCCCCCTGTTCAAACGTTTTAAAATGTAAATTGCTTGCTTTCTTGATTCCCTCAGCTCATTTGCTGTTGCGCAATTAAATCAAGTACCACAAATTTGCATTTTTTTCTTTTAAAAGCTATAACTTCAACAGTTCTGTCTGAATAATTTATACCCTGTTTAATTAAAAAATCTTAGGGAGCTGATTTATTTCCTAACTCAGCCAACTAGTGATCAATTTTCAACCTATCTCAGATCTCTGCTAAAAACTTCATTCCTTTTCTCAGAGTAAATCTCTTCCCTCTGCTCTAGTAGCAGTGTTTTTCTTCTCTAGCATTCAATTACCGCAGGAACTTTTAATTTGTGATCTTTGTTTAGGCTGAACAAATATGTAAAGTGGTCTTTGGAGAATATTCAAATATTAGGGAGGATTCTGTTTATTGTGTACAGCAAATTACATATTTATTTATAGCATTTCAGTGGCATATATATATCTTGATTATATACATATATATATATATATATGATCTGACTTCAGGTCAGAAACCAGGTCACTGGCAGTGTATTGCCTATGTTTAATTAGTCCAGTGCCTGGTATTCAACAATTAGTGGTTGAGTAAATGAATGAGTTAATGATGCACATTTAAAAGTAACTTGTTACAAATTGGCCTTGTAAATCACAAGCACTACCTTTAGCTAAAAAACTGGAGAAGAATGTTTTTAAAGGCAGAATACACATTTAAATCATTTATTTGAAACACGTTACTTTTGTGTGGACATTTTCTTCAGTTATATGGAGAAATTTTGAGGAAGAATGAAATAGGTTTCTACATCAGTTCAATGTACTAGTAGTGTAAGTTTTTATCCTCTCTTGTAATTACTATAGCTCTTTTGCATTGAAGCACAAGCAAACAGCTTCCAGAAATGTTGTAGGGCTGATATGTGTATTAGCCCTTGGTACATTTGCCTGAAAATCAGCTGTGGCATTATGCATCACTCACATTGCTGAAGAGCATGCCCCATAACCTAGTCCAATGCTGGGCAGACATTTTCTCTAAAGAGTCAGATAGTAGATATTAAGGCTTTGCAGGTCAAAAGACAAAACAGAAAATTACATAATAATCATATAGTTTTCATGTCACAAACAATTAGCTTTTGAATTTTTTAACTATTTAAACATGCAAAATAAATGCTTAGGGTGTGGATTGTACAAAAACACAGATTTGGTCCAAGGCCAATAGTTAGCTGATTCCCGGTCTAGTCAGTTGATATTCAGAGTGATAGAAGGCTTAATAAGTAATGTTCTACTAGAGAGTCAATGACTTTCTATATAGCTTAAGTTATTTCAGAGGAGTAGGATATTTGCAAAATAAAAAAAAAAACTAGAATTAGAAAGGCATGGGTTTGCATTCTGTTTCTTCCACTTATTACCCATGTAACCTTAGAAAAGCTTTTTTAGGCCTCAGTTCCCTTATCTGTATATCCAGAATCATAATACTTTAAAAGTATTATCAGGGGGATAAGGCTTACAACTTATTCAGTAACAGGGCTTAGTTTATAGTAAATCCTCAATAAATATTCGATTTTATTACTTTATATGAAGACACATATTAATCCTTGTATCCAGTGTCTAGTACTATGTTTACTAAGTAGCAGCTCATTTTTTCATTGATTCATTTTCCTTTATTAAACAAATATTCATTGCATGCTTATAATGTGGTAGGAACTGTGTTAGGTAGGTAATAAATGTTGAATGAATAAACCTTGAGTGGTGAGGTAAATATATGTTTTGTAAAAAAATAAGCCATTCTATGTTCTTGAATAGAGAAGATATGACCAGTGCTGAGAAATATTATAATTATCTTAGCAGCTTACAGTTTAAATACCATCTCAAACAAAATCTTTAGAAAATTTGGAGAATGGAGTCAAGATGATGATAATATTTTTGAGCACTCACTACCTTTCAACCACTATACTAAGGAATGAAATTTATATTTACATTTTATTTAATTTTTATAAACATTAGGTACATTTTATTTACATTAGGTACCCTTATCACTCCAAATTTTTGTTTATTTATTTTGTAATGAGGAATTGAGGCTGAGAGAAGTTATATACAATTGTCCAAAATCACACAGTTATTAAGACTTAGAGGTGGAATTCCAAGTGCAACATCTAATTCCAGAGTCTTCATTCTTAATCATTACAGAGACATTTTGATGGGAAAGATATTGACATAAAATTTTGAAGACATGAATTAGCCTAGCAGGGCAATAATGAAAAAAGAAAGCATTACAATACAAACGAAAATCCTAGAGAATTAATTTGTTTATTACCAATAACAGTTAATTTTTAATTAATTTAATACAATTTAATTGAACTCTTACTATGTTTAAGAAATTGTACTAGTCTGCTGAGACTGTTAGACTAATAACGTGGTATTTGCTTCTAGAAGCTTATTTATTCATTCGCTCACTCAATCTTTCAACAAATATAAGTTATACAATTACTATATTCTGGGTACCTATACACACTAAACATACAACAAAATATTGAGTTTGCTTTTCAGATATTTATTGTTTTCTTTTTCTTTTGTTTCATTTTTAGAGAATACTCCTAGAAATTATATATTTTTCTTGTTTAGTGATTACCATTTCTTTTTCTTTTACAATTCCTGACTAGCTACCATATTAAATCTTACATGTTTTTATCTTTATTTTGATCATTCTTTGGACTTGTCTAGACAAAAAATACTATCTCCAAACACTGCTTACTTTTGTCATTTTAAGTTTTGAATAAGAAAATGAGATTTTAGCCCTGGATGGCATAGCTCAGTAGATTGAGTAAGGGCCTGTGAATCAAAGGGTCACCAGTTCCATTCCCAGTTAAGGCATATGCCTGGGTTGAGGGCCAGGTCCCCAGTAGGGGGCTCATGAGACGCAACAACACATTGATATTTCTCTCCTCTTTCTTCTTCCCTTCCCTTCTCTCTACAAATAAGTAAATAAAGTCTTTAAAAGAAAAAAAAGAAAATGAGATTTTAATGTATCTATTTCTGTGTTATATTATACTAACTAGATTTTCTAATGTTAATTCATGTTTAGATTTCCCCAAGTTTTTAAGACTAGGAGGTAAATGATGAAGTTGTTTACTTTTGCTATCTTTTAACAGTTTTCTCTTGATATCCCAGTAACATTTGCTGTGTTTACCATTAATGCATAATGGTTCATATCGTATATATTTCCATTATTAATTATATATTTTATGAATGTAAAACTACTAGCTTCTTCCTTGATTGTAGCCCTCACTTTCATTTCCTTTGCCTGCAGTTCTGCTATTTCTCACTAACCTATCTCTCAAGTCCCACACATGTACACCCAAGTAAGCTAGCACACACACACAATTATATGTGTACTGAATTTTGGTGTTAGTTTAAATAGTATTTCTTTAGTCATGATTCTATACAAAACCTTTTTCCCAATATTACATGCTCACACACTGAGATGTTTCCTCTTTGCCTTTATTTTAGCTATAACTACTTTTGTGCAATTATTTATTAAATACCTGGCTTCCATATGATGCTGCTTTGATTGCTATGGCTTTGCAGAATAGTTTGATATTAAATAGCATGATTCCTCCAAAGTTGTTCTTATTTCTTAAGACTGTTGTTGCTCTTTGGGATCATTTGTGGTTCCATACAAATTTTTGGAATACTTATTCTAGTTCTTTGAAATATACCTTTGGTATCTTGATAGGAATTGTGTGGAATCTCTAGATTGCTTTGGGGTAGATAGACATTTTAATGATGTTAATTTTTTCTATCTTGTGAACATGGTATATGTTTGACTTATTGGTATCTTCTTCAATTTCTTTCGTCAGTGTCCTATAATCTTCTGAGTACAGATGTTTTATATTCTTAGTTAAATTTATTTCTAAATATTTTATTCTTTTTGAAGCTATTGTAAATGAGATTATTTTCTTAAATTTTTTTTCTGATAGTTCATTAATGGTTTATACAAATGAAAATGATTTCTGGATACTAATTTTGTGTCCTGCTATTTTACTGAATTCATTTATCAGTTTTAGTACAATAGATTTTTGGTGGAATCTTTAGGGTTCTCTATATACAGCTGGGGTGTCCAACCCATGACCCACAGGCCACATGTGGCCCAGGTTGGCTATGAATATGGCCCAACACAAAATCATAAATTTATTTAAAACATTACTTAGTTTTATTACTGAGCTTTATTACTTAGGTACACATATTTTCTATATTAGTGATCACAAACTTAGGGCCTACTTGATGATTTTAAAAGATTATGGAAAGGGCCACTGCATAATTAGGGTTATGTGAGGACTTTTTTGCTTATCTCTGGTGGCAGATATCACCAAAATTATGCATGGAACATTTTTTTGCCTATCAGGTTTCATTAGTGTTTGTGTATTGAATGTATGGCCCAAGACAACTCTTCTTCCAGTGCGGCCCAGAGATGCCAACAGGTTGGACGCTCCTGACATACAGTATTATCTCATTTACAAACGATGATAGTTTCACTTCTTCCTTTCTAATTTGGATACCTTTTTATTTATTCTTGTTTGATTGCTGTGGCTAGGACTTTTAGTACTATTTTGAGTAAGATTGGAAAAAGCAGACATCCTTGTTTTGTTCCCAATCTTAAGGGCAATGTTTGTAGATTTTGTCCATTGAGTATAATATTGGCTGTGGGTATATCATATATGGCTTTCATTACATTGAGATATGTTCCCTCTACTCCTACCATGCTGAGCATTTTTATCATAACTGGGTTCTGGATTTTATCAAATGCTCTTTCTGCATCTATTGATATGATCATGTGGTTTTTATCCCTCATTTTTTTATGTGGTATATCATGTTTATTGATTTGCAGATATTGTACCAAACTTGCATCTTCACAATAGTTGAGAGTGAGGTCAACTGAATTTTTTCAACTTTTATTTTATTTTTATTTTTTAAAGATTTTATTTCTTTATTTTTTTTTAGAGAGGGGAAGGTGGGAAGAGAGGGAGAGAAACATCAATGTGTGGTTGCTTCTTGTGCGCCCACCCCTGGGGGCCTGACTTGCAACCCAGGTATGTTCCCTGAGTGGGAATCAAACCAGTGACCCTTTGATTCACAGTCTGGTGCTCAATCCATTGAGCCACACAAGCCAGGGCTCAATTTTTAAATAAAATACTTATAAAACATTGTCTTCATCATTGTCATTACAATTGCCATGTCAAATTATAAATATTTATTCATTGTTTTCAACAGAATATTATGAGTCCAATATGACTTACACATTCAGTCCTATTTTCAACTTAAAAAGTGTATCTTATTTTGTCTTGGATAGCTGCTTAATTTTCAGTTTTGATTTCTCTTTGTGTTCTTAGGTTAGTCTCTCTTCTTTTTACCTTTTATTTTCTGTCTTCATTATATTTTTTTTGTTCTTCTCTCCAGTCTTCACCTTTAATTCTGTCATTTTACTCCTCATCATTTTGTCCTTTTTCCATATTCTGGCACTCAATTTTGACTGCTGAACTGTTTTATTAAATTTTTTTCTTGGTTTTTACAGTAATTATTTTCTTTCTCTCCTTTTCAGATTACTCAGATTCATTTTATCATTCCTTTGACATTTCTTTTCTTGTGACACATATTGTTAAAATTTTCCATTCTCTCCTTTTTTCTTTGAAGAGATTACCCTCACCCTTGATAATTGCCAGCAGGTAGGGTGCATTATTTTCATTTCACTTCCTATGTAGATCACATCTTCTTTGTTACAAACTACAGGGCAGGTTGATATTTACAACACTTACTCAAATTCCCAGATATAGCATACAATCATCTAAGGTAGCTCTCCTAAACTAATATGAGCTTTTCACTTATCTTGGCTGCCTTATTTTGACATTGAAGGTTTATGGGGAACATAAAAAATTATAATTCTTAATATTTAATATTATCAAGGTACTTAATATTTTTATGTCCTACCTTAACCACTTTATTCAGTAGGATTGTGTTAGTCAGATGCAATGTGCCTCCTTTAGTCCTGATATCTACCCTATAGATTTATAGAAGTTGCTGTCTAAAAATTATCGCAAACTCCAGAGGCACACAGGAAAAGATACACTGGTGGTCTTGGACAAAGACTCTGACATAGCAATGTTATGCAATATGAAAGGCACATCATGTTTTACTCTTGCTTTGGATAAGCAGGACTACATACTTCAAGAGGGAAAATTTAGGTTTTACTAAATCTAGCACCATGTGACTTATATTTCATATAAATTTCTTTATACTTCAACATTAGATTTGTAGATTATCCTCACATTAGAATTATAGCAAGTGTTTGTATTATTCTGCATAATCAATGGCATTTTATTAGTAAAATGAGAAATACTTTTCAAGGAATAGCTAGCAAACTGTCATCTTCAACATTTGTATCTGTACAGAAACATTCAATTTCTAAGAGTTATTGATTCAACTCCCATAAGTTGATGCATTTTTTCCTATCAGTACCTGTCATAATACACTGGGAATTCTCATTTTACAGTTTTAGTTAGATTTTTGCAGGTAGTAAACAAACAAAAAAACTTGTGAAGAAAACCCCCATATAAAATTTGAAACTCCCTAGTTGTTTCTTTAGGCTTAGAATAGCCAAAGCTATTCATATCACATCTATGAATCTGGAAACATTACAAACTTTCACATTTGTACGGAGATTAATAATATAGTAATTGATTTCTGATACTTGGATGATTGATGCTTCTGAATTTAAAACCTGTTTCTTTGAAAGTGAAGATAAGAAATATCACCTTCCTTATAAGTGCTGATGGTGCACTGACAAAAATCCTGGGTTTGAAACATGAAATATGCCACCCTAAGGACCAAATCTGGATTCCAGGTCAACTTACATAGCACCTATAGGTGGTGGGTGGAAATGCTACGTATGGCAGTCACTATAGCAATAGTAGCAGAAAGAGATCATTTTGTTTCATGTCTCTTAATAACAGAATGCCACTGGTTGGTGTTAAAGACACCAGCAGTTCCCTGCTGGACAAAAAGAAGCTGTCAAGGCAATGGCAACGGCTACACAAACACCAGAAAACAAAGAGAAGTGTTATCTCTTTTGATCCGAGCCCCATATGTTTAAAATTTGGGAAGCCAGACATATTTTTTTAAAGAAATGTATCATCTGCCTTAGCAATGCATTACAAAATTCTTATATGCTCAATGTGAAGGAAGGAGAATGGTGTGATTTTATTATTAGAACATACACTAGCATATTGTCATTTTAGTGGAGACAACTCATCAGAATCAAAGTAATTATGGACCACTGTGTCTCACTGTGTTTGTCTGTGTCTCACTGTGTTTGTCTGTGTCTCACTGTGTCCTTTCTGCAACACCTTGCTAGCGACACTGGAGCACTAACTTGTATGGAATGTCTGTCTTGTTTACCATTTTATTCTCTGTGTCTACACCCTGCTTGTTATGTAATGGGTGCTCAGTAAATGTTGATAAAGGGATATTTTAGTGTAATGTTATCAATAAGCAAAGACAATATTATTGTTGCTAAATTTCTTAAGTTTCAATGAGAGATAACAAACTTCAGCATCTTTTTTGCTGAAGTCCAGATTGTCCCACTTTCATTTGCACATTCACTTATGTTTTAGGTGGCAACACTATAGTAATCTTATAGCAATGCCAAATGAGAGTGATTGCTGTATTTCATAAGGGTGTCTTGGTATGGAATTAGGGAAGAAAAGTGGCACCATTGTATCATTTGCTCATATTGGAGATGCCACCATAAAAAACGAAATGGGATTAAATTTTTTTGATGATCAAGAGTCTGCCTATTAAAATGAAATTCCATATGAAAGTGGTTAATTTTCATCTTCTAATAATGAACCCAACTTTTGACACCTAACTTTTGCCAAGACTGCCAGCTGAAAAGACTGTTCTTCATCTGAATATAGCACTGAATATGCATATCATGTAGCATTTACATTGCTGTTTAAAATAAACTGTTTTTTAGAACAATTTGAAATTTATAGAATAGTCAAGATGCTAGTAAAGAAAGTCTCCATGTGTTACATACCAGTTTTCTCTATTATTATCTCTCACATGTATGGTACACTTGTTACCTTAATGAATAAAAATTCATATATTATTGGTAACTAAAATCCAAAATTTTTGAGATCCTTGATTTTTTTTACCTAACATAGTTATTCGGCTTAAAGATTTCATCAGAAAACTACATTACGTTGTTGTTGTGTCTCCTTATGTTCCTACCAGCATAAGGAGAAACATAATAGTTTCTCAGGATTTCCTTATTTTTGATGACCTTGACAATTTTGAGGAGCATTGATTGGGTATTTTTAGAATATCCTTTAACTGAAATTGTCTGACAGTTTCCTCATGATTAGGCTAGGATTATGGGTTGTCAGGAGGAAGGCCACAGAGCTAAAGCATCATTTTAATTACAAGATGTTAAGTATACATATTATCACCATAACTTATAATTGTTAATGTTGACTTTGATCTCTGGTTAAAATAGTGCTTGTCATGATTCTCTGTAAAGTTATTTTTCTGTTTTCCCCTTCCTATTATGTCCTTTTGGAAGGAGGTCACTATGTGCAGCCCACACTTAAGCAGTGGGGAGTTGTCTTTGACCTCTGTGCGGCTGGGTTATTCAATCATTGAATACCTCGAATTCTGTGTGGAAGGTTTGCTTAGTCTCTACTATCTATTAATTTATGCAATGAATTTTATATACGTACATATATATAAATACATACATATATTTGCACATATACATATCAGGTATATCAGTATGGGTTTATAGATATATACTTTGTACTTTGGTTTATAATCCATTACTACTTTATTTTATTGATCAGCTTCCCAGTTTCTCAGTGGGCTCCCATATATTGTTGATTCCTCATCAACAATGTTCCTCATCATAGTGTGACTTGTGTTTTTTTGAGAACTTTCTTACTTTCTTGTACTTATATTGTCTTTTAATTCCTATATTTAATATTCACATCAAATATACACAGGATGGGCAAAAGTAGGTTTACAGTTGTGAGTATGTGAAACTCAGTTTATTCTTGTATTGTGATTTATTAATTATTATTTTTCCATATGAACTGTAAACCTACATTTGCCAGCTCGTGTGTTATACACTGAGAGAAATAGAGACTATATTTTTCTACTTCCCTGCACATACTAAGTGTGTAATAACTATTTGTTCAATAATGAGGCTCTATATTAAACAAAATGTTAGGTTTATAAGTGACCATTTAATTGTGGTCTTTATTATAGTTATTTATTGTCTTTAACAATGGAGAAAATTTATAAAAGCAAAGATTGATAAAGTAGTATATAGAATGTGACTTGAAAAATTATTTTTAAATGAGGTATTATTTTTTCTTGGAAAAGACTAACTTCAGTTTTATATTGGAAGTATAAAACATCTCATGAACTTTGCCAGCATATCAATGTTTTGAGCTTTGATGGAAAACCTGTTTTCAAGTTGAGAGTTCAAAATTTTATGTGTTGATATTTTACTGCTTACTTGTATGCTTTCTAATAATTTTATATATATCTATATCTATATCTATATCTATATCTGCTATGCATATATACATATAGTCTCTCCAGAGGGAATCTAGCCATATAAAATGAAAATGAGACATTTTTTGAAGAAGATATAAGATACATGAAACACTGTACATAGGTCAATGATGCCTTAGTCCCCTTCAAAGTAGGCACCTTGGGATCATACACAGTTCTCCAAATAGCCATCAACTTTGTGAGCTTTGATCTATTATTTCATTTGGGTCATAATTTTTTGTATCAGCACCTCTGTTATATAGTAGGGGGCAGAGCCTTAGGTATTCGCCAGGGTGAGGCAACCCCCTTAGCTGCATTGTGGTGCTGTGTAGTGGGGGAAGGGTCTGAGAGGGAACAATACCACTTGCTCAACTCTCAGCTGGCCTTTACTTACTTCCACCACTACCCACCAGCAAATTGGGCCCTTCTGGTGCTGATTCTCAGGTAGGTGCTTTTGTGTATGTTCTAGGACCCTGTGGACCTCTCCATCGAACTCTCCTGTGAGGCTGTGAGTTTCTCCTGCAGCCTCAACCTCCACAGGTATTATCAGTCAGAAGTTTTGAAGCTTTATTTCCCACACTGGAACCCTGGGTTGCACAGTCTGTCTCACTCCCCAATTGTTCCTCCCATTTTTCCACATGCAAATGTAGGACCACCGGGTCCACTAACCCCTGCCTCACCCACTCTGCCAGCCACCTCCTTGCCCACCCTGGTCCTCCCTTTGGAACCTTGCCGTGAGTCCTCTTCACCCCTCCTATCAGTCTGGATGAATATTTCTTCTTTAACTCCTTGGTTGTTGGATTTCCATACAGTTCAATTTTTTGGCAGTTTTGGTTAATTTTTTGTTTTTAAATTTGTTGTTGTCCTTTTTTTGGTTGTGCAAGGAGGAAAAGTGCATCTACCTATACCTCCATTTTGGCCAGAAGTCCCACATTTTATCTTTCTTACTTATTGTACTATTTTGTCCATCATTGGTGGTTTGTGATTGTTAATTCACATATACATCATATGAATGTTGGGAATCTGAGGGCCTATAATGAGAATGTTTTCCTCCAGAGACATATCCATTTCCTTCTGTTTGTATCCAGGAGGTGCTCCCGTCTTGGGGTATTTCAGCCCTTTTCCAAGTTGCTTTGACACAAAGGTTCAAAGCAGAGTTATTTGAATAGTAGATCTTAATACCAACATTATTTACCAGTGATTCAAAAGATACAAAGAATATATTGCAGATAATTATCATTTTTAATAGAAAAACCTGAGTGCATCAGAGTTTCCTATTAGTATATCTTTCTTTTCTGAAATTCATGTTTGGTTTCTGATTAACAGATAATTTTTTTCTAGAAAGTGTGTTGAAATAGTGTTTTTAAAAGAAGCTGTTTCATTTTGGGGATCCTCAGTTTTACATTCAACTACACAGATAAAAATTGTGACTTTTCTTATTAATCAGTCAGGCATATTTTATAAGCACACAGATTCCAGGTTCATCTTAAATAAACAATCTAGAAAGACCAGGTATATCCTAATCAATTAGAAACTTTTTTGTTTTTGTTTTGTTTTTGACAGTGATGCTCCATAATCTTCCTGCTAGTGAACACCATGGGCATGTCACAAGAATAAACCAGTGAGTGGATAAACAAAGAGGGACAACAAAGTGATGTTTTTCTCTCTCTTCCCCTTCCCCTCTCTCTTTAAGATCAATAAACTTTTAAAAACTTTAAAAATTATTCCCTTTAGTATCTTCTTGTATAGGAATGAGTAAGTTACAGCTTGCTGTTCCTCAAAGTTATTTTCACACTTATTCAGTCTTGTTTCTTGGCCAAAGTTGAAGTCTTGAACATATTACTGATAATAGCTCTTACCTTCAAGCCAAATCTCCTTGAGTGCTTATTGCTCACAGCTCTTGTTTTAGCAAAGTCTTCCTTCCTTTTTTATAGAGGGGTGAATGGCTTAGAGGGAGTGTCTTAGAGAATTATCATACTTCATGCAAGCCAAGCATTAATTATATCTTATGAAGAGTACAGTATCTTTTAATGGGAAAGATTCTCAGAAATTTCTAGAGCACTTATTGGTGAAAACTTATCTAAAATATATACTATTGGTATTCAAGGGTGTGATCTATGTATAAAATCACTTTGTGTTACACTTATCTTCAGCAATAGACACTGTTAGCTATTGCTTAGGGACTTCACAGTCAGTCCTTCAGTCACCTATGCTAGAATAAGCTAAGTCATTTCCAATGGCATTGTGTCAGGCTGTATGTCCACCTATAATTTTGGTGCTAAACTGTATTTTCTGAGCCTTGTCAGTGTTCTGTGTCCCCATCCGGGCTCAATAAAGCAGTGATAAACTGTACTGTTTGATCACCAGTGATAGTAAGAACAGTGATCTACTGTGGTGCGCAGGATGAGACAGGAGGAGATTCCTGGGAAGCTGTGGACTGTTATCGGGCAGTGCTGTGCGTCCCTCAGATAGCAGTCTGCTGAATCAAGGGCAAACTCTGCGATACATGGCTGGAGGGGGCCTGCCTTCATTACAAATCAGACTAATGACTGAAAACCTAGCTTGAGCAGCTTCTGTACCAGTAAAATATCGTTGCCTCAGGGCAGATTTAGTTTATACACAGCACTTACCAAGCAAGATTTCCCCTTTATTTCCTTTTAAAAATAATAACATTATAATCAGTATATACTACCTGAGGAGTCAAGATTTTTTTAATAGCACTTAAATTCCTTTTGACATAATGTACACTATTGATAGGAGAACAATGATGATGTAATTCATAATAATAGGTTTCAATGAGTTTTAAAAAAGTATAACTAATGTAGAATCAAAGTGATTTTCCCAGGAACAGGCACCATTAGCACCCCCATTAAAAACTGTAAATAACATATAAATCATTTTATGAGAAACTAAAGCCTTCCCCTACTTGGCTATATTTTTGTAAGAGTTTAAAGCAGGAATTTTGTGTAATCATTATAATCCAACTATTGAAACTTAAAAGTGGTTTTATATATTGTAATTCCTCTTTTACAGTGTCTGCAGTGTGCAGAGCAAACTTGTGTCTTCCAGCAGCTTTTGTTTCTAGTTTGCCTTCAGAATAGAGATCTCACTCATGATCCCTACAATGGTTTCAAGAATGTGGCAGTATTCACACTGCTGCACAGTCTGTCACAACTACAGATAAGTCACAGATGTGTGCTAAATAATTACTGTCGGTTTTAATTAAAACTAGCTTGCAACTCTTAAAGTCAATTAATATCTTTGTAGTTGGCCTTAATTGTCTCACTGACTAGCTTTTAATGAAGCACAACTTTTAGGTGTACTTCATAAGTTTTATTTCAGAGAGTGACACTTTTTTAAGATTTTAAAATTAAATGTATTGCGGTGACACTGGTTAATAAAATTATATAGGCTTTAAGTGTACAATTCTATGATATATCATCTATATATGACACTGTGTCTCACCACCAAAAGTAAGCTCTTCTGTCACCATATATTTGTCCCTCATTGCCTATTACTTCCCCTTCCAGCCCCTTCCCCTGTGGTAACCACCGTACGGTTGTCTGTGTCTATGAGGGTGATTTTTATTGTTTGTTCATTTGTTGCTTTCAGTTTTATATCCCACATACTAGTGAAATGATATGGTTCTTGACTTTTCTGTCAGACTTATTTTGTTTATCATGGTATTCTTGAGATTCATCCATGTTAACACTTTTATCTTTTAATATTAAAAAGTCATAGTTTCCCTGTACTCCCTCACAAATAGAAGGTTGGAGTGGTAGATGATTTTATACTGTCTCTGACATAATATTTTCATATGTAAACAAAGGTGACAATTTTATTAATACTAATTGCATAATAGTGTCCTTGGAATACTTTACTGAAGTGATTTAGACAAAAGACAATTTGTCAGGATCAGAAAATAGCATTTTGCAAAGGTCAAAAAATCATTTCATAATATTATACAAGATATAGCTATCTTTAGTTGTTTTTTAATAAGCCCTCAATTTAAAGTATTTTTGTAAAATTGAGCAAACAGCTCAAATACTCTCTTCAGACAGGCTTCTGGAATGAAGTAGGATTTTATCAGCTCTGAAAAATTTTGAACCTTATATTAACTGATATTAGGTCACTTATGATGTCAGTACTAACATTGTGGAGCTAATGAGAACATAAACTTCTGTTGGATGTACTGAGTATCAATTCCTAGTTCCTACACTTACTAGATCTTGGGCCAGTTTCTTAATCTATCTCATGTATATCATTCACTCAATATGTAATTTCCACCAGCTCACACAGAATTGTCATGAGTATTACATGGAGTTACATGTTCATAGCATTTAGCATAGGGCTAGCTCATAAATAAACTCAATAAATGGCATCAAGTAGCATTCTAAAAATTTAGGACACAGAACCACAAGTTAGAAAGAAAAAGGAAAATGAAAAAGAGTTCCTGCCAAGTCTGTGTGAGAAATAACACTGATAGAAGTTTCTTAAATCTGCAGCATTGAAGTCTTTGGATGAAGTTAGGTTTCATCTCTGTTTATCTGTCCTGTCCAATTTCAAAATTCCCAATATCCCCTAAAAGCTACCATTGTGTACTATCTGGTCTGGTGACACATTTCACCATTCCCAAGGAAAATTGAATTTTATAATGACAGGGCAGAAGAAATTTCACATTTTTAAAAAATCATTTTGCTTTTCCTTTTAGCTAGGTTCCTGCTTTTACCAAACAACTGCTTTATCAAATATCATCATCAACAGCACCTTTGGGAAGTATTATCTTAAATATTCACAATGAAAATATTGATTTGAGGCAAGAAAGGTGTTCCTTGGAGTGTGTTACATTTTTTTTCTTGTTTTTTTTTTTTTTATAGCATGTACTGTCACTTATTACATACAAGTCAACACTATCTTGCATTGTTGTTTAAAACTTGAAAAAATTCTGAGTTGTGTAATAATTCATTCTTGTCTTTAGTTCTTTCCACCGTGTTGCTAGTAGCTTTCTATCTTTTTACAACAAAACACATAGAAGCAGTGTAAAAGAAAAAGCAGAAAGAAGACAAGAATAGGAGCCAAGAAATTTGATTCTAATTTCAGAGCTTTCATTAGTCAGGTATGCCATTTTAGAAAAGACTTAACTTTTTAGAAGACCTAATTTCTTAATTTCTGTGTGTTTATCTCTAACATCAGGAATGGAATCTCAAATTTTCTCTTCCCCCTGTATTATTGTAAACACCATCATATTTTGGTGCAGTGTATAATGTATGCTACTTATTTAATCAGAAAACAACTGGTGTGGAACTGTGTTACTTCTTAATAAGTAATTAATTAATAAGGTAGATAGCATTGAAGTAGGGTGCCCAATATGAAGTTCATTACCATGCAGTGTCAAAGAATAGTACCTTTCAAGGTAATAAAATGAAAGATGGAAATTTTGTGAATATCCCAGACATCCTTGATAGCAAATGGTGAAATAAATTCACATTTTACTGGCATGGGAAACATACACATTATTTATGAAGTCATAGGCAATAAAGAACAGATTTAATAGCTGAGACAAGTTTAATAAATAGGTGGATTGAAAGTCTGAAATGCAAATTTGGACACTGCATAATATAAAGCTACATGGTATTGTTCATTACTACAGCATGCAGTTTTAAGCAATTAAACAAAATTTTTAAGTGAAAAGTGACCTTTCTATATATTAGTAAAATAGCACTGTCACCATTAAAAAATAACTAAAGCTCATTAAAATATTAACATAAAAGTGAATTCATTTTGAGTGATTGATTTAAAATGTAAGTATAAAATTGCTCTGCATTCAGATTTTTTAAATATTGTGGAATTGAAAGAAAGAAATTTGTCACTTATTTAAGAGCAGATAACTTGGTTTGGGTAAGTTCAAAAGTCAGAGTAAATGAGCGGGACTAGTTTCTGCTTGGGCACATGAGAGCTGATCCAGGGGACCTGAATTCAGACACAAAATTCCCAGTGGCTTTGAAAACCTAGATATTATTCCCAAGGAAGCCGGATTGAGTAGCTCAACTAGTGATAGATATGTCCACTGGCAAAAAAAAAAAAAAAAAAAAAAAGTCTATTTAAACTACTGCTTATCCTGTTGAGTTTTGTAAAATGTGAGCATTTTCTGTTATAAAACTTTTAGAGTCAATGAAAATAAAGTTCCTTTTTTGTTATATAAAAGAAGGAAAAGTCTTTTCAGGTTAACTTCCAAAGGGTATTTAAAATCCATATTAATGAACATTTGGAAAAATTTTATTCCATGAACCTTTCAACTCCATCTAAAAACATCTGTAATACTGTGGCATCTAATTAGCACTCCCACAGTTCTTTCCCCCCCTAGGAGTTCAAAGCAATTTACATAGTTAACTCACTTTGACAGAGAAAATTATTTGACAGAATGAAAGAAACTGAGGCACGAAACAGTTAAGAAGTTGGGTCACTATTATACAATCGATGAAAAAGGAATGAAATACATTGCTTGGTGCAGTAAAAAGGCGATGGAGTTCAATCATATTCTTCCACTTAAATTCTGTGCAGTCCTGGAAAATTACTTAATGTCTTTGAGCCTCGTTAATTCTTTGTAGATCTGAATAATCTTTCCTGTTTAAGGTTACTACAAGGTACAGGGGCATTAAAATGATATATATTAGAAGGTTTGCTAAGTTACAAAATGCTACATTTACAAAATATGTTATTTTTTAAAAGATTTTATTTATTTATTTATTTATTTATTTATTTATTTATAAAGAGAGGGGAAAGAAGGGAGAAAGAGAGGGAGAGAAACATCAATGTGTGGTTATCTCTTGTGCACCCCCTATGGGGGACCTGGCCCCTAACCCAGGCATTTATTTGCCCTGATCGGGAATTGAACTGGCGACCCTTCGGTTAGCAGTCTGGTGCTCAATCCACTGAGCCACAACAGCCAGGGCCACTTATAAAGTATTTTATTCTTAACTCTTCTACACTAGTCTCTCAAGGAAGAACAATTATTCATCTGATACCTGAACCAAGAACTTTGAATGCCCTACACTTATTGTACATACAATTTGGTGTACATATTTTGACCATTTCCCCATTATATTTCTTAATGTAACTGGGACCCCTGCTTAAGTATAGTGTTTTGAATCCTGAGGATGAAGCTTAATAGGGTTCATGTATCCTGGAGCAGAGAAGAAAATCTGACAATCTGTGGACTAAATATAGACAATCCCTGAGGAAGACCAAGAATCAGGATTAGAAGAAAACCAATCACCAAATATCAGGGGCATTAATAAAAGGATAGTTAAGGGACAGAGCAAGAGATCAGAAACTGAAAGTCCCAATAACAGGTCAGGAAAAAGTGCAAACCAAGCTGAAGCAATTCGGTTCCAGCTGGGGGACCTGAACTTAGAAACCAGAATTTTTAAGAATATTGGCTGTATGGCTCAGGGATAGTTCAGCTAGCTCAGTTAAAGGTATCAGATAAGCTAAACAATAACAACCAGAGACACTAAAAGAAGAGAAGGATGTCAAAACTCAGCTTCCTTTCAACGAAGATTGACATGGAGTCTTTATTAATAATTTTATGAAGAGGTTACATTATCAATGTTCAGATTGAAGGACTAGAAAGAAATAGCATTAACTGAAATCAAATAAAAATATGTTAAGCTTTGCAATCCATTTTTCTGAGGCAAAAATTCACTTTGCAAATATTGTGTATTTGTACATAGAAATATACAAAGCTCTTTGTATAATAGTATTTGTTAAATATAGACCTAAGCTGATTTTTAAAATTTATTTAAAACCCAAAGAGTCTGCTTTACTCATTTGATCATTTATTCAGCATGTGTACTGAGAGTATACTATGTGCCAAGTATGCTCAAGAAAGAGAGGTCTCAGTTAACAGCCTTTTAGAAAGACAACCTGGAATGAGTTATTACAAATGTGTTTAGTACTGTTCACAGAAAGTTTTGGGAATACATAAAGTAGTGCAAGAGATCAGAGAAGTACCTGTATCTAAAGAAGTTGAAACTTGGCAGGAGCTATATTATGAGTATAGTGTAGTTAAAAATAGGAATACACATGCCTCAGCCACATAATTTTTATTCTGTTATTGCTATGAAAAAATTGTGATCTTTCTATTACTCAGTAGAAATAAAAAAGCATATAGATATATTTAAATAGAAAAAACTGATAGTTGAATTACTACTTTGTGTCACTTCAAATGCAGAAAGTCCTCTAATAATGAACATTTAATATATGAATAAATCTAAATTCAAACAAATCTATGAACTAAATCAAAATCAAACCAACATCTGAAAAGAAAAATTATTCACAGTAATTAATTTTGAGTGACAATTAGATTGATATTCCAAGGCTCACATGCATAATAAAGGGTAAAGTAAATGAATAATTAGGAGATGTTCTACTTCCATTGTGCATGGGAGCAGTTAAACCAGGATTCTCAGTCTGGAAGAAAGGAGAGACAGAGTAGTTCAGGGAAGGTTACCGAAAGAGCACTCTGCAGTGTTCCCTCCTTATCTGTGGCTGCACATTTTGCAGTTTCAGTTACCGTCTGTCAACCAGAGCACAAAAATATTAAATAAAAAGTTTCAGAAATAAATTCTTCACTAATTTTAAATCATGCACTGTTCTGGGTAGTGTAATGAACTAAATTTTATGCCATCCCTCTCCATCCCTCCTGGGATGTATTCAGTAATTCACCCCTTTCTCCAGCCTGTCCACACTATACACACTACCTTCTCATTAGTCACCTGTAGCTGTTATCAGATCAGTCATCAGTGAGAGAAAGAGAGAGAAACACATTCACATAATTTCTATCACATTACATTGTTATAATTGTTCTACTTTATTATTAGTTATTGTTATTAATCACTGTGTCTAATTTATAAGTCAAACTGCATCATTTAAAAATGTGTGATACCTATGGGTTGAGTACTAGTACTCCCCACAGTTTCAAGCATCTGCTGACACTTCTGGAACATCTCCCCTGTGGACAGGACAAACTGCTTGAAACCTAGATTTAAATTGTATCAGTAAGATTTACTCCTGAGATATTTTATTCTTACCAGTACTGTAGCAATGAGCACTTCTAGTAATGTGTGTTCTCGATACAGGCATATCTTGGAGATATGGGTGTAGTTTAAACCACCACAATGAAACAACACAATAAAATGAGTCACACAAAGTTTTTGGTTCCCCTGGGTATATAAAAATTATGTTTACAATACACTACAGTCTGTTAAGTGTGCAACAGTATTCATTACATCTTAAAAATTAGACATACATTAACTAAAAATATTTTGATGCTTAAAAATGCTATTAACTGAGCCTTTATGGAGTCCTACACTTTCACTGCTGGGTGTCACAAACTTACAATTTGTAAAAAATGTATTATTTGCAAAGTTCAATAAAGCAAAGCATGGTAAAATGAGGTATGCTTGTATATTATTTCCCAGCAGAAGAAAGCAGAATTTCTAGGAAAAATGTTTAACTTTAAATCTGGGGCTTGTCCACCAGATTATCCATCAGAGTCATATTGAAAGAATCCAGAAGCCAACTTCCAGGGACTGCCACCAGCCAAAATGGGGTTATTTGAGCTTTGAACAATATAATAATTGCAATTGATTGATATTCATCAATATATTTAAATTTAAGAATTCTCTTGTTATTATAAAACTGTTCATATCCAAAGAAAGAGAACCAATGTGTTAAAGAAACTGGTAAATAACGGCAAAAAAATCAAGCATTTATCCTGCTTTTTTTTTCTGTATGAACTCTAACACTGGATAACATAATAGCAGATAAGAAAGATGTTCCTCTCTATGAAAGCATTCCAACTAACAAAGAAATCATAAATGATGGGTTTTAAATATTATCCTTTTGCAAACCCAAAACATGAATGCATATAGACATTGCCCATAAATAGCTATTAATATCACAAAAAAGAAACAAAAAACTACCTAATGTTGTCAACCTTCTGAAGAAAGAATGCACCACTCTGATTAAAGGGATCCATCCTGCATCTGATCAAGCCTCAGATCCAGCTGCCAATTTGAGTGTAAGACAGAACATCCGGCAATATGTTAAACTGCACTGCCAGTGTGCACTGAGAATATTCCAGACCTTGGGAAACTCTTCAGGTCAAATGACCTTAATTTGGCAACATATAAGTTGTAAGAAAAGGAAATGGATGAAGAAAAAGTCAAGAAGACAGATCAACTTTTTTTTTTACTGTCTTAAAATTATTTGTTTTATTTTAATCATTGTTCAAAAACAGTTTTCTCCTTTTTACTCCTAATCCAGTCCCCCCTCCCACACCTCCCCACTTCCCTCCCATTACCACCCTCCTCTTAGTTTATGACCATGTGTCCTTTAAGTTTGTTCCTGTGAACCCTTCCCACTGTCCCCTTAAATTCCCTCTACTCTCTTCTGTGGGCACTGTCAGCCTGGCCTCTATTTCAGTGTCTTTGGTTATATTTTGCTTGTTTCTTTGTTTTGTTATTTAGGTTCCTGTTAAAGGTGAGATCATATGGTATTTGTCTTTCACTGCCTGGCTTGTTTCACTAAGCATAATATTTTCCAGCTCCATCCACGCTGTTGCATAGGGTAAGAGCTCCTTCTTTCTTTCTGCTGCATAGAATTCCATTGTGTAAATGTACCATAGTTTTTTGCTCCATTCATTTACTGATGGGCATCTTGGTTGCTTCCAGCATCTAGCTATTGTAAATTGTGCTGCTAGGAACATTGGGATGCATAGGTTCTTTTGAATTGGTGTTTTAGTATTCTTTTTTTTTATTATATTTTAATCATTGTTCAAATACAGTTTTCTCCTTTTTAATCCCAATCCTTTCTCCCCTCCCACCCTCCCCACTTCCCTCCCATTACCACCCTCCCCTTAGTTTATGACCATGTGCCCTTTAAGTTTGTTCCTGTGAGCCCTTCCCACTGACCCCTTAAATTCCCTCTTCTCTCCCCCCTCGTCACTGTGAGCCTGTCCTCTATTTCAGTGTCTTTGGTTATATTTTGCTTGCTTCTTTGTTTTGTTATTTAGGTTCCTGTTAAAGGTGAGATCATATGGTATTTGTCTTTCAATGCCTGGCTTGTTTCGCTAAGCATAATCTTTTCCAGCTCCATCCACGCTGTTGCAAAGGGTAGGAGCTCCTTCTTTCTTTCTGCTGCATAGAATTCCATTGTGTAAATGTACCATAGGTTTTTGATCCATTCATTTACTGATGGGCATCCTGGTTGCTTCCAGCACCTAGCTATTGTAAATTGTGCTGCTATGAACATTGGGATGCATAGGTTCTTTTGAATTGGTGTTTTAGTATTCTTAGGATAGAGTCCCAGCAGTGGAATTGCTGGGTCAAAAGGCAGGTCCATTTTTAGTTTCCTGAGGAAGTTCCATACTGCTTTCCATAGTGGTTGTACCAGTCTGCAGTCCCACCAGCAGTGCACTAGGGTCCCCTTTTCTCCACAACCTCTTCAACACTTGTTGTTTGTTGCTTTGTTTATGATGGCCATTCTGAGTGGTGTGAAGTGGTATCTCATTGTGGTTTTAATTTGCATCTCTCTGATAGCTAGCGATATTGAACATCGTTTCATGTGTCTTTGGATTTTCTGTATGTCCTCCTTGGAGAAGTGTCTGTTCAAGTCCTTTGCCCACTTTTTAATTGGATTCCTTGTCTTCTTAGAGTGCAGCCTTGTAAGCTCTTTATATATTTTGGAGATTAAACCCTTGTCTGAGGTATCATTGGCAAATATGTTCTCCCATACAGTTGGTTCTCTTTTAATTTTGATACTGTTTTGATAGCTGTGCAGAAGCTTTTAATTTTGATGAGGCCCATTTGTTTATTCTTTCCTTTATGTCCCTTGCTCTAGGGGACACGTCAGTAAAAAAGTTTCTGCGTAAAATATCTGAGATTTTCCTACCTACGTTCTCCTCTAGGACTTTAATGGTGTCATGTTTTATATTTAAGTCTTTTATCCACCTTGAATTTATTTTTGTACATGGTGTAAGTTGGTGCTCAAGTTTCATTTTTTTGCACGTGGCTGTCCAGTTCTCCCAACACCATTTGTTGAAGAGGCTATTTTTATCCCATTTAATATTGCTGCCTCCTTTGTCAAATATTAATGGACCATAGAGACTTGGGTTTATTTCTGGGCTCTCTGTTCTGTTCCATTGGTCTATGTGCCTGTTTTTATGCCAGTACCAGGCTGTTTTGATTACAGTGGCCTTGTAGTATAGTTTAGTGTCGGGTATTGTGACCCCTCCTACTTTACTCTTCTTTCTCAAAATTGCAGCAGCTCTTCAGGGTCGTTTATAATTCCATATAAATTTTTGAAGTGTTTGTTCTATGTCTGTGAAATATGCCATTGGTACTTTAATAGGAATTGCATTGAATGTGTAAATTGCTTTGGGTAGTATGGACATTTTAATGATATTAATTCTTCCAATCCATGAACACGGTATACGTTTCCATTTGTTTGTGTCTTCGTTGATTTCTTTTTTCAGTGTTGTGTAGTTTTCTGAATACAGGTCTTTTACCTCTTTGGTTAGGTTTATTCCTACGTATTTTATTTTTCTTTTTGCTATTTCAAATGGGATTTTTCCCTTGATCTCTGTTTCTGCTGTTTCATTGTTGGTGTACAGAAATGCCTTTGATTTCTGGATATTGAATTTGTACCCCGCTGTTTTGCCAAATTCATTTATTAGGTCAAGCAGTTTTTTGGTAGAGTCTATAGGATTTTCTATGTATACTATCATGTCATCTGCAAACAGTGACAGTTTTGTTTCCTCCTTTCCGATTTGAATGCCTTTTATTTCTTTTTCTTGTCTGATGGCTGTGGCTAAAACTTCCAGTACTATATTGAACAGAAGTGGTGAAAGTGGACAGCCTTGCCTTGTTCCTGATCTTAGTGGAAAAGATTTTAATTTTTGCCCATTGAGTATGATGTTGGCTGTAGGTCTCTCATATATGGCCTTTATTATGTTGAGGAATGCTCCCTCTATTCCCACTTTGCTGAGTGTTTTTATCATGAATGGGTGCTGTATCTTGTCAAATGCTTTTTCTGCATCAATTGATATGATCATGTGGTTTTTGCCTTTGCTTTTGTTTATGTGATGTATTACATTCACTGACTTGCGAATATTGAACCATCCTTGCATCCCTGGAATGAATCCCACTTGGTCATGGTGTATGATCTTTTTAATGTATTGTTGGATGCGGTTTGCCAGGGTTTTGTTGAGGATTTTAGCGTCAATGTTCATCAGTGATATTGGCCTGAAGTTTTCTTTCTTTGTTGTGTCTTTATCTGGTTTTGGAATTAGGATGATGTTGGCCTCATAAAAAGAGTTTGGGAGACTCCCATCTTTTTGGATTTTTTGGAATAGTCTGTGAAGGATAGGGGTTAGCTCTTCCTTAAATGCTTTGTAGAATTCTCCTGTGAAACCATCTGGTCCAGGGCTTTCGTGTGTTGGGAGTTTTTGGATTACTGCTTCGATTTCTTTTGCTGTTATTGGTTTGTTCAGGCTTTCTGCTTCCATTTTATTGAGTTTTGGAAGGTTATATTTTTCCAGAAATTTGTCCATTTCATCTAGGTTTTCAAATTTCTTGGCATACAGCTCTTTGTAGTAATTTGTTACAATCCTTTGTATTTCTGTGGTATCTGTTGTAATCTCTCCTCTTTCATTACTGATTGTGTTTATTTGGGTCTTCTCTCTTTTTTTCTTGATGAGTCTGCTTAAAGGCTTGTCAATTTTGTTTATCTTTTCAAAGAACCAGCTCTTGGATTCATTGATCCTTATAATTGTCATTTAATTCTGCTCTGATCTTGGTTATTTCCTTCCTTCTGCTTGCTCTGGGCTGCCTTTGTTGTTGTTCCTCGAGTTCTTGTAGACACAGGGTTAGGTTGTTTGTTTGGAATGTTTCTAACCTTTTTAGGTGGGCCTGTATCACTATGAACTTCCCTCTCAGGACTGCCTTGGCTGTGTCCCATAAGTTTTGGGTTGTTGTGAGTTTGTTTTCATTTGTTTCCAGAAACCTTTTGATTTCTTCCCTAATATCATTCTTGACCCATTCATTGTTTAATAGCATGCTATTTAATCTCCATGAATTTGAGTGTTTTGGGTTTTTTTCCTTGGGATTGGTTTCTAGCTTCAGTCCCTTGTGGTCTGAGAGAATGCTTGTTATGATTTCAATTTTCTTGAAATTCTTGAGGCTTGTTTTGTG
Source organism: Phyllostomus discolor (assembly GCF_004126475.2). NCBI lineage: Eukaryota > Metazoa > Chordata > Mammalia > Chiroptera > Phyllostomidae > Phyllostomus > Phyllostomus discolor. Next base: position 100,031,264 of record NC_040908.2, on the reverse strand, counting down.
ACCTATCATGTGGTCTATCTTTGAGAATGTTCCGTGTACATTTGAAAAGAATGTATATTTAGCTTCTTTTGGATGGAGGGCTCTGTATATATCAGTAAAGTCCATTTCATCAAGGGTATTGTTCAATGCCACAATATCTTTGTTGATATTTTGTTTAGAAGATCTGTCCATTTTTGATAGTGGGGTGTTAAAATCTCCCACTATAATTGTGTTGCTGTCCATATCTTTCTTGAAGTCCTCTAAGATTTTCTTTATGTATTTGGGTGCTCCTATGTTGGGTGCATATATATTTACAATATTTATGTCTTCTTGATGTATTCTTCCCTTGAGTATTATGAAGTGACCTTCTGGGTCTCTCTTTGTGGACCTTTTTTGGAAGTCTATTTCGTCAGATATGAGTACTGCTACCCCGGCTTTTTTTTCCTGTCCATTTGCTTGGAAGATTTGTTTCCGGCCCTTCACTTTTAGCCTGTGTAGGACTTTTATCCTGAGGTGGGTCTCTTGTAGACAGCAGATATGTGGGTCATTTTTTCTTATGTATTCAGCTATTCTATGTCTTTTGATTGGAACATTTAATCCATTTACATTTAAGGTTATTATTGATAGGTACTTATTCATTGTCTTTTATGTACGTGTGTGTCTCTCTCTCTCTCTCTCTCTCTCTCTCTCTCTTTTCTTTCCCTTCCTTAAAGCAGTCCTTTTTAGAATCTCTTGCAGGGCTTGTTTGGTCGATGTGTATTCTTTTAGACTTCTTTTTTCTGGGAAGCTTCTTATTTGGCCTTCTATCTTGATCGAGAGCCTTGCTGGATATAGCAGCCTTGGTTGCAGACCTCTGGTTCTCATTACCTGGAGTATTTCTTGCCATTCTCTTCTGGCTTGAAGTGTTTCCATTAAGGAGTCAGCTGTTAGCCTTATTAGGGCTCCCTTGTATGTTACTTCCTTTTTCTTCCTTGCTGCCTTTAAGATTCTCTCTTTGTCTTGAAATTTTGCCATTTTAATTATGATTGTCTTGAGTTGGGCCTCTTTGGGTTCCTCTTTATTGGGACTCTCTGTGTTTCCTGCAGTTGTGTGACTTTTTCTCTCATCAAATTAAGGAAGTTCTCCTTCATTACTTGTTCAACTAGGTTTTCGATCCCTTGCTCTTCTTCTTCTCCTTCTGGTATCCCTATTATACGGATATTATTACATTTCATATTGTCTTGCATTTCTCTTAATCCCTCTTCATTCTTTCTGAGACTCTTTTCCTTTTCTTGCTCTTTCTGAGTTTTTTCTTCTACTTCATCCTCTAGCTCGCTGATCTGATCTTCTGCTTCATCCATCCTGCTTTTCATTCCTTCTACTGTGTTCTTCAGTTCAGAAATTGTATTCTTCATTTCCTCTTGACCTTTGTTGAGAGTTTCTGTTTCCTTTTTCATGTTTATATAGTTTGCAGTGAGATTGATGTGGTTTCCCTCTAATTTCTGATAGCTCAATGTGAGTTCATTGAACTTCCTGGTAATCATTGTTTTGAACTCACTATCTGATAGTTGAGTTGCCTCTATTTCATTTAGCATTTTTCCTGAGGCTTCCTCGTTCCCCTTCAATTGGGGGTTGTTTCTTTGTTTTCTCATTGTTTGTGGGTTTCTTCTTTTTTCTTCTTGTTTGCTAATTTGATCTGTTCTGATTCCCTGTAATTATGGTGTGAACTTCTGTGGTAGAATATTTGTGAGATTCAGTGGTGCAATCTCCTTCGTGTATCCTGGTGTTCACAGCTTCCCCCTACTCACCTGGGTTTTCCGTGATCGCAATAATTTTTGATGTCCTGCTTTCAAAAGTTATTCAGTAACCTAGTCCACTTGCTCTGTTTCTCCACCGATCCGCGAGTTTCCCTCCTCTTCACAGAAGTCAAGAAAAATGCTGCCTACAGTAAAGCCGCCATCTTCCAGATCAACTTTTTTGATGTGCAAAATCAAACAATGGAAATGAACACATAGATGATAAAATTGGATTAACTCTAGGAATTAACTATTTGAACTCACAACAATAGTTATTTATACATGTGTCTAATCACTGTGTAAAGGGAGGCATGAGATGGGGATGAGGCCCAGCTCTGGAATCACTGACAAAGTTCTAGTTCTTGGCCTGGGTGGTATTTATAAGGATGTCCACCTTATAATAACTCATTACATTATAAAGGGTTTTGTTATCTTTGGTACCTGTATTTTTTGGATATATTTTTAAAAATCAAAGTAACATAACTTATTGCCAAAGTATGCTATTAAACTTGGCTCTATTGTTCATTAATGTATGGTTTGTTGCTTGTATTTACTCTCATTTTGGGGTGTTTAATGGATATTTTTAATCTCAAATATGCAGTAATTTTAAAGTGGGTAGAGTATGAAGGGTGCTAGTAAGAGCCAGATGATAGACATTAAAAGTTGATTATCTTTAAGTTGAATGTTTGTCTTGAGAGACAAATACATATTACTTTTACAATGCCACCTTGGAGTTATACTTTTTCAATAGCCAACATACTTACTACTGGAATACTATCTGTGACCAAAAGTCAGGATCACACTGGGAAGCCCAGGCTCTATAAATCATCTGCTCTTACACAAAATGCAATCCACTGATAAAAGTTTACAGATATCATCTTCAGAGGACTGAGGAGCAAAACTTTTCAATTTTTCTTTTTTTTTTAATGTAAGGTATCCTTTTTTGTGATATATTTTACTTATATTTGTTTAGCAAACTTAGCTACTCCTTGGGCATGAAGCAAAAAAAAAAACTTTCTTTCAAATAGGTATTTAATATTTTAATATTAAAAGTCATGATTTTGTTTATTTTATGTATTTTCATTAAATGTTGTGCCTTTAGAACCAGAATAGAAATTTGTAAAACAAACACATATTACAGTGGTTTTATTGGAAAGAAAAATAACTCAGATGGGTGAACTCAGTCACCAAAATATTTATGTTAAAGCTGAGAAACAGAATCTCAGTTTCAAGTTAATTTTTTTTTTTATTTCAGTGTAGTGTGTATTGGCAAAATTTTTTGGTAAATAATGAAGTCGCCTGCTATAAAGACAGGTGGAAACTTTGGAGATTACAAAAACACTTTATTTGATATATTTCAAAATCATCACCATTGTTGAGGTTGTGCAGATGCCAGGCTAATTGGCAAGGGAAAGGAGACAGTCATAAGTAAATCCTTACAATGTCTGTTTTATCTTATTGTGGGTAATCACAGTTCCAAATTACTCTGTGTCTAAGTACTATGCATCTTTCATGAGTTAATTAAATCTCACATTAAATAACTTGTTTTAATCATATTAATCTATCTGCTACAGTAATATTATATTTAAATATATAAAGAACAGTATTTATACATCATGGAAAGATCAGAAATGTACCTATTATGTTGCTGTGTAAACCAACTGAACTCAAACTAATCATTTCAGTCACTAGGTTTAGTCAGAAATAAATATCAGGTATTTAAGTAAATTTCTTGATGTGAAAATCAACTCTATTTCAATTGAATTTTCTTCCTGCTCTCCTTTTTATTTTTATTTCTTTTCTTTTTTTAATTTGTGGACAATTTTAAGCTGCCTGGGAGGGGTAGGCACTAAAAGGCACTGAATCCACAAAAAAGTTTATCATATTTCTTTCCCTTCAACACTATATATGTCCTTTTGTTATTTTCAAATCATAAATTCATATAAAGCCTGTTTCTCATTGCCTGACATTAAACACATAATGGACAGCTGTGGTGGTAAGAGTGACACCTCTGTTGTTGTTTCCATCAAGATCCAAATGCCTGCTCTTTGCACCAAGCTGATGATAGACTTTGAAAGAAGTCAGTCCATTTTTCTAAATTAATAGCAATTAAGATCAGCAATTTTTGGTAATTTAAGCAATCCAGATCCAGGCTGGCTAATGTAAGATCATCTGAATAATGATTATACTAACCATGTCCTGTACTTTAATAAATCTACATTGCTCATTAAGGAATTATAGAGCTCTGATTTCTAAAATCTCTACTAGTTACAAAGTTAGCAGGTTACCAGTATTCTAAAAACTGAGGACTACACTCATTTGTACTTATATTTTCTTCAAGAACTTGACCCTATTATTTAGGGTTTAGAGATTATACTTCTCTTAGTTCTGCTCTCAAGGTGTCAATCTTAATAGCATATAATTAATTTCTTTGGTATTTTCTGAAACTCAGTAGTTTTAAGACTGCTTTGATCTTATTATTAGTAGATCAAAGAAACAATTTAAAGAAACAAGACATTACACCCTATGTTCACATGCTTTAAAGTCAGTCCAGACTGGTTCTAACCACAGGTTAGGACCTAAAGAAAGAATTTGGTTAGCCATCAAGAACCTAAATTATCTCTGCAATTATATTCATTTCCAATTTATATTTATTGCCATGACTCTAAAAGGTTTGAGGTGAATCAGATAAAACTTGCCAAATGTAATACAGTCAATGAATTTCTTCTAAAGGTATATGAGGTTAACTTGCAATGCTCTCTTGTTTCCACACTTATAGGGAGGGGAAATGCAGTGGGACTTTTGAGGGATTCATTGTTTTCTTTTTCTTCCTAATGTAACTTTCAAATTGTCTAAATATGAAGAAAAGCTGGAAGAGAAATTCCAACTTCAAATGTAAATTCAATTTTCTGACCCAGAGATCTATGTCTAAATACTTGATGATAGAAGATTTACATCTGATTAAACCTAGTGATTGAAATTATTAGTTTGGTTGTCTTGCACAGTAATAATAAACACATTTCTGATTTTACCATTAAGTATAAATACTCTTCTTTTATAAGTTCAGCCATATGTTATCATGTCTAGGTAGAATTTAAAACATAAATATTACATTAGTAATATCAAAGAATGGCCTCCTTTCAGTTTCCTGTTATTCAGATTTCATTGTTATTATCAAACACATATTGAAGGTCCCTGGGTGGGGGTGAAGGGTAGGGAATGAAAGAAGTAAGGTGATCACGAGGCTTGAAAATTACTGTTTTTTCCTTGGAAAAAGGTTACCTCTCAGAGCTGAATTATAAACCTGGAAGTTAAATGATTATACTTTGCAGAATAAGTTTTAAAAAAATCCCATCTCTCTACTTGCTACTCTTGTGCAATCAAATTTATTTAGAGAGCAATTAAACATTTTTTTCTCCTTCCAAATATAGGTACAGCATATATCCCTAATCACAAAACCATTTATTATGTTATTCCCAGTTCCACCAGCCAAAGCACGTATTAGTGTGTCTACCACTGAGAGTGGTGCCTTCCAATTAGGTGGCATGGCAGGGGGTAGGGGAAATCATCGTTCTCACTTATAGATAGCATCCTTAAGCTAACAGAGCTACTCAATATTTTGCATCAGCCAGGAGGCTAAAACTGCTTGAAACTTTCTAGAAAAAGTTTAATTGTGACATTTTAAAATAGATCTCTCAGGGAGTAGTTACCTTTTCTAATCATCTTTGCCACATGGATCTGAATTTAATATCTTAAATGTAGAAGCAAATGGAACAGAGATAAAGCCTATGAAAACCAGCATTCATAGTATACATTTCCTCCGTCTATGTCAGTTGATTATATGTGATCAATTCCTTACTTTTTGCCCTGTCAGGAAGATGCAGCTGGTGATTCTATTTTCTGGTGTGTAGTTTGAAGAAATGAAGAGATTTCACTTATGTATTTATACTGACATTGACATTCTAAGGAAGAGAGTAAGATTGAAGTTTTGACAGATGGAGAAGAGATTTAGGGAATAGATTGTTGAAGAAGTAATTTTATACTCGCTAAAGTTCTTACATAAAGAGTCAAAGTATAAGAATATGAAAATTTCATATGAAAGAAATAGAACAAGACCTCTTTCCTGTAAGATATACTAAAATTGTATTTATATTTATATACTATCTAACATCTATAGAAGAAAAAGCAAGGTCTGAAACATGTTCAGGATTGAAATCATTACTCTGGATTTTGACAAATCACAAGTTTCAGTTTCAGTTTCTTGTATAACCTGTGTGACAGACACTATGTGCCTTACTGAATTTACAGGTCCAGATACAAAAGTGCATGTGACCCTGGCTGGTGTAGCTCAGTGGATTGAACATGGGCCTGAAAATCAAAGGGTGGCTGATTTGATTCCCAGTCCAGGGCACATGCCCGGGTTGTGGTCCAGGTTGGCAGTAAGGGGTACTTGAGAGACAACCACACATTGATGTTTCTCTCCCTCTCTCTCTCCTTCCTTTCCCCTCTATCTAAAAAATAAATAAATAAAATATTTTTTTAAAAAGTATATGTGAAAACACTTTGTAAATACTGAAAGACCCAAAACTAGAAAAAATATGGTGAAAAGTAAACTCTTAAATTTCCCTAAATCTTGATATTTTATTAGGTAAAATATGTTTTCAGAATATTGTTTAAGCTACTATATAGATTAAAAAGTGGTACTCAATAAAAGAATGTTCTAGGGTGATTATTGATCATTGGACCCTTGCTCTGAAGGCCTTGTGTCATTTGGTGTTGGAAACACTGTAGTCATCTGCTGGGATTTTTAAATCTATTTGTTCTCCATCATCCTTCACATTGCTCAGACTAATATCCCTAAAACACGATTTCATCATATCTCTCATTTATTTAAAAACTACAAATATCCCTACCTGTTCTAGCACAAACTCAAGAGTCTACAGACTGGCCAACATCTTCCTCATGAATATTCAATGAATATTCACCTCCTTAACTTCTCACAACACTCAGAAGCCCCAAAGTTGATCTCTTTTTCCATCTCTCACTATGCTGCTTGCTATTTCCTGTAATAAACACTTTCTATTCATCCCCTTAGTGCCTTCTTCATTGTTTTTCTGCAAACTATATACAGTACTAGATGCATTTTTCAATGCTGTGTAATGACTTGGAATCAGCTTGCTCTATATCCTGTTTTATAATAGGAATATTTTACCAACTGGAGCACAGACCAAAATCAGAGACCTAAGTTTAAAACCCAATTCCACACTCATTAGCTGGGAGAACATGAGCAGGCTTAAAGCCTTTTTATCTTCTTTAAAATATTGTTCTGAAAATTTAAACAATTATTTTCTAAAAAGCACTGAGCACAATGCCTGGTACATTTAAAAATTTCAATAATTATCCACTTCAGTTATGATTATGATTGTTATTGCTATATATTTGCCTACATGATGCTTTGTTTTCTTTTTCATGTAAATTTCTTGTGTATTTCTTCTCTATCATGTCTGGGATATCTTGGGTAATTTTCTTTCTCTATGTGGGAGTCAGAATAATATTCCCCAAAGTAGTCCATTTCTGAATCCTGGAATTTGTGAATAGGTTAAATTACATGGAAAAAGGGAATTAAAGCTGTACATGTAATTAAGCTGTTAATCAGCTGACCTTAAAATAGAGATGGTCTCATGGCTTATGCAGGCAAGCCCAGTGTCATCAAAGGGTCCTTAAAAATAGCAGACAGAGGCAGAAGAAGATAATCAGGTATGAAGATAGAAGAACTCAGAGAGATGCTGAGTTGCTGACTTTAGGATGAAGAAAAGGGTGCATGAGATAAAAACTGTGGGCAGTTTCTTCTAGAAACTAGACAAAGATAACAGATTACTTAGGGCTTCCAGAAAGAAATGTGACTTTGCCAACATCTTGATTTTAGCTCAGTGTTGAACCATCAGGTTGATTCAGGTTGAACCATCCTATGGAATGGTAAGATAAATTGTGTGCTGTTTAAGCCACCACGTTTTGGGTAATCTATAACAGCAACAAAAGAAAATTAATACACCCATTCTTCACAATAGTACCCAGCAGGGTACCACCACATAGTAGGTGCTCAATAAATGCCATTTTTTACTTAAAACCTCACTCCTTATGCATCTTTTTTGCCATGATAAAAGAAATAGAGTATTTTTTTTATCAATTTCATTTATTTATTTATTTGTTTGTTTTTCAAGTACAGTTGTCTTCATTTTTCCCTCTCCACTCCCCCCTGCCTCACCCACCTCCACCTCCCCCCGCCCGATTCGACCCCCTTTGGCTTTGTCCCTATGTCTTTTATGCATGATCCTTGATGACACTTCCCTATTTTCCCTATTACCCTCCCTTCTGGTTACCATCAGTCTGTTCTTTATTTCAGTGTCTCTGTTTATATTTTGCTTGCTTGTTTGTTTTATTTATCAGGTTCCACTTATAGGTGAGATTGTATGGTATTTGTATTTCACCACCTGATTTATTTCACTTAGCATAATGCTTTCCAGTTCCATCCTTGTTAGAACCTATGCATCCCAATGTTCACAGCAGCACAATTTACAATAGCCAAGTGTTGGAAGCAACCTAAACACTCACCTGTAAATGAATTGATACAATTCATAATTGATACAATTATGGTATATTTACACAACACAATACTACAAGCAGAAAGAAAGAAGGAGCTCCTACCCTTTGTGAAATAGAGTATTAAGGGTGAATGAGACAAGAGAATCATCTCTTTCTATAGGCCTTTGATCTAGAATGCAGTGATCCCAACTGTAAGATGTAACAAGTTTATTGCACTTTTTTAAAAGAGAGAATTAGTCCAAAGGACACAAGCTTCGTAGTCACCCAAATCAAGGTTGGAATCCCTGGTTTACTTCTGAATCCTGTGTGACCCTTTAAGATAGGAGCCGTCCTTGGAATATTCCATGTAGCAGTTGCATGGAATATTGCCTTATGTGGTTTCTACCCAACTAAAATTGTAAAGTCCCCAAATATCTGTATAATTTCCCCAGTGGCCTATGATCTCTGTCTCCCAAATAACCATATTCCTTTACACAGTTGTTACCAGAAGTTGGTGCAAGGGTTGGTGAATATTGTACCACTATGTGCCTGTAGGGAAAGAGGACAGCCCGAGCAGCTGAAATACTATGTGGCCTTAGTACCCATGGGCCGAACCCATCTGGTCCCCTCTCCCTGAAAAACTTCCTCCACAAATAGTCACAGTAAGAAATTAATAGCCCCGACTCTGATTCACAAAACGGTAGAAATTATTTATTTGAGCACCAGTTCCTGGACTTCAGATGGTTGGGAGGCACAAGATCCATATATCAGTACCAAGTGTGCAAGAGATGTGAACACACCAACAATGGCAGGCACCCTGAGTGTGGGGAAAGCTTTGAACAGACCATGAAAAATAAGTGAGATTTCTTTGAGCCTCAGTTTTCTCAGCAGCAAACTATTACCAAATGGCTTTCCTGCAGGGTCATACTGAGAATGAAAATTATATACGTTAAGTACCTAATGTGCCAAGCACAATGTTGATAACTAACAAAAGCTGTGTTTTATTTTAAATGGAGCTGATAGTACTTCTGTAACCTTATAAAATTGGCAAAGGAAATTGTTGAGCTGTGTCATTCTTTGTGTGCCTAAAAAAGGACAGTTTGTTGATCTTTTATACTCACAGTACATTTCAGAGCAACACCCCTCTGACAAGCCACTTTTAAAACACCCAGCTAGTTGGTGAGATCACATTGCTTCTTATTAAAAGTTATTATTTTCAGAGGTTCCAGAAGCAAGAGTACCCATTCTCAAATATTCCTACTTCTGCTAATGTATGAAACTACTGGACTATGACAGTATGATATAAAAACCAGTAACCAAATCTCCAGAAAAACTATTGAATTTTAAAATACACACTACTATGTAAGAACCATAATAGTTCCACTATGGCATATATAGAGCAGAGAAAACAAAAAAACTTTAATCCATATGGCTACTGTCTTAATCATCAAAAAATAATTAAAACAAGTGAAACCAAAACAGTCTACAACTACATATAAGCCCAAATTTAATGAGTTGTGGAAAATGTAATAAACTAAACAAATCACATATTACTACTAATTAATGGGCTGTAAAAGACTTCCAGGTGGCTTAGGCAAATAACAATTTTTATTTTATGTTTTAGAGGAGAGTTTTTGGTAATTATGAGATAAATTTAATTTATTTTAGTGACTTAAAAATTCTGATGTTTATGTTTCATTATAAATAATTATTCAGATTACTTAAATATGTATTTTCTCAATTCCTTCTATGAAGTTATATTCACACATCATTTCTCAACTATTTTATATAGAATACATTTATTTTGAGGTATAAATGTTATTATATTTATACACTTATAATTCAAAAAGATTTTCTCCTAGTAAAATAAAATAATTTTATTAGGGGTATATTATCATAATTATCATATTATTATACCTCATAAATACATAGAAAATTAAATCCTTCTTCCAGTATCCTTCATTCTTTTGTTAATCCAATAATGCATTTATTATGTCCCAGTGACAGTTTCTTATTTTTAAATATTCAAAGAGTTTGTGTCCAATTTTCAATCACTTATATTTTTGCAGTGGAAACATATAATATACTAGAGCAAAATTCCAACAATACATAAAACATACACTTCTGAAGTATAGAGTGCAGGAAAATACAGAGAAGGTGTGAAAGTAAAGGTGACATTTGAAACAACCTTGGATAAAGAAGAGTTCGCAAGATAGAAAAAGTTATGGAAGAAGCAAGTTGCAATATCTGGTACATAATTGGTGTTTTGCTGATACTTGTTATGACTGATAAAGGTAGAGGCGACTGGTTCCTCTTCCTGTACCTGACATTTTCTTATCTATTTAATGCATGTTTATTATTAATGATTGTGTTTACTTTTAAGGGTTCACAAATACTATTGCAATAATAGAAGCATTTATGTCTCTTAGTAAAGACAAATAATAATTGTGGTTTATGAAAATGCTTCAGGAGTGTGCACGTTCACTTTCATATTATATTATAAACACAAGAAAGATTCCATTGCCCTTTTTCATTAGTTTGCAGATGAACTGATGTGATATCCAGTTTCTGAAAACTTTGAGGTGAAGAGTTTCATTGTGACATACATTCGAGGAAAGAAGTAATTTTTTAAATTAGTTTGTTAGAGAGTTCAGGGAAGGCCTTCTTGAAGAAAAACATCAGAACTGAGAAAGAAGAGGACTGGAGAAGACCCAGGGAGTCAGCATTCAGGCAACAAGCTCCTAATGGGGCTTTGTGGTATCTAGAAAAGGCTATGTATAACAAGAACATAGTGTCAGGTGGGGTCCAAGAATAAGGATGATACAATCCAAAGAGGACGCACAGAATAAGGTCAGAAGACGGCTTGGGATAGAATGTTAAATGCCAAAACATGCAGGATGATAGCAGAGAATTGAGGTCCCCAGGAGAAGGTACAAAAGCAGAAATAGTTACAGAGACAGAATAGTATCTATTTTAAGTATTCAATAAATATTTAGTAGAAATATTCCTTTCTCTAGTAGAGAAAACAGGAGTATAAATAACTAATTTATTGAAGGTTAATATTAAGGTGACAATGTTAGAATTTTATATTCTTTTATATATCATATACTTATCTATATGTACCATTTACTGTTTAAGACATTGGGATATATTAGTGAACAACAAATGACCCCTGACCTCATGGATATCATGAAATAGACTCATATATTTCCCCATGTATTTTTTGTGAGACTGTATTAATATTATCCCTTTTTACAAATGAGAAAATTTTTAACTTGATGCAAATTTTCTTGTTAGAAGCTTATATTTGAACCCAGGCTTTTAGACTTCAAGTCACATAAATAGAGTATAAAGAAGTTGTCTTTACACATAGGTCATAGCTTTTTAGAAAGAATCAGCAAAAACATTATGGAAAATATAGCATGTGGTTTGTAACTTGAAAGTGTTACAGGGTGCAGCCAAGAGGGGGGACCCCAAATGGGCATTTGAAATGGGGTCCAGAACTTAAGGTGTCCAGGAGATTTTAAGATGTCTCCATCCCCCACCCCATGGTGTGGGTTGGGGGAAAGGACAAATGGAGCAGGGCCATTGAGAGCTGTTTAGCATACCAACAGCCTTGCAGCTAAGCTCTGGCGTGGTCGTTTGGCATATCTATGACCTTTGACTGGTTGCATAGGTATGTTAAGTAGCTGTGATCAGCTCTAAGCCAGGGGAATGGAAGTAACTTCCCCACCCAGATGTAACTGGGGAGGGGGGGCGGGTCCCCTGAGTTACAGCGCCTGCGTGGGAGCTCAGAGAGGATTGGCTCCAGGACATGGGGCCACACCTGCCCAGACTCATGATGGCAGCCCAGTAAAGCTGGAAGGATACGAGTTCTGGCATGTGAAGCCGAGTGTGGGAGGAGTCGGAAATGAGGCTGCAGAGGAAGATTGGCCTCGAGGATTTAAAACTCAGATTTGGTGGCCATTGAGGAGGAGAGCCATGCACAGCCCTGAGAAGGAGAACCATGCGCAGCCCTGAGAGAGGGAGAACCACGCGGACTTGACGGAGTGGAGACTCCTGCAGCCCTGAGAGAGGGAACCACACAGCCTGGCAGAGTGGGGACCCCCACAGCTTTAGAAGGGGGAACCACCACCTGGTTTTAGCAGAGATCCTGGCGACTCAGCCGAGGGTGTCGGGAACCCAGGGAGCTCTCCCAGTCGAGATGGAGTTCTAACTGGGAAGAACCAGAGGACTGCCTGAGCCATGGACTTCTATTTCCTTTCCTGAGATACGGTACTCTGGACTGGGCAAAGGGGGAAGGAAGGAAGGACTGTGTGTTTGTGGGTGTTTTAAGTGACTTTGGGATTTTGATAGACATTAGGTCACTACTTTAAGTTAGTATAGCATTAAATAAACATTTCCTTTCCTTTTCACGAATCTCTGGCATTGAGAGACATCTTTCCTAGGGCGGCGAACATAATGGACCTGGGGCCTTCTTTCAATAATAGTATATCATCCCAGGCCCTCCTTGTTGTGTGTTCTGTAACAAAAGTGTAACTGAAATGCAGATCCAGCTGCTTGTCACTACTAAACCACCGCTCAAGAGACGGTTGCTGATGTAAAGGATAATAGTTTTGCTCAGATGCTGGTGATGTGGAAGATGGGGGACTCATATCACAAAGCTCATCTCCCCAACTAAATGGAGGCAGAGGTTTTTATAAGGAGGGAGATGAGAAGAGAACAAAGAGATCGATGGAGGGCGTTGTAAAGTTCTTTATATGCAAATGAGCACAGTCCATTCTGATAAGGACAGTGATGGTTCAGTGTGTGTCATCCTGGTTTTGTCATCCTGGCTCCACAGATGAAGTTGAGCATATCCCCCAGAGCTGGGATGCCTGAAGGTCCCAGTGGTTTCATCTTTTGTAGTTTGTTCCTATGATTCTTATACAAACATGCTGTTCATCTACAAGCCACATATTAGCCAGAGTCAGCACTTACAGAAACACTGACAAAAGAGTGGTGGGGTGGATTACAGTTTCCTACTGTTACAATTTTCTACTGTCACAGAAAGACAGGCAAGATGTCAATACCATAGAAATGAGAAGACAGTCTAGGTCAGCATATCTGTATGAAGTAGGCAGCAAAAGGGGTGTTACAGATTTCCTGCAGTAAATAATAAATGTGAATCCAAAGAGTTGGAGATGAATTGTGGAAAGACTGGCTGAGTACAGATGTGGAGGTCCTTAATTTTTATCAGAACTCCGTGGAACATGATGGGTTTTAGCAGATGGAAGCCTTGATAAGAAATGAAGAATAGGGACACAAGAGGTGGTTTGAGATGACTGAGATGACAAAACCATTCAGGAAGCTATCACAATAGTCCAGCTAAAACATACATTAAAGACTTCGACTAGGGTGGTGGCACTTTGATAAGGAGAAAATGGATGTGTGCCAGTTACTTGGAAATTGATCAAATATGAAGCAATAATAAAGTATAATGGGGAGGGGCAATCATCATTGGTACCATTTACAAAAGAGAAATTTAGGAACCCTGTGTTTTACAAAAAGAAAGTAGGTTAGAATTTTAGTACTGAAGGAGCTATTCAATGAGCAGTATGGCACTAGATATCAGATAAAGACATGGATTAAAAGATATAAATTTATACTGCATAAAAATAAAGTTGAAAATGAGGTAGTTTATGAAAAAAAAAGAGAGAAAGAGGGAGTGACAGAAGGAGAAGCAGAGACAGAGAAGGCAAGTTGCCTCAAATTACAGAATACCTACATAGAATAAAAATAAAAGAAATAGGGACAAAAGCAATGAAAAGAGATACTGAATAAGATATGCAGTAATGGGGGGCGGGGGGAAATGACCTTACAGAATTTGATACATAAAAGTAAATTCAAATTGATGCGGCACATACAGGTGCAATGCTGACCAGGATGCGGTAGTATAGAGAAAACTGAGCCTCACAACAAGGACATGTCGGCATGGGGCTAAAGTGTCACTGAGTAAGTGAAGTCACGGCCAACATTTCTACTGTGGCTCTCTCTACAAAGACATGATTTTAGTTGATCATGGATGTTTAGCAAGTCTAAACTGGATAGAGGTGACTTCTTTTTTTTGTAAATTTCAGCATTGCCATGTGAGTATATCTCAAAGTGAGATCCATCTTTTATATAATGCTGACATTGCAAGCCTATGTCAGGCATAACTGCTCAAGTTAAATATTGTCAGAAGATTTTAATGTTGTTAAAAATTATTTGGGAGTAAAAGGAGGGGAAAGATGAAACTAAATGAAAACCCATGCATTTCACTGTTGAAGATTAAAAGCCATTTCAAATTATTTTGCAATAGAATATAGGATTTACTGTGTGTGCCTTCTTACCCTTTAATTTATTATTGAAATTCCCATGATTCATTCACTCTCTTTCAAAGAAACAATTGTTTGTTTCCTGTTTCTACCATATGATCACTATTTAACATCCCATGTGCTTTTACCTTATTCTTCTAATGGAAATAGTGTCCTTACATTCACCAGTGTTCCCTTAATTGACAAATACGGCTTCTTTGTCCTTATTACTTACAAATAATTCAATTACATTGAATTTCGTTACTAAGTCTCTGCTCCACTGTTTTCCATGTTTCTGCTGCTCAGTCCCTTTACCTCCTACTCTGTAACTGCTCCCACTGAATTTGTCCTTCTAAGGGATGCAAATGTCTTCTTTATCTCATCTCTCGTTATATTAGGCTCTCCACTGATGAAATAAAAAGCAATTAATGTATTTTCTACTTTACCCCTCACTAGAAGAGAGGACATAAATAAGATACATACATTATCTCAAGCACAAAAAAAGGCCCCTAGATAAAATAACTCTTAATTTTATTTCTTATGCTAATGTTGATCACTAATTTTTTGGATTGATATATTATAATAAATCAGTGCAAGTATGTGGCCTAGTTAAGTATTTAGTCTTTTTAGTGTAATGAAATTCACTTCTTAACCAAACAGACATACACATATATATCCATACATTAACATTTAGAATTTATCATCATTAAGGTAAATTGAGCCACCAGGTTACATGTATGACATTGATATGCTATTGAGAAAAAACAGTTCATTTATTAAATGAGATCTGAGGAGGCAGAAATTTCTCTAATGGACTATGATATTTGTGTATGAATGCAATGATGAATTGCTTTCTTCTAAGATCCATTTTTTTAAATCATTGAATTTATTGGGGTGACATCAGCTAATAAAATACATAGTTTTCAGGGTACAATTCTATAATACGTCTTCTGTATAATGTATTGGTCCTTCCAGCACCATCTAGTTCTGTTCAAATCTGATCATTTGAGTCATCTCTCTGGCCTTGTATTTCTCCTGTCTTCTCCTTTCCTAGTGACTCACCATTTGAAAAGTTATATATGATTAATCATTAATCATTTTCTAAGCTAAATAATAAAATATTTTCAAATTTATTTTAAAGGAAAAATCACTAAGAAAGTTAAATTTTAGTACAAGTTGTAATAAAATGTACATGACATTTTTGTTCTTTTTTTCCTCTCTGTGCAAGATTATAAATTTTAAGAATGAGATAGGCCTCCAAAGTCTGTATAATCTATGAATAAAGAAAAGCAATTCTGTAATTTAGTTTTATAGGGAAATGATAATTTGTCTCCATGGCAGAGGCCAGGGGAAAAAAAATAACATCTGTTATAAGCAATGATGAAAGATATATTTTGTGGCAAAGGAGTTCAGTGGATCCTGAACAAGGACAAGTATTTTTTAGTTCAATAAAACCATGTTAAAATGTATTTATTGGAATATTTTCTTTGTCCTTAGATGGTTGAGCTGAAATCTATTTGGCAACATCAAAGAAGAACTCATTATTCAAAAAGATGCAGAGGTGCCAGGGTTGTAAATGTAAGTAAAATTGGGTTCACAGTTAAATTCTATGTTTTATATTTAAATACTCATTTAGTCTTATCCATATTTATGACACCATTCAGATTATGTTAGGAAAAAATATACTCTGTAATTTGATTAATATTTTTAATTTTTTATTACTAGTACCTCCAAAATATGGAAACTGAAATCATAAAATTTGAATGGCAGTTAAAGCCTCATTTCAAAACATTAATTTTGAAAGTAGATAAGCATTTCTTAATATTAATAGCTATGTAAATAATTTTAATTTAGCTATAAGTAGTAATAATAGCTATAAACTTTAGGTGCTAGAAAATAGTTTGAACTAAAATAGGATATGGATATCTCTAATTGCTAAGGCTAGGGTCCTTCTAAGTTGAGTAGGATTGCAAAGGGCTGAACTGAGTTTATCTGGAAGGTCAGCCCTGGTGGAGCACGTTCCTGAAGCCTCCACAGTTCCCATGTATCTTCTGAACCAAGTGAGATGTGATGATGTTGATAGTTGAATTGCATGAATTCTATTTATTTTACCTCTATTATAATCAGGGCTATTTTGAGTTTCACCTGCATATTAACAAAAAACAATATGGAGTCCTCAACATAATATGAAACTATGCCACACTTGATTTATTGAAAAAAACAGTGAAAGCAGTTGGCATGCATGCTCTCTGCGTGGCATTGTTGTGTCGTGACTGACATGAATATACAATGTCCTGGGAAACAGCAAACCAGAGTAATCTTGTGTGAATACACTGAAGTAAAAGTATGCTATAAATGTGCATAAGCACATCAGATGTCTGAAATAGATTAAGTTCATATCTTTAACCTGAGCTGTGTGGCCATAAGTAAGATATCATTTCCATTTTCTGATCTCAAAATTAGAAGTTGTGAGACAACTAAGCATACTGTCATGATTGTTCAAGTGATTTAATTAGCTATAACATGAAAAAACTCCACAAACATTAATGGGTTATTATTCTTTTTATTTTATTGAGGTCTGAGTCTACAGTCAGATAAAACAAGACTTGAACTTCAGTTTCATTTATAACTATGTGTCCTTGGCAAGTGAGTTACCTCCTTCAGTTTTCTTATTTTCATTATGTCCATATGTCTAAGTTACGGAATTTCTGTTAGTGACACAATATGAGAGTATATGTAAAAAGCTTATTCCAGTGTCTGGGATATAATAATCACTTAGTAAGCCTTTGTGGGAGGCCACTCTGTGTGGTGTGGGCCTAGCTTCCACTGGGAGATGCACAGGACCCATGCCCATGGATAGGTTTTCCAGAGGGGAATCAGGCCTGCAATGCGCCTAGGGTACTACTTTTTGATAAAACTCCCTCACCCTGAATTGAGGACTTCTACAGCAAAGCAAATTCCTAAAATCCACGCTAAACCTTCTAAGGATGAGTGTAACCGGTCCAACTACTTTTGCCTTTTCATTTGCAAATATCCCTTTTGCATCCTTTCCTTTGTTTCTTGTATAAGGTAACTACTTAAAGTTAGCCTGTGCATAGTTAATGAGGACCTTCTTGTAATGTGTCCAGTAAGACAATAAAAGCTCATTGGAACGAGGGTCAAGGCATTTGTCCTGCTTGAGAAAAAAGCCATGCCATCCCTTTTCGTCCACAGGACTTGGTAGTCCATGTGAATTTGTCTCATATTTCATCCATAATGACGTGGATGCCATGAGCCAGGGTCCACATCAAACCTTAACAATTATTATTAGCACTGTCATTAAATACTATTAATGTTTATAACATTAAATATAAATACTACAAAAGGTCTAAAATTTAAAATAAATTGTTCAAATTGTTAGAGTTATTTTCATTATAATGTTTATTTTATGAGCAAGGATAGCCTTAAATTTTTTCACCTCTAAAAGTAGGTGAATTAATTATGATTAAAAATATTTAGAGAACATTTTAAAAATAACTATGGGAAATATCTCTAAAATATAAAATAACACCGTATTAAATGAATAAAAACTCTTCCACAGAACATTGTTGTGGGAAAAGATATAGTTGTATTCATCTATCAGGAGAATTTTTAAAAATCAAGACTAGTAAAATATTGATAAGTGTTTTAGTTCCTGTGTTCTTATAATAGAATTTAAAATATATAATAATTATAAGTCAAGCTTTCTAAGTCTGTGTGGATATTGGTGCACAGAGACTCAGAAATTTGTTTAATAAACAGACTTGTTCCATCTCAGCAATTATATTATGTGTTTTGTGAATTTACTGGCTGCTCATAAAATTCCATGAATTATAATTTAAATAAATCTGTTACAGTTGTGATTTCTTAGGTAGATGATTTACTATGTTTATGAAAACAGAATTGATATTAATGACCTCATTTGATGTTCTTTACTGACAATTTATAGACACATTTTTGGTTATTTTGTTGGGACAGATGTGATCCTTTCAAAATGTCATTTAATTTCCTGTGAACTGCTTAGGGAAGACAATTCTCTAATCCCATCTACCTATGAAGAGCTGGAAGATAAGAGCATGTTTTTTCTTATGGTGGGGAGGAAAACATGAGTTTTAAGAAACTTACTTAAAAAGTAAACCATTATTTCTGGATCTTTTGACATGAATTATAACAGTGGTACTGAGTAGGCACCTTCACTGTTGACACCTGAAAGAGAATAACATTTGCACACACATTCTCAAGGAACTTAAGAGCAAAGTTTGTTGCTTAGCTTGACAAATTCTGTCACTATGTCCTAATTCTAAGTCTGCAATACAATGAAGCTATGGAATGAATTGGAAACTTTCATTTGTACCAGGATCAATAGAGAGATGTTGCTAGAATTCTAGAGTCATGATTGGAAAGAAAAGTCAGAGCTTTCTTCTTTCTGCCTTTAGGGACATATCACAATCACTTTTAACAAGGCAACTTTTCCATATTTCTCTGTGATACCTTAGTTTGCTTCAGATATCTATTATTGTATATTAATAATATATATTAAGTATATATTACCAATAGTATGCAAGATAATATGCAAATATTATCACTAACTTACAAATGAACATCAACTCCTGTTTTTATATTAACATGTGAAGCTTTATATTTATGAAATGTCTGTGCTGAAGTTTGCTCATTTATTTTGAATCTCTGTTGCAATTGTCAGAGACAAATGTATATGTACTTCCTAGGAAATCATTCCTCTCATAGGTCTCAGAGGGGGATTCACTTTGAAGGCCACCATGGGGCCAAAGGCTATTTATACATTCATTACTCATTCTGCACACATTCTCTAGTATCGACTATGGACTTGCATGTTAGCACTTTGGCATTAATCTAAAACAATGAATAAGGTATGGCATTTGCCCTTAATGAATTCAGTCTTGTAGAGTCAGTGGTGTGCTCAAGCTCAAAATGGCTCTTGGGAAGCAGAGATGATTATCATAAATAGTTGCAATGTAATATAATAAGAAACTATTATAATAAGGAACATAGGAAAGACAGAGAGAGAGGGAG
This sequence comes from Phyllostomus discolor, assembly GCF_004126475.2. NCBI lineage: Eukaryota > Metazoa > Chordata > Mammalia > Chiroptera > Phyllostomidae > Phyllostomus > Phyllostomus discolor. The sequence goes on along the minus strand of NC_040908.2, from coordinate 100,011,523 downwards.
AAATTGGTTGTTGAACAGTAGTCCAGCAGATAGGGAGAACATCGCAAGTAAATATATGCTATCATAAATAAGAATAAATGTTTTGAGGACTATATATAGTTTATTAAAGCCTGAAAATTATAGAAAAGCTGGAAATTCAGCAGAGTTTAAGTAGTAAATGGCTGGGAGGACATTTATAGGAGTTTGCCTTTTATTCTGTAATGGATTGGAAGACTTTAATTTTTTTTAAAGTCTCATCATATTAGTATCCCTTGGGTAGGAAGAAAAATGAAAAAAATAAAGAATAGTAACGTTTTGTCTAAATACATAAAAACAGACATATAGATCAATGGGACAGGATAGAGAGCCCAGAAATAAACCCACACACATATGGCCTATTAACATAGGACAAAGGAGCAATGGTGAGAGGACAGGCACTTCAATAAATGACACTGCGAAAACTGGACAGACACATGTAAAACATGGAACTAGACCATTTTCTTATACCATATACAAAAATATACTAAAAATGTATTCAAGACTGGAATGTAAGCTCTGAAGTCATACAACTCCTAGAAGAACCCATGGATGGTATGCTCCTTGACACAGGTCTTTGTGATGACTTTTCAATCTGACAACCAAGAAAAGCAACAAAATTAAAAAAGTAAACATTGGGACTACATCAAAAAAAGACTTTGCATAGCAAAGGAAACCATAAACAAAATATAAAGACAACCTACTATATAAAATCAAGCATTTTCAAATCAAATATCTGATAATGGGTTGATATCCAAAATATATAAAGAATTCATATAACTCAACAAACAATATAATTTTTAAAATGGCAGAACATCTGGATAGCTATTTTCCTAAAGAAGACACACCCATGACCGACATGTACAAGATGCTCAAAATCACTAATCATCAGGGAAATGCAAATCAAAACCACAATAAGATATCACCTCATACCTGTTAGAATGATTTTTATCAAAAGACAAAGAAATAAAAACAGAGAGGATGTAAAGAAAAAGAAAATCTTGTGCACTGTTGATAGGAATGTAAATTGGTGCAGCCATTATGGAAAACAGTATGGAGGTACCTCAAAAAATTAAACACAGAGTTACCATATGACCCAGCAATTCCATTTCTGGGTATTTATCTGAAGAAAACAAAACCGCTAACTCAAAAAGAGATATGAATGCACTCATGTTTATTGCTGCATTATTTAAAATAGCTAAGATATGGAAACAGCCTAAGTGTCCACTGATGGATGTATAATTAAAGGAAATGTGTTTCTATAAACAATGGAATATTATCTATCCATATAAAAGAATAAAATCTTGCTATTTGTGACAACATGGATGGGTCTTTAGGGCATTATGCTAATGAAATAAGTCAGAAAAAAATACCATATAATCTTACTTAAATGTTAAATCTGAAACAACAATAACTAACAAACAAGTTCATAGATACAAAGAACAATAGAATGGATTGTGGTTGCCAGATCAGAGGGGAAATGTCAGAAAAATAAGAATTTCAAAAGGTACAAAATTTCAGTTATAAAATAAGTAACTCATGGGGATATAATGTACAACATGCTGACTATAGTAAATGCTGCATTGTACATTCTGAAGTTGCCAAGGGAATAGATCTTAAAGTTCTCAAGAAAAAAAGTTTTTTATAACTATGTAAGGTGATGGAAGTTAACTGGACTTATAATGATCATTTAGCAATACATAAAAATTGTGAATCATTATGTTGTACACCTGAAACTAACATAATGTTATATGTCAATACCTTAATTAAAAAATAAATATAATTTTAAAAATCATTTAAAAGCAAAAGCAAATAAAGAAATAAATTTATATCCACAAAGAGAAGCCAAATGGCCTATGAAGTGGTTACCATGCCCCAAAACTCCATGATTGTCTATTAAATCCCACAGATGGAGAACAAAATTCTGGCGTACAGAAGTCACCCTGGTCCCATATTGGTCTAAACTTAGAGACTAAGCACCATAAATGTACCTCAGGGGTACAATTTTATTCAGTCTATAGGCTGCGTTAAATGGCCAATGACGGAGAATATCCTGAAAAATGCTCTGGAAGATGATTAGGGCCTTCTACACAGACTCAGAACCAATTGCAGTTTGGACAAGGCTCCATTGCAGCAAGTTGAAGAGGCCATTAATTAAAAAAAAAATAATTCCCTGCTTATACACAAGTCAACCTGCTAGAATTTATGATGAGAAACCCCATGTAAACTCCAAAAATGTGCCCAAAGTACTAAATTTAAGCCAAAACAAAAACACTGCAGAAAGCTCACAAAGAAATTGGGACTACAAATTCACAACTTTTGAGACCCTTCTAACACACAGCTAATTAATTGGTGTTTCTTAGGGGACATCTTCCTTAGTTCCTCCTATTTACATTTTTTAAATGGGTAAAGCATTAGTGAATCCTAACCACCATGTTTCTTCCACTGGGTGTTACAAGGTTATGGAAATAATACTGTGTTTTTTAATTCTCTTGAAATAATAGTTGTATTTTATTGAAAAAAATTAAAATTCTAAAGGATATGAAATGATACTTAGGTTAAAAGAATTGGAAAATTATTTATAGAATTCTATAGCCCTCCAGCTGTTTTTTGGCAAACTACACTTAAAGTTTGTAGGTTAGGAGGTGAGAAGCTACTCTAAATATTTTTCAAGTTCAACATAGCATTTACAGTATTAAGTGACTTCTATATGGCAGAATATTTCCCTGGAAGAAGGTTAAAGTCTACAGGACACCTGTACCTAACGTGGAAAAGAAAAATTCATTGAACAAATTAGAATTTTTATATTTTGTATTTTCAGCATCTTTCTCTATGCTGACTCCTTTCTACCACCACCTACCACTATATTTCACTGTCATGCATGTCAACAAAACTCTTGTTATACATCCTCATTCTGCTCTGGCCAAAATCAATATCCACTATAATATCTTACACTTAAATGCCTTGGAATCTGATTTCTGCCTCTATCATTACTGAAATTGGTTTTTAAAGGTCTCAAAATCTGAAGGTCTTTTCTTCATGTTACTTATAACATTTGATGCAAGTGACATTTCCCACATTAAAACCCCAAATGACATTTGTATTCCACTCTACTTTATTGGTCCTCACCTGTATCTCTCTGATTATTCTTTTCTTGTTTCCTTCACTAACCCCCTTATTCCTGCTTTTTCCTATCTTTCTATCAGAGGAATATATATATTCCTAAAGGTTAGTATAATTTCTCTTGATGAAACATCTTTATGGTTTCATTAAGTACCTCAACATATTTTGTGGGCAGTTCCCATCTGCCTTTTCTGAGCACCAACCAATATTTGTAAATGTTGGGGTATTCCCCTCAGAGCCAGAGTAAAGTGACCTCAAACTGAAATCATTTTATTCTCCCAGAATCTTGCTTCTCTTCTCTGTGTGATTTTATTAACATTATGAATTGTTCGAGTTAATTTTTCAAAGCTTATATCTTGATACCCTAACTCCATATTTTTTATACTTCCACCTTCGTTTATTCAGTTATTTGCAAATTCTCATTTATTTTTGGAGCCTTCCACAGATATCTTTTCTATTATATCTTAATACATCAGGGACTTCAAGACCTTTTTACCTAGATTACTGAAGTGACCTCCTAACTTCACTTTGCCTTCAGAGTTCTCTTGGATACATATTCGTAGAGCAACCCTCTGATTATCTGCCCTCTGTATACTTATAGGGCAAATTAAAAACTTCTGTGCAATTATGGTAAGCCATTAGGAATTTATGTAAGGACAGCATGGTCAGAATTGTTTTACATAGATTATTTCAGAAATAATTAGTACAGAGGGATTTCAGTGAGGTTAGGGTAGGATGGAGAGGAGAGAAGTTAAAGAGTAGAAAAGCTGGACAGGAGTGCCAGGAGTTCCAGAGGGAGATGTAGGAACTAGTGGAATGAATATGGAATAGAGGGGTTTGTACTGATTTTGTTGCCTCGAGATCTGTGTGGATACACATTGCTCATTGTACGCTCCCTAACATCTACAAAAATGTCCCAAAAGAGCAGAGATGGAGTACATGTTCTATAAATAAAATAACTACAAACATGCTAAAAAATGCAATGCATGTTTAAGTAAGGTATAGTATTAAACAAAGAAGATTATAAGCACGATGGTTGATTTGAGTTAGACGTTTGATCTTTTTATTCATCCAGATTATAAACTGTCCTGATACAGAGCTGTTATTGTATACTGTACACTGGCACTAGTAGTGAGATTAAATGGTGTGACTTTGGAAAAATGACTTGACACTCTTGAGTTTCAGTACTTTTTTCCAATTATAATGTGGTCAATAATAAAAATCCCTCATATGGTTGATGAGAGGGTTAAAAGGGGCAATGATGCATTAAATATGTTTAACAGTTTGACTGGATTTAAGTTCTCCCTAACTAGCATTATTGTTAGTAAATCTATGTACCTATAAATATACATACGTACATACACACACACACACACACACACACACACACAAGGTCTGTCTGGAAGAAGTCCAGCCATTATTAACATGACATAGTGGTTTGTTGTTTTTGATGTAACCTGGCAGCCAAGGACAGTAAACTAGAGTGCACATGTGTGAACAATGATGACTTCACTGTACTAGGCAGTGGGAGCAGTAGACATCATTGAGTGAGTATGTGTTCTGAGTGGCCATCACATTCAAAATGACTGAGCAAGTAGAGCAATGAATCTGCATCAAGTTGTGCATTAAACTTCAACATTCCCCTCCACAGAAAATATTTGAATGATTCAGAAGACTGCAGCTATGGGCAACTGGTGATTGGCAGCTTCATCACAACAAAGCACCCAGTCATACATCACATGTCATACAGAGTTTTTTGACAGAACATCAAATCACCCCGGTGACTCAGCTCCCCTATAGCCCAGATTTGGTGCTGGGAGACTTATGGTTTTTCCCAAAACTAAAATCACCTTTAAAAGTGAAGAGATTTCAGACCATCAATGAGATTCAGGAAAATACAATGGGGCAACTGATGGCAATTGGGAGAATTGTGTGAGGTTCCAAGGTGCCAGGGGGCTAAGGTGTCATTGTCTCATGTATGATGTTTCTTGTATTTTGTATCTTCTTCAATAAATGTCTCTATTTTTCATATTACATGTTTAGATACCTTCCAGACAGATCTCATATAAACATCTATACATATGTACATCTATAACTCCCTATATATCTATCTATAAGTATACATGAAGGGTAGCAATTTTTAGCACCTGGTATGGAGATTCAGTCAAGGCACAAAAACTCCAGGTTGGTTAATATATATTCTCCTTTGACTTGTTCATGAAAAAAAGAGGGTTTTTTTTAAAAGACTTTATTTATTTATTTTCAGAGAGGGAAGGAAGGGAGGTAGAGAGAGAGAGAGAAACATCAATGTGCGGTTGCTGGGGGCCATGACCTGCAACCCAGGTATGTACCGTGACTGGGAATCGAACCTGTGACACTTTGGTTTGCAGCCCATGCTCAATCCACTGAGCTACGCCAGCCAGGGCAAAAGAAAGAGTTTTTATAGAATAAAATAATTTTAGAAAGTACTCATATTCTATATCTGCCCCAATGTTCATACTTTCTTGTTTTATATTAGTGCCTTTTAATTCACCTGGATTATAAACTGTCCTGATATGAAGCTGCCATTTTATACTGTAAACTTGCACTAGTAGTTCAGTTTAAAACTCCATGTTACTTTTATGCCTTGGAATGTTTTTGTGATGGAGAAAGATCTTTAAAGACACTCTGCTAAGTATTAGAGAGCAATGAACTGGGTAAAGGGTCATGAGTGAGACTGGTCTTTCTGGGTTGCTTCACACGTTGTGAGTGAAGAACAGCCTTACTGCATTTCTGAAAAGAAGTGGAGCACTGAGGTCGATGTACTCTGGGTCAAGCCACCTTAGTGGGGACATTTTGCTGGAGGTCATCTCTCACATACGGACAGAGTAATTCATGATTTCTAGAAATTGTAGAATTATGTGTTCAGATTTATTTTTATTCAATAAATAAAATACTTATAAATTTACAATTTATATTGTAGAATTAAGGATTTGAGAACAATTTGCCACAAACAGCTTTGATTCACTTATCATAACTATCCTTTAAAGCATAAAATTATGCATTTTAACTAAAAAAATGTGTGCTCTCAAAGAATCTATACTGTCATTTGTCAAGGGATCATACATGAAAAGTTACTGTAACCATTGTGATCAGAATAATCATCTTTTTAAAGAAATACTTAAACCATATGGAGTAATAATTTTTGTAGTAAAAAGAGCTGTTTTGTTTATAAAAGACATCACAAACTAATTTAATTTATTTTGTAATAAAATTGGATACTTTTACAAATAATAAAATTATCCATGTCAATGTAACTCATTCATATTAATTGATTTTCAAAGGATTTAATGAAGTTATTATTATATAGCCTCATAGATGAATGAAGTAAAGCTTGTGATATTCTGTAAAGTTAGTGAGTCTACAATTACTATGCAGATAATTTCATTGGGTGTTAAATGCTAGAAGAATGTGCTTTTACAGCGTAAGATCAATTTTACTTTGGGAGAAAAAGTTATGGAAAAGCTAGAGAAGTAATTTTTGACTTTTGTATGAAAATGAAAGGTTAAATTAAAGAGCTTAAATACAAAGTCTATAAAAATCATATAATCTTTCAAAGAGTTAAGGAGGTTATTTTAATTAACTGCCTCAAGGAAAACTAATGAAATATTCTGAATCGAAATCATCTAAATGCCCTGAAAAGCAGTATGTTTGAATTTAGATATAAACTATCAGTTATGAAGGATGGCATATAAAGTTATTTTTCAAGCAAGAGGCAGCATAAGGAGATTTTAATCTTGATTCATTTTATTTAGTCTTGCTTAAATAAATTATTTCTAAAAATCCAAACTATGGAGAGACTGCTGTGTGCCTTGGATTTCTGAAGGACATTTGAGAAGGGTATAGTGTCACATTATCAGTTCCATATTCTCACCAGCATGATTATAAGCTAATCTAATGACAAAGTTTTATGTGGTGTACTGTTGCTTGCCACTGAAGAGAAATCACTATACTAGGTGAGGAAATTATCCTCATGATGAACATAAGCTACAGTAATAAAATACACTTTGTCAAAATAACCTTATCAATAACCAGTAACAATTGTCACTAGTAATAATATGTCAACTTTGTGTTAATGTCTTTCTTTCTGAATTTAAAAAAGAACAGTTCACAGACATGACTTCTTTACCTCATTAATTTTTATTATACCCTTATGAGGCATGTATTTACTAATGCTAAACTACATTATAAACATTAACTGAGCTGAGCCATGTTTCTAAGTATTCATTTAAGGAGAACTTAAAGTGAAAGATCCTTATGGATAGATATTCAGACATGTGAGGGGTAGGTTAAAAGGGGAAGATGAGCAAGTATGCAGCAGCTGCTCAAATCCATTAGCTGCTCAAATCAAAATTTAAAAAGGATTTATAAATGAGTGCAGTGAATAGCTTCATGATTAAATTCTAGTTACGTTTAAAGAATTGGCTTGGTTTTATATCAGGCTAATTAAACTTGCTATTCAAGTGATGTAGGGATGTTGTTATGATCTCTATATAAAGCCTCAAATAAGAGATTTCTATGAGAATTAAAACTCAAGAAAAAATTGTCTTCTTTTAAGGAACTTCAGCAAAATTAGACTCTTTAAATGTTTGTATTTTTTTCTTTTGCTTTGACCACTGAGAGGTCTAAGAAAATATTTATGTCTTGACACAACATTTGTGAGACAGTATGGCCTACAGTGTCTTGAACTCTACCTATGAAATGTACTTTTTTCCCAGTTGTTCCATTTATTTATTAACATATTTATCTTTTATGATATGTAATTTTGTATGGCAAATCGTCAAAATCACCTTTGGAATGAAGATGACATAGCGTATTAGTGTAAAAAATAATTATTATATAAATATAGAAATATATTTGCTATTTTGCATTTGTTGATATATAGAGTGAAAAGTCCATTGGAATAAAGCTTTACAAGAAACTAAATTTGTTATGCTTAACTTCATTCTTTCACACATTAGATGTAAGTTTTATTATGGTTAAATTACCAGGTGAAGGTGCCAACACTCACTTCCTTATCATCATTCTCTTCAAAAGAATCTGTGACAATATTATCAGTGTTTGATAATAGCCATAGTCCTGTCTCAAATGCATTTAGAAAATTTAGCTTTGCAGACCCTAATCGTACGCCATCCAATTATTTTTTAATTATAAAGAAAGATTTATCAAAAGAGATAATATGATAATAAAAATAACTACATAGCAAAATTACTATAAATCCCCAAATTCCAGATCTATAAAAGACCTAATGCTCCTTAGTCTTAAACTGCCATAAGAAAAATTAAGCAAGGGGTTTATTAACTAAATTTGAACAATAATAAGAAAAGCAAAATGATTACATGCTTATTTTTATTACTAGTACTTATTTTTGTTATATAGATATTAATACATTGAATATAAGATGGGTTGGTGAAGAAAACATATAAGAATTTTTTTAAGATTGCAATATAATTATAGTTTAAGAGAGGAATTAAGCCCTGACTGGTGTGGCTCAGTTTGTTGGGAATCATCTTGCAAAGGACCACCAATTCAACTCCTAGTCATGGCATATGCCTGTGTTTCAGGTTCGGTCCCACTCCCCACCCCTACATTGGGGTGTATGTGAGAGGCAACCAGTCAATGTTCCTCTTTCACATCAATCTTTCTCTCTCTCTCTTTCTTCCTCTTTTCCCCTCTCTCTAAAGATAAAAAAATAGAATGTTTTTAAAAGGGAGCAATTAAAAATAAAATTGAGTATGTCATAAAATGAGTACAACACATATTTATATTAGCAAAGGAAAAGATTGAGTGCCCCTAGAGTTAAATAAGATATATCATCTGTAAAATGAATATATATTTTATAATATAACAACCCATGTTGGTTACGGGGATGAAATGAGTTAATGTATTTAAAAATATCACTGCAACAGAATTAAGTATTCAATAAATACAGAAGTAGGCAAAAGTAAGTTTATAATTTTGAGTATGTTAAACACAGAGTTTATTCTTGTATTATTATTTATTAATTATTGTACTACATTCCATACTAACAACTGTAAACTTACTTCTGCCTACCTTTGCATAAACTACCAATATAATCTCTGGACTTTTAAAAAGATGTTATTTTTTTAAAATCTTTTGCTAAACTGTTTTAGTAATAATGTCATCTTAACCACATCCAGAACTTATGTGGAACAATTTTATATGCATTTTTAGCACTTAGATTATTGTTTCTATAATATTATTATCAGTGAAGTAGCTGACTCTAGGCTTGACTTAGAGGGTGGGTAGGGAATCAGGATGTTGTTACTAGGAAGCCAGAATCATTTAAAATACAATGCTGGTTAATAAGAGGACAAAGAAATTAGTATTAAGGGAGTCACAATAGCCATATTGTTGACAATTTGTGTATGAATATAAATAAGTCAAATCTGCAAAAACTCATGCAACTCTAATGTTCCTCAAAATCAGAGTGCTTTATATGATGCATGCATGTCTATAATGTAAGTGAAATTTTCACAGAAAAGAGAGAAGACTCTAATAGGATATGTTTACATTTTGTTTAATAAATATAAAATTATTAATATATGGATATCTTGATTCTTCAATTAAATATGTACCTATAGTATAGATTAGTGCCTTTTTAAACCAATATAATTAGAAGAGATCCATCTGATGTTTATCTAACATTGTCCAGTAGGTCTTAGAATCACATAATTTTAAGAAAATATTATATTCCAAAGGGCAAAGACATATGTAAAAGCTATAGATTTAAGGTATTGTTGATAACACAACAATAATATTCAATTAATAAAGAGGCAGAGTCTGTTAAAATGGGTCTCACTTTTGAATGAAGCAACCAAAATTCAATTGGTTGGTAATTCATAAACTGAATCTGGATTGGGTAATATGATCCTCTTTTTTATTTTATTTTAGATCCCAATAGAGAAACATATCTGATAAAATCTCTCTCCCTCCCTCCCTCCATATATATATACATATATATACATAAATATATATGATAAAATTAATGTATAAAAAGTAAAAATGTTTACATAATAAAATTATTGTAAACTAATGTATAAAAGTATAACTCAAGTATAAGCACAAGACAGTTTAATTATAAGTATTAATAAAAAAGTTTTATGATCTTCATAATTTGCAAATTTTTTCTAACTTTATGACACGTAACATTTAATAGACTCACACATTAAATTTGAATATTTAATTTTTACATAGGTTTAAATAATTATCTAAATTTACTAAATATATGCTTTAAAATGTTATTGTATAATGAATATTTTAAATTTAACTTAATAGTTGATGGGTATAAAGGATTGATAATTTCAGTTTTACAATGTATCATCAATGAGGAGGTTCTTCCACCCAAAAAAGCCTTTTTGAACTTTAAACATTCTAGTAAAAGTAAACAGTGAGTTAATTTTCTTTGTATCTATGAGGTTGGACATAGAGATTCACGATATGAAAGAAAGTTGGCACAAAGTTTTTGATCTTACTTTACCTTAGTATCCTTTTACTTCCTTTTAGAGCCCCCTCTTTTTTCTCACCAGCTGCCCACCTCATTTTCTGCCCTTCATCACAAACTACCTTGATGCCTAGAATCATATAGCACTCATGCTCACACCCAAGTGTCCTAAAAGGCACATTGATCGACTTTACCTTTACTCTCTATCTTCTATATTTGCATTTTACCCCAAAGATTACCCAGAAAAAAAGATAAAACTAAATCTGAAAACTCAATATTCTTTACATCATCAGTACAGATATAATAGTATTTACTGACAGAAATGACTAACTGCTTCAACCAGGCATGTTTGGGATCTTATGCATATGTATGGCCTGAAGAACACTGTTGAGAGAAATTTCATGTCAGTAGGGAGGGGCAGGGACATAGAAGCTACCAAAAAATGCATACACACACACACACACACACACACACACACATACATATATATATCTCCATGTGTTTCAGTTAAAAATAAAGCAAATGTTGTTCCAAACTAAGCACAACAGCTTGATGATAAGATGATAAGATAGATAGATGATAGATAGATAATAGATAGACAGACAGTTGATACAGATAGATAATAGTGGGCTTTCTTTGACTAGTCATTGAACTGTAAATGCTGGGACCAAGGTGCTCATTACAGGTGAGGGTGAGTATTTGATAGCTGTGACTAGTCTTTGCAGGAATCCTAGGAAGCACAGTCATATGGACACATAGAATCTTGACTCTGGGTGGTGAACACACAATAAACTATACAGATGATATATTATAGAATTGTACCCTTGCAACCTATATAATTTTATTAACTGATATAATCCAAAAACATTCAATAAAATATTTTTGAAAGACATGTAGGATCTTCCAGTAAATACATTTCTGCTCTGAAGCATGCAGTGATGTCCACATATTTTTGCCACCATGCTGATTTTGAGGGTGGAAAAAAGCCTGATATTCGGGCTATTATGAATCAGTGTATATGTGTCAGATCTTATAGTGCATAGAGAAAGGTGTAAGTCACTAATATTTGTACATAATGTTCTCTGGATTTGCTCTTTCTTGAAAAGACTGTACTTGATAGAAAAACAATTGGAATTATTTTATCAGGTTATTTTTTTAAATGTGTATACTGAAAAGTAACAGGTTCTTTGATGTACCACATCACTATATTCTAAAATAAAAAGAGGGTATATAGGCTACTATTGTGGTATATTTAGTGTATGTAAAGTTCCCATATAAATTCCCTAGCTAAGTCTACTTTCAAATATAATGTTTACATTTTTCTAGGACCTAGATCAATGTTCTCCAAACTGATCTACTATCATTTCTTCCTTTCCTTTTCTCCTTCATACTTCTATATTAGGTTGTCTGCATTCTGGATTAATTAGAAATAATATGTGAAAAAGATTATATAAAGAAAAATCAATTATTTCATTCTTCAAGATGTAATTTTAACTTAAAGATAAGAATTACGTAGCCAATATAGTTACATATAAATTATTAACATAAAGATTCATGGTCAGCACTGGCTGGCGTAGCTCAGTGGATTGAGCACGGGCTGGGAACCAAAGTGTCCCAGGTTCGATTCCCAGCTAGGGTACATTCCTGGGTTGCAGGCCATAACCCCCAGCAACTGCACATTGATGTCTGTCTGTCTGTCTGTCTGTCTCTCTCCCCCCCTTCCCTCCCTAAAAATAAATAAATAAAATGTTAAAAAAAAAGATTCATGGTCCTCCTATCTATATTTTATAATTTGTAGTCCTCAAGAATTTAAATCAAGTAGGGTTACTTAGAAGAAATAATACTAAGGTCTTTTTTTTTATTAACCTAGTAGTCTATCCTCAATTTGGTATAAGCCCTCATTACAAGTGAAAAAGCTTGAGTTTAAAAATCATTACATTTAGTTAATTAGATGTATGATCTATTTTAGAAATGTATATATTATACTATATGTGTAACATTACACATGGTATCTTTTTTCTATTAAAAAATATTGAGACAACTGGCTAGGAAATTCTAGTCAGAATCTAAAATATTTGCATTTCAGAGACATTTCTTTGGTTACATGAACATAAACAGAATTTTTAATATATGCCAACTGATGTCTAAAAGAATCTATAGCAAATAGACTACAATAAACAATAGAAGCAATAAAAGCAGATAAGTAGATATTTTAAAAAGCAGACAGAATTAGAAATCTATTTTTATTAGACTTCAAAAAATATTTGAGTTCTAAAAATAAAACTTCATCTGCTTGCATGAATAGTTTTTTTAACCTCCCAGGCTAAAATGTGCTTTATTCGAAGATCACAAACATTTCAAGGAATTTCAAAAAAATTTTAGGTAGAAATGTAGTGTTTTAATACTTACCAAGGTTTTTCACTGTTTTAAATTTTGAGGTCTTTTGCTTTTGCCTAATTCAACTTTAAAATTAAATATATACATGCTATATACATAGACATAAAAAAAAAACAAACTTTACTCACAGGCAAACTGAAGCACGGCTTCTCTACTGAGGATACTTCCGTAAGTGTTGGCTGCTAGACACTGATAATGGCCAGAATCTTTTGCTTCACTTGGATTGCTGATAATGAAGGTCCCGTCTATCAAACTGTAGCGATAATCACTTTCCAAATCAATCTCTGTTCCATTTCGAAGCCATCTTAAGAAAAATCAGAAGACAAACAACAGTAAAAATTACTTGAGACATTAGAGTACTCCTTGAGACTGTCAGAATTTCACTGAAGGGAATTTTTAAGATTTAGGTAAAATGAATAAAAGTGAATTTCTACCTGTAATTGGGAACTGGGTTGCTACGAACTTCACAATTCAGTGCTACTTTCTTTTCATCAGAATCGGTTGGGAAAATTATATCATCTGGCTCTTGCACAAATACAGGCCCATAGTCCACACTCTCTGTAAGGACCAAAAAGACACACTTTAAAATTTCTTTAAATACCAAGACATGCTTTTTCTCAATTATGTTTGCATTCAAAATTCTTGCTCTTTTTTTCTACTCAAAGACACTTTACCAAAAGAAAGGTATAGACATCATTGTATTGTTTTAGTAAACTGAGACCTAAATAGAACATTTTTGTAATTGAAATTGCTTTTAAAGATATGATCTATAATGGAAAAACAAGCATTTAAATCATTGTTTTTATACATTTTAAAATATATATTTTTATATTTATCTGCAACAGAATATTACCACATAAATAAGTCAAAAACATTATTTAATTTTACTCATATGTAAAACCTAATGAACAAACTAAACTTACAAGGGAAATGGGGACAGACTCATAGATGGAAACCAGGATGACAGTTCTATGGGGGCTGTTAGGAGGTGGAGGGACTGAGCAAAAAGGAAAAGGACTCATGGACATGGATCACAATGTGGCAATTGCTAGGGGGAAGAGGGTATAAGGGAACTAAACTGTAATGGAAAACATACAATGAAGATTAAATTAAAAAAGCTTTATTTAAAAAACAAAATGTTTGTAAAAACTCTTAAAATGTTAAAAACAATGTACAATAAAGAAAAAAACATGAATTAATATTGTGTTACTGCTTCAACACTACAGATATGAAAATACCAGTGTTCATGCAATCTGCATATATTCCTTTCTTCACTCATTCAATCAAGAACTACTTAGCGTTAGTAATTTTGGAGTGTAGGGAAAAAATTATATAATGCAAATAAGTATATTCTCATAGACTAAATAAAACATATCCTCAAAAATTCAACTGAACAAAAATGTCAAAATTGTATAAAATTAAATGTTCACCAATAAGTAAATAAAATAAATAAAAACATCAAATGAGAAAAGACTTAAAAAGGAAGGCACAAAGGAAGAGCATGTAAACTTATTAAGTGCCTACTGTATGCCAGATAACAAATTCTATCTCATTTAATTGGTTAATACTCAGAGAAAATCTATAATAAATGTAATTTTACAGTAATGAAAATTTCATGGAAAAGTAGAAATAAATATGGGCTCCAAACATCAGGTTGGGCTTGAGAAGGATAATTCTGCTAGAGAAATGATGACTAATTGTACTGTGGACATATAAGTCATGTTAGCCTACAGTAGTGTAAGATTTTACAGAATTATATGCATCCTTAGAGCATCCTGAAGTGTGACTTTAGGAAAAAGTGCAAACTTTTTGCTTTATTTTTATTAATCATGAATTCGATTGCATGGTAACCTTAGATCAAGATCCTTTCCTTGGCACCAGTGACATTTTGGGATATTCTGTGTTGTGAGACTGTTCTGTGCATTATGAGATATTTTTCATCCTCTCTGGCCTCTATATACTACATTCCAATAGTGCAGCTCCCCAAAAGGTGATCATTAAAAATGTCTTCAGGCATTGGTAAATTTCTCCTGGGATCAAAATTAACCCTCTTTTAAAACCACCACCTTAGAAAAATGAAGAGGGAAGATTTTAGAAAACATATTTTCAATGTTTGTACTAAAGAATGAGAGGTTTACATCTTCCATGGATAACCACTAGAAAATAGCAGGAGAGAAATGCAAGAATGAGTGTCCTGGAAAATTTGATCTTTAAAAATTGTAACTGAAAATGTCTTATACCTTCATACTTAAAATATGGGTATACTGATTTGCTTTCTTTAAATGCATCATATGTCCATTTTGGGAGGGGGGAGCAAAGAAAATTGTTCACGATATTCTAAACATTCATCCAGTAAAAACTGAGCACTCACTATGGTAAAGCAGTAAGAAGTATTTTCTTTAGCCCTGTGTAACTTAGCTGAGTTCTTTTTCTTAATCTACAACTACAACAAAATGAAAACAGCTGACATGTGTTTCTCTATACCAAATTATATTGCTGTCACTTAAAACTTTTATTCAAAAGAGGAAAGTAAGTGATTGGATAACTAAATGACTAGAGGAAATTACTGTCAAAATGTTGTATTAGTTGTTGCATCATAATAACTTTATAAAATTTTAGAAAAATACATGAAATCTCATCAAACTCTTGAGTTAAACTATTTATTTAAACTATTTCATGACTTATTTTTCAAACAAGTCATGAAAAATAATCCCTTCTAATCTTTTAACATTAAAATGATTATTTAGACAGAGATTATAAATGCTTATGGTGTATAAAATTAACATTTAATAAATATGTTTTACATTTATATAAATTACAACACTCATGAGCTTTAGAGTCAGACATACGTGGGTTTAAACTCCAGCACCATCATTTTGTAACCTTGGGCCAACTACCTTTACCCTTTGCTGCACCATTTATTAATTATAGATAATAAGATCTCCCTGCAGTATTATAATGAGGATTAATTGACACTAACATTTATAAATACAATGCATAGTATAAGTACTCAATAAAGTATAATAAATTTTACTTGTGGTATAATACTATATGTCAGACATTACACTGAAAACTTTATTGCAATGTATCTTTCAACACAACAACCATGTGGCCAGAAATAATCGTCCCATTTTATAGATGAAAAAACTGAGCTTGATATCAATAAACTAAATTTATATAGCAATAAAAATGAACCTGGAATACAAATCCATGACTGTTGGTATCTAGAACCTGATTACCACTACTACTATTATTTATACAATAATTATTATCATAATACTTATGTTATAATATTTATAAAGCACTTTTATATTATTTAATTCTATGAGCTGAGCATTATCTTAATTTCTAATTCAAAGATGAAAACTCTCAGGTTCTGAGAGACTTATACAAAACTAGCCAGACAGGAAATAGTTGATTTTAAGTAAGTTCCTTTGGTTTCAAAACTTAGGTTCTGAATATCATCAAAACAGACATGAGAAATAAAAGATTGTCAGTCTGGGAAAAGCAGAGGATAAGATTTGGTAAATTACAAACTGAAAAACATGTGACCAGCCTGAACATTTATTCTATTATGACTGCCCATGCTCTGCTACATGTCTCTTTATGTTCATTGTCACTCCAAAAGCATCTTAGCGTGCACTCACTGACCCTCTCTCTCTTTCTCTAATTTTTCTCTTAGAAATAAAATTCACTGGAAGGGGCGAAAGAGCATGTGTCTACATAGGGTAATCATTAATGAAACTTTCTCTGAAGAAATTGGGTTTTAAAGTTTTATATCAAGAAGGAATTATTATAGGTAAACTCAGAAAGATTATTTTATTTATTCTCATATAATCATTGACTCCATTTTTCGATAATAATCATGCATTCATTATTTAAAGCAATGTCTTTACATTTTGCAATTTTTAGTTTGATGGAATATGTAACTTGTGTAGATAGACCTCAAAACTTACATGACAGTAAACCATCACAAAGATCTTAATAGCCAATAAATCAAAATCTGTACTAACAACATAGAAATCTTTGAGATAGTTGTGTAAACAGGCAGATGCCATTACATGGTATCTTAATTTTTCATAGGAGTGATGTTTTTTTAGTTTTTTTCCTTGATCAGACTTTTAATGAACAGACTATAACATATTTGTAAATGATTGAACCTAAAATTCTAGTGGTTATTATCTGTGAAATATCAGATTCATATCTCAAGAGTGTCTTCTTTGGAAGAGGATTATTTCAGTTTTGAAATGATCTGTGTTTCTCCCCATCAAAGAATGATGTAATTAACATCTTTTTTCTTACTTTCCCCAAGTTAACTTCCTGAATTTTTCAGTTTTCTTTGTTAATTACAGTTCACATGGTTTCCTTTTCATAGTTATTACTATTAAAAGATTAAACATTTATTATATCTTCTCACCACAGGTTTCAATTTCTAAGTTTCTTATTTTTTTCCCAATAAAAAGATCATATGTGTTATAGACCTTGTTATATGGTTAAGAATATTGGTTTGTTGCCTTTCAAATTGAAAGACAACTTGATTGGGTATCAAACTAAGCATTACTGTTAATGACTACAGATATTCTTCTACTCTCTGTGTTCACATTTAATATTACCACAGTGATGTACAAGTTCCAGACTGACTATCTTCCCTCCTCAGTGACTGGATTTTACACCTGAATATCCATAGGCCTCTTTCCTCATCATTTAATTTCTAGAATTTTGCTTGATATATCTTGATGCAATTTGTATAACTTTCGGTTTCTAGAATTTTTTTTCAAGAACATTAATTGTTCTGTTCTCCTCATATCACTTAGGCATAGCTTAGATTTTTTAATGTCTTCTTTATCATCTCTGTAAAAAATTTTATATCTTTATTCTTTACCTACTCGTTTGACTTTTTCTAATTTGATTGCTATGTTTCTATCCTTTTAGTTGCTTCTACATTACCAGTAATAAGAGTATGTGAAATCCTGGACTAGTTACAAAAATCCCACATGATTCACCATCCTCTCTCTCTTCTTTTGTCAACTAGCTGAAGGTAGAGGAACAGTGGATGCCAGCAAAGCTCTGATAGATATCAAAGATGTTATATGGACCAAATTTGGTTCCCAACTCTCCATATTGATGAACCAAATGGAATGTTACATGAATAAGAAATAAGTGTGCATTAGGTTGAGAAATTATTATAATATCAAGAATTTCTTATTTTGATTAATATTATATTTAAACAAATGATTTTCAAACTTTAAAAACATAACTTTATTAGAAAGTAATATACAGTGACACAAATATCCTTTTATTATAGAGACCTAACCCTAACCCTAACTTATATGTTTTTCTCCTTAATTCAGGCATTTTTAATAACAACCTAGTTAAAGTATATCTCCAGGTCTAGGGTTTATGACAGGAGATAGTCAATTATTCAATCTTATATCTAACTTTATCAGTTATAGTGCTGCAGTTTTTATAACTGGTTTTCTATTTGGTCCTTAAGCACCAGTCCTTCTTCATATGCCCAAATTCTGAAAGTAGGTTTTTATCCTATGTCTCTATTCTTAAATCTTATTTTGTTAACCCTTCTAGAAGGTCCAGTGTTATTATTTAGACATTTATATTATATGGATGCTGTGATTCTTGTTTTGTATTTTTACATGTAGGGACTTTTACCAGGTGGTCATGTAATCATGAGTCTGACTCCCTTTTTGATCTTTGACCAGTGATGGCTTTTAAGTGGTTAGGATTTATCCCTTTTACCTTACCTCAGGGAAAGCTGATAAGCCAGGCCGAATAGCTGACACACATTTCTCCCTTGACTCAGGTAGGAAAGTTCATACCATGCAAACCTAAACCCACATAAGAACTCTCACCCCAACCCCACTCCCCAGCCACAATAAAAACCAATGCTACCCATTCCTTTCCGTGTCTTGCTCATGCTATTCTCAGACCAGCCCATCCTGATCTCACCATAAAGTCTCATGATGTGAGCAATAAATATTTTCATACATTTTGGTATATGTGTAGTATAATCTGTCTGCATTTGAGCTGATTTGGTGTAGTCAGGGTACTAATGTTGCACTCTGCAGGGCAACCACATAGCAAGTTAGGGTACAGTTACCTTGGTAGAGGACAGGGTCTTCTCTGAGAACCTGTATTCCTCCCAAAGGGTTTGTGTTTGTGAAAGAAATAGATCTTCAAACAGGTAACTAAAATGTGGAAGGTAGACATGTGAGAAAAATAATGAGCAGATTTCCCTGGGTAGATTTCTCCTGGGTTTATATCAGAAAAATAAGGTATGTTGTGGGATCATCCAAGTTATTTAGGCAAGATGGTCTCAGCTATGGAGGTAAGCCAGGGGCAAGATTTAGAGGTGACATAAATTGGAGATCTTTAGTAAATTATACTTATAAATCTAAAATCAAATTCATGTGTGTGTGTGTGTGTGTGTGTGTGTGTGTGTGTGTCTGTGTATAGTCTTTCTCCTTTCCCCTTTTGTTATCCTTGAACTTTACTGACAAACTCAGCAAGCCCAGAAAAACAATTTACAAATGAGGGGAAAGTGCTGCACATCCATATTTAGACTAGTGGTTCTTGGATCCTTTTAACAACAAATATTTTATAATTCTCTTTTTATAAAAAATTAAATAACCTACTTATATACTTTTTTATTTACTAAAAGATCAAATAAAAAAGAAGTTGCCCTGGATGCTGTGGCTCAGTGGATTGAGTGATTGCCTGTGAACCAAAGGGTGGTCAGTTGGATTCCCAGTCAGGGCACATGCCTGGATTGCTAGACAGGTCCCCAGTAGGGGTGCTTGAGAAGCAAACACACATTGATATTTTTCTCCCTCTCTCCCTCCCCTTCCCTCACTCTAAAAATAAATAAATAAAATCTTGATTTTTAAAAAGAAAAGTAACACAAAATAGTATTTTATTCGTATGTAGGTTCTCAGTAACATTTATAATAAAAGACATGAAGAAGTAATCAGTTTGTTTTTGTTCATAAAATCCTCATGAATGTAGCAGCAACAAATGCAAACTGATTAAAGTGTGGTATTGGAGACTCAAATATCATGGGTGCCATTGGTGTCGAGTGATGTGATTTTCTAAATGGTCAACACTCTGGGTAAAGTTCTTAACAAAATTAAATATAATTTTACTGTATTTTACACAATTTTTACAATGGCATGTGCATTATATGTAAACATACCTTGTATATAACATAATACAAAGGTATATTCTAGTCTCCAAAAATTATAAAAATTTTCACCATATGTGAATGTCTGGCAGGACATTTAAGGAGCCTGTGTATTATATTTATAGGTCATTTAGCATTTCTGGTCTCCAGTCCTTAAATTAAAGTAGTGCATTCTAGAGTCACTGAAACAACCCGAACTACACAAATTTCTGGACCACCTCTGAACCACACGAGAACAGCAATTTCAACCTTTTCTATCTATGGCACATATAAACTAATTACTAAAATGCTGTGGCACACCAAAACATATAATTTTTGCCAATCTGATGCAAAAAAAGTTGTGATTTTGATTCATTCACATTGGATGGCCATTATGTTGGCTGGGTTTTTTTGTTTTTTTTTTTTTAAATTATTTGACAATCTAAGGGAAAAGAGGTCAGTTTCTGTGAGTAAATAGTCAGGTATTGCATGTTTTCAAAATCCTTGCAGCACCCTGGTTGAAAATCGCTGGGCTAGAGCAATAAAAAAAAAAAAAAAAAAAAAGACTGCCTATGTCAGCAGTCGTAATCTTCCACGGGAGATGCCTGAGCAACAAGATAAAGTCTTACCATGAAATGATGACTCTGGGACCAACCAGCCTTTCTCTCAGTGGAGTTTCTTGAAGCACTGCTATATATTTTTTTAATGGAGACAATGATTTCCCTTGTAGAGTTCTGTGCTGGAATCAAGCTGATATCTCGCCTCTCTTTATTGCCATTTATTGATAGGCTGCCCAGATACTAACTTTCTTCCTGCTGAGACATATTAAGTATGACCAAATCTGAGACTCCTTCAGCTAGGTTCTTAAGGAAGCCTTACTTTTTGACATTGGATCACTTTTTCAATTATTTCCTGGATCTTGATCACAGATTTTATGCCTCCCTAGATTCTAAATTTACCTTTCAGACTTAAATCTCTTTTTTTTAAGATTTTATTTATTTATTTTTAGACAGGAAAGGGAGGGAGAGAGAGAGAGAGAGAGAGAGAAAAAGAGAGAAACATCAATGTGTGGTTGCTGGGGGTCATGGCCTGCAACCCAGGCATATACCCTGACTGGGAATCGAATCTGTGACACTTTGGTTCACAGCCCATGCTCAACCCACTGAGCTATGCCAGCCTAAATCTCTTTTAAGCAATCCCATCTGTGCCCATTTTTCTCGAAGATTAAGTCTAATGTCAAATCCCAATCCTCTCCACCTGCTGGTTACCTTTAATTTATGGTCTTATCTAGTTTATTCATATAATGTGAACTATGTGTTTCAGTAACATAATCTAGAAAAAATATTAATTAAGCCATTATGTCCAACACAATTATAAGAAATGTACTTTTAATGATTATTAATATATTTTATGTGATACTTTCCAGAAATTTTGAAATGTTTAATTAGAAAATTCATTATATGACATTCACAGTTACAATGTGAGAAAAACTTTTTATACCACATGAGCATCTAACAAGAATCCTTAAAATATCTAAACCTTCCTTTAACTTTAAGTTGCCTTTCAAAATTTAAATTAAGATTCCTTATAAAAGTCAAATGAGTGTGAACTGTCATTATGAAACTTTCAAGGATTCCTAAGTATTAAAGCATTATTTATTAAAAAGCATTATGATAAATGTTTTATGGGTAGTGGCATTATGTTGCACACATAATATAAATTGAGTGTCTAATAGATTTTTTGTCATTTTCTAATGTAGCTATAAAAGAGAGGTCAGATGATTCAGAGATGCTATCATTTATGAAAATGATCAAGGATGTCAACCCCTTATTATATTCAGAAAAAGAAAAACCACTACACAACCCTATCAACAGAGAGGACATTGCTCTTTCTTTCCATTTGTAATCCAAAATATACAGCTTATTTAAAATAATATACATGCAAATATATTCTACCCCATATATTCTATCACAGGGTAGAAATTAAACTTCAATTCAGACTTCAAATTCTTCAAATAGATGTCTCATTTAACAGTGTTTGTTAGGATCTTACTAAGCTTCCACCACTAAATGCTGGATGAGGATAAAGAGGAGTACATGAAATGGTCTTTGTTCAAATGGCACATAGCTAAACTGAAAATAAAAGCATACTAATATGAAAACAATAACTATAGCTCTAAAAATTAAAATACAACAAAAGAATACAGTTATAAAATTTCTGAATGGTCATGAGTTGGTGAGATTTTTAGTAGAATATGGTCTCTTTTTAAATAGAGAGAAAGTGAAGTAATTCTGATTTATGTAGGAGTACATCATCCAAGTGAATTACACTTCCCCCTCCCAGAGAGAATTCTTAGTATCATGAAAGATCATTTAAATTTTGTATTTGGACATCCAAAACAATTTACCAGCAAAGGGTATTTTGAAGAAATTAAGAAAATTGTCAACACAAAGTTCACTTTCAGTCTTTATGTCATTGCCCACAAGCCAAGTCAAGTCTGGAAATGAGCTGTGTTAACAGTAAAATTCAGCCAAAGTTACTGAGGGTATGAGGCAACACATTTGGTTGTTTGCAGGAATCTCCCAATGTCAGAAGCCAATGGTAGAAACTCCAAAGACTGGGCAGACTTATATCGTTATGTAAATTGCAGGTTGTGCTCACCATTGATGAAATTAAAGAGACCCAAAATTATATACTTAACCTTAGTGAGAAGTAATTCACTTCAGCTGCTCCCCCAAAACCACCCTTTTCTCACCTGAGATAGCATTTGTAGTCATTGAATATCAGAAATAGGCTCCCTTAGTAGAAGTCTGAACTTTATGATTAGAATTTTTCCTAATTCAGACTACCTCTGTGCAAAGAAGGTAAAATATATAGACCTAACCATTTCATCACAAATAGAAGGAGGCGAAGCCTGCACTTAATTCTTTCCTACTAAAACCACCACAATGTAAAAAGATTAAATAAAGGAAATATTTATTGGTTGTTCACTTATAAAGGGAAGAAGAAGTATATTATCAACAGTGGTTAATCCTTGTCTACATTACAAAATCCAAAAGCTGGACATATTAGGCAGGTGTTTAAGGTGCTAACTCCTAAAGGCTCTCAATTAACTTAAATTATTATAAGAATTTCTAATTTAAACCTTGGTAAAATTTTTAAGTCAATTAAATTACATTACTTATATTCAAACAACTATTTTAGAGTAATTATTAACAACTCAATTTTATTTAAAAAGCTAGATATTTCTTGGTTTGTGGAAGAGTTTGAAGAGCAATCACAGTCATTATTCAAAATAACAATATTGGTTTAAAAGCAAAACAATTTTTGAGGACTTCTCTAATTGCTCAGCTCCAATGAAACAACCCTCCAGGTCCTGCTACACTCCTCCTCTCCTTTATGAGTCTAGCTCAAACATTTTTACCCATTGACTGTGTCCACTTCCTCTCCTAGATCAGTGTTAATGACTAAGTGCTATATTCTTCTTGAGGCCATCTTGTTTGCTTTCTCATGCTCTGCTTTGCCCTGCTATTGGAAGTCAGTTACTGTGCTGTGAACCACCCTGTGCAGTGGCCTGCTGAGAATGGCCTTGGGCAATTGAGACAATCAGCCCAACAGTCTTCAGCAACTGGATTCTGTCAACAATTATGTGAAGGGAGTGTGCTTACAGGTGGCTCCCTACTCATTTAAAGTCTTGGAATGAGACAATAGTCCTACCTTGTGAAAGGCACAGAGGCAGAGGACCTAACTGAGACACATTTGCTTTTCCTGATCCACAGAGACCATGAGATAACAAAAATATAATTTTTGTTCATTTTGTTGATATCCTCACCACACTTCTAAATTTTGTACAAAGGAATCCTCTTAAATATTATGGTTTTAAGGTTTCTTCATAAATTTCATCTATTTTAATCTGTGTTATTTTGTGATCATCTCAACAGATTGGTATTATTTGCTAGGCAACCAATCCCTATAGTCAATCAAGATTTGTTTATTTGGGTCCTGATTAAGCATTCTTCTATAGAATGGAAATCAGATGGAAGCCAGAGTCTTTTGTAGCCCAATGCTGAGAGTCACATTCCATTATTTTTGCCATAATCTGTTTTTCAGAAGCAAGTTACTAGCTGCAGCTCACAAGGAGGGCCAAGAGAGTACAGTGTAAATACCAGGAGGTAGACATTACTGTGAGCCATTTAAGACTCTATGTACTGTAGGTATCATCACATTGCTCTCATTTTTTACTTAAGAAATGAAATGCCACACAGGTGAGGTCATCACTCCACCCTATCCTGGGACTGTGTTCCTGCTCTCACTCTCCCTTTGTCCTCAGAGGAAGCACCACAGGCAACTTGCTGTTTTATGTTCACATTTGTAAAATTGTACCACATACGTTAACCCAAAATAGTATACATTATTTTCAATTTTTTAGTTTTTTACATAAGTGGTATCATAGTATATGTAATATTCTGTAACTTTTCTTGTTCACTAACCATAAGACTTTGAGGTATACCCATTTTGTCTCATAAAGATATATTCTATTTTCTTTAGTAGTTTTAAGTTTTCAAAGAATGAACAAGTATAATTTAGGTACCTATTTCCCTTCTGATGGATATCTAGTTGTTTCTAATTTTTGTAATTAAACATATTGCATTGAACATACGTCTATACTTTCTTGTGCATGTGTGAAAGAATTTCTCCAAGGTGTACATTTAAAAGTGGAATCGCTGTCCCAAATTGCTCTACAAATTGGATTTTTACATTTCTTAGAAAAATCTTACCTCTACCTGGGGTACTTCTGGGCTTAACTGTGAACAGGAGTGGGATGACTTTGTATTCAGGCTCTGTTAGTTTTCTCATTTTTCACAAGAGCATGTCAACCGCAGCTTTACTCTCTATTATGGCTAAAGGGAATTACCTGACGAAAGCTGTATTTCAGGCTCTTGTCAAAAACAACAAACTCAAAGTCACATCCAGCCAAGATCTATCAAATGCTCAGATGAGAAAACAATAGTTATGAAGGATTACTTGAAAAAATACTCAGACTCCATATTCTTCCAAATATTCTAAATATGGATGAATCTAGAGCAGCAGAGGAATTAAATTATATAAAACTGGTTTCCAGTCAGAGCCTTGATACCTAAAGTGTGGCCAACAGACCATCACCACCACCATCACTTGGGGCATTTTGTAAATGCAGATGATCTGGGCCTACACCTGATCTATTGAAACAGTTTCTATTTTAGCAAGATTCCAAGTGATTGTATATATTAAAGATTAAGGAGCATATTTTTAGAATAATCACTTCTCATTTTGAGGTTGATGCTTGGGTTTCATCAACTTTTGCTGAAGCAGATGAAACTCACTGTTATATAGCCAATAAGAATAATGTTCAGGTCACTGGCCTTTATGTCAGTTAATTAATTTTTAATAAGGACCCTTCAGAAAAATGCATCAGATCTTACTGTCAGCAATAACTGTGCTTCTACTCAATTACTACTTTATTGTAATCACTGAAACACTGAAAAATATGTAACTGACCAGTTTTTATATCCTTGACTGTTAATTACCCAAAGTAGGTGTAAGTAGACCCTTTAAACTAATTTGAGGCCTGGCTCCATTTTATGTCCAAATATATGTTGTTTTCATTATTTTCATGTGTTTTCATTTGTTCTGGTTGGGTTTTATTTATCATTGTGAGCTATGTTAACATACACTTGGAACAAAAGTACAAGGGGTAGAACCAAATTATACAAAATACAGAAGTATCTCATAGTTCTGATCACTTAATATAGTGTGTCTTAACAATAGGGGAGTGTTCTAAGGAATGTGTGTGGACCATTTCATTGTTGCACAAATATCATAGAGTGGACTCACACAAATCTAGATAGTATAGCCTACTGCATACCTAGGCTATATGGTATAGCTTGTTGCTCCAGTAGAGCATGTTACTGTACTGAATATTGTAGGCAGTTGTATGAGGTATTTACCATAAATGAATCTTGAAGGACTGGAAGTTTCTCTGTGTCAGTGCGGGAGTGGTGAGTGAATGGGAAGGCCTAGGATATTGCCACACACTACTGTGGACTTGATAAACACTGTCCCAGTAGCCCTCCCCTTGTTTCTTTCCAACAGGTTTGCAAGAGTATATCGAAGCATTCAATGGACAGGGTATGAGCTGGATTAATTGGAAATATCTAGGGGAAACACGCTGGGTAAGGAGTAAATCACCATAATCATGTCAGCTGGAAGGGAGTTCAGGTGGCCTGAGGATTTGTAGGAAAAAGAAATGAGGGACAGAGGGAGAGAGGAACACAGTGGACTGCCATGGCTATGTGTCTTGGCTATTGTGTGTGGGAACAATGGTAAGATTAAGACAGTTTGCAGTATTCATTTTTCAAAAACTAAGGTGTCTAACATTGAGACAGTGCAAAACTGAGGATCCAATATTTTGACTTTGGAAATTTCTTTTTGTCTCCATTGATCTTATCTTACATAAAGGGCTCTCTGTGACATCGAATTGGTGGAAGAAATATACCTTATCTATGTTTTGCGTAATTACAACCTGAAAATATTCCCAAAAAACAAAAACAGGTTGGCTCCATCACAAAGGTTTACTTAACTGGCAGTAGCACTTAATAAAGACTTGTTAAGCTAGCTCCTGTGAACCTTTGTCCTTGCGCAGGATCTTAGGTCTTCCACAAAGAATTAACACTGTTCTCTGAAGAGTGTCAGTCTAGATCTGGGAGAGCTATAGCACCCTCTGAACATATAGCAGTTGGGGGCAGGCTTCTTTGCACTAAAACAGGTCAGTGGCTCAAAATTGAGGCAATCTGTGCACTCAAAATTGAGGTGCTCTGAGATAAAGAGAATCTATTGCCAAACCCCACAGATATGGCTCTGTCAGAGAGGGAAAAAATCCCTTCCATGAACCACATATCCTTCCATTTCTCACAGTTAATTTGGCACCATTAGAGTCTTACAAGACTACTGTCATTATGTGGTCTGTCACTCACTGAAATAAATGTCACTGGGAGTGCATGACTATATATTCCATCCTGATGTCATCTGTAAAATAATGATGCCTAAAGAACAAAAATGCCAACACATGTTTGCCTGATGAGTATGATATTAGAATTCATATAATGGGATTTTTAAAGACTTTTTTTAAGAGTAAATTTTAGGTTTAATTGAGATGAGGGTATAGATTTCTCATACACCTCCTACCCCCACCATTCACATACATGCCTTCTTTCATGATCAACACCACTAACTAGAAGAGCACATTTTTTAAAATCAAAGATAAACATATATTACATAGCATAATCACCGAAAGTCCATAGTTTATGTTAAGTTTCATTCTTAGTTTTGTACATTCTTTGGTTCAGACAAATGTATAGTGACATAGTCACAGCATTTTCAATGCCCTCAAAGCCATTTACGCTCTATTCATCTCTGCTCCAATTCTCCATCTCTGGTAACCACTTATCTTTTCAGTGTCTCCATAATTTTGCCTTTTTCAGGACATCAAATAGTTTAAATTATACAGTATGTAGCCTTTTAAGATTTACTTCTTTCACTTAGTAATATGCATTTAAGTTTCCTTCAGGTCTTTTCATGGTTTAATAACTCATTTCTTTTTGGAGTGAATAATGTTCCATTGTTTGGATATACCATAGTATTTATCCATTCACCTACTGAAGGACATCATGAATTTTCAACTCCTTTAGATAAATACCAAGGACTATAATTATGGGATTATTTTAAGAGTATGTTTAGTTTTGTAAGATACTGGCAAACTGTCTTCCAAAGTGCCTATAACATTTTGTATTCCCTCCAATAACGTATGAGAGTTCCCAATTGATCTACATCCTCAATAGCATTTGGTGTAGTAATATCTCACTGTTTAATTTGTATATCTCTGATGACATATGATGTGATGCAACTTTTCACATGCTTATTTGCTGTCTACCTTCTTAGATGAGATGTCTGTTAAGGCCCATTTTTTTTGAAATCATTGCTTGTTTTCTTATATTGTTTTAAGAATCCTTTCTATATTTTTAGATAATAGTCATATATCAGATTTTCTTTTTTTATCCTCACCTGAGGCTTTTTTTTTTTCATTGCTTTTTAGAGAGAGATGAAGGAAGAGGAGAAGGGGGAGAGAGAAACATTAATGTGAGAGAGAAATATTGATTGGTTACCTCCTGTTTGGTCCTGGACTGGGGATCGTATGCACCTAGAGGGGGATCAAACCTGCAACCTAAGTATGGGTCCTGACCACTTACCTCAACCTTTCACTTACAGGATGACACTCCAACCAACTGAACCACAATGGCAAGAGCTATATCAGATAATTAAAAGTATATACATTTTCTCTAAGTTTCAGACTTGTCTTCTAATTCTCTTGATATTGTCTTTCACCAAACATTTTAATGGGAGTTACAAAACCTGTATTAAGTATTTTCAAAATAAAACATTTTTAAGGTGCTAGAACTATGATTAAACACAATTTAAATATCAACACTTTTAGATGGTGCTTCACGCGGCAACAATTGGCATAATCATGTGGCATGTGTTCGCTTGTGATTGGCATCACCACCTAACCTGACATTTCTAGAATCTTTCCAAGCAGTTCAGTGCTCACAAAATGTTTCTTTGAATGTTTAGTCCTTCATCAATCACAATTAAAATGTAGCCCAAAGTGTATTACACTTAAAATCAGTAGATATGTGAACAAAAACTGACTACACCACTGTTAAAAAAAGAAACAACAAGCCAAAATAAAATTACTCTTGCTAAACCGCATCACCAAACCAAAAGTTAATAACTAACTTAGTTGCTGTTTCAGCCTCTTGCAGGAGTGGGATGTTAAATTGGGTTTAACTTAAAAACTCGGTCTAGGATCAGTCTGGATTCATTTTGAGCTGGACTGGGTCCAAAAGGAGACCTTCAAGTGAATATTGATAAATGGAATCCTTTACTTCCAAAAATTGAGGGTGCCACTGTTTTGAAACATCTGCTTATTTTATGTGTAAGAACTATAGTCCCAGAAACTGCAGATATTTGCAAAGGAGAATCTTGCTGAAGACATCTTGAGTTGCACTGGCCATTGTGAGGAGAATTCTGGTTAGATACAATCGTTAAGTGCACTTGAAAACAAGGGTTCCCAAATTGTGCCAATAGAATAAGAAATTTAATTGTCATGCAGATGTTTACAAAATGTTTCAAAATTCAAAAGTAGTATCATTAAAAGATTCATTGCAAAAGTCTAGCATAACTTCTGTTGTCCACTCTACCCTCCTTCATCTGAGTGCTCATCCTAAAGATTCTGTCTAAACTGCCTTTCACTGTGAAAAGACAATTAATAGTTATCAACTCAAAATAAAACCAACTATGGCTATGTATGATCCCTTTCAGATATCTTTCACTCCTAGATCAAAGGCCACAGATAAAGAATTTTTGGAATCCATGGAGGATTCTCAAATATTTTTTTAAATGGATATCTCCTGAGTCAAATGAAAGAGGGAAATAATATTTCATGTTTCCCTTTCATTTCCAACTCCAGACCAATTGGTTATTTATCCTTTTTCTCCCAGGTATGGCTATTGCCTTCTTTCTTGTCTTGTTTTCCATCCTAAGAACTTGGCTTGGCTTTCTGCCTGGGACATAATATGCTGTTTGTTTTTTCTTTTGACTCTCTTTGGGAGTGACTGGATCTTGGGAGGGTAGTCATCTTGTACTATTTTGGGTCCACGGGGTTGTTTCGTACTGCCAGTAATATTTATAGCTAAGACACGTGAACGGTTGTAATAACTTTTTAATCAGAGATTTGACCAAATTGGAAGGGGATATTTAGAGCCTATACATATATTTTTTCTCTTTTTTTAGTTCTTTTCCCCTAAGTTAAATGTACCCAGAGGGAAGGGAACATTTCAACAGTAGATTTTGAGTCTTTTGAATTTTTCAGTTCTTTAGTGCCACCTAGGCAGCAACCCAATTCTTTGAGGTACTAAAATAACCCCAACGGTACCTGTTTTACAAATCTAGCCCTTACAGGACCAGAGGTGTGGCTCCAGAAAAAAAATCCAAAGTCCACTAATCCTTATTTACCTTCTAAAAACCTCCTCTATTCATCTCAAAAGGCTTGTCAGTATTAGCCCTTAAGAAACCAAGAACTTCTAGGAGGAGCTTACATTTCTTTTCCTGTGCCTATGAAATGTACTGGGCCAGGGTGGGGTGGGGGACAAAACCCACAAAATTTATTTATAAAAAAACTGTATTTATTCTTACATGTTTAAACTTCAGTCACTTTCAAAGCATTCTCCATTTGATGTAATACACTGATCGAGACATTTTTCCACTGCTCAGAACAGTTCTGAACTCTGATCTTTCTGCCTTTTAGTGCTTCTGCCGTTTTTGTTTGTTTGTTTGTTTCACCTCTGCCACATCAGAAAACTTTTCCCTTTGAGGACTTTTTCATTCAGGGAAACAAACAAACAAAAGTTGCTCAGGGTGAGTTCAGGTGAATAGAGAAGGCAGGGCATAGGGTAATGCTGTTTTTGGTCAAAAACTGCTGAACACTCAGCACTGTGTGGGCAGATGTACTCGTAAACCCATCATGAAATGGGGAGATGCATTGAAAGAGTTAAAAAAAAATTAATTGAAGCCTAACACAACCTCTCACAACAACGCCAGCTGGAATACTGATACAGATGGGTTCCTAGGACACTCACCTAGTGGGGGAAGCCTGTACTACAAGGGGTCTTTCCTCCAGAAGGTAATTCCAGGGTTTTTGGGTCCCCCGTCATATATATACCTGGTCTTCTCCAGGAAGCCTTATCTAGGCCATCTTTCTAAAATGCAAATTTTAGGAAGGTAATTTTCATTTTTAAAATAAAAAGGAGGAAAGGTCATTTGAAACTTGATTTGTCAAGGACAAATACAAATCTTAATTCTCTTCTCCATGAATATAGTCAAGCTTTAGCTGCCTGAGGAGGTAATTTTAACTTATTCCAATTGACAAAGCATAATTTGGAACCCACAGCTCTTTTATAAATGATTGAGTTTTACATTAACATACCTGTCTCATGACAAAAACCTCTCTGCATCTGTCTATGTGTGTCTATATATGTACATTCATATTAGAGATGGAAAAGGGCGTTCTACGGAAAGTAACCTCACAGGGTGATCAGATCATAATTCCTACAAGGGGAGGTCATGGTGGGTATACAACTTCTTTACTAAAAGGCTTAACTCTGCTTTAAGTAATCCCTGTGCATCCAGGTTACTGTATTTTTGAAATGCCCCCTTTCAAACCCCTCCATCTATTACTGGACAACCCTTTCAGACTCCCTCAGAGCGCACCAATTTTAACTGCATTGTAATCTAATCTCCAGGTGACCACACCCAGGAGAGCATGCAATCTTAACTATCCTATAATCCTATCCCCTCCTTGCTTTCTTCCACCCTTATGTACTTTTACTTATGTTCCCTCCTTAACCTCAAACACATAAAATAAGCTGTTATTCTCTAGAGCATTTTAGATCTTGCTCCCTATCATTGTTATCAGTTTGGCTCAAATAAACTCATAAAAATTCTCTACAGGTTTGGATGTTTCTTACAACAACAGTATGCTGTAAATGAGTGGTAATTTTCTACTTTTGGATGGTATTTCCAGAACAGCTCTATGTAATTGGGTTAAAGGTCAAGTGCTTGTAAAGACTGAGCATTCTAAACTCTCAGAAAGATAGAGGCAATCTTAAATATTTGTCTCAAGTTTTTGTGATCTAAGGTAATCTTCAGTGAATAAAGCTAGTTTAAATTTGTTATTTTAATTAAAACAGATATGTCTTTAGCATTATCAACATTACATATAATGTAGATAAACAACTTTATTCTACCTGGGTTTACTAGTGAAGCCAAGCTTTAAGTCCTAGTTCTAAAAACCATATCTCTCTCAATCTATCTGTACTCCTCAGAGGCCTAGACTTTCTTCCAGATAATCAGCAACCCTCAGGCAGTAAAAGACAATAGCCCAAGCCTGACTCATATTCACAAGGTCTGGATCTCTGGCAGACTAAACTTAGTATCTTGAACTAAGTTATATTTCAGCCCTGATCCTTAAGGTGGAACAACCCCCTGGCTACCTTCTCATGAAACCAGACAAAGGGACACTGGAGCAGACCTCATAACTGTCATGAATTCCCGCAAAAATGATTTATTATCCTTACCTCAAATCCAACCAATGAGCATCCAACACAATCCTGAACTCCCTAACCAAGGTGTCTTTTGATTTTGTTACCAGATTTTAAGGGGTCCACTTGCCTGTGTGCATCCAAGCCCAACAAAACACAAACAGGAGTTTGCAGCCAAGAAAATAAGGATTTATTAGGGATGTGTCCCAGAGTCACAGGTAGTTCATGTTCAAAGACCTGGTTCCCCATAGCTTCCAGGCAATGGAATATATAGGGGAAAAAATCATTAATCATAGTGACTAATGGAGTTAGGGTCTTGGTCTCTACTGATTGGTTGGTGCTAGGGGTAATTAATCATTGCATTTGTTCCTGATGTCAGCCAGGGAGTTCTGTTTAATTTCACAAGGATTTGTTCTGTGGGATTGTTCCACTTTCCTGGCTCTGCAGCTAAAACACAACTGAGGTCAAGATACTATGTTTAGTTTGATTGAAAAACTCTGTCTTAATAGTCAATAGACCCCAGATCTTAGTCCCAAGACTACTAGATGCTGAGTACAGCTTCATTGTCCTGAGGGCTTAATAATTAAGCAAAGAAGAGGAAGGTAGTGAACCAGGGTGCTAGGTGAGGACTGTTTGAGGCAAAGGAAAACAATTAAAATAAAAGCCCATATTAAAGAAAATAAGGTTTCTTTGTGGTTACAATTCTTCCCTATATAGTCTGTAACCTACACACCATGGAGAAGCTTGAGCTTTCGAGCATAACTACCTTCCCTGTCCCCCTGTGTGGCTCTATTTGTAAGAAAATAGCCAGTCTTTCTCTACCGTCGTTCCTGGTGTTTAGTGTTTGGCTGTGCAAGTTTTGGGTGGACAAACTTTTTCTGTTCGATAACACTAGTCAAATAAGTGCATGCTATCTCTGTTAAAAATTTATAATTAAGAAAAATTAGCTGATATGATATAATTTTTATGAGTGATCCAAACATATAATTAAGAGTGAGTAAAGTAAGTATATGTAAGGTGAAAAGATTTTAGGTAAACTGTTCAAATAAATTTCCCAAATTATTTCAGTAATCTGAAAGCCTAAAGTTTTCCCAAATTAAATTAAATGATAGAAATATGTTCAATACCTAGATCATTTTCAAATAAGAAAAAATACTGTAAAAGTAATTATTGAACATAAGTGTATGTACCTTTGGCTTTCAAGTGTAGAAAATTAAAGACAAATTTGGGTTTATTAGTGAATATGTTTTAAGCCACGCTGAGGAATTTGCTCTGAGAAAATACGTTTCCAAAAATAATTTTAAAAATATTTATAAGCTTGCCAAGCCACAAGCAGATAATAAAGAAGACAGTTTATTATTATTTTTAGATTTTACTAAAATTTAATGTTTTTAAAGGTTAAAAATTTTAATATATGTAATTAACAGTATGATGTGTTTTAATGTATGTCTGCATAAATAGTACAAGGTATTTTGGGCTAAGAAATAGAATGAAGAGTGAAGATGCATATTCATCAAGGGAAATAAGTTTTACTTAAATGAGAACTTCTGCTTTTGAAGAACAAGTTAACATATACAAAATGTTGAAAAGAAAGACAAAAGGAGAATTTTACCTGTATTATCAAGCTGGCTAAAAAGTGAATCTTAAGGGATTTAAAATTAAACTTTAATATCAATGGTGTACTTACATAAAACAAAAATTTAGTTGTTTCCTCTGCTGAAAGGTATACCTTTTTGAGTAATCTATCAAGAAAACAAAAACTGTTTTATCAAGATAATTTTCTGTGTTTTATGTTGTCTTCACTAGGTCTTTGATTACTTTGGAAGTTACATGGGAAATCTTGTCAGATAAGAAGTAATGTCTGTCTGTATATATTACAAGAGTTTCAGATATTATGTAAAATTTCTGGAAGCCTGATATGTCCTGGCAGAAAATGTCTGTGTCATCAAAATTGAGGCTTACACAATAATAGGATTAAACCTGAGTATCAAGGAAATGTCCTAGTTAACTTTCATGCAAAGGCAGATACAACAAAATCTGTAGATTTTGGCACATATAGATGAAATTCATTATGCTTTTGTAAAGAAATGACCACTCATTGCCATACTATGCCACATTGATTGTAACATGGCACTGCCTGTTTTTTAATAAGAGAAGGTAAGATGGGTAAACAATGGCTGTAAATTTAAAAAATAGTCAGGGCTATGAAACACTCAAGACAGCCATATGGTTCTTCTAAACTTTCTGGTAAACCTCACTTTGTTTTTGTTTTGTTTTGTTTTTCCCTTTCACCACACCACAGTTAATTTTCCCTCACCACAGTTAACTTTCAATTGAAATTCTCTTCCCCTCTGATACATAAATCTTCTCTCAGTTTCTTGCTAGTTTTAAAACCCTGGGATATCTTTCTCAAGGAGGTTTCAAAGAATGGGAGCCGTTCTTTGAAATGTTATCAAGAAAAAAAGGACCCTTATTTCCTAATCTCTATACCAGGTAATAGACTAACTTTGACAACCACCAATTAGTCAACACAGATAACCTAATCACACTGACTACCCTTTTCCTCTATGTCTTGCACTTTTCCAGATCTTAAAAATTCTCCCATTTTTTGTTTTAGGGGAGTTGAGTTTAACTTCTATCTACTATTGCAACATTTCTGACCCCTATTGTAATTGTCTTGAATAAAGTCTTCTTGTCTGTTTAACTCCAAGCAGTGTAATTTCCCCCCCCAACACTTACCATCTTGTTTGAAGGCATCCGATGAATGATAAAGATTGATGGGGGAATAATAATGTTGGGCTGTCCCTCGCCAGCTTGGTGAAGAAACACTCAACGTTCCTAAAGAAGGACTGCTGTATCGTGGTCTGGTCTTTGAACCAAAGAGGGATGAGGATGAACTCTTTTTAATTCTTAGCAAAGCAGCATATGAAGTAGGGAGACCAGGGAGAGCTCCAGAATATTCTGTAGAAGAGAAACAATAAAAAATTAATTCTGCCCTGGCTGGTGTAGCTGAGTGGAATAAGCGGGGGCTGCGAACCAAAGTGTCGCAGGCTCGATTCCCAGTCAGGGAACATGCCTTGGTTGCAGGCCATGACCCCCAGCAACCGCACATTGATGTTTCTCTCTCTCTCTCTTTCTCCCTCCCTTCCCTCTCTAAAAATAAATAAATAAAATCTTTAAAAAAATGAATTCTGAGGAGACTATTTCATTCTTTCCAATGGAAATTATTTCTTCTGAAGACATTGTTGAGAACCTCTCTTGGAGC
Source organism: Phyllostomus discolor (assembly GCF_004126475.2). Taxonomy (NCBI): domain Eukaryota; kingdom Metazoa; phylum Chordata; class Mammalia; order Chiroptera; family Phyllostomidae; genus Phyllostomus; species Phyllostomus discolor. The sequence goes on along the minus strand of NC_040908.2, from coordinate 99,975,851 downwards.
TGCAACTAAATGCAAATTACAGTGAAAGTGAGAAAAATAAAATGTTTATAGTTTTATATAAATACATCTATATATACTTTTTATATTAAAATATAAATCTTTTATATTTTAAAATATTTTCTGGCCCCAGCTGGTGTGGCTCAGTGGATTGAGTGCTGGCCTATGAACCGAAGAGTTGCTAGTTGGATTCCCAGTCAGGGAAGACGCCTGCCGGGTCCCTAGTTGTGGGTGTGTGAGTGGCAACCACACATTGATGTTTCTCTCCCTCTCCTCCTCCTTTCCATTTTTCTAAAAAATAAATAAATAAAATCTTTAAAAAAATAAAATATTTTCTGGAAATTCTATCAGTTATAAAGTTGTGGTTCTGCAAGAAAAAAAGAAAGAAAAAATATGAAGGAAGAAAGGAAATAAAAGAAGGAAAGAAAGAAGAAAAGATGGAACATATCCAAAATTTCAAGCCTTTTATTTTCTTTGTCAAGAATATTTGAGAATTATCTTTTTGGTTGCCTTAATATTAAAATGTTCATTTAGATTCATTAGATCAGTTCCTTTTCATTATAAAAAGGGGGGGAGAAAAAAACCAACATTCTTGACTACATTCTATAAATATAGATTAGAAAGAAAATATATATATAAATATAGATCTGATCACCATCATTATCTATATTATATCACAAAACAGAAAATACATCTATCTAACATATCCTAAGTATTTTGACAAGATTGTAAGTCATGTCTCATAATCTTGAAGAGCAGTCAAATTCACTGTGGAATGTAAAGTTTGGATGAATTTGTTTTGTAGATTTTGTTGTACAATTTATAAAATTTAATGTTGTCAAATGGGGCTACTATCATGAAATTCCTGCTTTCATGGATTACTGAGAAGTGTCATGCTCATATTTTACTTAATTCCTAAGAACTTTCATTATGAAAGACATTTGTAGTGACTGCAGTGGGCTGGACTAATACCCCTTTATGTCTTCAGAGAAGAATCAGTTTAGTGTATACATCAAATGTTTAAAACTACAAACAAATGGTGATGAATTCTAAAGAACAATTTGAAATTTGAATTTTTTCTAGGCCCAATATCAATTGAATTTGACAGTTTGTTGATCTTAGAAATGCTTTTAAGAATCAAACATTTTTGTTCAGGGTATGAGACATTTGAACTTAATTTTAGATAAAATAAAACTTGTTATCTTGTTAATAGGCTTTCTCATAATTAAATGATTTAGAATCATTATACTGCCTCAGAAATGTTTTAGAATGCAAGAAAGATTTCTGTGATTTGAAAATAACCCATTAGGTGTTAAGTATCAAATTAAGTTTAACATTTTCTGATTTGTGAAATTGTAAATGTGATTTCTCTGAAGCTTGAAAAAGTATATTTTTAGATGATCTCCACATTTAATATAATATGTGTAGTCCAAGCCTATCCGAAGCTATAACAAGAATCACATCCCTTAGTATTTGTGTTCAACCACACATCTGGTGAATGGGGATCAATTTTAACTCAAAATAGCTAACCTCTCCTGGGCAAAGTATATGAGAACAGATTATGGGTAGACATAAAAAATTTTTGAACCTGAAATTAAATACAAGTTTTGGCACCTAGAGGAATAAGGAAACGAAAAGAGAATGAGTTTTCCTTTAAGGTAGTTTGTAGTTGTGGTCTTGAAGCCTATTCATTTCTCAGTGCCGTTTGCTGCCTTCTTTTTTAGCTGCTGACCCTGCTCACACACACACACACACACACAATCCCATGCTAGTGTTAACAATTGAAATGGAGTGTGAGAATGTGGGTTTATAGCTCTTAAAGCTAGATAAGGACAGTCAGTGGAAAGCTAGAAGAGCCATAATAAGGTTCAAACAAGCCAGGATCACCATTTAGTTATAAATCATATCTGTCCATATATATGTGTGTGCATACACACACAATACATACTCATAACACATACTATCCAAATGTACAGTAATTGGCATACATATTATATACATATACACACTCCCATATCTAATTGTATTATATATATAATTGTTATGTATATATATATTATACCTACTGTCCAACTGGTACAACAATTGGCTCACACCACTCCATGTAAATAGAGATGAGCCAAATGCTAGTTTGGCTTTATGCTCCTCATCGGGGCTTTATTTTTAATCTAATTGGTTGCATCTCTTGCAATGGAGACATCTTTTCAATCAATTAAAGGAAACCTTAAAGTTGTTACTATAAACTTGACAATTTATGCATTCACTTATTTATATATTCCATAAACATGTAAGAAGAATTTAGTAGGGGCAACACTCCAGGAATATAAATGCAAACAGGATATTACACCAACCTTCGAGGACTGTTTGGTTTAGTAGAGAAGAGAGCCAACCACGCTTAGAACTTTGATCCAATGTGAAATGAAAGCAAACTCAGGGACCTATTAGCTCCCTCCCATGGGTGACAAATCCTCTCATTCAGCCTATGGCCACCAGAAAATGCTTTTCAAATGAAGTTCTGTCTAAATTGAGTCCTGAAAGTCCATTGGTGATTAGTGCAGCAAAGCTCTGAGAAGAGAAGCAAAAATATTCTAGCTAAAGGGAAGAAAATATATGAAGACTGGGAAAGGAAAGGCAGAATGACATGCTTGGAAGGTTAAAATAGTCAAGATCTCAGCATCACGGGGAGAGGTGAGATTAGAGGAAAAGCTGAATAAGTTAGCAAGGGACCAGTGATGAAATGCCTAATACATCATGTTAAAATGGTATGCCTTTGAAAAGACACCAATATGTTTTAGAATGATCACTCTGGCCACAGTGCAATTTGGAATAAAACAAAAAGAAAAATGACTACTCAAGAGCCTAAAGCTGTAATAAAGGCAGAGCTCGGCCTGCAATGAGGAGATGACCATCAACATTAGAATACAATTAATAAGATGACTGACTGATAGATTGGAGGCAAGGAAGAGTAAGTAAGAAACTGAAGAAGATCTGTGCTACTAGAAGATGGATAAGAATGTAGGAAAACACACATGCTAGAGGTGAAAGTTCACTAATTCAGTTTTGGGCAATAGGAAAACTTGAGGTACTTCTATGGCACTCATGTTGATTATAAGATTCTGTAAACATAAGGGAAATGCAGGCTCATGAGAGATTATTAAATGGTAATCAATTAGGTGATTATTAAAAGTATTAGAATTGATGAGTTTGCCAAGGAAATATGCAAGATGAGAAATAAAATGTTGCAAATGGAGCTGTGAGGAGCACCAACATTTAAGAGAAAAGCAGACACAGTGGAACCTTGAAAGGAAAGAGAAGCAGGAAAGCGGGAAGTCACTGAGGGGAAGGAAAGAGAGTTGTTACCACAGATGAAAGACCAGTGGACCATGTGGATGATCAGTGCAGAGAGACTACCCTGTGGATAGGGGGTGCCCAACAGTCAAAGACACCCCTTATACAATGCACAGTGGGTATGAAAATGAGGTCAGAGTCGGGAGGTAAAAAGAACCTTCCAAGCCCCGAAGAGAGTCTGGAACCCCTAAACTGCCAATTCCATTGCAGCAGACATACAGACCCTGACCTTAGCCTGTGGTCTTCATCAGTCTCCTGGTCTGAGTGAAACTAACACTCAGTTCAGTGAGGTCTCCATCTTAGGAGTGTTAACTCTTCTACCCGATGCCCTCCTAGTCACCCAGCCCCTTTTTCTGACATCTCTAATTTTCTTACTCCTCAATCTCAAATCTGGGGATCTTCAGCTGTGGAAATCCTCAGCTCTGGAAAATAGATGTATTAGCATATATAAATGGGAAAATAGTGTTTCAATTACCAGATGTTGTTTAACCCTCAACTTTGATAGACTGAGTTGATTTAACACCTGCAGGGCTCTGTTGAGGGTGAAAAGTTCAGTAACCTCTTCCTAAACTTAAATTTGTTGCATTTTTGTCCATCTCATTTGATCTTTTTCTCTCTAGGATATCAACCCCTTCAAAATGTAAAAGCTACTGGCATAATACTCTTTCACTGTCCTGTACCCCTTATCTTTCCTCAATTTCCTCTCTATTCAGTTTAGAGTTTGTGGTCCTTACTTACTCCCCTGTCTTTACGTTCTATGGTTTTCACTCCTCTCTAATTTAAATCCAAGTATCAACATACTCTGTTCCTGAATGCAGCTGGAGAACAACACAGAATCATGGGTAAAGGTCTCAGTTCATGGTATTAACTGCAAGTGAGATTTTTAAGCTTCCTAGTAATACTATCACATATCTCAATTCATTTACTATCCCACCCTACTGGACGCATTACATCTTATCTTCTGTCCTCAAGCTCTACACTTTCTTGGAATTCCTATTTTGTTGAGAAAATAAAAACAATCTGAAGAGAGAGTTCCTCACATGGTCCCACACTTATACCTACGCTCATATGTTCTGCCTTGCTTTCATGGATGTGCTGTGAATAAACTGTGCATCTATTAGAGGCCCAGTCCTCCAACAGAGTACATTGAATCCCATTTCATTGCATACCATTGTGACTGCTCAAAAGCATCTTTCTAGAAAAATATCCTGTTCAGGCATGGGCAAAAGGGGATTTATGGTCATTTGTACAAAACTAATACAAATAAATAATACAATGATTAATAAATAATACAAGAATAAACTGTTTCACATACTCACAACTGTAAACCGGCTTTTGTCTACTCCTGCATATCTTCAACACTAATTTTTATCTTCCTGTTTGATGATTCCAATAACCATACAAAAATTCCTCTAACCTTTAAAGCTATCTTGACCTTACCAGTCCTTCCACCTATTTCCTTTACAGCAACACTTCTTGAAAAGAGCCATTGATGGTCACTGTATTCAATTCCTCTCCTCCCTTTCTCCTTGAGCCTCTCCAAGAAGTCTTGATTATATGATTCTACAATAATGAGTCTTTTCGAGGCTAACAATAACCAGGTCATCGCTAAATCTAAGGATTAATTTTTACTGTACTAGACCTGTTAGCAGTATTCAACAGGGTTAACTATTCTTTTTTAATTTAAACATTATCTTTGTGTGATTGCAGAATTGTAAAATTAATGTTTATATTTCTATTTCATTGACTACTCCTTATCTCCTTTGTCAATTCTTTGTGTCCTCATCTTCAAGATGTTGGTATGTTCTGGGGGAAAAAAATCTTTCCCATTTAAACTATCCCTTAAATGATCTCATTCATGAACATCAGCTCCCTCCCCAATGAATTCTAGCTTTCCTTTAGTTTCAGTTACTTACACCCAGCTTGAAGGTTTTTTAAACATTTTATTGATTATACTATTACAGTTCTCCCATTTTCCCCCCTTCACTCCCTTCCACCCTGCACACCCCCGCCCACCCACATTGCCCTGCTTTAGTTCATGTCCATGTGTCATACATATACATTCTGTGACTTGTACATTTCTCATACTATTTTTAACCTCTCCCTGTCTATTTTCTACCTACCGTCTATGCTACTTATTCCCTGTACCTTTTTCCCATCTCTCCCCTTCCCACTCCCCTGCTGATAAACCTACAGGTGATCTCCATTTCTGTGGTTCTGTACTATTCTAGTTGTTTGCTTAGTTTATTTTTGTTTTTGTTTTAGATGTGGTTGTTAATGATTGTGAATTTACTGTCATTTTATTGTTCATATTTTTTATCTTTTTTCTTAGATAAACCCCTTTAATGCTTCATATAATAAGGGCTTGGTGATGATGAACTCCTTTAACTTGACCTTATCTGGGAAGCACTTTATCTGCCCTTCCATTCTAAATGATAGCTTTGCTGGATAGAGCAATCTTGGATGTAGGTCCTTGCCTTTCATGACTTGGAATACTTCTTGGCAGCCCCTTCTTGCCTGCATGGTTTCTCTTGAGAAATTAGCTGATAGTCTTATGGGCACTCCTTTGTAGGTAATGATCTCCTTTTCTCTTGCTGCTTCTAGAATTCTCTTTTTATATTTAATCTTGGGTAATGTTATTATGATGTATCTTGGTGTGTACTTCCTTGGGTCCAACTTCTTTGGGACTCTCTGAGCTTCCTGGACTTCCTGGAAGTCTAGTTCCTTTGACAGATTGGGGGAAGTTCTCCTTTATTATTTGTTCAAATAACTTTTCTACTTATTGCTCTTCCTCTTCTTCTTCTGGCACCTCTGTAATTCAGATGTTGGAACATATAAAGATGTCCTGGAGATTCCTAAGCCTCTCCTTATTTTTTTGAATTCTTATTTCTTCATTCTTTTCTGATGGGATGTTTCTTTCTTCCTTCCGGTCCACACTGTTGATTTGAGTCCCAGTTTCTTCCCCATCACTATTGGTTCCCTGTACATTTTCCTCTATTTCACTTAGCATAGCCTTAATTTTCATCTAGTTTGCAACCAAATTTAACCAATTCTGTGAGCATCCTGATTACCAGTGTTTCGAACTGTGCATCTGATAGGTTGGCTACCTCTTCATTGCTTAGTTGTATTTTTTCTGGGGCTTTGATCTGTTTTCATTTGGGCCATTTTTTTTTTTGTCTTGATGCATCTGTTACATAGTAAGGGGCAGAGCCTTAGGTGTTCACCCGGTGGGGTAATCCACATTGCTGAGTTGTGATGCTGTATGTGAGGGGAAGGTTCCAAGAGGGAACAATGCGCTTGCTCCTCTCTCTGCCAGATTTTAGTCACTTCCCCCGCTTCTCCCAAGCAAATTGGGCCCTTCTGGTGCTGATTCCCTTGTGGGTGGGCTCGTGTACATTCTTGAACTTTGTGGTCTCTCCAACAAACTCTCCTGTGAGGATAAGAGTCTCTCCCTGTGCCTCAACCCTCACAGGTATTTTCAGTCAGTGTTTTGAGGCTTTATTTCCCCATGCTGGAGCCCTGGGTTGTACGGTCTGTCCCACGCCCCAGTTTTACCTGGTTTATCTGCACTCGAATGTGGGACCACTCAGTCTGCCAGCTGCAGCCTTGCCTGGAGTCCTCTGTACCCCTCCTACCTGTCTGGATGACTGTTTCTTCTTTAACTCCTTGGTTGTTGGACTTCCATACAGTTTGGTTTTCTGTCTGTTCTGGTTGTTTTTTGTTTTTAAATTGTCATTGTCCTTTTGGTTGTGCAAGGAGGCACAGTGTGTCTATCTATGCCTCCATCTCAAAGTTTTTGATATTCCAATCTTTTCCTATGCTTGTTCTAACTCCTACAGTAGGAGAGGTCTTTATGCCCTCTCCTTTTGTGGTTATGCCTCAGCTCTTAAAAAATTCCTGACCTCTGTGCCTGAAGGGTATCTTCTGAGATAGATCATTTGGCAAATATTACTCAGGACTCAGAACCTGTTTTAGTCACACTTCAAGGGCTGTCATTTAAGAAAAGGAGGATAGGTTGCATCTAAATTCTGCACCCAAGATTTCACAAAGTCTGAGAGAACTATAAATACTGAATGGCAATGATGGGCTCCGGAGTGAATTCCTTCCACATAACTTCTTGCTTTCTTTCAGCAAACACAAACATCATCCCTGCTCCTCAAACCCCATCCCAGTTCACTCCATCTTACTCAGCATTGTTTGTCTTTTCTCAATGAATCTTTATGGAATTTCTACTATCTATTAGAAACTGTGGATACAGTTGTGAGGAAGTCACAAATGGTCCCTGCCTTCATAAAATTTGCAACCTTAGAATATTGGAAAAAGATTACAAATTGTAAAGTGTTAGTAGAGGAATATTAAATAAACAAACAAAATTATTCTAAAACATATAAAACTATGAACTATGATACATATAATCAAGTAAAAAGAAAGGAAAAAAGAGTGCCTTGGGAAGACACTTGCCAACTTCTTTTTTTTTTTTCCTTTCTACTTTGCTGCCATCATGACTCAGTTCCTGGAGACAAATCCCTTCTCTTGGCACCATGCATATATTCTCCTACAGCCTGGCCACTCATTTCATTAATTGAGAACTTTGGTTGAGAGCAGCTCTGTCAGCAATCTTCATAATATATGCTCCAAAGTTAGATGCCCTGGACTTACATCTGGAATCTACCTGATATCAGCATTGTGGTTTTGAGTAATGTATGAATAGTTCTGTGGCTCAGTGTCCTTGCCTTTTGAATGAAGATAACAATAATATCTGCCTCTTAGGTTGTCATGGAGATCAAAAAAATTAATATACATTAAATGCTTAAATCTTATCTGGTTCATAGTAAAAACTCAATAAATGATAACTATTTTTAGTTACTTTTTATTATTACCCTGTGCGATTATGTGGTAGACACGATTGGACAGTGTGCATATGATCTTTTATCTGATTGGGTTACAAAATACAAATATATAAATACTGAATTTTAATAATCATTTTACTTTGAGGAATTAAAAGAGTGGAAAATGGAAGGGGAAAGTTACATTTTAATTTTCCCCACAGGTACAGTAGCATAAGTGAATTTAAACAAATGGCCACTGATGGAAATTATTGAGTTATAGAAAATAGAATGCCTATAAATTCTTGTGTTTCTATTGGCTAAAGCAAGACCATCCACCTTTTCTGCATATTCCTGTTCAGGGTTTGGAAAGAAATGTGTCTCATAATTCCCTTTTAGAAAATCTTCATTATTTGCTCAAACTTTTAATGAATATCTATGCTGAAGATGTCAGTAGAATATAGTTATATGTTAATCATTTTTTCTTCTATTTTCTCACTTATAGTTCAGACCTTAGGGAACATGCATTACAGTTATTTCTAAAGTGGTCTAGAGATTTTGAGATAAAACCCAATTAACCTGGTGCTCTCATACCATGAAATTCCAGCTGGAGGTTGGGTAGGAGTAAATATTAATGCCTTCATTAAATATTTTCTAATCAAATGATCCTGGGACCACTGAACTTATATTATTTAATAAAATTGTAGTCTATTAAGTCAGAGTGACATTGTCATCACTTGCAATTCTGGAACAAATAGCACTGCTTTTTCATTACCTAAAAGGTTGTTTTATAGATATTAAGTTGCCATTGAATGTAAGTAATATTCATGAAATAATAATGAATTAGAAATAGTAGAACTAGAATTTCTTCTGGCAATATTTATGAGTAAATAAAGATAAAAATATCATCATAAAGGACACATTTAAATATATTTGATCACTTACTATATTTAAGTTTTTTTTAATTTTCTGATACAAAGAAACTTTGGATTTTTATCTCTGTTTCTAAGTGTGAAAAACATGTTTACAGGGAACTATAAAGTTCTTAAAATATTGATGATGAAACTAGAGCACCACTTTTGGATTTTATATTTGAAACTTTTCTTTTATTTCACCATGCAGTGCTGTTACTTTTTGGAGTAAAAGGAGGGTAAACAACACCAACAATTCATGAAATGATAGATCTTTGTATACATTCATTTATTCCTTATAGTTCTAGTTTGACTGTAAAAATTTACTCAAGCTCTTATATAAGAATAAACATAAATAAACTATAGATTTGAAGCCAAACTGAAGCCAAACTTCAGCATTTGGCTTCAATGCTAAAACCAAATGATACGTGATGCTCTGAATAATTTTAATGCTTAATCACTGACTCATAAGTCATGGAAGCAAAAATGCCACCATAGACTGATGACACTGTGTACAGAAAGAGCAGAAGTCATACCGAATCCAAGTCCTCAGTCCGACCTAACTTGGCACCAAAGTCAGCATAAAGAAATTTGATACCTGGCCTTTTTCAGGGTAATTGGTAAGGCTGTTCTCTCTTTGATGAGAAGTAATGTTAACTGTGCAACTTTAGCCTGCTACTGTTGATGATGCTTGCGTGGATGAATGTAACACCTCAGTGAAGCCAGCTGTATGAAACATATTCAGAAATGGTGAATAATTTATAAATGATGTGCACCATTTCAATTTGGTTGTCTGCCTCCATGGCAGAGGAGAGTTTAAAATGGTCTGAGTCAGAAGCATTCTATGCCTCAACTCAGCACTTTCTTTAAGAAATGTTTTATGTGTAAACATTGTAGTGTTTTAGCTGCAGAAGCTGAAAGATGTGCAGGGGATGAAACAACATTTTTAACGCACCAAAGTCAGATGTCTAAACTGTAATACTTCTAAGCTCTAAGGAAAAAATCCAACAGCAACATATTTACAGTCTTCTTTGCATAAGATTAAAAAATAGATATATTTACAGGGTAAAAACAACAACAAACAAAAAACAACATAGCTCTAAATTACTTCTACTACTCCTTCTCAGGTACACTGTTTACAATTGAAGTCATAACAATTTACATTATGGAGAACTTTATCTTTTTCTTCTGAATGGTAAATGCTTTCATGATATATAGTTCTATCATGAAAGTTATTACACTTTAAACTGGATATTATATGTGCTTTTATTGCAAAAATAGAGTCTTTTGCAGTTCTGTTTTGCATTTTCACTATTGTTAGTTTTTAAAATCTATAGTATTTTGATGATATCTCTTTAAGTTAGCAAAAGAATAAAGTGTGATTGCATTAAATTGATATTTCTTTCATAATATGGATATTGTTTTCTAATCACTGAGGAAATTAGAAAAGGAGCTCATTGTGAAATATAACCAAATTAATTTACTGATTAAAGAATTCCCTCTTGTTTTGGATAATTAAAGGTTTCAGTGAAGTTTTAACTTTTAATGATTATATTAGCTTTTACTTTCCTAGTACCTGTGCACTTAAGATAGTTCACAGACAATTTGATAATAAACCAAATGAAGCTGATAATTTTTAGCAATAAATGCTGAGATTAAAAAATAATTAAACAAAATGTCTTCCCCAATTTTAAAAATACTCTATGAGAATGCTATATCTTCTTTATACACAGAGATATAAAATATAAAATGGATATCTCATTATGTCCCATGTTTCTTGTGCTGTTCAGTATTGTCCCTACAGTCTATAAAATTGTAGTTACAGAAAATTCAACAGCAATCTATAAAACAGCAATCTATAAAATTGTAGGGACAACACTACCTAAAAAACTAAATTCATCACTAAATCATTTTGGATTTATGAATGAAATTTAAGATTGTCATTATATTCACAGAATTTTAGGTAGCTAAGAATAATTTTGAAATGCACTGGCTACATAGACAAATATAATGTAATATGTGGTTTAACATTTATTGAACATACACAAAATGATCAACTATTATGTATCACAAATTGAAAGGTAACTATGGAACACAAAGATGAATAAAACATACTGATAGCCATTCAAATGAAAAATTTACTGACAGTTTGAGAGAAAAGGTCTTCATGGGGTTTAGTGCTTTGCAAATAGAGGATGTGTGTGAAGTAATTTTTGCACTTTCATAGGCTGAAGACATACAGCAATAAGGGGACAGAATGCCACAATCTCCATCCAATTGAGATGATAAAGGTTTCTCTTAGGCCTGATGGAATCCTCCCTCTCTGTTGGCACTAGCTTATTCAGATATGTGTCTCTGTAAGGAAATTGGTAAGGTCCTAGAAAGGACCTTCCCACTTGGGTTGGTGCCTTAGCTCCTGGTATGTGCAGCTGCTCTGAGCAAATCAATTTCCTTATATATTACCACTAAGGAAATTTTCACTTTGGTTTCTTCAGCTGTTTGTTACTCTTTCCAGTGATCACAGTCTCATTGTGATGGTCAAGCCACAAGCCACAATATTGAAAGGGAGAGTGAAATAGATGCATGAATGAATTACTGTTCAAACTAACTTGTCTGGGAACATCTATGATGAAGCATTTGATGCAATAAAAAGAGGCCTTGGAGCTAGAGATTGGAATTTGAACTAAGTTTTGTTCACATCTCACAAATGGAAAATAATCATTTAAAAAATAAAATGTGTATATGAATTTTATTTTGCTACTTAGCACATGAAAAAGTTGTTTAGAAATCCCTTCAAGGGGCCTTAGGTATTGAAGCCCTCAAATGATCTCACTACAGTAAGACAGTTTTTCTTCAAAGCCAGCCCGACAGCTTTGGCCATAGTAACTGTATACTAGTGAGGCAGGTACTGGAATAAATTAAAACTTTGCAACTAACTGCAATTTCTTCAAAGAAGACATCAAAAGATAATTTCTCAATGGCATTTTAGTAAAGTTAGGCAGATTTTCATTTAACCAAAGAAATACTTGCAAATCTTTTAAATTCACTCATCTGCTGTGGTTGTGGTATTCTAGCCTAAACTGACAACTGACCTGGTTCAGTCACTTAGTTAATGATACAGACATCAAAGTGGGCTGAAATGTTGCAGCCTGATTCTTGGTGTCACTTTCTCTGTCAGGGCCTGCACTGCTGCCTCATCTGTGCCACTTAGCATCTAACAAACTCTGTTTCCAGAAAGCAGCTTCCAACTGTGGAACTGCTCTTTCTAGCTACTTACAGATCATAACTCGACTACTTCGCAACTCAATGTTTTACTTACATGTGAATTTAATTTCAAAAGAATAGGCACCTCAATCCATGAGCGTGTTTAGCTCAGCTGCCATTTAATCCTTTTGTTCAGAGTAGTCATTCTATTAATCCTTTTTCTTATGGAAAAAATTATGAGGTTCAGATTCAAAGGAAATAACAGTAATTTAAATTCCTCATGAATTCTAATATTAAACCTTCCGATTTAAAAAATATATGCTCACTGTAGAATCAAAATCATCTCCCATCCTGGTACCCAGAAGTAGGACATTTTGCCAAACCAAACTTTGAGATTCCTCATTTGATTTATAGACAGATGTACCAACAGAGACATAAGTAGATACGTTGTTTTGTTTCAAAGAAAATGGGATTAGTTTATACATGTAAAATTCTGATTTTTATTTAATATTATATTGTAAATATTGAATCTTGTTACAAATGTTCTTCAGAAGCATTTTATTGATAACATAACATTCCAATGATGTGTGTTGTTATAATTTATTTAACCATATCCCTATGGTCACATTAAATTATCTGTCATGTATAATGCTGCAGAAATACATTATACTATTTTTGTCTATGTTACTAGTAATTTCTGTAGCAGGACATCATAGAAATGGAGTTTTTGAATATGAAATAGCTCTTGCTACAATTTTTTCTCTAGGAAAATTGACTTAATTATACTCCTGCTAACATCATGAGAAAGTAATAATTTTTAACATTGTGGTATCATATTTTGTATACCATTTTATTAGATGATTGCTAATGTCAATTATCCTTTAAAGTACCTTAATAAGCCCTGGCTGGTGTGTTTTTGTGGATTGAATGCCAGCCTGCAAAGCTAAGCCAGTCACTGGTTAGATTCCCAGCCAGGGCACATGCCTGGATCCAGCCAAGTCCCCAGTAGGGGGTATGCGAGAGGCAGCCACACATTGTTTCTCTCCCTCTTTTTCTCCCTCCCTTCCTCTCTAAAAATAAATAAATAAAATCTTAAAAATTTAAGAATTCTTAATGAAAAATCATATTTCATTATTGTTTGGATTTGCATTTTGATTATTAGTCATATACTTCATTTTCTCACATGTCTGTATTTCCTCATTGGATTATGTATAAAATAGTTTTCCTTTTTATCCTATTGAGTTGATTTCTTTTCCTTGATTCTTAAAAGCACTTTGTACACAATGACTAGCAACAATTCCATTTACCATAGTGTGAATTTTAATTTGATGGTAGTATACTATAGATGATTACTTTCTTATGTAGGTAAATTTCTTGATCATTTTCTTTATGATTTCCTTTACTTATTTATTTATTTATTTATTTATTTTGGCTGTTTAAATTTCTTTTTTGAATTTATTTATGACTGCTTCCATATACAGAAATATAAGTCAAATTGACCATAAAAGCACTACATATACTTACTTTTCTCTGTGTCACTTGTGTCATTTTTAAATGCTAAGTTTTTTTTTTAGATCATCAACTGAGGACATGCTTATTGATTCTAGAGAGAGGGAAAGAGAATGGAGAAGGATAAAGAGAGAAAAATCGATGTGAGAGAAGCATTAATCAGTTGCATCTTGCATACAAACCAATGGGGTACTGAACCCCCCAATCTAGGCATACACCTTGACTGGGAATTGAACACATGACCTTTCAGTCTACAGGACAACACTCCAACCAACTGAGCCACACAGGCCAGGGCTCAAATGCTAATTTAAAGGAAATTCATATTAGCATATAATGATACAAGTTTTACTTTTTCTTTTCCAGTGAAAAGAGGAAAAATTTTTTGAGTAGTACTGTAATGTTCAAAATGGTTTTTGAATTTCTAAGAAATGGTGTTAATTTTTTTTTAATTCTTATGTTAGGTACAAAGTTGCCTGAGGTTGAAGATTTATTTGACATGGAAGGGAGAGCAAGTCAGTGGATATTTAATTCAAATTAATAAAGAATGAATTTATGCCAAACTCACAGGCCAAAATATACTTTAAACTGCCCTCTCTAAGGTAAGAAGAGCGTTTCAAAACTAGTGTGACTCCATATGGTTCTACAGGAAAGGTAAAACTGTTTTATAACACAATGCTTGAAAATCTGTATTACTAGTGGAATTTTACATGCTGTCAAAATATTTCTTTTTAAAATTGTATTTGAGATTGTCACTAAGCCTACTCACACCTTAGTGCTGCACTTTATTGTGGCTACAAGTTTTAATTTCATGACAATGCAAAAAAATTGACTTTTTAGGTGACATTTTTATTCTTTTTTTAAAATGACAGTTGGTCAGTGGCTAAGGCTCAATGACATTTATCACCTACCTAATTAAAATGTAGACACTTTTATAATAATTGCAAATGTGACCTTCATTTGTGTATTTTTGCTAGCTAGCATGTTTAGCCAAATGTCACAAAGAACTCTAATCCATTCTTTCCCATAATGTTTAATTATATCATATTGAAAATATTCATTCTTCATTTACCATGGCTGGTGAAATCACAGTGCTTCCCTGGAGAGTGGGGAGCAGTAGTTCCAGTACCCTAATGAGCAGTGATTGCAAGGCTGTGTCTACTAGCTGCCAAAATAACCAGATGAAAATGAGAAGTCATTCAATGAATAAGTTAGTTTGCCTTTATGATGCCAAATAATAGCTCTGATTTGTTTCCTCTGTACCAATAAGGGATTTGACATGGGCTCAACTGTTTGGGCTTTCCTTAAAAATACTCCAGATCTCTCCTCTCACCTTACTACCTTTATATCTAATTGCCTGGGTGAAATCTCCCAGATGTTCCAAAGATATTTGCAGCTTTACCGCAACCTCCATACCTACCAAACTTTACTTTCTCCCTACCCGTTAGCATTGCTCTAGTTAACTATCTTCTTTCAAATACTCCTCAGATCCTTCCAATCCATGCCCCAGAGTATCATGAAATAATATGCTGTCATGTGTTGCTCATGAAGTGGTAAATATGTTATAAAAATGTAATTTGAGGGATGTCTACTTATACATATATAATGACTTTTATTTATAGAACTAAAGATTCATAAACCATTTTATCTTAGTTTATAAAATATAATTATGATTCGAAGATAACATCAAATGTATTTAATAGATAATTTAACCTTTTATTATATTTAACAATATTTTAGTGCTCCCATATTAAGAGATTTATCCGTATTAAGAAAACATGCAAGGTTGATGTAAAAGAACTTAACACTCTTGAAAATTTTTGTGATCTCCATTACTATAATTCTGTTTCTATCCTAGTTATTTGCTTAGTTTTTTTTTTTTTTTAGGTTCAGTTGTTAATAGTTGTGAGTTTGTTGTCATTTTATTGTTCATATTTTTATCTTCTTTTTCTTAGATAAGTCCCTTTAACATTTCATATAATAAGGGCTTGGTGATGATGAACTCCTTTAACTTGACCTTATCTGGGAAGCATTTTATCTGCCCTTCCATTCTAAATGGTAGCTTTGCTGGATAGAGTAATCTTGGATGTAGTCCATTGCCTTTCATGATTTCAAATAGTTCTTTGCAGTCCCTTGTTGCCTGCAAGGTTTCTTTTGAGAAATCAGCAATAGTCTTATGGGAACTCCTTTGTAGGTAATTGTCTCCTTTTCTTTTGCTGCTTTTAAGATTCTTTCCTTATCTTTAATCTTAGGTGATGTAATTATGATGTCCATTAATGTATGCTTCCTTAGGTTCAACTTCTTTGGGACTTTCTGAGCTTCCTAGGCTTCCTGGAAGCCTAGTTCCTTTGCCAGATGGGGAAGTTTTCCATCATTATTTTTTTCAAATAGGTTTTTAATTCCTTGCTCTTTCTCTTCTCCTTCTGGTACCCTTAAGCAAACAACTAGAACGTGAACAGAATCACGGAAATGGAGATCACATGGAGGGTTATCAATGGGGAGGAGGAGAGGGGAGGATGGGGGAAAAGGTATAGGGAAAAAGAAGCATAAATGGTAAGTACAAACTAGACAGTGGAAAGCTGAGAATAGTATAGGGAATGGAGAAGCCAAAGAACTTATATGTACGACCCATGGACATGAACTAAGCGGGGGTGGGGGGATGGCTGGACACAGTATGTGGGTGAGAGGAGGGTGCAGGGTAGAGGAAATAAAGGGAAGAAAAAATCAGACAACTGTAATACCATAATCAATAAAATGTATTTTGTGTGTAGTTTTGAGATTATAACTATAAAATTAAATCTATCATAATATCAAAGTATATACTCTAGTAATGTTTTTTGTTACACTTAAAAGTGTCTTTTAGGTATGTAATGTACAATATGATGATACCACTAACACTGTGGTATGATATATAAGGGAGAAAATCCTAAGAGTTCTCATCATGAGAATTTTTTTTCTATCTATTCTTTTCATTTTATCTATATGAGAAGGTGAATTTTAGCAAAATATACTATAGTAATCATTTCACAATAATCTATGTAAATCATCATGCTGTATGTTTTAAACTTATATAGTGATGAATTTCAATTATTTCTCTATAAAACTGGGGAAACATAAGTATGTTAATCTTATACTGATGTTTGGATGTGCCCATAGAATACAGAAAATTGTTCAGATTAGGTATAATTTTAGTTTTTTAGAAGATTTTATTTGTTTGTTTTTAGACAGAAGGGAAGGGAGGGAAGAAGAGAGGGAGAGAAACATCAGTGTGTGGTTGCCTCTCGTGTACTCTCCCACCAAGGACCTGGCCTGCAACCCAGGCATGTACCCTGACTGGGAATCAAACCAGCAACCCTTTGGTTCACAGGGTGGTGCTCAATCTACCAAGCCACACCAGCTAGGGCAAGGTATAATTTTAGAAGCTGAATGTGTTTTTGATGAATGGCAAAATAGTTCAACAATCTAACTTTTTTTTTGATAAGTTGTGCATTTCTCAAATATCGCACTGTTTAGTAACACAGCTGAGATGCTGAGACAAGTTTAATTTTTTCACTAGTAATATTTTTATATTAAATTTTTAATATGCTGCAAATATGAACACATATTCAGTCAATTCATTTTTCCATTGGTCAATTTATTAAATATATTTCCCTAAATAAATACATTTACCATATTATAAACAAAATTAGAATGCCACAGCTATATTCAGTTTTGTTAATTATTCTTCTGAGTCAATAAATTGTAACTATATAGAAACTCCCAGAATTTTGATAATACTAGAAAAGTAGAAGATTGGAGGCATGTTTTACTCAATGTTTTCTAATGTGTGCTGTGATGGAATTTTCACTGGTGTCAAGAAAAGACTTTAAACCATAGCTGAGAGTTCACTCAGTTCCTCATCACAAGCATGGAAACATGTTCCCTCGCTGAGGAACCACTGTGATGGGGCCTGATGTGTGGAAAACAATAGACTCAAGGGAGAAAAATATTAAAAAGGTCTAATATTTTAAACACTCAAAGACAACTTCTAAAATGTTATAGGAAGTAAAATTATAAGAAACTCATCAAATCTGGAAGGAATCTTATACAGTTGTTGGAAACAAAGAAATGTAATGAAGATTACTCAATTGTCCATTATTTCTACAGTAAAGTATATTTTATTGTTTATTCACTCTGCTTCATTTTGTAATATAATTACTGGATGTAAAATACTTTTAAAGATACAATTTTTAAATCCTCAAAAGTATTTTCCTTGAGTTCAAATCCCAACTGTTTTTTATTACTGGCTTGACATTAGGTAAATTACTGAATCTCTCTACTCCTCTCTTAAATCAGGATAATATTAACCACTTCACAATGGCTGTTCTAAAGAATTAGAAAATATGTGTGATTGTTAAGTACACTGGTACAAAATAAGAAGTTACAAATTATTTCATGATTATTATTTTTGTTATTGTTATTGTTATTAAAACTAATAGTACTACAACAACTTGAAATAATCAATGTGATATACATCTAGTAATTCTGCAAAGTAATTTAGTACTATTTCTAATAATTATTTTTGCTGTGTTAGTAAAATAGAGATTCCCTGGGTAATTTGTTCTCTTTGAGGGAGTTGTTAGATTTTATGTCATAATGTTAAAGAAAAGGTTAAGAAAATATTAAACCATTAGATTTGGGGGCTTCGAAAAGAAATTTTTAGTCATAAAGTGATGTAATACATATTATTCAAAGATCTCTGCTGTGAAATCCAAAATTGAGCTCCTTTAATAAAAGTGTTCCCCACGGCTAAAAGAATAGTTGTTTTTTTTTGAAATAAAAGATGAAAAAAATACACGTAGCAAAATTGAGTAATTTTTTTTCTCTATTGAGGAGAAATTTAATTTGGCCAAGAGGTGAGTGAATAAAAATTTTAATAACTATATTTCCTAGTGATAGTTATCATATGCATTTTCTCACAGGAGTCTTTAGCGAAATCTGCATAAACGATAGAGTTCTCATCTGCTGCAATAACATAAAAGTTGAATTAACCCCCCACAAGGCCTACCACAGTGCCTCGTATGTGGTCAGTACTGAGTAACTATTGTTGAATAGAAAAGAGAACTAAAGGCTAAAAGAATGATTGATTTTCTGTAATTTCTCATTACAAAATGGGTAATAAAAAATGATAATTTGCTCATGGGCTATACAATGAATAAAAAAGATATTCTTACATCTGTACCAGAATTTATATATCAAAAAAGTTCCATTTTTTAAATTATTCACTTCTGTTAGTGCTACTGGCTTTTATGGCCCCAACAGTTTGAACATCTATTTTGAAATGGCTTCCATAGCATTATGAGTTTATGGCCATACATTATTGAAAAGCAGCTCTATATATGATAATAAAAAGAAGTGAAACTTGATGAGTGGACAGTATCTGTTAAAGGAAAAATTCATAAAGATATCGAGCTTAGGAGAACTGAAAACAAGTATACCAGGGGAAACCGTATAAACACTGCATATCAGGGAGATAAATAAAGATAAACTGTAAGAACTGGGAGAGAGACCTGGGAGATGAGGCAAAAGTACTGAAGGTTTTGTATTTGAGGAATTTCTATTCTTTGAAGGAATTGAGATGAGCCAAGAGCACAGAAGGAGTTTGAGTAAGTTAAGATTTAAGTAAAGGCTGTATCATTTACAAACCATTCTTAATTGCCCAGCATTATAATGGCAACATAATAAAATAAACCACATTAAAAAGTAAGTAGTAATGGAAAATAGATCTGCATATGCTCTATTTACCTCCACATTTTTTTGCAAAGTTTGGGGAGAAAGTATTTAGGAATTTAAGCCAGATAGAATGAGATCATGAGTGAGAATTCGACTTTCATTTTCAAGGCTTAATTAGAGCTCTGATGCACAACTGATCTGCTTTTCCACCGGGTCTGGTGGAAGTCAGTAGAAACAAATTATGTGCTTATATATCCACATAGTCTTGACTCATACTTGTAACATTTCTCTTCTCTGAAAGAAAATGGAACTGCAAATTGTAAATCATCTGTTTATTTATTTATTTTTCTCCTTCAGCTTAACAGCAATTACAATTCTTTAATCAAAAGGGTCAACTCTATGGCACAATGTCATGTTAGAACATTCTTTGGTCAGATTTTCCATGGGAAAAACTAACTTCTCTTGAGATATATAGGCTAAAGTTATAACCTCAAGTATAATCTCATTTATAAAAATACTAATTAATGGTATATCTTATAAGTGTCATTTTTAGAAGAAATGATCTTATGTGGTAAAATAAAAAAATTCTTATTAAAATAAATATGATAAAATAGTTTACAAAATCTTAAACTGATCCTAATCTCATGATTCCTGTCTCTTTAAAAGAATAAGCAAACTCTGGTTTTTATTCGATGTAACACATTTTCTCTCCTTTTTAAAGCGTATTTAAGAACATTTCTCATTCTATGCCGTACCTTCTTTTTTTCCTTCCCTGGTTGAGATAATCAACCTTTTAAAATCAATATTTGTATTAATTTTTTTAGAAGCAAACGACCAGCTTCTTTCATTTCATAGCTTTTAACATATATGAACATATTTGACAATCATAACCAAATCAGTATTTTATATTCTTATATCTGTATGTTTTCTGAGAAACAAGTTATTTAAATAAGAATGTGTCTATCAATTAATATACAAATTGTTTCTATATTTTCCAGCATAGTGAAATAAACAGTACAAAAGTTATTGACCTAGATCTCTTGGTAAATATTAGATATTATATGAATCCCTAAAATCACCTGTAAACTTTGTATCCATGCATTTGAGGAGAGGAGGGCCCATAGCTTTTACTAGGTTCGAACAGAAACCCTGGGCACATAAAAACGCTTGTGCTTAGCGTTTTTGAATGCCTGTTTATAGATATGTAATCTTGTTGGATGTTCAATGTGTGATTAGATTAACCCCATGAAAGTCTGATCTCCAGGGTGCCAGGTGCTCTGTTCAGTGCTTAAACTCGATGTGGTTGTCAGAGCATGCAAATGGGGACAGGAGGGGGTAAACGTGTGTGCATATTAATTAAAATACAAGGCAGTGAAAAAAAACAAAATGTCAAGAGTCGTGACAAACCCTGGCTGGTGTAGCTCAGTGGATTGAGCGCGGGCTACAAACCAGGTATTGCAGGTTCAATTCCCAGTCAGGGCACATGCCTAGGTTGCAGGCCACGGCCCCCAGCGACTGCACATTGATGTTTCTCTCTCTCTCTCCTCTCTCTGTTCTCTCTCCCCTCTCTAAAAATAAATAAATAAATAAATAAAATCTTAAAAAAAGTCATGACGGGGTAGCTCAGTTGGCTATACAATCCTCCAATACTCCAGGGTTGCTAGTTCAATCCCCGTCAGAGCACATACAAGAAACAACCAATGAATGCATAAATTAGAGGGACAACAAATGTGTGTTCTTTCTCTTCCTCTCTCTCCCTCCCTTTCCTCTCTTTAATTAATTAATTAATTAATTAAAAAATATGATCAAGGACCTTCAAAATCAGAAGGGCTTAAAGAAGATATTCATGCAGAGTGATGCTAACTTCAGTATGTCACTTGTGATAGGAAAAGTTTTTTTTCTCTTCTCAATCTTAAGAAGCTTTACTGAAGTATATACATTATAATTGCACCTTAGACAAGTAGTGCATTGAGTCAAATATGCCAAAAACTTGTGGAAACAATAATTTTTTAAAATATATGTTTCAGCTACTCTTTTACTCCAGTGTCTAAGCACATTTCTTACAGTACATATTCTTTAAGAACATCCGCCCCTTCAGCACTAACTGTATGTGAAACCTTGTGCTGGGGACATGGAAATAGATGGTTCACGCCCTCAGGCCATTCACAGTCTGTTTCCCTTCTGAATGCTGTTTGATGGCTACAAATTACCATGTAAACTTACATATCCTCTCAAGAAGACATGCTTATGCCAGACTAAAACAATATTTTAAATTTGAAG
The DNA here is from genome assembly GCF_004126475.2 of Phyllostomus discolor. Taxonomy (NCBI): domain Eukaryota; kingdom Metazoa; phylum Chordata; class Mammalia; order Chiroptera; family Phyllostomidae; genus Phyllostomus; species Phyllostomus discolor. The sequence goes on along the minus strand of NC_040908.2, from coordinate 99,954,067 downwards.
TAAATGCAAAGATGGTTAATGTGGTTGATTTACATCCGCTAAGATTTTTTTCACAAAACTTGATGGATATCTGAAATGTGTGGTCAAGTGCTCTAAAATGCTAAATATGTTTCTATTAGCTTCCCTTCCTAAATGTAACATTCAAGATCATCTATACCTCAAGTCCATTTTATTTACCAAAAATTATCTGTCATGTTTTTCTACCATGCCCTTAACACATTTTTCCTGTAGTGCACTTTTTAAATTCAATTACTGCCAACACAGTACACAATGTGTGTTTCTGTATCATAGAAACCAAAGGAAAAGCAAAAACCTCACAACTTCAAAAAGCATCAGTCTTACTCAAAGATTTAAGCACAAAAGTTAACTAATTTAAAGTAGTTAAATTATATATCTGCTGTTATAATAAAAGCAGATATATTATGAAAGAGAAATGCAAACTTGGAAAAATATTTTAAAATTGGCCATTAGATTTCATTGATAATCCTGTAGTGAGCTCCTTCAGGCTGCACTCTGATCTCCCATTGGTGTGGATTCAATCTCATTGTCCTTTTAAGTATTTTGCAAAATAAGTTCGAGTCCGTCTTAAGATCTCACTCATCCACTTTTGTTCAACCCATTCTTTATTCACACATTTTAAGCTAAAATATCTTTATAATGTCTTTCCTTTCACCCAGACAAATTCAACATTCTTTTCAAAACCCAATTCTGATCATCCCCACTTAAAATTGTTTGTTGCTAACCATATTTCATCTTATCTTGAACTTCTTCAGCATTGATGAATAATATATACTGTATTATTACACATCTCATGTTCTTACTAATATGTAAACTGCTAATAATATGTATCTGTCAAGAGAAAAGGGGACTGCATACATGAAGCGTAATTAATTCCTACCCGTGAAAAAAACCAGAACTATAAGAAGGAGGACTTGCAGACAACAGTAAATGGAAGTAAACCAGTACTTTATTTGTATGGTAAGGAAAGAGGTAATGTTGCTGAAACAATGTTGAGGATTATGGCAGTCCCTGCGAGATCCGTGTGCTGACTCCAACAGTCTTGAACTGCCACCCTCTCCCTCCCCACTCACATACCCCAGGAAACTCTGAGCAATTTGAATATGGGGAGAGAAGGATCCATATGCCATGACAACATCTCCTGAGAGCAGTGAGGGACCCGAACATAAGGATGACTGCTCAGCTGCTGGCCACATCAACAATGAAGCAGAGTAAGGAGCTGTGGTGTGTTCGAGGCCTGAGATGTTATCAGTCTTCACAGTACCTTCTAAGCCACGCGCAGGGATTTTGTATTTCTAACCGTGTGCAAAAATGTAAATCATGGGCAGTATGTAAAGATACTGTTTAAAGAATATGATGAACTTCAAAATATATTTTTGCATCACTATAAACCTTACTTTGCTTGAATATAGAATTGCCAAAATGTATAAATCTTGCAGTAAATGTAATATTCACTGTGATAAAAATTTGCCCAGTGTAACACTTTGAAAGTAATAGTAACCTCAAAATTTGTCTACCTGGGAATTAGATTGGTAGTTGTTCCAAAGAAGGGGAATATTTTAAAAGTAAGCAAGATGAAAAAATAAAACTCAACACAATATTTTAGTCAGACATGAAAGAGACATGTTCCAAGAGAATACAATTCTTGGAGAGGAAAAGTTTTTACACCTCGTCTTCATATTAGAGATACAAAACTGAGCTGTACCTGAGCTTTTCTGGTCGCTGTAAAAAGGTCAAAATACTGTTGTTTTAAGTATAAGTTTTAAAATATGATATTTTTAGCAGGCACTTCTGTATTTTGTATCTGTCATTGAAATACCTATAAGAAGATGCACATCCTTCCTCATGCCCAATACAGTGGCATCTTCCAAGAAATTGATGGGCGTCTGTCCAGTAGAGGGCAATGCTGTATACTTAACCAAGGTGACTTGAACATTAAAACTTGAAAATAAAAGTGTACAGGACTAATGTTTTATGAATCACCATAACAAAGAAATGGGGGAGTAATATTAAAAATGTCAATACTTTATAATGTTACTATTTATAAATATGAAATTGTTATTTTCTTTCAAGTAACAACCTTAATCTCAGTATGAATTGTATAAAAATCAATTTTTCCCCCTCAAAAAATGGCCTGGAAGAATTAAATCATATTTGACAGAACAGAAAAAAAATGCTTTTAGAAATATTTTTTTTCTATAATGGCTTGCAAAAATTGGGCAATAATATTGAAACTCAATGTTTTCGTACTTAAGTTAAATGTCCCTACCTATTGAAGAGCTTTTCCTGACAATTTTACCTTTCATGGGAGAGCTGGTTTCTTCCTCCTCTGTGTTCCCACAAGGTGCTGCACATGTGGGTCTTCCAGCTCGTACCATTATATCCATGCTCAGGGCCTAGTGAGTGGTAGTCTTTATGGGTGAAAGCCCTCTTTTCATTTTTCTTCCAATTCTTGGTACAGAGTGTTTGATCAATAAATATGTATTGAATAAATGACCAAATGGTTAATAATGAAAATGAAAATTATTTCAAAAGAAAAGAAAATTTTTATCTAGAATACTAAATTAACAATAAAAATATAAATTCTAAGAAGTCATAAGGAAGAGAACAACTAAGTTTTCAAATAATTACCCTAAGGATAGGTATAAATGATTCACTATCCATTTTGGTGTATTATTTATTTATTTCATCTTTATGATTTTAAAAGAGTTTTTTACCTTCCTTCTTGGTTTTCAAAAGCATTTGAAATACCAAAGAAGATAATTGAGAAGCAATAAAAAATACCTGTCCCATGAAAACTTCATTTAAAAAGGATTAATACTTAGCATTATTAATTATCATAGTGGGAAATGACTATTCAAGATTCTGTTTGTACAATACACACACAAATATATATCATATATCATATATATGAGCATTGTAGAAAAAAATAGATCTATATGTCTAGCTGTATTTATCTCTACCTACCTACTTGCCTATGTACTTATCTATAATAATACTCAGACATATGGCCAAATGAAACTGTCTGAAAACCTATGAATGCATAAAATATAATGATTTGTAAAATAATTCTTAAAATTACTTTACAATAATTCTTTGTTCTCTCATATAATGTATTTATGTTTTTAAAAGATTTTCTGTTTGAATAAAATTCTTGTGTAGATGAAATATTAATCACCACATACTATTATATTCTTTTAGCTAGATGTAAATATAAACCTTCATTTCCAAAATGACATGAAGAGTCATTCTGAATATTCCAAACAATAGATATTTAATCAGGTCAACCAGTTATTCTCAAGAAAACTGCATTTCAGAGATTTTATATCATTCTGTATGGCTTTGCATTGTAAAAGGACAATTGAAAGAATTCTAAATTAAAATGGCTTATTAAAAACAAGATGTTTTATTTCCTAATGCTATTGGAAATGGGGGACTATGCTAGCAGAAATTTTTTTTAAAAAATGTTATCACTCAAGAGCAAGTCTTTCAGGGCCAAGCATCATGCCAGTGTATGGTAAAACCACTCAGTGTGGTCTCAATAACAATCAGTTTGAACTGACTTAGCTACAGAGCATCTGCAGACATTTAAGGGATTGGCCACTATTCCCCTCTAATGGCTTTGCCAAAGCATGGTCAGTTTATTTCAGGTCTATGGGCATGATCCACACTAAAGTGATGATTTCAAGTGATTGTAAAACATATCCCCAAATCAAAATACTTTAAACCACAACCAAATCACCAAGAAACAGATACTGGAGTTATTGATATTGCTTTTTTATTTTATTTTTCCATTATCATTTATCCCTCTGAAACCCATTACCCCCCAAATCACCACACTGCTGAGCATTCCATAAGTCCTTTTTTGTTTTTGCTTGATTCCTCCACTCCATAACCATGCTCCCAGAGCTGTCGATGAATCTGTGAATCTGTCACTATTTCACTTGTTAGTTCAGTTTGTTCATTAGATTCCACATATGAGTAAAATCATATGGTATTTGTTTTTCTCTGACTGGCTTATTTAACTTAGCAATAAGTGTCCAGCAGCAGATGAGTGGATAAAACGACTATGGGACATTTACACAATGGAATAATACTTGGCCATAAAAAAGAAAATATTACCTTTTGTGACAGCATGGATGAACCTGGAGAACATATTTCTTCAAGAGTATTATTTTCTTTAATTTATTATGTAATTATAATACCTTTAATATGGTATAAAATCCTGTACTGCAAAAGCAGACTTATGGTTAGTAGCTGGAACAGACTCTTGTTCCTGGTGAAATGAAATCCTGCTCATTTATAGAGAGGACACTATTACAAAATGTGTGAAGTTATAGGGAAGAATGAAGCAAAAGAGTAAATGTAGGGAACACAGGGAAAGAAATGATGATTACCAAGGACTGCCTATCCCAAGCTCTGTTTTGGACAGTTAGGGAGACAATTGGGCTTTACATTTCTTATAGAGGAATTCAAAAAGTTCTGTTTTAACAAGTTTGTGTAACAAAGAAGATATGTCTTTATTTCTCTTTCACTTTGTTTTATTTTTAAATATATTTATTGATTATGTTATTATAGTTGTCCTATTTTTTTCTCTCTTTGTTACCCTCTGTCCTGTGCCCCCTCTCCCACCATCATTCCCCCACTTTAGTTCATGCCCATGGGTTATACATATAAGTTCTTTGGCTTCTCCATTTCCCATACAATTCTTAACCTCCCCCTGTCTATTTTCTACCTACCATCTATGCTTATTCCCTGTACCTTTTACCCTATTCTCCCCTCTTCTACTTCTCACTGATAACCCTCCATGTGATCTCTACTTCTGTGAATCTGTTCCTGTTCTAGTTGTTTGCTTAGTTTGTTTTTTGTTTTGTTTTGTTTTTGTTTTTAGGTGTGGTTGTTGATAGTTGTGAGTTTGTTGTCATTTTACTGCTCATATTTTTTTATCTTCTTCTTTTTCTTAGATAAGTCCCTTTAACATTTCATATAATAAGGGCTTGATGATGATGCCTCCTTTAATATGACCTTATCTGGGAAGTATTTTATCTGCTCTTCCATTCTAAATGATAGTTTTGCTGAATAAAGTAATCTGGGATGTAGGTCATTGCCTTTCATGACTTTGAATACTCCTTCCCAGCCCCTTCTTGCCTGCAGGATTTCTTTGAGAAATCAGCTGATAGTCTTATGGGAACTCCTTTGTAAGTATCTGTCTCCTTTTCTCTTGTTGCTTTTAAGATTCTCTCCTTATCTTTAATATTGGGTAATGTAATTATGATGTACCTTGGTGTGGGCTTCCTTGGGTCCAACTTCTTTGGGACTCTGAGCTTCTTGGACTTCCTGGAAGTCTATTTCCTTTGCCAGTTTGGGGAAGTTCTCCTTTATTACTTTTAGAAATAAGTTTTCCATTTCTTGCTCTTCCTGTTCTCCTTCTGGCACCCCTGTAATTCAGATCTTGGAACGTTTAAGGTTGTCCCAGAGATTCCTAAGCCTTTTCTCATTTTTTTGAATTCTTGTTCTTCATTCTGTTCTGGTTGAATTTTTATTTCTTCTTTCCGCTCCAAGTTGTTGATTTGAGTACCAGTTTCCTTTCCTTCACTTTTGGTTCCCTTTACATTTTCCTTTATTTCACTTTTCATAGCCTTTACTTTTTCCTCTAGTTTGCATCCTTACTCAACAATTTCTGTGAGCATCTTGATTGCCAGTGTTTTGAATTCTGCATCTAATAGGTTGGCTATCTCTTTATCCCTTAGTTATATTTTTTCTGGAGCTTTGATCTGTTCTTTCATTTGGGTCATAATTTTTGTCTCCTCATGTCTGTTATGAAGTAAGGTACAGAGCCTTAGGTATTCACCAGGGCAGGGCAACCCATGCCCCTGCATTGTGGTGCTCTATGTGGGGAAAGGGGTCAGAGAAGAAACAATGTCACTTGCTCAGTTCTCAGCAGGCTTTCAGTCACTTTTCCCCACTACCCACAAGCAAGTTGAGCCCTTCTGGTGCTGATTCTGAGGTGGGTGCTTTTGTGCACATTCTAGGACCCTGTCGGTCTCTCCAACAAACCCTCCTGTGTGGCTGGGAGTTTCTCCTGCCACCTCAACCCTCACAGATTTTTCCAGTCTGAGGTTTTGAAGCTTTATTTTCCCACACTGGAACTCTGGGTTGTGTGGTCTGTCTTGATCCACAGTTGTTCCTCCTGTTTTATCTGCATGCAAATGTGGGACCGCCCACCTCACTAGCTACCCCCTCACCCACTCTGCCAGCCGATGCCTTGCTTCGAATCCTCTCTGCCCCAGGTGCCATTCTCCACCCCTCCTACTGGTCTGGATGAATGTTTCTTCTCTAATGCCTTGGTTGTTAGACTTCCATACAGTTTGATTTTCTTGCACTTCTGGTTATTTTTTGTTTTTAAGTTTGTGGTTGTCTTTCTTTTAGTTGTGGGAGGAGGTAGAGTGTCTCTATCTACACCTCCATCTTGGCTGGAACTTTTATTTCTTTTACTATTTTTCCAAAATTTTAGCCTGAATCACTAAGATCTTTTGTAGCTCTAAGGGATCATGAAATATGGGAAATCTCAGAAGCTAAAGGGGAGAAATCAGATTAATTACATGTTAGAGCAAAGCAATTTTAGTTTTTACATGGGAAGACAGTTGGAAGTTCGCCAAAACTAATCATTAAAAATCACTATAATAGTCCTAGCTTATCTACAGTTTTGCTTTCAGTGGTTTGTTACCCATTGTCTTGCCCAAGGGACCGAGACAATGAAAGAAGTCTTAAATGGAGAAACAATCCATAAATCTTATTTGCATGACTTTCTGAGTAGCATGATGAAATCTCACACCATCCCGCTTTGTCCTGCCTGAGATGTGGGTCGTCCCTTTGTCCAGCGATGGTAATATGTATACACTCCCTGACTGTTTTTCATTTACTGACCATTTCTGTTATCAGATTGATCGTCAGGGTATCATGGTGCTTGTGTTCAATTAACCTTTATTTTACTTAATAATGCTATATTCATATAACTTGTAATACAACATATTGTTAGAACTGTTCTACTTATTAGTTATTTTATAATCTCTTACTGTATCTAATTTATAAATTAAACCTTATCATAGGCATTATTCATACAAAAACATTATGGGTAGGGTTAGTATTTGTGGTTTCAGACACCCATTGGGGGTCTTAAAACACATTCCATGTAGATAAAAGGGGACTGCTGTACATTCAGGACTGCTATGTATAATTGATAGATAAGATCGATGATATATAGATAGATTATATAGATAGATGACAGAGAGAGAGAGATATACTCTGTCACCTAGTACAAACAAAATCCTTGCAAAAAACCCCAGAGGACACCTACATTTTACTGAATAGTGGAAACAAGTGGGAAACAATTCAGAGAATGGCAAGTGACCGAAACATTCTAGGACTATCAGAAGATAATAAGTGATAAGCAAGTATCTGAAGAATAAGAATGATTAGCCAAACACAATTTCTTTTTTAAAACAGAAATGTTTGGAATCCAAAATAGACCTGAAAAGCTCAAAGTTTTTTTTTTTTTTTCATGAAATGGAAGCACTCTGGAATACAGCAGAGTCATCATTTATATACAGAAAGGATTAATGCAGGTTTTAAAAACACCTCAGTTACCACAGGCATAATTTGGGCATGTTTTAAAGTATGTTAAGCTGAACTGAACACATAAATCTGACAGGTAAACAATGAATAAAGAAGTTAGGTAAGAGTGTAGGGACATTAACAAAAGGCTTAAGGTGACATGGAATAATGTTTAGCAAATAGTATGGTTTAAACCTCTTGAAGTTAGTAACTCAAACTGCATTTTCCTTGGCAACTGTATAATATTTTTCAACAAAAAAGTATTATTTCATCACATGGAAATGGAAAATAAAATAGAGTTAAACATAATCCTTCTAGACCCACCTCACTATTGTTATCATCTAATACAATTCACCCTTCATTTGTTTTACTTAGGAAATTATACAACATAAAATTTTGTATCTTGTTTTTTGGGAGTATGACACTCTAAGCATTTTAGTCAAAAGACCAGTAATGGGAGTAAAATTACTCCTTCGTTCAAAATATATATGTTTTAAGATCTTTCTGCTAGGAACAGTGGAGGACTCTCATATTCTGGAGATAAATGTATTTACATTCCAATAAAGTCAATTTCTTCAAATATCATGTTGAACTGCCTCTAGTTTTAATAAAATAATTATTATTAACATAAAACTATGAGGTTTTAAATTTCAACAAATATATTTCCTTAACAGGTAACTCATAATGGAATAATATGTTATCAGTGGAAAGATCTGTATTATTTGCAATAGTATTTTATTAACAGGGGAAATATTCATGTTCTATAATCACAGATGATATTCAAGATACTAATAAAATTAGTCAGAGTAATAAAAACCTAGGTGCCTAGAGATTTTTATTTTTTCACAAGTATAAATGTACTTTCAGCCTTGGCTAGTGTGGCTCAGTGGATTGAGTGCTGGCCTGTGAACCAAAGGGTGGCCAGTTGGATTCCCAGTCAGGGCACTTGCCTGGGTTATGGACCAGGTCCCCAGTAGGGGGCATTCAAGAGGCAACCAAACAGTGATGCTTCTCTCTTTCCCTCCCCTTCTCTCTAAAAATAAATAAATAAAATCTAAAAAAAAAATATCTTATGAATATACCTTCATTATTTTATCTTAATATTATGTGGTATTAGACTCTGGGCTACTCTCATTTAATCTAACCAACAAGAACACAAGTCAAAGTCTTTGACATTTGATTAACTACAGATAAGTATAGACCAGTCATTTTCAAAATCTCTTATTTCATAACCTTCTTGAGACTTTTCTATGAAGTGTGTGTGTGTGAGTGTGTATAAAGCATAGTCTATTTTATAGGTATCACTCACATAAAAAAATAAGAACTTCTTAGCTTCTGTCTTCATCACAGTATCTTTCAGGTAGTCTGTCAGGTCCCAGTGAAATACGGTAAAATTCACTAACACAAAGTAATGTAGAAAGATAACAGAATTAGAGTATTTAATCCATTATCTAACAGAAAAATCTAGTACTTAAACAATGCACTAGGCTGAATGAATGAGAAAATATAGTTTTGTCCTATGGGCCCCACTGAAGAATAAAAGAACGATCACAATGATGGAATCTCACTATGGGCAGGTGACAACTAGAGCATCAGAACTATCACGGGAGTGCACAGACTTTGTGCTGAATACGGTGGTGAGAAGTTCATGCTTTCTCTCTGTAGTTCTGAGTATTGTAAAGAGAAACTTCTCATGTATTTTATGTTCTTACATAACTGTTCCTTAGTCTTTCTAACAGAGAACTGATCTCAGGCAAAAATATCTATCTGAAATGTAATGGCATTTTAAATTTCATTTGTTTTTATAGTTATCTTCTGTGTATGGAAAGTGAAAAAAAGATTTGTCTTTTAAAATTACTGTTAATTTATGAAAAAAGTTAATCAATTCAAAGAAAAATAAAAAGTTTATATACTAAAAGTAATATGTAAAATGGAAAAAATCAGAAAATGTGTTATATTGTTTACAGAGATATAGAAAATTATAGCAGTGGTACATGCATGAATAAAATGTAAATCGCCAGCCTAGACACAAACTGTCCAGTAAGTCACTCCAGGCCACACGTGTCCATTAGGCACTTTCAATATTATTAGCACATATTGAGATGGTTTACAAGCATAAAATACACATCAGAATTCAAAGATGTATCTATGCATTGATCATATCTCAAAGGATATTTTGAATACATTATAATAAAATGGGTATTTTATTAAAATTAATAATATCTGTATTTTTTTTACACAATGCAAAATTGTACAAATGACTCGTATTGTATCTCTAATGGATAGCAATAACCTAGACAATGACTCCTTAGAATTGTGGGAACTCCACAATCTTTTAAATCTTTTCTATTCTATTTAATTGTTTCTTTTCTATTAGATTTTGTTTTGTTTTATTTTTAATTTTTAAAATATATCATCTTTATTATATTTTTTCCATTACCATTTAGTCCCTTATACCTACTGCCCCCCCTAGCAATTGCCACACTGTGGTCCATGTCCGTGAGTTCTTTTCCTTTTTTGCTCAATCCCTCCAACCCCTAACTCCACATCCCCCTTAGCTGTCATCTGTTCTCCATCTACCAGTCTGTCTCTATTTTGCTTGTTAGTTTAGTTTGTTTGTTAGACTCCACATATGAGTGAAATCATATTGTATTTTTCTTTCTCTGACTGGATTATTAAACTTAGCATAATGATCTCCAGGTCCATCCAATACTGTTACAATGGATAAAATTTTCCTCTTTTTTATAGCAAAATAGAATCCCTTTATGTAAATGTCCCATAGTTGTTTTATCCACTCATCTAATGATGGACATTTGGGCTGCTTTCATATCTTGGCAATTGTAAGTAATGCTACAGTGAACATAGGGGTGTTTATGTTATTTTGAATTAGTGTTTTGGGTTCCTTCATATATATTTCCAGAAATGAGAATGCTAGGTCAAAAAGCAAATCCATTTTTAATTTTTTGAGGTATCTCCATACTGTTTTTCCACAGTGGCTGCAGCAGTCTGCATTCCTATCAACAGTGCAAAAGGGTTCCACTTTCTCCTTATCCTCACCAGCACCTGTTGTTTGTTGATTTATTGATGAGAGCCATTCTGACAGGTTTGAGATGGTAGATCATTGTGTTTTTTATTTACATTTCTCTGATGATTAGTGGCATGTCACTGGCTGTCTGTATGTCTTCTTTGGAGAAGTGTCTATTCAAGTATTTTGCTCATTTTTAAAATGGATTGTTTGATTTTTGGGTATTGAGTTCTATAAGTACTTTATAAATCTTGAATATTAACCCCTTATCAGATGTATTGGTGAATGTGTTCTCCCATTCTCTGGGTTGTCTTTTGATTTTGTTGATGGTTTCCTTTGCTGTACAAAAATCATTTTTGTTTGATGAAGTGCTATTTGTTTATTTTTTTCTTGTTTTTCTTGCCTTGGGAGATATGTACAGTAAAAAATTTCTACAAGCAATGTCTGATATTTTGCTGTTTATGTTTTCTTCTAAAATTTTTATGATTTCAGTTCTAACTTTTAAGTCTTGGGCTCATTTTGAATTTATTCTTGTGTGTGGTGAAAGAGGGTAGTCTAGTCTCATTTTTCTGCATGTATCTGTCCAATTGTCCCAACACCATTTAGTGAATAAACTATCTTTGGCCCATTGTATGTGCTTGTGTCCTCTGTCAAATATTAATTGACTATAAAGGTATGGGTTTACTTCTGGGCTCTCTATTCTGTTCCATTGATCTATGTGTCTGTTTTTATGCCAGTACTAGGCTGTTTTGATTGCTGTGGACTTGTAGTATAGTCTGATATCAGGTAGTGAGTTTCCTCCAACTTTGTTCTTTCTCAGGATCATTGTTGCTATGCTGGGCCTTTTATGGTTCCATAAAGTTTTGAAATATTCTAGTTCTGTGAAATACATCATTGAAATCTTGACAGGAATTGAATTGAATCTATAGATTGCTTTGGTTAGTACAGGCATTTTAAAGATGTTAATTCATCCTATTCATGAACATGGTATGTGCTTTCACTTATTTGTATCTTCAATTTCTTTTTTTCAATGTCTTATACTTTTCAGGTACAGGTCTTTCACACCCATGGTTAGGTTTATTCCAAGTATTTTATTCTTTTTGAAGCAATTGTGAATGGGAATTTTTTCTTAATTTCCCTTTTTGAGAGTTCATGTTTGGCATATAAAAATACAACTGATTTCTGAATATTAACTTTGTATCCTGCTACTTTGCTGAATTCACTTATCAGTTCTAGTAGTTTCTTGGTGGAATCTTTGGGTTCTTTATGTACAATATCACGTCATCTGCAAATAGTTTTACTTCTTCCTTTCCAACATGGATGCTTCTGATTTTTTCTTGTACAACTACTGTGCTAGGACTTCTAATATTATGTTGAATAAGAGAGGTAAAAGTGGACATCCCTGTCTTTTCCTGATTTTAAGGGGAATGCTTGTAGTCTTTGCATATTGAATATGATTCTGGAAATGGGTTTTTCATGCATGGTCTTTATTATGTTTAGGTATACTCCTTCTATTCCCACTTTGCTAAGAGTTTTCATCATACATGGGTGCTGCATTTTATCAAAAAACTTTTCTGCATCTATTGATATAACCAAGTAGTTTTTATCCTTCATTTTGTTTATTTGGATTTATTTGGTGAATCACATTTATTGATTTGTGAATGTGGTACCATCCTTGCATTCCTGAAATAAATCCCAGTTGATCACGGTGTATGATCTTTTTGATTCATTACTGTATTTGGTTGGCTAATATTTTATTGAGAATTTTACCATCTATGTTCATCAGTGATATTTACCTATACTTTTATTTCATTGTAGTGTTTTATCTGGTTTGGGAATTAGAATAATGCTGGCTTCAAAAAATTAGTTTAGGAGCCTTCTCTCCTCTTGAATTTTTATTAAAGGAATCAGTGTGAGAATCCTCTTCTCTCCTCTTGAGTCCTCTGAATTATCAATATACTTATTTGTATATAACAAGTAAAACAAAATAAATACATAAATATATTTAAATAAAACAAAATGCTATTGAAAATATATCTCAATAAGATGGATGTGGCTTTTTTTTTCACTTTTTAAATACATGCATTGACAAACTTATTTATGTATTAAGTAGATGAAAATAGAGATAATTTTATTTTAACAACTTAATACTTTTAACTCTGTTTTATTTTAAAAAGTACAATTATTTATAATAAAAATGTTTTTATGAATTTATGAGAGAACAACTCAATTTTGTTTGCGTGTAATTTTATTAAAAAAGAAGAATTGGAAAGAAAGTGAGTTATAAATGTAGATGCATTAGAGTCATTTTGTTTGGTGTTTCAGGTGATTTTTCACCCCTGACCTTTTCATCTTTGTAAGGTCAATTGTGGCCTAAGGACGCTCTTCAATAAAAAGCAGTGTAGGAGATTGTAATAGCGAGACCATGGATAAAGCTTATACCTCAGAGTGATACAAAGGTCAGTTTTAGGAAAAATATTATAAGGAACATAAGGACCTGGAAAGTTATTGTCTTCAAAACTTCTCTGTCTTCCTGCCAATTGGAAAGTGTTTGTGTGCAGACTTTGCAGTTTGGAGATGTCATCTCTAGAATGGTTTTTTTCTCAAATCATTGAATAAATGAATGAATGAGGAAACAAGGGAAGGTATTTCATCATTGCCATCATCACCTAATTTGTATGAAATCTTTATCATATACTTCAATCATAGTTTTAAAAGTGTGTTACTCTCTTAATCCCTATATAATTCTTATTGCATTTATCTCTTTTTACTGAAATTATAATTATTTTCACACATATTACCCTTATATTACTGGAAAGTTCCCTGAGAATGCAAAACTTTTGTAACTCATCTATTTTTCATCAGAGCCTAGTACAATTGAGATGTGGGTAAACATTTTATAATAAAACAAAGACAAAAAGAGGTCATTTAAAACATTTACTTTTTTTCTCTTTTGAATTTATATTTGAATTAGAGGAACAATTACATCAGTGATATTCGCTAGATGCCTGTGTCAAGTTGCATTAACATGATACAACAAAAATAATATTACTTAACCTTATGAAACATCTTATGCCAGAATTGAATATTAGTTACAGTCAAGGAACCTACACTGACACATCATTTTTACCCAAAAGTCATAGTTTACATTAGAATTCACTCTTGGTGTTGCACATTATATGGGTTTTGACAAATGTACAATGACACTTATCCACTATTATACTATCAATCAAGCAGAGCAGTTTCCTTGCCCTGAAAATCCTTTGTGCTCTGCTATTCACCCTTTCCTCTCCCCACAGATTTTGGCAACCACTGTTGCTTTTTCTTTTACTGTCTCCACAGTTTTCCTTTTCTAGGATGTCAAATAGTTGCAATCACACAGTATGTAGCCTTTTAAGATTTACTTCTTTCACTTGGTAGTATGCAATATGTATCCTCCATGTCTTTTAATTGTTTGATAGGTCACTTTTTAAATTACTGATTAATATTTCATTGTGTGAGTGTTCCACAATGTATTTATTCATTTATGGACTGAAGGACATCTTGGTTGCTTCCAAATTGTATCTATATGAATAAAGCTACTATAAACCTCTCCATGCAGGTTTTTGGATGGATATGTTTTCAGCCTTTTTGGGTAAATACCAAAGGTTGCAATTGCTGGATTGTATAATAGAAGTACGTTTAGTTTTGTAAGAAACTGTCCAACTGCCTTCCAAAGTGACTGTGCAGTTTTGCATTCCCAACAGAAATGAATGAGAAGTTCTGTTGCTCCCCACACTAGCCAGCATTTCTCTATGATCTGACTGACATCTTGTTGTCAGTGTTTTGGGTTTTTACCACTCTGAATAGGTGATAAATGTACCTTAATTGGCAATTTACTAATGACATGATGTTCAGCATATTTTTACATGCTTATTTACCATCTTTTTATCTTCTTTGGTATGGCATCTGTTCAAGTCTCTTGATGATTTTTATGGGCTATTTGTTTTATTGTTGAGTTTTAAGAGTTTTTTGTGTATTTTGGATAACAATCCTTTATCACATATTTTTGCAAATATTTTCTCCTAGTCTGTGGTTTGTTTTCTCATTCTACTGCCAGTTTCTTTCATATTTCCACACACTGTTATAGCTCTATTATAATAATTGGTACAGGTATTTAGAGACTCTAAAAAATTCACTAGGTTGTTTTTCTAAGCTGCCTTCCATCTCTAAACACCTTCAGTGTATCTTCGAATGGCATTTGTGACATCACAAATTATCACAAAGTATTATAATATGAATAAAAGCTATTCATGAACATATAAAAGCATTCAATATCCCATTAAGTTTGCCAAGATTCTGTTTTATGTTAAGAAAACAAAATGAAAACAACCATGCTGCCCCACATATTAATACATTAATAGATCCTAACATGCAATGAACTTCAGTGTACAAAAATTGATGAATAGGATCAGTCTGGGCTAAAGAAAGTTTATGACTAACAGCTTGTTAATTTTTCAGGTTGTCATTCTTAAACTCTGAGAGACAAGAATACTATGAACAAAGTCAGACTGTCCTATTTAGTTTCTTCAATGTTTTTCTCAGTGAAGAAGCATCAGCTTTACTTAAGGACAGTGGAATGAGACTTGTAAAGGTAACTTGTAACACAGTGGTTAGTAGAATTATTATATTCAATTATTGTTTTTTTTGAAGTAGGTATTCTACTTACACTTTTTTAAATAGGTCCCTAAGCATATGATTGAAGGACACATGTGTGAGAACAATTCTGTATTATTTGCACAGGTTCACATAGCCTTCTCCCAGGCAATTTCCTAATATTTTCCTGCCAATATAAATACCAAGAACTATTAAAGTAAGAAGCTTAAGGAAAGGTAGATTGCATATTGTCACAAGTCGAAGCACAATGAGTGAGCTGAAGATATTTATCTCTGCTAAGATCAGAGTTGTCCCATTGAATAAACAAAGAATGATCTGTTCACCAGACTTGGTGTAGTTAAGACTTTTGAACATTTACACAGCAGCTTAGGTAAATTTCATCATTGTCACCCATTCTCAAGGTATTTAAACTTTACAGTTTTCCAGATCTTATAGAACTACTTTCATCAACTCCTTCAAACAAAGCATGTTTATATAATAAAGAAATCATGCTCAAATCACCAGTTATAGAAGTGTGACTTTTTTCTGATGACAGAGATGTTAAGAATTGTTAAGTGATGTATAATGTAAAAAGAAGAAATAATAACTTTAGTAATTTTAAAATGTAA
This sequence comes from Phyllostomus discolor, assembly GCF_004126475.2. NCBI lineage: Eukaryota > Metazoa > Chordata > Mammalia > Chiroptera > Phyllostomidae > Phyllostomus > Phyllostomus discolor. Next base: position 99,938,146 of record NC_040908.2, on the reverse strand, counting down.
TGTAGCCAAAAATTAAATGGAAAGCAATAGCATTTTTGTTTTTTAATTCTTTCTGAGATGTATGACTGCTAATACCAAACTTTCTGGCAATAACATTTTTATATTCCCATAATATGTGATAGTTTTGTAGGGCTGTGGTAGCAAATTGCCAGAAACTGGATTGCTTAAAAAGTCCTAAATGAAGGTGTCAGCAGAGTCATGTTCTCACTGAAGGTTGTAAGGCACAATCTGTTCATGCCTTTCTCTTAGCTTCTGGTGTTGTCAACAGTCCTTGATGTTCCTTGGTTTGTAGACGCATCATTCAAATATTTTCCTCTGTCTTCACATTTACTTTTCCCTGTGTCTCAGTGACTGTGTCTCTGTTTTCTTTTCTTATGAGGACACTAGTCGTATTGGATTAGGACTTACCCTAGTTGAACAAGATCTCATTTTAAAATGATAACATCTGCAAAGATCCTACTTCCAAAACAGGTCACACTCTCAGAGTCAAAAAAGGACATTTGGGGTAATATTATTCAATCCAATACAAAATGTAATGTATAAACTCTGGGTACATATATTCCTGAATTTGAGTTCTGACTATAATTAATAGTCTTATAATCTAAGAATAGTTATTTAATCTTTCTGATTATATGTCAGCCTCTTTATATATAAAAGGATGATAATAAAGACATTGCCAAGTTATTGTAAAGTTTAGAAATGATATTTGTAAATTGTCAACTAATTATCTGACACACAGAAGGCTCTAAAAGTATCAACTCATCACTTTTATAATTATTATTTTTATATAGAATCACAACATCTGCCTCTACTAAAATTCTAGTCCACTAAAATTTAGGGTAGAATTCTAGGAAAAAAATAAATCTTACTAACACATATGGGGAATTTTTTAAAAAGTGTTACACTATCACTCTGATAGTTAAAATGTCACTTTCCTCCAGCCTTGTTAGCAGCATGCTCTCAGAGCTCCGCCAGCTTTGTGGGAGTAGTGGAACACAGCGCCCCCAGGCGTGATCCTCATGACAATGTATGATACATAGTGCTTTATACCCCTTCAAAGGAACTATCCCACCCTGTTCTTTTTATAAGTATCATTTTTATATCTATAATCAACTAATCAATAGTTATCTTCTACTACATATATGTAAAGTAATATGCTAGGTAACATGAATAACAGAAATATTTATTATATGATCATATGTACAAGGAACTTACAGTTTATTTAAAAGAGCAGACTGACATATAAAATTACAAGCATACTTAGGAAAATTAACTAATTTTAATAAGGAATCAACTTCTTTAATAAAGATATTTCAACTCCTTATATTGGGTCAGGAATATATTGAGCACTGGTGTACAAAGACGACAGAAATGATTTCTTCTTCAAGACGCTGTCAGACCAGTGAGACACAAAAGAATGAGTACATTACGCCTAGAGAACATTGTTAACTTTGATGATAAACTTATAGAGAATGCTATATAACCGATGAATACTTAGATCCAAACAGAAGCATGCAAATGTTTCTGGGAGATGGTGACATTGAGTTGATGATTAAATCCCTAGTAATGGATACTACATTAGAGAAATAATGGAGGCCAGGATTAAAAAAATGAGGAAGAAAAAATAGTGTTTATAAGAAAACTCATAGGGGAAAAATTCAGAAGTATTTTGAAGTTATTCATAGTTTAGATTGGTAGCATTTAAAGGCACTGTTGAGAAAGGTCATGCTATGTGTCTTGAGCCAAAAGCAGGACCAGAATTTGAAGTGTTTTTGATATATTAGGATTTGATTCCATGTTATTTGTGTAGACAAACAGAATTGCAATAGAGTTCTGAGAATTTCTTGAGAGTTGGAGAAATAAAGAAATGAACATTTATTGGCTTCATGCTTCAGGTAGATACAATGTGCTTTTCCAAGAGGGTACCCCCAAAAAACCCAAAGTGATTTTCTGGAGGATGAGTCCCTTGTAATACAGGCTTCCCCTACTACATGAGTGTTCTAGAAACCCATCTGTATCAGTGTACCAGCTGGCATTGTTGTGAGAGGCTGCATTTGGCTTGTGTGAATTTTTTTGAAGACTCTTTAAAGCATTTGCCCATTTCATGATGGGTAATTTAGGAGCACACCTGTTCACATTGCACTGAGTACCCAGCAGTTTTTGACGAAAAACAGCATGACCCCAGTATCCAGCCTTCCTTATTTACCCACTCTCTCCCCAAGAAACTTTTGTTTTGTTTCCCTGATGAAAAAAATCCTCCAAGGGAAATGTTTTGCCCATGTGGAAGTGGTAAAATGGCAGAAGCACTAAAAGGCATTAAAATTGACAAATTCAAAAAAATGTTTTGAGCAGTGGAAAAAAGTCTTGATAAATTTATTACATCAAATGGAGAGTACTTTGAAGGTGACAAGTTTAAACATGTAAGAAAAATGTTTTTATAAATAAATTATTTTAGGGGGTCTCTCCTTATATATACATTATCTATGCAATCAACATAGCAAATTGGCAAGGTGGGTATTAACTCCATTCTTCAGGGAAGTAAACTAGGTAAGAAACATTAACACTTTACCCAAAGTCACAGCACAAGGAAATGACAATGTCCGATTTGATCAAATAAAGACATCATGTATGTGATGATTGAACATAAGGACTGTGATAAAACCCTGGAAAAATTCTATGAATGAAACTTATATGAGGACTGTCTAGAACGTATCCAGCCATGCACTATGAAAAATAGAGACATTTATTGAAGAAGATACAAGAAACATGGTACATAGGACAATGATGCCTCAGTCTCCTTCAAAGTAGGCACCTTGGTACCTCACACAGTTTTCCCAATTGCCATCAGCTGTCCTATTGAATTTTTATGAATCTCATTGATTGTCTGAAATCTCTTCCCTTTTAAAGGTGATTTTATTTTTAGATAAAGCCAGAAGTTGTAGGGCACCAAATCTGCACTATAGGGGGGCTATCACTCATCACCTGGGTGATTTAATATTTCACCAAAAAACTCTGCATGAGACATGATGATTGAGTGGGTGCATTGTTGTGATGAAGCTACCAATCATCAGTTGCCCATAGCTGTGGTCTTCTGAATCATCTGAATAGTTTCCACTGAGGAATCTTCAAGCTTAATACAAAATTTGATGCAGATTCATTGTTCTACTCGCTCAGTCATTTTGAATGTGATGGCCACACAGTGCACATGCTCACTCAATGGCCTCTTTTTCCCCTGCACACTAGTAGAGTGAAGTCATCATTGTTCACACATGCATATTCCAGTCCACTTTCCTTGGCTGCCAGGTTACACAAATGTCATGCGAACTGTTCTCATTATATTAACAATGGCTGGACTTTTTCTAGAAAGACCTTTTATGATATATTTGTAGAAGTTTGGTCAACCAAGCTACTTAACTGCTTAAATAATTCTGGATATACAGAGTGAAGTCCGATAAGCATAAACTCAAGCATAGATGTGAAGAGAGTGATAATTGGGAATGATGTAGCTTCCTAGGAAGATAGTACAATTATTCTAAAAAAATTTAGGTCAGTTTTATTTCACTGAGATAAATGAACATGAGAATTAAGCAAATAAGCCATTTTAATACTGATTCAGGTATGATGTGATGACCTGGGGTCAGATAGGGAATAGTTATCAGTAGGAAGTTTGTTGGCAATGGGATTTAAACAGAATTTTTTTGAAAGAAAGAAACCTTAAAGGTTAAAAAGTATCTAATTTTAAACTTGGTTAGCTATTAGAACAAAAGACTAAAATATTTCAAGCAATGTAAGACTAAGAATAGGAATGTAAGTAACAGAGATAAAAAGTTTGCTAAAGGAATCTGAGTTAGTGAGGATTACATGGGTACAGTGAGATATAACACTGAGTCTGAGATTATAGGAAAATATCCAACCAGCATTTCCACTGATCTCCAGATAGTGCACATCAATCAATATACATTATTAATGTGAACGTGCAGCAGTGAAAGAAAAAAATGCACTTGTGATCATGTCTCCTGTTTTTCATCAGATCATTTTTCCAAGGTTGGAAACGCTAACATATAAGATCAGTTCTGAATAAATGGGTAGCTTGAAGTGTCAGAAGGAGTCTGATTTATTTTTCTTAGGGACTGGTTAAAGGAAAGATGTATTTAAAACAAACAATAATTTCCTGGGCTGCAGAAATGTCACAGTTATGAAGTCCTTTTTTTGGAGGTCCATATGAGAACAATTGGGTACATGGGTTATAAGCAGATTACCTATTTGGTAACTTCAGATAATGATTTCAAAAATCACTAAAATGCATATGAATACTGATTTCTTAAAGTTACTTTATACTATATTGTTTTTATTGTTGTCATATTCCTAATTATGGATCGTTCCTACCAAAATCCAGATAGTGGGGGAGGCACTGTGTGGGAGCCAGAGTGCAAGGAATAGGTGGAAACTCTTTACCTTTAGGTCAATTTTACTATGAACATAAAACTGCTCTAAAAATAAAGTCTGTTTAACAAAGTATGATCCTTATAATTGGCATCATGCCTACTTTTAAGGAAGCAATTTAACCTGTCCAGAAAGATAATCCCTAAACTACTTGGTAGCAGAACTGGTGAACCTGAGACATGGGTTAAGGAAAATCACTAAATGAAGGAAAGTGATAGCTGAGCTGCTCAACATAATAAATGAACAGAATTTAGGGCTGCAGGAGAAGAGAGTCGAAAACATGTGAGAAAGAAGGGATTGGGTAGGTGAGCTAAAGAACTTTAAAACTAGATGTGAATATTCCTGGTTGAAATCATTTATATTCTTGAAGTTTTAAGATCTCCATTTTTCCTCCCACCCACATTCAAGGATGACATTTAAAATGCTTGACAACTTGTATGGAATGGACAACCACAATGAAGCAATCAGAGTGGGCAACAGCCATAGCTGTAAAAACCAGTTTGACTATACCAGCCATGAGTATCACCTGAATAATAGCTCTGAACTTACCCCTGCCAATGTATGTTGCAGGAGGGTTTCTTTTTCTCTTTTCTTTTCTTCTTCCATGTGTGTGTGTGTGTGTGTGTGTGTGTGTTTAAGGGAAAAAGATTCCTAAAGCTCCTGTCCTTCATGTTGCTCCATACATCACTTTTAAAATTTTCATTTCTTGGAGGAAACTGTGTGACTATGGCATGGCTAAGATTGGATTCCATCATTCTTAAATACTTCCGTTGTTCCAACGTTCTTAAGTAGTTCAGAATGGGAGTTACATTGGAATGATGCTTTTTTGATGTGCCACAGGACATGTGTTTGTAGGGGGAATTAATTTCAAAGCCAGAAGCTGAGTGGAGTTTATTATTTAGGAAAATGTAAATAAAATACCCAAAACTTAAATAATCATGGATTTTTAAACAATAATATTAATAAGAGCATTGAATGTATTTAGTGTGTTGGGTAAAGAGAAGAAATTAAAAAAATCAAAGTGTGATGTTTAGCTCATTTATGTTATTTTGTTAGGTCATTGATTTTAATTTCCAACAGTCCAAGAATGTTACATTCCAAGAATGCCAACATTCCAAGAATATCTCAAGTTATGTGTCACTTAATCTATATTTTGTTATGTATTGATCTATAAATAATCTTATGTGTTATTCTTTTAGTCTTTTTTCCCAGATATACAGATAGGTTGCTAATGATGCATAACTTGCCATTTAAACTTGTCTAAAGGATAGCTCTAAAAGATAACAAAAGAAAAGCTCATTTCATGGTGTCCTAAGGCCTTAAGTGACTGTACAGAGGAGTGGGCAAGGGCTTAGAATAAATGAGCCTCCTAAGGCAAACAAGCAACTTAAAATAATTCTTCAATAAAGATGTTCATCATGATAACCTTTAAATATGAAAAATAAAAAACCTTAATTTATTTCTGTGTTAAAAAATATTAAATGTAATACTATATATATGTGTGTGTGTATATACATATATATATATATACTGTACTTTGCTTTTGAAAAAATTCAAAGTAGTTATGCCAGTAATTGAAATGCAACCTATGCAGAAATAATTTATATAATAATAACTTAATATGCAGCTGGAAGGATGTGAGGGTGCAGAGACTTTAAACAATATTTTACAAGAAATGTTTTATTTAATGTTAAAAGAGAGAAATGAGTAAATTCCCTTAAGGGGGAAAGTAGAAATTTTGAAAAGTTCAAAAGAAGTTATTATATTAAATTTAATACATCCTATATTTCTCATTTAAATACACATTTCTATTGGGGGAAGGACATTAAGTTGATGAGGAAAATTATCTTGTTCTAAGCAAGCTTTAAATTACAGTTGTGAGAGACAAACATGTCACTTCTGTCACACTGTATGTAAGAGGTGAGGTAAGAAAATTTTACCCTTTGCAACAGTATGGATGGACCTACAGAACATTATGCTAGGTGAAATGAGCCACTCACAGAAAGAAAATACCATATGTGGAACCACTCATATGTGGAACCTAAAGAACAAACTGGCCCTGGCTGGTGTAGCTCAGTGGATTGAGCACGGGCTGAGAACCAAAGTGTCGCAGGTTCGATTCCTAGTCAGGGTACATGCCTGGGTTGCAGGTCATGACCCCCAGCAACCACACATTGATGTTTCTCTCTCTCTATCTCCCTCCCTTCTCTCTCTAAAAATAAATAAATAAAATCTTTAAAAAAAAGAACTGAACTAACAAGGAAAATAGGAACAGACTCTCATAGATAGAGAGCAGGCTGACAGCTAAGGGAGGAGATGAGGAATTGGGCAAAAAGGAAAAGGACTGTGGATATGGACAACAGTATGGTGAATGTTGGGGTGGAGGGTGTGGGGGGACTAAATGGCAATGGAAAAACTAAGTAATTTAAAAAGTAGTTAAGTTTGTTAAATGATTGAAAGGTCAAAGTAAATTTTGTCTATACCAACTTAATGCAAACTGTGATAGCCTGAATAGTTCAATTTTGCTTTCTAACCACATTTCTACAAGCAGCAACAGATGCTCCAGGCTAAAGATTTCTCACAAAAGATTCTAATGAGATGAAAAAGTATGAATATAAATTGCACTTTATCTCTGAGGCTTTAAGAGGGATTTTTCTCAGAGATATTGTTTAGAAAATTATTATTCTGTGATGAGCATGAATGTTCACACTTAATTTCACTTATTACAAGTGATACTTGTATTTCTTCTATCTCTTAAGGGATAGCTCTTAGTTAGATTTTGACAATAAGTAGTCTTTCTTTTTGGGAAAACATAATTTAATATATTATCTTTTTTTTCACTGATAGAAGAGGTGAGTGTGGCTCTTAGTTTCCAGGAATAGAACTCCTAATCCTCCAAACTTCAGTCTCATGATTCCTGCAACCTGTACAAGGTGGTGTAGCAATATATCAGTCTGATGGAGTTATATCGGTGCAATGGCTGCTTATAGGTTTCTGCTCTACAACTAAATTGATATAGAAAAGGTAAAAGTAGATGAGGTAAAGAGACTATAACCACTGAAATTTTCTTCCCCCTGCTTTCAAAGAAACATTTCTTACTTAGAAGTAGGATAGACGTTAAATGTTATATTAAATGCTGCAAATATTTTGTAGTAAAAATATTAGTATAGAGAGAAAATCCAGTATATCAAAGTACATAAATTCAATGTAGATTTACACTTACTATGGAGATTAACTGAGCTCTATGCAAATTAAAACTGATTTGCATATTTCTCTGAGTACAGACTAACCTATGACAGTGCCAGAATTGATATCCCCCCCAGCTTTTTCTCCTGTATCCATCCGAAGGTGAGAGGCTTTTTGAGGCAGGTGCTGATGTAAAGGAAAGTGGTTTTACTTAGATGCCAGCTATCTGAAAGATAGGGGACTCATGTCACAAAGCACATTTCCCCATCTCACTGGAGGCAGAGGTTTTTATAAGGAGGGAGAGGGGAACAGAACAAAGAGATTGAGGGAGGGGGTTGAAAAGTTCTCTACGTGCAAATGCAGCACATTCCAATATGACAAGTGACAGTTTGGTGTGCATCACCCTGGATTCACATCATCCTGATTTCATGTCATCCTGGCTCTACAGTGAAGGTCAGCAAATCTGGAGTTGGGATGCCTGAAAGTTGAGGTCCATATCTTTTGAAGTTAGTTCCTAGGATTCTTACACAAATATGCTGTTCATCTACAAGCCACATATTAGTCAGGGTCAGCACTTACAGAAACACTGTCAAAGGAATGGTGGGGTGGGTTACAATTCCTTACTATTGAAATTCCTTAATTTTATAGTAGAAGAAAAAAGGAATCAGGGAATTCAACATCCTGTGGTCCTAAGGTCAGGAGCTAGTAGTGATACTCATGTGTCATTGGCCAGAACATACTTTCATGGCTACACTTAGCTATGAGGGAAACTAGGTGTGGTTGCAGCCTCTGTACTGGTCCCTAATAACCCGACTGGGAGTTACCATAAAATAATTTATGATTAAAATATACTTGCTTTAGATGAAAAAAGATGTGCATTAGATAAAAGGATAGAAGTATAATTGATTGTTCTTTTTACCCACACTTGAGAAAGTTCTGCTGGATGTTAATCCAACAGTGTCTGGCCCAAACAGCCTTTTATATTCTTTCAAATATTTACTGAATTTTGAAAGATCTAGTTTCAAACTGGGAGTTTTCCAGGAGGATAAATAGGTGATTTTTGTGAAAAAGTAAGATTGGGCTCCTGGATGTGAGCTGCTTTTCTTGAATATTTCATTAACAGAGAATATAAATTGAGTATGTACAATGTGCCTTGCACAGTTCTAAGCCATTTTCACATAGTAACTTACTGCTCACAAGGACTCTTTGAAGTTGGTACGGTTGCTCTCATATTAGAGATGAGAAAATTGAAACACTTTCATATTGAAAAGCTTAATAAGTAAAGTTGATAAAGCATATAGGAATAAAATCTCTTAATTCTGAGGCAGCATTAAAGAAAGAAAAGTAAGAAAGGGGCAATAAGACAAAAAAAATCCAGTTTAGTACAGGAGCTATAGCAAAAACATAGACTACAGTAATCAGCAGAGTTGGCTGTCCAACTGAGCAGAGAAAGCGTGATTCATCTGACATGAAAAGAGGTGGCCAGGCGAAGAGCAGGTTGGGGTCAGGAATTACTCTACTTCAAGGGAAGAAAGTTTCCAAGATTAGACTATGGTTTTTTTCCAAATTAAAACTTGACCACCTATTTGCCACTTTTGATCTTAAAAAAAAAAAAAAAGGCCAAACCTCACAGTCTTTCAGAATTCAATGCAGGCTGCCTTTCTGAGGATTCTTTCCTGATCATCTTCCTCCCCTCCACCAATGGAAATGTTCATCATTGCTTGTTCTCACTTAACCTCTATAACTTCAGTGTAGTCCAGTTTGCTCACTTATACTTAACTATATGTGTTTACATGCCTGTCTTCCTTAGTAGCTTATAAGCTTTTTAAAAACAGTGTTCATGTCTTTTTAATGTGTGCTTCCTGTGCCCAACACAATACTAAACACTTTTATATATTTACTGAATTGGATGAAATGTCTTCATGGCATGTAGGAAGGAGACATGACTGAAGGCGCAAAGAAGGAGAGCGAATATTTGAAAGAACTGGTGGGGCTCCTTTTTGGTACCCACAACAGTAGACATAAAATAACAATCATTGGATAATTTTGAGCTAGACCTAGAAAAATCTTTCTAATGCTGGTAGGTGCTGTCAGGCAATGAAGGCTGATGAAGAGATGAAAGCTGTTTCTGAGGGCAGCCACACAGGTGAGCAGGCAAACACTGCTTAGCTGAGCATCAGAGCTCTATTTTCCATTCTTAGCCAAAGGGTCTCAATTCCAGCTACGAATACCAATATACCCTTGTAAGAAGGTCTGTAGAAAACAGAAAGTGGAGGTTTAGAAAGGAGAGAAAAGAAATTAGGGATAAAAATATTTTCTGGCATTTCTGGAAGGATTTTAGAAGTTTAGAGTCAGTTTACACTGGCCCTAGTGAAATTTTATTTTTGTTTCTTCCTCTTGTGTTTAGAGAGTGGTACTTTCTTCTCTTCAATTCTGTTTTACCACTGTCCTAATTTAAAAATTTATAAGTGTGAGCAGGGGGATGGCCAGCAATCTATGCCCATCAGAGAACCATTTTCAAGCCAAGCACATACATTTCAGGTTTGCCAATATAAACACTTAATGAAGGAAATTTGCTGAAACGCCAAGCAAGACTTATGTGTATTTTTTTCCCCACCTCTGTGTACAAGATCAATGATAGCAATCAATCAACTACTTGGAAGGATTGATCTTTGTAATTGTGAAATTGAATAGTAAGGGAAATGAAGCAATAGAAGGTAAAAATAAGGCCTCTCTTAAAGTTTTGGAATTTAGGGCTTAAAACACATGTTTTGCATTGGAGTAAACTGTTCTTCACATTTCCAACATTGAGGGACAGAATTTCCTTATTTACTTTGTGCTTAAAGAATCTCAGTCTTTTTGAGTGCAGGGTTAGCAGCTCCATATCATAGTTAGAGCTCTTTCAAGCTTCTTCAATGTTGTTTAAAGGAGAAAAAGGAAAAAAGGACTCATGGACATGGACAACACTGTGGTGATTGCTGGGGGTAGGGGAGTTTAAGGGACCAAATGGTAGTGGTAAAAAATATAATAAAGATTATATGTTTTAAAAAAAGAAAGAAATACTGTCCTGTGTGTGTCGGGCTTCCACAGGGAATTTGTTACACTCTTAATCTGCTGGTGTCTTTGTCACAGGTTGATCATCTCTATATCAAAGCAACTTTGTTTTGAAGAGTGATTAACATTGGTCTCTCTGTGAAAAAGAGGTCAGTTGTATGTAAGTAGTAGAACTGACAGCTGGTCCTTTTGGTTCCAAATGGTAATTAAATGAGCCTGAATGCTCTGGTCTGTCCTGGTGATCAGATATTGTTTTTATCAACTTGGATGCATTCATAAACACTGTATTTTTGTTCCCAAATTTGCAACATATGGATTTTATTTTAGGTGTGAAAGTTTTTTATGTGCTAGGCTTGACCAAAGTATAAAAGTCAAGATAAAGTTCTCATGTGTGTGCCTCAGTTTAAGCTCTACTCCTCATATACCATTTCTGTATCACAATGCTGTGTGTGTTTGAGTAACAGAATAAGAAGAATTATAAGAAAATATCTGCCCAAGTGAAAGGCTTTAATATTTACCTGGATTTAGGCAAGAATCCCTTAAGCTTTCACTGAATTATTAAAATGGCATGCCTCTATCACCTGCAACTTATTTGTGATTTTACAAACAACTAATAAATGGGTTAGACTTTTTTACAGCTGCTAAGCAGCCAGTTGTATAAGAAGCTCCTATGCATATATTATGGATGGCATTCCTCCCACACAATTACTGAACTCTTCATGGGCCCTCTACCTCATAGAATGGTGCCCTATGTGTAAGAAGCATGCATTCCTTCCTAATATGTGCCCTACCAAGACTTTATATTCTTTTCACATAATTATGCTTTATAGGCAAGGAAACCAATATTTAGAGAGGTTAAGTAAGTTGCTCAGATACACACAGCTTTCATGGGACATATAATTCAGGATAAGCAAGTTGTTTCCACTATTAATGCTCTTTCCCAAGAACTTACAATTTAATGAGGAAGACAAATAGCAAAATTATACATCCTAATATCTGAACATTAGATTCATCATTTGTAATACCAGAATGAATCTATCCCACAGGTTTGTCATGAAGATTAAATTTAAAAAATGTATATGAAGAGGATGATTTATATTTGTTACATGTGCATACATAATCAGGCACAGGATTTTAAAATGCCATATCTAATGTACAAATTCCTGATATAACTAGGATTCTTCATTGTTCTTTCAGAATGATGTATCTCTTTCTTCACCATACTGTTAATGAGCAAAGCAATGAATTTTTCCTATCCTTCCCTTTGAGACACGTCATAGCAAATGTTGAAGGTAGCTGTCTAATCTAAGTATGCAAAGCACATTGTACATTACTGAGGTTTGCCACACAGTCTGATACAAAAAAAAAAAAGAAAAAAAAAGAGAGGCAATACATGAGATCCTCTGCGAGACTGAATTTCCTGGGGAAGAAGCTCTGCCTTATGCTTCTGGTTGTTCTAATCTATTAGCACAGGATCTGAAACACTGAATGGAAGTGTGCTAGTATATCAGTATTTCCCATAATGATTTACAATAACAGAATCAATTAGATTATAGCAACTAAAAGTATCAAGGTAGAGAATTTCAGTAAAAGAACGCTAGCCCCGTAGTGACAGATTCTGGACTCTGGGCTAAATGTCTTATCTCAACACAGCTGCTGACTTGCTCTATGGGGTCTTGTACAAGTCATTAATACTTTCTTGAAATTATAATTTATTGGTCTAATTTAAATAGAGAAACTATCTACATAGCTATTTAGAATAAAGCTATAAGTAATATTAGGAGTTTTAGAGTATAAAAGACAGGGCATTTCTTTCTTCCTACCACAACCCCATTTAAAAATTACTGTCATCCAAAAATATTGAGGTTAAAAGAGGGCAAATTATTAGTTATTGAACCAAGGTTTCTTGCTTCCCATCCCAGTCCTATATTCACTGCATTATCCTCTCAGAAAAAGAAAACTGAAATTGTTAAGTGTGATATAATATACCTCTTATTTTGAATATACTCTAGAATTTACAAAATAATCACATAATTGCCAACCACCCTCTAAGATAAGCATAGCCATCCTGGAGTTTTACCAGAGAGGACATAGACTCAGAAAATATAGAATGAACTAGACAAAGTCGCAGAGCTCACAGAGTGACCTAAGATTCACACTTGCCCTCTTCCCTTTCAACACTTTGTTCTACTTTGACTACCTGTTAAAGTATTTGCTGAATACCATGGTTGTGTTATGTTCTAATCTAATGAACTAATCTTTGTATTGTTTCCCATAACACTGTGGTTACATTCCTTTTTCTTTTCTTTTATAGATCCTAATTTTCATTATTGAAAGTACTATTTTCCTAACTTGTAAACCATGAAATTAAGCTATTTTTCTCCTGGTTAGAGAAATGCTGCACCCTCAGCAGAGGAGACCATGGGGGATTCTTAAACAGAAGACACAGTTCAGCCTTACCAGGCATATTTACACAACACTCATTCAGTGGAATATACAACAGTCTCTAATACCAGACAGTCATACAGGGCCAGGATATAATAAGTAAGTGTAATAGAGAGAAAATATTTATCCTGTCTTGGGGTAGATAAACTTTGTGGAATTCTCATTTAATGAAACTCAAAATTGATTAGGACAAGAAGTAGAAAGTGTCCAAAGGGCTTATTTTTTTGCTATAATTAAGTCTAAGAGGTGGTATCACCTGGTATGTGAGATTTAAAACAGGGGAGGTTTTCATGGTCTACACAATCCCACTATTTAACAATACAAAAAAATCCCCAGTGACTTGGACAAAGCATAAGACTATACTTACCCAGAAAAAGAAACAAGTGACTCTGACCACTTAGCTAACTTCCAGTGTATTGAAATTAGTGATTTACATGAGTTTTTCTGAAAGATAGAAAATTATTTCATTATTGTTGGTTTAATTAGAATTTCACTGGTAATTTAAACTGTTATTGCTTGATTATTTTATCTCAGTGAGTGGTACCCTACATAAGACTTTATCCAATCAACTGAAAGCTTTAAGAGAAAAGGTTGAAGTTTCATGAAGAAGAAAGAATTCTCCTCAAGACTGAAACATAGAAACCCTGCCTATATTTTTAGCCTGCTTCCCTGTGGAGTCTGGACTCCAGACCACAGTGTCTGCCCTTGTCTTGTGTGTCCAGCACCTGACCCGACCTATGACTTTTGGACTTTCTAGTCTTCACAGTCCCAGGAGGTAATTTCTTAAAATAAGTCTCTCTCATATATATTATAATTATATATATCACATACAGCATATGTATCATATATTATACATAATATATGATATATCACATATATGATATACATGGCATGCGTGATGTATGCTTATATGTAATATATATCATATATTATAATATACAAGAGGGATTAATTATATACAATTATATAATGTATGATGTGTACATATACATTATACATAATTGTATATAATTACATATTATAGATACATATACATGATATATACACACATACACATGTTCATCTTTAAATTCACTGCAGTGCCTGGCACATATTTGCTGCCACTTCTGTGGGTGCAGCACACATGACGCCTACTGAGAGCACAGCCAGGGGCTGAAATGCAGCCTGAATCTGTTCACTATAGTGGAACTTCAAGCAGCAAGAGGGAAGGGTATTGTCCTGTTTTGTTTTGTTTTAATTAATTAATTAATTTTTACAAACTTTTAGTTTTTAAAATAAAGCTTTTTAAATGTAATCTTTACTGTATTTTTTGCATTACCAGTTAGTCCCCTTACACCCCTTCCCCCCAGCAGCCACCACACTGTAGTCCATGTCTGTGAGTCCTTTTCCTTTTTGCTTAGTCCCTCCACCCCCTAATTTCCCCCCACCCAGCTGTCATCGGTTCTCCATCTATGAGTCTGTTTCTGTTTTGCTCATTAGTACAGTTTGCTCATTAGATTCCACATATGAGTGAAATCATCTAATTCACACAGAACTTCTAATGTGTTGATGTAGCCCTAACACAAATATGCTCTTAAGCTTCTTTCTTCTCTTTTATTTAAAAAATAGATAGCTCTATTTCTATTCTATTCACCTGACATTCTCCAATGAATAAATAGTATTTATATGATACACCAACCATGCTATTATACTGAATAGTCCTTAATAAGCAAGTTAACCTTTATTTTGAACATGCACTAATAGCTATTAGCAAGACAGTTGTCTTAGTCCATTTGGGCTGTTACAACAAAATACCACAGGCTGGCCCTGGCCAGGTAGCTCAGTTAGTTAGAGCATCACCCCAATATGACAAGGTTGTGGGTTTTATCCCTGGCCAGGGTATATATAAGAATCAACCAATGAATGCATAAAGAAGTAGTACAAGAAATCAACATTTCTCTCTCTCTTGCCCCACCCCTCTTTCTCTAAAAGCAATAAATAAAAAAATACTACAGACTGAATGCTTTATTGATAGAGTGGGCAGTTAGACAAGCATACACAAAGTGGAAATGATAGGCCAAGTATGGAATGGAACCAGGGTGGAAAGTCCCAGCTGCCTAGCAACAGGCAAAACTACTGAAGATAACAATTATAAGCTAGAATCTTGTCCTTGGAGTGACTTTTCCTCCCTAGCATGTCATTAGTCATTTGGCTTAGACCCCCTTAGAGGAGGAAAGACGGAGCCAGAGATTAGCCTCATAGAACCCCCATTCAAGCCCTTGCATGACCACTCCTTTAAGTATTAAGCAACAGGACAATGAGGTTCTGATCAACGTCAAATAATCTTAGGAACAAGGCCTCAGGTCTGTTGATCACAGTGACAGGTTTTTGGTCAAACTAGAGTTAGTCTCAGGTGTATTTCAGCCCCTGGCTCAGAGGAGCAGCAAAACCAGATGACACGATGCCATGGCTGCCATCAGGACCAGATGCAATGGCTAATGAGCCCCTGCCCCAGCACGGACTAATCAGTAGAGACCATGATGCTGAAAGGACACACCTGAAAAGCTGACAAATTTCTATTGAGATCCTCCCCTGAGACCTCCCCTCAAATGCCTGCCTTTAGAAAACAGAGGGGGAAAAAAAAAACCTTAAGGCAAGGGGCTCAATGTGCACAAACGCTTTATAATCTAGAGTCCAGATCACATCTGCCTTTCCCCTCATTTCCCGGAATTTGTATTTTTGCTTTCTTTTTCTTCAGCTCCAAGGGCCTTTCTTTTGCCTTTGTAACTTGTTCACTGAGGCCATGCTGCCCAGCTGGCTCATTTCTTCTGCCTCTGAGACTTTCTTTATAAAAGGCTAAATAAACATATTGTACTAGAGTTCTTGGCTCTGAATTCTGTCTTTGCCAAACTCAAGACCTGAGGTCTAACACTGCCACCAACACTATAAACAACAAAAAATGTTGCTCCGATTTCTATGGGCAGCAAGTCCGAGATCAGGACGCCAGCATGATCAGGTGAGCCCTCTTTCCAGTTGCAAATCTCTCTTTGTACCCTCACATGGCTGAAAGGGCAAGAGAACTTTCTATTTCCTATTTTATAAGGCACTAACGATGTTCATGAGGCCTCTTCCTCATGACCAAATCCTCTCACAAAACCTCACCTCACCTCATATTTATAAGCCTACTAAAGGACGGAAAACTGAACAAAACCTCTTCTCTGTTCTTTTAAAAACACTTTTGCTTTATGACTGGACTTATTTTTTCTCAAGGTCATTCAATATAACCAAATTATATTATCTTCAAACTTTTGAAATAATCTTATAGTATTTTTTAGTATTTGGGGACTGTGGGTATATTTATCACCAAATGTGGGCAAATTAGAAAGGGAAACAGCCCTTGCCAAATACCTAAAATATAAGATCAATGTATATTAACCTACAGACAACACAACAAGGTTATGGTCACATTTAACACACCCAGTCATTTATGCCAACTGAAGTTTTTAAAGCTCCCTGACAAAACTTAATAATTCAACTAAATTTACCTGTATATTTTGAGTGCTTACTGTGTACCAGACTCTGGTAAAACTGATCATGAATCCTTACAAAAATCTGTTTGAATAGAAGCATCAATGAAGACAAAGGAATGCAATCCTGACTCAGTAAGCAGATGCAGGCTGGACATTAGGTGCCTTCTCTCTGCCAGGGGACACTGCTGCACAAGCACACATCATTCCATTCTTTCTAGAGATAATGTACATACTCAAGTCAAACCAGCATCCCAGCATCTTTCAGAGAGAGATGTGCTTTAGTTGTTTAGTCATTCATTTTGAATGAAGATTTTAATATTTCTTTATTCCAAGCTATATTTTTTTCTGATGTTTAAGATGATATAAGCGTAAATCTGAGGTTTAAAAGATTCCTCCAAAGTACAATCTGCTTTGAAGTGAAAACATTTTTTTAAAGATCTTACTCATTTTATTTTTAGACAGAGGGGAAGGGAAGGAGAAAGAGAGGGGGAGAAACATTAATGTGTGGTTGTCCCTCACACCCCCACCCCGCACACTGGGAACCTGGCCTGCAACCCAGGCATGTACCCTGAACTAGGAATCTAACTGGCAACCTTTGGTTCGCAGCCCGCACTCAACTCAATCCACTGAGCTATACCAACCAGGGCTGAAGTGAAATTGATGTTACTATTCACACTTCTCCTATTATGTATTTTGTCAAAGTAAAAACAATGTTCTATGTAGTATATATGAGGTTTGTCCAGAAAAAGACCAGCCATTGCTAATATAAAGAGAATTGTTTGTGCAACATCAATGTAACCTGGCAGCCAAGGACAGTGGGTTGGAACGTGCATGTGTGAACAATGATAACTTTACTGTACTAGTCAGTAGGGGTGGTAGATACCATTGAATGATCATGTGCATTGTGTGGCTATTGTGTTTAAAATGACTGAGCAAGTAGAGCAACAAATCTCCATCGAATTTTGCATTAAGCTTGAACATTTCTCCATGGAAACTATTCAGGAGATTCAGAAGGCTGCAGCTATGGAAAACTGGTGATTGGCAGCTTCATCACAACAATGTGCCTGCTCATGCTTCACAACTAGTGCAGAGTTTCTTGGTAACCAGGTGACTTAGCACCCCTTGCCCCAGCCCAGATTTGGCACCCTGCAACTTCTGGCTCTTCCCAAAACTAAAATCACCTTTGAAAGGGGAGAGATTTGACTGTTGATGAGATTCAGAAAAATATGCTGGAGAAGCTGATGGCAATTGGGAGAACTGTGTGAGGTCCCAAGGTGCCTACTTTGAAGGGGACTGAGGTGTCATTGTCCTACTTACAATGTTTCTTCTATCTCGTATCGTCGTTGTCAGTAAGTGTCTGTGTTTTTCATATTATATGGCTGGGTACCTGCTGAACAGACCTTATATATTTAAATATAAATGCAATTGACATATTAAACATACACACATTTTATAATGAATTGCATCGCTGTTATTTTCACAACAGTGATATGAAATGTGTTGCTAAAGGTACTACTTGTATTTTCAAGAGAGGTAATCTTTAAGCTTTATGTGAACTTTAAGCTTTATGTATTCAATTATGTGAACTTCCAAATTTACTTATATATAAATTTTTCAAGTCAGTGGAGGAATAAAAATTACATAATGTGTGAGAAAACTGGTAAAAAATGTAAGGGAAATAACTATGACAGTAAAGTCTCAATGATAGTAGGAAATACAAAGAAAGTGGTAAAATTAAAAGGCTTCAGAAGACTAAAAGTGTTTGAACTCTTAATCTATTACCTATTCTTATTATGCCTGAATCTTGTCTTTACATGGTTCCTTACATACACATATATAATATTTAGTGTCATGTGTGACAAGTGTAGGCTAGCAAAGATTCTAACAATTTTAATATATAAAGGAATATGTTCTATAATATGTTATACTATAATTATTATGTTAACATTATATATTACACATACACACAGATATATATACCCTTATATATGTGTGTGTGTATATATACATATATATATGTTGTTGTCTTGTTGTCCTATGAGTCCATGGTTTTTCTTCATATCCTCCCGGGGTTATTTTTTCTGCTTTGAATGTTTTTTCCTTCAATGATATCTTTTTCTCCAGTTTTATTAAGAAATAATAGACATATATCACAGTATAATTTTAAGCTGTGCAGCACGATGGTTTGATTCACATGCATTGTGAAATGATTCCCACAATAGGTTCAGCTAATAACCATTTCTCATATAGATAATATGAAAAGAAAGAAAAAAAACTATCATTATGATGAGAACTCTTAGAATTTACTCACTATCAGCTTCACTATCTATCATACAGCCGTGTTAGCTACAGGCATCTTGTGGATCTTGTGGTACACTATGTCCCTAGCATTTATTTATTTTACAACTAGAAATGTGTGCCTTTTGTTCCCCTTTCTCCAATTCTATCCTTCCTCACCCTCTGCCTCTGGTACACAAGTCTGATCTTTATTTTGCATTAGTTTGGGGTTTTCTTCATTTGTTTTTAGGTTCCACATATAAGTGAGATCATACATACCATATGTGTCTTTCTCTGTCTGATATATTTCACTTGACATAATGCCTTCAAGATCCATACATATTGTTGCAAATGTAGGGATTCCTTGTTTTTTTTTTTTTTAATGGCTGAATGACATTCCATAATATATATGTACCACAGCTGCTTTATCCATTTGTATGTGTATGGACATATAGGTTGTTTTTTTTTTCTTTCTTTTTCTTTTTTTGGGGAGCGGTGGGTTTACTCTGCCTCCTCTCTCTGTACAGGCAGTGTAAGAGCACAGCCTGTGGTAAACACTGGCAGGCCACATAGGTTGTTTTTATTTACTGGCTATTGTAATAATGCAACCATAAACATGGGTGCACAGATATCTTTTCAAGTTAGTGTTTTTCATTTCCTTTGGATATATTTCCAGAAGTGGAATTGCTATATCATATGGTATTTTTTAATTTTTCAAGGAAATCCCATACTGTTTTTCATAGCAGTTGTACCAAGCTATAATCCCATGAAGAGTGTGCAAGGGTTCCCTTTTCTCCACATTCATGCCAGTCTTAGCTATTGCTTGCCTTTTTGATGATGGCAATTCTAACATTTGTAAAGTCATATTGTCATTTTAATTTTCATTCCCCTAATGAGTTGTGATGTAGAATTTCTTTTCATGTGCCTATGGTCTTTTGTATATTTTCTTTCTTTCAATGATATTTTCACTGGGCTAATTCCAATTCATCCTTTTGGACTCACCTGAGACATCAACATTCTAAGAGCTCTCTTAAATCACCTGTGTTAGTCAGCTAAGGCTGCCATAACAAAATACCACACACTGGGTGGCTTAAGCAACATAATTTCATTTGTTTGTTTGTTTGTGTGTATGTGTGTTTTTACAGTTCTGGCAGCTAGACATCTTAGATCAAGGTATCAGCAGGTTTGGTTTTTCCGAGCCCTTTCTCCTTGGCTTGCAGATAGCTACCTTCTCACTGTGTCATTCATTATAGGGTCTTTCCTCTGTGTGTGTGAATCCCTGGTATCTCTTTGTACAAATCTCCTCTACTTATAAAGATATCAGTCAAATTGTGTTAGGGCCACCTTAATAGCATCATTTAAAATTACCACCTCTTTAAAGGCCCCATGTCTAAACATAGTCACGTTCTGAGATACTGAGAAGACTTCACCCTACAAGTTTTGAGGGTAAACAATTCAGCCCATCTTATCTAATTATATAGCACTGAGCTATAAGACTCTTCAGGAGATGAGACATTGGCAGAAAAATATGTGATCAACTATCTCTCAAAGACCTGTTTTTAAAGGCTGACTTGCCTCTAATGAATCCACCAGAATGTAAGACTCTTGAAGGCAGATACTTGCTTGTCTTGTTCACCACTGAATTCGAAATGCCAGTGTGGTTTTGGAATAAATGGAGAGCATATGTTCGTGTACAGTAGGTAAAAGCATGGATTGTGGCACCCGGCAGCCTCACCTGTGCCATTCACTGAGCAAGTTACAAAGTTTTTAAACCGTAATCCCTACCTATAAAATGGAGATAGTACATACTCAGAGTGACTAAGGATTAATAAGGCAACACACACATACATTAGTGCAGTGTACATAAGAAAACCAAAATATTTGATAGGCATCAGTAACCATGTGACCCCTAGCATTGTTTTCACACTTGGAGACATATGATCGTGACTATACATGCATGGTTCACTGGGGCAACCCTGAGGTTGAAATGAGTAGTAATGTTATCCTTCTAGATTGAAAGAAAATAGTATTTCACACAGACCTGATCGAACACATCAAGTAGAGCCATGTGATTTTTTTTATGCTCTCCTGATCCAGTTTGAGGCTCTAGCCAGTCAGTTCCCCTTTTCCAGTAGCTGCTTAGGTCCATATCCCCACCCCTTTCTGTATCAGGCCTTTATACTCTGGGTCACCACACACCAGCCCTCACCACCACAGGACCAGGTATGCACAACTAAAGATAGCTTCTGTGCTCCAGAGCCTGACAAATGTATTCATATTAGCCAACCCTCAGGAAGCCCCAAGTAATCTAGCTTGTTTTACCGTATTTGCTGAATGTAAGCTGCCTGCTTGCTCTTATAGTTCCAGCTTGCTGCTACACTGCCCCGGGTGTAACCCCTGTGACTCCACCCAGCAGCCTTCTCTCTTTGAATGCTGTAAGTAGGAAATCTGACCAATGTTGATGTGTTATGTCCCAACATCAAAAAAAAAAAAAACAAACAAACTTTAAATATTACAAAACAATGCCATCTATTATTTTTAGTAGTTAAAAATAATTAAGAAATTGAGGAAAAATAGAGTGAAATAAAAAAATGGGAAAAAATGAACAAAATGAAAAAGCTATTGAAGCATACTTTCCATTTATATAAGAATTTGGTTTATTATGCTTACATAAATATTTATTTTTTCTACTAAGTATCAAGGATGACATTGACACACAATTTCTAACACATAGTAGGTATCACACTATTTTGTGAGTTAATGAATTCAGTCTTCATTGCTCAGGCTTCTTATAGCCCATAAAATCCATAGAGAAACTTATTAAAATACTATAGACTATTAACAGGTGTACACAACAAACTTATAGTTTCTGTTTAAACTGCAACAAACATATAGAGAAGTATTTGCTTGGTATCTCAATTTTCACTACTGAGAAAATGTGTCAAGTAGCATGCTAATAAAAGAGCAGCCACCAAAGGCAGCTGAGAGGACCATGCCATTGTTTACTCTCTTTTGTTTACAAGGAGGAAAATTCTGATACAAGTCATTACTGAAATAGCTTTTTCAGAGGATCATTTGTTAACCTGGCATATTCTAGAATGTAAATTCCATGAAGTAAGTTTCATAACCACGAGACTTTGAATAATATCTCATGCATAGTAAGCACCAATGAATATACATTGAAAGAATGAATCCCAAATGTTGACAGATTCTCTTTATATCATAATGTAATAGACTAGAAGCTTTTAAATAGGCTATGGTATATACAGTTGCTTTTGTTGCTGTTGTTTAAACTGGTTGTAAGAATTAGTGTTTATTGGTTCCAAATAGGAAGCTGGTAAAAATATCACTATAACAATAAACACTGGAAATAGTGACACATCCTTCTTCTCTGGGAACCATTGGAAGCCAGTAGATAAAAAAAATTGATGCCTTTTAGAAGTCTCCTTCTAAAACAAATTAGGAATTTGATTATGTGAATTGTGAAATCAGCACTACTGCAGCAACTTGCATTTTTGTAAAAAGGCATTTTGGAGATAACACCGTGTTTCTCTAGTTAGGAAAGAGATTGCTGAGACAACTCTGGTGAAATGGGCCTATTTATTGCTTCAGCTACTTTCTTTATTCTGTTTCTATAGACTCTTCAAGTTATCGTTTGAATTTTCCTCAACTGTTTTCCAAACCATGTATAAGACAGCCTTCTAGGACTTTCTGAGCAAAGTGTTAGGTTCTATAAGGCAGAGTCAAACTTGGCAAGGGTCCACGGGAAATGGCCTCACTGAGGCACTTGACTGTTCCAGGTCCATCTGCAGACCATACATACGCTTTTCTTCATATGTTCAAAAAGCTTGAAGGCTCTGTCTTCTTTTTCTTATGCTCCACTTCCCCAACCAATATATCTGTAAAATGGCAAAGCTTTTAATTCTACACATCTAGTAAGAATGTGTTAAAAAAATGTTTCATCACAACGGGCTATTGCACTAGCCTCTTAACTGATTATTTTTCTCTCAGCCATACAGAAGTCAATCTTGTATCATTTTCCTCATGCCAAATTAATTTGCCTAAATTATTTTTAATCATGTCCTTTGCTTACTAAAGTATGTTTTTAATGACTCCCATTTTCCAAAGGTCAAATTCCAAACTGCTAACCTGAGAGTGAGAAAGCCCAATGCACTTTTAATTCCCTAAGACCCTCATGCAAATACTGCTACCAAAGTCTTAGCCGTGCCTTTTCTTGCACCCCTCTATAATTGATTCCTATTTAATTCCAGGATTCAACTCAGTTCTCACCTCCTGTATGGAAGCTTTTCACTTCAGCCTCCAATGATCACTCTCTATTCTGAAATTAAGGCTAATTTTTAGAACTATACCATGTACTTGCTTATTATATTGTCTTGTTGGTCCATCACTGGTTCTATGTTTTGTCTTCTTATCATTGCCAATAACTGTATGACTCAT
Source organism: Phyllostomus discolor (assembly GCF_004126475.2). NCBI lineage: Eukaryota > Metazoa > Chordata > Mammalia > Chiroptera > Phyllostomidae > Phyllostomus > Phyllostomus discolor. The sequence continues at coordinate 99,914,774 of NC_040908.2, read as the reverse complement.
CATATCTGTCCTCAGATCACCCTGTATGTCATTCCGGCTCAACAATTCCATTTCCTCCATCCTAATAAACAGTTCCTTAACCTGAAAAGGTCCGCAATGCAATGTTTCAATATCTACTCTCACATTCCTTTTCTTGGCTCCTTGACTGCTATACCAACTGCTTTGAGGATATCTTTAAATCAGGGGTGTCAAACTCATTTTCACCGGAGGCCATGTCGGCCTCGTGGTTACCTTCAAAGGGCTGAATGTAATTTTAGGACTATATAAATGTAACTACTTCTTAACAGTTCAGGGAGAGCTCGGCGCTGCCACTGGGTATAGACAAGGTGCCGGGTTGGATAAACAAGGTGGACAGCTGGATTCGGCCCACAGGCCTTGTGTTTGCCACCTGTGCTTTGAATCCTTTCTAGTCACATCTTTTCTCCTTGCCCAATAAATCTCAAACAATTGTTGAATTCCAATATTTGCCTGTTCCATACCTGTATTTGTTTCCATGTCTATATTTTAGTAAATAAAAATTATAGAAAGTAAAATTACAAAAACTATGCTGAGTTTATAATTATTACCTTAAATTTCAAATTGTCATGTATAATAATTATATCTATTTATGGGTACCAACAATTTCTCCTATCTCTCTACCATGTATTCTTCTCTTCCCTTCAAGAGGTGGAGTTTATTTCCCCTGTTGTTGAATCTGGGCTCTGGGCTGGTCTTGTGCTAGACTTAACTGATAGAGTGTGATGGACGTGGTGTGGTAGCAATCTGTGGTCTAGTCTTTAGGAGGGTCCCAAAAATGCCAAGGGAGCACAGTGGGGTATAGGGAGTAGCTGTACCAGCCTGGTGGAAGGGAAGGTTACTTGGAAAGGAGGACTTCATCTAAGGATAGAATTAACTTGTGAATTAAATTGGAAATGAGGTAGGGAGGATGGTGACTAGTAAGAATGAATATGCCCATTTTTAATAAAACAAGTTTGGTCAAATCTTTTTAAAACTTTTTTATTGTTGATACTATTACAGTTATCCTTATTCACCCCCCATCCACCTCCACCCAGAACTTTGGTCAACTTTTTACATTAAAATGTTCTTTTTCCCCAAATCCATGGAACTTTCAGATCTTGAAATGAGGGCTTAAAGGCCAGGATAAAGTATTTGAATTCTGATGACTACACCAATGACTGGAGCCATCCTAAAAACAAGAAATAAGAACCTGACTTCTTCTTTTTTTTCATTCCATATTTTATTTTATTTTATTATTTTTTTAAATTTTATTTTAATCATTGTTCAAATATAGTTTTCTCCTTTTTACTCCCAATCCAGCCCCCCCCCACCCCTTCCCATTTCCTTCCCATTACCACCCTCCCCATAGTTTTTGACCATGTGTCCTTTAAGTTTGTTCCCGTGAACCCTTCCCACTGTCCCCTAAAATTCCCTCTACTCTCTTCTGTGGGCACTGTCAGCCTGACCTCTATTTCAGTGTCTTTGGTTATATTTTGCTTGTTTCTTTGTTTTGTTATTTAGAAGAACCTGAATTCTAACTACATGGCAAAGATGGTTAACTAATGAGATCCTTCCCTGTACAAAGAGTGTAACAAAAGATAAAATCTAGTTTAGAATGCTCAGATGTCTAGTTCTATATAATTGTTTCTCCCTTCCCATTTTCTTAAATATTTACAAGTTTTGAGGATATGACCCTATACTCATTTGTCAATGAAGAACAAATTATGATTAAATAATTATTAATATTGACATTTATTATTTCAAAAGAGGAACATGGCATATTGGAGATCCCAGTACTCCAAATCCAAACATAAACATGAACAAAAATTTCAGTCTATACATATCATAAATACCTGTTGAATGAGTGATTTAGTAAATATCTAGTTCATTAGCAGACAAATGGCAACTCTAAAGAGGCATGAAACTCATGTCTTTCCATGAGTGATTTTGTATTACTAAAACAAAAAGGGGGAAAACCAGGAAGTGGTGATCTGGAGCTGGAAGTCAGGGCAGGATTATTGATCACTTTCATCCAATGTCTTCTTTACCAGATTTTTACTTAGAAAGTTAAGATGTGAGTCTTATATCTTCTCTTTGTACAACAAAACCAGTTATGTAAAAAAGATGCTCGCATTTAAAGTTTAGTATCGCTACCTAAATTCATTAGCAAGCCCTGCCTTCTCCTTGAGAATGTAACCTCCTTCTGCTATAATCAGAAGTCAATTCAAGCATAATCCTGTCTTTTCTGTTCTTAACAGCTTGATTAAAGATGCATATGGACAGATTACAGTACTAATTCAACACAATGTGGTGCAAGTAGTCTTAACAGTTTGCATTGGGGATCTAAGATGGCGTTGGAGTAGGATGGAGCAGATTCAGCTTTCCTCTGCTCAGGGGAGAAAATCCTGACCGATCTATGGAGTAGAGAGGCAAGCAACCAACATACTTCAGCATTTTTGAAAACAGAGGACCAAGGATTGTGGCAGAACCGAAAGAACAAAGAACGGATCCTAAGGGGAGTGCTGCAACAAGGTAGGGTCCCAGGACAAGCATGTGGTCCCGGGGCTGCAGCCCCAGGCCCGGGGCCGCTGTTGGGTTTACCATAGGGTCCTTGGGAGAGAGCCAGGTCAACTGCTCCCTCCCCAGCCGAGCAAGGTCTGAGCTGCTCTGGGAGGAATCCAGGTGCTGGCAAACACAAGGGGGCTGTGAGCACCTTTGGAGGCAGTGGACCCCGGAGGGGCTGAGTTGCACAGCAGACCAGGACTCCCATGGTCACCGGTCTGGCTGGAGCATTTGGCAGTGAGAGAAGCCAGGCTACTGTGGGGAGCGGCGGGCTTGAACGGGAGGAATTCCTCAAGAGGAAGGAGTGAATAGACACAGACACTGTTTGGGGAATTCTCCTAAAGTGATCAGTGTCTCCAGCCTCCCTGCAGCTGTGGGCGCGCCGGCTCGGGCCCACGGCACACCGGACACCGGCAGACGGGCGCACTGGTACACCAGCGCACCGACGCGCCTGCAAGGAGAGCATCCCCGCACACCAGCCCACAGCAGTAACCCTGGGGAAAGACCTGATTCCCACACCCAGGGCCGAAGGCTGAGGAGCCAGTGCGAACTCCACTGGCCAAGGAAGAAAAGCCAAACAAATCATCCTTCAGCCTGTCTCAACCAGCAAGAGCAAAAAAACCGGTTTGGCCACTTTGAAATCAAGAGACTTTTTATTTTGATTCTATTTTTTTAACAATTTTTAATTTTTTAAGTTTTATTGTTTTTATTCTCTTTTGATTTCTTTTTTCTCTCTTACCTGATCTCCTGTTTTATTCCTTCCTCCTTCCTGTCCTCCAATTTTATCTCTTCTTCCTTCCTTCGTCTGCCTTTTCTACTTTTTACTTTTTTAAATTTTTTCCTAAATACCTACAAGTGAGCCAAAATCCTGGATCTGTGAAAAGACCAAAGTTGAACCCAAAGAAGGGGTATCACAACAGCTGGGACAGTGAGATAAATGTCACTCTGCTATTACAGAGAACCTGCAAGTTATTGCATATTTGTATTATTATTATTTTTCCAGTGTTCCTACATCTTTTTTTAATAGTATTTTATATCCATCTTCTTTTTGTATAGCCTGCTTTGCTAGGCTGGATATATTGTATGACCTGACAGCTTTCCCCTGATATCTCTTTCTAGACTGTATTACTAATCTACTGTCCTTTAAGTCACCTGTGTCCCATCAGCACACTACTCGATGTTCTGTACTTCCTACTCTTGTTACCTAGATCTCATAGACTCTGTCATATGAATGTTGCCATAATATTACTGTAAATAACTGCTGTTCCATGCAATTGTAATTACTTCACAACACCCCTCCCCAGATCTTAGCCCATTTCAAAGTTTCCTGAACTCTATTACTGTAGTGGTTAACTCTATTCTCTCACACACTACACCTATTTACTAACCTTTACTCTCACCTTACCCCAGAATCTGACCACCGACAACCTCCCTGCTTTATAGATCCAACTCACAATCCTTCCTCCCCCAACAAGAGTCTTATCTTCTTTCCATCCTTACTAAAAATCAGCTAGCTGGGTGGAAGACCACGGTTAACACTATACATAATGAAAGGATCTCCTACATCTCCCCTACTTGCTACTACTGTAAATAGCATAGAATTCTCTGTTGCTGTCTTAAACCATTTTGCCTTCCCCCTCCAACTGATGACAAAAAAGAATAGGTGGAGGAGGTGAACACCAGGATACCCACTGGAAGAGGAAACCCAACAACAAAGGAACCACTAACAGATAACAGCAGAAGAAGGTGAAGGAGGGAGTAGTAACCACACAATCCTCAATCCAGGGCTTATCTGGAAATACAACTAAACAATAGAGACAGTACCCAATACAAACAACTGAACAAGATTTCTTTAAACCTTGTAACACAGAAGAACCAGCTGCAACACAACCTGCCCTCACCAGCACAACAAAATACAGAAGGTGGTGGACAGATTGACCCTCATTTAACCACCTGGTGGGAAGGAACCACCAAAGAAGGACTCAACAACAACCAAAACCTAAAGGCAAGCAGAAAGCCAACTTAAACGACAGCCCAAGACCAGTGAGCTTGGGAGATCAAGGAAATAGCACCACTGAAACTCACTGCTATTCTACTAAAGAAGTTCACAACATAAACCCAGGGAGCCAGAACAGATCAATTTAAGAAGCTGAGGCGAACAAGAAGAGTCTCACCAAAAAATGGGAAGACAAAGAAATAATCCCCAAATGAAAGGAAAGGAGGAAGCCTCAGAAAGAATGCTAAATGAAATACAGGCAATTCAACTATCAGATATTGAGTTCAAAGCAGTGATTGTCAGGAAGCCCAATGAGCTCACAATGAGCTACGAGAAACTACAGAGAAGCTACAATGAACTCAATGAAAACTACACCAGCATAAAAAAGGAAATAGAAACTCTCAACAAGGGCCAAGAGGAAATGAAGAATACAATTTCTGAACTGAAGAACACAGTAGAAGGAATGAAAAGCAGGATCAATGAAGTAGAAGATCGGATCAGCGAGCTAGAGGACAAAGTAGAAGAAAACACCCAGAAAGAGCAAGAAAAGGAAAAGAGGCTCAGAGAGAATGAAGAGGGATTAAGAGAAATGCAAGACAATATGAAACGTAATAATATCTGTAAAATAGGGATACCAGAAGGAGAAGAAGAAGAGCAAGGGATCGAAAACCTATTTGAAAAAGTAATGATGGAAAACTTCCCTAATCTGATGAGAGAAAAAGTCACACAAATCCAGGAAACACAGAGAGTCCCAATCAAGAGGAACCCAAAGAGGCCCACCTCAAGACACATCATAATTAAAATGGCAAAATTTCAAGACAAAGAGAGAATCTTAAAGGCAGCAAGGGAGAAAAAGGAAGTAACATACAAGGGAGCCCAAATAAGGCTAACAGCTGACTTCTCAATGGAAACACTCCAAGCCAGAAGAGAATGGCAAGAAATAATCCAAGTAATGAGAACCAGGGGCCTGCAACCACGACTACTTTACCCAGCAAGGCTCTCAATCAAGATAGAAGGCTAAATAAGAAGCTTCTCAGACAAAAGAAGTCTAAAAGAATACACCTCCACTAAACCTCTAGCTCTGCAAGAGATGCCAAAGGGACTGCTTTAAGGAAAGAAAGGAAAAGAGAGAGTGAGAGAGGATCACATGTACATAAAAGGCAATGAATAAGTACCTATCAATAATAACCTTAAACGTAAATGGATTAAATGCTCCAATCAAAAGACATAGAATAGCTGATTGGATAAGAAAACATGACCCACACATATGCTGTCTACAAGAGACCCACCTCAGGATAAAAGATCTGCACAGGTTGAAAGTGAGGGGCTGGAAACAAATTTTCCAAGCAAATGGATAGGAAAAAAAAGCCGGGGTAGCATTTACTCACATCTGACAAAATAGACTTCCAAACAAGGACGATAAAGAGAGACCCAGAAGGTCATTTCATAATACTCAAGGGAAGAATTCACCAAGAAGACATAAATATTGTAAATATATATGCACCCAACATAGGAGCACCCAAACACATAAAGAAAATCTTAGAGGACTTCAAGAATGATATGGACAACAACACAATTATTGTGGGGGATTTTAACACCCCTCTATCAAAAATGGACAGATCTTCCAAACAAAATATCAACAAAGATATTGTGGCATTGAACAATACCCTAAATGAAATGGGCTTTACTGATATATACAGAGCCCTCCATCCCCAAGAAGCTAAATACACATTTTTTTCAAATGTACATGGAACATTTTCAAAGATTGACCACATGATAGGATACAAAACAAGCCTCAAGAATTTCAAAAAAATTGAAATCATACCAAGCAATTTCTCAGATCACAAGGGACTGAAACTAGAAACCAACCCCAAGGAAAAAACCCCAAAACACTCAAATTCATTGATATTCAACAGCATGCTATTAAACAATGAATGGGTCAAGAATGATATTAAGGAAGAAATCAAACAGTTTTTGGAAACAAATGAAAATGAACTCACAACAATCCAAAACTTATGGGATACAGCCAAGGCAGTCCTGAGAGGGAAGTTCATGGCCATACAGGCTCACCTAAAAAAGTTAGAAACATTTCAAACAAACAACCTAACCCTATGTCTACAAGAACTCGAGGAACAACAACAAAGACAGCCCAGAGAAAGCAGAAGGAAGGAAATCACCAAGATCAGAGCAGAATTAAATGACAGAGACTAAAAGCACAATTCTAAAGATCAATGAATCCAAGAGTTGGTTCTTTGAAAAGATAAACAAAATTGACAAGCCTTTAAGCAGACTCATCAGGAAAAAAAGAGAGAAAACCCAAATAAACACAATCAGAAATGAAAGAGGAGAGATTACAACAGATACCACAGAAATACAAAGGATTGTAAGAAATTATTATAAAGAACTGTATGCCAAGAAATTTGAAAACCTAGATGAAATGGACAAATTCCTAGAAAAATATAATCTTCCAAAACTCAATAAAATGGAAGCAGAAAGCCTGAACAAACCAATAACAGCAAAAGAAATTGAAGCAGTAATCAAACAACTCCCAACACACAAAAGCCCTGGACCAGATGGTTTCACAGGAGAATTCTACAAAGCATTTAAGGAAGAACTAACACCTATCCTTCACAGACTATTTCAAAAAATCCAAAAAGATGGAAGACTCCCAAACTCTTTTTATGAGGCCAACATCATCTTAATTCCAAATCCAGATAAAGACACAACAAAGAAAGAAAACTACAGGCCAATATCGCTGATGAACATTGACGCTAAAATCCTCAACAAGATACTGGCGAACCGCATCCAACAGTACATTAAGAAGATCATACACCATGACCAAGTGGGATTCATTCCAGGTATGCAAGGATGGTACAATATTTGCAAATCAGTAAATGTAATACATCACATAAACAAAAGCAAAGACAAAAACCATATGATCATATCAATAGATGCAGAGAAAGCATTTGATAAGGTACAGCACCCATTTATGATAAAAACACTCAGTAAAGTGGGAATAGAGGGAGCATTCCTCAACATAATAAAGGCCATATATGAGAAACCTACAGCCAACATTATACTCAATGGGCAAAAATTAAAATCTTTTCCACTAAGATCAGGAACAAGACAAGGCTGTCCACTTTCACCACTTCTAATCAATATAGTACTGGAAGTTCTAGCCATAGCAATCAGACAAGAAAAAGAAATAAAAGGAATCCAAATCGGAAAGGAGGAAACAAAACTGTCACTGTTTGCAGATGACATGATAGTGTACATAGAAAATCCTATAGACTCTACCAAAAAACTGCTTGACCTAATAAATGAATTTGGCAAAACTGTGGGATACAAAGTCAATATCCAGAAATCAAAGGCATTTCTGTACACCAACAATGAAACAACGGAAGCAGAGATCAAGGAAAAACTCCCATTTGAAACAGCAAAAAGAAAAATAAAATACCTAGGAATAAACCTAACCAAAGAGATAAAAGACCTGTATTCAGGAAACTACATAACACTGAGGAGAGAAATCAAGGAAGACACAAACAAATGGAAACATATACCGTGTTCATGGATTGGAAGAATTAATATCATCAAAATGTCCATACTACCAAAAGCAATTTACACATTCAATGCAATACCTATTAAAGTACCAATGGCATATTTCACAGACATAGAACAAACACTTCAACAATTTATATGGAACCATAAACGACCCCAAATAGCTGCTGCAATTTTGAGAAAGAAGAGTAAGTAGGAGGGATCACAATACCTGACACTAAACTATACTACAAGCCCACTGTAATCAAAACAGCCTGGTACTGGCATAAAAACAGGCACATGGACCAATGGAACAGAACAGAGAGCCCAGAAATAAACCCAAGCCTCTACGGTCAATTAATATTTGGCAAAGGAAGCAGCAACATAAAATGGAATAAAAATAGCCTCTTCAACAAATGGTGTTGGGAGAACTGGACAGCTACGTGCAAAAAAATGAAACTCGAGCACCAACTTACACCTCATACAAAAATAGATTCAAGGTGGATAAAAGACTTAAATATAAAACGTGACACCATTAAAGTCCTAGAAGAGAATGTAGGTAGGAAAATCTCAGATACTTCATGCAGAAACTTTTTTACTGACTTGTTTCCTAGAGCAAGGGACATAAAGGAAAGAATAAACAAATGGGACCTCATCAAAATAAAAAGCTTTTGCACAGCTAAAGAAAACAGTATCAAAATAAAAAGAGAACCAACTGTATGGGAAAACATATTTGCTAATGATACCTCAGACAAGGGCTTAATCTCCAAAATATATAAAGAACTCACACGACTCCACTCTAGGAAGACAAATAACCCAATTAAAAAATGGGCAAAGGACTTGAACAGACACTTCTCCAAGGAGGACATACAGAAAATCCAAAGACACATGAAACGATGCTCAATATCGCTAGCCATCAGAGAGATGCAGATTAAAACCACAATGAGATACCACTTCACACCAGTCAGAATGGCCATCATAAACCAAGCAACAAACAACAAGTGTTGGAGAGGCTGTGGAGAAAGGGGGTCCCTAGTGCACTGTTGGTGGGACTGCAGACTGGTACAACCACTATGGAAAGCAGTATGGAACTTCCTCAGAAAACTAAAAATGGATCTGCCTTTTGACCCTGCAATTCCACTGCTGGGACTATATCCTAAGAACACTGAAACACCAATACAAAAGAACATTTGCACCCCGATGTTCATAGCAGCACAATTTACAATAGCTAGGTGCTGGAAGCAACCTAGATGCCCATCAGTAAATGAATGGATCAAAAAACTATGGTACATTTACACAATGGAATTCTATGCAGCAGAAAGAAAGAAGCAGCTCCTACCCTTTGCAACAGCATGGATGGAGCTGGAAAGCATTATGCTAAGAGAAACAAGCCAGGCAGTGAAAGACAAATACCACATGATATCACCTTTAACAGGGATCTAAACAACAAAACAAAAAAACTAGCAAAATATAACCAAAGACACTGAAATAGGGGATAGTCTGACAGTGACCAGAGGGGAGAGAAGAGGAAATTTCAGGGGGGAATGGGTAGGGTTTACAGGAACAAATTTGGAGGACACATGGACAAAAACTGTGGGTGGGGGGTAATGGGGGGAAGGGGGGAGGGTTGGGTGGGTGAGCTGGAATGGGAGTAGGGGGGAGAAAACTGTACTTGAACAATGATTAAAATAAAATTAAAAACAAACAAACAAACAAAAAAACAGTTTGCATTGAATTTTCCTTCTTTCCAACTCATCATGTCCTCTCTGAAACTTGTCCCACCTATCTGCCCTGACAAGAATTAATCTCATCTTCCTTAATTTCTGCATTAAATTTATATCTTATTTATTATCCATATATAGCTTATATATATATAAGCTATACAAGTAACTGTCCACTGTAATGGAGTTTCTTTGAGTAGTATGAACATGTCTTATTCACTGCTGGATCTGCCATACTTAGCACACCAGAGTGGGTACTCCAATTCATGTTGAAATCAGCCTACTGAAGACCCAAGAGGTTTGGCTGAAAAACCCATGCTTCTTAAAAAGAAAAGTTATGTTGCTCCTGAAAACATTACCCCTGGATGCCATTTACACTGTATTTTCCAATGATAAGTTTATTTTTGGATGCCATGTATTCTGACCACGTTTTATTTCTGATTTCTTCCAGAGGTGGACTTTGATGACTGACTCCTTTCTATTCCTCAGACATGAAACTTTTTCTCTTCCCTTCAAGCAAGGCCTGCATCAAAGACTAGACAAGTATCCACTCTGACCACACTGACTAATGGTCATTACTCATCCTGTTTCAGGGTCAGCTGTCTTGTGTACCCCTCCTGGAGTCAAGATCTGAAGAGCTGGAGCCCCCAAGCTGCCCGTTGTGATGCCTTTGCTCTGCATCTCTATTAGGCTGCTCTTCAAAGAAAATGTTTTTGACAGCTGGCTATTAATCGATTTCTGCCTTAAAATGCTCCCAGAATTTCTGTAAAATAGACCTTGACAAATTTAGAACCATCAAATAGATTTGTATTATATTTGATAAAACTAAAACAAAAAAGTTGCTCTTGTCTTTGCTACTGGTTTATAGACCCTCTCAGAATGTGGTACATTTGGTTAAGTAACCTGAATGTTACTAGAGTTGCCGTATTTGCAAAGTTAGTACCTCATACTCAAAATCTCAGGAAATATTTATACTTAACATCCCTTATTTTGTTCAGAAATACTGTACATATGATTTGTACATAATACCTTGTGTACTAACATGCATGCCTAAATGAAAGCATGTCATATTTGTGTTCAGAAAGGTTTTATTCTTGGGAACAATTGAAAACAATGTACCCAAACACCATCTTGCTAATTTTTTCTATAGCCATCATCTTTGTTGACAGACAAGTTTATTAGTTCTAAAATTACCTTAATTAATCTTTCTGCATAGCTTTTAATTTATTATTCAGTATTGGAAGACCATTAACACCATCTGGCTACTGTACCATGGCTTTGATGTCTTTGTTAGTGATGCAGAAAATATTTAAGTCATTCTTTCTCTCTCTCCCCTTCTCACATATCTGATCAGAATCTACTTTTTGTTAACACAAATTAAAAACTACATTTTTTTCTTTTTGCAAATATACTCCTTAAAAAAAGCTTTTCCCACTGATTGTGATCTACAGGAGCCAGAGCTCTTAAATGTCCTCACTTCTGATGCCACTGATCTTGAATGATTGATTTACTTGATTGTTAGAGGTGGATTAGCATAGTGTTTAAATAATCAAACTGAATGGGTTTGAAACCTTGGAATAATGACGAACTGTGAATAAGTTTTTTCATATGTAAAACAGAGATAATGATGGATGATTGATGCCTGTGGAGACTAAATGAATCAAATATAGACTGCTTACGCCTGTAGTAAGTACTATATAGCTAATATTTTCTTTTAAATGAACAAAACTATTTGTGGTCTAAATTTGACATCATTCTTAAGTTATTTTTGTTTTATTATTTCTGTATTATTTTATTTAATATTAACTCATTTGTATGGCTGACATCACAGCATTTTTAGTCAATGTCTTTTTCTTTTTTCCAGTTTTTTTCTCAGTGGGAGATTTGAAAAATGTGCAATGTCCCTTAATTGATTTATGCCATTGAAAGGCAGTAATAATTTAAATTCAACCTGAAAATGGGAAAAGTTTGTTTCTAGGAACATTGGATTCACACATCACTAAAGCAATCTTCAAGAATAAGCACCTATACAGATTATTTTCAATGACAGTTTGGTTTTTATTTTGTCATAACAGCAGCAAAAGACCTTTTAAAAACTGGAATCAGTGTCACTTGTTTATTTACATGCCAGTATTCTAATAACACACAGTAGCAACAATGTATTCTGTGATTTTATAGGTATTTATAAAAATAAATGTTGAGTTTATAAAGTAAAAACAGATTAATGTAGTATCTATTATTTTAATGTAAATTATTTTATTTGTTACTAACACAAATTTTATTATTCTTTTTCTTAAACTATATTATAATTTACAGAATTTTATCATAAATATTTGATTAAGTGGAAAAACTATATACTTAGAATAGTGAGGGAGTTGATATTGCACTAGTGGTTACATATACATTCCACTATGTTTAGATTTTCCCTAAATGTGCAAATTAAAACTCTGGGTGAAAATCTTGGCTTTTCATTCATTAATTGTGAAGATTAAATAAAATAACACACTAAAATACTTAGATGATTGTCTGCAGTAAGGTAAGCAGTATTGGTGATTATTACTACATAAAGAGTTTAGCTCTAAATAAATAGTTCAGAATAACTCTCAAGGGAATTGCTCTATTTCCTGCTGAAGAAAATTTGTGGTATTTTGTGTGAGTTATTAAACTTTTGTTTCAGGCAATAAATGCAGACTCTGTAAATAAAAGAAAAAAAACAACTCTGAGGTAAACATAGCATAATCCATAGATTTTTAAAAAGAAAGTCTCAATGCCTAAAATATTTTGTTATTACTTATCTGTTAACTCTGACAAACACACAAAGGACAGCATACACATCAGAGGTCCCAGACAAGTGAGTTCCTGTTTTGCTTCCATTTCATTCTAATGTGTCAGGACTCCTGGGGGAGGAAATAGGGATCCTGTCCAGTCCACTCCAGTGTATACTCGTAAGTGATTAAATAAGTTGTGGTGGCAGTGGCCCCAGTGACTAGAGAGAGGCTGAAAGTGCTACAGACAATGGGTCCAAAAGGACATAATGCTTAAAAGGAGTTTCACATTTTTCTGAAAGTCAGTGACTCAGCCCTGGATTTATTTATTTGGATATTCTGAAGTTGTCTGTGTCTTTAAGAAAGACTAATGGAGAGAATTTGGAGATTGCCACCCAATCATCAGATTGGAAAAGCCACATCTTTACAGAAGTCCAGGTCATCAAAATCTGCATTATTTGTTGTTTGTGTTTAATAAAGTTTGTACAAGTTTACCGCTAGACCATTCAAAATTGCAGGAGAGCAAGATACCACTAATGACTTGAGATGAAATTACTGAACAGTGGATCCTAAAGGACATGCAGACATACTAGGGATACTTCTGTTATATAACAGCTGTGTTTCTGAAATATAAGAAATAGGTATCATTTTTTGCAGACTTCTGGCAAGATGGAGGCATAGGTGGACGCACCGTACTTCCATGCACAACCAAGATTAGAACAACAACAATTTAGAGACAGAATAACACCCAGAACTGACAGAGAATTTATCTGAATGGAAGTTGGACAGCCAAGAAGTTGAAGTAGACCCGTTTATCCAGACTGGTAGGAGGGGCAGAGAGGAGCAGCTGGGCGCAGGTCACGGTGCACGGAGAACAGGGAGAATGGGGCGCATAAGGCAACCAGGAGCGCATAAGGCATCTGGGGCGCACAAGATTGCAGCTGGTGGACCCTGAGTATGCAAGCGGCAGCTGGCAGACCAGGTGAGGCGGTGAATGTGGACCAAGGCAGCGAACGCAACCCAGGATCCCAGAGAGGGACTGAGATCTATGGAGAACAGAGCTACCACCATTGTTCCCTCCCGCCCCCACCCCCACATGCAACATCACAATCTAGTGACTGGGGTGCCCAGCCCCGGTGAATACTAAGGCTCCGCCCCTCATCATTACAGGAGCGACCAGACCAAAAAAAAAAAAAGAGAGAGAGAGAGAGAGAGAGAGAGAGACATGTCTCAAATAGAAAAACAGATCAATGCCCAGGACTCATCCTTTTGAGCGACCAACAGATAGCCAATCTATCAGATGCACAGTTCAAAACACTGGTGATCAGGAAGCTCACAGAATTGGTTGATTTTGGGAGCAAATTAGATTAAAAAATGCAGGTTACCATAAAAGAGATGAAGGAAGATGCATGGAGAACCAACAGTGATGGGAAGGAAACTGGGACTCAAAACAATAGAGTGGACCAGAAGGAAGAAAAAAACAACCAAACAGGAAAGAATGGAGAAATACGAATTCAAAAAAATGAGGAGAAGCTTAGGAACCTCCAGGACATCTTTAAATGTTCCAACATCCAAATTATAGGGGTACCAGAAGGGGAAGAGGAAAAGCAACAGATTGAACATGTATTTGAACAAATAATAAAGGAGAACTTCCCCATTCTGGCAAAGGAAATAGACTTCCAGGAAATCCAGGAAGCTCAGAGAGTCCCAAACAAGTTGGACCCAAGAAGGAACACACCAAGGCACATCATAATTACATTAGCCAAGGTAAAAATGAAGGAGAGAATCCTAGAAGTGGCAAGAGATAAGGGGACAGTAACCTGTAAAGGAGTTCCCATCAGACTGTCAGCTGATTTCTCAAAAGAGACCTTGCAGGCAAGAAGGGGCTGGAAAGAAGTATTCCAAGCCATGAAAGACAAGGACCTATATCCCAGATTGCTCTATCCAGCAAAGCTCTCATTTAGAATGGAAGGGCAGATAAAGTGCTTCTCAGATAAGGCCAAGTTAAAGGAGTTCATCATCACCAAGCCCTTATTTTAGGAAATGTTAAAGGGACTTATCTACAAAAAGAAGATAAAGAAAAAACATGTAGAGTAAAAGGACAGCAAACTCACAATTATTAACAACCACACCTAAAGCAAAACCAAAAGAAACTAAGCAAACAACTAGAACAGGAACAGAACCACAGAAATGGAGATCACACGGAGGGTTAGCAACAGGGGAGTGGGAGGAGGAGAGAGGGGGAAAAGGTACAGAGAATAAGTAGCATAGATTGTAGGTTGAAAATAGATAGGGGGAGGGTAAAAATAGTATGGGAAATGTAGAAGCTAAAGAACTTATAAGTATGACACATGGACATGACTAAAGGGGGAGATATGGGTGGGAGAGGGTGTACAGGGTGGAGGGGAGTGAAGGGGGGAAATGGGACAATTGTAATAGCATAATCAATAAAATATATTAAAAAAGAAAAAAAAAAGAAATAGGTATTATTTTTAAAAAAATAAATGAATTGAGCCCTGGCTGGTGTAGTTCAATGAATTGAATGCCGACCAGTGAACCAAAGGGTCCTTGGTTTGATTCCCTTCCAGGGCACATGCCTGGGTTGGGCCAGCTCCCCAATAGGGGGTGTGTGAGAGGCAACCACACATTGATGTTTCTCTCCCTCTCTTTCTCCCTCCCCCCCAAAAGTAAATAAATTAAATTAAAATAAATGAATTGAAATATATTGACCATAGTCAGTTTTTGACAAATGCATTCATTTCCTCTTTATTTTTTTTGTAAAATTAAAAGAAGAAAAAGTTATAAAGAGATTGAAATATTTTTGCTTTGAATCAAAGGACTGCCCAGGTATATAAATACTGTATGAAAGTATTTTATGCACCAAAATTTAATATAATTAAAACAATAAAAATATCTCTCAGTGACATGCTAGGAATGTATCTTTATGAGGATACTTTGAAAATGGATCTCTAGCAGAGTTGCTTATTATTCTTTATTACAGTCTACAATTAACTGTGGTTTTACAGTGTCCCTCAGACAAATCTTGGTGCTTCTCATGTAAGTGTGAAACAGTATGGCGACACTGTTTCCTGAGGCCTGCTAGAGGCTGAAGAAAAATTATGAAAGGAATATTTCACATCAATTTACAGAAGTAATCAAGAAATTAGAAAATTCAGATATTTTCCACCCTTTTTTGGAACGCCTAGAGACTCTACAATAGATTTTAAATGTATTTCTATACGATCAGATATTCTACTTAATCTTGAAAGCTCACATTAAAACTTTGCACTTGCCTCATGCATGCACAATGCAAATGCCATCTTAATTCAATACAATTAGCCTTAATGAGCCCTTGGTGATCTCTCCTAATAGGCAACATATACAAAGCTTGTAATTACAGTGACTTACTTTTGTCAATAAGTAAGCTACCACTAGTTGACATCCACTTTTCTAGTTCCCCCTGTGTGTCTGTAATATTTTTTAAGATGCTGTTATTCAGTTTATTGGATTCAACCAATATTTATGGTACAATTATCAATCACTAGCTGAAAGTATTTCTTCAAGGTTAAGTTCAATTCCTCCAGAGCCAGGTGCCTAGGTTAAAATTCCAGCTCAAATAATTACTCACTATGAGACTTTGACAAGATCTCTGTACCTCACGTCCTGATTTGAAAACTGGGGATAATTATACTACCTGTTGTTGTGGGATTATGAAGATTAAATTAATTAACACATTAATGGCTTAGAACAATGTTCAGCAGTAAGAGGTCAAAGGGTGTTAGTTATGATTGTCAGGTGAAAAGCATGCAGTGGTGTTCCTGTATGGAAAATATAAAAGTCATTAAGTAGTGCAAGAAACTCATGGTCTGCTAGCGAGTCTGGAGGAAGTTGAAACAGAAATGATGGATATATTTCTCTATTTTGTAAATTAGATTGGTGCTATAAGCTAGATTGTAACATTGTTAAGAATTGAAAGAAAGGGTGATAAAATCCAGTTGGAAGGAATGTGAAAGAAAGGGGAGAAGAGGTGGCAGGGAGAGGGATTATTTTACATAAATCCAAAAGAATAAACAGATTTCCACAGGCTGAAGGCAGAATACCTTCAAAGGAGCTGCAAAGGACACTTGTTCACATGGAGGGGGTGCTGTCTCAGCTTAGGACTTGGCAAAATGCAGGAAGTTTTCTTTGTTGAAGAGCAGAGTGTGTAGGAAGGTAGAGCAAGATAAACCTGGAAAGATACTCTGGGGAACAAACACCAAGAACTCAGGCTGTTGGAACTAATACTTTAGACTTGATTTCACACCTGTTGAAGCTTTGAGTTTAGAATGACATGGGTGGGAACACTGGCCTCACCTTAAACGATCCAGTAGTCCTCAGAAAGTCACTTAAACTGTTGGAACATCAGTTACATCATTTTTGAAGGGAAGGTGATATGATCCATCACAACATTCTTTAAATAGAATGTGTGTATGTATACGATATTTATTACACAGTTTACTTTCCCAACTTATAGATACTATAAGCACAGAGCAACCAAAACACAAAAATCTTACGTACTTGGAATTTATAATGACAGCAGTGAAGGGAGGAATATGCAATAAACAAATTACATATGGAATATAGCATATTAGATGGAGGCAGTGCGATAAAAAAGGGGCACAAATGCGGGGTACATGTGGTGGTGAAAGCTTATGGAAATGTTCTTGTGTTTTTATTTTATCAGAGAAATGGAAAGCAAAGTTGCTAGCTTGAGTGAGGACAGTAATAGAGAAGATGGAGGGTGGATTACAGATGAGAAGCTATAAAATGATCATCCAGGTAAATGGGAGAGGAAAATGACTAGGAGAAAGTAGTGTGTTTGCCTGGAAAAAACTAATAGGCCAGTTAAGGTTGGGGTTCACTGGGACCAAACAGCATGCTTTTACTTTTTCCCCCAGCCATGTTCGTCTTTTCAGGTGGAAGCATGGAATAGATAGAGGATGTTGGCCAGTGTGTAGTTTTTTCTGGGGTAGGATCTGTCATAAAAGGAGACAAGGGGAAGGGAACTGAGGTATATTCAAGGGAGACCAATTATATGGTGACTCATGGTGTTACAGGGTACAGCCAAGAGGGGAGACCCCAAATGGGCTTTTGAAATGGGGTCCAGAACTCAAGGTGTCCAGATTTTAGGATGTCCTCACCCCCCACCCCCAGGTGTGGGTTGGGGGAAGGGACAAATGGAGCAGGGCCATTGAAAGCTGTTTCCCATAGCAACAGCCTTGCAGCTACTCTCTGGCGTGGCTCTCATAGATTTAACACATCTATGGCCTTTGGCTGGTTACATAGATATGTTAAATAGCTGTGGCCAAGCTCTGAGCCAGGGGAATGGGAGTAACTCCCCCACTAAGACGTAACTGGGGGACAGCTCCCCCAAGTTACAGTACCTTCGTGAGAACTTGGAGAAGATTGGCTCCATGACAAGGGGCCACACCTGCCCAGACCCTTGATGACGACCAAAGAAGCTAGAAAGGACAGCAGATTGAGGGCAAGTGTGGCAGAGCGTGGGAGGAGTTGGAAATGGGGCTGCAGAGGAAGATTGGCGCGGGGATTTAAACACAGACACGGCAGCCATTGAGGAGAGAACCACGCGGCTTTAGCAGAGTGGGGACTCCCGCAACCCTGCAAGAGGAAAATCACCATGCAGCATTAGCCGAGAACTGCCACTCAGCTTTGGCAGAGTGGCGACCCCCCCCCCCCCCACAGCTTTGTGGGGAGAAGCACGGGGTTTTGGCTGAGTGGGGACTCCTGTGGCCCTGGGAGAGAGGACCGCGCGGCTGGAGCAGAGATCCTGGCAACTCAGCTGAGGGTGCCGGAACCGAGGGAGGCCTACCAGCCTAGCACAGCTGAGCCATGGACTCTATTTCCTTTTCTGAGATATGGTACTTTGGACTGGGCAAAGGGGGAAGGAAGGACTGTGTCTGTTTGTGGGTGTTTTAAGGGACTTTGGGATTTTTGATGAAGACATTAGGTCACTACTTTAAGTTTGTATAGCATTAAATAAACATTTCCTTTCGTTTTCACGAATCTCTGGCATTAAGAGACATTTTTCCTATAGACGGTGGACATAATGGACCTGGAGGGTTCTTTCAGTAATAGTATATCATCCCAGCCCCCCGCCCCTTGTTGTGCTCTGTAACAATGGCATTCCTAGGTAAGGAAGACAGTGAGGGCATGAAAATAATGATGGACAGTGAAAAAGTGTTAGGAGCGATAGACTACAGATTCCAATGGAAGAAATACTGTTGAAAATGAAACACTACAGTGTATGATTTGGAAAAGAAAACAGTGTGGTTAGAAAGTGGCTATTGGTAATGACATCTATTACATGACAATGGGAATAGGCATCTGAGAAATTTTGAAGGACAAGATGATTAAAAGAGAGAACAAAGTGCTAGTAGGAATGGATATTAGAAAGAGAAGTGTGCGGATATTGACATCACTAAGAATTAAGACAAGAGTGTATTTGGAAAAAATATCAGTGAACCAGGAGCTTAAATCTTTAGCATATAAGGGAAATAAATGGGGAACTGGAAATTGACTGTAGTAAACAGTCATGGGTAATGTTGTCTGAACATTTTTTTCAAGAGACAGGAAGAAACAACAGTCTAAAACATGCAAGAAATAAAGGGTGATGAATTTCTTTCATCACCATAACAGATTTTGGGGGGCTGCTTCATTTACAGATTAAGGCAAGAATGTTAATAATATAATAATGATAATGCTAGTAAAATTAAAAGATTGAGAGCTTCAGGGAAAAAAATGTGTGCTTAAAAGACCACCAGATTTCAATTAGAGCATCATATTTGAGGGAATACTGACAGAAGAGGTTCAGGGTTCAGAGGTTTTGTTACTGACCTTGACTGTGAGAGGTGAAAGTTTTCAGAAGTGTGATAGGTGAGAAATAAGATCAGATTTAAAAAAGATATAAAAATCGACAAAATGAACTAACAAACAATTTTTTTTTTTAATTTTAAAGATTTTATTTATTTTTAGAGAGGGAAAGGAGGGAGAAAGAGAGAGAGAAACATTAATGTGCGGTTGCTGGGGGTCATGGCCTGCAACCCAGGCATGTACCCTGACTGGGAATCAAACCTGCAATTCTTTGGTTCACAGCCCGTGCTCAATCCACTGAGCTATGCCAGCCAAAACTAACAAGCAAAATTTAGACAGCCTCAGAGAGCAGGCTGAAATCTGTTGGGGCAGGGGCTTGCGGGGCTGGGAGGGGGACTGTTAAACATGGGCTCGGACAAGGGTGTGGTGATTGCAGGCATGTGGAGGGGGAGGAGGGCATGAGGGGATAAATGGTGATAGGAGATTTGATGTGGTGAACACAATTTCCAGTGTACAGATGATGTGTTGTAGAATTGCACACCTGAAACCTGTATAATTTTGTTAAATACTGTCACCTCAATAAATTCAATAAAAAGGAATAAAAATGCACATGGGGATCAGAATATGATAATGATGGATGTTTGGGAATCCTGCTAGTCTTCACATACATATGTATGAGCAGGTAGAAGTGGAAGTCTGAGAATTGTGGGTACAATGAAGGATAAGGGCTCACTAAGATTACCCTGAGTTTTCTGGCCAAAACTTGTCTCAGCACCTTTACCCTTCCTCATACATTACAAATGTTAGGGTTTATCAGAGCTTGATTAGAACTTCCTTAAATCTCTAGTACTTTGCCTCAAAAACTCGCTTCATCTTTATACTTTCTGTCTTCTCCACCTTTGCTACATGATGAGAATCATATTTTATACACATATACATTGAGCCTCCTCAAATACATTTCTACACACATTTTCAGTATATCCTCACACAAGCTCTTCAGGAAACAGTAACTTTCCTAAATAAAATTCAGTTCTGTGAATTAATCCCATTCCCTACTCTTTCCCTTGGAACTTAATTCTATCAATTACTTCTTTTTTTCTTGAATAAAAATCTATACATTTTCATTATGGGTTAAAATCCTTGAGGGGGATGACATTCAAATAACCACTACAATGACAATGTAGCAGATAAAGGATTGAATTCTAGTCTTTATACTTAAGACTTTGGGCAAGTTATTAATGCATATGAAGATTAATGGCCTAGGTAATTGTTGTAGAATTGAACATGTTAGGGAAGCAGTTCCATAGTGATACTGTAGAAAGGCCTTGAACTTACCTATTCCCACAGACACAAATATATACCTATGTATACAGCAATTCCCTCTGAAGGAGGACTGAAGGCTGCCCATTGTTAACATGAAACCATAAAAATCCCAAGTAGTCAAAGATATCTTGAGAAAGAAGAACAAAGTTGGAAGAATTATACTACCTGATATCAAACTATATTATAAGCTTATAGTAATCAAAACATCATGGTGCTGGCACAGAAAACAGGCACATGTAGATCAATGTAACCCACACCTATTTGGTCAATTAATCTATGACAAAGAGGCAGGACTATATAGTGGATTAAAGACAATCTTTTCAATTAATGGTATTGAGGAAACTGGATAGATACATGCAAAAATAAAAATGAAACTAGACCGCTTTCTTAAACCGTACACAAGAATAAACTCAAAATGGATTAAAGACTTAAGTATAAGACTTGAAACCATAAAACTCCTAGAAGATAACATAGGCAGAAAAGTCTTGGACATAGCTCTTAGCAATAGTTTTTAGATATGTTCCTTGGACAAAGGAAACAAAAAATAAACAAATGGAACTGCATGGAACTAAAATGATTTTGCACAATGAGGGAAACCATTAACAAAATGAAGGCAACCAAATGAGTGGGAGAAGATATTTGCCAATGAACATCCAATGGGGGGTTAATATCCAAAATTTATAAAGACAAATACCATATGATTTCATTTGCATGTAGAATGAACAAGAAAAGAAACTGATTTATAGATACAGAGAAAAAACTAATGATTTCCAGAGAGGAGAAGGGTGAGAGATTGGTAAAAAAAATGAAGGGGAATAAGAGGTACAAATTCCCATTTATAAAATAAATGTCATGGGTGTGTTATGTATGGCAAAAGAAATACAGTCAATAATATTGTAATCATTGTTATAAGAACAACATAGTATTGTAATAACTATAACAACAGGTCAGACATCATGTGATCACATCATAAGGTATATAAATGTTGAATCTCTATTTTTACACCTAAAACAATATATTATATATTAATTATATTTTAAGAAAAATAAATTAAAAATTAATTGAATGTGTTAAAATTTGTGACATGTAGCACAGTGTTTCATACATAGCAAGATCACAATGAATGACAATTACAATTATTTTTAATCATGTGCCAACTCTCTATAGTATTTGATGTTACAGAAGACCATTCTTTTACTTTGTTACTCTTAAACCTGTGACCAGGTCAAAGATGTGTTGCAAACGTTTAGTCTTTTTTCCCTTTTACTTTCTTTTTTCTCTTAGCTTTACACATTTTCATAGAGCTACAGGAAGCATCCCCAAGCCCTTGATTCCCAAATTTGTCTTCCAAGTTTCAAACATGTACTTCTCACCTATACAAACCGCCTGTATATCAGAACAACTAAGGAATACTTTTAAACATCCTGGATCCTCTCCCAGATCAGAATCTCTGAAAACAGGATCTGTTATACTATGCTAGGACAAATTTAGAAATTAATGATGTATATTATGAATCAATTACTTTGTCAAAAAAGCGCATTACTGTATTTTTTTTCCAGGGGAGAGTGAGGACGCAGCTGCCCACTACCACAAATTGTCCAGTGGAGTTTCCCACATTTGGGAAATCACAGGGGCCAGCACATCCAGAGTGCAGCAGATAAACCTCACCCAGGGAAAACTGCCTTCATGGTCATGGTATCCCCTCTGCCAGGTAAGTATTGTATTTATTTTTTTGTGTTATTTTCTGATAGAGCTAGAACAATGCCTGACACATGATGGTTTAATAAATATTTATTAAGTAATTTTTTTAAAGATTTTATTTATTTTTAGAGAGATGGGAAGGGAAGAAGAAAGAGAGGGAGAGAAACATCAGTGTGTGGTTGCCCCTCACATGCCCTCTGCTGGAGACCTGACCTACAACCCAGGCATGTGCCTTGACTGGGAATCGAACCAGCGACCCTTTGGTTTGCAGGCCTGTGCTTGATCTACTGAGCTAAACCAGCCAGGGAAAAATAAGTAAATTAATAAATAGAAATAGAAGACAATGGAAAAGGCTTAATAGAACAATGATGAAGAATGAGGTCATTAGCAAGAAATACGTAACAGGACTCCTAAAAGTGCATGATGACTCCTGAAGACGATTTTTTGGCATGACCAAATGGAGGGCCATTAATAGAGTTACATGATATTCTTTAACAAAGTTTGGCATTTCAGGATTAGAAAATTAATAAAATGCAGAAAAGAAAACATAAAAAGGGGAATTGACAATAAAGGATAGCAGAGCAAGGTAGGAAAGATTCTAGGTTGGTCCTGAGTGTTGATTGGTCATGGATGAATTAAATCCATGTAATTCAAACAGCTTTTTTCAACTATAATCTTCTTTGACTAATAAAGTGTTCAAATTTCAGGATCATTTTGAACATTTTCTAGAAGTATTTAATTAAAAATAATATTTAAAGTACTTATGCACTATGTAAATTAGTACATTTTCCCCTGTAAACACAGTGGAGGAATACCTGGGTTTTGGTATTACACATTTTTCTATCATCTTGTTATCACTCATATTTGGAAACCATATTGCAGACACATCCATATGTTACCTCTGATTTATATGCATGTAATTGAACAAATGTTGCTTTAAAAGTGTTGATTTAAAAAGTTTGATTCTGAACACCTGTTTAATTAAAAAATTACAAGAAAAACCAGAAAACTTAAAAAAATTTCTCTTTTCCTTTCATCTAAAAGACAAAATGTCAAAACTGTACTTATATTTTTTATTTTTAATTGTTGTTTAAGTATAGTTGTCTCCATTCCCCCCCCCCCCCATAATTGTTTTTTTAATTTTTAAGAACATTGTTGACCCAGCTGGCGCAGCTCAGTGGATTGAGTGCGGGCTGCGAACCAAAGCATAGCAGGTTCGATTCCCAGTCAGGGCACATGCCTGGGTTGCAGGCCATGGCCCCCAGCAACTGCACATTGTTGTTTCTCTCTCTCTCTCTCTCTCTCTTTCTCTCTCCCTTCTCTCTCTAAAAAAATAAATAAATAAAATCTTTTTTAAAAAAGAACATTGTATTGATAGTTCACTCCCATAATCCCTAGCAGAAACATTCCTACATTTTTATAAGTAGATACAGCTCTTCTGCAAGCTTATTATGCTATTTTAAATAGTGAAAAATAAACAATGTGTATAATTTTTATTAATCTATAATATATACCAGTATTTCCATTGATCTGCTATATTCAAGAGAATAGTGACAACTGTGGGTTTACTCTTCCTCTAAAAAGTTTAATAGACATAGTAAGGTTAAAAAATAAAACTATAGATAGTAAAGATTAAAGCAATTCTTATTACAAAATGACATGAAAATAATTGGCATGGTCTCTAAAAATAGCAAATGCAGGTGTACAGTTTGTGAGTTCCAATACTAAGCAAAGGAAAAAACAAATGAAACAGATGCTCGATTGTAATTTCACCAATGCTACTAGACTTTTTAAAAAGTACAGAAATGAAAGCATAGTTGACTCACTTAGTTGCTCTTATGCTCCCTAAAAATGGAAATACATCTTAACATTTCTTCTATTTTCTCAACACAGCTGAATTTAAAACAATGCTTGAACATGAATTTTTTAATTGTTGAATGAATGAACATCCAAAACAAAATTTAAGTCATTCTCCTAATATGTTCTTGGGATATATATTTCAGTTTAGAGTTAGGAGACAGAAACTATTTAAAACAAAATTTCTAAAAATACTGAGTTCTAGCCTTTCTCCTATGTGTTGCAATACTAATTCTGTGAACACTGATGGTGTGACATTTATTATTATCTCTAAGTTTTGTTTGTAGTTGAGTTAGAGATGAAAGATATAAGAACAAGGTTGAAGGTGACAAGTCCAGCAGGATGTGTGAGGTAAAATGCTCTGTGAGACTTGCACAGGAGCAGTTTGGAAGGCAGATGATACATGCCAGCACCCAGGTAACGGTCTGGATGGAGACAGGCAGAGGAAGGTGAACTCTGGATGTTGAGGAGGAATGACAGAGGTATAGGAGATGAAAAGCAAGATTATTCTGGAAGCCACAGCAAGCTTCCAGAGTGAAGAGAATTTTCAAAAGATAGAGCAGTCATCAGTTTAAAATACCATAGTAAAGTCTAGTAAAAACAGGCAGAAATTGGATACTGTCTCAATCATTTAATAATATTTTAAAATAATTTATATGGACATTCTGTTCCACTAGGGATTGTTACAGGCTCACAAAGGATAAACAAAATAGTGGCTGATCCAAGAGAGCACACAATTGAAAAGACAAAAAAAAAAATAAAATAAAATAAAATAAAATAAAATTTTAGTGATTGCAATATAATGTTAAATTCTAAGATACTGAGTATAGATATTTACGTATCTCCTCAGGGCCATATTGTTGATGAAAATCTTCAAAACAGTGTATTTTTAATTAGATGATTAAAACCACATGAAGAAACAAAATATGTTATAAATATTAAGAAATGAATACCTATCCTTATGTTAATGATTTATTTTTTCTTTTTATTTCTAACAACAAAAAATAAATTTTGGAAGTCAATGGTTCTATCACTTCAGTACATACAGGGGTACCTCCATACCCATTGTTAATTGGTTCTGGAACTCATGAGGAGTGCCGAAACCACCGAGTACTGAACAATGAAGCATATTCTTTTGTGGGGTAGCAGCGTGACTCATTCAAGTTGTAGCAAGTGTGACAAGTCTCATGCAAGCACTGAGAATAAATAGCTGAAGAAAGTCTCTTCAGCTATTTAAGAGAGTATGCAATAAGGTTGTTAACACTGTACAGGTATAAACCAAACTTCGGGGTCCACCTGTTCTTCTGTTCTTGCACTGGCTCCCCTTGACAACATACATGACCTGACAAATATTGAAGCGGCCTCCCATTTGCACTACTGTAAAAAGCCATTGACCATTCTGTCTCTTGGTGCCTTCATGCTGCCTTTGCTTCTGGCAGTTAGATATAGAAGGATTCGCCTGCTGGTTTTAAATAAAGCCTCTAAAACAAACAGGCAAGCAAGCATATCATCACCTTTTCCAAATGCTGGCCTTCACTATCTAATCATAAACCCCAGGGACCATTTTATTTTATTCAGGTTCCTCTCTCCTCAAAACTGTTTCTTTCTCCCTGCTGTTACAAAATAAAATTTCCCTTGCAAGTAAATTAGGTAATATTTATTGAACAATTCCTATGTGTGAGGAATCATTCTAAGAGCTTTGTATTATCTCATTCAGTCCTAATAACAAACTAAGTTAGGTAATATCAGTTCCACTTTAAAGATGAGGAGAAGAAGGTATGAAGAGATTGGTTAATGGGAGGGCCTGGAGTAAAATGTCAGCTTTCAGATTCCACAGCCCTTGCTCTTCACCACTCTCATCAGTCCCCATCATTCCCCAAAACAACCCTGAGGAGTGAACAGCTTGAAGGTGGCTCTTCCATGAGCTGTAGGTCAATCAGACTAAATGGTTTGCTCCATTAATAGTATGTATAATGATATTTCCATAAAAATGATCATCTCCTCTCAATTAGGCTGAATACAGTGAACATGAGATTTATGAATAAATGGTACTCAGCTTTTGGCTTAAATGTCATTATTCCTTTGGTATGACTTTGGCTTATTTATTGTAAATCCTTGAACTCCCATTTCTTTGTCTGTAAAATGGGATTATAATGCCTATCTTTAAAATAGAAATATTCTTTTTTGAGTAAGTAAAATAATGTATGTAAAACAACCAGCATAATTCACAGAGCACATGGAAGGCCACCACTTAGTATTAATTTCTTTTTTCTTTACCTATCTATAAAAGAATAAAAGTAAACAATCTGATACTGTGTTTCATTCACTAGGTAGATTCCTTCTGTAATGTAGAGATCCAGATGTGGAAGATGGTCCTGTTCAGGATTTTAAACACTGTATATAATAAACAAATTTCCCCTATAAGCTACCAGTAAAAATTAAAAGCTAAACCCATGCTATGCTAGTTGCAAATGCTGATTGGTTTTTTTTTTTCCTCTGAAGTGTGTATGCACAGGTAAACTCTAAGAGAATCTACAATGAAATGTAATACTTCCATTTGGTAAAATAAGACACAGCTACTGCTGCCAAGGACTCTATAATTTAATGTAATAATTTTTCTACAGCTATATTAAAATATATTTTATTGACTTAATAGTATTAGTACCATGATTACATTTGAAGTTCAGAAGCACAAGGTTTACATTCATGATACAATGCTTAATTTTTAAACTCTAAGACTATAAGGAAACATGTCCCCATAGCTATGGGTTATCTATACTACATGTTATTTTGTATTGAGAGGAAATTTCAATGTCATGCCTGGTCTTAAATCTGTTCAGAAAATGTAAGTATTTTATTAAAGGTATTTGACTTGTATCAAACATGGAACAGCTATTTTTTTTTTGCTCAGCTATGCAGATAATTCAATTCTCCAGCTTTTGTTCCTTTACAATGTACACAGACAGCAAAAATTCCTTTTCAGTAGCACTTTCTTTAAGTGAAGGAAGAAAACGAATTGTTTACTTTCTACAATAAAATGCCCTGGGTTTGACTGCATTCAAACTCAAAGTACAAGTATTTCAATTGTTTTCCTAGTTCTGGAAATGTGTAGTTTTTGCCCTTGAGTGAAAGAAATGAAATCTTAACAGTTAACAGTACACTGGATTCCATATTTCTATCTGTGGACATACAAAGTCTGTCTAGAAGGTATCCAGCCATGTAATAGGAAAAATAGAGACATTTATTGAAGAAGATACAAAATACAAAAGACACACAAGACAGTGAGGCCTCAGTCCCCTTCAAAGTAGGCACCTTGGGACCTCACTCAGTTCTCCCAATCACCATCAGCTGCCCTTTCATATTTTCCTGAACCTCATTGATGGTCTATAATCTCTTCCCTTTCAAAGGTGATTTTAGTTTGGGAAAATCCAGAAGTCACAGGGAGCCAAATCTGGGCTGTAGGGGTTCTGAGTCACCTGGGTGATTTGATGTTTTACTAAAAATCTCTGTATGAGACATGATGCATGAGTGGGTGCATTGTTGTGATGATGCTGCCAATCACCAGTTGCCTATAGCTGTGGTTTCTGAATCATCTGAATAGTTTTTGTAGAGGAATGTTCAAGCTTAATGCAAAATTTAATGCAGATTTGTTGTTCTACTTGCTAAGTCATTTTGAATTTAATGGTCACACAGTACACATGCTCACTCAGTGACGTGTACTGCCCCCACTGACTAGTACAGTGAAGTCATCATTGTTCACACATGTGCATTCTCCTTGGCTGCCAGATTACATCAAATCAATTTCATGCAAACTGTTCTCGTTATATTAACAAAGTCCAGTGACCTTTTTCCCTGACAGACCTTGTATATACACATTTAAAATACAGAAAGCAATTTCCAATCCAACAGTTTGTTCTGTACTTTACCTCAGCCTAGAATTTACATGAAGGATTGGCTTAAAAAATACCTCTCAAAATACGAATAAGAGACTATAGAATATTCACTTTGCAATAATATCTTGTATAAAAATAAAATTGTTTTATTTTAACTTCGCTGAATTTTAAGAAAAAGTTAGAAGTTATAACTGGATTTGGGCCATGTAATAACAATATACCTATCAAAAATCTTCTTTGTCTCATATACATGTTACATTTTTGAAAAGAAGAATATACATAGGAAGTATAAAAAGACAAAAAACAGATTCATCAGTATGATCAATGTCTACAGAGTTATTTTGGTTACTTTTTTTCCACAAAAGTCTAATAAAAGTTTATTTTTTAAATCAAATTTATAAGACAAAGCCTGGCTGGTGTAGCTCAGTGGATTGAGTGTGGGCTGTGAAGCAAAGTGTCGCAGGTTCGATTCCCAGTCAGGGCACATGCCTTGGTTGCAGGCCACGGCCCCCAGCAACCACACATTGATGTTTCTCTCTCTCTCTCTTTCTCCCTCCCTTCCCTCTCTAAAAATAAATAAATAAAATTTTTTTTTAAAATTTATAAGACAAAATAAGAATTAATGATGGTTTGTAAAACCTACTGAGAATTTTAGAATTACAGAGAATATATCCAACTAGAATTGCCATATTTAATAAATAAAAGATTTTCATATGTTAAATGCAATGTATGGAACATATGAATACTAAAAAATCCATTTGAAATTCAAATTTAACTAGTAATGTTATATTTTATGTAACAACTCTAAATTCCAACTTACCTTTTAGTTGTGTTCCAAATATGTTTAATAATATATTTATAAACAAAATGCACTTTTAAATGATTTTTACTTATTCAAAATTAAGTCCTCCTTTGTCTCTTGTCTGTTGTTGAACATACTATATCTATTCCTCCTTTAAAAATTCAGAACACTTTCTAATTTTGGCACATGTTCTTAAACTCACAATAATGAACTTGTTTTGGCATTATTTTATTCCCCATTGTACGTGATTGCTGCCCTAGAAAGAGTGTCACATTTGCTATGTAGGCAATTGTTGTCCATTCTCATATACTGGCAGCTAAAACAGGGGCTGGGGTAGGGGCAATGCCCCTTTACATGCACTATTCAGTCTCACATCTTCCCTTACTCTCCAACACAGATTCACAAACAACTTTTCTCCCCCTTTCTCTCCTTCTCTCTCTTTCTTCCTTCCTGCTAAAGCAGTGTGGCTGTGATAGTTTTATGATAATGAATAGAGACAAATGTGTAGAAAGTTTGTTTTTGTTTTGTTTCATTTTTCATCCTTGATAGTTAAGAGTAGGGACCAAGGGCGTAAATGGGGCAAGGCTCTGTGGAGGAGTGTACATGGGATTCTTGCTACTGAGTAGGAACGCCAGCCAGGGAAGTGCTTATTGCATTTATGAGCTAGTGCAGGGATAAAATCCAACAAATTTGGCCTACAAAGTATGTTCTTTGTCTTTAGAACAACAACAAATACCAGTAGTGCAATAAATGTAGAATATGAGATGAAACATTTCTGGAAGAGGAAGGAAGAGAATGAATTGTTTTTTTTTTTTTTCTTTTTTAATATATTTTTTTTAAGATTTTATTTATTTTATTTTTAGGGATGGAAGCAGAGGGGGGGAGAGAGAGAGAGAGAGAGAGAGAGAGAGAGAGAGAGAGAGGGAGAGAAACATTAATGTGCGGTTGCTGGGGGTTATGGCCTGCAACCCAGGAATGTACCCTGGCTGGGAATCGAACCTGGGACACTTTGGTTCCCAGCCCGTGCTCAATCCACTGAGCTACACCAGCCAGGGATAGAATGAATTGTTTAATGATAAGCAAATGCAGAAATCCCAAATGAACTTTCCTCACTGATACATTTGTAAACTAAACATCAAGAAAACTTTCTAGGAATTAACTTCTGTTAGATCTTTTTCTAATATATAACTCTACACCTAAGGACTTGCTTGGATAAAAAACCCAAAAGGCATGTATTCACTTCAATATCCTTCCCTTAATAAAAATCGAACTAATCCAAACTCATTGATGTGTTATACATCTTAAAAAAGTCCTTTTAAAATTTCCACTAAGATTTACCCCAAACATAAAAGTATTGTTTGCTTATTAAAATTTGTTAATATGCAATTTTCCTGGGTTAGCTGAAATATTTCCCAATTTCAATGTTCAATTTACAAACTACTTTCCAGAAACCTACCTATTTTTCTGATAAAATTTATATATACAATTATGCACACATGTATGTATGTTTGTGTCTTTATTTTAATAAATATAATTACATGGACTTGTGCATAGACAGTGTTTACATAATTCTTGAATGACTTAAATATTTAAAATTTGGGTACATGAAATAAATACGCTAAAACTTAATATAAAAATCCACTGAAAAATTTAGGGCAAAATCTTGGCATTATTTAACCTAATTTTCAAGAATATTGTTCACTTTTCTTAAAACAATCTTATTGGCAATCATGTAGTGGTTGAGTGATTTTTTAAAATATGTGTGATCCAGATGTCATGTACATTCAGATAAAGACATTTTATTAAGAACAACATTTTCATCACAGTCCTATGGGTAATTTTTACAAATAAAGTAGCCCAATGTATGGTCTTCTTTAGTTAATTCATAGATCAAAATGTCAATCATTCAAAATTTGTTGCTCCTTTAACTCACTGAGTGGGGAGATTCCTTTGCTAGACAAAGTTTTATGGGACATATTTAATCATCCCAGTCCCAGGCTGAAACATTGCTACAGTCTAGCTGGGCAAATCATTTAAACCTTAATGCAAGCTGACTGAAATGCCATGGGTTCAAGTTCCAGTTCTGCCACTTGCCGGCTGATTGATCATGGGCAAGTTACTCAGTCTCTCTCTGATTCAAATTCCTTACTGATAAAATGGTGGTAAAATTTTACTTTTGTTCATACAGTTGTTTTAGGTTTTTTTAAGATTTTATTTATTTATTTTTAGAGAGAGAAGGGAGAGAGAGAGAGAGAGAGAGAGAGAGGGAGAGAGAGAGAGAGAAACATCAATGTGTGGTTGCTGGGGGTTATGGCCTGCAACCCAGGAATGTACCCTGGCTGGGAATCGAACCTGCAACACTTTGGTTCACAGCCCATGCTTAGTCCACTGAGCTATGCCAGCCAGGACTTGAGTTGTTTTAGGTTTTAAATTATTTGATATTTGTAAAGTATATGCATAGTGCCAGGCACATGGTAAGTGCCATGTGTTTGTAAATTTTTGTTTTACAAAAAAAAGTAAGTTCTAAGTTGTAAATTCTTGAAAACAAATCATATACAGAATGCAGTAAAATCAGGACTAGCAAAAAATTAAAATTCATTACCATTACAATCATGAAATATATATTCATGTTTGTAGATTTAAGTTACATTAAGATTTGCTCTAGGCCTTTTTCACATACTTAATTTAATCCTTTTTACAATTCTGTGAAGATATATTATTATTAATTTACAGAAGGAAAAAATACCTGAAACTTAGAGAGATAAAGAAAATTCTTCTGGATAATAACAGCTGAAAAATGATAGACCTGAATTCAAACCCAGTTCTAGAGACTTTAATTTCAGTATTCTTTCCATTATGTAATAGGTACTGTAGCATCATGAGAAGGGCTTAGATATGCTCTGCCAGAAGCTCATGAAAAGTTACTAAATTTAAATCATTGCAACTGTGAAGAGCACAAGTTGAGTTTTATTTCTTCTCTCATCTAAGTAATAATAACCATCATTTTAAAGAAGCTACTATTGTACAGGATGCTTTACATATATTGTCAAGTGTTACAGCACAATTTATATGTCATTGTATGCACAGATAAAAATATTTGACTGAAAGTGATTAAGTAATTTACCGAAGTATATCATGATCTGGTTAGATGGGTATCAAACCCAGTTGCATTGAGCTCATTCCACTAAATCATATTATCTTTTATTCAAATACCTCTAGGTAAGTGAGAAGATTTTTTCATAAAAGAAAATCTCAGTTGACATCTTCTCTATGATATTACAAATCATTCCCACATTTTCTACCATAACAGTTTTAAAAGCATTAACACTTATACCGAATTTCTATAGTGTCTTCCAAATTTAAAGATATGGGATTACAGGAACCCACTGACAAGACTAATTTATAGACTAGTAATTCTCTTTTCAGAATTTGACTTTGAAAGTCGAGAAGAGTCAAAAGAAAATGAAATAGAATAATAAAGTAGGAGTATGGTATTTCTAAAGAGCAAATATTCTTAGAGCAAATTGCAAAGATTAGGAGGTCAGAGAGATGAAAATTTTAGAACATTGAAGGGGCTATTATATCTCATTACCTCTTGGTCTAAACACTGAGATTGGGTTGAAATTCAGTTTATATGCATAAGGTAATTTATATTCACAAAAAAGTTATAGAATATGATATCTGACTGACATTAATTTTCATCTCTGATCTTTTAATTCTGGGTGATATAAACAATCTGTTAATCTACCCTGAAACTCTATGAGATTAGCAAAGGCTTGCTGGGGATATAGGGGGAATGCTTGTATTAGGTAGGAAGAATTGATAGAGCTTGTAAAAATAGATTATTTAGTCTTGTGATTCCTGAATTTCTTCAGAGGACTGTTAAAACCAGATTCCTGGCTCTCCTGACACTCTGTGTGTTTAACAAATGTCTTAAAGAATTCTGACGAACAGCCAATTTAGGTACAAGAACCTAGGCTAGTTGAGAATCCTAGTTAAAATAAATAGTAAAATAAGTAAAAGAATTCTTTGTAAACAGAATGTTACAGTTAGAATATCAAGCTTATCTCTGAAAAAAATAGAAGATGTGGCTAATAAGATTCCTTAAATAAGTAATTTCCACATTATTTGTGTAAACATTTAGAAACCACAGAAAGGTTTTAAACAGAAAGGGATGGCAAGAATCCATAGCATTGTGCTTGAAAACCGCTACAAGTAGAAGTGTGAGGAGGGTGGATCTGAATAAGGGAGGAGAGGATGCAGAAAGTAGGAGGAGGCTCTTGCCATAATCAAATTGAGAGTAAATTCTAAACTGTGTGGTTTGAATGGGATAGTAAGAAGAAAAAGAAGTGACAAATTTAGGTGATAACCCAGGTTTGACAGACTTTGAATAAAAGAGTGGAATTAGTCAAAATGACCCCAAGTTCTTTAGCTCCATTAATTGCAAGAATGTTGGTGACAAGGGTAGAAGGAAAGCTGTGACAGTTCTTTCTTTAGCTTCAAGTAGAAGTTCATTTACCGAGGAGTGGGAAAGAAAAGCAACTTTAGAAGAAAAGTGAAGAAAGATGTAATATTTAGTTATATTGTATTGCTTGGCAAAGTTTAATCCCTAACAAATCAGAGATTTTTCTTTCTGATATCTAATTAGAACTTTGAAAGCATCTTATTATCAATGATATGTATAAAAAAGTTAAAGTAACTGTCAACTTTTTATTTCTGTTTGCTTTACTCTTTCAATCTTCTAAAGTTCATTGACTGTGGCATTACTTATGCTATAGATAAGTCTGTATGTGTTGTGCAAATGTCAAATGCATGTATTTAAATATTTAAATTATTGAACAGGGAAATTATTGCAGATATCTCTACATATGTACATGTGAAAACTATACTAACTCAATAGCAAGGCTTAACATTTGTTTTCTTAATAGGTCTGAAAGCTAGAGCTGTGCAGCAGTATTCATTTTTCATAGCTGTAAAGTTTTCATAGCTGTATTTCACATGGTAGGGAAAGATATGAATTTTATACCAAACCAGGGAAAATCTCTCTATACTTAATCATCAAGGACAATGGCTTAGGTCATAATTTATTCTCCAGCATTCAAAGTTAGCCCTCTGAAGGTTGCTCACTTCCATATTAAACTTCTGTAAAAAAAAAAGGTATAAAAAGATTTGGTAACAAACCAAGTATATTAATCATAACTCTAGGCCAATCTGGGGCATTCAATTTAAGGATTCTCTTGAAGCACTTATGGAAGTTCTCTATATCTTTAAAATCATTTATATATGCCATTATTTTATTAATAATGACAAAAGTTAGGTATCCCATTTTGGTCAAAATGCGGACATTTCTAAACTTTCCTATTCACCACATAAATACTTTAATACAGAATGTTTTAGGCAAGACTGCTGAGAGATCGTAGGGAAACACTAAATTTTAAAAAGTAGAATAAACATTTCTTGGTATCTCTCACATAGACATATTTCACACTCAAGTTAATAAAGTCTGAGCTTGCTTCTTCATTTTCTTCCAAGTGATTAGCCTTCCAATTGAAGAAAACAAAGTCAAATGCAATATTATACAAGTTTTATGAAAAACAGAGACTATGAGACTAGCTATAAACCATTCACTTTACAACACAGTCAAGGCTAAGACCTGGGCATTTTGATTCTTAGTTCATTATTATCTTCACTCTAGTTTATTTAACTTTCATTTAGAATTCATGTACAACTAAATGTGTAGATTATTCAGAAGTCCTTAATTTTTAATAATTTTGGAAGGAAAATTAATTTAAATACTCAAGTAGCAATGATTTTTTGAAGTTGTAACCCTTAATTATTATTTTAGTTTAGGTTTGTTTAGTACAGTCAAAGTAAAAATACTTATGCTTTAAAAGACAACCTGATCACTTCAGCCTTTATCACATTTCACATAAGATGTTTAAATACCATTTATGTTCTACAGTGCATTTAAAATCAGTGAGGGGTAGAGATACATTTTACTTGACCAATAGAAAAATAATGATTCTAAACTGGCTCTGAATGCACATCATGTAGTTTTCATCTTCTGACAGAGCAGTATTTCAGAAAATGACAGCGAAGAGGAATTTACAGCAGGTGCATTACTACTTGGGAACTAATCTCAACCACATGGCTCTTAACATGAAAAATGGATTTTAATAATCCTGGCTCTATGAGTTGTGTGATCCTACCTGGTGGCAATGCGATTAGCCACAGCCTGAAAGATTAATTGAGATATATAGTGCATGAGTACATCTAGTGAATTTCAAGCTACTCTGATTATGCCACAGTTTGCATAGTTAATGCTGCACCCTTATAGTTAAAAAACAAACAAACAAATAAATCAATATTCTGCTATGACAAGAATGAAAACTTTTCTTTCCTTAGGTCATTAAACAAGTCACTTAAACAGTATAAATGTCTTCCAGACATAAGGAAAGTTTTAAAAAGATGGATAGATGATAAATAGATAGGTAGAGCCAATCAGAGATTTTAAAACTTATTCCATCATTATGTATATTATTTAAAATAACATTTTTTTTCAGAAAAGAAATAGTTTCTGACATCAAGAGATCAAATTTAGGAATTGAGAAATTTATTTTTTAATTTTTTAAAGATTTTTATTTATTTATATTTAGAGAGAGGGGAAGGAAGGGAGAAAGAGGGAGAGAAACATCAAAGTGTGGTTGCTTCTCTCACACCCCCAGTTGGGGACCTGGGCCATAACCTAGGCACATGACCTGACTGAGAATTGAACCAGTGACACTTTGGTTCACACTCAATTCACTGAGCCACACAAGCCAGGGCAAAAAATATGAATTTTAAATCTATAGGCTAAATTAATGAAGATGAGGCTTTTTGTTATTTTGCAATAAAAGAGAGGGGTAGTGAATTACCTTTTAAAATAATGGATAATTTTCCATGGTATTTACAAATATTGTTAATTAAAAGAGCAAACATGCTACTCAATTACCACCTATTAGTTTTTAATTCTTATTAAGTGATAATAATGAAATATTTATATTGATGAATTAAAATAAATCCACCAGCATTGTGGTAAGGAAAGCATTTTAATAAAATTAATTGCTTGGGTGCGGGACAAAGTTTTAAGAAATATTTTTCTTAAAGTTCTAAATAACATATATAAGTGTAAACTCTACTTTTATTATTATTATTTTACTCATCCCTTAAATATCACTATTGTTATTTTCCCTGTTTATCTTTTTATCTTTTTTCTTTATATAAAATTCTGGATGATCACATATGTTTTCATGCTTTTTATGCTTTTAAATTATAACCAAATCTAAATCTTCAGACCTAATACCTCAGCTCAATTACCAACATTTTCCAGTGTGTAGGGTGAATTTTCCACCTATGTAGCCAAACCCATTGCCCACCCACCAAATTCATTCCCCCTTCCATGTCTAGTCCCTGTGTAAATTTATAGCAGTTCTAACCACCCAGTAGAAAAAGAAACTTTGACATTTTCTTTAACTCTTTCTTTATTTTAATCTCTACACCCAACAGAGCTCAATTACTAAATATTTAATGAATGATTAATATGTTTCTTTAAAAAGTCTTTTCTTTGGAAAAGCATTGATGACATCCCTCTATACTCTCATTAAGGTGTTATTTTACTGAGCTTTCAAATCACTTTATATTTTGACAGTTCTATTATCATTCTCATTAAAAAGCTGACTTTTCAAACTGATCACCCTCTGCTCTGCTCTCTGCATTCAGTTTTCCAGCCAAACTACACTCTTCCCCATGCTCCAAATAGGACCTTCCCTTCCCATCTCTAAACATACTTGCTAATTTATGACTCCATGTATAACTGCATTCCTTTTAGCCTAGGTGTCTACTTATCAAGGGAAATGAGATGCTCAAGGAAAAGCAAACTTTTCTAAAGTCAAGAAATGGAGCCACACGCTTGTTTAAGTAAATTAAGATTCTTAAGAGCTGTCAAATATGGAATGACTATACTCCAGACTATAAGGCTTTTAACACACACATTGAGCAATCACCTCTGTAGTTGTATCATTGACTTGACCAGAATCATGGAGTCACTTCCAAAGGAAGGGAGAATTAAAATTTCAGGGATCTCCATTTGGGAATTGTGAAAATAACACTGGCTTTATTTAGAATTTTAGAAATTTCAAAAACTCCTTTTAGATCATATCTGGACTTATTGACTCCTTCTAGGACACCAGAACCAAAGGGAATCCCTGAAATTCTGAAGGACACCATGGTCCCCTACAGTCCATCACAATTTGTTCAGAATATTTATTTTCACTCTCATTTTATTTACAATCCTACACATGAACCATATCATACAGAACCATTCCTAGTGGTATAATCTCAAGGTTGTTTTAAGCTAACGACAATGAAATAGTTTCAGTAGTTACTCAAATGCCTGACACCTGTGTTAAGTGAAAGGTTACATTAATTAATAGCCAATACTTCTATATGTTGAAGTCTTATCAATGTAGGCATTGCTTAAAATGTGTAAATACATGTGTAAGTGGCTTTTGGAATCAAATTTTAATAGTTGTGTCAATCTAGGTGTCTTTAACTCTCTGAGACTCAGATTTACTCATCTTTGAAAGGAATAATGCCTATTTTATATGATCTTTGTAAAGATTAGATATAAAATCTTTTTTCAGTACATAGTATACCTTAAGCACTTAATAAATGAAAAATGTGCATATTAAATATTAACACTTCACAGAAACATTTTCCAAATAAAAACATTACCAAGATAAAAAGATAATTTGAAAGAATATGTATTTATATATAAATTTTAAAAATCAAATAAACATTAAAAGTGTAAAATCATTATCATTTTAAATGGGATAAAATATGAGTTATAAACCTGTTGCTTTGAAGTTGACATTTTCACTTATTTATGGTAAACTGTGGTACAACACTTTGTGTTTCTTTGGTGGCAAGGCTAGTCATAGAATACGGTGTTTTGTATTTCTAAATTTTTCATTATTGTTAGCTTTTTCTGCCTCTCTGAAATATGTATCTTAAAATGTATGGTTGGGTAGCTGAAGCAGCATTTATATTGAGTTGGGGCTACACAAAACTTTTATATGATAAATATTTATAATTAGATTTATTCCACCTGCATTTGCATAATGTCTTGTCCTTGAAAAGATCAAAATTTCATGAAATTTTATAAAATGAAAATTAGTAGGAGCCTGCTATTTTCTTTGTTATTAATAGCTGTATCCCCATTACTGAAAAAAACAAAACTCACAAAAATACAGTAAATAAATGGGAAAAGTGACTTTGTTCATATCATAAATTTATTGGTACCTAGTAACTCTGAAATACCTCTTAACACAGAATCAGATGTAGCTGTATGAAGAAATTTTGAGTAAAATAGTGAAACAAGAAGAAAGCAATTTCAAAAGCTAAGACCAAGAAAGAGTCAAAAGCAACAGATACTACTCATCTTTATAGTTACTCTGTTCAGCAAAATCTGTTTGTTAGAGAAAATTTCTAGACAATGAAGTAGAATTTTAAAAATTATTTTTTCTTAGTTCAAAGTAATATATACTTATTAGAAAAATATAGAAGCAAAAGTGAAAATTCAACATTTTCTACTTCTTTCCATTGGAGATAATCATATTATATTTCAAAAATATTCAGAATCTGGATATTTTATGCATATTTTAAGATGAATAGATCACACATTACCCACAGATTTCTAATATGATTTTTAAAACATTAGAAATACTGATCTGACACTAAGTATGTTACTTAATGGTAATTTTACATAATAGATCTTACCTCATTTTAACTTTCTCTATCAAGTTTAAAAATGGCATTTCTTAGAAAATACTAAATTTATTTTATTTTTTGTTCATATCTTTCCATTAATATATCTTTAATTTATTTCAACAATGTTTTATACTACATGTCTCTAGAATTCTGTCAATGTTCATCTCTCTCTGTGATAATCTGCCTGCAAACTCGAGCTGGGTTGGCCTTCTCAGAGTCCCAAGTTCATTTCTTCAATCGACTCAGGGAACCCACTAGGCTCTGCATGGGTTCCCATTTCTCTGCACTGTGTCTTGAAAATTCATTCTAATTATATAAAAGGGCATGCTTAGAATGAATTTTTAAAAAGAGATTTTGTAGGAGAATCATCAGGAACCAAACAAGAAATATTTTATTATGTATTTCCAAAACTTGGCGAGGAGCAAATTGGACATCAACTTTCTCCTCTTATAAAAGAGTTATCTAACTTTCTCAATAGTTTTATTGTGCTTATTAACTCTGTGTTGGACTCAGGAAAACAAAAAGTGTTGTTTTAATTTTATTTTTGTGCTTACAACACTAGCACTTTCTTCAGAAACTTTCTTCAAGACTCTTTTAGATATTTTGTATGTATTTTTTGGGGATCTTGTCCTTTGTGAGCTGTTTATACAATTTAATTTTAATAGACATCCAACTAGGATGAAAAGATTCACTGCTTTGCCACACAGAATGATTTCATCATTATCTTGATTGTGGTATCACAAGAATCAGCAATTTTAGTTTTTTAATTTTTACTAATTTTATAACATGGGAAAAATAAGATATTTAATTAATTTTGAAGACATTTCTGTATAAATAAAACAAAATGAACCTGCTGATGTGTCCGAAAATGTCATCATGCAATTCCTAAAACAATGTATTCAAAGGAAGTAACTGGTACAGGGAAGGCCTTTTAGAGGTGTGAACATATAATGTGAGAATATGTGGGTCGTTGTGAAATCAAGAATTGCCTTTGTCACCACATGTATGTAAAGCTCCAGTCAGTAAATTCATTTAGCATAAGATGAAGAAGATTAAGCTGGTAAAACTATGAATATTCATGAAAATATACTTACTACTCAAAATAAGTATAATTTATTAAAAAGTGGTTCTAGGTATTGAAATCTCAGAATATTTTTAGAAAACTGTATTTAACTTATTAAATACATTTGCTCTTTATAGATTTCTCCTTAACAAATTATTATAAAGAATCAAATTACAAAATTAATCTTAATTAAATTATCTTATCCTTTTTTCCCCATTTAATTATTGGAAAAGTAACGCACCATAGAGAGCTTCAAGATTTCAGTGGCTACTACAACAGTGATCAAATTAAGAGCAAAAGAATTAGGTAGTGAAAACCCAACAATTTCATTTCAGTGATTTAAAAACTGATGAAAACATAAACTACCCTTGTTCATTGAGTTAAAAAACATTGAGTGAGATGGACATAGAGGGTATTATGCTAAGTGAAATAAATCAGACA
This sequence comes from Phyllostomus discolor, assembly GCF_004126475.2. Taxonomy (NCBI): domain Eukaryota; kingdom Metazoa; phylum Chordata; class Mammalia; order Chiroptera; family Phyllostomidae; genus Phyllostomus; species Phyllostomus discolor. The sequence goes on along the minus strand of NC_040908.2, from coordinate 99,874,439 downwards.
GAGAAAGACAAATACCACATAATTTCACTTATACTTGGTGAAATATAAAGAACCTAAATAATGGAATCTAAAGAATGAAATAAGTGTACAAACTCAAAACAAACTCATAGATACAGAGAAGAGCCTGATGATGGCCATAGAGGAGGGGGCTTGGGGAACTGGGTGAAAAAGGAGAAGGGATTGAGAAGTACTAAGGGGTGGTTACAAAATGGCCATGAGCATGTAAAATGCAGCATGGTGGGTATGGTCCATAAAATTTTAATAACTATGAATGAGGGCAGGTGGTTGCTTGAAATATAGAGGAAACCACTATGTAAAGTATTTGTTTAGCCATGATGCTGTACAAAATAGAGTTGAATGTAACTGTGATTAAAAAATAAAATTAAAAAATACATTTAATGTAACAATGTGATAAAGGTTAATATAGAATTGTCATTTTGTATTTTTAGAGAAACTAATCAGCTGCATAGATGAAAAGATTATCATAAGAGCTCTTGGTGAGTCTAAAAGAAGGAACAGCTTCACGATTCCTATTTTACATGATATGACTATTTTATAACTGTTTATTTTAGAACTTTTATAGATTTTTATAAAAATTACAAAATAATACAGGGAGTTACACTCAGTTACACTCAGTTTTTTCTATTATTGATATCTTATGTTTAGTAAGGTGCATCTGTCACAATTAATAAACCAATATCAATATATTATTATTGCTTAAAGTCCATATTATATTCAGGTTGCCACAGGGTTGTTTAGTGTTCTTCCCAAGTTCCAGGATCCCCTATAGAATACCATATTACATTATTCATCACATCTTCTTATGCTCCTCTTGGCTATGATAGTTTCTCAGCTATTACTTATTTTTAGTGATTATAACAGTTTTCAGGGGTACCTTTTGTACAATGACTTCAATTGGTCTGATATTTTTCTCATGATTTGCCTGGGTTATGGTTTTGGAGGAAGACTATAGAGATAAAATGTTATTCTCGTCAAACCACATCTAATGTACACAGTAGAACATGACTCATTGTTGATGCTGACCTCAATTATTGGACTGAGTTCGTGTTTTCAGGTTCTCCACTGTAAGTTACTTTTTTCCCCTCTCTTTTCATACTCTGGAATTACTATGCACTTTCAAGATGTGGAGAGTTTTGCTCTACTTCCTTAAGTGCAGAATATCTACATTAACTATTTGGAATTCTTCTGTATAGAAAATTTGTTTTTTCTTCCCCATTTTTATTTAATAAAATTAAGTATTTTATCAAATAAATACAGACATATATATATATATATATATATATATATATATATATATCGGTATAGACTCAAGAATATACATTTTATACTTTGGCTATTAATCCAATATACAGCAATTATTTTATTGCTCAAGTAGTTTCAGCTTTGTCCATTGGGAGCTCTTTCAGTTGGTTTCTGTATCCCTTTGATGCAGGGGATAGCATAGAAAGAACCATGAGACTGTTTGGCTGTTGCTGGCCAGCAGCTAGTGTCCTGGTTGCCAGGCAATACCTTTTAACACTTAGGTAGCAGCTAGGAATGAGCAGCCAGAGGGGAAATAAAGGCAGGGCCCTCACCATTACAATCTAACAGAGAACTTACTATAGGAGGCTAGAAGCGAAGGAAGACACATCTCACTTGCTGTTGACCCAGTAGTCCAGAGCCTGGTTCAATAATAATGCTGATAAAGACATGCTAATGTTACAAAATGCTCCAAGGTCATAGTTGATATTTTTTCTTTTGAGGATGGATTGCTTTTTTAAAAAGTGAGTGAAATAGATGAGATACACATATACAGAAAATGTTGGATTCAGATTAGTCTTTTTTTCTAGCTCATATTCATGATTTTTCCACTTTAGAATAAACATCAAGGTATGGGGTTAGTGAGTAAATTATGTAGAAAGATTCTATCTGAATATACTAAATGTTAAGAAAATTCTTTTAAGATAAACAAGTAAATATAATAGACACTAACAACTGTATTGTGGTGCTTAACATATGCAAGTATTATTTTAAAACCTTTACATTTATTAAGTCATTTAATCATTGCTGAATTCCTATATGATAAGCATTGTTACTCATAGTCATTTTATGGAAGATGAAACCAAAGCATAGAAAAGTCAAATAATTTGCCTAAGATTACAACAATAGGTAGAGTCAAAATTTGAAATCTGGCAATCGACTCCTAGCATTCTCTCAAACACTGCAACACAGTCCCCCTTTCAGAACCTACAGGGCTTTTATAAAATGTAAAGAAAGACTGTCCCAACTGAGAGTCTTACAGACTCACAAATTGAGCCTTACAGACACAACTGGTTTAAGATTTGCCATGTTCAGTAACCTTTGTTTTCTTTCTGTTTTCATAGCGTGTATATCTTTGCCTCACTTACCTGATTGCCTGTTAGCACAGCATAAACCTCACTTTGAACATTAATATGCATTCTCACCTCTTAAAATGAGACTCAGTCGTTTGACTGGATTGACACACTTTCAGGACTAAATGGTTGAGTCAGATACAATTCCATACTGAGATGATGCTTTGGGATTCCATAGAAGAACCATAGAAGTGCTAGTCATTTTAGACATCATTTGAAGTCTCTTCTTTATATGTCACAGATGCTATCCTCATAGCCTTTTATGCATCTGGATGCATTTCCAAATGCTGACCTGAAAGATGGGTCACAAAGACCATGTACAAAATTAATTGATTTTGTATCCATAATAAACTCTTCATATGTCTATAGAAGATGGCTTTGGAAAGAGCATAAAAGTGTATGCAAAGGGCCTGGCATAACCCTATACTTGGTCTGAGCCATTCTGAAGGTGTGACCTCTTTTATTCTTTTCCACTGAAGCAGATGGCCTAGCCCTGCTGCCCTTCACCCTCAAATTGACCATCACTGACCATACAGAGATCTCATGGCCAGAATTTATTAAGTGAGCTCCACAGAGTTGGTTGTGCAAAGTCTGATGAGAGCACCCTGATGAGAACACCCCATTCCCTATTGTCAGGGCATGTTTTTACTCTCTCTGAGCTCAGTGCTACACGATTGGGAGATATGAAGCATTGGTGGGGCAGAGAATTTTACTTTCAAACTTGAACTTACCATAAATAAGGGATGAAATCTTAAAGTGGAGAACTTGTTGAATGTGTTCTCATTTGTTAGAACATGCTTAAAAACACTTACCTCAAAGGTGATTTTTAAACATTTTTAGTAAAATGATTGGTGCGTCATTAGTTATTAGACTTATAAATATTTCAAGTGTATAATGCAGCTAACAGTGTCTCTGTTCCAGTCTCGTATTCCAACCCCTGTGTCACTTAGATCAGGCAGGGAAGACTCCCATACCCTATGCAGGCAGGAACAATGATCCTTGTCAGCAGGAATCATTTACTGAAGAAAAAGAAACCCTCTTTCCTCTAAAAGAAAGATCACCCCTAAAAGATTTTAGGGATGGAAGTCTCTGAGAGAGGAATGAGAAAGGATAGTGAGAAGCTAGGAAGTCCCTTGGCAAGTAGAATAAGGAAACTTAAATAGCTAAACCCGGAGGCTGAGCAATTGACAGCCAGGTGCAGGAGGTCACCAGGGTAGAAGGCCTGGCAGGGGCAAAACCAGGAAAGCAAGAACCTCATCCTCATGGTAACCTCTCCTCCCCTGGCCTTTTCTCCCTGGAGGTAACATGCAGGCCTCAGCTCCAGACCCAGAAAAGCAGCAAAAGCAAGTGGGCAATATCAAGATTAACTGCAATGACTAAAGACCCCCTGCCCTGCCACTGACAATCAGGGGAGATCATGACCCTGAAAGTTACACCTAGAAAACTGTTGAATATTCTACTGAAATTCTCTCCTGGGGGCAGATTCCAGCCTGCAAGACAGAGATAAAAGCCTCAAGACAAAGGACCCAGCAGGCATCCTCTCTCTCTGGGGAGCAGCCTGCCCCTTTTCCTTTCCTTTCTTTTTCTCCTGCCTCTTTCTTTACAGGCACGTGTCTCCTAAACTCTAAGGCAATGGGCAGCTGGCAGCTGGTCCCAGGCCAATCTCCTGAACATGTCCCAAGGCCTCTACTTCTCTGACTTCCCAGTGAGCTAAGGCAGCCCAGCCTAGGCTCTCCTGTTGTTTCTCCTATGCTACACCCTTCCTTGTTTCACTGTCCCCAGCTTTAATAAATGTATCCTCATAGTCAACTGGACCTGTTGTGAAATTTTTCCTATATGAAGTCAAAAACCCACACACTACACCTGGCCCTAGGCAGACCTGCTCGGGGAACATAATCATCATTGCTAAAGACAACGAATGTCTGTCAAGAATGTATCATGTGTCCACTCTGAGTTTTAACCCTTCATAGTCAAAAGCCCAGTGTCTTTCTTTTAGATCCATTTGAGGCACTTGAAAATACACATACTGTACAAAACATCACTTGTCATTCCTATTCCCTCTATGGATCTGATTTCTATACTGAATTCTCTTTATCCATCATCCTTCTGAGCACCCAAACCAGAAAACCAAAAATTATTTTCAACTTTCGTACTCACTCTGTCTAAACTATTAATGATTATTTTTTCTTCAAGAGCTTATTTTTCATGTTAAGCTCCTGAATTTATCTCTATTGTTCTTTTACCTAATTCAGATCCAGATCATGGCTTGGTGGGATTTACATTTTCCTCATAACTAAACTGCATCTAATTCTGGTCTTCATTTTTCCAGTCCTCTGCCAGACCATGGAAAAGTATAGGTCTTTGTGTCAGACAGAACAGAATTTGTATATGATTCCAAAATGTCAAAATTACTGGGACTCAGAAGTTACTTAACCATCCTAAATGTCAAATTTACATCAGTTAAAAGGCAGATTTTAATGTATACTTAAGAGGGTAGTTTTGAGATCTGATTAATATCTATAAATTATCTAGTCTGGGGCCTAACATATGTTAGATAATCAAAAAGTGATACCTATAAGTTATATAAATATGTAATCACTATGTTGTATACCTAAAACTAATATCAACTATCGTTGAAAACTTTTAAAAATGGTACCTATATTTTAGATCAAGTAAAATCTAAAAGTAACATTTTCTCGTTTGAAAATGGTGTATGACCCCTTATGCATAAAAGAATCAGCAACCTTTTTCTGTAAAATGTTAGATAATAATGTTTGCTTTTGTGGACTATATGATTTCTGTCACAAACTACTCAGCCCTGTTGCAAAAATGTGTAAACAACCATAGGCAACACTACGTGAATGAACTTGGCTGTGAGCCAAAAACACTGTATTTACCAAACAATGGCAATAAGCCAAATTTATCCTGCTGGCCCAGAGTTTGATCTCTGATTGATAAAATCCAAGTCCCTTAGAATGACTTTTACAAAGCCCACTGAGATATAACATATGCTTTTTATATTTTTTAGCTTTGTCTTTCTCTCTCTTTCCCCCTTTTTATGTTATAGTAGCACCGAAGTACATATTGTTCTCTGCTACGTCATTTTCTCACACTCTCACACACAGTTCTTTCTATCTTGATCACCCTTTTTATCCCAGATGAAAGTTGTGCATGTTTATTCATCATGTGTTAGTTTGGGATTCATCTCACTCAAAAAGCCGTTTAGAAATCTTGGGTACCTGCAGATTTTTGGGTCTGTCTCCTTCCACAACAGGGATTATTATATCAGACTCATTTTCCTGCCTTTAGAATCTGACACAGTAAACATTTGTGGCACTAAACTGAACTTTCATGGTATCAAATGTATTCATTCCAAAGAGCAATTGGGTCACAATTTCTAAATCAAAACAACAGTCTAGTTTGTTAAAATCCTAGTAATGTATTCATTTTACATTTATACAATAAAATTCTTTTCTTGTCAACTATTACATTTGGGCACTACATGAGAAAAGTCCCATGTTCCCCACTATTCCTGTTGTCTCAGCCCAACCAGCTTTTGCTCCATCCTTGAAGGCACCAGCTCCCCTTCCACTGTGCACACTTCAGATCATCACCTTCACCTGTCAACTGTGCTCATCTTGCAACTTTAACTCAAGCATGTCTGTCTTTTAAACACAATATCATAGGTTGTACCTTTGTACCATGTATTGTAATTTTAGATTTTTTCCTATAATTTTTGATTAAAAGAGAAACTGAATCCTCTGCCCTATGCATAAGGGAGTTTATTTATTTATTAATGTTTTATTTTGACTCAGATTTCTCCAACTCTCAAAATTTACCAGGCATGTGATACTCAATGAATGTATTGAATACATAAATGAATAATGCAATTTAGCATTGTAATATTTTTCATAGTATATTAAAATGTAACAATTTAGCTATCTTTCATGTAACAATATTATTTAAAGAGTATTTCTTCTTTGATATAAAATATTATATATATGTCTTTTCAGGTCTTTGTAGTCATTGCTTTTCAAAAATAGCTAGAAGTATATATATATATATATTTCCTTATTTCAGAAATGTTTCTTTGAATGTTTGCCTATGTGATTATTAGAGTTTGAAACATTTATTTCCTTCATCTTTATATATACATTTTTAGTTTATAAATTCACATATTGAAATTTTTTCTCATTCTTCAGTGCTGCAAACCATCAGCTCTGATATATTGCATGGTTTCCACAATCATATTTTTAATATTCAATCACTACTTTTAGGTATAGTAATTACCCAACTAAGTGTTCCACAAAAGTATAGTTTTCCAGGGGATATTAGTAGGTGTTTTGGAATAAAAATAAGGCATGGGGGTGTTCCATGGCTAATGGAGTTCGATGTTAAATAAGCTAACTTTTTTCCTTACTACAAGAGGTTGTAGTACACCAATGTTTTAAATTGCCAAAGATAAATCATGTTGCCTAAACCTATTCAATTCTGGAACCATTTTATTGACCATAAACCTATTTAGAACTTTTATTTTATGCCTCATTGACCTCTTACTTAGCACTGAACTCTTTGAAAGTATTATTACATTGTGTTATTGCTCCCTTTCTCACCTGCTACAAGACTGTGTAAAGGATTCATGTTGAAATAAATTTTGCCCTCTTTATTTAATTGAATAATCCAGATTTTTTTCAAATAAATGTCTACCAAATTTTTTCTGTTATTTTGATTTGCTTTATATTATAACTATTCTGTTTACTTATATATGTCCATATAAATTATGGATTCTTCAAGTTAAAAAGGAATAACCATGTTCAATTTTTACAACTTGAATTATAAAACAAATAAGTGAATTAATAGCCAATCAAAATATCACTTATATGCAACTAATACCTGCAGGAAATTCTGAAAAGAACCCAAATAGCCACAGAATTACTTAAAACTATATTTCAGAATGCTGCTGGCCAAATTTATGCTTCTGCATATTAGAGACAGGCAAAAGAATTGATGCAAATAAGATTGAAATACTCTAGGGCTGCTCTTGTGTCACAGGACAGGACCAGCACTTGATTCTATTTTTACATTTGTTGAAAGACAATATGCTACATCTGGACATATTATTAAGACTTTTGCAAGTAACCAAATCGATTTTATGAGAACTGTCCGTGTACATAAAGGCAGCAGGATCTTACGTTCCCTATAATCTGTGTCTGCAGTGGTATCAATTACCCCTGAGCTACCTAAATGTAATATTCATTTTCACAAAGCCCAAGAAAGAATACCATGAAATACCTTCTATGTAACTTGAGCGATTAAAATGAGGTACAGCCCATAAAAGATTGCTAAGTGAGCATTTTGAAAATTCAATGTGTGCCTATGGGCTTGACCTTTAAGATGCACCAAAAGACCTATGATACTTCAACTTGAATGAGCAATAACTTAACCACCAAGAAAATAACTTCGCCACCAAGAAAATAACTTCAAAACTTTTTATTGTTTTTAAGAAAACTTTGCATACAATGAGGTAAATTATATGGGGTTATTAAACTATTTTATGTTTACAAGTAATAGTGTATTGTCAGGCATCTAATTACTTAGTAAATTTTAATTTCAATACGTTAAGTGGTATCATATTTACCTTATTAATATAATATTTAGTATCTATGAGTTGAGGGGTTCTTGGGTGCAGTTCTCTACCTGGAAAGGGCAGTTAAAGTACCCAACTATGACAATATTTAAAAATGTGCAGAATTTGAATTGTAGATACAAGTACATTAACCTTCAACTCTTTTTATGTAAAATACATGCGGAGGTGTGTAGGAAGATGAACTGAACACAGCTCTTCAGAGACTAATGGTGCTGCCTCTTTACTTCTCTTGAGTAAAATGGTTTCTGAGGCCTTGGCTTCCTGGGAGCCTAGACAGAAAAACTGGTGCAAGTACTGCACCCCTTTTGCTGGGTAAAGGCAGGCCCATGTCTGCTTTGTGGGGGCAGGGTCCTGAGAAGAGTGTGGGTGACTAAGATGAAGTTAACATTTATCCCAGGGTACCAAAAAGTGTCTAAACCAATGAGCTGAGGTCTTCAGTTTTCTGAGCTGGGGATAGTACAAGATTTCTACTTAAGAAAGCAGCAGCCCATTTTTCTTTACTGGCCACAGGAAGAGAGAGCCCACTCATTCCCTTTGCTTTTGGGTATGCAGATACCTAGAGTTCCCAAGAACACACACGGGAGCAGAAAAGAACCAACAAAGAGTAACAATGTCTCTGAGCTGGAAAGAAGGAAATTAAGTACATTATATGTTACAATGAAATAGTACGTATGAAAGCAAAAAAAATAGTTTGAAAAATATTTTTTAAAGTATTTCTAGAGGACTCAGGCTAGAAAAAGATAATTTTCTAATTAAAATTTCTGTAGCTGTTTAAAAAAAAGAGATATTAGTTTATTATTGGTTTAGAAGAGCAAGTTCAAGATGTATATCAAAGTGCCAAGTTAGAAAACAAAAGGAAACAATTAGAAACTCAGAGGAATTCTCTCCCTTCTATCTATCATCTATCTATCTATCTATCATCTATCTATCAATCATCTATCTATCTACCTACCTATCATCATCTATCTATAATATGAATCAAAATAAAGATATTTCATATACACAGAAACTAAAATAATTTATCATTATAAAATAATTTTATCATTATATAATGGATATCTGGAAAAAAAACAAGAACTAACATTAGCTAAGATCAACAAGAAAACAATTATATGTGGGTTGTCAGAATTTTAATACAATATTGTACTATGGATTCTAGTCAATGCAATAAGGCATGAATGAATGAATGAATTGAATAGGAATTTGTATAAATAAATGCTTTATTGTCACAAATAACATGATTAAAACTGATAAATAAGTTATAGGAAAACCACTGAACACATACAATAAACATGATGAGATCTATATAGATCAGCAATAAACAAAACAGAATAATTTATAAAATCATATATAATACCATTAAAATCATCAGCTAACTAAGAACTAAAAGAAGATATGTTAAATCTACCCATAGAAAAATAAAATGCCTTATTAGCTGAAATTAAGGAAGACAAAACACAGAGAAGTGATAGAGAAATATACCACATTTATGAACTCAAAGACACCTTTGAAAGTGCCAATTCTTACTCAAATTGATGTGTGGACTCAATGCACTACCAATCAAAATGTAACCTGGCAAACTCCTGAAATGTATATGGAAGTGCATATTGCCCAGACTAGCCAAAAACATAGCAGGAGAGAGGGCTGCCTGGTACCAACACCTACTATAAAGTTACAGTCACTGGGGAAATGTGATATTGACACAAGGATACACATATAAACTGATAAAACAATCCATAAATTGATTTTTACATATATGAACATGTGATATATGACAAGAAGCTATGCAAATTAGTGCAGAAAGTACAGACTTTTCAAGAAGTCATGCTGGATCAATTTATACCAATTCTGAAAAACATAAAACTGGACTCCCACTTCATGCCACAAATAATGTAAGGTGGAAAGTATATTAAAAAAGTGAAAGGTTTTAATACAATAAAGTATTTAAAACATAACACAAGAAAATTTCATAACATGAAATTCATAACATGTGGTAAAGAAAGATTTCTAAAACATGATACAAATGTATTAACAAAAAGAAAAAATAAATAGGACTAAAATAAAATTAGAAACTTTTATTTATTATCAAAAGACTATTATGATAGAGAAAACACAAGTCATGTAGTCAAATAGATATAGGACTAGTCATATGAATAATATTTGTAAAGCATGAAGTAAAAATAGAAATTATATCTTACATATATAACAAATACTTCCAAGTCAATAAGTAAAAGGCAGACAATTCAACAGAAAAATAGACAAATTATTATTATTTTTTATTTATGTCTCCTTGTATCATCTGAAGGTTCTATTCTATATGTGTGGTGGTTATATTATTTGGTGCATAGACACTCATATATTTACATAACTTATGAATTGTGACTATTATCAATATTAAATGACTTTTTTCCCCTTTAATGCTTTTCAGCCTAAATTCTCCTTTGTCTGTTGTTAGGATCACTTTCTTATTGTTTCCGTTTGCTTGATACATTTTTGCCATTTATTTGAGCTTTTTGGAGTGACTGTACTTTAAATGTGTTTTCTGTAAACAGTATAAATTTGGATTTTGTTTTATAAGTCCATCTTAAAATCCTTTTATTTTAAAAGACAAATTAAACCTAGTCAATTTATTAATATGACTAAAATGTTTGGATATAACACATTCATTTTTTGGTGTAATTACTGTGCATATTATATTTTACTTACTGTTTCTCTCAATTTATTGTGTCTTTTTTAAAAAATTTTCTTCTGTTGTTTAATGAAAGCAGGCTTCTATTGACTTATCTTTGTATTTATACTTTATAATCCTTAAACCTTAGCCTCTGCTTTTCATCTCAACTTAACACCTGGTATTCATTTTCAGATGGTATCCTTTAAATCACATCTATTAGTTACGCAACATTTAATCATCTCACTCTATTTAAAATTTTCTGTCTGTCTCTTCCCTTTTTATTTTGTATTTCAAGACTTTCTGCTTTGCCAAACATACAAAATTTGCATTCTGTTCATCCAGTCATATTTTCACCCTGGTTTTACAGCTATTTCCAGAATTAAATACATAGATTTAATGCTTGTCAGCATCCCTCTTGCTAAACATTTTCCAGTTACATAGTTTTTTTCATTAGATGAAGCTCATCACATAATAGACTATTGAGAACAGCTTGGACCTATGTGCCCTAGGTTCTTGCATGTTTATTTTCTATTTTCTGGACCCTTGAGGAAACAACGTTTGCCTCACATAAAATCCTTAACTCATAATTTCTTTTCTTTGTTTTTTTTTTTTTAAATGGCACTCCATTGTTTCTGCTTTGTATCCTACATTTCTTCAGAAGCCTATAGTAGGTCTAAAATTTGTTACTATTATAAATAGTTATAAATAATTCGATCTTTTTTCTTAGAGGTCTTAAGGATATTGTTTGTCATCTTTAAGATTAATTAATAGTTACTAATATATGTCCTGAAGCTTATTCTTTTAGCTCAGGTATAAAAAGTGGCATTTCAACATACAGATCTAATGTATTTTTTATGGAAAGTCATTAAATCATAATTTAAATATAATTAGTTCTGTTTCACTATAATTTCTACTTATACATAGATTTATAACAAATTTGTGCAGTGATATAATTTATCCAACAATTATTTATGTGTTGCATGCCTATTCCATGAGAGATGGGCAAATGTACCCAAACAACAATAATAAAAATAACAAAATAAAAGCACCAACAATATTTAAAGACAAAAAACTACAAAAGCATTAAGGAGAAAGAAAGCACTTTAGCAGCAGGATGACAACTGGATACGTGGTTGTGGAGAGTGATAAGGAGAACCCATGTTTCAGTAATAATGAGGCAAAAACCTAAATGTGAAAATGTTTGATTTGTTTGGAACTAATATTTCCCAAATGTGAACTTAATGATATCACAAGTTCATCATCTGGTTGATGATAATGCTTTTTCTAAAAAAAAACAAAGTCAACAAGCAAAAATTAGTACGAATATACTTATACACGCATATGCAAAAGACATACAGAAATCATCAAATCCAACCTATTTCTGAGAAATAAGGGGATACAGGTATAGGGGACCATTCTGCTGCATGGGGTGGGCCCAGCTCCCGTTTGGAAATGCACCGGACCCATGGTCACAGATAGGGTCTCCTGTGGGGAATCAGGCCTGCAATGTACCTAGGCCGTTTTGAGACTTGCTTTTGCTAAAACCTGAATTGAGGCAGCAAATGTTTACTGCATAGTAACTTCCTAAAATCCATGCTAACTCTTCCAAAGATGAGTGTAACTGGTTCAACCACTTTTGCCTTTTCATTTGCAAATATCACTCTTCTGTGATGTGATTAGAAGTATTGGTTCCTTTGATTTCTGTAAAAGGTAACCACCTAAAGCAAACCTGTGCATGGTAAATGAGGACCATCATGTAATGTGCCCAGAAAAGAAAGAAAGAAAGGTCTGTCATGGTGAGGGCCGAGGCTTTTGCTACCCTTGAGAGAGAAGCCATGCTTGCCCTTTTCCTCCACAGGACTCGGTAGTCCGTGTGAATGTCTCGTGTCTCATCCACAATATGGCAGACCCCAGAAGTCAGGGTCCGTGTCATAGAGGGTAGAATAAATTAACTGTTTTGAAGTAAGCAATCTAACATTTTATTTATTTTTTATATTTTTAATTACAGTTGACATTCAATATAACTTTGTATTAGTTTCTTAAGAAATGTAATCTAAGCCCTGGCTGGCGTAGCTCAATGGATTGAGCATGGGCTATGAACCAAAGTGTCACAGGTTCGGTTCCCAGTCAGGGTACATGCCTGGGTTGCAGGCCATAACCCCCAGCAACCTCACATTGATGATTCTCTCTCTCTCTATCTCCCTCTCTTCCCTCTCTGAAAATAAATAAATAAAATCTTTAAAAAAAAAGAAAAAAAAGAAATGTAATCTAGATTTCAATGCAGTTTTTGAGGTGTCTTTTCATTTAGGAGAATTTATGAATAATAGATTTAGGACAAGAAACAGAGTTAAGATATTTTCATTGCAAAAGTAACTAGAGTGGTATGACATTACATGTTGACAGGTGCCCCAATATCTCACAGTCATTTATTAAATAAAATAATAGTCATGTGCACCTGACTAGTTGTATCAGAAGTCATGTCCTCAGGGCTGCTCCCTGGGTGCACGGTGTCCCACTGTCAGGTGTGTACTTGCCCTTTGGATCAAAAGAACCTTCATCAGCTGTTGCTTGCAGCAGCAAACATGGCCTCAGATGCCTGTTGGGAAAACTGTTCCCATGAACATGTAAAGCAACTTGAGTGAGCATGTAAAACAAAACTTCACTACACTCACCACTGTGGCTTTAGGTCTCTGAGCTAAGATTGAACAGAGAAGAAAAATTAAAGAATGCAGGCACTTTTCTCTCTTTCTCTCTCTCTCTGAGTGATGGTTGATAAAATGATTTTGGAACTCAATAAGCAAGTTTTTGCCTGATACTCTAAGTGGATTAGTATCAATTTATTGTACAACATTATAAAACATACTTTTATTTTACAAAAACTTGTTCTGCTAGAGTTTTTATATGTTAATTTATTTAAAAAATTAAAAAAAAAAAACACTGGCCAGGTAATAGGAATTTACATTTGCAGCTGGATGATGAGCTTAAGTTGCTAAAAGTGTAGTCAACTATGTCATATACATATCTTAAAGACCTAGCACCATTCTTGCAATAGTGCAAAGCTTCAAGCAGTGTGATTAGCACACAACCAAATCCCACGCCATAAGGTTATATACTGCAGAATTCCTTAACTTATAGTACTTCTATTTAAGTAATAAATGTTTCCTTTGTATAGTTTGTGTTAAAGCCTTTGGTCTGTAGATTTCATTTGTCACAGCAGCAAGTTAGAGAACTTAGTAATTTTTTCTTGTTCTTTTTTTTTCTTAACAACCATAAACTTATGAAAAAAATCCATAGCTTCAGAAGGGAATGCAGATTCAAAGTCTGCAGTACATAAAATTTTATAGGCAGGAGCCCTTGTAATTTTATTGCATCAGGCTCTTCATACGTGCCAGCAGAGCATACACTGACTGCAGCTGTCTCGGGAAGGGCCTGTGAGACAGAAATATATTTCTTGGAAAAATCTGTAATGAAAAGGTATATATTTATTTCTGCATTGGTTTTAGCATTTCAGCTCCAGGAGGTTTCTGAAATTTTACCTTCTTTATTGTTCTATTGTCACACTTGATGTTTTTGTTGTTATGTTATAATTTTCATAGTAATGTTATTATTGATAATTCATTCTACAATCTTCTATTAAATCTTTCCCTTATTCTGGGCACTAGTGTGCAGAGCTGATTAAAAGAGAGTAGCTGTTGTATAAGAACTCATGGTCTAGCAGAGGAATTAGGTAACTTAATGGCCATTATAAATACACTAATACCAATGATAAGCAATCATTTAGAGTTTGTTATATGATGGATAATTTGATAGGATTATTATATATTTATTATTTTATTCAAAAATCACAACATCCCTGAATGGCTAAAACAAGAGAAGCATCTTTAAACTCTATCAAAGCTATAAGACAATGTACTAAAAATTATTATTAATAATTATATTTATGGAGAACTTTACATTTTTCAGTATATTTTTTCATATGTCAGTTAATCTTACACAATCCTGTGTAGTAAGAAATCAGATATAATTATTTCTATTTTGCAAGCAGCTGAGATGATATATTTAAGGTTCCATAACTAGAATATAGCAGAGTCTCAATTTAGTACCCCGGGCTGATATATTTTCTTTAATTTTCCTTCCATTGTTTTATTCAACTTTAATTTTAAAGAATTTCCACTTGGATTAATCTCTTTCTATTATCATTGGTAGTTGCTTCTACCAAGTTGCTTAACTTTTCTGCCAAAATCCATTAGTATCTTAGAATGACTAGTTTATGCTCCTGTTACAAATGGCTTCTCTAGGGCTAGGGTTTAAAAATTCTCAGAAATCTTCAAAAAAAGTAACCCCACTAATCTAGTTCTGTTGGGTAAAAAATTCTAATTTGTGTTGAAGGGTTTGCGGACTATGAAAAGGAATATTTTAAAATATTTCACCCATTAAGCATTTGTAGTAAGTAACCTTTCAGAGTATTTTAGGGTTTGAAGCAATTTTCACTACAATGATTCATTAGTTAGAAGGGACAATGGAGCTAACCACCTAAATAGAGCAAAGGGTGAAGAGGCACCCACAGCCTCCAGAGGTTGGCTTGAAGAAGTTTTTTATCTTGGGAGCAGGCCAAAACATGGGAGTGACAGGAAAAAGAATAACAAGCAGAAGAAATACCATATAGTAACAAACACTATTCTTAGTGCTTTGTAGAAATTGTTACCACCACTCAATGCAGTCATCATTACTGTTCCCTGCCATTTGCAAAGGAGTTTAGAATTAGTGGTACATGCCTGGGCCATCTGGCTCTAGAGTCTTTGCTTCTAAACACTGTTACACTCTCCATGAAATAAGACTTTAATGTTTTTCCATTTTTAATGGGGTTATCCCTAGAACATTTAAAATGTTTATCATCTCTGAGATATATAGCCATAGTTACCACTGGAATCATAGAAAGCTAGTAAGTGAGATCTTTGCTGTTATTCTAGAGCTGCGACTCTAACTATGATCCCAGAAAAAAGGACAACTTCTCATCTTCTATGCTCAGGGAGCCACACCCAGCCGGATCAGCCACCACGTCAGAAGGCTTCCTCAGAGAATAGAAAAGAAAGACTAGAAGAGTAAAATTCAGATTTTTTAGAATGCAGCCTTGGTGAAAAGAAGTTATTCCTACATTTTTATTTTTGTGATTGTTTCTTTTCCTCACAGCATAGAAACAGGGGCCAAAAAAAAAGTACAGTAAGGAATGCACTAGCCTTCAAGAAGCTGTGACTTCATTTGCTAAGTATGGTTGTTTATCAGTGGACTTGACTCTTCTTTGTGATACTACTGGAAAAGGAAAGAAAGAGTTGGGGAGCAATGGCAAGGAGAGTCAGTAGTTTTCCAAGGGTCCAGGAATATTCTGCTGAAATTATCTATTCCTAATGTAAGACAGACCTCAAGTATATCCTGTTGCTTGTGCAGAGTGGGTAAAGTTGTGAGTGAGGATTGTTTGGACTGATCATGCATTGGTTGCATATGAGAGAAATAAAGCTTGCAGCACCCCCCACATGGGGAACAAACCTGGAATGAAAACACTCATCAGAGAAGTCTGGGAGAGCACACTGCAGCCAGCACTCATCTGGGATGAGACCACAGACAAGATAATTTGCTAGATCAGCAAGGAAAGCCTCACAAGGAAAGAATGATAGTGAAGGATGGAAGAAATACTTCTTTTTCTTCCCCTTCCTTGCCCTAACACTGGAAAAGGTAGCACATGTAAAAAGGGCAGAGAGAAAGGTGTGTATCTGAGGTACAGACCACAGAGAAGTGTAACTAGTGCTTGAGAGGGGGCACAGTGGAAATTTGAAATAGAGTTATGATTACACTGGTACAATAAACAACATTGGATCATTAGAATAAGAAAGGGACTGTAAGAGTGAGAACAAGTGACAAGCAGTTATGGAATGTGATCACACTTTCATTTTGAGTATGGCTGATCAGCAAGAAAGAGAATTGTGATGCCATATTTGGGAAATGGGTAAAAAGAAATTCATATTTTTCATATGCACACCTTCAAAAACAGAGTTCTCGGTAAACCAGATATGTATCTATGTGAGTGTGTAAATTATTGTACACATATGATAGTTCTTTAATTTACAGAGGCAATATTATGTCTGTAAACTTAGTTTCTTTTCACCCTAAAGTATTACTGTTATCAATACGTATTTGAAAATTACCCTATTTTTATTTTATTCCAAAAATATAATAGATTAATCTTGAAAACTTCTATGAAATACCTCAGAGATAAGACAAATCTTAAATAATACATAAATATTATTTTCAGCAAGATATATTTCTGACAGTATTTTTTATGTTTTCAATAAAATAAGATAAATAGAATAATGGGACAGAATCAAGAGCTCAGAAATAAACCCAAGTATATATAGTTAAAAAATATTTGACAAGGGAGCCAAGAATAATCAATGGAAGAGAAGACCGTTTTCTCCAAAAATAGTGCTCGGATAATTAGACATTTGTGGCCAAAAGAATGAAACTGGACCCATTTCTTACACCATTTACACAAATTAACTCAAAATAGATGAAAGATTTAAATGTAAAACTGGAAACCATGAAACTCCTAGAACTAAACATAAGAATAAAGCTCTCTGACAAGGTTCTCCATAATGACTTTTTGGACATAACACCGAAAGCACAGACAGCGAAATAAAAAATGAACAAAGTAGGACTACACTGAACTCAAAAGCTTCTGCTCAGTAAAAGAAGCCAGAAGCAACAGGGAAGCAGAGGAACCAAGGCCCAGCTCAGAAGCCAAACCTACCTGTTAGGAAATCCATCCTGTTTATTTCTCACCATCTGTACCTTACTCTCCGGTTAAAATGTCAACAAAAATGCAACAAATGTACTGGCTGTGTCCCTTGTATGTCCAATCAATACCTTATTTTGAACTTTTTAAATTAAAAGTCAAGAATGTGATGATTTTCCTTCTTATAAGAGTCTTGCTCTGGCTGGTGTAGCTCAGTGGACTTAGCGTGGCCTGCGAACCAAAGCATTGCAGGTTCGATTCCCAGTCAGGACACATACTTAGGTGGCAGGCTATGGCCCCCAGCAACCGCACATTGATGTTTCTCTCTCTCTCTCTCTCTCTCTCTCTCCCTCATCTCTCTCCCCTCTCTAAAAAAAATAAATAAAATCTTAAAAAAAAGACAGAGTCTTTACTCCCATTGAACAAACAGAATGATTAGAAAGCAAAAGGACTGTGTAAACAGCAATAAAAATAATCCTCTATCTAGTTACTGTTTTGTTTTATGTAGTGTTGTGTTACAAGATGCTTTGTACTCTCAGTGTTCACTTTCTTAATCAAGCTAGAATTTGTCTTCGAAGATTCTGTTTCTCCTATACATTTATTACATTTATCCCCACCCCAGCACTAAATGTCCTGTCTTACAATCCTGTTACCTACGTCCTCTCTCCCAACATGCTTACTTCTCTTCAAATATGTTTAGCTTGTTTGCCTAGAGTATACATATGCTATCTTGCTTTCTTAACTCTAGGTCAGGTCAAAATTTTTCAGTTTGTAATTAATGCATTTCTTTTATTATATAGAGCAAGGCAAATTATATAAATTAGCATCCTCTGCTGTTCAACTCCTCCCACATACACCATATTCGCTTGACTAGAAAATAACATTTTCTCCCCTGTTATTCACATTTCTATACTTCTGAATTGGCATACCTTTTATAACTGAACTATATATTTAATGATATAACTTTATTTTTTTTCTATAAAGTTGGTTTTAAGTTATCTTTCGTCTTTGAGAGTAGAATATAAATCTCCCCTGGAAAAAAATGACTCTAGTGCTACTAGGAAAGATATTTTGTGGTAAATATGACATTTGACAGTATACTGTGTAACCAAACTTTAAAATGTGCACAAGGTGTATATTGAAGCATAACTTAAAAATTAATAAATTGCCTTGTAAATTCCATAAACTTAAATAAAGACAACTACTCCTCCAAATTATATAAACAAAAAAAAAGTGGCCTCTCTGAGTTGTTTTCTTAAGTTATAATCCATTAGGGTATCAATTAAAGATAAAGTTCTCAATTTATAATCAGTATGTATAATAGTTACAGTGGTTGAACAAAGTGTTTGTTCCTTAAGTGTACATATTCTCCCCAAATTGATCTAATAACAGAGGACATTATAATCCTAATATAATAAAATATTGTTCTAAAACAGTGGTTGTAGCCAAAATGCCAATGATTCCAGATTCCTAGTATAAGGAATTACTGGAAATGCTGCTACTGAAAATGCTGTTGCATGCTCTAGTCACACACTTGTCCCTGAAGCACAGCCCTCTCTGAATCCTGGAAATATCTGTACTCTACTGGTGGAGAAAAAAAATCATTACAACTTACAGTGTGTATTAATTCAATCTGGACACCTGTCATAGTGAAGATGGAGTTTGGTGATGATGCTTGTTACTCATCATTGTGTGGAAACTTGGGAAGAACAAAACATATAAACAATATTGTAGTTGTTAATTGTAATTGAAATGTCTACATATCCTTTGAAAACTACTTGGGATGTGTACAAAATACATTTCCTCAAATCCAAATAACATGACTAACCTAATCACAGATTACAAACTGAATGACCTAGTACTTTCACTGCTTACAAATTAAGCCAAGGGGCTTTACTATGCTATGCAGCACAGTGGTAACCAGCCACACATGACTTCTGAGTATTTGGAATGTTGCTCATCTGAACTTAGTATGTGTATGCTACATTTGGATACTCAGAAAAAAATTAGTGTAAGGTACACCATTAATAATATTTATATGGATTACATCTAAAATGACAATAATATTTTGAGTATGTTGGACTAAATCACATATATCATGAAATTAATTTCACTTGAAAATTTATATTTTTAATGTAACTTCTAGAAAATGTAAAAGTGACTACATAATTCACATTATGGCTTTCTATTGAACATCTCTAACCAATATGAATAGTGTATTTTGCATTGTTAAAAGGTGACTCAATATGCAACTCCCCATATACAAGCAGACATGGGAACCAAAGTACTTTATATAATACTGTATAGTTAGTCTTTTGTTTTATATGGTATTTTGTAAGTGCTATAATATATCCTCTGTAGTCATTTATTCAAAATCAGTAAGCATAATATTTCTAGATAAGGGAGGTTTTGTCCTATAGAGTAGGCTTCTCAAACTATAATCTATACACATATGAGTAGCTTTTTAAAATGCTTATTTTGAATCAGTAGCTCTGGATGGACCCTGAAATTCTTCATGTATGATAAGTGTTCGTGTGATGCTAATACTGGGATGGCTTGGGAAATTCACTTTGAGCTGCAAATTTCTAGATCACAGAGGTGTTCCAATGTACTTGAGTTCAGGAAATTAGGAAATAGTGGTGCTAAATACATACACAGAAGTATTTGAGCTTGTAAGTTAATACTTCATTACCATTGATAGTACTACACTTGCTTCAAATATTAAAATTATTTCAAAAATATTCTCTGACTGTAAGCACGCTTGCTATAACAATGTAGAGAATAAAAAAAATATAAACAAGAAAATGAGCATCACCTATCCTCACTACACTGAGTGATAATTCTCATTGCATTTTTATGAATTTGTGTCTAGTACTTTTTTTATCTGACTTGTTTTAATAAAATTTTGATAACATTATAAATACTGTTGTACAACAGCTTTATTTTATCTTCTTATGTTATATTCCCCATTTCTCAATATCGTTTTCTGTGCAATGTTTAATGGATGTTTATTGGGTCATACAGATATACGAAATATTCTTAGTTACTCCCCACTTATTAGTCACTTGCATTGTTTCCGATTTTATGCCATTATCAACAATGTGGTAATGAACAACTCTGATATTTCTTAGAAATATTTGTAGTGTTTAATTAAGCACACATTTTAGTGCTTATAAGTATATAGTAAAGAAGTACAGACTACATTAATACAAAATTATGAAAGATAATATTTATTTATATAAAACCAATTCCCTCCATTGAAATTTGAGCTACTTACATAATGCTGTGAACTTGAAAGTATTATTTGTTCTGAAACTAACAAAAATAATCAACTTGGTGTTGACTATTGTTTAATGATTGTCTCTATGATATTGAATTACTGATTTTCATATATTGCTTCTTTATGAATGAAAAATAGATATGTTCTAATAGTAGGCCTCTCATGTTTAAAGTTTTGGGTTCTGCCCTGGCTGGCATAGCTCAGTGGATTGAGCTCAGGCTGTGAACCAAAGTGTCACAGGTTCGATTCCCAGTCAGGGTACATGCCTGGGTTGTAGGCCACAGCCCCCAGCAACCACACATTGATGTTTCTCTCTCTCTCTCTTTCTCCCTCCCTTCCCTCTCTAAAAAATAAATAAAATCTTTTAAAAAATAGTTAAGAGAGCAAATCCTAAGAGTTCTACAAGAAAAAATTATTTTAAAAAAAGTTTTGGATTCTAGAATATTTAAAACTAGTTTTCTAAAAAACATTTAAGTAGCTTTGAAACCTATACATCCCATCCCAAGCAAATCTATACATATCAAATATATAATAATTAATGAAACAACATACTGTAATTTATAATAATGTTTAAAAAATTAAAACAATCCTAGTGTTTAAATTTTCATTTGCCCTTGACAATTAGTTACTAATGAACTGCACATCTGTGTATTACACTAATTACTAATGGCTTTGAGGAAGTTTAAAATTAACCATGATCCCACTGTAAGTCACATTCCTATTTTATTTCCACTATGGTATTCTTCTTTTAATTCCATTGCTGATTTATAGCAAAGATATATATTAGAAATATAGTTAATACTTTTCTATGATTAAGTGTTGAGGCAATTTCGGTGCTGTATTAGGAAAAAACTATTATTAGACATGATTTTAACTATCATCCCAAGTATTTCTGTGCTTTGGACCTTGGGCAAGTTATTTAATGTTTCTGACCCTATTGCTTTATGTGAAAGTTGGACTTAATAATACCAACATAACAGGATTATAAGAATAAAATGAAATATACTTGAATACCAGTATTATAATGGTTCTATTATTTTTTCCAAGAAAGAAAAGTAGGGAAATCAGTATATTTTCTTAGATGTGAGTGATTTTCAGAAGGGAATTTAGTTTTTCAAATAAACCCTTACACGGAATACTAATACAGAAAACATGACCAAACATGACAGATAGAACCACTGACGGGTGAAGAGGAAGAGAGCAACTATTGAGTGTGGCTCTGTTTGCATTTCCACTATGAATACGATTGAGGCATTTCTATAGAATTTAGAATTCCAAAAATATAATGAATAGTATAGACATAGAACAACTATTTTCCTAGCTTCTCAAGCCTTAAACCTTGCAGTTCTCTTTTATTCGACTATTTCCTTCACTTCCAACAAGTCATTTGGCTCTACCATAAAAACAAATCTTTAATTGATTATTTTATTTCCATGACACCAGTCACCACCTTAACTCGGG
Organism: Phyllostomus discolor; assembly: GCF_004126475.2. Lineage (NCBI taxonomy): Eukaryota > Metazoa > Chordata > Mammalia > Chiroptera > Phyllostomidae > Phyllostomus > Phyllostomus discolor. The sequence continues at coordinate 99,852,200 of NC_040908.2, read as the reverse complement.
TAATTTATCTATCAGTCAGTCTGTCAGCATGGTCTTTTTCTGTTTTATAACACATTTATTGATGTGCAACAGACATCTAATAAAACTGCACATTCTTAAAATGTGTAATTTGATAAGATTTAATATGTGTAAACATCTGTGAAGCCACTATCACAACGAAGAGAATGAACATATCCATCATCCCCAAAGATTTCTTATCCTATTTGTAATTCCCCTTTGCTCCACCTTCCAACATCTCTTCCAAGCAATCATTGTTCTGCATAACTGTCACTATGGATTACTGTCACAAAGCTTACACTTTGTCAGCTTGACATAAATAGAATCAAACAGTATTTACTCCTTTAGATTAGACTCTTTCACTAATAAGATTATTTTGAGATTCTTTAATATAGTATTTATCAATAGTTCATTCCTTTTTATTGCAAAGAAGTGTTCCATTGTATAAAGACACCACGGCTTGTTTATCCATTCTCCTGATGATGCACATTTAAGCAGATTCCAGGTTGGGGGTACTACAAATAAAATTGCTATGAACATTCATGTATAAGTCTTTATATGAACATATGTCTTTTTCTTCTTCAGTTAAATGCTCAGTGTAGAACCATACTAGATCCTGTGGTAAGTGTATGTTTAATATTTTAAGAAACTACTCAACTGTTTCCAAAGTGGTTGTACTTCACTATTTTACTTTCCTACCAGCAGATCATGAGAGTTAAAATTCCTCCCTTTACTCAGCAACTTGCTATGGTCAGCCTTTTACATTTTATTCTAACATGTTTTTAATGCAACCTCACTGTGGTTTTAATTTTGAATTTCCCTGGTGGCAACTGATGTCAAGCATCTCTTAATGTGTTTATTTGTCATCTGTATCATTTCTTTGATGAATCATGTATTGAAATCTTTTGTATCTCCCCCTTTTTTAATATTGGGTGTTTGTTTTCTTCTCATTTAGTTGTTGAGAGTTCTTTATATATTCTGTTTACAAGTATTTTATCAGATATATGCCTTGTAAATGTTTTCTCTCAGTCTACTGGTTGAATACTCACTCCTTTCATAGCATATTTGAGAGAAGAAGACTTTATTTTTAAAATTCCAATTTATTATTTTTTTCTTTTTGTATCATGTCTCTCATGTTGTAAGAACCCTTTGACTAATGTCACAAAGATGCTTTTTCTTATTTTTTATTACAGAATTTTTTTTAGTTTCAGGTGTTATATATAGGCCTATGATGTGTCTTGAGTAAAGTTTTGAATATGGAATGAATTCTGCATTAAGTTCAGAGTTTAGCATATCACAATCTGTTTCAGTACAATTTTTGAAAAGAAGGTCCTGCTGATAGTCCCTGAGATTTACATGTTTTATTCCAAAGAGTGGCTGATCAAATTTCTTCCATTCCCCATCCTGAAATCCCACAAATGAGTCTCATTGATGACCTTGGGTAAGGTGCACATCCCTGGGTCAATCAATAGGAATAGAGACAAATTATAAAATGGATTTTGCTGGAACCATGTAAATGATGTGCAGGATGAGATGGATCCTAAGGGAGGGGAGTTCTGGACAGGCAAATGATATTGTCTATATTTTTATGAAGTAAATAACCTAAATTTCTGAGGTGATACAAGAGTAAATAATGTGTTATAAACTTTCTAGTTTTGACACCTTGATGAAAATAATCAACTCTGTCTCCCTGAGATATTAAGATAAAATCACAATATAAAATTTAAGTCTGATCCTCCGAGAGTCCATAGAATACATCCCTCCATCCAAATCAGATTTTTGACTTGACTCCATTCTGTTGTTCTGTATCAGAGTGGACTTGACTTCATTTTGTGTTATCAATTCATCCAAAGATTTACAGAACCTAATGTAGAGCTCACGTTCCCTGACCGCCTTATGTAAATCGGCACACTCTTCCTTCCTGATCTTGCTTTCTACTTCACATTACTTGTCACAACTTGCAGTATCTGTTTGTTATTTTTTTGTGTTTTCTGTGGACTTTGCTGTTTTGTTAACAGCTATATCCCAGCATTTAAAAAAACAGTATTTAGTAAAAATAAGCATTTAAAAGATTTTAATGATCAGATATAAATTATGGTTATTTATATTTCCACACTGTTTTAAAAGCATATAAATGAATTTACAAAGACAGGATCTGTTATTGAAGGAGTCTGAGTGCTAAAACAAGGGCAAATCGAAGTCTTTTGACTCAAACTAGGAGTTTGAGTGCTTTTATAATACATTCAGCATAGGTCTAGTCATCTTAACTCAGCTCATCCTTCAAAACCAGTGATCTAGCACTCACGTTTACAAATTTTTCTTGAATTTTTCATGTACTGCTTCTCAATGCATCAAGTGTGACAGAATAGATGTAGTCAGTGAGTGATCAAACAGATGTTGCATTTGTGTCACCATTTACTGTAACTTGTCATAATTGACAGTACAACCATGCAATGTGTCAACTGTATAGAAAGTATTCTAGGACTCTTTGTGGTTAAAAAATGTTATGAAACACACTGGAGAGTTAAAAATATTTTTCTAAAAATAACGTCATTACTGGGTAGTATTAAGCAGTGGGGGAAACTTCTTGTCATGTTACAATGGTACGGAAATAATTTTTGTCACACGTTTTAGAGCAACCACAGATACCATAGAGAGTAGTTCAAAGGAATTATCATGCAGCCCCTGCCCAGTGCCTACTTCCAGTCCCTAGGTCCTCCATGAATTAGGAAACATCTCGAACCTCCACATCCCCCACACAAGTGAAGGTATTCTTTTTTGCAGGTGTGTGATACTATTCACTGTATCCATTATATGCTTTTAATGATATTCATGATTTCTGAAGATTATGCCTTTACAAGCCTCCTAACCCCAGTACTCTCTTAGCTGGCATTAGGGATATATTTTTTTGTAATTGGTAATAAAGTTTACACATAGATTTCTCTGTGGATTATTTCTGTTGGGGATTTGTGGTCTTTTATCAAGCTAGCTGTATTTATTGTTTATTTATTTGCATGTTTCTTTTTTATTTTTGACTCTTTTGCAAAGAGTATGTCTTTCAATCCACAAAATGAATTGTTTAAGAAATATTTACTTTGAAAAAACTCTTTGAATCAAATCAAATTAAATCAGATGTTAAACTCCTGTTCTTCTGAGATGGCAGAAAACTGTTGTTTGGGTATTTTGGAGGCTCTCTACAGTATCAGAAAGACTTACAAGATGCCCAAAAACCTAAGGAAGGGCTTTTGGTTTTTATTTAACTCATGATTATTTCTGACTTCCTATTTTTGTATGTGCCCTGACTGGAAATCAAACCCACAACCTTTGTGTATTGAGACTCTAACAGACTGAGCTACCTTGCCAAGGTTTATATATAAGTAATATATATTTTATATATTATATATAATATACTTGTAATATATTATTTATAATATAGACTATATTTATATGAAAATTATTAATAATATACATAATATATTTTTAATTAGTGAATGAAGCAGGACTGATAATTCAGTAGACTCTTAGGTCAAGTTAATCTTTTAGTATGCAAGACCAGTTTGAGTGATTGACTGACATTGCACCTGCTTGTTTCTACAGATTTCCAGATTTTTGTATGAAGAATGTAAACCTGGGTCCTTGAGAGGATGGACTACTGGCATGGAAAGAAGCATGCAAGAGTTTCTTCCCAAACAGGAAGGATACTCTCAGGAGTCTACATATTTCATATTTAAGCTATAGAATCTCTGTTGAAGGTTTATAAATAAATTCTTGTGTGTTTTTTAAAGATTTTTTATTTATTTATTTTTAGTGAGGGAAGGGAGGGAGAAAGAGAGAGAGAAACATCAATGTGTGGTTTCTGGGGCCCATGGCCTGCAACCCAGGCATGTGCCCTGACTGGGAATCGAACCTGCGATGCTTTTAGTTCACAGCCCAAGCTCAATCCACTGAGCTATGCCATCCAGGGCTAATTCTTGTGTTTTTTTAATGCAATTCATCTTCCAAGATTTATTTGATACAATTAATTTCCTTCTGGTCTAAACAAGCATTGCAGAAAATGTTGCTAATGTTCAAACTTTTAAAATACTTAATGGGCATTATTTTAGACAGAAAGTTTGCTTACAGGACATGTAGTTTAATACACAAGGTGGGGAAAAGTAGGTCCACAGTGGTGAGTACACAAAACAAAGCTTATTCTTGTATTATTATTTATTGATTATTATATTATTTTCCATACAAACAACTGTAAACCGATTTAGCCCCACCATGTATAAAACTAAGGTTTTCATTTTCACTCACCCAACCCAGTAAGTTCACCAGTAAATCCCTACCAGAAAGTCTGATCCAGTTGGAACCTGCAACATTTTAGTGCCATCTCTGTAACACCACCGCATGTGCCATTTGGTCCTCCTAATTGTCTCCACCTTGTTTCTTACATTATGAGACCCCATATATGGAACTTTACCACATTCCACTCAATTTGTTTGTCTCCTGTGGAATTTCAATAATTTATGTAAGAATCTGATGAACTCCTTGCCAAGCTACTTTCTTAGAAAGAAGAGGCTACCAATCCAAAAGTTCCTCTACTAATCAGATTTGTTCTACCATATATTTTAGCTCTATGAACTCAACAGTGTTAATACATTAGAATCTGTGAATGTATGCTACCTTATTGTGAAAATAATAGAAATATATGTTTTCCACCCGGTAGTGACTCAGAATTCTCTCTTTAGATAAGTTGGGATGGTTGTTTGAAAAGCGAAGTCCCGGCTCCAATAACTAGCCTTTTGAGCTTTCACCTGATTTGTTCAAATGACAATGAAGTATTTCTATGACTAGTGAAGAGTGGGAAAAAATCCATTAACAGCCTTTTGTTTTGATTTGCACTTAACTTGATAGGTTTATTATTATTTTTTAATGGAAATAACAGTAGTTTGATTTAACTGACTTATTGACTGACTGCTTTGGTATTTTTTAGGCAGAGAGGAATATGTCATTTTAACTAGCAGTTTAGAAGCTTTATAACAATCCATTGTAGAAAAGCATTTTGAAGAAAAAAAGGTGTGCAAGATCACTCTGCTCATTATGAGGAATGGAATATCCTGAATTAAATTCTCAAAGTCCAACCTGACTACAGCAAAGATCTAAAGAGATCTGTTATCTCCTAGGAGCTCATTTAATTAACTCAAGCATTGCTTTCAAGTACACATTATAGTGTTGTTTGTAAATTCACATATATTACATGTAAATTATAAGACATTTCAGAGGAGAGTGAGTTTGGGGACAGCCCAATTTACATTTTTCTTGGCTATAAGTGTTTTTTGTTTTCTTCTCACATTTTACATTTAACATTGATAGATAAAGATTAAGGACTTGTTTTCCTAGTTATTGTTCCAAGATCCAAATTTATTCCTTTAAAATATGGTAATTTCTTAAGTAAATATAACTGCTTACTGATTTAAGGTTGAAAGCTAAGAAGTAGAAAAAAAGCCATAAGTATATAAAATTTTTTTGTTGACTCAAAATCTAGATGGATAAATTGGACTGAAGTGAAACGATTTTTGCCCTGGAAAGCCAGATATTTCACACAGGAGGGAGAAATGAAATAAAATAGCTTATTTTAAAAGTCTACCATATATTTTCAGAAAATAAACACAATTCTCCTTTGGTCTAATGTTTGGTAGTACAAATCTAATCTGTCTCTATATGAGGTCATTCAATGAATAACTTGAACAAATTTGTAAGAGAATTTTTTTCTTCAGCTTATTATATAATATGCATTTCTATCTGTTGATATTGTCCTTTTTATTGCAGGAGTCATCAATGAAATTGGAAACAGTGAATTCACACCTGAAGTATACACACAAATGCTATTGATTTTTCTTTGCTTGTTCTTATCCTTATCCTGATGAGGGCATTTAATTCAGCAAACACTAACATTACCTCAAAGATTGTAGTCTTCAAAGAATTTATTTCCCAGTTAGCTCCTTTTCAGAGAAATTTAATACAATTTTTCCAAATTTAAAGGTTTCTTATTGAAACGCTTGAGGCAGGTGTATTTCTGGATTCAGGATTTTCTTTTTAAATTTTAAAAGGTACTACTTACCATAGTTAGTGTATTAATGAACACATCACTGTACACATAACACACTTTATATTCAGGTGTGTTACTATTTTGGCAGCACATGTGCATTTTTTTGTATTAAACGGGTTAAATACATTTTATAAATTACTTGTCACTTTTGTTAATATTTTATTACCAAATGAGAATAATTTTATTTTTTTAGAGCTTTGGAACATTCTAATTGGGAAAAGTGACTATGGACTCCTAATAAGTCACTATGGTAGGCAGAATTCTCAGGTGGACTCAAGGAATGCCACTCTTTAAAGTACATGCCCTCTCTTGAATGTGGGTAGAACCTGTTAATGTGATTAGATGTCAGTTATGATTAGATTATGTTAAATGACAAATTTACATTGTATCAGGCATTATCACAGCCTGTTAGAAAGTGACTGTCTTGCTGACTTTGAAGAAGTAAGCTGTAATGTTGTGAGAAGGCCACATGGGTAAGACCTGAGGACGATCACTGGGAGGTAACAGCCACATTGTCTGATAGCTAGAAAAAATGGAGACCTTAGTTTCATAGCCACAGTGAAATGAGTTCTACCAACACCCTAAATAACCCTAGAAGATGATCTCAAGCTTCAGATGAGAAATGAAATTGCAGCCTCTGCCAATGTGTTAATTTCAGCCTGGTGAGGCTGAGCAAAGGAATCAGCTAAATTGTGTCTGAAATTTAGATTGACAGAATATGTGAGAGACTGTATTTGTTTTGTGTAAACTAAAATTAAATTTAGATTGTAATAAAAATAGTAAACCTTTATTTGAGCAAAAGGAGCTGGATACCCAGGAGACAGTTTCAGATAACAATTTAATAGTGTTTTGCTGAGACAAAGGAGAGGCCACCTGTTATAGCAAATGTTCCTGCTCACATTCTCAATGAGATCTAGTTTATGTAAATGAGGTATTCAAATTGTGCAGTTTTGATTGGAAAGGGCAGGTCTCAGTCCATTGATAGAAAGGGTCAGGCAGCAGATAAAGCAGACATAGGGCAGGAAGTCAAGAGCTCAGTCTGAGGTTCTTCCTTGTATAAAGAGTATATAAAAAGCCTGTGTCAGCAGATGGCCACTAGACTCATCATTTTTCATAAGATTTGGTCCCTTAGTTGGTGATGGGGTGGCCATCTCAACAGGTAAATTGCTTCTCTGGGTTCACATAAAAAAATCTTTCTTAGGGTCCACAGTTGTTTTAAGCTGCAAAGTTAGTAGTAATTGGTTACGTAGCAACAGAAAAATAACACAATCAATGAATTTTGTTCATTTCCAACTCAAATCTTCTTTCAGATCCTCATCCACAACCTAACTTCTTTAATACTTATTAAGTCATTGTCTCAGTCCTACGAAGAATCAGAAGAAAGATAATTTGAAATGAAGATTTTAAGTTAATTTTATAATTGATTTTTATATTAAAGAAAATATATATAATACAGAGAGAGTAAAAGGGAATTTTTTTAAAAAAACTCTGATTAGAGGATATTAGTGATGTCAGAAGAATGGTGGCATGAGAGATTCCCTTGTTCTCTCCCCTTGAAGATTCAACAATTTGAATAGCTATCATGGAACAAAAGTTTCCCTGCTCCATGCACAAACACACTTGAGAGATCTCCACATGTAAACACATAAGGTAGGCAAGTAGGAGCAAACCAGGGAGGCAAGAAGGAAGAAATGCTGAGACAAACCAAGACACAGCCCCAGAGCCCAGAGTTCATGGTGGGGCTTACCCAGAAAGGGGAGGAATAAGGTTGTGGCTGACATGCCCTTCAGCCTAGAGGAGCAAAGAGATTGGGTGCACACTTCTGCAGGAGTGAGCAATACAAGCTGTGCCTGATCCCAATGATCTGGGCAAGGATGGAGGACGGAGGTGCAGCCATGGTTGTTTCACAGTCAGCAGTCCAGACAGAGAAACAAAGCCATGAAGCTTGCCTGCCTGCCCTTAACCTCTTAGAGTCACCTCTTTTCATCCTTGGTTTGGGTTGCAGGGCACATTATCTACAAACCCAAGAACAGTACTATAGACACACTTTTTTCTTGAGCAAGGGGTATGCTCAGTAACTGATCTTGTGAATGGGAATATAGGGAGAACACCGTGAAGATCCAAAGTCACCATTATCATTTGGACAAAGTGACTTAGAAGGTAGTCTAGTTATTCCAGCACACCTGACCCCCACATATTGTGGCTACACTGACTGCAGTGCCTGGCTGTAGGGAACAGCACTACAATTTCACAGATTTGGAGCCCCATCACCCACCATGTTTCCCTGTGGGGTTGGTCCTCTGGAACTGGGGTGGCCAAACCACAGGGAAGGCACTCATGTTCATTTTCCACATCCCCATAGAGCCCTGAAAATCCAGAAAAGTGCAAGAGAGCTAAAAAGGAAAAAAACAAAAACAAGAAAAACAACCTTGTCATTCAGTGCCACCTGCTGGATGATAATAAAATGACTTGTTTGTATGGATCTACTGTAGAACTTGCACTCATACACAGATGCCTAAGCAGAAAAGGAATCGATCAAATAGAGTGAATAACCAAGATTGCAAGACAAATCAGAAAGAAAATGAAAAATCTCCAGAAAATAAAAATATGAAAATATGTGATTTAAATGACAAAGAATTCAAGAATGTAGTTATGAAAAATGTCAGTGAGATGCAAGAAAATACAGAAAGGCAGTTTAATGAGCTCAAGAAAATCAATAAACGAAATGAGTACTTTACCAGATATTGAAATATTAAAAATAAACAAACAGATATTCTGGAGATAAACACATCAATACAAGAGCTGGAGAACAAACTAGTGAGCATAGGAATTGCAGAGCAGATGGAGAAAATGGTTAGTGACATTGAAGATGGAAATCTAGTAGTGACACAGAGGAAAAAAGAGACTTGAGCATAAAAACAAATAGAAGTACTATACAAGAACTATGTGACTCCATCAGAAAGAAGAGTGTAATAATAATAGGCATACCAGAAGAAGAAGAGAGGGAGTAGAGAACAGAGAATCTATTCAAACAGTTGACAAGAACTTCCTAACCTATGGAAAGAGCTAAATTTTTGAATATGAGAAGCACACAGAACACCTAATTACCTGAATCCAAACCGGCCTTCTCTGAGGAATATTGTGTAAAACTGTCAAAAATTAATGACAAAGAATTCTCAAGGAAGCCAGGGCAAAGAAGAAAGTAACCTATAAAGGAAACCTATAAAGGAAAGTGATAACCAATAGGTTATCACTGGACTTCTCAGCAGAAACTCTACAAGCTAGAAGAGAGTGGAATCAAATGTTCAAATTACTAAAAGAGAGAAATTACCAGCCAAGAATAATATATTAGCAACGTTATCTTATCTTTTAGATATGAAGAAGAAATAAAGATTTTTTTCCAGACATAAAGAAACTATGGGAATTTATTACCAGAAAGTCTCCAATACAGGAAATACTCAAGGAGGTTACTGCACCAGAAACAAAGAACAAACTGTCACAAAGCTACAAATAAGATTGTCAACAAAATTATGGCACAAACAGGGATAATTTATGAAAACAAAAACATAAAAAGGGGAACGTAAAGGACAGAATTAGCAAAGGGGGATGGAGATCAGACATATTCAAAAGAAAAAAAGGACTATTGTAGATATGAAACTCCTTTTTCATTAATCTAGTGGTAACCACACACAAATAACCCAAAAGTGATACATATAACTTAAAAAGGGAAGAAACAGAAAAAAACAGGTATGGAATACCACCAAACAAAATAAACAGACAGAAAACACAAAAGGAAAGAACTAATGGAGGCACAAAGCTACTAGAAAACAAAATATAAAATGGCTATAGGAAATCCACACACATGAATTTACCCTAAATGTAAATAAACTGAATTTACCAATAAAAGGCACAAAATATCAGACTGGATTCCAAATAAAAATCCAATCATATGCTGCCTTTAGGAGACATATCTTGCTGCAAGGACAAAACTAGATTCAAAGTGAAAGGATGGAAAATGATTCCATAAGCAAATAGCATCCACAGGTATACTCATATCTGACAAAATAGATCTCAAGATAACAAAGATAACAAGATACAGAGATAGACATTTTAAATGATAAAAAGGATACTACACCAAGAAGACCTAATACTTCTTAATATCCAAACACAATCAGGGGGCACTAAAATATTAAAAAAAGCACTACTAACAAAACTATAGATAGAAACTGAAAAAAAAAACAGTATCATATTTGAGGACCTAAATACTCCATTGACAGCTCTGGGCAGATCATATAAACAGAAAAATCAATAGAGTAATATCAGCCTTAAATAACACATTAAACCAAATGGATATCCTTGACATTTACATAGCTTTCTTCCCAGAACATCACCAGATTATGCATTCTTCTACAGTGCACATGGAATATTTTCAAGGATAAACCATATGTTGCACCACAAAACTAGCCTCAACAAATTTAAGAAGATTAAAATCATACCAAGCATATTTTCTGACCACAATGTCTTGAGCTTAGAAATAAACTGCAAAAAGGAAATAAAGAAACACACATATGTGGAGATTAAACAACATACTACTAAAAAAATGGGTCAAAGACGAAGTAAAAGATAAGATCAAAATGTATATAGAAATGCAATGGTAGCATAAGCTCACCTCCTCACAAAACTACAACAAAATTACAACTAAATTATAGAACAACCATTAGTCAGAACTGTCCAAAATCAAGTTGAATGGAAGTCTGACAACTATAGAATTAAAGAAACCTCATCCATCCAGACTGGCAGGTAGGGTAGAGACATGGAATGGGGTGGTACTACATCCTGGTGTGGCAGATAAAAGTTTGGGAGGGGTATCTCAAGAGTGAGGATCCCAGCCCCACACTAGGCACCCCCACTTGACCCAAGGTTCTGTTGACAGGAAGATAAGTCCCTATAGCTTTTGGCTGCAAAAACAAGTGGGTATTCAATCAGTGGAAGAAACTTCCAGAGTCTCAAGCAATTCCTCTTAAAGAACCCACACACAGACTCACCTGCTCACACTCTCTCTGAGCCCTAGAACTGCTGGGGTAGCACCTTGGAAGGTACCAGTGGTGTACAGGAAGGAAGTGAAGGGTTTGGCATCACAGCTATAGTAGAGGAACAGCTTTCTCCCCAACAGAAAGGCCATTGTCCCTTTTCTGAACCCTCCCTCCACAGAGCCACAGAGCCAGCAGGTGGATACCATATCTGAGACTCCATCAACCTGGCTAACACTGTTTACTCTGCCCTGGAGACTTCCTGAGACTTCATCCCACCCAATTTATGGACCCATCCAAGCTGCTATCAGTCTTTTTCATATGAATGGCTGATCTTGGCTCATGTTTCACAACTTCCTGAATCCTGTCAAACAAGCAATTGACAACTTCAGTGAGCCCCCAGCCCCTGTACCTCTTGCTAAGTGGCTCCAGGCATGACGCTGGCAGCAGCCAGCCTAGATTCACAATTTGGCTTTACCTGGGAATGTACAAGCCAAACACAACTAGCAACCATCTCAGATGGCTTTTTAGCCCAGACAGTGTGGTCCCAGGTAAAACATAGGTGGGGGCTGAATTTGGCCTGCACCACTCAGGAAATCCCAGGGCCAAGAAACCCAGTGAACAGCTAAAGACCTTGGAGCACCACCATGCTGCCCCTTGCACAGCTGTTCCTCCACAGAGGGCAGAGGGTCATGGTAAGTGGTCACAGTCAATCCGTGTAGCTAACTGGCCTGAGTAAATCCCTCACATTGATCTCCCAACAGCAACCAAAGCTCAACTACAAGAGGAGGGTGTACTCAGCCCACATGAGGGGTGAACCTCAAGTACCCAGTATGGGTGATAGGGGAGGTTATGCTACTGGACCCTATAAGACAGTTACTACATTAGGCCATTCTACCAAGACACAGAGTCAAAGCAACTCTATCTAATACATAGAAACAAACACAAGGAGGCTGCCAAGATGGAGATAAATAAACATGGCCCAAATGAAAGAACAGATAAAAACTCCAGAAGATGAGCTAAACAAAATGGAGATAAGCAATCTATAAGATGCAGAGTTCAAAACACTGGTTACAAGGATGCTCAAGGAACTTAGTGAGGACTTCAACAGCATAAAAAAGATCCAGTCAGAAATGAAGGATTCACTAATTGAATAAAGAACAATTTACAGGGAAATGACAGTAAAGTGGATGAAGCCAAGAATCCAGTCAATAATTTGGAACATAAGGAAGCAAAAAACAACCAATTAAAACTATAAGAATAAAAAAGAAACCAAAAAAATGAGAAAGATATAAGCAGTCTCTGGGACAACTTTAAGAGGTCCAACATTCACATCATAGGACTGCCAGAAAGAGAAAAGAAAGAGCAAGAGATTGGAAATCTATTTGAAAACAATAGTGAAAGAAAAATTCCTTAATTTGGTGAAGAAAATAGACATGCAAGTCCAGGAAGCACAGAGTCCTAAACAAGGTGGATGCAAAGAGGTCCATTCCGACACATCATAATTAAAATGTCAAAGATTAAAGATAAAGAGAGAATCTCAAAAGCAGTTACCTACAAAGGCATTCCTATGGGACTGTCAGCTGATTAGTCAGAGGGGTATAAAGTACACTGTAGTAGGTGGAGTAGCCAAAGAACTTATAGACATGACACATGGACATGAACAATAGTGTGGGGTGGTCTGAGGACATGGGAGGTGGTAGGTGGAGGGTTGCAAAGGGGGAAAAATTGGGACAACTGTAATAGCATAATCACTAAAAATAATTTTTAAAAAATTACAAAAAGAAACTTTGCACACTAGAAGAGATTGGCAATAAATATTCAAAGTTATGAAAAGCAAGGACCTACAGTCAAGATTGCTTTACCCAGTAAAGATATCATTTAGAATTTCAGGGCAGAAAAAGGGCTTCTCAGATAAGAAAAAAACTAAAGGAGTTCATTATCACCAAACCATTATTATATGAAATGTTAAAGGAACTTATTTAAGAAAAAGATGAAAATCAAAACTATGAACAAAAAATGGCAATAAATACATATCTATCAACAATTGAATCTAAATAACAAAGAAGAACAGAGACAGAATCATGGATAAAAAGAGGGTTTTGATGTTTGCCAGGTTGGGGGGGGGGTGTGGGGGAAAGGCTGAATAGTTAAGGAAATTAAAATGTATAAATAGTAGTTACAGAATAACCAGGCTAATGTAAAGTACAGTATAGGAAATGGAGAAGCCTATAAACTTATAAGCATAGCCTGACCCATGGACATGGACAATGGTGTGGGGGTCGCCTGAGGCAGTTGGGGGTGTTGGGTGGAGGGGAGGAAGGGGGAAAATTGAGACAACTGTAATAGCATAATCAACAAAATATAATTTAAAAAAGATATATAGACACAAATTAAAATGACTATGGCATATTGAAACATTGGGGATGACTGAAAAACAGTAATAAGAGGAAGTTTGTATCATTACAGGACTAGCTCAAGAAACAAAAGAAATCCCAAATAAATAACTTAACATTACATCTTCAAGAAGTAGAAAAAAAGAACAAAAGCAGCTAAAAGTCAGCAGAAAAAAAAATTGTAAAGATTAGAGTAGAACTGAATAAATAGAGAACAAAAAACTATACAAAAATAATACAAAAAAAGGTTCTTTGAAAAGATTAATAAAATGGACAAACCACCGACTTAGACTTACAAGGACACAGGGAAAAATTCATATAAACAAAATCAGAAACAAAAGAGAAGTTACTAAAAGACATCAAAAATATAAAAAGAATCATATAAGAATATTATGAAAGATTACATGCCACAAATTTCAATAACCTAGAACAAATGCTAATGTCCTAGAAATATAACCCTCCTAGACAGAATCACGAAAAATTGGAAAATCTAAATAGACTGATAAAGAGAGAGGAAATTGAAACAACCATCAAAAATATCCCCAAAAATAAATGCCTAGGACAAGATGGCTTTACTAGTGAATTCTACCAAATGATAAAAAAAAATCAATACTATTGTTATCAAACTCTAACAAAAAAATTAAAGAAGAGACAATGCTTCCTAACAAATTTTGTGAGGCTAACACATCCATGATATGAACACCTGGCAAGGGTAACACAAGAAAACTACAGACCATTATCTTTGATAAAACACATGCAAAAATCCTAAACAAAATAGTACTAGCAAATCCAGTACAATAAAACATTAAAGAAATAATACATTACAATCAAAGGAGGTTCATTCCAAGGTCACCAAGATGTTTCAACATAAGCAAATGACCAATGTAATATACCACATTAAGAAAAGAAAGGATAAAAATTATACAAAGTTATCAATAGATGAGGAAAAAGCATTTGATAAGATACAACATCCATTTATGAGTAAAACACAATAAAATATGCATAGAAGGAAAGTGCCTCAACATAATAAAGGCCATATATGACAAACTCTCAGCCAATATAGGCAATGGTAAAAAACAGAAAACTTTTCCTCTAAAATTAGGAATAAGACAAGAATGCCCATTCTCATCACTCTTATTCAACATAGTTCTAGAAGTCCTAACCAGAGCAATTAGTTAAGAAAATAAATAAAAGACATCTAAATTGGTAAGGAAGAAGTAAGAGTGTCACTTTTTGCTGATGAGTCTGTACATAGAAAACCCTAAAGATTACATACACACATAGCTGCTAGAAACAATGAACAAATACAGTAAAGTCGCAGGGTACAAAATCAGTGTTCCTGATTAAATATGCACTGTGTTCCTGCATACTAACAATGAAGTTCTGGAAAAGAAATGAACAAACAATCCCTCTTGCAACTCCAAACAAAAGAATGAACTACCTAGAAATAAGCTTAACAAAGAATGTGAAGGGCATATATACTGAAAACTAAAAATATTATTAAAGAGATTGAAAAAAACAAAAGGAAATGAAAAAATATTGTGTGTTCATGGACTAGAAGAACCACCATAGTTTAAGTGGCCATAGTACTAAAAGCAATACACACACACACACACACACACATATATATATTTAATGCAATACTCATCAAAATTCCAATGTAACTTTTTAAAGACATAGAACAAAAAAACTCATCAGATTTTATGGAACAACAAAAGACCCCAAATAGCAAAAGAAAACCTGAGGGGGAAACAAAAAGATGAAGCTGGAGGTATCACATTACCCAACTTCTAATTATACTACAAAGCTATGATAATCAAAACAGTATGACACTGGCAGAAAAACAGACACACAGACCAAGGGAACAGAATTGTGAAGCCATAAATAAAACCACAGCACATGGGGAAATTATTTTTGATAAAGAGCCAGAAACACACAATGGAGAACAGAATGCCTCTTTAATAAATGGTGCTTGAAAAATTGGAAGAGCATGTGCAAAAGAATGAAACTAGTTTGCCCCCATGAACAAAAATTAATTTAAAATGGATTAAAGACCTACATTTAAGTTCTGAAATAATAAATTACATAGAACAAAACATAGATCCTAAACTTATGGACCTTGATCATAAAGAACATTTTGCAAATTCGATCCCAAAGGCAAGGGGAGTAAAGGCAAAGATAAATGAATGGGACCATATCAAACTAAAATGATTCTGTATAGCCAAAAAACAAAACAAAACAAAACAAAACAAAAAACAAAAACTGACAACAAAACTAAAAGGCAGCCAACTGAGTGGGAGATGATATTTGCAAATAACAGCTCCAACAAAGAATTAGTATTCAAAAAATATAAAGAACTCTTACAATTCTATGCCAAACATACCATGAAATTAAAAAATGGGCAGAGGACCTAAATAGACATTTCTCTCAAGAAGACATATAAATGGTCAACAGATGTATGAAAAGATGTTCAATTTCACTAGCTATTAAGAAATGCAAATAAAACTATAATGAAATATTACCTCACACTTGTTAGAACAGCTATTATAAACAAGACAAATAAGAACAAATGTTGGAGAGGTTTTGGAGAAAGGAACCCTCATTCACTACTAGTAGGAGTGTAAACTGGTACAGTTACTATGGAAAACAGGATGGAGATTCCTCAAAAAATTAAGAATAGAGTTACCATATGACCCATAAATCTCTCTTCTGGGTATCTACCCCAAAACCTGGAAAACATTTATTGACAAAGAAACATGCACTCCTGTTTATTGCAGCTTTATTCATGGTGGCCAAGACATGGAGATAACCAGTGTCCTTCAATAGAGTATTGGATAAAGAAGATGTGGTGTATGTGTGTTATGTATATATACTTAGGGAATACTACTCAGCCATAAGAAAAGAGGAAATACTGCCATTTGGAAGAACATGGATAGACCCTGACAATATTGAGCTAAGTGAAATATATTATTCAAAAAACACTAAGAACCAAATGACTTACTCACGTGGGATATGAAACAGAAACTCATAGACACAGGCAACAGTATTGTGGTTGCCAGAGGAAATGGGTGGGAGTAATTAATGAATGGTAAAGGGGGGCACATATATGGTGATGGAAGATTATTTGATTTTGGGTGGTGGGCACACAATGCAATATACAGATCGTGTATCATAGAAACGTATACTTGAAACCTTATATGATCTTATTAAGCAATGTTATCCCAATAAATTTAGTAAAAAGAGACAGTACTAGAGAAGAGACTGGGTTTAAACTTATATAATACTTCATTTTATTTTCACTTGAAGTTTTGGGGGGTTTTTTGGGGTGACAAGTCTGTTTTCAAAGATGAAACACAAATTTGATAAAAATAAAACACAAATACCTTACAATTTGAAGTATCATTCATTAAAGTCTAATAGATAAAATACTTTATTCCTGTCACTTCAATTCTTACTCAGGGACATGAAAAGAGCTTGTTCTATGATACTAAATTTAAATGGCTTCGGATCAAATTGACTACCCACAGCTTAGAATTTCTATCAGTTTTCAGGGTGAACCGGTTTTCAGGGAGATATTGTTCTTTTTTAAAGTTTCTTCACTATCTCCACTCTCCATATTTTAACTCTTTAACTTTTTTCCTTTTTCTCAACTATTTAATTACTCTGATCAACCAATATTTATTAAAATAATTTAATAAGTTATAAAAATTAACTAATTTGTGATAAAACTGTTTATGACATCTCTGTTTCACTTTCAAATTTCAGACCTCATTAGCTGAGATAATATGTTCTCAATTTGGTCACCTACACAATCTTCATATTTTATGTTAAGCCATTTTTCTTCTTAAGGAGGGGAGGTTCCTTCTTGATTATACATGCTAAATAACAAGTAACAACTTTAAAGTTTGCTTCTTGAGTTGAAACATGGTGGGTGATGTAAGAAAGTTCCTCTTATTGTCCCCTTTCAATGTCTTTTCTGAAAGTAGAAACTTGGTTTCTTTAAAGGAAAGTGTAAATAAGAATACTGCCTGAACTGTGCTTTGGGCCTTTCTAGAGGCAAGGACCTTCATCCTAAGCAGGACTGATAACTCTCCTGAACACACAGGGCCTTTTGATTTGCTGTTTTCTAGGGACCCAGCATCAGCTGTCATAGGACAGGATGATTTCCATGGAGACAAAGTCAGAACCAGACCTCTAAACAGATTATAGTAATATTTCTCTAAAGAATGCCAGTGAATGAATGAGATGAGGTCACAGCAAGGAACCTATAAGGTAAGCATATTGATGACCAGATTATCTCCTTGCTCCAAATATATTTTAAGAAAAACATTTCCATATAACCCATTAAGAATACTTTTTGAGAACTCACCTTTGTAATGACAATATTGTGAAACATTGTTTATAAAAATGGATCACATTTTAAGTAGTTCTAAACAGTTGAAGACAGCCTGAGAAGAATTGGCTGCACGTACTCAGGCAGAATTTCTAGAAAAGAAAAAAAACCTGAATTTGAAGAACTGGATTTTCAGTTTGTGTTGAAGGGTCTTGGGACCCATGGGTCGAGCCCATATGCCATGGGTACTCCTAACTGACCAGATTAACATTTCCAGCCACTACCTTTGGGTGGCTGATGTTCCGTGAAGAGGTAATGTGAAGATTATCCCTGCTGTCCACATAACAGCTAAGAGTACAGAGCTGTCTCCCTCCTACATTATTATTTTCCCAACTCTGGCTTACAGGTGTGGGAATGAAAGAAAAGTAAAAGTAAATCTGCTTCTTTTTCTATTACAATCTTAGACTAAACCATCTGCCAATAAGAGAATTTAGGAAACACTCTGAAATATGTTTCAAATCTTATTGTTTTTCCTCATCTAGTCCTCAAATAGCACGTGGAGGTTTTCAAATATATATTTGATTCCAAAACCCATGTTCTCTGTTCACAGCTATGAAAAAAATATATAACAATTTGAGTACTTTCTATGTTCAAAACATATTCTCCTTAAATAGATTGTTATGATCTCTATTTTATTTAAGGTTCCATAGCTCTAAACCCAGATAATTTGATTTCAGGCCTAGCATTTTTAAATATTACCAGGTATTATCTCATTTGTAGTGGGAGGGTGAGAAGAGATTGCCACCCAAATTCCAGGTAAGGAGAAATGATATTAACCAGAGAAGAATAACTAAATGCTTTTTCTCACAAAGGGGAAAAATTATCTGAGAAATTCACCTTTTAAAAAATATAAGGAAATAAAAAATAAATGAAAATGAGTCTACCTGAAATTTATAATTAGGACAAAGACATTGGTAGTGTTCTCACAGTACTCTCTGTGTACAAAGAGCCTGGCCCTCTGAAGTCTGGGTCTTACTCATGCAGTTTTGCTGTAAGTATATAGAGATGAATGCATACCTCAGTTTGGTATAATCAACTGTTTAGATACATTGATAAGATCCACTAGGTCAGAGTTCATATTTACCAAAATACCCTTCTGAATAATATTTTATTCCCCACTAGATTTGCTAATAAGGAAAGAAAATACTGACCCTATGTATGAATAGCCTATCTGATATTCTGTTTCTCACTGTAAATTATAGTTTCTTGATGCCATGGCATTTGCACTTCTTTTATGGCTCTCTAACTTGAGTAAAAATGGCCCATATACAAAACTTTCTTATAAAAGTAGGTTTCATTTTTCAGATTGGCATATAACTCACCAGTTAATAAAAAAAAAACTTTTATATTCTTGGTATGTTCCAAAGGCAAAGAAAAATGCATTTTGGGTAGATGACAACTCTTCCTGAAACAGAAGAAGATCTTGATATACACATACGTACTCTAGAAATCACTCTTATGGGGATTAAAAATAGTAGAGGTTGGAATAAGGAATACTCATTTGTAAAATGGTTGAAAGAAGAATGTTGTAATCAAGTAGTGATAACCAACAAAAGTACTGGCAATAGGTCAAATAATTTTGACTGAACAGAACCAAACGAATCAAATCTCCAGACTATTCCCTGCAAAATCTCTTTACCTGCTTTATACAAATAAACAAACAACTCTTAATTTTTTATGAAGAACTGCCTTTTTTAGTGAGCCTACTTCATATACTAAATTTCTTTTCTGATAAAAGTAAAATATTTGATCTATGGCTTTGTTTTTTTCATTTTTCCTCTGTTAAGCAATAAACATCTTATAATATTCTAGCTTTTCATATGAAAGGAAAGTAAATTTACAGCACACACTGCAGTTTTGGTAGTCCCATAGTTCACAAAGAAATATTCTCCATTCAGTATCTGTTCATTATTCATACATTCCTCTATGTCCATCTCTACATGTGAAAAGCTTACAATTTATTTTAGGGAAAATAAAGTTGCAAAATTGATATTTTATATTTACACTACACAGTCAATATTTTCATGTATTTTGAATTTTCTATCAACAACAATTCTACTTTATTTACGCTTTCCTTCTTTCAGAATTCCAGAGGGATGCTCATTAACTTTAACCAAGAGCAAACTAAATGATTGAATAAATATACCCAGAATTTTAAAATAATTTTAAATTAATAAAAGGAGAAATTATTTTTATGAAAAGATAGGAAAACATTTGTAGAGAAAGTTTTTTTTTTAAATTTGTAAGACAACTGGCATTGACAAAGTCTTCAGGTTTGTCTTTTTTTAAAAGATTTTATTTTTTTATTTTTAGAGAGGGAAGGGAGGGAGAAAGAGAGAGAGAGAGAGAGACATCAATGTGCGGTTGCTGGGGGCCGTGGCCTACAACCCAGGCATGTGCCCTGACTGGGAATCGAACCTGTGACACTTTGGTTCGCAGCCTGCGCTCAATCCACTGAGCTACACCAGCCAGGGCCAGGTTTGTCTTTTTAAAAATGCATCTTATCTTCATTCCTTGTCAAATATTCCTAATTAAAATTTATTGTAATTCAATAAAAATGTTAACGCTTTCATTGTTTAATTTATGTATTCAAGAAATAATTATTGAATATCTATTAGGTGATAGAAAATATTCCAAATAAAAGATTACAGGGATAAATGAGACACTGCTTCTTCTCCCAAGACTTCTCAGAATATTAGAGGTGTCAGACACAGAAGTAAACATGTGCATGACAACATTGTGTCCTAGATAGCACTTGTATTGAACAGTCAACTATGCATGTATGTGACCAGATCCAATGTATATTGGTCTGGTCACATACAGGTCTGGAAAATACTGCCTAATACTTTATATGTTAACTTTTTGGTTGGTCCTTTTACTCCATATTCTGGTAAAGATAGCAAGACCATTAATTTAAAGACATTTGTCTCTTGTGCTGAAGACACATGGAAATTGTCAATATATATAGAATGAGTTTGCCACACCCAACTGATAGTAAAAATGGAATACTAAGTTTATTCTATATGCATATTAAGGTAGATGTAATTCCTCCCTGTAGACAACAGATATTCATCCACATTGCTATCAAGTTCCTTCACTTCTGACATGGTTTTCCTTTTTTTTTTTTCAGCAGTGATTATACATAGACATGAGCTTCCCAATGAAATAAACAAAACAGAGTAAATGCTTTCAACTGCAAATAACTGTAGCTCCTGGCAAAGTATTGCCCAGATCAAAAATCAATACTGAGAAATGGACTCTAAAAAAACAAATTAACTACACTAGTGACTTGGATTTACTCTGAAAACTTGTTTTGCTTTTATTTAACCCTTATTGTGATAGCAATTCAATCAAAGAATAGATTACATATTTAGCCAGCTCTTTCATTAGCAAACTTTAAAGTGTGTTTAACTACATGTAGCGTAAGTCTCAGGAATCCATATGCTTTCATCTCAGAATCTTTTTTTGCTGTCATTTTGTTGCTTATAATGTCAATGTTTCTGGGACAAAGTTTCCAGAATGTATTTGAACTATAAAGCACAATACTACATTTAAGAATCTGAGGATGAGTGATTGTCCGTTTATTGTTAGATTAAAGAAAAGTGTTTTAAAAGAAATCCTGTTGTGTAATTTTTAGCCTCTATCTAATATTACAAAAAATGAAAATGATAGTCTTACTCAACTAGGGAACTAATCTAATATATCTACATCTTAAGGTATTTTGCTCAAGTTTTTTTTTTTTTAATATTTTATTTATTTATTTTTTAGAGAGGGAAGGGAGGGAGATAGAGAGAGAGAGAGAGAAACATCAATGTGCGGTTGCTGGGTGTTATGGCCTGCAACCCAGGAATGTATCCTGGCTGGGAATTGAACCTGGGACACTTTGGTTCCCAGCCCACGCTCAATCCACTGAGCTACCCCAGCCAGGGCTCTGCTCAAGTTTTATTAGTGAATGTTTAATGAACATTTGCTTAAATGAATTTAGTTGGATTTACCAATAAGCAAAACTGGTTTAAATGGCAAATTTAACTGCTTTCTTGTCCTAATATTTATAACATATTTTTAAAGCTTTTTACAATATTCATAAGAATGTGTGATTGAAAAATTTTAGAAGTTTATATTCTTATGTTAATGTTTTGTCCATTCAAAATACTGTAGATAGAAAGAATCAATTATTTATAGCACATTACTAGACTTGATATTCTTTTCTAAATTATGAGGTATGCAGTGATATAGAGTGGAATCTGGCACTATCCTTTCCTCTCTCAACTTTTCCTACCTTTCCTTCTTTAACTCTTCCAAAATCTCAATGATGGTGCTGTCTAAATGCAATACAAGAATAAATCAATACCTTGTCAATCGTGAGGTAGGTTAAAAAAAAAGAGAGTGAGAATAAAAGAAAGAAAGAAAGAGAAGAAGAAGGAAAGAAGGACAGAAGAAAGGAAGGAGAAAATAAAAATAAGTTTAGTTTCTTTCCTCTCAAATATATTCAGAAATTTTCAAATGAAGCTCATGGCTAAATGTACAGCAGCTCATGTTTTATCTGGGAGTCATGGGAAAGAATAACATACAATACCAAAGTTTACTGTTTCTTTGTAGCTGGAGAGTCTTTTCTGGAAATGGTGTTCAGAGGTTCAGTCAGAGATTCAGAGGGGCATAGACGTGTGTTAGGAAGTAAACACATGAATTTATATATAGGTTTATATGTGAAGCCGTATGTTTTTATATGTGGAAATAGTATTTCTCATTGAAAAACAGTTTTAAGAGAAAAATTGATATGTATGCATACAGAATATGGGCTAATTATGAGACACAGATCTCTGAAATATTGAAAAAAATTATATTTTTAAATTAGTGAAATGTATTAAGACTATATGTATAGTTTTGAAAATTATTGTTTTAATGTTATTTTATTTAAAATTGTTTTAAATTATAAATATTTAAATTTAAATACATGAGACGTTATTTTAAAAAATAATGTTATGTCACTGGAGAAACTCAGGTCCACTCAGGGTCATAGAGCTGGCACCTATGATGGTTTGTGTGGATCACACTCACAAATTATGAGTATACCAGTTGTACTTAGCATACACCTGGCACATGGCAAGGGTTAAGACAGTGGTAGTTATCAGTATGATTATATTTTTTATTAACATTAAAAGGTCTGGATAAGCTATATAAATTCCTTTTGTCATATGCATTGAAATTTTCCCTACATGTACATTTTAAATACTACATAAAATAATGTTTATATATTAAATATTTCTATATATATCACTAATTATTCTATGTGACATATATTAACTCATTTTATACTCATTAACTCTATGAACTAAATACAGTTATCATCCTTATTTATGGATGTAAAAACTGAACCCAAAGTAGTCCACACTGCTGACATTAGAGTGCTAGAAACAGAACTCTATTCCAGGTAACAGAGTTATAGATGCATTCTCTTAACATAAAGTATTGCCTCTTTATATATCTACATTCTTTTCTATCATGTATCTATCTAAAATATCTGTGTATATTCAATAGATAATTGTACATAGACATGTAAATACACACATATTTATATATACATACATATATATTCATCCCGGTTCCATATTATTTATCACATTCTTGCTTAAGTTTTCTAAAATGAATGGCTGAAAAAAATTATTTTTTTGCTCCCATAGGATAATTTGAGTTTTACATTGAGATAATGCATTTAAAAGGCTTAACCCAAACTTCTAGCCAAGACAGAGGCATAGGTAGACACACTGTGTCTTCTCATACAACCAGAAGAAGGATAACAACAAATTTAAAAACAAAAACAACCAGAACTGACAGAAAATCTAACTGTATGGAAGTCTGACAACCAAAGAGTTAAAGAAGAAACATTCATCTGGTAGGAGGGGCAGAAACAGGTAGCCAGGATGGAGAGGACTTGAGGAGAGGCTGTCAGAGCAGGTGGTCCCACATTCATGTGCAGATAAACCAGGAGGAAGAACTGATGAACCAGACAGACTGTGCAACCCAGCATTCTGCCTGGCAGGGAAATAAAGCCTCAAAACCTCTTCCTGAAAAAAAACCTGTGGGTGTTGAGGCAGCAATAGGAGAAACTCTCAGCCTCACAGGAGAGTTTGTTGGAGTGACCCACAGGGTCCTCGAATGTACACAAACCCACCCACCTGGGAATCAGCACCAGAAGGGCCCAATTTGTTTGCGAGTAGTGGCAGAAGTGGCTGAAAGCCAACAGAGAACTGAGCAAGCAGTATTGTTCCCTTTTGGACCCCTCCTCCACATACAGTGCCACAATGCAGTGATGAGTTGCCACACCCTGGTGAATACCTAAGGTTTCATCCCTTGCTAGATAACAGGTTTGCCGAGACAAAAAAAAAAAAAATGGCTGAAATGAAAGAACAGATCAAAACTACAGAAAAAAACCAACTAAGCAATGAAGAGATAGACAACTTATCAGGTACACAGCTCAAAACACTGATAATCAAGATGCTCACAGAATTGGTTGAGTATGGTCACAAAATAGAGGAAAAAGTAAAGGGTATGAAAAGAGAAATAAAGAAAATATACAGAGAACCAACAGTAAGGGGAAGGAAAATGGAACTCAAATCAGTTGTTTTGACCAGAAGGAAGAAATAAACAGTCAACCAGAACAAAATGTAGAAACACGAATTTGAAAAAGTGAGGAGAGGTTTAGGAACCTCCAGGTCAACTTTAAACATTCCAACATCTGAATCATAGGGGTGCCAGAGGGGGAAAAGGAAGAGCAAGAAATTGAAAACTTATTTGAAAAAACAATAAAGGAGAACTTACCCAATATCTTAGAGAAAATAGATTTTCTTGCAGTTCAGAAAGCTCAGGGAGTCCCAAAGAAGTTGGACTCAAGGAAGCATACACCAAGACACATCATAATTACATTACCCAAGGTTAAGGAGAAGGGGAGAATCTTAAAAGCAGCAAGAGAAAGGGAGATAGTTACCTACAAGGGAGTGCCCATAAGACTATCAGCTGATTTCTGAAAAGAAACCTTACAGACAAGAAGAAGCTGGAAAGAAGTATCTGAAGTCATGAAAGCCAAGGACCTACATCCAAGATTACTCTGTCCAGCAAAGCTTTCTTTCTTTTTTTTTTTAATTTTTCCAATGAAAATTTCTTTTTTTTAATCTTTTTTTATTTTAATCATTGTTCAAGTACAGTTTTCTCCCCCCACTCCCATTCCAGCCCACCCACCCAACCCTCCGCCCTTCCCCCCCATTACCCCCCACCCCTAGTTTTTGTCCACGTGTCCTCCAAATTTGTTCCTGTAAACCCTACCCATTCCACCCTGAAATTCCCTCTTCTCTCCCCTCTGGTCACTGTCAAACTATCCCCTATTTCAGTGTCTTTGGTTATATTTTGCTAGTTTTGGCAAAGCTTTCATTTAGAATGGAAGGGCAGATAAAGTGCTTCTCAGATAAGGTCAAGTTAAAGGAGTTCATCATCACCAAGCCCTTATTATATGAAATGTTAAAGGCACTTATCTAAGAAAAAGAAGAAAATCAAAACTATAAACAGTAAAATGAAAACAAACTCAAACTATCAATAACCGAACCTAAAACCAAAACCAAAACCAAAAGTGCACTAAGTAAACAACTAGAACAGGAACAGAATTGCAGAAATGGAGATCAGATGGAGGGTTACCAGCAGGGAGGGGAGGGATGAGTGTGGGAAAAGGTACAGAGAATAAGTAGCATAAATAGTAGGTAGAAAATAGACAGGGGGAAGTTAAAAATAGTATATGAAATGAAGAAGCTAGGAATTTATAAGTATGACCCATGGATATGAACTAAGGGAGGTGAATGCAGGTGGGAGGTGGGGTGCAGGGTGGAGGGGAATAAAAGGGGGGATGAGACAACTGCAATAGCATAATCAATAAAATATATTTAAAAAATCTTAACCCAGTATGTGGTACATATAAAGTGTGTATAATAAGACAATTTCTTTTGCAAATGACAGCAATCCAACAAGTTGAAGTGGTTTAAGAATACAAAAGAGTAAAAGCAGGGTGATTTATTGACTTCTGTAACAAAATTACAGAATACTGTTATAAAATCCACCATTCAGGGAAAACAGAATTTGGATACTCTCTGTACTCTCGTTCTCTCTCTGAGTCTTCTCTCTCTATGTCAGCACCATCTTTTACAATTACATAAAGTACATCAAATGAGACATTCCCACTGCAGCAGGGAACATGACCAGAGGCTATTCAAGACTGGCGCTCTTTCATTCTTTTGAGTAGAAAAAAACCTTCGCATCAGTTTCACTGAAAATATCTAAGAGTTAGATTCCTAAAAACCTAACTTGGGTTTCTTGCCCAATAAGTTTCTTGCCCAATAGTTTGTTGACTCAACTACTATGTCCAAAGGGATGAGGTCACATGCCCAGCCCTGCAATCAGGGAAGCTAGACACGGTGACTGGGAACCCTTAATAAACCAACAATTTCAGATGAGACAGAAAAAATTCCTTCAGAGATGGGAAGTAGTGACAAGCAAAATAATAAATGTTATTTGTTGTTATTGTGAAGTTAATAAAGGCTTTAATGAGGGGGATAGATTTTTAATGAGGTGGGGGTGAGGTGGGCCTGTCCACTTGGCCAACCTTGAGATCAAATGTACCCAGGTTTATTTTGAGGTTTTGTGCCTCTTTGCAGTAGTTACCTCCACAGCCTAAATGTTGATGAAAATATCATGGGTCCTGTGACTAGCTGGGACTTTGCAGATAGTCACACTGACACCTGAAATCTCTCTCTTATCAGGCATTCCTTTCAGAGTCCCAACTCCAAGTAATGGTTGAGCAGTTGCAGGTTCATTGCATTTCTGCTTCCCCAGATGGGTTACTATCCCTTTCAACACCCACAAATTCTAGCCCATGTCTTCCCCTTTAAACTCTCTCTCTTCCCACTGTCCCTACAGAGGTAACAAACTTTGGCCTCTCCCTTCTGAGAACGAGGTCCAAAAGGACTGAAACCAATTCAGAATTTGGTCATTAGATTTCATTTGTTACAGGCAGTTTACTGGTTGCTTTTCTTGCAGCTATATTATTATAAATGGATTTGACTCTTGTCAATTCAAGTAGTTCTCAGCCCTCATGTTCTACCTAGCACTTTGGTGTAATAACTCAGTATGTAGTGTTTTCTTTGCATATCTTAGGAAATCCTGAGCCCTAGCTGGGTAGCTCAGTTGGTTAGAAGCTTTGTTCCCATATGCAAACATTGCAGGTTTGATCCTTAGTCTGGACATATACAGGAGTGCATGAGTGATGAATGCATGAGTAGGTGGAATAATGAATCAATGTCTCTTTCTCTCTCTCTCAAATCAATAATTTTTAAAAAAAATTAAAAAGGAAGTCCTGATAGCTGGATTATTAAATGTTCAAATTACACCCTGATAGTTTGCATACTCCATTTGCTGGAAAAAACTTTAAGTTTCTGAAATCTAGTTCTTCACACACATCTGTTTCTCGTTACCTTTCCCTCCAGCTTTCAGGACTGGGGTACTCATTACCCAGGTCCCTGGGTCCTTGTCTGGGAATTCTTCTTGTTCATAGGTGGCTATAGAATAGCTCACCTCCAGTGACTGCTACATGCAAGAGTTAAAGATTCAGCCCCTTTCCTCAAACTGAAGGAGCAATCTCTGCATCAGAGATTTCTTTGGGATTAGCTGAGACCTCTGTTGGAACTGTTGTAGCATTTCAACATTCCTTCTCTGCCCAAACCTGCGTTCCTCTCTTCCTCATAGGTATTATTTTAAAGAGCATATCACAAAATAAACAAAAAACCTCCAACATTCAAATTTTCATCTTATTGATTCAATCCAGTGGGTCGGACAAAGATGACCAAATGGAATTTTAACTCCTTAAAGTCATTAATATTTTGTGTAATTTATTCATTTAAACATGTATTCATTTGTCAAAATTTATTTAGTCCTCATCATGCATTAGACATAACACTAGATGCTTGGGACATGATGCAGTGCTCCTTATTGTTTAAAAAAAACCCTATATTTAGATCATATTCTATTCAAATGATATTGTGAGCCATAAAAATGTGACTCACATAGACCTCTTGCTTAAAAATCAAGGGCAAGTCTCAACACACCAGTTTGATCCCCAGTCAAGGCACATACAAGAATCAACAACTGAATGCATGCATAAGTAGAACAACAAATTGATGTTTCTCTTTCTCTGTCTCTTTCTCTATTTCTCTCTCAAAATCAATAAATAAAATGAACAAGATCAAGGGCAAGTCAATTAACTTCCTGTCAGAGTTCATGTGATGGGAGAAATAAGACAGGAACAAAAGAAAGTCAAAAGAAAGTCTTGAATGTACATGTAAGTGCCCCTTACTCCATCACTTGTGAAAACCAGTGGGATCCTAGTCTTATTAGACAAACACAATTACAAGAACATCAAGGTAGGCAAGTAAAAGAGGCCAAATTTTTGAGAGTAAGAGTTTTTTCCCTGCGTATATGGTCAACAATAAATCTTAGAGGTGAATTAAAATTAAAAACCATCTATACGAGCCCTCTTTACATAAAGGGTAGGCCAAGGAGAGGAAGGTCAGACAGGCTGGCCTAGGGATATAGGAGGATCACAGCCAGATCTATGAATGTTAAATGATGGTCTTTGAAGACTAAAATATATGAGGAATAATTTAAGTGTTTAAGCAGTGTAAGTATATCAGTAATAGTAAGTATAGCCATGAAGTTAGGCAATGTACAGGGAAGATTGATACAATAGTAAAGTTTAAAGTAACAATACAAGTAATAGTTACAAATTATTGAGCAGCTTTTATGTTCTTGACACTTTGATGTGAGCATATTCTACACAGATTATTTTTGAGAAATTTAAAAATATAAAAGGACAAAGAATAATATAAGAAACACACCTTTGCCATCATCAGAAAAATAATTGTCATTGTTTCTGATTATAGTTCATTTTCCCATACATAACTTTTTCTCCTTTTTATAATTTCACAAGTAAAATTGACACATATTCTCCTTTTTCAGCCACCTGCAATTTTCCTTCCAAGATAATCATTATCATGAGCCGATGTGTATCTTTCCAATTCCCCTTTGATATACACATGTACATAAATGCCATGTGGTGTCAGTTTGTGTTTATTCAATTTGTATAAATATTATAAAAGTTTATACCATACAGTGAAATTTACTATTTTTCTTCAATGTGAAGAATATGAGAGTCATCTGTGTGATCTATACATGATAGCTATACTTTATTGATTTTAATGCTATAGCATATTCTATATGGTTATATGTTATTCATATGATTTCACCACATTTTATCTATTTTATTCAATTGATAGTAGTTTAAGTTGTGTTTACAATTTTGTTACTATAAACTATAACAGAGTTTAGACAGGATTGATGAGAACACTTAACAATTAACCTTGGTAGGCTTATTATTATTTTTAAATGATGGAACAGTATGCCAAAGAGTAAACAGAGTTTTCAAAAATCATCCAAGTAATAGTGCAATATTCTGCAGATGGCAACAGTGGTGATTTGTTTACCCAGTAACCTACCGGGTTACTATGCTAGAAGATGTTGCTACACATTACATGATGGGAGTTGCCGGATTGAGTTGTGGCCTTTAGTAGAAGAATCCAGGCAACTGCCAGTGCCTGGCTGGGAGGAAACCAGGGAACTAATACTTCAATCTCCCTTTGCTTTCCTGTCTCTCACCTGTGTCTCAGATAGCCCCAACCCAAATAGATTTTGGAGGAAAAGCAAGGCCATTGATGTAAACCAAGAACACAGACACAGGAAGGGATAGAGGAGGGTGGAAAGGGATCCAGAAGAGCAAGCAGGAAAAAAAACCTGCTCTAATTATCAATCCCCTTGTGTGCTGTGGCAAAATATGCCTACATGTAGCCCTGGCTGGCGTAGCTCAGTGGATTGAGCGCGAACTGGGAACCAAAGTGTCCCAGGTTCGATTCCCAGCCAGGGTACATTCCTGGGTTGCAGGCCATAACCCCCAGCAACCGCACATTAATGTTTCTCTCTCTCTCTCTCTCTCTCTCTCTCTCTCTCTCTCTCTCCCTCTCTCTCTCTCTCTCTCTCCCTTCCCTCCCTAAAAATAAATAAATAAAATCTTTAAAAAAAATATGCCTACATGTCCTGGCATATGGTAGGGAAAGTGATTTTTTTTTCCAGTTTTAGTAGGTTGTTATTTAATTAGGCCACCTATCTCTTCCAAATGGCTACAGTACTATAAATAGTAAAAAAAAAAATAGTTAAGGCTAAACATAGAATTCCCACTGGTTTTTGTTCTTAGGTGAATTATGAATTATATGCCAGTGTTTCACTGGCATATGCATAGGTTTCTGTGTTTTTCTAACTCAAGAATTTATAGAACAAAAAATTCTTTCCTATCTACATAGCTTTCTCCTTTGGTTCTTATCCATGGATGAAATGTATTCAAGAGAGTAAAAATAAATTTTAATTGAATTTTATCCATTCTAAAAGGTTTCTATTGGGGGGGGGGGCTTTTTTTCTTATTGAAAAGCAGTCAAAGAAGCAGACAAAAGATTTTCCTGGTTTGAGAATGCTGTGTTAGCACACCACTTGGGACATTCTCTTTTCCTGGGTTTTATACTTTTATATATAAAGTGGCTGTAATAAAATGAAAGCTGTTAACCCCTGAGTGCCAGACTGAATATAGTAACAAAACTGACATATCCACTCCTCTTTACTTGATTTTTGCAGCTATACACAAAACTGAAAAATATATTTGTGAAAATAAGAATGTTGCCATATCCCTAGGATTTGCATTCCCTCAAGAGGTTATATCCCAGAAAACAAAAATCTTCCTGCTCAAAAGATGGCAGGTGGACATGTAGGGAGTACAGTAATAACAAGCACTAGATTAAATTTTCATGTTATGTACATGTATCGCCATGATTTCTAGTTTGGTCATTTATCATTTACTGAGCTCCTACTCTATGCCATCTAGGATGTGAAAAAATGTATAATATCTAATGTTAATAGAACTGTGAAATTTTTATAGTATTATCCTCATCTTAAAAAGAACTGGGTCTTAAAGAATTTAAGTGACTTGGCAAAGGATGAAGCTAGTATTTAATAATAAATCTAGTATGGAATGAAAAAGTGTTGATCTCTGTGATTGTTTAGTTCATTGCCTTTGTTTCTCTAAAACTATGGTTTCCACATTATATATTGATATACATCAACCACATTTGAAGTATTTATTCATTAGAAAGTAAAAAAGGAAAAAAATTCATTAATTCATTCATTAAAAATTTCTATAATTAAAAGAAATTATAACAAGTAAGAAATAAAAGTCTTATCTTTGCAGCCAAAATCATGCCCCCTCTCTACTTCCATTCTGGAACCATTATTAATATATGGTAAACACACCTTCTTCCCCCAAATATATACATATATGTGTATATTAAGAACATTTTATTGTGCCACTGCAAATGATCTTGTGAGAATAGTTTCTTGCCTTTTTAAACTCCCCATAGTCCAACCTGCCACCTCCAAAATATAGAGAGCTGGGTAAAAGTAGATTTATGGTTGTGAGTATGCAGAGTTTTTCTTGTTCTATTTGTTAATTATTGCATTATTATTATTATTATTAACCTATTTTGGCCCAACCTTGTATATTCTGTCTTCCATTTATCTATTTCTTAATGTCATTGTGATGACCAAGTCTTACCTTCATTACACTGGTAAGCAAGCAATAAAAATTTCAAGTTGTATACTACCACCAGTTTATGTTTTCAAATCTGACATCAACTCCTGAGTTACATACTATTCACTTTTGGAACAGGAGGAAAGGAAGAATTGAATTACTTGTCCAAAGTAACATCACTGGTGTCAGAACCTAAATATAAATCCAGGAAATCTGGCCCCTGGCCCTACACTCTCAAGCATACTAAAATACCTCTGTAACATTTACTTAGAAAATATTTACCTATTCACTTCTCTTTGGGTGAATTAGGCAGTTTTCACAATACCAAATATTAACAATACCTCTTATTTAAAAGGCTATTAGGGGATTCTAATCTATCCACACTTTCAATTTGAAGACAGAATCAACTTTTAAACATCAGGGCAAAGATTAAAATGTAAATAAAATATTTTAGAGTGTCTTTGTCATATTTACAAATTAATGAAACTTCGAACACCATGGTACTCACTACATTAGGTCTTCCTTCTCCACGTTTCCATTGAGATTCCTCTGGTAGTAATCAATGTTCTCAGAATTTCCAAATCTGATTGTGCCTTCCTGCTTTTATCTAATTTGTTTCCTTAGTGTTATTTTCCGTGGTGAAAAATATAGCCTCTTAAATTTCTTCATTACTTGACTTTGGTCACCTTCCTTTCTTCTTCCCTAGCTATTTTTTTCCTCACAGTGGTAGACATTCACCATTGAATTATCCTTTAAGTATATACGTTAATTAGATTTTGACCTTAAACTTTAAAACTCTTTATTGGACCACTGTAATCTACCTTCTAAGATCATTTCCTTGCCTTTTTTAAATTTCCCATAGTTCAGTCTTCCACCTCCAATATATCCTGCTTATCATTACCTGATTAACTTTCTAAAATACAAATCTGCTGATTCTATCTTTGCTTAAAGCTCTTTGCTTGATTAAGAAGATATGTATGCGGACCTCTTGAGCAATGTTAAAAACTTGTCCTCGACCTGGGCCTCTCCTTGTTCTGTCGTGCCTGGCTTGTAGCCTCCCCAGAGTATGTGCTCCGTCCTTTTCTCGTGAAGACTTACTTGTTTCCCAAATGAGTCATGCTCTCCCATGCCTGTGTGAATTTTAAATGTTTCTTGACTATCTTACTTTGTACAAGCTTCCTTATAATATTTTAAAAGTTCTAAACTTTTTATTTTAAATGAAATATGTTTCTGAAGTACTTTTCTATCTCTGCTTTCTTTCCATTTAAGAGAATGTGTGGTCATTTCCTCTGTTATTTATAGCACTGAGGCCATCTCTCTCAAAGGGTTTACTTTACTGCATGGCAATTGGTTTTGCTATTATCATTGTTAATTGTCTGTATCAGACTTTACTTCCTATGGAGAAATAGTCTGTCTTTTTCACCTTTTAGTAGCAAGTACCTAGAAGAGGGCTCTTGCTGTAGAAGCTGTTTGATAAATATGTATTATAAGACTAAACTACACCAGGTACATTTCAATTTCTGGCTGAATATGTAGTACAATCTTGCTCTTCATTTTCTATCAAGAATGCTTCTTTTTCTAGGCCTAGAAATTAGTCAAAATATTTCTACTTTATAATATTTCTAGGTATGCTACTACTATAAAATGCAGGCATAGGCAGGAACAAAATCTATGCATGCCAGTTTAAAACAGAACACAGTGTTAATGAACTGTGACAAATGGACAATTCTAGAAATGAGTTTATTCTTGTCAAGTTTGTTATACACTAAAAAGTGGTCACTGAGAAATTGCATGTTTTTCCTCTGCCACTTTTCAGAGAATCAATAGACATTTACTTGGGCATAGTAATTACTGGAAGTTTCAAATTGGAGCTTGTTTCCCATGCTACCAAAATTTGACCCATATTTCTTTATAGTCCTAAGTACATTCAAATTTTGAACTACTTGGGGAGAAGTACATTCTTCTCATGTAGTCTGTTACATTTCTATTCACATTCAGGCAAAGAATATAACAATTATTTTTGCAATATACTCTGTCTTAGAACTAAAATAAATGGTCATGTTTGTAATCCCTAGAAGATACCCGAAATGAGTATGCACATAAGTAATGGTTTAAATAAAATCCCCTGAATACAGAAACATTTAATAAATTAAAAATCCAATAACTTTTGAATCTGAAAATCTAGTGCCGAGCAAGGCAGAGCATCATCCTGAGACCTTCCCCTGCATTTAGTGGGATCATTAAAGAATTATTGAATCCTGAGTCCTCTAAACCTATGCATCCTAATTCAGCTCTTATACTAGTATTATTAAATATCTCTATAAAACTATTTTTTAGAAGTTCTTTACTTTCAGTTTTGGGAAGCAGAAAGTGGTAAGTCCAGATACCTGGGGTAATAGAAATTACTGTTGAAAGCTAGTGGAGAATGAGAAGGATGTCAAGAGCAGAGGAACCTCAAGCAGGTCCAGCCCATAGGTTTCTGTGTAAACCAGAGCCTCCGGAGTTACTCTAAATTCTCTCTTCACCTTGGCAGTGTCCCAATTCCCTAGAAATAATCACAGAACTATAGTTTCATTTCAGCTGGAGTAAAGCTAAAAAAGCTACCATATTTTTCGGACCATAAAATACACCTAGGTTTTAGAGGAGGAAAATAGGAAAAAAAATTTGAAGCAAAAAATGTGGTAAAATATTTAATAACATAAATAACATAATATTTCACCAATGTAAATGTAAACATAACTCAACAACATCATTAACAACCATTACTCCTCCCAAATTTGGTGTGGGGGGCATGAAAAAGTATGTCTTATAGTCCAAAAAATATGGTACTTGTATTATTACAAATGTTACCATTATAATAACTGTGAATGCTTTTACAGTGTGTAATTTATCCTAATTACTTAATATAAGTATACATTTAGCTACATTAGATTACATATACTTATTTATATTTCATTTGCTATTTACAGTGTTAAATCATAGAATTTGTCATTCATATGAAAATCACAAAATTATATGCGCAATCGGACAAATATTAGTTTGTATTTCAGATAGGTCAGTTACTTAATACTGTCTAATAATGTCATATTATTAGTTATTAAAAAAGTAAGTATAATGGAATTAAGGAAAATGAAATGGACAGGACATCATAGCTTTTCTAATCTGTACTAAAAACAGGTTTCACTTCCCTTACAGCATTATAATTATATAATTATTAAAAATTACTTTATTAAAAGTCTTAATCCTTCTTTACTAACTCAAGGAGTTTCTTAAGTACCCTAAACACTTTTACAAAGCCCATTCTGTACCACTGCTATTGCTACACATGCTGATATCACCCAACAAACAAGTAACTGCCTATATGTGGTTCTGAAATATGTTATTTAAGGTAAGAGGAATATTCTTTCATCCATTTCTATCTTCTTTTCTTGTGAAATCAAGTGTTTCTGTGATTTCACGTGTCACCTTCTCTCTAGATGTTTAGTTTGTATTAAATCTCCAATACTTATCTTCTACATATATAAAAATTAAGCCAAATATTAATTTCAGTATTTCAAAAAGCACTCCGTGTGTTTTCTTCCCTGCTGGCTTTGTACAGTTGATTTTATGGGAACAAAAATCAGTGATTCTGCAGGGTAAATTAGTGAAAATATTTTGTGCTTTTAATCATGAGAAATAACCCAAACTTGGCCTTTTTATGATGTGAAAAGTTAAGGCTTTTAGATTTAATAGGTGCATTGATGCCGAGGTTAGGAGATGGGATAGAGAAAATAACAGTCCACAGTATTTTTCAATGTACATGAATAGGAACTAATAAAGCTAATTTATTTCCAAAATAGCAAATTGCTTTTTAGTAAATGGTCCACAAGGGTGCAATAAAAAGAACAATGTTAAAGAATCTTTGACATGGTAAATAATTAAGAGATTGGTCAAGGACTTGCTATAAAGTTTCTACTGTCTAATCTACAAATTACTGAGACCCAGGAGGATACCTCTGGATAAGGGAATTAGTCACTCTACACTATGTTGCTGAAATAAAGTGGCAACTGCAACGCATAGAATTAATAGTTAAATTATTAACAGCAAATCTGAATTGTGACTAAGAAATAGGAAGATTTGGCTTGAGATAATTCATGTTCTCTATAATTTGTGTCCTTAAACCTTAATTGTATGCAATGGGCAGGGAAGCGTGGCACTGGTGGTCATGGCGGGTGCATGTGAGGCATAAAGATGACTAATGTAACTATTCAAGTGATCTAAAATTACTGCAAGAAACAGAATGGAAACCACCTATGTTCACATAGTTAAAACAATCAAACAATAGAAAAAGGGAAGGTATACCATGGATAGCCTTTCTCATAAGCTCGCTGTCCTGATGTTGTTTGTGTAGCTCCTTCCTCAGCAGTAATCACTGTTAGCAGCATTTTATTTTTTCAAGGCCTTTTCCAGAAATATTTTAGACATATACAGTATATGTTCATCCACAAAGCGAAACAATGTTTTGAAACTTGTGTTTAATACAGGCAAACATTTTGGTAATTATTTTTACTGGTGTATATATTTACTTTTAATAGATTATTTTAATGTAATATAATTTAATGATTTGCCTATTATGGACACTTAAGTTGCTTGTATTTTTATTCTTAAATGATAGGGAAACATGGATTATAATTATCCCTTTCCAATCTCCCACAGTATGAATGTTTGTACAATGTCAATTTATTTCCATTAAAGTCATTTGAAAATGTCCATTGGAACATTTTTATTTACTAGTATCATGAATATCAGAGTTAGATGTTTTATATCAAATATTACCATACTGAAACTTAAATAAATCATCTTTTTATCACGCATGTGTCTGACATGATATACAAGGTCTGTCTGGAAAAGTCCCAGCCATTGTTAATATAAAGAGAATGGTTTGTGTGACATCAATGTACCTGGCAGTCAAAGAGAGTGGCCTGGAATGTGCATGTGTGAACAAGGATGGCTTCACTGTACTTGCTAGTAAGTGGGGTGGTAGATGCCGTTGAGTGAGCATGCATACTGTTTCACTGTCATATTCAAAATGACTGAGCAAGTAGAGCAATGAACCTGCATCAAATTTTGTGTTATGCTTGAACATTCCTCCACAGAAACTGGGTGATTTAGAAGGCCACAGCTATGGGAACTGCTGATTGGCAGCTTCATCACAGCAAAACACCTGCTCATGCATCACATCTTGTGCAGAGGCTTTTGGTGAAACATCAAATCACCCAGGTAAGTCTGTCAAACTAGAGCCCAGATTTGGTGCCCTGTGACTTCTGGCTTTTCCCAAAACTAAAAGCACCTTTGAAAGGGAAGAGATTTCAGACCATCAATGAGATTCAAGAAAATACAATGGGGCAGCCGATGGTGATTGGGAGAACTGTGTGAGGTCCCAGTGTGCTTATTTTGAAGGGGACTGAGGCATCATTGTCCTATGTACAATGTTTCTTGTATCCTCTTCCATAAATGTTTCTATTTTCCATAGTGTATGGCTGGATTCTTTCTGGACAGACCTCATATACAAAGCACCAAGAAATGGATTTGGAAATTCATTCTATATTTTCATAACATTTAGATGAATAATTGTGTCAACAAAATGTTTACATAAACTTTATGCTATTATAATGACTATGTTTTATAAATTGCATATAGATCAAAGGTTGTTAATGGATTTTTTATAATCTTAGAGTTATGTTAATAATGAATTTTTTTTGTTTTTTAATGTCACAGTATAAAAATTCTTCATTTTATATGTGAAGGTGTGTAACATATTTAACATAGATAATGAAAGATTTAGTGTTAGGAATCAGATTTCTTAACTACCAGGTAGTGATTCTGTTCATTCAGTTGTTCTGCAGAAGTCATATTGATGGAAAAAATATGGTAATTGAAAACACATGCTCTCTAATAAGAATAATGACCTATCTCATCCTTGTTAGTTATAGACTAATCCCTCAATAATAACTCATGTCATAAAATTATAAATTTTAAAAATGTTATGTAAGATAGATTTTTATATAATGTTCATATCAACTTTTTAAGAAGTAGACATTTAAAATTTTTAAATTGTCATCATAGTTTTGGAGCTAAAAGGAATCTTGGAGTTCTACTTGTGTTTATTTTGTGGAAATGAGGTTCAGAATAGTGTAGTGGTCAACTTATATTTTCCAATTTTCCTTCTGAGAATGTATTTGCCATTTCATTTTGTTACTTTGTGACATGTATCTGGCTTCAGGTTTAACTTTGAATATTTAATGTGATATATATGAATACATCCATTATATTTATATACACATATGTGCATGTATAATAAAATAGGCATGCATAGTTTCAAAGATTGTATCAATAATCCAAACAAGTTATTGTTTGACTCATCAAACTCCATGTTTGCTTACAATGACTGGGAGATTTATTTGTTTCCACTATAATCTGGGCATGTTTAAAGTTTTATCTGTCATCTTGAAAATTAATGGATTATAAATTCTTCACATCTCTCTAACCTATTTTTTAAATATTATCACAATCACTACAAGTCCTCATTACTAATTCTTTAAAATAACTATATGCTATTAAATCTGTATTTTAAAATCACCATATCTGGTATAATTTTAGTTACTTTTAAATAATTTTATGTGTAGACAGTGATTAAAGAGAAAACTCTGAACCAAAACTGATACTGGCAGAGTACAGAAAGCTCTCTTAAGACAAAATTAGTTCACACATTGACTATAATAAAAGAAGCTTCAATTATTTTTACGTATCTCATAAATAATTTAAAATTTATGAATTTTACCTTGTGTAATTTTATGTCTTAAAAATAGGAAATGCCTATTTCTGAACAGAATATGTGGTCAAAAAGATTGCCCAGAGAAATCACAAACCTTTGTATTGTTATCAATTTTACACAGCAGTTAGACTGAAACCAGAAGGGACCAGATGCTGCAGGTGTAACAGAACCTACGCATGTGAAATGGGCTCTCCCCTGACGTGAAACTGGTGACCAACTCACTGAGTTCAGACTCCTGGGGTGCATTTTATTCCTCTTAGACTTCAAATTTTTTTAAATTAAATTCATTGAGTTGACAATGGTTAATAATACAGGTTTCAGGTGTATAATTCAATAATATATCATCTCCTTTCATGACCATATATTTTAACCCCTTTACCTTCTTCTATCTCCCCACCAACCCCTTTTTCTTCTATTAATCACCATACTGCTGTGTCTTTTTAATGCATTGATGCCTTTAGCATTATATCGTGATCTTCTTTGTCTTTTTCCACCATTCTTAGTTTTATGTCTATTGTGTGTGAAATAAGCATACTCATAGTTACCCCTGCTTTTTAAAATTATCATTTGCTTGAAATGTCTTTTTCTATACCATCACTGTCAGTCCATGAGGCTACAATAAATCTAAGTAAGGCTAAAGAAAGCCTTTGTTAGTGGCATATTGTTGGATCTTTTTTTTTAATCTGTTTCACCATTCTCTTTTGATTGAAGAATTTAATCTGTTTACATTTAAAGTAATTACTTATGGGTAATGACTCAATGTTTTCATTTTGTTAATTCTTTTCTGCTTGTTTTATAGATTCATTATTCCTTGTTCGTTACCCTCTGTCTTTTTTGTCATATGTTTTGATATATTTTGATATTATTATGCCTTGGTTTCTTTATTATGTTATTTTATGTAATTACTACAGAATTTTTCCTGTGGTTCTCATGAGGCTTACATAAAATATAATAAACTTGAACACTTTTTTTCTACTTAATAATAAGTATAATTTGTAAACTTTATATTTTTACATCTCTTTCTCTTTACACTTTAGGTTATTGCTGATACAATTTACCTGTTTTTTGTTGGGAACTGCCCTGCCTCGTTTCAGAAGCTGTAACCCACCCCCTGCCGCCCCCCACCATGGGTGAGACTGAGTGAATGACCTTAGGACCATAAGCCACTAAGAAGACAAAACTTATCTCCCTGGCAGGAGGGCCACTTCTGCTCCTTTTTCTTCTCCCTGCCTGGCCCCCAATGCTTGATTGGTTAGCCAATGATGGGTAAGATTCCCCAAGGGGGAATGACCTAAGACAGGCATGATCATAGCCTGAGTCCTCATTTTATCTTTAAGAAGTCTCCTAATCTCTTGGCTGCCTCACTTGCCCTGCCTGATTTAAGCCTGAAACAATGCCAGTAGTGGGTGCAGCCTTGTGCTGGAAAGGGTGAGTTATCTAGGGTGATCAGACCTAAGAAAGAACATGTAAAATCCTGTGAAACCTGCTTTTTTTAGAATTCTCTCAATTAAATGATAAGGTTCCAAGCAAGAAGTGAGTTTGTTCCTCAAAGTTTTATGGCTCTTTAGCTAACAGATCCTGACTCAGTATAGGCCCTCAGAGTTCTTTGTATGTTATCTGTTGTTTGATCCTT
The DNA here is from genome assembly GCF_004126475.2 of Phyllostomus discolor. Taxonomy (NCBI): domain Eukaryota; kingdom Metazoa; phylum Chordata; class Mammalia; order Chiroptera; family Phyllostomidae; genus Phyllostomus; species Phyllostomus discolor. The sequence continues at coordinate 99,812,126 of NC_040908.2, read as the reverse complement.
ACTGCCTGACAATGATTAATGAGCTTTACCTGTATTTCTGTGCAAAATGAACCTAATAAAAGCCCATTGAGGAAAAATCTCTTGGTCCTTCTCCTTTGAGAGATTGGCCACCTTTTCTCCCCAAGCAGATCATGTCTTGGTAGGCTTATTCTCATCCGTGGCAGCTGGGTAGGGGGAAGCTGTGGGCAGAGCCCCTCCCCCCCCACAGTCTTTTATTGTAATATTGTTCTTCCACACTTTTAATTTTTATGGTAGAGTTGTGAGCTACATACCACTAGTATTACAATATTCCAGAATCTAACTATGATTATATATTTACCATTACCAGTAAGATTTAGACTATCTTTTTATGTTCTTATGGTGTTATTAGTGTTCTTTTATTTCCACTCAAAGAACTTCCCTGGTGGTAATGATTAGCTTAGCTTTTGTTTGTTTGAGAAACTCCTTATCCCTCCTTTGTTTTTGAAGTTCAGCTTCAATGGGTATAAAATTTGTGGTTCACGATTATTTTCTCTCACTGTTATAAATGTCATTCCATTTCCTCTCAGTTTGAAAACTCTCTATTCAGAAATCTGCCAATAGCCTTATGTGTTCCAAATAACATATTTTTCTTTCCTTGTTTCCTTTCCTGGGTCTATATTGCAAACCTCTATTTGTCTCAATCTGTTTCAATTTAGCCTCATCTGATTTTCTCAACTAACCTGCCCCACATGCTACACTATGATAGAGTAACACTGCTATGCAGAAGACATTATAGTCAACCAATGTCAATGGGATAAAATTTTAGAATGTAAACTAAAAAGCAGATATTAACTTTGAGTGTAATTTGTATAAAATCAGCTCTATATAGTCTAATCTCATCACAACAAAATACTCAATGAAATGTTGTGCACGGAGCAAAAAGAATTAGTATTTGTTTGATTATTTGATGAAGTGTTTCAGGAAATTATCTAAGTGTGAGCATTTGCACCATGCCCAGCCTATGGGTTCTAAAAAAATGTTTTCTTCATCTCGCTCCCATCACCCTGACTGCCACAGAGCATACAGCAGCCCCCCCAACAAACTTTTTCTTCCTGCTCTAATGCTTTAGAAATATTTTGCAAAACTTAACCCAGGAGACTTTCTAGTCCCCCACCACACAAAAACTCAATTGGCCAGGAAGCTATTTGCTTAAATCATCAAATAATTTTACATATAGCTTTACATAATAGTTGTAAATAGACTCCACAAATGTCACAAATTATCTTCAATTACAAGGAAAGGTTATGTCAAAAAGGAGTGATATGTATTACCTATGTAGGTCTGCAGAGCAATTAGTTGTTTAGAGCAAAGAGCAAATTTAAGTGCGGCATGGTAAAATTAACATATTTTCTGGCTTATTCCCAAGAAATCAGTAGCAGGATCTTTACTGGAGGTCCACCTGGATTTAAATTACAGATCTGTTCTTTAGCAGCTGTGTAATCTACTGAAAGCTGGTTATTTTCTCTGTGTCTTATTTTTTCTAAAAAAAAATAATGAGGATAACAAATACCCATCAGTATTGTTTATTGTGAAAATGAGATAAACAAATGTGTGTATTTCACAGGTGAAGCTAATGAAGATAATACACTCAAGACACAGCAGTAGTAAAAACCTATTAACAAATAAAAGATATTTTGAAATGAATCAAATGAAATGCTTTATCGTTAGAGGCATCATGAGTATCTATTGGATCATTGGCAGAGCTGTGCTGTGGGGTCTATAACATGAATTAAACACAGAAAGGGGAAACTTTTTTATTTTCTAAACCAGTTCAGGACTGTAATTTGTGGTGTCAGGATAGAAAGAAGCCATATCAGAGACACCAAAAACATCTGATGATTTCAGAGGCACACACTATGTTTGCAAAGCGAGGGCAGACAAGGACATTGTAAACACCTCAGTGTGGCTCTCCTGGTATCTGGAGAGATTTGGGCTCTTTGAGTTAGGTGAATCTTTACTTTTTGTTCTGAAAATTGTAATAGGTGATATGTTTTTAAATTGCTGACTAATATACTGAAGTTTGATTATCTACTACAATCAGCTCATTAGATATTCTAAATTTATTAGAGTACAATAGAATTTTTGAAATTAATTAATTCACTTATTGCAATTGTTGTCTTCACTTCCTAAGTTCTCTCTCACACGTGTTTTTGATATCTTGGGATTCCAGAATGTTTTCAAGTATTAAAAGCCAGGTCAAGTGTGAATTTTAATCTTATTTCTAATGTAATGGTTATTTTCTTCTAATCATCAGGGCTAGGCAATCCTTTGCCTGAGACCCTAAGGCCTGGGTGGCCTCTGCCCATCCCTTCAAGGTTCAGATTTTCTGGGAGGAGGCAGGGAAGAGGTGGAAAAGAAAATGATAACTATCTTTTAACTGACTTGTGCTAATTGACCCTTTCTAACTATTGATGAATTCCAGGAGGTAAGCACAAAATTCCTGGGTATCTTACGGGATCACATACACTTTCTTCAGAGGATTTTATGGGGACTTCCTCAGTGTGTGTTTCCCTGATGTGGGAGATCAGCTTTGCCCTGATCACTTGTCATTTTTCTTCTTTCACCTTGAACCTTTGGAAATTTACTACACAGATTCTTGCTGCTGGATCGCTCACCCAAGTAGTCTTACTGGATTGTCGCCTGCAGAGACACTCAAGTGCGATTCCCTCCCTGACATTCACCTGCCGTGCCTAATGGTGGAAGCATAGGCTGCCTTGCTACGGACACTTCTCTCTGCTCAGTCACTCTCCCATCTCTCCAAAATACTACTTAAATTTATAGACATGATAAATAATTAGTTGCAAAATAATAGATGCAACAAGATCCTAGGAAAAATATCTGCCCTCAAAAAATAAATTGCTTAAATGATATATGCTATTTTGTTTTTGTTTTTTTAGAATTTAGAGAAACATTGTTATTAAACTTTTTAACCTTTGGACTTTAGCCCAAGTAGAGACAATAGGAAAAATCTCTTTTACTCAACATGTTAGTAAAATACCATTTTAAATTATTTATTTCTTAAGTTTCCCAGCAAAGCAAGAATCCAAATGTCTTCATAGATTTATTCCTTAGTACTATGTTCTTTAATGACTATTTTCTTTGAATCTGCAGTTAAAAAATAAAAAAGTTAAAAAGTGGTCACTGTCTGGGACACTAACACTCCCCATAGTAATATTCTGTGTTCATTACAGGCCTATAGATTTCTGGCATAGTCTTAACATATTATTATTCAATCTGTATTTAGTAAGGTGAATTTGAGAAGTTAATAGTTTTAAGAAGTTGACTTTTTGTTTGTTTTAATATTCAATTTGTACTTGTGAATATGTGCTGAGTCAGTTGGTTTTTTCCAATAATGCTGTCATAAGCAGTTGCCACTGTCTCAATTATCTTAACAGTAAATTGTCTAAAAATTAACTGGTCTCGGCTTTTACTTGTTTGAGCTTTTATAAACAGCTCTGCTTCTAAAGTATAAGGTAAGCCATTATTCAGATGCAATTCCATTTTGTTGACAAAGCAGAAAAAAAGAAACAGAAATAATTGATCCAGCGTATTTTAATCTTTTCTTATACCCTTAGTTAGTTCTCTAAATTTCTTCTTACCTATAAAACTTTCTGAAGAATTATATGCAAATGTTTTAAATGTGCCCCATCACTCTGTGTATGTAAAGTACTTAGCTTTGCTGTTTAGAAGCCCATGGAAATGTGTAAATAGATTTAATTTAAATTTTTATGCACATATCCTTTTTTAATTTTGGTAAAAAATGCTGAATTTATATTTTGTACATGGTGCATTGTGGCCAAACTGGAGAACAATATTTTAATATTATTACAAACCATTAATGTTGATTGAATCATACATACATCAATATCTTAAAAATAATAGGTGTTTAATTTAATTAATTTATTTTTTAATTTTAAAATAGTGGCATAATTTTCCAAGTATCAGAAAGAATGAGGCTATGTTTTCATTTAAAATGTACTGTTTCAATCTAGAGTTGCTTTTCATTCCAAACAGTGTTGTATTTTTAAAATAAAAAAGTGAAATATAATACAGAGGTAATGAGACTTCTAGATGAATTAAATGTTTACTCTAGAAGTATTAATACTAAGTTTCCTAGTTATATATAAATGATAATGATGTTGATAGATTATAAAGAATAAATCACCCTGGCTGGTGTAGCTCAGTGGATTGAGCCCAGGCTGTGAACCAAAGGGTCACAGGTTCGATTCCCAGTTAGGGCACATGCCTGGGTTGCAGGCCAGGTCCCCAGTGGGGGCCACGTGAGATGCAACCACACATTGATGTTTCTCTCTCTCTCTTTCTCCCTCCTTCCCCCCTCTAAAAATAAATAAAAAAATAAAATCTTGAAAAAAAAGAATAAATCAGGCTTTAATTTGCCTGCAGTTTGAACCAAGTCAATGATAAAAGGCATACTCTAATTGCTAATTTCAATTCTGTAGAAGTATAAGCAATAAAAGGACTATGATTTTCCTGATCCAATTCAAGGTTTATTCTATCAAATATGTTCAGTTTAACTCAAGCCATTCCAATGCAAATAAGATGAAAATGTCTTCAATTCATAGCTGAATGTGCTTCCCTGATAGAGTGGCCAAAGTGAGCCCTCTGGTATAGAACTGTATTTTGGTGTATAGTCACCAAACCTGGGAAGAGTGGAAAAATCTGTGTAGTGTAAGGAATTCTGAGATAAATAAAACATTCAACCTAGTTGCACCAAATTTGTCAGTGTTCTATTTATATCCTCTTAGGCCTTACAACTTCAGTTCCTGGTTAGTGCAGATGTCAAAGATCACTAAGTGCAGGAGGGCTTTTGCTGGCCTCCAATAGCGATCCTGGGAGGATGCTTGGCAATGGTCATCTGAGCTTACTTTAATGATTGACAGGAGCTGGTGTATAACCATCTCATTCTCACCCTCCAATTAACTTTAAGGAACATGTTCTTTCCAAAATTTCCCAGTGGAATTATGGTCATGTACACTCAGTGGCAAATTGCTTAATAGCACTTCCACAACATTTATTAACTACCTTCCCTTACTGTCCTGCATCTACTTTCTCCTATTGAGAACATGGAATCACCTCCCAAAGAAACTTTTAATCCGCTTGAACGAAAATTTTTTCCTAAAAGTCTTTCAGAAGAACACAGTGTAAGATTGTTATTCAAGAGCTATCATATAAGAGCAGAAATATGTGCACCCCTCAAAAAATCAATGAAATCAATCATTTAACATATTTAAAACACAAAAATGTATAAATACATTAAAATGGTAATAAATATTTATAGAATCATAAATTTTAAACATATGTAATCATTCCAATAAGTTAATGAACATTAATAAATAACAATTGGTCCTGGCTGGTATGGCTTAGTAGACTGAACACCAGCCTGCAAATAGAAAGGTTGCTGGTTCAATTCTCAGTTGAGGCATATGCCTGGGTTGCGGCTCAGGCCCCCACTTGGATACATGCAAGAGGCAGCCAGCTTATTGATGTTTCTCCCACACATTGATGTTTCTTTCTCTCCTTTCCTTCCTCTCTCTCTAAAAAACACTAAATAAATAAAATCTTTAAACATATGAATAAACTAAAATGTAAAATTAAAAAAAATTAGTAGTGAAAATTAAAAACCAAATAGTGGTTAATCTTTAAAAATAATAAAACTGCACTTTCAAAAGTATAAAATCTGTCCACAGCATCATCTTCCAATTCAGAGTATTTTTGTACAAAAAAAATCATCAGGCAGTTTAAATCCTCTTTCAAACTAAATTTTTCTATGATTTTATTTTTAATTAAATCCATCTTTGGTTGATAATTTTGATGTGCTCCTTTTAAATAATTTCATCTTTTAAAATTCAATATTGTTGGTTCCCCCCCCTCACTTTACAAAAAAGAATATATTTTTTTTCATTTTGTAAACTTAACCAAGATTGGTATCACATTGTTGTATTCTACTTGTTAAGTAAATCTTCAAGTAGAATAGAAATTATTCTTGCAATAAAAGCTGCATCAGTCAAGTTCTTGTCCAGAAAACCAAAGCTGCTGTAGGTAGTGTAAATTGGAACTATTCAGTATAGGGAAGTAAGAACATTCTTTAAATGTTGGAAGGGTTGGGGAAGTAAGGTCAGGGACACAGCTGGTAGACGGTGGTGATTCAAGGGACCTGGGCTGAATCTCAGCAAATCTCAAGGAGAGTGAGTGCCAACAATTTTTTGTTGCCTGCAGTGCAGAAGAGGCTCAGAGGAGATGATTTACAGCCATGAGTATGTAGGTATGCTTGTGATTGAACTCTCCTTCTTTTTTGCCTTCCAAATCTTACACAAGTGGTTTTCCTTAGTAAATTCTGTACTGGAACTAAATAAGAAAAGGGTATTCTTGTAAATATTTTTGAGTATTATTCTTTGCCATGCTAAGGAGGCTGTAAAGTGCTATGTAATAACAATGAGCTAACCACAAATAACTTAGGACAGAATAGTGCTTTATTAGTCATCATTTTCTTCATCCTCCTGAGCACTGTGGAATTACTAAATTTCTAACTAAGTATTTTTAACTAATACATTATATCAATTTGAACTTTCAATACAGCACAATATTTTCTACATATGTCCTAGGGTATAAATGTTTCAGGTTTTAGTTTATATACGTTTTACCCTAACACAAATATGAAATTCTATACTAGAAAATAGCATTACAAACTAAAAAAAGTTAAATTGAATTAAACATAAAACCAGCACTGCAATTGCTTGGAATGATTACTTTATTCTGAAAGGGCAAGGAAAGACTTATTAGAGGAGGTGACATTTGCATTGGACTTGAAAGATAGGATTTGTGGACACAGAGACAGAAAAAAGAGGAATATCAGCTGCATCAAACTGAATGAAGAAGGCAAAAATCTATAAATATTCTTAACCTTGCTGCTAAAATAGTCTTCCTAAAGTGTCATTCTAATCATATGATTCTGTGATGTTAAAAACATTCAAAAGTTTCTCACGTCCCAATACATTCCTTATAAACTCTATACCAGGGCTGAGAAACTGAACAGCTCAGACCCCATCAACCTTTCCTTTGTCAGTTCTCATTAATCTCCTACACAAAAGTTATGTTTCTGTCAGGCAAAATTAATCACTGCACAGAAAGCAAAAAGTCTTGCTCTGGGCCCAAGTCTATGCTTATGGGGCTCGCTACCTGCAACTTGTCCATCTCTTCTTCTCACACCACATTCCACACAACAAACCCATGTTGTCCACACAAGAAGCCATCCTGATCTACATAACAAACTCCTGTGCTCCCCTTCCCCACACTCCAAATTTGATGAGGTTTGCCTCTCTCTGTCTTCACTGTTGCATTTCTGTTTCAAACTCCCCTTTGGTACTTTGAGGGTGTCAGTTCTAAATTTGATTAAGTTTATTTGTAACTATCTTACCCTACCATGCACTCATGTGATATTTGATGAAAAACTGAATATTACCCATATTTTCATGCATTACCTGGTCATACAACATCTAAGTAAATGCCTCATATGAAAGAGCTTTTCAGTAAATAGCCTTTGAACTGCATGTATGTTATCATCAAGGGAGTCAATAGATTATTACCTTGCCTTAATGAAAGTAACAGGATATATGTAGACTGGGAGGTCTTTATAAGATTTAATGATGTATCTCTGTAGTCATTTATTATTAAAAGTTGTTAATTCTCTGGAGCATAGGAAAATTATTTTCAATGAATAGATAAAAATATTGACATACTTTTAATACACCTGGGCCACGAATTAAGAAAGAGTTTAGTGCAGTCTTTACATTAGTGCAAATTAACATTTCTTTTCTCTATGTTGAATCTTACAGAAAAAAATCTAAATTAAAGGGCAATTCAAGTACGGTAAGAAAGAGCTAGTATTGCTGGAGGCTCTACTGGGGGAGGAAGAATTATGCTACTAGTGATGTTTCTGTTCTATTTGGCCTCATAATTTTTCAAAGAATGTTCTTTCCCTGAAACTCAATTGCTTTGAGTTTTAGTTACTATAAGAGGAATAAAAATAATGTTCCACTTAATTCATTTATAGCATTCACATGCTCTTTTCCATTAATTTAATCCCAAACATTAAAGAAGTCAAAAAAGAAATAGATTTTGAATAAAAATCAGATCACTGGGAAATTCAATAGAAGATGAGTACAAAGGAAAAAGGCCCCAGAAGTCCATTTCTCTCCCTCTTGATGATTATAATAAACAGGTGTCCATTCATTAACTCTGGAACAATTATTTAATTCTTTTACATGTGGCAGACACTGTACAAAACATCAGGAAAAATCAACCGGCAGTTATTACATGGCAGACAAAACAGAACTCTTGAGTAACTGATATAGTATGACAAACTTGTGAAATAAAAATCACACTATAATCTCAGCACCAGCAGGCATGGATTTGAACTGTTTTTCATGTGCTGATAGGTTTCTAAACCATCTCCTTGTTCTCTCTCTGTAACTGATGAACTGTATTTGCAGAAATGATGGACTATATTTGCATAAGAATGAAGTTTTTGTACATAGAACAAAGTATTACTATCAAGTACTGCATTGGCTCCATAGACTAATAACTGTATTGCAGAATGCTTCTAAAAAATAAATTCATCATCTTATGCTTGAAAGGATAACTAATTATTATTGATTTATTACTCCATGTAATTACTTAATGTTTTTTAGACTGTATTTACTAAAACAAAAACCTATTCTTGCAATGTTTGGTCAAATCTATTTGTTTTTTGTTTTTTTCCCTCATATACATTTATTCTTACCTTCAAACTCACTACTTCATCTGCCATCTTTTTAATTGTTTTATTGTTGTTCAAGTACAGTTGTCTGCATTTACCCCTCTAACCCCCCAATATATATATATATATATATAAAGAACTCACACAACTCCACTCCAGGAAGAAAAATAACCCAATTTAAACCTGGGTAAATGAGCTGAATAGACACTTCTCCAAGGAGGACATATAGAGAGCCCAGAGATGCTCAGCGTCATGAGCCATCAGAGAGGCACAAATTAAAACCACAATGAGATACCACTTCACACTGGTCAGAATGGCCATCATAAACAAATCAATAAACAACAAGTGTTGGAGGGGTTGTAGAGAAAAGGGAACCCTAGTGCACTGTTGGGGGGATTGTAGACTGGTGCAGCTGCTATGGAAAACAGTATGGAATTTCCTCAGAAAACCAAAAATTGCCTTTTGACCCAGCAATTTCACTGCTGGGATTATATCCTAAGCACCCTGAAACACCAGTCCATAAGAACCTATGCACCTCATCTGCTAATTTTGCTTGCGAGAATTTTGTAAGTAACGGTACAACCTATTTTTTAAAATTACCTTACAGAAAGGGTACATGAAGGTCAAAAATATGTAAGTAGATATGAAACAATAATTAATTCTTACTGAACATAATCAAGTAAGAACAATAATCTATCATCTGACAAAGAGAAGTAATGTCCACATAGAAACTCATAGATTATTTGAATTAAACTGACAAGGCAAATGCAACCTGCAAATTATAGGTAGACAGAAAATGACTATTTAGTCAATCAGGAGGAATGTTTGTGAAGAAAGTACTATTCAAATATTAGTAATAAGACTATTTAAGGCTGATGTAAATAGAATAATCTTTTTAAAGATAATGCTTTTATTTTAAAAGAGGTTTACCTTTTTAAATATCAAAATTATTACTTAAAGTAACTACTATACCTGCTGGACTAGACAGTGAATACACAGAGATACACAGGGAACAGCTTCTGCTGTTAATAAGCATCTAGTCTTTCAAGTATGAGGGATACAATGTGCTCATTATGCCATTGGGAGAATAAGCTGTAGGAGACTGTTCTGCGTGGCATGAGCCCAGCTCCCACTTGGAGATGCACAGGACCCACACCCATGGATAGGTTCTCCCATAGGGAATCAGGCCTGCAATGTGCCTAGGCCGCTTTGAGTCTTGCTCTTGCTAAAACACTCCCCTCACCCTGAATTGAGGACATTTACTGCAGAGTAACTTCCTAAAATCCATGTTAACCCTTCCAAGGACGAGTGTAACTGGTTCAACCACTTTTGCCTTTTCATTTGCAAATATCCCTCTTCTGTGATGTGATTAGCAGCATTGGCCCCTTTGTTTTCTGTAAAAAGTAACCACCTAAAGCAAACCTGTGCATAGTAAATGAGGACCATCATGTAATGTGCTGAGAAACCCAATAAAGGCCTGCCATGGCAAAGGCCAAGGCTTTTGCTCCCCTTGAGAGAAAAGCTGTGATGTCCCTTTTCCTCCACCAGACTCATTAGTCTGTGTGAAAGTCTCATTTCATCTGTAATGACATGGACACTGCGGGCCAGTGTCTGCATCAATAAGCCAATGGACAGACATTGTTGATGAATGTCTTTCATTTATTATAAAATGAAGGTTCAGAAATTTTTGCTTTTCTGAAAGCAGACATAAAATTTTGCCTTTCACTTTTCTTTAGTTCTTAATTGAACAAATATTAAGACATACTTTTATCTTTTGATTAATGCATTTAAAAACTGTAAACAGAATATCAGCTTCTCACCTTTAATTTATGAGTTTGAGGTCAACACCATCATTCATTCATTTTTTGTTTTATTAAATATAAAGCTAGACACTGAGTTGGATTTCAATCACAATGGCGGTTTATATTTGGAGAGCTGCTAAGATTTTAGAAAAGGAGCATTAGGTTGCATACACATGGGTTCGTTTGGCATTTGGTTTTCTTAGTCTCTCAATAAAAAGGTGAAACAGAACACCATGGGGGAAAATCAATTAAAAAGTTAGCAAAAGTCATGTGTATAACCTTTCCAGGAAACTGGCCTTTTCATTGAATAATCAATGCCATAACACCTGTTCCCAAATCTGAGAACACAGTGAAATTTAGATTACTATCTCTCTGTTAATTAGCATTCTACTAAAAACAAAGCTTAGAGAGGATGGCTCAACATGTATTCTTCAATCATCCTTTCACTGAGAAAGTGATGGATATTATTCAACACCTCAATTAAATGTATAGGAAGAATTACAAAGTACCTAAAAAACACATCAGTTGAAAATTTAATCTCTAAATCTTCCCCAGATAATATAATTAGAATTTTCTACTTTGTTGATTAATACAAAGTAAATCTTTTTTTAGTGTTTTGGAACAACCATGTTTCTCATGATCTATTTAGACCAGAACAGTTGTTTCCATTATGAATTCAGCAGAGAACCAAAGGCTTCTTCTCTCTAGCAATACTGTATGGCTTAAATTTCATTAAACCAAATAGAGAGCAAGCTCGTTTACATTTGAGACAGCAGGGTGTTGTAAATTTTATTTTAACTGGTTGGAATATGTGATCCAAAAAATCAGGAGCAAAAAGTCTCCTGCTGTTGCAAATATACAGTTATTAACTTGCTGAATCCCACATGCCAATGAAAAGTTATGCAAATGAAGCAGGGTTTCCACATGTGCAGGAACTAAGCAACAGAAATAAGATGTGTTCAATGAGTGCCTTGGTAGAGGAGAAAAGTACAATGCAACACTCTTAAAAAGATTCATTGCATAAGTGCCCATACTGAATAAGGTATAAATCACCCAACTGTGTGTACTTCTGAAGCATTCCAGATCAAATGAATCAGGTTTTATCATCATGTTAGAAAAATTAATCAGTTACTTAGAAAATAGCAGAAGATGGAACCTCCAAATGCTGAGTGGATGGCAGTCATCAGAAAATGTTGTCAACACTGTATTTCCATTTACTTAAAGAAAGTCATGCCATAGAACCATGTCATACGATTCTATAGCCACTGATACATTTTCTACAGTATTTTCTGAAAGGCATACCTGGGCAACAGTAAGCACATTGGGAAGATGATTTTGCCTGTTTGACTAACCATTTGTCTGACTATTATAATTTGCAGGGTAACTTGTTTATTATAAGGACAACTAATAAAGAATACATTTGTACCATATATATGGTTTTGTTCTTTTATGTAGGCAAGGCAATAAATAAAAAAGGATTAGCATTTACTTGCCTGAACCAAGTCCTCTAAATAGAATATAAAGTAGCATAAAAGCATATTTCCAAAATTATAAGCAAATTGTAATCAATAAATTTTTACTAACCATCCAATACCTTGGTTAATACTATATCTGGTATCCGTTGTTCTTTAAATTACACAAAATGTTCTCTTTACTTGGACTTTATTTTTGTCATCTTTTTTAACACATACATAGTCACCATTTTATGATACCCATTTTTGGTAGATAGCTTAAAATCTATAATCAAATTCTCTTATTTAAAAACACTCTTATTTATTTGTTTATTTGACTTTACCATTTACTCCATCTCTTGATTTCGGTCTTATTGTACATCGTGTTCTTTCTGACTAGCCAGACTTTTTCTGCTCTGTCTGGTTGATGGAACTTTAAGATCTCAACTTAAATGTGATTCTCTTGGGTGGTCTTTTAATATTGGCATTTCTTTGTCTCATCGTGACCTGTACCTACACTTTTCATAGCCCTTACACTATGATGTGTCTTTTCAAAAATTGAGAAAAAATGGACATATAATATTGTGTAAGTGTAAAGCTTATTATATATTGATTTATGTATTTATATATTGCAATGAGAATATTTTTAATTTCTGTTCTCTACCTCCAGACTCTGTTCCTTGAAGGTAGACACTGTCTATATGCTGTTTGACTTTTGTGTCTCTTTTGGATAGGATCATGCCTCATAGAAATTAGGCACTCAAATATTTAATAAATGAATTAACTAGAAAAAAATAAATAATTTTAAATATAGTTAGATGCTTATTTTTCTAATCTTGATAAACTTTTACTATTTTTTTCTGTATCTATTGGCATACACTTATTATCTTCCTTCACAAATTCACAGTTTTGATAACACAGGCTCAGGAATGTGCCTCCTTAGCGTTTCCTATATGTGTCAGAAGAATGAACAACACCATGAGACTGTAAGATTTTGAAAGACAAGCTTTCCTTAGCTTGGCTTTTCTTCCATGCCCACCATTTGATAAGGTACATATAGCTTTCTTGGGATTTCTGCCGGTACTAACTGCTGGACCATCAGTCTTTAAAATTAGGCATGTAGTTAACTATTTTAAACATAGGCTCATTTATTTACTTTATGTTTTTCGTGGCAAACATTCAAAGAAAATAAAAAGTTGTAAAATCCTGCTAAGTCATTAACTCTTTATTCACTCAGAGGACAAAATATTTTTGAAATATCAAAAGAAAGTCATAAGATTTTTGTGATATAATAAAATATTGTACACTGGCAAAAATATTGTATACTGTTTACTTTTCATTTAATTGTAAACTATTAAAATATTTTAAAATGCATATTTTGAGATAATGGTAAAGACAAGATTACAGAATACTATAAAAGAGATTATAGAGCTACTCATGAATAAGATACACAATGAGCACAAAGAATTACAATTCTTATACTTGGCCTTGAAAACAGACCTACTGATTAAAAGCACTGTGGCTGTAAAGTTAAATAACTCTTCTCAGCTCTTAGTTTTATCCTGGAGATTTGCTTTCAACTTTTGTAAAAAGAATATGAACATTTACGTGTAATACAAAATAATTATGAATGAAAACTCAGGGCCCTTAACTAATCTAATTAAGCTTTATTTCTCAGTATTTTACTTATTGCAGGCTTTTAAAACCTGAATAAATTTTTGAATCTACTAAATTCATTCTAATAAAAAACTAAATCATTTATTGTGCATATTTGAACTTCACAGAGTTTAGAAATTAAAATACTTTATTTTGGGGGTAATGTATTTAAATTTTATTTTGATACAAATAAGCATAATAATAATGAAAGAAATATTCTTCTGTTGTTAAAAGTACAAACAAACCCTGCCTGATGTGGCTCAGTGGACTGAGCACTGGCTTGCAAACCAAAAGGTCATTGGTTTGATTACTAGTTAGGGTACATGCCTGGGTTGCTGGCCAGGTCCCTGGTTGTGGGTATGCAAGAGGCAACTGATCAGTGTGTCTTTTGCATATCTATATTTCCTTCCCTCTTTTTAAAAAAAATATAACAAACAAGCAGTTTCAGTTTGAAAACATAAAAATGGTGCAAGAGCTGCATTTCATTGTAACTGTGCTGAATATTACTAAATTTTATATTTAAAAAGGATAAAGTGGTGAATTTCATGTTATGCATATTTAACCACAATAAAAAATTAGGAGAATACTAAACAAAATGGTGCATTATTTTATAATGTTTAATTTGTTGCTTATACTTACATAAAAGTATTTTCTCTAAGTCAGAATTAACTTTTTATATATCTTTGACAAATTTAGAATTTAATATAGCCTATACTGATATACTAGCACAATTTTAAGAGTTTATAAAATAATTGTTAAAGTCTTAATAGGCCTGTGGGGTTTTTTACTCTGATTAAGGAAAAGATACTGCTTTTAACAACTAATAGTTATTTTTTATCATATTGAAAGGGACAAAGAGGATAATATTGCTTAAAATATTCTATCTTTAACTCTGTTCTTTTTTATTTTTCTATTTGATGATACTAATATAGACTATTAAATTATTTCATTCACCTTATCTGAAATGTCTATTAACTCTTTCCTTGGATAATCCATGTACCATAAATATCCACCTGGAATGCAAGGTAAATCAGACTTGTTGATTGCTTCAGATTCCAACATCATGCACTATGAGAACATTAACCAAGTAATTTACCATTCAAATCCATATATTTTGAATGTGAAAGAAGGAGCTATTAATAATGACCCTCATATAATGGACACAAACAGGAGTAGTCTCAGATAAACCAGAAGATATGGCCCTATTATGGCCCATATTTTAGAAGAACTGAAGACAGGTATAGTCTCTTTAGTTTTCCTTAGTAAATCACTTTGATTGAAAAATACTAAGAACATATATTGAGTGAAACTTTGTGCTTAAGACAGAGTTTTTTTTTAACATATTATCAGTTTCCTCTTTTACTAGGTGCCAAAAGACTGTTAAATAATATGCTTCCAGAGAGATTACAGAGCAAATAAAGATTATACACAGAAAGTGAGTGAAGAAAAAAAAGGGCCAATACGTTTGTAAACTGATTTGACACATTTAATCATTGCTCAGAATTTCAAAGAAATGAAACCGCTTCTACCCATCATGCCCCTTCATTCAATCAGTTTCCACTATAACAAGTTCATAGAGGCTATTCAATTATCAAAACTTGTTATTCTAAATTGACCTCTGCCAAGTTTAGGTTATTGTGTGAGATACTATATTAGATGTTGTAATTACAAATAAATATGATTTAAATCCTATTGTTGAGTAATTTGTTCTCTAGTACAGAATGCAGAAAACTAAGCCAATAATGAACAAAGCAGGTTATACAATCTGTAATAAAATTATACATAGGACACTAAGGAATGTTTGACATCTTTTCTGTCAATACGTATTTTTCCAGACTGACTGGTCCCAGTGGCTTCATTTTACAAATTTATTTATTCATGTTTCCTTTATTTGCATTCATGTGCTAAGTCACTTTATTCCTCCAGTTGCTAATACACAAGATTAAGATGGTGATATGTTGATCTTTTTCCACCTTATTCAACTGCTTGGGTTGGTTATATTATACATGAATTAGGAACAAATTGAAATGGGCAGGTTCATAGCTATTGAATAGAGTTACAGATTTAAATATAGTTTTACTTTTAAAGAAATTGAACACAAGTCCATTTTCCACTGTTCACATACTTTCAACCACAGACCTATTAATTGCATGATAGAGAATCTGAACCAACTTTTATTTTATATTTAACTTTTCTAAATTCTCAGGTAAATTTAAGAAGCACTTTGATTAATTCTATGTCTTTAGGAAGGTATATCACCCTTGAGTCAATCTGATTAATTAGAGCTGTATATATTTTACTCAGATGAATTACATCTGTTTGGTGATCTCTATATACTGGTAAGTTTCAACAGCTTTTGGAATGCATGTTTCTGAACTGGCTACACTATTGAAATGCAGTACAGTAAAGCTCAGGGTTCTTTTGCTATAGTTGCTATGGGCTAGAGAACTGTAATGAGAAAGGCAGGGATATAGAGAAGTGGATGTTCATTTCATAATGATCATGAGAGGTAAATATTCAAATAGAATTTCTGATGCTTAAAGGTAAAACAACATTTATAGAAAAATGACCATCTGCATTGTGTGTGCTAGAAGTTTGAAAAACATAGGTGGTAAGTTTTTAAAACATATTTTATTGATTATGCTGTTACATTTTTCCCATTTCCCCCTCTTTATTACCCTCTGCCCTGTGCACCCGCTTCCACTCGCCCTTTAGTTGATGTGTATGGGGCATATATATAAGTTCTTTGGCTTCTATATTTCCTATACTTTTCTTAACCTCCCGCTGTCTGTCTTCTACCTACCATTTATGCTACTTATTCTCTGTACCTTTTCCCTCTTTCTCCCCACCCACTCCCCTGTTGATAACCCTCCATGTGATCTCCATTTCTGTGATTCTGTTCCTGTTCTACTTGTTTGCTTAGTTTGTTTTTGTTTTTGTTTTAGGTTCGGTTGTTAATAACAATGAGTTTTTTTGTCATTTTACTGTTCATATTTTTTTATCTTCTTTTTCTTAGATAAATCCCTTTAACATTTCATATAATAAGGGCTTGGTGATGATGAACTCCTTTAACTTGACCTTATCTGAGAAGCACTTTATCTGCCCTTCCATTCTAAATGATAGCTTTGCTGGATAGAGCAATCTTGGATGTAGGTCCTTGCCTTTCATGATGTGGAATACTTCTTTCCAGTCCCTTCTTGCCTGTAAAGTTTCTTTTGAGAAATCAGCTGATAGTCTTATGGGAACTCTTTTGTAGGTAACTGTATCCTTTTCTCTTGCTGCTTTGAAGATTCTCTCCTTCTCTTTAACCTTGGGTAATGTAATTATGATGTACCTTGGTGTGGGCTTCCTTGGGTCCAACTTCTTTGGGACTCTCTGAGCTTCCTGGACTTCCTGGAAGTGTATTTCATTTGCCAGATTGGGGAAGTTCTCCTTCATTATTTATTCAAGTAAGTTTTCAACTTCTTGCTCTCCCTCTTCTCCTTCTGGTACCCCTATGATTCAGATGTTGGAATGTTTAAAGATGTCCTGGAGGTTCCTAAGCCTCTCCTCATTTTTTGAATTCTTGTTTCTTCATTCTGATCTGGCTGAATGGTTCTTTCTTCTTTCTGGTTCACATCATTGATTTGAGTCTCGGTTTTATTCCTGTCACTGTTGATTCCCTGCATATTTTTCCTTTGTTTTATTTAGGCTAGCCTTCATTTTTTTCATCTAATTTGAGACCATATTCAAACAATTTTGTGAGCATCCTGATTACCAGTGTTTTGAACTGTGCACTAATAGGTTGGCTATCTCTTTGACACTTAGTTGTATTTTTTCTGGAGCTTTGATCTGTTTTTTTTTTTTTTTTTTTTTCATTTGGACACTTTTTATTTGTCTCAGTGTGCCTGTTACATAGTAAGGGGTAGAGACTTAGGTGTTCATCAGGGCGGGGCAATCCATGTAGCTGCATTGTGATGTCTGTGGGGGAGGAGTCCGAAATAGAACAGTGCTGCTTGCTCTGCTCTCTACCGGTTTTCAGTCACTTCCCCCACTTCCCACAAGCAAACTGGGCCCATCCAGGGATGATTCCCAGGTGGGTGGGTTTGCGTACCTTCTAGGACCCTGTGTACCCAGAAAACTCTCCTGTGAGGCTGGGAGTTTCTCCTGCTGCTGCCTCAACCCCCACAGATGTTTTCAATCAGAGGTTTGATGTTTTATTTCCCCACATTGGGGCCCTGGGGTTTGCAATCTTGCTCCCCAGTTATTCCTCCCAGTTTATCTGCACAGAAATGTGGGACCACCCAGTCCACAATCTGCCACCTTGCCTGCCCTGGCCCATCTTGCTGCAAGTCCTCTCTGCCTGGCTGCCCATCTCTGCCCCTCCTACTGGTCTGTATGACTATTCTTCTTTAACTCCTTGGTTGTCAGACTTCCATACAGTTTGATTTTCTGGCAGTTCTGGTTGTTTTTGTTTTTAAATTTGTTGTTGTCCTTCTTTTGATTGTGCACAGAGGCACAGTGTGTCTATGCCTCCATCTTGACCAAATGTCTCACAAAGATGTGAAAGTTTTTATCACCTTAAAAGAAGCAGTGAAGAGCCTTGTTTATTTATTTATTTTATTACTAATCAAAGAACCATGCTACTACATTACCAGGTCTGATGCTTTTACCAGCAGGACTACCTAGCCTGCCCATCCCAGTAATAAGCAATTTCAGTCAGCTTATGTGTGCATGCATACTTTTGCACTTATAATAGTGTGCCCACCCACTGCTTTTCTCTAGGTACAGGGCTCTTCTTCCTTATTGCTCTCCATAAGGATTCTTCCTACTTCGTTTTTCAAAATCATTGTTTTCCCCATTTGTATGTATAGTACCAAAGGTAAGTATATAGCAGGAATATACTCTTAGAACTGCTCTCATAACCTGGAACATTTAATGAAAGCCATCTAAACTAAGCTCACTCCCTTTCATTATAATTTTGCATCTTCTTTCATTATGTTCTAACATGTAGCCACAGGAATCCCTGCTTTGTTTAGCATAAGGTGTTATCATATGTTTCTTTGTACTTTTCATCTCCTCACTGAAACTATACTTTAGCTGAAACTATACTTTACTTTCACTTAATAATAATATAAGTGTCACTGTCTTTTCTCACAGAGTTCCACTTCCAAGAGTAATGGTCCCACTTCTTACATACAATACCAGTTTTACTTTTAAACCTACTGTGCTTAAATTTGTCTCTGGCTTTTCTGAACTACTGTGCTACTTTCTCTCTGAGCCACCCATTTGGCAAAGCTGCATGTAATATTTACATTTGTATGTAAACATTTCACTTTCATAGTTAAGGAAAAGAAAATTTTAGATTAGGTGTTTAACAAGTTCACTTTGGCAAACAGTCTATTGATTTGGGAAGGTTGTGGTGGAAATTCCTGTGGAGTACTTTGAATATGAGTCAAAGTTAGACTTTTTTCTTTCTAGCAAGGAACATTTCTGAGCAAATGTTAGAAGCCATTTTGAGGACCTTTCCTATAGTTAACCTGTAGAAGGTACTTAAGGGACAACTATTGGAAGGAGGTGATAACAGCCAGATAAAAAGTAAAGGAGGTATACACAAGAGAGGCAGAAGGAAAGAAAAAATCATATTTGATAGTTGACTAAATAAACTTAGTCAATTTAGGGAAGAGAAAAAAAGTAAGAAATGACTATATATCTGAAGTTTTAATATAGAATATACAAAAATCAACTAAGTTCTACTTTTAGCATATTGAATAAAGATGAAAACTAGGATGTATATTTGGTACTCAATCATAAGCAGTTGGCAGGTAAAGTCAGAAATTCATTTAATAAATATTTACATAATACTTATCAAATGCATTGGAGATGAAATGACATAGACATGATCTTCGCTGCTTAGTTCAGTATGGGACAGAGATGCTCAAAAAAGTAAATAAATAAATATTTGAGAGAATATACAGTGAGAAGGGCACTAGGACAATTACCCTGGTAGTAAATGCAAATGCTGCCAATGTAGAAGTTCAGTGTTTAAGAAAACTTAAGTGAAGAGTTCTTGGTAATCAACTAGATCCCCCCCAAAAAACACCCCCAAAACAAAAAACAAAACCCTGAAAACAAAAACACAAAGAAAACCAACAATTTTAAGCTTCCTGAAAGCATGTCATCCTGAGTTTTCTTGTTTTGTTTTTTATTTCTATGCTCACAGTACAATTTTTCTTTAGTAAACAGAGCTGGGAAAAGAAAGTAGTTAAAATTCCTCATTATAGAACATAACTTATTCCCAAATTTGGCAGTCTTTCTCTTTGAGTTCATTTTAATGGTATCTCTTTTCTCCCACATTTAATGAGGCGACAATGTGGAATGAGATAGGGCATAATGTATCTGTTTTGATTTTCTACAACTTAAATGATGTACCATTTTCATCCATTTTTTTTTCAATAAAATGGAGAACCTTACTTCAAATCAGCTTGATGTTTTGATACTGGTGGAGAACTCTGTCTATGAGAACGTTTGAAAAACTTGGCTTCTGCTTAAGTCGCTCTCAAGCTGGACTTACAGTGGCAGAAGGTTGGATGAGGATTTCCCAGTAAGGTATCCCAGGCCTTCTGGGTTGACCGTTCATTCTGGGGGTAAGGAGGGGCGGTTTTCTCTCAAAGCTGGGGAAGATTCAGAGTGACTGGATCCGTAGCCCACCTGTGCTCAGGTAACATTTGAAGGGGCAATGTTAGCTACTGGCCTTTCTTTTTTCCATTACAATTTATACTGAATCAACATAGAATATAATAATGATTATACAATTAATCAAATGTGCTATGTTAATTTTGTGGTAAGTTGTATTAGCTCACAATATTCTGTTGCAAGAAAGAATATAAACCTTCTACTCTAGTCTCATTTTACCCACAAAATAATTTGTTGATACTATAATAAATCAAATAACTCAATAAACTATAGATTTAATACATTAAATAATTTAATAAATTAAAATAATGCATTTTTAATAAATTAGAGAAATAATCTTTTTCTTACCAATACTTAAAGGTCATTCTTAAGCCTTGCCATTATCACAAAGGTTTATTTTTGCCCTTATTTTAAAGTAGTGTGACTTTAATGAGTTCCCTCATTATCTATTTTATCGAGTTCTAAATGTTTTCTAAATTTGTCATTTTTTCCATAGAAATTTTAACTTTTAACAAAATGTCTGTGTAAGAATATAAATGCCACACAATTAAATATGTCAGGGGGCTCAAACTCATTTTCACCAGGGGGCACATCAGCCTTGTGGTTGCCTTCAAAGGGCTGAATATAATTTTAGGACTGTGTACGTGTAACTACTCCTTAACTAGGGGCAAAGAGCTCCACACGGCCGCTGGGTAGAAACAAGGTGCTGGGCCGGATAGAACAAGGTAGAGGGCTGATTCAGCCTGCAGACCTTGTGTTTGCCAACTGTGAAATGTTGTAAACTTCAATAAATACTTTTTGTGTAACCAAGGCATCAAAGATGACCACCCAGGAATTGTGAGAATGATTTGCATATAGAACTTGGTCTGCATGTACACATATTAACATTGGCATTCAGTGTAGAGGAAGGTGGATCAAAATTAGATTAAAAATGCTTTATTTATGATTAGTATAACCCATCTTTCTGTATTTCAAAATACATAATACAATAACATCTGTGCCCTTTAGGACAAATTATTGTATTTGGAAATAACACCAAAATAATCACAACATGAAACTTTATTTAACAGACAGCTGACATCTTTAAAGCATGTTAGGTTTTGTGTAAGATCTGATAGATATAATATATAAAATAACTGACAAGTCAATAACAAGTTAAAATCAATTTCTTACATGGGTGCATCAATTGTTAAAAACCTGTCAGAAAATGGTCTCTTCTAAAGTTACATGTCAATATCTGGCCTTTAAAAACTGGAGGCATTTAAAAACCTCACATCAATAAAATAATTAAAGAGAGTTACTATGATTCTCTGAAAAGAATTCTCTCAATGCCTGCAGACTGTAGATATCTTATTTATATTTAAAAAATCTTAAAATGACTAAATGAGAATTTTTAAAATATTTTATTTATTTGTTGTTAAAGAGAGGAAGGGAGAGAGAAAAAGAGGGAGAGAAACATAATGTGTGGTTGCCTCTGAAACACCCCCTACTGGGGACCTGGCCCACAACCCAGGGATGTGCCCTAACTAGGAATTGAACCAGTGACCCTTAGGGCCACAGGCCAGCATTCAATCCACTGAGCCACACCAGCCAGGGTGACTAATTGAGATTTCAAGATACTTATTTTAGACACAGTCTATATTATGAGAATACAATATTCTGCTGTTTTGAAAATCTTTGACCATCTACGTACAGTATTTTCAAAATAGATTCAAGGATGAGCAACTGACTCATAATTTTAACTTTCTTAAATGTAACAATCATATTAAATATCCCAAATGTTTTTTGATCAATGAAGAGCACTATTAAAGGCATATATATCACAAGAATAGTTTTGAGTTTTACAGCATTTTAAAAATTGACTTTAACTAATATTTATCATGGATGAAAATGCAATACATCATTAATTGTCAGTAAAAATGATATTTTTCATGTATATTAAAATGTGAATTGTTCCCTACTGTGAAAGCCATCAAGTTCTGCAGTCATACTGGCAATAGTTTATGATCACATATAACATGATAATGGGAAGTGTCACCTACACATATCCTTTCCTTCTCCCCGGGGTTATCTACCGTCCCTTCCCATCTGCGTACTAAATAGCAAGTACTGGACTTTCAGCACACACCTGAGTGGAAAAAATGAGCTATTTGTATTCTAAATTAAAAAGAAACACCTTTCCAAAGGCACACTTTCTTTATCTTTCACTAGGTTATTAAAGAATCAAACAGGTTTCTGAAACTCACACACATACACACGGTATAAAAAGGACATGCAGAATAGGAGTTGTATGAATATAGTTTTAGAGAGCAAAAACTGGGAAGTCTGAAACTGTTAATTCTTCACATACCTCCCAGAATATGCAGGGATGTCTGGAAGTAAGAAAGACTGGCATCATGTTCACTGTATGTACTCCTGCAACCAACAGAATGTCCAGAGGCACCTTAATGACTCAGAATTGCAAAGGAACACCAGAAACTGATGGCATGGGTCAAAGCCAGCAGAAAGATATCAAGGAGAGCTTCCCATTCTGGAAGAACTGAGATACAGTGAGAAGGAGTCACTGGGCTAGAGACCCAGAGAAGTAAGAAAAGATTCTAGACTGCTGGGTTACCTCTCTCTGGCCACCCCACAGTAAGGCATTCAGAAGTGAATTCCCAATGAAGCTGCAGAGCAGATCCCTCACTGAAGATCCTGGGAAAATGTGGCCATGTCTCCATAGAATTTATGGTCTAGGAGGCTATAGAGGGGTGGCTAGCTGGACTCTTGAGAAACACTAAATGTGCTGCACAGAAGAGCCAGAATAAGATGGTGCCTGAGGTTAGAAAGCCAAGTATCTGAATATAAGCAGTTGGATACAACCAGTGCCAGAAATCACTGGGCGAGGATGCTGGCAGTTTGTAATTGATTGCCAGTGGGTAATTGAGTTACAAATTACCCAAACAACCTCTAGTATTCCTCAGAAAGTCCAAAACATAAACAGGGACACTACTCCTTATAAACTGCCCTCAGTGCCTTCATTATGGGTGAGCTTGAAGTCTTTTGGAAGTTTAGCATTAGCAACAGGAAGGGGAAAGATAAGAAATCATTAATTTTGCAAATCTCTATTCTGCCTTGAAATGACTTAAAATATTACGGGGGTGGACTGAATTTAACTGATTCAATTAGAATCAATTACTTGCTACATGGAAGACTGAGGCTTCAGAACAAAGAACAGTTCATGGAACTCAAGTTTTATATTTGTTTATATCTCACAGTAGATGTTCATTAAATTGTTACTTAAGTGAATCATACTTAAGTAAATGTGTTTTTAAAAATACACACTTTTATAACAATAGAAAAGTCTTCTAGATCAGAAACCATTCCTTAACTAATTCATTATGCAGTTGAGGCCTGAAAGAGAATCTTTTCCGAGATTATCTGAAATTTGATATAATTAAAGAAAACCTCTTTCAAAAACTAAGTGCTATTTATCTCCCTGCTAATTATTGGTTGAAGAAAACTTCTAATGTATAATGGAATCATTGGTACACTAGAGAATTACAGGGTTTTGTAAATCAATGGGAAAAACCCAACTTCTAGCACTCCATCTGGGAAACTCTAAATAGAGAATTGGCTATTTGCTAACGCAAAAAAGTCTAATGGAAATGAGTCTTTTCCTCCCCCTGCTTGTTTATTTAATGCCTATTTCCATGGCTCCTAAACATGCTAATAAGCATGTCATGTTAATTTAAATTCTGAAACAAAGACATACAAGAAAACCTTCTTTGCTTTAAGATAAATTGCTTCAGACTTCTTTAGAATCATGCCTATTAAAGTTCATGAATTTTCCCCAAATCCACGATTTTTGTTGAGTGTTTGTGGGATGTTTTAAAATCTTGTTTGAATGTGCATTAAATGAGAGATTCACACAAGAGATGGATCTTGGTGGTGTGTTGTGATCTTTTGTTTACACTGCATCTATGAGAAAAGAAGCTCCACGTCTGTGTGAGTTTCCAGGAAGGCCTCCCAGATCTTGCTGTTCTAACTGTGGGTTAGTACGCGCCTTGTGCTTGAATTCAGTCCCTTGAGTAACACTCCAGATTACTTGGACTGATGATACCCTAATTTTCTTTTGGGTACAAGGTGGCATCTGGCATCCAGGAAGTAGGTAACCACTTGAAAGTTTAGAAAAACCCTAAAGTGGCTGCAAAATGTTAAAAGACTGGCATAATTCTTTAACAGCCTCCTTGACCTATCCTTCAAAAACTCTAATGTTGCTTGTGATGCCTGGGCCCTGCATAACATTTTCATTAAGTCTGGGCCCCAAAGATAATCTAGGTCATTTAGATCTGTGCTTTAGATGAGATCTCAAACTTTCAAATGTGTTTGAGTCGGGGGAATCTTGTTGAAATGAGGATTCTGAGTTATTAGATGGAGGGTAAGATTCTGCATTTCTAACAAGCTCCCAGGTGGGGCTGATAGGTCTGGGCCAGGACCCATACTGAGAGCATCAGGGGTTTACAAGGCTTCAGACCCTTCTCAGGAATGCAGCGCACCACACTAAAGTTCCATATTTACTGGTGAAACCCACAACGTCATCTGCAATTAACAGTATATGTACGGTATAGCACATATTTAAAAAAATTCATTGAATCTTTAGAAATTGACATTCATAGCATCACAGGCACAACCTCTGTGTTATTAGTTATTCTTTATTTAAAAGATTGGTAATTCATGCATTTATCATTTACTTTATGGCTTCTCACATGGTCCTGAGTCTTGCTGTATACTCAGTTTTGCTATTCTCTAGACTGCTTTTCAAAATTGCATTCTACCTATTATTTTCACTAATGTTTTAACTTAATACTTTTAGAAATAGACATGTTTGAGAGATTTAAATTATTTTCATATTGAATTTACTTATTTTATATGTGTAGAAGTTATTGACACTAAAGAAACTTCAATTTTTTTTCACTTAATTTAATGTCCTGTGACTTGATGAGAATGGTAAGGAAAATAGCCTACATTATCATCTATGTATCTTATCAAAAAATCAACTGGAAGGTGACGATAACCATGCCAGAGTTGTTTTGAATGAAATGAAAGTACCACCTTTTGCATTGTTGTGCTGAGTTTAAATGCTACCACTTAGAGGGTTGTACAAATCTAAAGTGCTACCATTAACAGCAGTGTGGCAAGCCATTGTTAACCACCTACAGCTTTCCCTGGGCAAAATTGATGCTACCTATTGTGTGGTGACTAAAGCACTTCTTTTCACAGTTGCTTTTCAAGTTAAGTGCTCATATTGTTAGAATAGGCCAAGGCAAATTTAATACCCCACTATATCTCTCACTATATGGTAGAGGGAGTGCAAGAGTTAACCTTTACTTGCTCCTAAAGTGCAGTGCCCATCTTGACAGTGCACAGGTGAAGACAAACTGAATGACATGAACTTTTATAAGGACCTGAACACACAGAAATAGACCAAGGCTACCTTCTGAATACAAGCTTTATCCAGACATCAGCAATATCCCTTAGACAAGCAGAGTGTCAAAGCTTTGCTTGTCTGCATAGCTGCAGCTTTTCACACTGCTGCACTTCATGATAAAAGTTCCCATACAAAGCACTCCACTCTGGAAAGCTGCTCCTAGCCAAAGACTCACAGTCAATAAAATAAACACTACCATTGACAGTACTACAAGATTGAACAAGGCTAGGTCATGTAAGTCTGAAACTAAAACATTTCTTCACAATAAAGCAAAATTGTCCACTGAATCTAATGAAAAATATGCTATTATACTGAATATAGTGTGCATTATAAAACAGAAACTATTCTAGGTAGATCAATAATCAGACCTGGATAGTAATTACAATCATCAGCTACTTCTATAATAAATCCTAGTTAAAGTCAACTAACCCTGGAGAGAGAAATATTCACAGTCATTCTACAATCTTTGTATAAAAGAGAGGATGCTCTTCATTGTGTGTACACTCTTGCTCTTGACCTCATCTTGTTATTGTGCTGGGAACAGGAGATTCTGGAAAACACCAAAAAGTAGGGGCAGACATAATCCAAATCATGGGGGTCTGACAGAAGTTGCAAATTCTGGCCCAGATTGTTTGTAAACATAGATCAGGGAGAAGAACACATGAGGTTAAACATGATAATATATGAACAGCTTTTAGATGGTGGGATTTTGTTATTAGAACAAAGCAACCCTCAAAATATGTTAAACTTTTGTTTAACTTTGTTTTGTGCATATCTATAAAAATCTTCTCTATTTTAAAATCTGTTTCATATAGCATTAATTAGCTCCTGCAACCACATTTCATAAAGCATTTTTTTTCTATGGTGAACATAATGGAGACAAGAGAAAGAAGGAAATAGTATTATGTTATATAATGCCTTTGTGGTTACAGGATGCTATATACTTATAATAAAGGCAGTTAAAGGTTGAAATTGTCCTGACAGGTGTCCCCAGTGTGTGGCAGAATCACTTAAAAAGTCACTAAAACCTGACAGTCCCTTTCATACTACTGAAAAGGGTTTACATTCAATTTTTATGTCTTATGTGCCCAGTTGGCCTGTAACATAAAGCTGTTTTTTGATTATATATCCTTCGGGTATTCTAGCAGCCAAGGGGCTATGACAAGAGAAGATCAAAAATCTTTAAGCTCCATGAATACCTAAAATATGCACTTGGGTTTCAGGGTTATAATGGAAGAAAATGCATTCCCCATTGATACAAGGAAATCTAGGGCCAGCAACCAGAGAGGTAATTAAGTCAGTTATAAAATCCAGTCTTGGTAGGAATTTTTTTTACTCATTCTTTCTTTAAACTTATTTAGAGAATGCCTATGTTGTTATATTCTAGGTGTGTCATCCCTGTCACCTTGATTCCTCTTTTATCACTCACATTGCAATGCAAACCATTGGGACACAATGTTGGCTGTGATTTTTAAAAATATCCAGAAACAAACTATCACCACCTCCTCTCTTCCCAAGCCAGTCAAAACCACCATCATCTCTTTCCTGGACTTCTGCACTAGACTCCTCACTATCCCCCACTTACCTCCGAGAGTTCCTTTTGAAACGGTTTGTGTTCTCTCTTTGACAAAGTTTTGTTATAGTGCCATGTACCAATAAGAGTATAAACTGAAGTCTTTACAGTAAGTTAAATTCCTTACACAATCATGTTTGGACACAACCCTCCTTGCTTTTTCATCTTTTGTTTGAGCTGGCCAAGCCAGATGGCCCATATTTTCTGGTCTATGTTGTCCCCATTATTAGAGGATGCCCAGACCATAAGATACACTACAAAGCCACTAGCCACTAGGTAAAGGAGCAGAATCCCATCAATGCTCTCCTCTCCCCTTATAAATCACCACCAACAAGCTTGATGGGATGGTAATCTGAGTTAAAAAATAAACTTGGTATGGTTAAGTCATTGGGATATTTTGTAATTTTCTAGCAGTTAGTTTACCCTGAATAAGCATAAGTATCAAGGTAACACAAGATATTTTAAAACAGAGCATATTATTTGTACCAAATGAATTATGCATGCTTTATACACAATGTGCCTGGAAGAGGGCAATGCCACTCTGAGTGGATGGATTAGGAGAAGCTTCACCTGAATTATAGTCAAAATTCTTGAAGAATAAATAAGAATTAAATGGGTAGAATAAAATAGAAGTGCACATGAAGGAGAAGGGTGGAATGAAATGTTCCAAGTGGTAGATGTGGGAATGTATAGGACATATTTGGTAGACAGTCAAAAGGCTACTCTAGCTGAAGCTAAAGAATACTAGAGAAGTCACAGAAGAGTCAGAGATAAGATCAAAGGCCTACCAGAAATAGCTGTAGGCAGGAAAATGACCAGAAAATAGGTATTGTCTATTCTCCCATACTAAATCTGCAACATAATTTCATAGGCATACCTTAGGACTTCTTATAGGCATTTTGAAAAATAAGTTTTGAACAACTTTTCTAAATGTATACATATATTATATAAATCATGACACTAGTATTCCTAGTGTTATATTTTACAAAATAAATAATATGATATTTTACAGGTGATCCATATTACAGGTGATATTTTAAATGATCCATAAGGTGATTGGCATTTGCCTCCTTCTGTAATCATCTCAAGCCACTCTCCTCTTAGCTCACTATATACTTTCTATTGAGATATAGACATGTATGTTCTGCTCATGATACTTCCCTTCACACAGATGATCTTCCCTCCTCAATGCCTCAAATTTATCTTCCAAGGACCAGCTCCAGACCCACCACTCCAGTGAGTCTTTAATTAGTTGCTTTTCTATAAAACTGCCTTCATTGATCACTTATATACTATGTACATGCTCTAAATTTTAGATTATCTTCTGCTATTCTTTCTTATTTTTCTACTGATTAACTTTACCACACTTTAAAGAATATTTTAAAATATTATAAGGAAGTCTGTTTTTCATTTCTATAAATATTGTGTCTCGTTGATCCTATTCCAAGGCTGGAGACATGGTATTCATTTCATGTATACTTGACTGGAAAGTAATAATAACTAACCTTTAAGGTGATATTAACATGAAAGTTTGATGTTTAAATTATTAATTTTATTCAAATATATTTCTTCAAATATTTTTAAAATATGATTTCCTAATACATGTTAATCAACATGTTAGTTAACATATTAACATTAATATGTGAGAAATTCACTCCCAACAACATATTGCCACAATTATCTCTGATTCAGTTCCTATTACAACAGGTATTCAAGGCAATAGGACTGTTGTAATATTCTAAATATGCATGTTCTTTATTTCAGATTCTTCTTCTTATGAAGAATTTTTTCTGGTTTTGGTAGTTTAGAATGTTGAATACATGAATATGGAATGATTAGGTGAGAACTTATTGAATTCTAAGTTGAAATTAATCAAAAGATTTAAATATGCTCATTTATCACATTTCCAAATCATTGCAGTTGTACATCTTATTTATGGTAATTTCCTCTGAAATTACAAAATCGCAGGTGGTATGACTGTGTTTGTCTGGTTTGCTCTGATCCTAGTCTTTAGGCAGACAGTGTTTATAAAGCATTTTCTCTACCAAAAAGGATATTTATTTTAAAGTACCTCCTTCCAAATCATTCCTTTAGATTAAGACACTGTTTATGTTTACATTTTCCTCTATCACTGTTTTAGATTCACCAGCATTTTCCACAGTCTATCAATGGCATTTCTACCCTGAAAAACTGGCCCCTAACAGCATACTACTATCAAGATACAAACAATATTGCTTTTTTACTTTCTAGAAAAAAGAAGTGAAACCTACATATGCTTGAAGAAAAACTGTAATTACTTTATATAATTAATTACTTTTCCACAAAAGCAACTGTGACAATTACTAATTTTAAGAAAGTCTAGCCTTGGCTGGTGTGGCTCAGTGGATTGCATGCTAGCCCATGAACCAAAGGGTTACCATTTCAATTCCCAGTCGGTTCAATTCCCAGTACAGGTCCCCAGTAGGGGGCATGCGAGAGGCAACCATACATTGATGTTTCTCTCCCTCTCTTTCTTCTTTCCTTTCTCTCTCTAAGAAAAAAAATAAATGAATAAATCTTAAAAAAAAAAGAAGTCTCATGACATTACTGAAACTTGTTTCAGTGACACAGCTCCCAACACAGAGAGGATTGCTGCTACCATTATAGTCTGTGTTGAGACCTGGTTCATTGTGTCATATTGTTGTGGTTTTTACCACCCAGGATTTTCCTAATTTTGGAAGATAAACAGAAGTCAGCCATTAGACCATAAGACAACTTCTGGGTGTCTATAGGTCCTCCAAGACCCTGCAGTCTATGAGAAGCCGGTATGGGAAGGTCATGGTAATCAAGGCCAATGCGACCAAAACATGGCCATCTAGGAGGAAAGTGGCACAACTCTCTGTCAGGTAGCAGAGGATTAAGGCAATATTAGGATTAGTCCTAAAGTACCTGACACAGTAACATACTATATATTGAATTTCCCCCCTAAAAGAGAACAAAGCTGAGTAGCTTAAATATTCAGTAAAGTTAATACAGCAGGTCCTTGAGTAATATAGTTTCATTCAATGTTGTTTCATTATAACCTTGATGATATGTTGTAGAAATGTAACTTTTGTTTACAACCATTAGCCTATGGTAAAATTAGTTTTGCTGTACAACTTTTGCCACAGTTCCAAGAACCTATTAATGATGTTCAAAAAGGACTTACTATAGTTGTTAATTGAGAAATAGTTTGAGGGACTCACTATAGAACACGATGGAGAAATCACATCTTTTTTATTAATGCCTTCAACACTGACAAATAATTCCAAGACCTATTTCAAAAGATCAATGTGGTGACCATGGCTATTAATCATAGCCAACAATAAACACAGTGGAAACCTTTGGGGTTCGACTCCTCACTATACAAAATTTCAAAAATATGGAGTCATTTTTAAATACTTTAGATATGACAATTAAAAAATTGTCCAAATGTTGTTTGTTTTGAATATATGCCTAGGGTAACTATCCTGTGATAATACCATAGGCTATGTTAAACATTCCATTTTGTTCTATATTATTTATCACTCTAAGAATACATTTTTCTACGTTCTCTCTCAAAAGAGGAAAAAAGTTATCTGTCACCCATGTTTTTTAATTAAATGAGAATCATAACATTGTATAACAATATTAGCATAAGTTACAGTGAAATGCCTAGTAGGAACATAAATGTCATAATATCTGCACATTAATCTAGTAAAATATCTATTTGTTTTATATTCCATGCTTTCTTCAAACACTAAGATTAATCATTTGTAAATCTGCAAGTCATATGTCCTCAATTTATTTTCCTAAACATAAAGTCCATTTAGAGCCCATGGTCATGTAATGTGGTGGAAAGGGAGGGGAACTGGTGGAAAGGGAGAGGAATTGAGCAAAAATCTCTCTAATGTGCCCAAGGATATAAGCAGGTAGAGCTGGGCGTCTCTGAGCAAAATACAGTGTATTTCTCTCTGCTTTAATGCACTTTTCCTTACACCTTTTCAAATTCACTCAATATCTTACCATGCACTTAAACCCTGGTTTTTCATGAAGTCTTTTGTCATGAATTACTTAATAAATTAGCTCAGAAAGTATCGAAGAAAAATCTCTAATGAAACTATGATTCATATAAGGTATTTTCTATCAAAACTCCCGAGAATTTTTCCCCCTCAGTGTAGTTTCAGATTTGTTTATAAGTCAAAATGTCTGTAAATTCTGTGAATGAAGACTATATAGGGTGGTGTCTTTCTGTTATTTTTTTTCACAATATGCAGGACACTACCTGACTCAGATTACTATTAATACATATTTTATAGAAAAAATGATACAAACGAAAGGCTACCAGGAGGTTTATCTGTCAATAAGGAGAGAACATTCAACTATACACAATGAGTTTGAGATAGGGACCATTCCACTCTAAATCCACATTGAGATTAGGATGATGCTGCAAGCACAGCCACCAGCATAAAGGCATCATTAGGAATAACTAAGTTCTCTGACAAATTTCAGTGTTAACACCACAGTGAGAATTAGAATGGAAAGCATATTTTTCAAATGCTACAAAGTTAAATACTGTAATTAACACCTATATCAAATAAATATTACCAAATCTAAAAGTTAAAAATGTTTCAAGAAATATGTAGTTAACTTGATTGATAGTTAAGCAGATAAGATTTTACCAAAGACCTAAAATAATCAGAAGACTATATTCAATGCTTAATAAATTTTCATTCCCACAACTAGTTTTGTATGACTTATTTTGTACATGACACATTTTTGGTATTTGAGTCCTGACAAATGTATAATATGTATTTAAAGTCAAGGAGAGCAGACATGTTTTCCTACATTTCTTCTGTGTCTTAACGGGGTTTAGCTTGCTTGGGTGTTCAATGAATGTTATTGGTCTTTCCATTTTATATGCAGAATAAGCCTGTATTTAAAGAAAGGGGACATAGAGAAGTAGTTGTTTTCTTGCTGACAAAGTACTCAAATTACTACCAGAAGCTTCCCAGAAGTTCACACTAAGCTATAAAACAATCTTCACTATGAATTGACATACTTCATAGCATGCAATTTATCTCTGCTCAAAAAATAGAGTAAACTTTCATTCACAAGTTCTCATAGACACTGGAAACAAAATGAATTATTTGAGCATTATTTTATAACAAAAGAAACCAATGTACATGATTAATTTTCTATCAGTAAAGATTTATCATTGTTGAAAAGAATAATGACAGTAAGAACTGTCTCTTTTAACAGAGATTATTTTTATGGCACTTTCTAAATTGCAAAACACTTTGATATGTATTGCTTATGCCGATATTTTAGTGGAAAATATTTTAATTAATTTTATGTGAGAGAAATAACATTTAACCAAATAAATTAGTTAATTCTCTTTTTTATCTCAAAAACACTGAGAACACATATTTGCTTTCATTTCTTTAGGATGCTGAATCTGCCTCTTTATAGTTTTTATCACTCCAGAAATTACTGACAATTACAGATACCTTTTAGCATTTTATTTACCTTTAAGATAAACACAACAAAAATAAAACTTACTAAATTCAAGTAATACTCCCCTGCTGACAAGGAAATATTAAATTGTCTTCTGATTAATTACATGTCTAATACTGCCAGTGCACAGCTGATAAGAGTCAGCTTGGTTTCCTTCGCTGAGGTAGCTCCATTATCATCACAACTTCCTAGGGACCAATACAATGTGCACATACATAATTTGAAAACGATCACAGAGGAGCCATAATCCATTTCTCGTTCTCTACTGCAGTGGGCCAGTCAGACAATATTATCAGGTACCTGTTTTCTCTACACTTCTGTTTTCATTTCTCTTTTAAAGTTCTTAGCACTAGCTGACAGTGATAAAGTTCTGTGCTGTTTACTGTGCAGCCTCCCAGAAGAAGGAGAATATTTGTACCAGCTTATCAATGACAGACATTCTCTGTTCAACAGCATGTCATGCTCTTGGCAGAAGGAACAAACTGTCACCTTTCCAATATAATAAATTCAGCCCAATGGTGGCAAATAGGGTCAAAGAATAAAAAAAAATGCTTTGGGTTCTTATTGTTTTTAAAGGAATGCAGCTCACATTGGAAACATCTGAAAGTAATTCAGGAAAAAGTAACTAGATATACTAATTTAGTACAGCATAGTAATACTATACTATATAGTAATCTAGTATACCTTCCTACTAGTGTAGGAGGGAGGTCAGTGTAGCTCTGGGCACCTGGCTTTCCTCTCTTGTCCCATCCTCATGTTGTCTGATATGTTGGTGCCATTTCTACATATAATACAGAAACTATTATTCTTCCACTATTTACCATCTATGTGACATGTGACATGAAATAGAACCTTCCCAAACCTCATCTCTACTTAGAAGAAATCATATTTTACTTGCTTAAGTACAAAAAATTGGGCCACCCAATTTCCAAATTATTTTTAATTCTAAGATATATCAACTCTATTAGAAAAATGTTCAGTTTAAAAGAGATGTACATATTTCAGTTATAATAATTAAATGTCCTTAAGTCTATAACTTTGGTAGAAATATTTTGGGATACTGAAAAAAATATATGTTGGTACTGGAGAGTGCAAATAAAAGTATTTTCAAAATCTTCAACCAAATAATTATATGTTAATGAGTCTAAGAATAGCTGCTTTCTAGCTTATTCTAATAATAAATTAATAATTAATATTTACATATTTGTGTAGGGTTTATTTCACATGTACTATATTTCCTAATTTCAGTGTTATATCAAGCTGTTTTATTATAATTTGCAGGAAAAATATTTGCAATAAATATTAGTCATACATTTCTCTAATTTTTAAATATTTTTCAAAAACTAGAATAAATGCTAGCCATATTCCAAAAGAAATATGAAAATTTAAAAACCCATTGGATAGGATACTCTGTATGACAGAGAAGGGTGATTTAAACCCTTTAGCTTTTGTTGTTGTTGTTTGTTTTAACATGGACTGAATAAAAATCAATTTACAAGGAACCAAGAAATGCGAGTAAAATTGTTTATAAATCTAGAGATAAATCCTGAACCATACTGACTCCTCCAAATCACTATTTCTACACATATTTGGAGGATAATATATCTCTAAAGAATAATTTTTAAAGATTTTATTTATTAATTTTTAGAGAGGGGAAGAAAGGCAAAAAGAGAGGGAGAGAAACATCAATGTGTGGTTGCTCTTGCAAGGCCCCCACTGTGGACCTGGCCTGCAACCCAGGCATGTGCCCTGACTGGGAATCGAACCTGCAACCCTTTGGTTATCAGCCTGTGCTCAATCCACTGAGCTATGCCAGCCAGGGCTGAAGAGTAATTTTTAAAGAAAACACTAATGTGAATTTGGGCACATAGGTTGAAATGTTGATGCTTCTTGTCACATATACGAGTAAATTCAGAACTAGGCTATACTAATTATGATTCCTCCCCCAAATGGTTTCACACATTCTATCACAAAAATGTTTTATTTAATTATTAATTATTTCATATTGTTAAAAATAATTTTACTGATTTTATGTGTTTTTTAAGCCCAGCTGATGCAGTTGCATTACAGTGCTCTTACGATCATTATTTCTGAAACAAAGCTAGAGAACTATTTCATCTTCTTTTTGTTAAATAAATAAGATTGTTCTTATTTGCATGTAAAACTTTCATATAAACAAATAAACTTTGAGTAGAACTCAAAATGCCACTGCTGCCCCTCCCTTTCTAAAGGTGTTCTGTTAAGACGTTTTCCTCGAGTCTCCCAAAACTCATAACTCACCTCTACTTTCTCTTGCCTTTTAAAAGCATTTGCTTCTTAGAATTTCATCCTTGCCTTATGAATTGTCATTGTATACAAAATCCTTGGGTAGTTATTTTTTCCAGAGCTTCAAATTCATCCATGTAATATTAAACCCCAAATATATTTTTAGATCAGTTATCTTTCCTAAACTTTAGACATTTTCACAGAGCCTGTCACTGAGCCTGTTACAGTTATGCAAAAGTTAATGAGCATTATTGAGTTCGGTTTTTTTCCATTCTACATCTACGAGGTCTGTCCAGAAACCATCCAGCCATTGTCAATATGATGAGAACAGTTTGGGTGACATTAATGTAACCTGGAAGCCAAGGAGAGTGGACTGGAATGTGCATGAACAATGACAACTTCACTGTACTTGCCAGTGGGAGTGGTAGATACCATTGAGTGAACATGTGTACTGTGTGGCCATCACATTCAAAATGACTAAATGAGTAGAGCAATGAATCTGCATCAAATTTTTTGTTAAGCTTGAACATTCCTCCATGGAATCTATTCAGATGATTCAGAATCCTTTCAGGGACAATGTAATGAGTATAGTACAAATAAAAGTGTGGCACAAATACTTCAAAGATGGTTGAGAATCTGTAAAAAGTAATCCATGTTCTGGAAGGCCTGCAACAAGCAGAACACCTGAGAATGATGAATGTGTATGGGCTGCAGTCAACAAAGGTCAGCGACTGGCAGTATGAGAATTAGCTGATCAAGGGATTCCAAAAACTACTGTGTCCAAGATTTTGATGCAAGATCTTGGAATGAAACATCTCATGGCAAAATTTGTTCTGTGGCTTCTCCTACAAGAGCAGAAGGAGCATCGTGCTGTAGTTGCTAATGACTTGATTCAAACCGCTACTAGTGAACCGGATTTCTTCAAGAAGGTCATAAGTGGAGATGAGTCATGGGTCGACAGCCATGATCTGGAAACCAAGGCCCAGTCATCTCAATGGAAGTTGTCTGGTTCTCCATGCCCAAAGAAGGTGTGGGAAAGTCATGGAATGATTAAGGCTGGGCTAACTGTGTTTTTTTATTAGGAAGGTGTTGTCCATCACAAGTATGCCCCTCCAGGCCAAAAATTAATAAGGAGTACTACCTCAGTGTTCTTCGTTGTTTAAGAGATGCTATATGGTGAAAACAGCCACAGCTATAGGCAACTGATGATTAACAGCTTCATCATGACAATTTACCCACTCATGCATCACATCTCATGCAGAATTTTTTGGTGTGACATCAAATCACCCAGGTGACTCAGGCCTCCTATAGCCCAGATTTGGTGCCTTGTTACTTCTGACTTTTCCCAAACTAAAATCACCTTTGAAAGGGAAGAGATTTCAGACCCTTAATGTGATTCAGGAAAATACGAAAGGGCAGCTGAAGGTGATTCCAACAAAGTATTCTGTAGAGTGTTTTGAACAATGGAAGAGATACTGGGAGACCTGTGTGAGGTCCCAAGGTGCCTACTTTGAAGGAGGCTGAGGTGTCATTGTCCTGTGTACAATGTTTCTTGTATCTTGCTTGTGTCTTCTTCAATAAATGTCTTTATTTTTCATATTACATGGCTAGATATTTAACCACCTACTTCATTTAATATCTAAGTAAATGGCAATACTATTTACCCACAAAACTAAAATTAAAAAGAAACTATTTCCTCTAATTTAAAATATTTAATAATTTACCAAGTCTGATATATTTTCTTGTCAAAATATACTTGAAACTTTCATGTCTTGTTAATGTCCTTTCCTACTATTTTATTTTAGGTCTTAATCATATTTTGTACTGATTATTTTTAATTTGTATACATTAAGGTTTGCTCTGTGCTATAAAGTTCCATTGGTTTTGGTAAATTTGTAATGTCACATCCACCATTACAGTATCATGCAGAATAATTTCATCACCCTAAAAAATGTTTTTTTGTGATTCATACTTTTAATCATTAGCTTACCTCAACCTCTGGCAAACCCTGATCTATACAGTCTCTATTGTTTTTCTCATTCCAAAAGATCATATAAACAGGATCATACAATATGTGATCTATTTAGATTGGCTTTATTCTTCACTTAACAGTAAGTATATTAGGATTCATCCATTTTTTGTATTATGTAATAGTTCATTAGTATTTATCACTGAAAAGTACTACATAATATGGAATTTCCAAAGTTTATTTACCCATTCACTTATTAAAGGGCATCTTGCTTATTTAGGGCTTTTGGTGATTATTATTAAAACTTCTATAAACATTTCTGTGCATGTATTTTGTATATGGTTAAGTTTTAAAGGACTGGTATTGTACAATTTCATTCATATAAAGTACCTAGAATAAATAAATAGTGGGAGAGAGGTACAAAGTACTAGAGTAGAAGTTACCAGAAGTCAGGGGAGCAGGGAATGGGGAGTTATTGTTCAATGGGTGCACAATCTCTATTTGGATGATGAAAAATTTCTGGAGGTGGACAGTGGTGATGGTTGAACAACACTGTGAATGTACTTAACACCACTGAAATGTACACTTAAAATGGTTAAAATTGCGAACTTTCTATTATGTATATTTTATTGCACTGAAAATACATATAAATAAAAATTTATTTTAAAATAAAATATATGGAGTCCAATTGCTTAATTATATGTTATGACCATTTAGCTTTGTAAACATTGCCCAACTACCTTCCAAAACCAGTGTACCATTTTTTTCCTACTAGCACTGAATGAACATTCTTGCTTTCTGCATACGCATCAGCAATTTGCACTGTTTTTACCTTTGTGTTTTTCTGAATTTTAGCCATCCTGATATGTGTTGTGGTATCTCATTGTTGTTTAAATTAGTCCATTTTGATAAGAGGTTGTATATCTCTGTGAAGCTGTCAGCATTTCATTGCTCACAGCAGACAGTTTTTACACATAGGATTGTGTTTCGTAATTAAACACACCCAAGATAATCCATCTTTAAAAAATAAGTAAATACAACAGGGAATACAGCCTGGATCTTCTCTTATTTCTTTAATTGGTTTTACTGGCTCAAATAGCAGCAGCAACATGAAATGTGCTCATAACCTATAGTTTAATTACCCTAATCGTCTGTAATAGCAATCAAGTCAATGCACCAAAGGGGGTCCTCTAAAGTGATACTCACAGACAAATAAAGGCAGCAATCAGAGAAACCTATAACATAAAATGATGAATAATAAAATAATGAAGTAAATATTGTGTGTAAGTCAGTATTGCCAAGTAACAAGAACATAATAAGGGCTGTGCCTCCAGAATAATTTGTTAAAATAGAAAGGCAAAGGGGAAAGTTTTGAATATAATTATCCTTGATAACTGTTCCCTTCAAGTATCTAATTAATTATAAACAGATATCTACAGCAGAGAAAAAGTTTATCTGTTTTTAAAAATAACTGTTACATATACTTAATATTAAGTGCAGATGATCAAAAACTAGAAATGTCCTTTGTTTTTAACTTGTTTTTCACTTTGTCTATAATATTTGAGTAGCAACTTACCTCCAAGCCCAGCCTCATTTTCCCATATTTCAATGTTTCATTTTACTCTATGAAAATAAAAGCACTTGGATTCCATATGTGGCAGAAAGCTAGCAATCATGAATCTCACCTCAGGCTGAATGTTTTCATCTTTCCATGACCAGAGTATAACATCTCCTTTAAAGTAAACTTTATTTGGGAGAATGATGTTGGACAAGCACAGGAAAATAAAACTTTGGAGCAATATGACACACTACCACTTTCCCTCCATTTAGCATGCTCAGATTAATAAATAAAAAACACTAGACACTAATTAAATTTAAATATTAGATAAAATGAAATATATTATTCCATGGACCATACTTGAACTAAAAAAAATTACTTGTTTCTTTGAAATCTAAATTTAATTGGACATCTTTTAATTTATCTCATGAGCTTATATCCAATCCCTTCAATCAGTTCATGAATTGAGAGGAGGATTGGATTACATTCAGAAGATAAAACAGAAACAGACTAGGTCATCAGGGAAGATGGTGAAACTGCATTGAATCGACCTCAATAAGGTAAATTATTTGAAGATACTTTATTTCACATTTTTAGGTAACTATTACAGTAATATACCAGGTTTTCTATCGCACTTTTAATGTTTCTAAAATTATTTACTTATTTTTCCCTTTTTCACAGGGAGCTCTAAGAATATTTTATAGAGATCTTATTGAATCTTTCATATTTCCTCTTAAACCTGTTTTATTCCTGGAAACAATGGTGCTCACATATAATAATAATAATAATAATAACAGTTTTGTGTTTGCAGTTAACTACTAGTACTTTTACAAGAAAATGTTTTACGCATATTTTAAAAGCCTTTAGATATATGTAAATATGTACATTTAAACATATAATATGCATTTATACAGCTGAAACACTAAATCATGTCTGTATATGAAGACATTCCTTTGACTATCAAATGAAGTTTTTGAGCACAATCTAAATTAAAGATTAACTTTTTGGTTTTTAAGAGAACCCTGAATCATAGATAGTTGCAATTACACTGATAATACTTAACAGCAGATTATAGCCACCGAGTTAAATCTAATCAAGCTGAAATGTTATGTGTATAAGCATTAAAACCATCATTACAATATAATTCTGGATATTCTTAAAACAAAAAGCTTCTGGCATATTAATTTTTGTATTATGATAGTATTACTCCAAAAAACATAGACTACTTTTGCAGAATAAAATGTCTCATCTTAGATCCAAGACATAGAATAACAAAGTCAATCAAAACAAAGTTAGAGAAATCAAGACAATAACAAAAATGCATTGTGTTAGAGATGCTTCTAAATGCTTGTGTGTGTGTGATAAAGACACTATGATCTTGCTTTTATGTGGTGAAATTCAGCATTGTAATGAGATATTGTTATAATTACCTTCTACAAATTATAAATATATATTACCAAATATTCTGAAGGCTAACAAACATTTATATATAAATAAAAGTCAATGATATCAGATGACTACTTAGTCTATTAATATTTTATAGTATTTTCTAAGTCCTCAATTATATTGAATTGCAGCTAACTTTTTCCAATGCTAACAAACATTTAAGGGTTGTTTTCTCTTCCTTTTGTTGAATGTATAAATACTGATATATTTAAAAGAACATCTGAACACAATTTTGTATTAAAGACTTTTATCCATTTTTTGTTAGTTGATACATAAGGCAAGATATTTACCTGAAAGACACGCAGTGACTGCCAGAAACAGAATGAGTCTCCAGGAAGAAGTCATGCTTCTTCACTGAGATTTCTGGGGCCGCGTGTGTGAGGCAGCTCTAACGTGTCTTCATTAAAGAATGCCCTGTTGAGACAGCAGTTTTCAAAAACAGAGAAAATGAGCAAACAAAAAAACAAATGCTTAACCAATTTAAAAATATCATAATAAAATGATAAATACATTTCATTGCAAAGGTTAGATTAATATATACTGAAATATTGAAACCAATAATACAATTCCCATTAGGGTTAATAATTTAAGGTGTAGTACCAAACTTCAGAGAAATGATAAAACTTTCCCTATCACATTTTTTTATGTTGAATACTCCCTTACACATGGTAAAAACATCAGCCTCTAATGGGGATGATTTTTTTCTCACAGGTAATGTATAAGAGCTATATTTATTAAATTAGACAAATTATTGAAGTAGAAAAATAGTGTAGAGAAACCAATTACATTAATATATACTCTTCTGGCCTAGAAAATAACTAATGATCAATTAGCCAAGTGACTTTACACATGTGCCTGTAGCTCATCTAAACCTCCACAGGGAATTTTTCTCATTTAATTATTAATGTCAACTGCCTTTGTTTATAACTCCTGTGACTATCTGTGTGTTATAGTTCCTTCCTTTGGTGAGCTACTTCTCTCAGCATATTTTGCTAGCCAGGGAAATAGGATTTTCATGAATATTAATTTTTTTATCTAATACCATTGTTATATAATAACCAGTATAGCACATTAATATACTTTAGCTCTATCATTTGCCTGAAAGATACAATAATGATAAAAAATATAAAATTCTAACATGAAACTTCCTGCAAGAACTTGACAAATGTCTGTTAGAAATTCCTATAATAAACAAGTAACTTCTGAGTTTTTAGGTGTCAGTGGTGCCTTTCTTGGCCAAAAGTGATTAAGTAGAGAAGTAATTGTACAGTGTATTCATGAATATAACAGTTGCTTCTCAGCAATTGGTTCCCCCTTATAGACTTAAGGGTTGTCTTCATTTTTTAAAAAACATCTTCAAAATACAGTTAAGCATTCCCCACCCCAAAGCTGAGTCATAATTTAATATAGCTATACTCAAAGAGAAAAATCTCTTATTAGTGATTAACATTATTCTTACTGAATTATTCTTACTGAATAATGTTAATTCTATTTTACTTATATTTTTAAGTCTAAGCTTTGGTAAGCTCTTTAATTACATGGCTAAGGATCAGTAATGGAGAGGAAAGTTAATGACTTAATAATGGTTGATTCATAGCTACTGCTTCAAGAAAGATATTTTTATTATTTTTTCTTTCAAGTGAAGCAGAAATAAATATCATTTGAAGAACAAAAATGACTCAATCACTATTTTTTAGTATAAAACGTTTTTATTTTTTTTACACTGCTTTTTATGAGAAAGGAAAAGAAGACAATCAGCGCTTCACACAACAATTAGAGGGCCTTAAAGTCGCTGAAACCACACTGCATGAGAACTGGATATTTGAATTGGAGAATTGTCAACACACAAGGAAACTGGCATTTCTCAGATTGTGGGTTCTGAGAAGTTGAAATAGGTTTGCTTAACTTGTTTTGATAAGCTTCTGCTCAGCCCATGTTCCTCAAACTGGTGCTTCCATCTTTATTTACAATGACCTGTGTTGTCTTAAACATTCCTCATCAACAAATACAAATATTTTCAGAGCCTTTGTGTGCTGTACCCTGAAAATATCAAAGAGAAAATACTCATGTGCACATGTGCACAGAAGCTAACCACAGGCTATGAGCAAAATAAGCAGGACACTGTAAGTGTTATATAGACGTAGAGCTAGCTATCCAAAGGGGAATCTATATGTATGGATGGCAGGAATTAGGAATGGTACAGGAGGATTGTAAGTGAGATATCAAGAAGACATTAAGCTTAGACAGATATTTTACTTTTGAATGGGACACTAGAGAGACAAACAATGAGCACACGAATAAAAGAGTGAATATTAAGGAGTAATTCATACTATGAAAAATAATGCAGAGTGAAAAGACAGTGGGTGGCTAGGATAGAGGGGTCTCCTTTACTAGAGGTTCATGGAAGGTATTTCTGATAAGATGATATTTAGGTTCAGTATTCATGTTATAAACATGGCACTATAGAATGATCCTTATGAATATATTCTAGCACACTTTTTCAATGTTCAAATAAAAATAGTACACTTAAATTTATTACTAAAACAATCCATTTTATGTTAAAATCTCTTCAAATAGAAAGAAGCCTGCATGTGTCTGTGACTGGTATGCATGCATGTGTTCATTTTCAAGCATTGTTACAGGACAGGACCAAGGGGCATATGATATACTATTACCAAAAGAACCCCCAACTAGGTTCTCTATGCTTGCCGCCAGAGGAAAGATACCTCTCAATGCCACAGATTTGTGAAAAGGAAAGGAAATGTTTATTTAAAACTATACAGACTTAAAGTAGTGACCCAATGTCTTCATTAAAATATTAGTCTTTTAGGATACCCACAGTCCTTCCTTCTCCCTCTGTCCTAATCTGGGGTACCGTATCTCAGGAATAGAAGTCTGTGATTCAGGCTCCCGGCACCATCAGCTGTGTGGCCGCCAGGATCTCCAGCTAATCCAGAGCTATGTTGACACGTCCACCGACCAGCAGTGACACTCATTGAAACACTAGAAAAATATACACAGAGACAACCAGGTCCTGTAGGGAAATAGGGATGGAACGGCCACTCTCTCTAGTGGGGAATGCCATGGCCACCCCCCCTAGGGGAGAGCACCCCTAAGGGAGAGCGCCTCATTCCTCTCACCTGAGCAGGCTTTTTATTGGGTTCATTTGCATAAGAATTCAGGTAAAGCTCATTACTCATTGCCAGGAAGTAAGGATCAAACAATAGGTAACAAGGAAGTCTGAGGGCCTATTTTGAGTCAGGGTCCAAGAGCTGTAAAACTTGAAGGAACAAACTAACTTCCACCTTGGACTCTTCTCATTTAATGGAGAGCATTCTAAACAAAGCAAGTTTCACAGGATTTTACACATTCTTTCTTAGGCCTGATCACCTGGGGAACCCGCCCTTTCCAGCAGAGTGGCACCACCCTGTCATTGTTTCAGGCTTAGGTGGAGCAAGGGAACTAAGGCAACCAAGAGTAAGGAGATTTTCTCACAGACAATAAGGACTCAGGCTTTGTCAAAGCCGAGGGGCGAGGGTCCGTCACCCCCTTTTACTGTAGTCCCCAAAGTCCTTCCTTGGGGGCCTCCCACGTGATTGTGCCTGTCTTAGATTGTTCCCCCCCTTGGGGAATCTTACCCGCCATTGGCTAACCAACCAAGCATTGGGGGCCAGGCATGGTGAAGTAAAAGGAGCAGAAGCAGTGCTCCTGCCAGGGAGATAAGCTTTTGTCTCCTTGCTGGCTTATGGTCCAAGGTTATTCCCTCAGCCTTAGCTTTGGCAGGGGTTACAGCTTCTGATACCAGGCAGGGAAGTTCCCAACAGCACGTGGCACCTTCTCATGGCGCACCAGTAAGAGTTCTTTCACCCCTTCCAGGAAAAGTCTCTCCTGCTTCCTAAGCCATGTGACAAAAGGGAGCACCCTAAAGCCAT
Source organism: Phyllostomus discolor (assembly GCF_004126475.2). Classification (NCBI taxonomy): domain Eukaryota; kingdom Metazoa; phylum Chordata; class Mammalia; order Chiroptera; family Phyllostomidae; genus Phyllostomus; species Phyllostomus discolor. The sequence continues at coordinate 99,768,018 of NC_040908.2, read as the reverse complement.
GTGGTCCTCATTCTCCCCAAAGCTGCGCAGGTCCACATTCTGCCAAAGTCACATGGTTCTCTTTCTTCGCATGCCTGCCGAGTTTGAGTTTAAATCCCTATGCCAACTTTCCTCTGTACCTGCATTTCTGATTCCTCCTACAATCAGTAACACCTGCTGGCATTCCTGTATTATTCCAAGTTTATTGGGCTGCCATCATAAATCTGGGCAGGTGTGGCCCCATGCCATGGATCGAATTTTCTCCAAGCTCTCACACAGGTGCTGTAACTGAAGGGGAGCTGTCCCCCAATTGCATCTTGGGTGGAAGTCACTGCCATCCCCCTGCCTCAAAGCATGGCCACAGCTGTTTAACATATCTATGAAACCAGTTAAAAGTTATAGATATGTTAAATGACCATGCCAGAGGTTAGCTGTAAAGCTGTTGCTGTACAAAATAGCTCTGCATGTTCCTGCTCCATGTGTCCCTTCCCCCAACTCACACCTGTGGGGGGGGGGGGTTGACAACATTCTATATATCTTTCTAATATTTCTTGGACATTTTGAGTTCTGGGCCCCATCCCAAATCCCTATTTGGGCCCCCCTCATGGCTGCACCTTGTTACAGCATCAGTGATTAGTCCCTGAGACCTAAACATAAAAACATACTAATTTTTATTTTTCTAAATATTTTTAAGATTGTATTTATTTACTTTTAGAAAGAAGGAAAGAAAGGGAGAAAGAAAGAAAGAAACATCAATGTGTGGTTGTGTCTTGTGCACCCTCAACTGGGGACCTGGCTGGCAACCCAAGCATGTACCCTGACTGGGAATTGAACTAGTGACCCTTTGGTTTGAAGACTGGCACTCAATCCACTAAGCCACTAAATCAGCCAGGGCCAAAAAAAAAAAAAAAAGAAAAAAAGAAAACACTAGTTTTTACAAAACCATTATTTTAAGATATCTTAAAATACATTCTCCCTCCTTATACTTTCTCCCTCTCTCTCTGTCTTTCTCTCTCAAAGTAAAAAGTGAATGGAATAAAGAGGGAAGAAATTTCTATTATTGTCTGCTGATCCCTCTCAAGTTCTATAGAAATGATTTCTTATAGTTTGGCCCCTTGTAGGCTATCACACAGCAGTTGGAGTTATACTTTAAAATATAAATCAGGCTACTTTACTGCCCTGTTTCAGTGGTTTATTTTTAAGATAAAATTCAAGTTCCTTAAATAGTCTACGAGTGTATATATAACCTAGTCCTCTCCTAACTTTCTGATTTCATCTTTTAGCATTCTATACCCCAGTCCCACCATAGTGATTGTCTTGTTGCTCATCAAATATGCCAAGTACTCATTGTCTCATTGTTTTCCTTGCCTGGACCCTCTGACCATCAACTCCTACCCTATGCATAGCTTTAAATCATTGAAGACTGCTCCTCAATCCTTCTTGATCATTCTCCTTGAAAAAGCAAGCCTCCCTGACCATTCCTGTCAGCCCTATGGCAGGTTTTTATTACATTGTCCTCAATTTATTTCTCTTCTTAACAATTATCAGTGCTTGAGGTTATGCAATTTATTTTTTTACCTTTTATTTATCTTTTTCTACTACTGAGATGTAATAACCTTGAAAACAGGAGTGTTTATCTTCTTTACTTTTGTAGACTCAGCATCCAGCACATAATCTGCTTGTTTTTAGTAACTATTCAATTGATATTTTTGAATAATAATAATAATTATATAAACTGGAGCCTCTTGTAATTTATTTGTCATAATATAAGAAAAACAGATCACTATCTCTTAAATTTTCCATATGAGCAACAGCTACCATTTATGTGATTCTATGTGCCAGGCATTGTGTTATGCACTTCACAACACAATCTCTATTAATTAACTTGGCATCTCTCATTGATGAAGAAAACTTGCCCAGATCACATAGTTCGTAAAAGCCAGAACTGGGGTCAGAATATGATAGGCCTATAAGCTATATCATCTCTTACGGAAGAACTCAGCAATGTCTACAAAATTCTCTAGAAATTCTCTTATCTGCCACAGTTAGGGGTGGTATTGAGTTAATAAAAATCTTTTAAAAATCACATACTCATAACTTAAATGTTATGACTTAAGTAATATAATTTAACTATACATTCTTTGGCTAATCTTATTATATAAGAATAACATTTTTATTGTCTGACAATCAATATTCTGGTGGAAAAATTCTTTCTTTAATTTTAACATCATGAGTCTTTTCCTATACATATCCTGCCTGTAATATACTATATGCAAATTTTTATTTTCTTTAAAGTGGTATAGGAACATATGAAGTCATCTGATGACAGCATCCTTGATTGTTTTTAGTTTCTCACACACATCTAACTATTGTTATAGCATTTCCTAATTTACTCATTTTTTAAATTTTATCCAAGATTATTAGCTTTTGGGGTCTTTTATCTTTTTTTTTTCAAACAGCCAATGTTCTCATTCTTGCTGTCCTCAGATGTCATTTATCTGCATAATGTTTATTTGAATTACCTAGTTACATCAACATGTACAACCTCCATAAACAGGCAGAGGAGGTAATAAAGGATGCAGTGACTTGTCAAATAAGTACAGTGGAGGTTGAGTGAAAGTGTTTCTACTGTGACTAGTATGTAACAGGGTTACAATATGAGGGACTTGGATATTAGTTTTGTTGAAAAGAATAAAATGATAAAATATCTCTTTTTCTGTGTGCCTTACTATCTCAACCATGATTCTTTGCTAAGACTGGGGTTAGTGGTACTTCTGCTTGGAGTAAGGACCCTTTATAGTCTGAGCAAGGCCAGGGTGAGGCTCACAGAAAAGGAATACTAAAAAAAAACCCTCTTGAGGAACTGTATTCTACATGTCCTTGAAGTTTCCTACCCCAGTGCACCTGGAAAAAAACAAATAATAAAATGCAACAGAAGATGTAGCAGAAAAACAAAAGAATGTGTATTGGTCTTGTCATGCTTGCTGTCACACATCCTGTGAGGGTCATGCTGCAGTGTCAGGAGGCAGATAAACAGCATTCTCGCTTGATAACATAACCGGATTGAGTTATGATATTGTGAATCACAAGAAAATAAATTGCATTTGTGTCCTCAACAAAGTACTCTGAGTTGTAGATGGAAAACTGAGTTCACCATGTTTACATATTTTGGAGGTATTCTTTAAGGTGATTTTTGACAGTGTAATTAAGCATCAATCTTGTCTATCTTTCTAAAATTTTTAAAACTAAGAACTTCTTTTGACCTTAACAGCACCTGCCATGAAGAAAAGTACACAGCAAGATTTAAGAAAAAGCAGCACTAGCCTTCTGAGTCTCCAAGTCAACTTTATAATTTTATTTTATTTTTAATTTCATTCAATATTTTATTGCTGTTCTATTACAGTTGTCCCAATTTTTTCCCCATTCCTCTTTCCTGCCCTGCCCACCCCTCATCCCCCCAGTCAATCCCCACCCTGTTGTCCGTGTCCATGGGTCATTTATATTTGTTCTTTAACTAGGCCTTCCCCTTCTTTCTTCTCTTATACCCATCACCTCAACTTTATAATTTTAGTTACAACACAAATGGCTCAAGATTATTTAATACTGCATAGTATACTTAATAAAGACAGGAACCAGAAAAAAACAAAAACAACAACTCTGGGAATCTAATGTCAGAAATATTTCATGATTCCCATCACCTGGTGACTGATATAAAAAAAAAAGGTGAAGACAGAACAGTGGTTCACTGAGCCTGAGGCCAACCTCCATGAGTACTCTGACAGGACTTGTGTTGGGATACTGAGTACCATCCATGGCTAGGTGATGGAAGATTTCCTTTTCTGGTAATATCAAATGTAGATATTACAATAAAGTGCAGTTCTTAAAATAATATGGGTTATATTATAAAAGATTTTCAAATGCTTTAATGAACTAATTTTAAGGAAATAAAAACTTGTTAAAGATCAAAACTGGATAAAAAGCAGCAAGATGATAAATGAAGCTAACTATTCACTGTTAGGCCACTCACCAAATCCCAGTCAACTTTAGGTTGGTGTTCATGGCTTGTCTGAACATGTGGGACAAAACACAAAGCCTAGAGCTCACATAAGATAAGTTTTCTAATAAAAATTCCATACAGGGGTGGCCTAAAGTAGGTGTACAGTTGTGTGTCTGCAAAGTAGAGTTTACTCTTACATTATTACCTATTATTAATTGTATTATTTAGATTATTACAACTATAAGTCTACTTTTGCTTACCTCTATATAGCTAGGATGCCAAAGGGAACAAAAGTATTGTTTGGATAAGCTAGAAATGTCTCTCCAGAGAGATTACTACTCAGAGAATAATAAAAGAAAAATTTCAGCCTTAAACCATGAGAATGGATGAAAAGAAGAAAAAAGTTCATAGTCAAAAAGTTATAGGCAATATTCACAAAATATACAGAAAACAAGTTATTATGGGTGAGAATCAACAGAAACAGTAGAAGTCAGAATCAGATGTTGCAGGTATCAAATACTTGACTTTTCAGACACAGATTATAAAACAAAAGTATGGGATTGGTAGAAACAGAGATGAAGAAATTATCTAGAGTGAAGCCCAGAAAGATAAATGAGTAGACAATATAAAAGATAAACAAAAGAAAAGATATATATATATATATATATATATAGTAAGAATTTCATATATCTAATCAGATTTCCAGATAGTGAAAGAGAACATGGATGAAGCTATATGTGAGGATATAATTGCTAAAATTTCCCAGGACTGAAGAAATGGAAAAATTCTGAGATTCAGGAAGACTTGAAAAAAAGAAAAAGGAGATTGAACACCTAGGCAAATCATATTGAAAATAACAAATATCAAAGATTTCTTAAAAAGTAAGAGTGAAAAACAGGTATTAAATATAAAAATAGGAAAATCAGGATCTCATTTGACTTAATAATAGATATAATGGGATCCAAAAAGAATGGAATAATGTGCTGGTAATAGATGATTATAAATCTATAATTCTAAACACAATGAGAGATTCAAGATGGTGGAGGAGTAAATAGAGGCTAAATAAACCTCCTCCCAAGACCAATCTGGAAATTACAACTAAATTGTAGAGAAATCATCCTGAATAACCAACTGAACACTAGCTGGAGGGAAGCTATATAACCAGATAGACAGAGGAAATCACTTCACCACAACATGACTGGTAAAGAGAAAGGAGTAGTGCAAGATGGATGATGGGGTTCCCATAGGCAGCAGCTAAAGTTCCAGAGGGATATGTCAACTTTCGGGGGTTTTCCTCTGAGAATTGCAGGGTCTAAACTCTATGATGGCTCCACAGCTTACAGCACCAAATTTGAAAAGGAACCCAGATAACATCCAGCTATGAAAAGAAGCAAGGTTTCTGTCTGCCAGAGAGAGACTGCTAGAGATTCAGAGAGCCTTTTAAAGGGTCAATGCCCAAAATTTCATTTGTAGCCATTTATACTGGGCTCTGGCAGACTGGAAGGCAGAGTGGACTAGAGATGCTTGAGTAGAATCTGGGGTTGGTGGCTCTGGGGAGAGAACTAAAGAACAGCTGCCAGGATTTAGATGGAATCAGCCTGAGGGGAAAGAATAGTCCCACCCATAGGAATTACTTCTGCCCCACCTGTGGAGGTTAACCCAAGCTACTGAGTACAGCAAGAGGTTATATCATTAATTAGTTGAACAAACTAAGTCAGGTCTTTGGGAGCTCTAAGAGACTTCAGCTGAACCCCCTCCAGGCCTGGTAACTGATAGAAGTTAGCTGTTGTGCTCATCCTGTTTTTTTCTGTGCAAAAACAGTCCCAGCAGAGAGAACCACATGCTGTGGATCACTAATAGCTCCAACCATGTTGACCAGGCAAGTCACAAGCAGCGTCCGACAAAGGCCTGTACCAGAGCCTTCACAAATCTACCTAATACATAGAAACAAATACAAAGAGACAGACAAAATGGGAAGACAAAGAAAAAAAAAACTTCCAACTGAAAGAATAAGAGAATTCTCCAGAAGAGGAGCTAGATGAAATGGAGGCAAGCAATTTATCAGATAGAGGGTTTATAATAATGATTATAAAGATATTCAACAGCCTGAAAAAAGTTATAGAAACCAAAAAAATGACCAGTCAGAAATAAAGAATGCAATATATTAAATAAATAATACACTGGAAGGAAGAAACAGTAGATTAGATAAAGCAGAGGATCAAATCAGTTATTTGAAAGACAAAGTAGAAAACAAAACCCAGGCAGAGCAGTGAAAAGAAAAAAGAATTTAAAAAAATTGATAAGTGCTTAAGAAACATTTTGGACAACATGACTGTGACAACATCTAAACCATGGGAATAGCCGAAGGAGAAGACAGTGAGCAAGGAATCAAAAGCCTACTTGAAGAAATAATGACCAAAAATTTCCCTAATCTGATGAAAGAAAAAGACACACAAGTCCAGGAAGCTCAAAAAGTCCCAAACAAATTAGACACAAAAAGACATACACTGAGACACATCATCATTAAAATGACAAGGCTTAAAGATAAGAAGAGAATCATAAAAGCCACAAGAAAAAGCAAATAGTTACATACAAGGGGCACCACTAAGTCTGTCCTCTGATTTCCCAACAGAAACATTTCAGGCCAGAAGGGACTGATATGAAATATTCAAGGTGATGAAAAGCAATGACTTAAAACCAAAGGAACTCTTCCAAGCAAGGCTATCATGCAAAATTGAAGGAAAAATAAGGAGCTTTCCACACAAGGAAAAGCTAAAGGAATTTGTTAACAACAAACCAGTACTGCAACAAATGTTAAAGGGCTTGTTTTAAAAAGAAGAAAAAGGGAAAGGAAAAAAAAAAACAGAGGACAAGAGTCTAACAATAAAATGGCACTAAATTGTATCTATCAATAATCACCTTAAATGTAAATGGCTTAAATTATCCAACCAAAAGACATAGAGAAGCTGAATGGATAAGAAAACAAGATCCATATATATATATATATATATATATATATATATATATATACATATATATATATATATATATATATATACATATATATATATATATACATACATATATATTGCCTCTGAGAGAGCCATCTCAGACCAAAACATACACAAAAGCAAAGGGATGGAAAAAGATATTTCATGCAAATGGAAAAGGGAGAAAAAGCTAGATTAGCTGTACTTATGTCTGTCAAAATAGATTTTAAAACCAAGTCTCTAATAAGAGACAAAGAAGGGAACTACATGATGATAAGGGGAACAATACAACGAGAGGATATAACCCTAGTGAATATTTACTCACCCAACATAGGAGCATATAAATATATACAGCAAATCTAGATGGACATAAAGTGAGAGATCAACTGAAATACAGGCATAGTCAAGGAATTTAATACCCCATTGACTTCAGTGGATAGATCTTCCAGACAGATAATCAAAAAAAAAAAAAAAAAAAAAAGGAATCAGCCTTAACTGACACACTAGATCAAATGGATTTAATTGATATCTTCAGAGCATTTCACCCCAAAGCAGCAGAATATACATACTTTTTAAGTGCACATGGAACATTTTCTAAGATAAACCACATGTTAGGACACAAAACAAGTCTCAGTCCTTTTAAGAATATTGAAATCATATCAAACATCTTCTCTGACCACTGTGCTAAGAAACTAGGAATTAATTACAAGAACATTGAAAAACATGCAAAGATATGGAAGCTAAATAACATATTATTAAACAATGAATTGGTCAACAACAAGATCAAAGAAGAAATCAAAATATACCATGAAACAGTTTAAAATGAGGACACAATACAACATCTGTGGGACACTGGGAAAACAATCTTAAGAGGGAAATTTATACCATTACAAGTTTAGCTCAACAAAAAAGTGAAAAAGTTCAAATAAATAATCTAACACTACACGTAAAAGAACTTGAAAAAGAGCAACACAAAAATCCCAAGAGAGTAGAAGGAAGGAAATAAAAGGCCAGAGAAAAAATAAACAAAACAGAGTCTAAAAACATGATACAAAAGATCAATGAATCTAAGAGCTGGTTCTTTGAAAACATAAACATTATTGACAAAACTTTAACCAGACTCATCAAGAAAAAAGACAGGGGACCCAAATAAATAAAATCAGAAATGAAAGAGGAGAAATAACAACTGACACCAGGGAAATACAAAGGATTGTAAGAAAATATTATGAACAACTATATGACAACAAACTGAACAACCTGTATGAAATGGATAAATTCCTAGAAACATACATATTCCAAAACTAAATCAGGAAGAATCAGAGAATCTGAATAAACTGATTACACCTAATGAAATTGAAGGAGTTGATCAAAAACTTCCAACAAACATAAGCCCTGGACCAGATAGCTTTACAGGTAATTTTATCAAACATTCTGAGAACTAACATCTCTTCTTAAACTATTCCATAAAATTCAAGAGGAGGAATTATGGAATTCAATTTTATTCCATAAAATTCAAGAAGGCTCTCAAGCTCATTTTTTTGAGGCCAGCATTATACTAATTATAGTATATTAGTATACTATTAGTATAGTATATTATACTAATTATATACTAATTATACAAAACCAGCTAAAGACACTACAAAGAAAGGAAATTATAGGCCAATATCACTGATGAATGTAGACACTAAAATCCCCAACAAAATATTTATAAACTGAATAGAACAATGCATCACGAAGATCATACACCATGATCAAGTGGATTTATCCCAGAAATGCAAGGTTGGTACAACATTCACAAATCAATAAATATGATTCACAACATACACAAAATGAAAGTTAAAAATTATATGATCATATCAAGAGATGCAGAAAAAGCATTTGATAAAATCCAGGACCCATTTATAACAAAAACTCTCAGCAAAATGGAATTAGAAGGAAAATACCTAAACATAACAAAGGCCATATAACACAAATTCACTACCACCTCATATTCAATGGACAAAAAAGTATCAGCATTCCCCTTAAGATCAGGAACATCACAGGGATGTCCGCTTTCACCTCTCTTATTCATCATAGTACTGGATGGACTAGCCAAAGTGATCAGACAAGAAGAAATAAAAGGCATCCAAATTGAAAATGAAAAAGTAATACTATCATTATTTGCAGATGACATGATGTATGGAGAATCCTAAAAATTCCACCAAGAAACTACTAGAACTGATAAGTGAATTTAGCAAAGTAGCAGGACACAAAATTAACATTCAGAAATCAGTTGCATTTTTTATATGTTAATAACAAACTAACAGAAAGGGAAATTAAGAAAACAACCCCACTCACAATTACTACAAAAAGAATACCATACCTAAGAATAAACCTAACAAAGGATGTAAAAGACCTATACTTGAAAAATTATATGACACTGAAGAAATAAATTGAAGAAGTTATGAATAAGTGGAAGCACATACCATGTTCCTGGACAGGAAGAATTAACATAATCAAAATGCCCATACTACCCAAAGCAATCTATAGATTCAATGCAATTCTTATCAAGATTCCAATAATGTATTTCACAAAACTAGAATAAATATTTTAAAAAATTATATGGAACCACAAATGGCCCCACATACCACAGTGATTATCAGAACAAAGAATAAAATTGGAGGAATTGCACTACTTAATATCAAACTATACCATAAGGTCATAGTAGTAAAAACAGCATGGTACTGCCATAAAAACAGACATGACAAATAGATTAATGGAACAGAATAGAGAGCCTAGAAATAAACCCACACCTTTATAGTAAATTAATATTCTACAGAGGAAGCAAACAAACATAATGATCTAAAAATAGTTTATTCAATAAATGGTTTTGGGAAAATTAGACACATAAGTGCAGAAAAATGAAACTAGACCACCTTCTTATACCACACACAATAATGAAGTCAAAATGGATCCAAGACATAAATATTAGAACCCAAACCATAAAAACTGTAAAAGAAACATAAGCAGCAAAGTCTCAGACATTGCTTGTAGCAATATTTTATCGGATATATCTCCCCAGGCAAAGGAAAGAAAAGGAAAAGTAAACAAATGCAACTACATGAAACCAAAAATTTTTTGCACAGCAAAGGAAATCATCAACAAAATAAAAAAAGACCAAGCACAGAATGGGAGATATATTAGCCGATACATCTGATACTCAAAATTTATAAAGAATTTACAACACTCAACACCAAAAACACAAAAATTCCTATTAAAAATGGACAAAGGACTTGAATAGACACTTATCCAAAGAGGACAAACATGGCTAATAGACATGTGAAAAGATGCTCAATGTCACTAATCATCAGAGAAATGAAAATTAAAACCACAATGAGATATCATCTCATACCTGTCAGAATGGCCATCATCAAAAATCACCAAACAACAAATGCTGGCAGGGATGTGGAAAAAGGGGAACCCATTTGCAATGTTTTTTGAGAATTTCAGGAGAATGCACATTGGTTCAGCTATTGTGCAAAGCAGCATGGAGTTACCTCAAAAAATTTAAAAACAAATCTGCCTTCCAACTGAGCAATCCCACTTCACTTCTAGGAATATATCCTAAGGAATTCAAAACACTAATTAGAAAGAACATAAGCACCTCTATGTTTATTGCAGCATTATTTACAATCACCAAGAAATGGAAGCAGCCCAAGTGTCCATCAGTAAGTGAGTAGATAAAACAACCATGGGACATTTACCCAATGGAATACTACTCAGCCTTAAAAATGAAGAGAGTTTTACCCTTTGTGATGGTATGAATGGACCTGGAGAACATTATGCTAAGTGAAATAAGCCAGTTAGAGAAAGACAAATACCATATGATTTCAGTCATATGCAGAATCTAATGAAAAAACTAAACTAATGGCAAAAATGGAGACAGACTCATAAATGGAGAGCAGATGACAGCTGGCAGGGAGAGGAGAGGCAGGTTAGGTGGGGAGAGATTGAATAAAAGGCAAAAAAGACTTATGGACATGGACAACAGTGTTTTGAATGCTGGGGATAGTGTCATGTACAGGGAATAAGTGGTAATGGTAAAAAATACAATAAAGATTAAATAAAAATAAATAAATAAACAGCAAAAATTAGAGGACAGGAGTTAAATAAAGTTCTTTCTACTCAAATACTGACAGATCAGTTATATCATAATAAAGCTGGGGGAACAATTGAGTTTGTCAATAGTAAATCTTTAAAAAATACTACATGAGAGTCATCAGATAGAAGGAAAAAGATAATTGCACTGGGAAGCTCCAAAATGAATAGAAGGCACATGAGAAATTAACTCCTATGTTTGTTATGTTTACTATATTCCTGAAGTATTCCACATGTTTTGCTTCTGGGAACTCATTTAACACATAGAACTCTATAATGTAAATCTGTTATCCTCAGGTTAAATATTTTAAGTCTGAGGTATAAAGAATTTAAGTAAATTTTCTAAGATTGCACAGCTATTTAATGAAGATAATGAAGAGAAATTCTATATTTAAAACTCTTATATATAGAAGTTAGCACATATACAACTTTGCATACTACCTGTAAAACAGAAACCTAAATTGCTTAGTATAACATTAGAAGGTCTCCAAAGTCTGATACAAACTACGCATCTTGTCACATCTCCTATTAGTCTATTTCAACATTTTAGAGCTCAGCTAATTAAAATAATTTTTCATTTGCAAACCTAATTAGGATTGTATTTCTTCCAGGAAGTGCCCACGCTCACACCCCAACCATCAAATTCTTTATTTCAAAATATCTAGTCATGGAAGGGATAAAATAAATTATTAAGTTGCTTAATTAAGGGCAAGTATAGTCTTGATATCAGAATGGGGTTTTGGTGTGCAGGCTGCAGAGACAGGGCCAACAGGGCTGGATACTACTGAGATACCAGGAGAAAGTAGGAAATCAAGTCTGCAAGTAACAAATAATTAATAAGCCTGAAAAAGAAGCTTGCATTTTATCATAAATATTGGCATAATAAAAAAACCCCTATTTTTATAACCCAGGTCAGTCTCTAAATTTCTCAGATACTTTCCAATACTATCTAATTTTGCCATATAAAGTACACAGGAACAAATGCCTATTTTTCCAGACTGGAAGAGCAGACGTGAAAAAGTGAGGGGACTTGCCTAATATCCCACATAATTCAACAGCAGCATCTGGACTTACACTTCTGTTTTTTGATTCCTGGTCTGGAGAGCTAAATATTGTAATACGTGCAAGTTGCTATTTCCATTTTCTACTGATGAGAAAATGTAAATTCAGAGTTGTTGGAGAATTTAAAATAACACATTTCTAAATGTTTAAACAGAGGTTCTCTTGAAAATGAAAGACTTATGACTCAAAGCCTGATTTCTCCCAGTAAGAGAAAGGAGAGTGTGTGGTTAATGAAAAAGAGGCCTGGGTTATTGCATTCTAGAAAACTAACCAGTGAGAGCATGTGTTCAGGATTTCACATGAGCAAGTAAGCTAATTGAGCACTGGGTGAAGAGTTTTAGGTGCATAATTTCATATATATATTCTGCTCATTACCAAACAGCAAAAGGTTGGTAAAGATTTAAGATGCATATAAATTTGTTTTCTGATGTATTAAAATTAGTCTCTAAGAGAAGTTCAATGGCTTGACAGAAAGAACAATGTAAGCAGATACTGAGGAAACCCAAAGAGTCTTGAGTTCTAACGATTTCCTTTGTATAATGTGATATAAGATTTTAGAGTCATGGTCTGTAGCAAGAGAGATGGACCCATATTTATACTGGTGTTTAATTGTCTTTTATTTTATTTATATATGGGAAAATACTCTTTTGAAGAGAGTTAAAATAACAATAATTGAGCTCACTTAATCTTGGTTAAATTGGTTTTAATGATTTACTTAAATTTTAACCTATCTCAGAAAACAGATTATTTTCATCTGGTAGTAGATATCAGAGAGCTAAAGTGTATTTAAACAATATTTTGGTTTAGGCACATGATTAGCCTGGGAATTGTAGATACATCCAAGGCAGTGTTTGAAACAGCTAATAACAATCCCCTCAGGAATCATATACATCTTTGTTCTTTGTTTCCATATGAAAATGTTTTGCCTAAAAATTTTATATTCTCTAAAGACAAGAAAAATAAAGCTTCTGACAAAGCAAACAAAACTTGTAAATATGCTCCATATAAATATATAGTATTGTTATAAAATATTAGGCAGCCCCCCTGGTGGAATTTTACTAGCAATATGATAAGAATGGTGACTGTGGTCTGCTATGTTGTTTACAAAGGATTTATAAAGAAATATCAATGAATGAAAAAGAGAGACTACAGGAACGTGCACTGTATCTTTATATACTTGAAACTTTAATACAAATGATAACTATTGATATTTTTTCACACAGTAACTGCAGAGAAGCAATGTGATCAACTCAATGGGGACTAGTAAGGAAAATTAAAAAAAAAATGCCCTGGCTGGCATAGCTCAGTGGATTCAGTGCGAGCTTCGAACCAAAGCATCACAGGTTCGATTCCCAGGCAGGGCACATGCCTGGGTTGCAGGCCACAGCCCCCAGCAACTGGCCCCCAGCAACTGCACATTGATGTTTCTTTCTCTCCCTCTTTCTCCCTCCCTTCCCTCTCTAAAAAATAAATAAATAAAATCTTAAAAAAAAACACACACTCCATTCTGGGCAAAGCCAAGTTCCTGATAAACTGCTTGTCTGCCTCTACTTCTTCAGTGTGTATCATGCACCTCCAGCCCTTCCTGATTCTCAGCAATTTTACCTTATTTCATTAAGTCCTGGAAGCCTCATGGATAAAAAATCTAAAAACCCAAAATGAGCATTTTATTTCCCTGCATTGTTTTTCTTAATTCAATTAAATAGCTTAAAACTTTCTTAAATTCTAGTACACAGAATTGCGAATATAGATAAATTATGAAAGGCAAGATGTACTTCAATGAATCATATTCCTCAACACCAAATAATTCAAGTGAGAATTTTTTAAAGTGCTTAGAACCCACCAGGACTAAGAGTCTCAGAGACCATCTAGGACAGCACTTGGCCAGGAATCTCAAGAGCCCAGCGCAACTTCAGTTTCAGTAAAATGAATACAATTGACTTATCATAATCTGATAACTGAGAGAACTGGAAAGTGTAACATATGTCACGTAATAGTTTCCTTTTCAAAGCATTAAGTTGCTAAACTTAGTTCCTATATGACATGTATAGTTACTCTAGGCTATTCCACATCCTTGCAGTGCATTAATCAAGAACTTTTCATATTCATGTTTAATAATAATTTACATATTTTTATATATTTCAACTTGCCAGCAAAATATCACTTTATTGTTGATGATGACATCCATAAATTAATTTTTCAAATAAGTGAAATCAAGAAATTAGTGAAGGAAAAAATAAAGTAGATTGTTCTATTTCATAACCTAAAGTAAGCAGCATATTATATATTATAAATAATTTTTCTACACTATTTTAAAATACCATATTTTGCCATGTATAGAATATACTCTTTTGCCCAAATTTTTTAGGGGAATTTAAAGATGCACATTATACATGGGTAGTACTAATTCTTTATCTATGTATTTTTAATTCTTTCATTTATGCTTATGTGTTAAAAGTGCAACTCTACACAGCAATAATGATATCCATATGCAAAATACAATAATACAGAAAACAAGCATCTAAATATAAATAAATAAAACATTGAATTAAAAAATTAAAACTAAGATTTTTTTCCCTGAAAGTTTGGTCCAAAAACATGTGTGCGCATTATACACAGCAAAATATAATAACTATAGATTCACAGGGAGATAGTAGGAAATAAAAGTAAAAAAAGGTCCAAGGCAGCTTCCACCTTTCTTCCCCCAATGTTAACATCTTATATAACTGAAAAACAGTATAAAAACCATGAACCTCGTATCGATATACATATAATTTATTCAGATTTCATTACTTTGCATGCACTCATATGTGTGAATCTGTATACACATGCATGTGTTTAGTGCTATGCAATTTTATTCCATGCGTAGTCTTCATGTAACTCCTACCCTAATCAGGAGGCAGAGGTGTTGCATCACTACCAAGCTTCCTGATGTTCCCTTTTATAGCCTTCTCTACCATCTCTCTCTGTCTGAAGCCTAATCCCCAGAAACCAATAGAGACATGCACCACATTATAATGTTTGGGTCAACAATGGACTATATATACAATGGTGGTTCCAAAAGATTGATTATAATGGAGCTGAAAATTTATCTCCTATTGACCTTGTAGCTTCCTTAATGCTGTAAGTCAATGCATTACTCACGTGTTTGTAGTGATGCTGGTATAAAGAACCTACTGTGTTGCCAGTTGTATAAAAGTATAACACAGTATAAAAGTATAACACACACAATTATTTATAGTACAGCAGTAATTTTCAAACATTTTCATCTCATGGCACACATAAACTAATTATTAAAATTTGGTGACCCTCAAAAATATTTTATATTTTTTAAATATAAACCAAAAATAGTTTAAATATATTTAAATATATTTTAATATTATTTAAATTTATTAATAATATATTTAATACTTTAAATCTATTATTTAATAATAAAATTTTAAGTATATTTTAAAATATTTAAAAATATTTTTAAAATAAAAATATTTTATATTTTTTGATGATCTGACAAAAAATTCATAAATATCAGAAAGCTATCATTGTATTGGTTGTTGTCATATTTTTTACTTGACAGTCTAAAGGAAAAGAAGTCAGGGCCCCTGACTAAATAGTCAGGTATTGCATGTTTTAAAAATTCTTGCAGCACAGTGGTTGAAAATCACTACACTATATAATACTTGAAAATGACAATAAAACAACTATGTTACTGGTTTATGGGTTTACTATATTATAATTTTATCATTATTTTAGAATATACTCTTTCTAGTTATAAATAAAAGTTTGCTGTAAAACAGTGTGCTGTGTAATTCTGGCAATAGCCATATATATCTTGGGTTACCTCGTATCTTAATTGCATAATTTTATCTTGTGCTTGATTTAATTTTGTGTTGTTTTTTTACAGTAACATCCTGCAGGCTGGTAGCTTACTAGCATTAGACTACACAATGCAGATGAGCTATGTAGCAAACTATACCACATAGGTTTCTTTAAGCATTAAGCAAGGAGCGACTGTATTTTGTTTTTATCAAAGGTGTAATGGTATGAATTTGTCATAATTTGTTTAACTATTTATCTATTGAAGAACATGTGGGGTTTTCCAGCTTTTTGGATATTGAAAACAAAAATACTATAAACATTTTTGCACAGGTTTTTCAGAGAGCACAGCTTTTCAATTTCTCTGGGACAAATGTGTAAGAGTACAATTGCTGAGTGATCTGGTAAATCCATTTTTAATTAAAAAAACTAACTTTCTAGAACAGTCATACCATTTTATACTTTCTCCAAAAATGATTCATTTTTCTGCATCCTTACCAACTTCTGGTGCTTTCTTTTTCTTTTTCTTTTGTTTTCTTTTTCTTTCTTTTTTTTTTTTTTTGACTGTTCTGATTGTTGTGTAGTTATATCTCATTGTGGTTTTGATTTTCATTTCTTTAATTGATGATGATGTCAAACATCTTTTTTAAAGTATATTTTAATGATTATGCTATTATGGTTATCCCATTATTTTTTCTTCCCTTTATCCTCCTCCACCAAGTAACCCCTTTTCCCCTAGCATTCCCTGCCTTTGGTTCATGTCTATGTTTGTACATATAAGTTCTTTGGCTTCTTGATTTCCTATACTATGCTTAACCTCCCCCATCTATTTTGTACCTACCAGTTATGCTTTTTATTTCCCCCATTCTCCCCTTTCCCTCTCCCTGCTGATAACCCTCAATGTGATTTCCATTTCTGTTCCCATTCTAGTTGTTTGCTTATTTTGTTTTTGATTTTGTTTAGGTTCAGTTGTTGATAGTTGTGAATTTGTTATCATTTTACTGTTCATAATTTTGATTGACCTGCTTCTTTTTCCTAAATAAGTCCCTTTAACATTTCATGTAATAAGGGCTTGGTGATGATGAACTCCTTTAACTTGACCTTATCTGGAAAGCACTTTATCTGTGCTTCCATTCTAAATGATAGCTTTGCTGGACAGAGTATACTTTGATGTAGTTCTTTGGTTTTCATGACGTTGAATGCTTCTTTCCAGCCCCTTCTTGACTGCAAGATTTCTTTTGAGAAATCAGCTAATAGTCTTGTGGGATCTCCTTTGTAGGTAACTGTCTCCTTTTCTTTTGCTGCTTTTAAGATTCTCTCCTTATCTTTAATCTCGGGAGATGTCATTATGATATGTCTTGGCATGGTCCTCTTTGGGTCCAACTTGCTTGGGACTCTCTTGACTTCCTGGACTTGTATGTCTATTTCCTTCAGCAGATTGGGGATTTTCCTTCATTATCTATTCAAATAAGTTTTCAATTTCTTGCTCTTCCTCTTCTCTCTCTGACACCCCTATGGTTTAGGTGTTGGAATATTTAAAGTTGTTCCAAAGATTGCTAAGCCTCTCCTTTCAAAAATTTGAAAAAATTCAAATTTTTTTGAATTCTTATTTCTTCATTTTGTTCTGGTTAGATGTTTATTTTTTCCTTTTGTCTGAAATCATTGATTTGAGACCTGGTTTCCTTCCCTTCACTGTTGGTTCTCTGTATATTTTGCTTTATTTCACTTTGTATAGCCTTCACATTTTCCTTTATTTTGTGACTGTACTCTGTACTCAGCCACAAAAGAATTTCTGTGAGTTTCCTTATTACCAGTGTTTTGAACTCTGAATCTGATAGGTTATCTATCTCCTCACCACTTAGTTCTTTTTCTGGAGTTTTGATCTGTTCTTTCATTTGGGCCACATTTCTTTGTCTCAGTGCACCTGTTACATCGTAAGGGGCAGACCCTTAGGTATTCACCAGGGCAGGGCAACACAGTTTGCTGTGTCATGGCACTGAATGTGGGGTAGGGGTTCAAGAGGGAGCAATGTCACTTGTTCAGCTCTTATCCCACTTTCAATAGACTGATAGTTTCTCTGCAGCCACAACCCCCACAGGTTTTACAGCCAGAAATTTTGAGGTTTTATTTTCCCCACACTGGAACTCTGGGTTGCAGCCTGTCTTACTCCCCAGTTGTTCCTCTCAGTTTATCCACACACAAATGTGGGACAACCTGGTCCACCAGCTGCCACCTTGCTGCATGTCCTCGCCACCCCAGATGCACACCTCTGCTCCTCCTACCGGTCTGGATGAATGTTCCTTCTTTAACTCCTTGGTTGTCAGACTTCCATACAGTTCAATTTCCTGACAGTTCAGATTAGTTTTTGTTTTTAAATTTGTTGTTGTCCTTCTCTTGGTTGTGCCAGGAGGTGAAATGCATCTACCTACACCTCCATCTTAGCCAGGACTCTCCTCAAACATCTTTTTATGTGCTTACTTTCCAGCTATATATCCTCTTCTGTAAAATATCTTTGTTTGTGTTTTACAATTTTCTAATTGGTTTATTTATATTTTTACTGTTAGACTTTTATATTTCTTTATATGGCTGGATACATTTTTTTATCAGATATATTTTCTGCAAATATTTTTCCCAATATGTTAGTTGCCATTTCATCCCTTTCACAGACTATTGTATAAAAGAAAGCCATATTGATAGATATAATTTATATATATTCTTTTCTTTTTTTGATAGTGCTCTAGATGTCAAAGCTAAAGACTTTTCACCTAGACATAAGTCCCAGAAGAGTTTCAATTTCTCCAGCACCATTTGTTGGAATGATTATCTTTCCTTTGAATTGGTTTTGAATCTCTGTCAAAAATCAGTAGGGCATATTTTTGGGTCTATTTCTATATTCTGTTTACATTCTATTGATCTTTGTGCCTATCACTCTGCCAATATCAAAATGCTTTCAATATTGTAGTTGTATATTAAGCCTTACTATTGAGGCTTAATTGATTATTTGATTATTGACTATTGATTATTTTCACTATATTCATTTTCAAAGTTGTTTTAGCTATTCTAGCTTTTGTGTCTTTCTATATGAATTTGGAGCAAGCCTGTCTATGTCTAAATACATGAGCTTGAGAGGGCTGTGATAGAAATTATGTTGTGTTTTTGAACATTGTTCAATTCAACTTGATAACATTTTATTGAGAAATTTTTGCATTTTTTAAAGATTATTTATTTATTTATTTTTAGAGAGGGAAGGGGGGGGAGAGAGAGAGAGAGAGAGAAAGAGAGAGAGAGAGAGAGAAAGAGAGAGAGAGAGAGAAAATCAATGTCCAGTTGCTGGGGGTTATGGCCTGCAACCTAGGCATGTGCCCTCACTGGGAATTTAACCTGCGACACTTTGGTTTGCAGCCTGTGCTCAATCCACTGAGCTATACCAGCCAGGGCAAATTCTTGCATTTTTATGAAAGACATTGGTCTGGATCTTAATTTTTTTTGTCTGATCTGGGATCAAGGCAATACTGATCTCACCTAAAAGTTGAGAAGTTTTCCTTCATTTTCTATTTTCTGGAAAAGATTGTGTAAAGTGGGTAATGATTCTGTAAATGTTTGGTAAAATTTTACAGTATAACATTCTTGACCTGAAGATTTAGTTTGGGGGAACTTTTAATTAAAAATTCAATATCTTTAATATTTGTATGACTATTACAGTTGTCTGTTTCATTTGTGTTGTTGTGTTTTGGTAGTTTTTGAGAAAATTTTTCATGTCTAATTCATAATATAAAGTTGTTCATATAATTCTTTTATTAATTTTGTAATTGATGCCAGATTTGATATGATATCCACTATTTTGTTCCTGATATTAGAGATTTTCGTTGTCCTCTTTTGTTTCTTTGTCAGTCTTGCTGGAGATTTATTAATTTTATATATGTGTGTATTTATTTATTTAGAAATCCTTTTGTTTATTTGATACATTTCTACTGTAATCCTATTTTAATTTTATTAATTTATTATCTTATTTTTATTATTGCATTCTATTTGTTTTAGGCACAATTCTCTCTTAATGTTATAGATTCTTGACATAAAAACTTAGGCATTTTCTCTGTTTTCATATAGGTATTCATGGCCATATATTTCTCTCTCAGCACTGCATTTATGTATTTTTTTAAATTTTATTTTAATCATTGTTCAAGTACAGTTTTCTCCCTTTTACTCCCATTCCAGCCTACCCACCCAACCTGCCCCACTTCCCTCCCATTACCATCCTCCCCCTAGATTTTGTCCATTTGTAATTTAAATTTGTTCCTGTAAACCCTTCCCATTCTCCCCTGAAATTCCCTCTTCTCTCCACTCTGGTCAATGTCAGTGTCAGTCTGGTCAATGCCAGTCTGTCCCCTATTTCAGTGTCTTTGGTTATATTTTGCTTGTTTCTTTGTTTTGTTGTTTAGGTTCCTGTTAAAGGTGAGATCATATGGTATTAGTCTTTCACTGCCTGGCTTGTTTCACTTAGCATAATGTTTTCCAGCTCCATCCATGCTGTTGCAAAGGGTAGGAGCTCTTTCTTTCTTTCTGCTGCATAGAATTCCGTTGTGTAAATGTACCATAGTTTTTTAATCCATTCATTTACTGATGGGCATCTAGGTTGCTTCCAGCACCTAGCTATTGTAAATTGTGCTGCTATGAACATCGGGGTGCATAGGTTCTTTTGGATTGGTGTTTTAGCGTTCTTAGGATAGAGTTCCAGCAGTGGAATTGCAGGGTCAAAGGCAGATCCATTTTTAGTTTTTTGAGGAAGTTCCATACTGCTTTCCATAGTGGTTGTACCAGTCTGCAGTCCCAACAGTGCACTAGGGTCCCCTTTTCTCCACAACCTCTCCACACTTGTCGTTTGTTGCTTTGTTTATGATGGCCATTCTGACTGGTGTGAAGTGGTATCTCATTGTGGTTTTAATTTGCATCTCTCTGATAGCTAGCAATATTGAACATGGTTTCATGTGTCTTTTGATTTTCTTTATGTCCTCCTTGGAGAAGTGTCTGTTCAAATCCTTTGCCCATTTTTTAATTGGGTTGCTTGGTGTTCTTAGAGTGGAGTCATGTAAGTTCTTTATATATTTTGGAGATTAAACCTTTGTCTGAGGTATCATTGGCAAATATGTTTTCCCATACAGTTGGTTCTCTTTTTATTTTGATACTGTTTTCTTTAGCTGTGCAAAAGCTTTTAATTTTGATGAGGTTCCATTTGTTTATTCTTTCCTGTATGTCCCTTGCTCTAGGAGACATGTCAGTAAAAAAGTTTCTGCGTGAAATATCTGAGATTTTCCTACCTACGTTCTCCTCTAGGACTTTAATGGTGTCACGTTTTATATTTAAGTCTTTTATCCACCTTGAATTTATTTTTGTATAAGGTATAAGTTGGTGCTCGAGTTTCATTTTTTTGTACGACCTGCAGCCAACATCACACTCAATGGGCAAAAATTAAAATCTTTTCCACTAAGACCAGGAACAAGACAAGGCTGTCCACTTCCACCACTTCTATTCAATATAGTACTGGAAGTTTTAGCCACAGCGATCAGACAAGAAAAAGAAATAAAGGGCATCCAAATCAGAAAGGAGAATACAAAACTGTCACTGTTTGCAGATGGCATGATAGTGTACATAGAAAATCCTATAGACTCCACCAAAAAACTGCTTGACCTAATAAATGAATTTGGCAAAACAGCGGGATACCAAATCAATATCCAGAAATCAAAGGCATTTCTGTACACCAACAATGAAACAGCAGAAGCAGAAATCAAGAAAAAATCCCACTTGAAATAGCAAAAAGAAAAATAAAATACGTAGGAATAAACCTAACCAAAGAGGTAAAAGACCTGTATTCAGAAAACTACACAACACTGAAGAAAGAAATCAAGGAAGACACAAACAAATGGAAACATATACCGTGTTCATGGATTGGAAGAATTACCAAAATGTCCATACTACCAAAAGCAATTTACACATTCAATGCAATACCTATTAAAGTACCAATGGCTTATTTCACAGACATAGAACAAACACTTCAAAAATTTGTATAGAACCATAAACGACCCTGAATAGCTGCTGCAATTTTGAGAAAGAAGAGTAAAGTAGGAGGGATCACAATACCTGACACTAAACTATACTACAAGGCCACTGTAATCAAAACAGCCTGCGACTGGCATAAAAACAGGCACATGGACCAATGGAACAGAACAGAGAGCTCAGAAATAAACCCAAGCCTCTACAGTCAATTAATATTTGACAAAGGGAGCAGCAACATAAAAGGGAATTAAAATAGCCTCTTCAACAAATGGTGTTGCATTTATGTATTTTTTATTTTCTTTAGACTTCTTTGATGCATGATTGTTTAGAAGTGTGTTGATTGATATCCAAGTGTTTGAATATTTTTCTGTTGACTGTACTGATTTCTAGTTTGTCTCCACTGTCATCAGACAAGTTCTTTGTATCATTTAAATTATTTAAATTTGAGGTTTGTTTTTATGACCCATGATATTGTCCATCTTGATGAATGTTTCATGAGCAGTTGAAAAGAGTATATAATCTGCTGCTGGTGTTTGAAGTTTTTGAAAGTGTCAATGTGGTTAATTGAGCATGTTGTTGATATCTTTGATGACCATCAAATCCTCAAATACAAATGTGAATTATTATATTTCTCCTTTTGTTTTCATTAATGTTTTTTCACATTCTTTAAGGCTTTTGTTTGTTGTTGCAACTATATACAAGATCAGTATGTGTTCTTGTTCAGATTTATATACCTCTCATACACCCCCTAAATTTTCATTTATTCCTCCTTGAGCACTTGAGCATTTATCATATTGTACATTTGTTTTCCTCAACAACCACCAAAGCAAGATACTTTGTCCAAGGGCAAAGCATGATGAGAAGGAGAATATTTCTGCAACTCGTTCACTTTTTCTCAGATGAATTGAAAAAAAATGTGAAGTGTCTGCAACTGAGACAAATTCTCCTGCTTGTTAAAAAGAAAACTGTGTAATTGCTTAGACACTTGTACAAAATTTTTAAAAAATTGAAAATTTAAAATATATTATAAAAGTGAGATCATTGAACCAAACTTCTGAATTAATAAGTTCAATTAAAGATTAGAAAGTAGGGCTGTAAGTGAGTCGAATGATAGAAATGTGTGGTGCAGATCCTTTAGTGTTATTTATACTTTCCATGAGAGTTTAGAAATTTTTTAAACTTTTGCTAAAGTGACTATAGTAAGGGAGGTGTTTGTGATATTATGGAAAGAACGTAAGATTTTGAAAAGACAGACATGAGTTGTAAATCTCAGTTAGTTGTGTGATATCATTTAAAACTTTTAACCACTTTGACACTTAGCTTCCTCATATAAATGAAAGATATGTCATAAACAGTCTGGAAAGAATTTACATATTAATTAGCAACATAAAATTGTTTCACTTTGCAATGAACTATAACATTGTGATAAAACTTAATTTCAAACTCATCAGTTTAGAATATATGATCATTTAGACTAGACCAGATACTGAAGTTCAAGTTATCGATGAATAAATTTAAAATATATCATAATGCTGTTTTACTCTAGTACTGGACATATTTTTAAAACACTTTTCACATCCAAGGTGGCATTATAATAGCTACCTTGTAAGGCTGCAGACAGAATTAAACAAAACTATGTATGTGACACATTTTGAAAGTAAAGCACGCTTGAGAGTGTGTCTTTATCATATTCAGAAAATTGGGGTTAAAGGTAAAAGAAGGGAATGATTCCTAGCTGGGGTTCGAAGGAAAAAGGATAGTGATTCCTGGCTGTATACCACATCCTAACATCCTATCAGTTAAGTTTGCTGCCTGGCAACTGTGCCCTAGTACATGTGGCCTTTACCTTGGCCCACAGGACATCCTAAAAGTATTCTTTCGAGTTAACCTGGGCTTACCTGCTCCATGGAGGAGACTTGCCAAACAGTATATTTCTGAAAGTAAAATAAATCACTCCCTTGGCATTAGGAAAAAAATAGCCACATTAATATTTCCTTTACAAGTTATTTTTGCAACTGTAAGTTTCTGAAGTTAAATTAGTTTTATTCTGAAGCCATATACTTTCAGAGCAAGATTAATTGTTCTTGGAAACAAGGGATACAACAAGATCAGCAAGCAGTTAACTCTACAACGTGACTATAACGCTAAAGAGCTGCAGCTGCAGGTTCGGAGGGTGGTGCTCACTGTTCCAAAACAGTGAGGTGGTTTCAATGCTGTTCAGTTTGTTCTTAGCTGTTTTCCACTAGACTCGCTCCAATATGTTTTTAAAACTGCCACACTAAAGAATATCAATAGTGCTACACATTGACTAGTATTATAGGACTATATTTATTATTCTATGGGCACATTTAATTGCATGTGGTTTTTTAAGTTTCTAATTAAAATGGGATGTAAAAATGATGCCTTCATATTTAAGCATGCATTTTTAGACTTAAACCTACCTCATAATTAGTACTAATACACAGCTATTTTAGAAAGATATAATGCTAACACGTTAAAGTGGATTGGAAATTTTATTATTATTTTTCCTATTAATACAGACCCTTGTCAGCAGGAAATAAACATAAATAAACTACTACATATGGAATATGTGATGCTCAGTTTCTTTCACAGATTTCCCGACGTTATAGACTAAATGTCAGAGAGATAAGGACATAAATGGTGACGTGATTCCAAAGGGAAAAGCTCATCACGTCCGTTACTTAATATGACATTGAACTCTGTACATTTTAATACTGTTTCAAGAATTTATTACAGATTCCAAGTGTAAAAGGTAAAAATCCACACACGACTAGGGCAAACTGGTGTGACAATTCCCTAAATAATGGTCTCTAACTGTTTTTACTGAGTATTAGGCAGCCACCAATTAGAGAACCGAGTTCTCAGAATTTCTAAAGGCAGTTCCACACTTCACATTTCCAGTGGCAAATTATATTTGACATTTAATTTAAAACCCAAGACACCATAACAGAAAATTTTCTAGGCTATTAATGATAAAACATTAAGGTAGCCTCCCACTGCCTTGCCGCCTGAGACTACCTCTGGTATTTCCCAGAAGGCCGTGCCATCACAGCAGCATCGTACCCGGGGTAATGTATTCCTAACACACATGTTAATCTAAATACTGCACGTGTTCTTAGGTGATTAGTTACACATCTTATAGCTGCTTGTCAATAGAAAACCGAGGAAAGCATGAGCCCTACAAGCAAAAAGCTATTAATTGAATGTTTTGTTGTAGTGGTGTTTGTAGTGGTAGTAGCGATTATGTTTTCTGTTTAAAGAGACTGAAAAGGCATAAACAATTTTAACAAATAATAGAGGAGTTCTGGATCATAAGAACATCCTGCTTTTTTTATGTTATCATCTTTTACATCCAGTAGGAGCCTGATTAGCTTTGAATTCCTTCTTTAGGGAACCTGGTTGTCTGGTTGTGATGTGGTGGAAACGTAAGATTTGAAACTGGACATTTGTGGGTTCAATAGCTACTGAATTATGAATTAATTGTGAATCCTTCATTATTTTATTTAACCTCTTTAAGACCATATTTTTTCTTGTGTGAATAAGGATGCATATAATTCTTTGAATGTTTTTGAAAATCCTTTATTAATAAGACCATTTCAAGTTAGATGGGTGAATCTAAGATCATATATTCCGATGAAGCACAGAATAGGGTCTGGGGTTAGACCACCGAGATTTGGATTTCAGTTTTACTCTCTTTTAGTAACCAAACTTTGGACAACTTATTTAAAATCTTAAGTCTGAGCTGGAGTAGCCATTAGCCATATATGGCTACTGAGCACTTGAAATGTGGCTGGTATTTTGATTCTATAAGTGTAAAACAAATGCTGGATTTTAAGGATCATATAAACAACATAAAATATTGAACTAATTATATGTTGAAATGATGGTATTTTGGATTGCACATATTTAATTTTATTATATGTTTTACAATTTACATTGCTTCTTTTTACTTTTATAAAATGTGACTACTAGAAAATTTAAAATTACATATATGTCTTGTTTTCATGGTTTATTTTATATTTCTATTGACTAGTTCTTCTTTCACTCTTACTTTTCTCATCTGTAGAACATCATTTATAATAATATCTTCTCGAAAGAGTTTCTATGGGTATTAATGATATCAGATAAAAAGCAATTATTCCAAAGCTTAGAACACAGTAGCTATTAGTGTCATATCTTATAGTTCTTCTTTTCTTCTCCTTCCATATGGGAGGGAAAGAAAGTGTCCCTAAATTGTGAGGTCCTGCTTGCTGCATTTTCCTGGAAGCAAAAGATTGAATTGGTACTATATTTTTCAAGTTACATGCCACTCTGTACATTTAATATTTGATTGAGTTTTAGTTATTTACCAATTGGTCTTTCTTTATTTTTAAGATTCCTCAGAGTAGAGAATGTAACTCATGAATCTTAACATCTCCCACACAGGGTGTTGTATTTTTAGCTGTTATAGGATAAGTAATATTTAAACATTAATTGTTACAGATTTTTAAATTCCTAAATATTTACTAAAAGGAACATTGGTATATAAGACTAATTGGTTACCAATTTCAGTAAAAAGATTGCTTTTGACTTGAACACCGATAGTCTGTTATACCTATTCAAATAATGTCCCCAAAATACAAAGAATACATTAATATGTGTCATACCTAGCTTCTGAGGCTGAGACATTATAGAGAATCACCCTCATTAAATTCTTACCAATAAAATAATTCATTTAGATTCTCTCAATCTCTCATTTTCTTTCTTTCCTTCTCTCTCTCTCTCCCCTCCTCCTGTTTCCCACAAACCATCTGATCTATAACAGTTTAGAATGTGGCTAATACTACTATTTTTGAAAAGTTAACAAGCTGAGAAACTACTAACACACAAGTATATTAAAACTGTCCTAATTAGCATCCATCTAACTGATTTTTCTTTTGTATTGTAAAGAAAAAAAAGAAAGAAAAAGTTATTAAATAAGAAAAATATATAAGAATGATACATTATTTCAGTGAATTAAAGAAGTTTCTAAAATGCATGCCACACTCAATGAGTTTAACTGCAGGATAACTGCTATAGTTTCTATAGAATACCATCTTTCACATGATCTGAGAGTGACCAGCAAAGCAGAGGTTTTGTGCTAATGGAAACAGCGAAAGATCTAGTAAGCGCTTCAGGATCTGTGCACATTGACAGAGTTCCCTAGGGTATGATTTAGAGGAGATTAGATTTGGAGATGCTGAGAAGTCCCTCTTTACCATCTGATTATAATATGATCCAGAGTAGATTTTGGCAATAATATTTTAAGGTTGCAGTCCCCAGCCATTTTGGCACCAGGGACCAGTTTTGTGGAAGACAATTTTTCTGAACAAAGACCATGGTTGGGGTGGGGGAGTGATGGTTTTGGGATGATTCAAGAGCATTACATTCAAACTCACCTCCTGTGCGGCTTGGCTCCTTATAGGAACAGATGTCTGTAGCCTAGAGGTTGGGGACCCTGTTTCAAGGGATGCATTTTTTCTTCTATACCATCAGAGGAGGAGAAAATGGAATTATTATGTGACTAGTATCAGTAGCTCAATTTAACAAAGTTAAAGCTGAATTTGAATTTTACTGCCCATCTCTTTTTCTCTCTCCCTCCATATCCAACAAATTTACAAATCCTATAAAGTTTTCTTCTCATTATTGTGACAATAGTGGTCCACTCTTAGCTATTATCCTCTTTTGTCTGGACCACTAAAAATTCCTGGTATCTGGTCTTCTTATATTGCCACTTGTCTCCCTCTAGTTTGTTGTCCACACCACAGCCAGAGAAAAATCTACAAAATTCAAAATATTCAAATCGCCAAACTCGTAAAATCCCTTTAATGGCTTCTACATTAATATAGAAAATATTCACCACTGTGGCCTGTGTCAGTCTATGAGGTATGGCCTCCAACTACTTGCAAGATTCAACACATACCACTCCTTTCTTCTCTTCACTCCAGCACCCTAGACTTCTTTCAGGGGCTCTGAACATAATTGGCTCCTTTCAGACTACCTTTTGCATGCCTTTCTTAAATCTGGAATGCTCTTATGTTTACTCATCTTTACCTTGTACTTGACTTACCACTGCTCAAAAACCCTCACAGACCACCTCAATAAGAGAAAGACTACTCTACTACATGATCATAAAACTATACTCCTCCCCTCTAGAATAGAATCCCAACCTTGTAATATATACTTATCAGTTTCATTACTGGGGTGATACTCTAATTATGTAACAATGTTGACAGTAATACAAAGCAGTAATATATAACATGTGAATAAAATATTCAACTATATCCCTCATTCTCTAAATAAACTAATAGATATATATGTGTATATATGTGTGTTTCTAAACTGCCATTTATTAACTGATCATTTGCAGTACAAATTGTTCATTGGATTATTCTAACCATGCTTGAATTATTTCTACAAAGCATATGTGTGATCTTTTGTTTAAACCAGCTGTAATGCACTAAGGAAAGTTCCTTTCTAAGTCATTAGTTGACAGAAGGAATCATGTAGAGCTGTTTGAATGACAATTTCACTAAAATGATAGTTATTAGTTGAAAATATCATCAAAAGAGAATTTCTCTTTATATCAACAATAGTATGCATGGTACCAAATTATCTGACCTACTGCCAAGTTAACAGCAAATATATTTAATTCATTTTTAGTCCATATGATATTATATAAATGTTTAAAAATATATATTTAATATCTATATTATTGATTAAGTGAAAAAAGAATAATTTCTGGGAACATCAGCCTAACCCTTCAGGCCAGATATGTGAGGTAGAGCAGTGTGGAAGTTAGCTCTCATTTACATTTACAAATTTATTTGTTAGTTGCAATGAAGGCAGGCATTTGGTAGGTTTTAACAAATTTGTTGCATTAAAAGGTAGAAATTAATAGAGATGGAGAAGAGAGGGACTTCTCAGCATCCCCAATTCTAATCTCCTCTAACTCAAACCCTAGGGAACTCTCTCAATGCGCACAGATCCTGAAGTGCTTACTAGATCCTTAGTTGCTTCCATTAGCACAAGACCCCTGCTCTCTGGGTCACTAGTAGTTTTCCTGCAGTAAAGGGAGTGGTGAGAGTGTTGGCTATCAATGACTGCCCACAGATATTTAGATTACATGAACTCTGACTTTTGGCCATTGGGGTTCCAGTGCCCTCACCAGTGACAGAGGTTTTTTTTTTTTTTTTTTGCTGTGCCCCTACTACACTAGCCTGGGTGTAAGTAAATGAGTGGAGGAGCGCTAGCTTTTAGGCTGATAGACACCAGCCTGCTGCTGCAATAACCTCCTCCACCATTCCTTGGAGCAAGGTAGGAAACCAGAAATGGAATATCGATCTTTGTTTGCCGCCCTTGGATCTATGACAAAGCCTAGGAGTTAGAATTTTGAGAGGACTGGGTGGTATTTGCACTGACATTTGCAATTAGAAGTGGGCAGAACTGGGCCTGAGTTCTGGAGACCCCAATTCCACACTTGATGTTAATGCAGCAGCTAGCTTCTGGATAGTGGAGAGACAGAGAAGGAAGAGGCAGTACCCTTGGGACAGAAGCTAGTTATACTTTACCAATTTGCATGTACGTATAAACTAGTTTATCCTTACTGGAGTGTATCCTGGTTAAATATTTACTGTGTAATCTTTCTTTTGATTCCACCCTCCTACCTGAATATTAGTTGCATAAGGTTCAGGGGTATGGCTGGTTTGGTTTCTCTTTTCTTTCACATTGCTTTGTTTAAAGCTATTATCACATAGCAGCCATTCAATAAATATTTGTAATTATATGTATCAGTGAGAGAAAAATAAAAATTCCCAGAAAATCTGGCATTTTCCTTATGATTTCATTCTAAAGTGACAAAATAATTTTATCTTGTAAAATCAGACAGTTATTAACCTCCACTTTTTCCTTGTAAATTGATTTCAAAAGGATTAAGGATTATTAGAAATAATGAAAAATGTACACTTAGTATTTATATTCTCCTAATAGGTGGGGGAATGTAATTATAAGAGTAAGTTCAAGGAGTTGGTGGGCCTGAATCTTATGCACTTTTGCGTCCTTTAGAAAAAGATATGACATTTATGATTATATGATTAGGTACCAAATAAATACTTATATAGTCAGAAAAAAATGATAAAATACATTGCAAATATGTAAAGTCAGACAAATGCCAAAAATACAAAATCCAGAAAAATAACATAATGCTCTTATTAAATATCTGATACCTTATTAATATTGATAAATACAGTTATTTTGTTTTTGTCTTTACAGAAACTGTAAGTATTGAATCTCTTTGCTTATTGTTGATGTGATTAACATTTTCTAAACCTATTTTTTTGTTTTCATCTTCATTTCCTTTCTAATTCTATATTCCATAGTTAAATGGTATTTTACACATTGTCCTTGTCTTTTGTCATTTAAAAATTTTTCTCCTACACTGAGTTCAACAAGTTTATTTTAATAAAAAACATTGCTTCATGATCTTTTTCTTGAGTTCTTGCATTTCAATTTTTTGTATTCCTTCACTGAAGCTATTGTTTTGTTAACTTTTTCTAGATTGTGGTAGAATGTTTGGTATACATTTTCTGTTTAATAGAATCATTATTCTAGCAAATGTTTTCTTTAGTATTTTTGTATTGATTCTTTTACACCTCTCTGTATATAAAGCTCATCAGAGAATGAGATGGATTTCCTAGCCCAGCTATTTGGAGGAGCTGCTCCAAGGACCGCATGCTCTGTTGCCCTTTCTGCAGTCTGTCCCCCGCCTGCTGGGCCATTCTCTGTGAATCTTTTCTGTACCTTCTTCCTATGCAGCTTCTGCTTGATCTACCACCTCTCCCTAAATCCTCAGATCTTGTTTGATGCAAATTGTGGGGTTCCCCAATTCTAACTTTGCATTATGCTTTCATGAAAAGTGTTTTTTTACTGGCGTTTTCTGAGTAATTATACTGCCATTCTGTTCACTTCCCATCTCTAGGTTTCTGCTGCACTCTCCCCCACATGGCTTTTGTGAGTTGTACCTGCTCTTTGCCGGCCAGTCTGAGAATGATAAACACCTTTCAAATTCAGTGAAAATGGAAGGGTTTTTTGTTGAAGGTGGGGTTGATTTGTTTTCATTTTTAACCTTGTTGTGTTTATATGATATGTAGGGAAAAAAAGGGAAATTATTATGTCTCTCTGCTATGTTTAGACTGAAAGTCCTGGAATTCAGCTTTATACTACATTATTTTGTATTGTTAAATTTGTTCCAACTGATAAAACCTATTTTTTATGTTTTAAAGGCATGATGCAATGGATTTCAAAACAGCTGTTGCATAAAGGGATTAAAAGGATACTTACACTAGGGAAAGAAGCCATATCCCCTGTGTATATACAGGTACTTTGACAGTTTCTTGAAAGGAATGCAAGGTCAGTCAAAAGCCATCCCATGAAACCCCAATGGTTAGGGGCATCAGCTCTGAAGAAGGTTAGATAGATTATAATTCTTGAAGCAAAGCAGCCATAAGTATAATCAATAGGTAAACCAGCCAGCAGGAGATGCATTTAGCCCAAAAGCAAACTATCAGCTATTTCAGGCATACCATCCTTCCCAAGGGAGACAGGTGATTTGACTCTTGGTTAAAAGGGCAAAGGAGCTCAGGAGACATTTGAGATGTTAACAGGCTTACAATGAGTGCATAGATAAGTGGGTACCTTGTGTTTTCCATACACAGCTTAATTATGAATGCACTGCCTGTTTGTTAAATCAAAACCAACTGTGGAAATGGAGTAAAGTTTTCTCTCTGTGACTAAAACACCAGTGTAGGCTTGTAATATTGGAAATAAAAGTTGCAGCTGCAGCGTGTTCCTCAGTATTGGATGAAATTTATAGGCTGTGGTTCCATGCAATGTCAACTTCATTTTGGAACAGGAATG
Source organism: Phyllostomus discolor (assembly GCF_004126475.2). Taxonomy (NCBI): domain Eukaryota; kingdom Metazoa; phylum Chordata; class Mammalia; order Chiroptera; family Phyllostomidae; genus Phyllostomus; species Phyllostomus discolor. The sequence continues at coordinate 99,736,035 of NC_040908.2, read as the reverse complement.
ATGCAACCATGATGTATATGTAGGTGTCTGTTGTGAAGAAACAATAGCAAACACTGTTGTGCATTTCATACATAAGATGACATGCCTTGTATATAGTAGGTAGTGAATAAGTGTTCATTGATTTGTCTAAATACAGCATTATACCCTAAGAGTACCCTAAAAATCAATGGTCATGGTGAGAAGAATTTGCTTTAAGTTTCTCACTGGATGAGCTCTAATCTAGGGAGCCATACCCCAAACTATCCATGCAACACTGGTGCTGAAGCCGAAAGCAATTCAGAAACCCCCACATTCCTTATGAGCTTTCCTTGCATAAACCATTTTGTCTCATTGTAAAGCCAGTTCCGGACTTCTCTGCTTTCAGATTTCAGTAAAATGCGTGATTTCTGAAATGAAGTCATCTAATGAACTGAATGAGGTATTTTAGGCAGTTCTAAGTATCAAAGGAGACCACACAGCGGCTGGCAGGTCTTGGTCCCCACAGTCTTATATATAAGTCAGTGGGAAGAGATCTATTTTGAAGCATTTGAAAGGAAACCACCACACGATCATGTCTTTTATTCTGTACCACATTTATTTATTTCTATATACTTTTGTTCCTTATTATTCAATCAAGTTATTGGCATATCAAGACCAGAGATTGCACTATTAGCAAACTGACAAGATCTAACCTTGCCTCACTTTTCATCGCTTAAAAAAAATCTGAAGGCTTCTTTGTTTTACCTTCAAATCTAATGAGCTGAAATAAGTCTTTATCTCAAAGGAAAAATGTTATTTGTATTGAAAAACTTTAACACATAAAAGTAAAATATATTTTAAAAGCATTCTTGCTTTAATATATTAAAGTAAATTCATTCTTTTTCTATTTTCTGTGTTTGTTTGGTGCCTTTAAGAGTAATCAAATTAGCAATCATCTGCTTTTTTGTTCTAGTTAGGAGATACATCTTGGGAGAAAAAAAGAAACAGAAAAAATACCAAATCAATCATCATTCTGCTGATCAGAAATTCATGCTCAAGTATCTATTGACTTCATTTGATCTTTTACTGGCTCCTCAAAGCCCGTTTTTCCTTTTGTTCTCTTAAATTGGACCTGCTACTCAGGTCTAACAGGGCTTGACATTCTCTCAAACAATTGAATCTTGTAGCTCCACCCTTAATTCTCCTGACGCCAACGCAGGAATACCTTCTGTCACATTGTTTGTGTCACCTCATGCAAGTTTATTCGTCCTTGAAATGTCTCCAGTTCATCCTAATTTAAAGTGAATTCTGCTTCCCCAAAACTCCATCCTTCTTACCTCAACCATGTACTTGTCACAAAAACGCCAGCCTTGTATATTTAGTTGTTGTTTCATGTGTGCATTAAGAGCTCCTAGTAATAGTGATCATTGTACTTCAAAGGTACTTAAAAGATTATCAAAACTTCTAATGATACAGCAGCATTTAGAAGTTTCCCTAAACAAACTTTGGGCTTTTTTTACAAATTATAAGTTGACCCATAAAGTCACATTTGACCTTTATTTCCTGATTCATCAAATACTGTTGTCAATTTTTTTCAACCTGCTATTCTTTTTGTGACATTTTGCTAATAGGTAGATAAGGACTTTCTGATGCAAACAGAAAAGAAAGCATAAAACTCCTTCATAAATCAAATTTTTATAATACATAATGACAATGACAAGAAAATATGATATATTGTATGGTCTCTATTATAATAATTTCTGTGAGGCCTGACCCATATCAACTAATGCTCCTGTCATGTTTGTCCTATACTTGTAAATGTACTTTAGAAGTTTCACTTGTTTTATGGAGGCCTGATCAGCATTTTCTGAAAGCTATTTGATCATAGAAATTTAATGGCTAAAATTAGTGTAAGAAAACAGTAGCATTTTTTTTTTAGTTCAATGGTTTACTATTATTTTTATGTGAAGTATCTACAGGTATAACTATAGCTAACTGGTGCAGGTTTTATGATTTATCTGCACAAATACTATAGAAGTCTTTAATGGCCTCTCACTAATCAGTAGTTTTTGAGATTTTGCCATATATAATGCAGACTTTTTCCCCCAAATTTTTGAGGGGAACATAATGATGCACATTATATATAGGTAGTAATAATTCTGTATCAGTATAACTGTTTTTAATTTGTTTTGTTTTATTTATATTTATGCATTAAAAGTATAACTCTAGAAAGCAATAACAAAACTCATATGCAAAATAATACCCTGGAATATGATAATTGGTTTTGTTTCTAAATATAAATAAGTAAAAAATCAAATTAAAAGCTAAAACAAAATATTTTTCCCCTGAAAGTTTAAGCCAAAAACGTGGGTGCACATTATACATGACAAAGTGCAGTAATTTTAACTCAACAAACTAAATGAAAAATATATCTACACAAAAATATGAACTCAAATTCTAAATAAATAAGAATATCATTATAACTTTCATTAAAATGATAATCTTATGGAACTAGAAAACAAACTTGCTGCTTTGGGGTGAAACACTCTGAAGGTATCAATTAAATCATTCTGATATAATGTGTCATTTAAGGTCATCTCCTCCTTATTGATTTTCTGTTTGGAAGATCTATCTATTGATGTCAATGGGGTATCGAAATCCCTGACTATGACCGTATTACTGTTGAAATCTCCTTTCAGGTGCAACAAGATTTGCTTTACATAATTAGGTGTTCCTATCTTGGTGGCACAAATGTTTACAAAGGTTATGTCTTCTTGTTGAATTGATCCCTTTATTATTAGGTAGTGTCCTTTTTTGTCTCTTATTACAAACTTCGTTCTCAAGTCTATTTAGTCTGATAATAAGTATTGCTACCTCAGATTTTTTTCATCTTCATTTGCATAATTCCAACCATTTATTTTAGTCTATGTGTTTCTTACTTTTTGAGGTGGGTGTCCTGTAGATAGCATATATATGTGGGTCTGGTTTTCTTATTCATTCAGGTACCCTATGTCTTTTAATTGGAGCATATAAGTCATCCACATTTAAAATGATTATGGATGGATAGGTACATATTTATTACCATTTTATTCTTAATTACTATGTTTTCTCTGTTTTTCTTTTTTCCTTTCTTCTTCTTCTTAAAGAAGACTCTTTAACATTTCTTGTAATTCTGGTTTGGTGCAATTGAACTTCTTTGACTTTTTATTGTCTGGGAAGGTCTTTTCTTCTCTTTCAATTTAAAATGATAGTATTGCTGGATAAAGTAGTCTTGGTTGTAGACCCTTGCTTTTCATCACTTTGAATATTTCCAGGTAATACCTTTTGACTTGAAATGTTTCTATTGAGAAATCAGCTGACAGTCTCATGAGAGTTCCCTTTTAGCTAACTGTTTTTCTCTTGCTGCTTTTAAGATTCTCTCTTTGTCTTTGAACTTAGGCATTTTAACTACGTTATGTCTTGATATAGGCCTTTTTGAATTGATCTAGTTGGTACTCTGTGCTTCCTGGACTTGTGTGGTATTTTTCTTTTACCAGGTTAGGAAAGTTTTCAGTTATTATTTCTTCAAATAGATTCTCAACCCCATGTTTTCTCTGTTCTCATTCGGGTACGCCTATGATGTGAATGTTGTCACATTTTATGTTGCCCTAAGGGTCTCTTAAACTATCTTCATTTTTTAAAATTCTTTTTCTTTTTGCTGCTCTGATTTGGTGTTTTCTTCTACCTTGTCTTTCAAATCACTGATATAATACTCCGCTTTATCTAATCTATTACTTTTTCTTCTAGTGTATTAATCATTTTAGATATTGTATTCTTGATTTCTGCTTTGTTCCTTTTTAATAGTTTCTATGTCCTTTTTATTATTCACTATCCTTGAGCATCCTTATAATCATTGTTTTAAACTCTTTATCTGGTAAATTGCTTCTCTCCATTTAATTTAGTTCTTTTTCTGGAGATTTCTCATCTTCTTTCATTTGGGGCATGTTTCCTTGTTTCCCCATGTTGGCTGTCTCTCTGTGTTTGTTTCTGTGTATCAGGTAGTCCTGCTATGTCTAGCAGTCTTGGTAGGGTGGCCTTATGTAGTAGGTGTCCTGTGAAACCCAGTGACAGAGTCTCCTCAATCACCTGAGATGGATGCTCCAGGGATGTCCCTCACATGTGTTTTGTGAGCCCTCTTATTGTAGTTGAGCCTTGATTGCTGTTGGTCCACCCATGGATGGGGCCAACCCTCAGGCTGGCTGACTATGAAGATCAACCCCAACTATGAGATGCTCTGAAGGTACTCACCACACAAATCAGAATTTGCCTCAGCTGGATCAGGTTCCTGTGGAGATCTCCCTTTGGATGTGCCATGTGTGAACCTAATTGGATCATCCTCTGATGTTGTCTGAAGCCTGCCACTGGGTGTGTTGGTTCTGGGGCTTCATGGGAGAGACCCTGGTGCAAATCAGTGTCAAATGGTGCCTGTGACTAGCTCTGGGCAACCTCATTGGAGTTACAGAGTGGCCCTCGGCATCCTGTTTAGAGCCTTGGTGTGAATGGGAAGGGTCATGCTGTGCACCAAGGCTGTCATCCACCAGCAACAAACTCAAGGGAAGGTCAGCAAAGGGTCCAAGGCACTACAAGATCCACCTTCACCTGCCTCCTCCTGCCCATTGCCTATTAGGCTCAGTCACTTAAAGAGCTTCTGGTTGTACTCTAATTATATGAAGTAGGTTCTCAGTAAGTCACTAAGTAGGATTGAGTAGTGTTCACCAGATTGATACAGATTCAAACTCAGTGTCATTGCTTGCTCTGAGGCCACTCAGCAAAAGTTTCTGGGTACCTCAAGGCTAGCTGCCATCTACCAGGTGCTCACAGATATTTGTGATGGGGTGGGAACTGAAGGAGTTGTTAGGTGGAGGACAGAAGAGTTTATCATGCTCAAACAGACTGAGATTTGGCCATTTGAAGGGAAGGCTCCACAGTAGTTGAGTGTTCAAGAGAAAAACAGCTTCATCCTAGAGCCACTCAACTCAGTCTGTACCAGGTTTTTCTCAGATCTCCCATAGAACTCAAGTTAGTCAGGGAGGAGTTGCTGGGAGTTGGTAGGGTAGGGCTAGTCAATCTCCTGTGAGGAGGTGATGCTGGTCAGGTTTATGGGAACTGAGGGAATGGCCCCCATTCCAGAGCCACACAACTCAGTCTCTGACACCCCCTGCATCCTCCAGAACACCCCGGACCCAGGCAGCTGACTCCTCCACAGGGTGTCAACATCACAGGGTGGGGCAACAGAGAGTCTGGAGGGTGGAGCTAGTGCATCTTCCAGGCTGATGCCCTAAGGAGGGAAGTGCACCACCCACAAAAGATGGCATCTATGTTTGATATAGGAGAAAGACTCAGCACAGGAACCCTGGTAGTCACAAATCCCAGTCTCTCTTTACTAGTCAGCTCAGTCCTCCCTTTGCTGGAGCCCAGGGTGAGTTTCTACAAGTGAGATTTTGTGCATTAGCCCTTTAGGAGTGTTCCTGGCTTTCTAGCAGACAACCATTTCTCCCCGGCTTTCAGAATCCCCACTGATTTTAACAGCCAGATGTTATGTGGATGCCTCTTCCCAGCTCTGGTGCTCTGGTGTCTCTCAGGGAGAACTTTCTCAGCTGAAATGTCCCTCTGGATTCTTAGCCTCTGCATATGGGTACAGAGCCAACTCTAATCCTGTCTCTACTCTTACTACCAAGCTTGATGTGTCTTCTACAAATCCTTTGTTTTAAGATTTCTATTTTGCTAGTCTTCAACTGGTTTTTCAGGTTGATTGTTCTATATTTTAGTTGTAATTCTAAGTTGGTCCCAGGAGAAGATAAGTATAACTTTTACTCACTCCACTGCCACCTTGAATCCTCTCCAAACTTGCATAATTAGAAGACATAAGAGTCTAGTAAGGGAAACACATAAATAGCCACCTGACAAACCAGGTTTAAAGCACTGTCCAGAGTGAACAATATCAAAAGATATGACTCACCATTTTATACTTGTTGCTATGGCAGGTAGGATCATAAATTGTATGTTACCAAAAGAGATTCTGGAGAATTATTTTATCCAATATTTTTAACACAGAAATTATTGAATAGGGATACTGATTGCCTTGTTTAATTTTTTGGAATTTCATATCATTTCTTTCAGTTCTAATAAAACAAATACATTATCTTTGGTTCATAAGGACTTTAAAAAAGAGGGTTATGGCATGAAAAGTTTCAAGTATTCAGAAAACATAGGCTCTTTTATAAACTAATAACTGCCTGTTCTTGTCTAACTTCCAAACTAAACACTGGCACTGATCGATGTTTCTCTCTCTCTCTCTTCCTCTCTCTCTAAAATAAATAAACCCTATCTTTGGATGAGGATTAAAAAATCATATGCCGGTTTTTTAAATACGATTGTCCCTGAAAAATTAGCAGCTAGAAACTATGACAATATTTTTTCATTATTAGTATAGTAACATATAATCCTTTGATTATAATGAAGACAGAAATCTCAACAATTTGAAAATATGTGCGGCAGCATTATAGATTGTTAAATAATTCACTTACATTTTTCAAAACTTGTAGCTTTTTAGTGAATTTCTCTAGGGAATTTCCTTTTTTACATGAAGAGTCATTTTCTTTTTTCTTCAAAGCCCCTTCATGTAAATGAAAATGAAATTTTCCTAGAACACTATTACTTTCCCCAGTAGTTGTCAAGTCTTTAGCATATTTAAAAACATTGTTTCACATTTTATTATCCACTTTTGTTATTAAAATAACCACTCAGTTTCTGATATTTCAAATCAGAGTGAGTTGCCTCAGTTAATGATGAAAATTCAATAACTTGGTAAAAATAATCCACTATTAATGTCTGCTAACTCCATGATGATAACAGCTATAATTTAGCAAAATATGATGTTTTGAGTGTAGACTTGCCCTGTTCAAAATGTTTCTACTATATATAATTAAAATATTTTTATATAATTTCATGAAAGCTAATATGAGTTAGGTTGAGCACCCTATAGTCATATAACAGAGTTGCTCCACTTAAAATAAAACAATGAGCACCAACAATGATGTTTTCCATACATGTCTACTGCATAGTTAACTATTTTATTGTAAACAGGGAAGTTTCCCCTATCTGGTGTCCATAACCTTTCTTTCTGCTACCTTCAATTCCTAAGATAAAACAAGAAACAAAGTCCCCCATTATGTCTATGTGTCAGTTCCCTTAAGAGCAATTTCTCATGATGTGACTTAGGCTTTTAGAGCCTCATGCTTGACGGGCTCATCAAAGGCTGTTCTATTCTTTCTCTTCATCATCCAAGCTCTAAATCCCCACATGTTGAGTATTACCAGACCATTCATGAAAGAAAGAAAGAAAGAAAGAAAGAAAGAAAGAAAGAAAGAAAGAAAGAGAAATAAAGAAAAGGGAAGGAAGGAAGGGAGGAAGGAAGGAAGAGAGGAAGGAAGGACTGCAAAGGTACAGAGCAAAAATTTCTACATATTGAACATGTGCCTATTCTTCTTTCTAGTAACAAAAATTCATCCCAAGCTAATTTGTAGGACAATATATTTGAATAAATTTTGTTTGATAGCTACTGTTTAGTTCCAGGAAAGAAAAGCAAAATGCCAGGAGAAAAGAAAGCAACATTTTCACATTGTTTTCTTCAGTCACTAATAAGGAACCCCCTATCTCTTTTGTGTAAGCGTTTTGATTGTGCATAAAGTATGTGAGTTCACCTTAGCATCACTAGCAGAAATTGAGAGGGGTAAAGATGAAATGAAGGTGAGTAAAATAGTTTATTAGAAGTAGTTATTTAGAAGAGATCAAATACATTCAGTGTTAGTAATTTCTTCTGCTGCTGTTTAGATATTTTCTGTTACTTCTAAGTTAAAAGAACTGCCACTTAACATTTATGGTGCTTTCATGTTTGTATATAAATCTATATGTAAATTATTCAGCAAGAGGATCTAACATAAATGCTTTAATTTTCAATTCACCAATTACTTTCTGGTTGTATTGAATTCTCATACACTGTAAAAGCCAAGGCTAGCATAAAATAAATGCTATACAGAAACATTTAAATATTCTGGTTCAGTGAACTGGCACAAAGGGTTGCTGCAGAAATGCCAGGTAAGTAATCTAAAGCAGCTAAGGGGATGTGATGGGGAAAAAAATAGAGTAAATTATTTATTGACTACTGATTTAAAATCTGGAATTCTCAGTTCTGTGGGCAAAACATTTAATGCATGGTCTCTGACAGAGAAACTTATAGTCTTCATTGGGGTAAATTAGGACACATCAACTTTATTGACAGAACAAAGTGCTATTTTTTGTGTGTGTAAACTATAGGATTGTGTTCCTAGACTAGTTTGAATAACCACTGAATGAGAAATTTATACTTTTCTTCAGTTAAATCAGCTGAAGTTTATCTGCTCATGAATGAAGCTCAGATTAAAATTTAGCATTATCAACCTATGATTGTTTTTAGTAGATTCAAAAAGTTGAAGTATTACTGTGAACATATATTACAAACAGGACATAATTACAAAGATGTGACATATTCAAATCATTCTAAATGAACTACTTTAGCTTTGTTTTTATTTTAAAATACAAATAATTAAAATATTACAAACAACAAAAAATAAAGTGAAATCCTGCTATCTAGTGATCTGTAACGTTTTAGTAAAGAGTCTGTAATTTACACATGCATTCACCAAATACTTACTCTTGTCACGTGGTAGACACCTAAAGAACAGAAACACAGGTGTACATCCCTGCCTTCACAGACCACGAAGTACAGTGTGGTACAGAGATATTCATCTGGTAATGGCATTGCCAAGAGTAAAACTGGTTCTGTAACAAACTCTTGGGAGCACCAAGATGCTATGAATAAGAGTATTGAATAAGAATATGTATATTATCAGAATTTGACCTGGTAAGATCAAGGAAGTCTTTGCTAAGGAAGTTAGCTCCAGCTGAGAATATGAGGATGCTTAGAAATTAATTAAGCAAAACAATAATGAGAGGAAAATTCCAGATGCAGCGAACAACACCTACTATAGTGACAGGTGTCCAGACAACAAAGAGCAAGCAACCAGACCAGTTTTATTAGGCAGAGCCAGGTATTAGATAAAATTCAAAATAGGGAACTGGTAGACCAAATTATGGGAGTCTGTTTTTATTGTAGAGGCTGTGGAACCCACCTAAAAGGTTACAGACAGGCTGTGGAAATACTTAGGTTTGCGTTTTTAAAAGTACCTTCTAGATATAATGTAAAAAACAAACTGAAAGGGCAGATTGGCAGAGTCAATTAATTTAAACCAGTTAGCTTTTAAGTTAAGAAGCTAGTTCACCATTGTATAGATGAAAAGTAATGGTAATTTGAAGTGGGCAAAACAGACATTTTAAAAATAATATATTGGCACGATTATTAGCATTAGGTGAGATATTAACTATAAAATACAGGGAGAGAGAAGAGGATATCAAGTACAACTTCAAATTTTCTGGATTAAAAATGATGAAAGGCAATGCTATTTACTTCAATAAAAAACAATGGAGAAGCCCTGGCTGGCGTAGCTCAGTGGATTGAGCACAGGCTGCGAACCAAAGTGTTGCAGGTTTGATTCCCAGTCAGGGCACATTCCTGGGTTGCAGGCCACGGCCCCCAGCAACCGCACATTGATGTTTCTCTCTTTCTCCTTCCCTTCCCTCTCTAAAAATGAATAAATAAATAAAAAAAGAAAAGCTCTTAAAAAAACAATGGAGGAAGGCCATAAACCTATAATACGTTTGACTGAATACTTGCCATATCCATTGTTGCCATATTGCTCTGGAGAAAGATTATTTTTGCAATGATAATATTAACCTTATGTTATTATTTTCATAAGGAATTAAACTTTTTTCCATAATTGTAGTCATTGCATTTATATGCATTATTTAGGATCATAGAGTTTTGAAAAGATTTTGAATGTCTTACTGATTTCTCTAGGCTCTTAAAGTCTCAAGCTTCTGTGGTTTTATTCTTCAAGGTTTACTGTGTTTCTGCTGACAAACATTTTGTTCTTGTGCCTGCTCTGTTTTTCCTGTTAACCACTACCCACTCAGCTGAAATTTACTGAATGTTCTCATAGACACCTCATATTGTGATGGCCTGTCTACCAACAATCCTTCCCTGTGAATGGCATCTATTATCACATAGATGTGATAATAAGTTGTTATCACATCTGTTTAATGATGTGAACCTAAGTTGTTATTGATTCAGTTGTACACTCCTAACTCAACTTATTCAAATCAGCTCAGTTTACTGGAACTTTGAAATCTGTGACACACACACACAAACACACATGCACACACAGGTATAGAACAATTACAGCTGAGTCACATCATTTACAAAACTCTGAAAGAAGGTCCATACTTTATAACTTTTCAGGTATCCTAAATTGACTCCTAATTCATCCCATGTAGTTTGTTGGCTATTATTTAACCCTTCTCTTGATCTAATGTATTACTATTATTATCTTCCAACGGTATTCATTTACAACCAAAACAATATTGTCTGCTATGTCATAAAAACTGTACTGGTTACCAGAACTGCACACAAAATAAAACAGTGGTCCTATACTGGAGGAGGTCACAGTTTAATAGTCAGAGAAAATCATATAAGTTATTATATGAAAGTTAGATGGCCTCAGAAGAAATATGTGAGTGACAGGAGTTGTGAATTACATGTGGGAGACATCAGAGATTAGGGAGAGTAGGTGAGAATGTCTTCATATAGGTAGTGGCATTATCCCTGGTTTATAGAAGACAATTTGGTGTAATTTGGATTCAGGAGGTAGAGAGCTCAAGTCAGAGGGAGACAGGTAAGAAAAATACTCAGAAGTGAAGCAGAAGAAAGTAGATATAGAACTGCAATTATCTTGGGATGGCTGAGAAATCTGAAAGAGAAATAGGATCAGAGTGCCTTGAAACAAAACCTTGAGTGATTAGCAGGGTCAGGATTACAGAGAGTGTTGTGGACTTTGCCAAGAGTTCCAGACTACATCCTATGAGAAATTCAGACACACTGAAGGGTATTAAGTAATCATTCACAGGATTCACATTAGCAGTGGGGAGGGAGGGATCTACTGCATTTTCTGATGACTATCCCAGGGATGCAGACAGTAGGTGACAAAAGTCAAAGACAGTAATAGAGAAAATTTAGGAAAAAAGGGTTTGATATAAAAGACACTAGAAGGAAAAATTGATAGTTTGTTAACCAATTATATGTGTGGGTAAAGAAAAGAATGTGGGCTACAGCTCACATTTCTGACTTTATATTAACCTCTTGCATTTGATCACTTTATCTCTAAATGGAGATTAAAACCTATCTATAAGGCTTTAGAAGGAATAAATTTAGATTGCATTTGCAAAGAAAGTCTCACTATGTGTTGCATATAGGAGAAATTAAAACATATTTAGCCTCCTTCACCATTTTCTTACATGTATCAGGTAACTGAAAGTATCAGAGAAATACTCTTAATGTTGGTCACAATTAGTGCTAATTCATTTTTCAGTGTATAAACTGCTAACTATATCTCTTGTTGTGATTGAAATAAATTCCTTACAAAATGTCATTTAACATAAGTATCTCAGACTAATTTTTATGTGCATTCCAAATGAAATGCAAGAAAAAAAACAGGTTCCTATGTCTTTTAATTTCAACAATTTTGCACATGGGAATAAATTATATTAAAAAGTAAAAAAAAAAAACCTGCCAGAATTTTTTGAAAACAGACTTAAAATGGAAACCTTTTTATTATTCTGCTTTTAAAAAAGCATATTTTTAAAATTCTCCTATGATCTATATGAACAGCAAAGAAAGAAACTTGCATTTCTGAGTCACTATTTCATTGGTGTCATTGACCTGATGTTATCAATCAGAGTGACAGAGAGGTATGTATGTATGTGTGTGCTGTTCTTATTCTTTTTCCTTATTTTCTTGACCATTTCACTTAAAAAGGAGACAAAACTACAAAGAACAGAACCACAGAGACTAGAGTATCTGTACAAGGTTGGCCTTGTCTTACCATATGATTTGAGCCAACTATTAATTTTTGTTTGCTTGTCTTCTATGGAGACTCTGACGTAAAGGATACTTTGGGGGTCACTAGGATGATAGAAATCAGGTCAAGGTGAGCTGCTTTCCAGGTAGTAAAAATCTCTTTGGCCTATACCAGCCCCTCACTGGCCAGTGTTCTTGTCGGTTCCAGTAGAGACATTTAGGAAACATATCATTTTTTTTTTTTACAAAAGCGTTTGTTATGCTGTGTTGGGGTTTATTTGTCAGTAATTGTAGGTGGGAAAAGTGCTTTAAGTAATATTGTTATTTTTATTCCTAACTGTTAATTTTAATTGCTCAAGGTGATAAGGAAAATTTTCACCAATATGAAATAGGTTCTGTTAATTTGAGAAAGTTTTAGTAGATCACTAGAATGGTAAAAATGACTTTTCATAAGGATGTCTTGCTGTTTACATATCTAATTTTAACTTAAGAATACAAGTTGGACTTAATGATTAATGTATTGCTAAATCAACCATCTTTCTCAACAATACTACTTTCTTTTTCTTTTGTCATTTACAGTAGTGCATATTGCACAGAAATTTCTCAGTTCATACAAGATCAGTAATATAAGAGCTACTTTCTGTTATAGAGAAAATGGTAAGAAAAACTTAGCTGATATGAAAACATTTAAATTGGCAAGGAATGTAGATATGATCTTGTTTTAATTTTATAAACACATTATATAGAAATACATTGTGCTGAGTTAAGATACAGTATGGCACTCTAAAATGTAGTTAAATAATATGCATTATTTAAAGTGTAGCTAGCAATTACCTATACTATGTAAGAATAATGGTGATTAGTATAAAGGACATTTAGTATATAACCAGCTAATTTTAAGGTTCCATATTTTATAGATAAAAAATAAAACAGAATTATATATATAGAAAGCACATGCACTTATGACTTAATATTGATCCTCAATATGCAAATCACAATAATAGGCTGATTACTAGAGGCAAAGATTAAGGTTGGGCTTTTATAATTTTAAAAGTGTTTTTACTTTGAACTTTATAAAATGCATCATTTTTCTCTAAGCAAATTTTATGGCCTGTTAGTTATTTTCCTTAAATAAAATATTAATGTCAATATAGTCAAATAACACAATGGTGAAAACATAAAAACACCCTGGTCAGAGCCAGCATTTACCTAATATTATAAAAATTCATTTTCTTCTGAATCCCAGGGCTTAATAGATTTCAGTAAAAACAAAGTTATTTTTCTCTAGTAGAAATTCAGCTAAATCCATTTAGGCAGTGAATAATAATTCTAATTTTGCATATATTTTACAAAAATTATCTAGTCCTGACTGGTGTGGCTCAGTGGATTGAGCGCTGAGACTGCAAACTGAAAGGTTGCCAGTTCTGTTTCTGGTCAGGGCACATGCCTGGGTTGTGGGCCAGGTCCCCAGCTGGGGGCATGGGAGAGGCAACCAATTATTACATCATGTGTATCTCTCACACGTGATGTTTCTCTTCTTTTCTTTCTGCCCCCATCTCTCTAAAATAAATAAATAAATGAATAAATAAATATATAACAAAAATTATTTAAAACACAGAATTTTGATTGCTGTTATTGATTTATGTATTTATTTATTGTTTGCATTGCCTGGGCTCTCATTTAGCCATTAGCCTCTCCTTTTGCTTTGTTTATGAAAAAAGACTTAAAATAATTTGCCCCACACATAAGTATGAGTATAACAATTGAATCAAAAGAGCTTTTGAAGATAAGTAGAGGTTTCTCAATGTCTTTTTTTGTTGTTCAGTTACTTTGTTTCTATTCTGCTTAGTCTGTATGATAACAAATTATAGTTGAAATATTATATTTTTAAAAATGTAAATATTCTTACTATAAATATTATACATACATGTTTTTAAAAATGGTACAAAATGAAAATGCAGTGTCTTCCTTTCTGTCACTGCAGCTGGTTCCACCCTCCATAGCCCTACTTATTCCAAGGAATCATTACCAAAAATTTTAAATTTATCTTTAGCTGCATATATAACTATATACATGTACACATATTATGCATGAGTGTGTATATGCACTTTTTTGAAATGAACAACTTTTACTGTGACTACTACATTGAACCTATCTGTATTCTATTAATAATATTGAGACATTTTAAATAGTAATCTTAGAAGTAAAATGTCTAGGTCAAAAGATATGTGCAGTTTAAGTTTGATGGTTGTTTCTAAATTGCGCTCTGAAAGGGTTACTAAGTCACATCCTCACCACAAGGGCACAAGAGTCTGTTTTCCCCACATTCTTATACTACCAGAGAAATCTTTTCATTTAATATGTCAAAGGGTATCTCATTGCATTTATATATTTACAAGCATGGATAGCTGGAGTTCATATACTTGTTCCTATACATACTACTTTTTGTGAGTACTCTCAGCTCTCAGCTCATGTTTTCTGACTATTTTCTTGCAATAATTTAAAAAGCTAAAATGTATTGAGTGTTTATTATATGTCAAGTACTGTTCTGTGTAGTATGTAGGTGTCAACTCACTTAAGTCTCACAACAAAAACAGGCATTTGAGTCTTCATTTAAAAACAATATTGAGGCAAAAAGAGGTTAAACAAATTGCATACAGAACCACAGAACCAGTAAGCCCAGTGTTTCTGCTGCATTAAATTATTTGAATCTTTAAAATTATCTTAAGAATACTTTTTCTATTCATATTAAGAAAATTAATTCATGAAATTAATATAGAATATAAGTATATTAAATAAATTAATCTTATACTAAATATTCTATAAGATTTTTGTTTCATTTTTTTACTTTTATTTTATAATTAGTTGTTTGTATAAATGTGTTCTACATGAATATGAATCAAAACTTCTAGAAACCTATGCTATTTTATTAATTTACTAGATTTCTAAAATTTCAATCAAATAATTGTTGTATCAGAATCTAAAAACTGTTTTGATCAATTCTGATTAAAAATGAATTCAATAGCAGTTTTTTTCCTTTTCATTTTGCTGATTTAACCAATACCCTTGTCACCTCTTAGTGAACACAGAGAACAATATGCCATTTCTACTTTGTATGTGCACAGATATCTGTATTAAATTGATCTTAATGTTTTCTTTTATCAAATCTACCTGCTTATTATTTATTCATAATATTTATTTTGAACATTTTTTGTGTGCTATGGTGAACTGACTTTAGTTTTTTAGCCAACTCAAAAAACAAATAAAAAACAATAATAACAGCAACTCTACTTCTTAAATGAGAATGTTAGAAAATGTAGGGCTGAGCTCAAAAAACACTTTCTATTTTTGTGAGCCAAAACTTCTGAAATATGCATAAACATTCACTTCTTGTAAGTGTAATACTGCATGATGATTTACATTCAACTGACTTCTTTTTGTTTAAGAATACTTTTACCCCACATCAAATAATTGTAAATATTTTCTACATTCTTTTCAGTCAGCTGTATGTTTTCTTTTTTTGCTACTTTATTTTCATACTTCATGTACTTATATTTAAAATTCACCTTGTGTATTGCTGAACTTAGGACATGAATTCACATAAAAGCCCACATTTTAAAAATTATGGTTTTAAGTGTTTTTAAATTAAATATCAGCTATTTTCTTTAAAATAAAACTATTTAAAATATTATTCAGTCTGGGAAAAAGAAGACACTTAACATACATGGTTACTATATATTTCGCATGTGGTAATTTCATTAATGATTCAAAAATATTATTTTTGAATAATATTCAGGCAGATGTTATTTTAAATTTAACACAGAGGAAACAAAGTCTCAATGTGATCAATAAACTCTCTGAAGACATAATTAGGCAGCCATATAACAGAATTCACACTACGGTCTGCTTTGGCTTTCAATGCCTATATTCCTTCTGCAACATTATTCCATTCTATACACTAACTCCAAAACATAACTCTGTTTTACTTAATGCAATGTGTATTTTAGGCAGAGTTTTTTTGAATATGAGAATGTAATTTTATTTGACTACTTAACTCTCATTTTAGTAGACTGTATTTTTTCTCTCTATGTGAATAAATGATGAAGAAAAACTAAGATTTATTTCATAAAAGTACATTTGAATAAGATTAGTAGCCATTCACACTCTTATTCAGATATTCACTTATGTAATAGCCATTTACTTTGAATTTACTATGTCCAACAAAACACAGTGTGAAAATTAAGAACTAGCCCTTAATCTACTGAAAAATGTAAGAAAGTTGAAAGGTAACAGAAAACACTTGATGAAAAATGTGAAAAGTGAAAAATGAGTCAATTATAATATTAAAATATTTTATTGTTATTAAAAGTTAATAACATAATCAGGGAAAAACAAAATACCACACATTCAAACTTACTCAGACATAAAAATATTAATGTTGTGTTGTATTTTCTCTTAGAATAGTCTCAAAAATGTATTATTTACTTAATTCAGATTGCTGTTAGATTTATATTGATTAATAATAACATGTTGGCCAAGAAATCATTTTAATGAATCATAACTTAAATTATTTTAAAAATTCATCATAACTTAAAACAAGAAAAAAATGTCAGTATGCTTAATGACATATATATAGTAGGATGACTATTGCTTTGAAAAACTTAAAATGTATATATGTTGCTTTTCCATGTAAATATTGTTTTTACCTGCTTAGATATGTGTATATGTTTATATAACAGTAAAAACAATTTTCCATGACCCTGGATATACTTCCTCAGGTTGCTCTACCATAATGTTATCAGTCAGTCCATTCTTGAGCATTTTGGGTGTTGCCATTTTCACTATAATGAATACTTCCAGGATTTTGCTGGATTTTACACTATTTTCTTCAAATAGATTCCTAGAATTATTATGAAATGAACAGATAGTAACTTTAAGATGGCATTTATAACTCTTATTTATTTTATCATGTTTATATACTACATTAAAATTCATATTTTTATAAATTATGTATTATGTATTAGAGAACATGTAGATCTTTTAATCTTCCTACAGAAACATTCCTACAAGTTGCATTTTTCATATATTAAACTCAATGACTATAATACAAAATACAAATGATTTATTTAAATCAAATAGCAACATGGAATAGTAAAAATAAGTAGGAAGCAGTGGTATCTAAAAAGGTGGGTGTGAGAGATGGATGTAAACCAGTCTTCATTTCAGAAAATAAAGGTTGTATGTGTAAAATTTGCATAACATATCTATTGCAAAGGAAGGACAAGATGGTTACAACAATGAAGAATAACCACCTTGTACTATATATCCAGAGAGAGCCTTTTTCCTTTTGAAACACAATTATTCAGAAATATTAAAATAACTTATTTTGAGGGGATTTAATTTCAATCCAGCTCTGAACAAGGCTCCCAGACTGCTTTACTGATCTAGGAATAATGAGCATGGGGACAAGCCACAACTCTCAGATTCATGGATCAAAAAGTCCAAGATCAAGCACCGGTAAGAAATGTTAAAGCTGTCAAAAATACTCAGAGCAACAAGCGGAATGCATTATGCAGTAGCTGAAGGTGAGGGATTACCTTCCAGTTAGTGAAGCAGCTCAAACATGGAAGCAAGAGCCACTGTACCTGATCCATTGTGACTTTGAGAAGTAAAAAGAACACACAGGAGTAAATGAATGCAAAATGTGGACTTGGTGATTAGCTAGCCCAGAGCCTGGACAGTGTCATTCATTTATGGATCAATGACCATGAGCCCTGTAAAGGGCTCCTTGCTGATGAGGTTCAGAAAATTCTAAAGCAGGGAGAAGAGGAAGATCCTTCAGCAGTACAATGAGGCCTGTACTCTACTGATTTGGAGAAGTGTAGTTTTATATTATTATTTTCAAAAAAATCCAAAATTGGGAAGTCTGTATTAGTTAGGAGGGGGACATATAATCATGTTATCTTCTAGCCTCCAAGCTTTGCATGCAATACACACACACACACACACACACACACACACACACAAAGCTAGGACAACCACAAAAATCTCCTAAAGGCTGAGTTTATCCTGTGTAGCGAACTGTCTGCCAGCTTCCCAACATTGTTGTTATTACTGTTTGAACCCTCTGCTAAAATGATCAGTGAACTATTCAAATGTTGAAAAAAAATCCCTTAGGGTCCTAAAAACTTTAATGTTCTCTAAATAATACTAGCTGCTGAAATTAGTCAGCTGACTCTTTGTTCCTTCTGAATATATTAATTAGAACAGAACCAGAGGTACTGATAATCGATGCCCTTATATTCCAAAATCACACACTCAGTTTCCGCAATTAGAGATTGGTATGGTCTGAATGTTTGTGCCCACCCCCTCCATTTATACGTTGAAATCTTAACCCCTGAGGTGCTGGTGTTAGGAGGTGTGGCCTTTGGGAGTTGTTTAGTCATTGAGGCAGAGCCTTCTTACTGGGATTAATGTCTTTATACAGAGCTTCAAGTCCTCCACCCCACCATGTAGGGATATAAGAAGTTGGAAAATTGCAACCTAGAAGACAGTTCCAATCAGAGCTGGGCCATGCTGGCTCCCTGATCTTGGACTTCCAGCCTTCATAGCTGTGAGCAATAAAATTCTGTTACTTATAAGCCTCTCACTCAATGGTATTGTGTTACAGCTGCCTGAATGGACCAAGATAGAGATTCATTGCTTGGTGTTCCTGTGTCTGACTTAAATGTTAAAACTTGAATGGGATACTAAATTAAAAAGCTAATAGTTATCCAATTCTTAACGTGAATAAATTAAATCAAATGCTATGCTTCTTTACAAAGCTAGTTCACCAGACTATTTGAGAAAAAAGGAAGACACACTGGGAGAGAAGAAAGAAAAAAATACTAAAACGCTAATGAGTCTGAACAGGATGCTATCCTGGTAGACACAAAGCCAATGAGAACTCTATAAAGGTAGAGATAGATATGAAATAAGATTTTATTAAGTGGTTTCAAAATACTTAGGGACAATTTTATTCATTCTCATATTTTTCTTTGCTCCCTACATACACCCTTCTTTTTCATTAGAATTTTTGGAGTAATAAAGCAAGCTTCCTTCACTCAGGATGTTCATGGCTGATTAAGGAAAACAGCATCGAAGGCCACCAGAAATTATATAATATCAGTGTCCAGGAAACCCCCAGACACAAGCGGTTAAGTTTATGAAGTGAGCGAGGAAAGGTGTTTTACAATGCAGAAAATCTTTCACTTGGAGATTGAAGAATGTCTTCCTAACAATTTGTTTCATCTCAGAGTAACTTCCTGATTAAAATTCAAAGTTCTATTCAAAATATAGACTATCACATGAATCAGAAAAAGTAGAAGCATTGAAGCAGACTACTAAATTGTTAATGGGTCCCAAATTTTATAACATTTTAATAAATATTTTACTTTCTTTTAGACCACATGAGAGGAAAAGCACTTGTCTGTGTGGAAGAAAGGGGTCAGATATGAACCTGACAAACTCAGGGAGGCCTGTGAGGCAGCCTTACAAACTCAGAGATGGAAAGTAACTGCAAAGGATGGTCTAAAATGAAAACTTTCTAACTAAAAGCCATTCATGATGGGTGGCCAGTATTTTTCCCTAACAAAGTTCCATCCCCACCTTAACTGAGCCTGTCTATTGTCTTTTGGTATTGTAACAGGGTGCAGCCAAGAGGGTAGCCTCAAATAGGGATCTGTAATAAGATCCAGAAGAGCCTGGAGATAATTGGCTCCACACCACAGGGCCACACCTGCCCAGAATCTGGCAGCGGTAGCCAATTGTGAGAGGAGCCGGAAATGGGGCTTCAGAGGAAGATTGGCACCGGAATTTAAACCAAGACGCAACAGCCATTGGAGGGGGAGAGCCATGCGCAGCCCTGCAAGAGAGAACCCCACAGCTTTGGCAGAGTGAAGACTCCCTTGGCCCTGAGAGGAGAAGGAGAAGCACGCGGACTTGACAGAGTGTAGACTCCTGCAGCCCTGAGGAGAGAACCACGCGGCCTGGCAGAGTGGGGCCCCCACAGCTTTAGAAGGGGAACCACCGCCTGGTTTTAGCAGAGATCCCGGTGACTCAGCCGAGGGTGCCGGGAACCCAGGGAGGTCTCCCAGTCGAGAGGGAGTACTAACTGGGAAGAACCAGAGGACTACCTAAGCCATGGACTTCTATTTCCTTCCCTGAGATACGGTACTCTGGACTGGGCAAAGGGGGAAGGAACGAAGGACTGTGTGTTTGTGGGTGTTTTAAGGGACTTTGGGATTTCGGTGAAGACATTAGGTGACTACTTTAAGTTAGTATAGCATTAAATAAACATTTTCTTTCCTTTTCACAAATCTCTGGCATTGAGAGACATCTTTCCTCTGGCTGCGGACATAACGGACCCGGGGCCTTCTTTCAATAATAGTATATCATCCCAGGCCACCCTTGTTGTGTGTTCTGTAACAGTATCTATAACAGACCTTTGAAATGTCAAGGTCACTTCCTTTTTTTTTCAAACCCCTTGGGCACAAGCCGAGACCTGAAATCCCCTAATTGTTACCACGTTTATTATTGATTGTTAACTATCCTTTATCCACCTATGTAAAAGAAGTATGTGTCTGTCATTTTACGTTTTAGCCAATCCCAGAGGTTTCCCTGCTTTGCTTTCTCTTGCCTTTCTTCTCTATCACTAGTGGACTTCATGTGACCACTTTATGGCTCCTTCTTTGATTCTCATGTCTAACATAAGATGCTAAGCAGCCATTCCCTGGAGCATTTTTCAATCCTTTGAGATATTGCTTCCTGGAAATTGTCATCAGTTTGGCTCAAATAAACTCACCAAAAATTCTTGACAGGTTTGAATGTTTCTTACATTGGCATCTAAATGCATGAGAGCTGTGATTCAAAATATTATGTTGTGACAAAACTTTTATTTCTTTTTTCAAAAAAAGTGTTAATTGATTGGTCATTTTAAAATTACTTTAAACCAGTTCAGCCTCTGTTCACTACATATTTATAATTCAAACCCAATAGCCTGATTGTAAATAAAGAAAAATTTGTAAGCCAAATAGCCAAGATAGCAACTAACAAATAAATATAAAGCAAAGAATGAATATAGAAAAAATATAATTCACCCTATTAAGCTGTTTTTGTTACAAACTCATTATAATTCAAATCATTTTTAAATTAGTTTAACTCATTTCATATTTATTGAATACTTATGAACTGAAATGATAATGGGTTATATCAGATAACATAGAACAACTTTCAAAAAGAAAAAAAAATGAAACACAATTGCATGCTGTAACAGTGGAAAACTGTAACCGACCCCATCATTCTTTTGACATTGTTTCTTAAGTGCTTACTCTAATGTGTAGTTTATACATAAATAGCATGTTTGTATAAGAATCTTAGTAATTAACTTCAAAAGATACAGACTCAGACCTTTAAGCAGCCCAGATCCAGGAGATTTGCTGACCTTCAGCCATGGAACCAGGATGATGTGAATCCAAGATGATGGAAAGACAGGATAATGGACACTTGCCTTATCAGAATGGCCTGTGCTCATCTGCACGTAGAGACTTTGCAACACCCTCCCTTTATCTCATTGTACTGTTCCCCTCTACCTCCTTATAAAAACCTCTGTCTCCACTCACAGGTGGAGAAGGTTAAGACATGAGTACCCCATCTTACAGATGACTGGCATCTGAATAAACCACTTTTCTTTACATCAGCACCTGCTTCCCGAGTATCAGCTTTCGTAGAGGCAGGCAGTCAGACCAGCATTCAGTTACAGTTTTTGGCAACTACAGATGTGGCAATGTGGACCCCAGCGAGGCCTGTCCAGCCAAGGCTGGGAATCCCAGCTGCCTGTGGAGGGTGCCCCTATAGCAGGTATTGCAGGAATTTCACAGCAGATGCTGAGGGTTCTTTATCTCAGGGGTTCTCCCTGATCTTCCTCTCAAAGAATCAGCTACCTTTAAATGCTTTGCTGATGAAAGAAAATGGGTATCTGGGGAGTCCACAGACTCCAACAAGGGAGTCAATGGACTCCACACAGGGTCGCTGGTGTACTTAGCCAGGAGCCATCACCCAGCCACTAGTGTTCTTTGAGCCATTTGGGATTCTGTAGGAATCAATAGGTGCTGCTTTGCTGTAGGCATAGCTCAGTGAAAAGGAAAAAAAAATCCCCAGTTCCCCCGTGTGGGATTTAGTGGGGACGCTCTTTTGGTTTTGGTTTGGGTGTTTTTTGCTTTTCTTGTTGCATACTGCTTTTTAATGGTCAGTTTTGTTTCTCCATTCCTCCACAAGAGGAAGTCTTTCTGTTTGAGAGCTGTCATCTGTCTCTCTTGTCTGTGTGAAATAAAATTTCGGTTACTTTTTTTTCCTTTTTTGCATGCTTTCTTATCTTTTGGGGACATGATTTTGTCTTTGCTGTTTTGTATACCCAGGGATCCTGTCTGCACTGTTTGGGTTTCCTGCCATTTGAATCTTCTCAGGGTTGTTTGCCCCAAGGTTGGTGTGAGATGAGACACTAAGGCTAGTGACAGTCCCTCCTTTTAGAGGATTTAGTTTGGGCATACTCTTGTGTATGACCTTTGTCTTTGTTTTTCACTTTTTTTTGTTTGTTTCTGTTTTAAAAGGAGCAGAACCTTGGTTTCAATACTATCAGACAATCTACTGGGTCACTTTATAGTCTAATTAGAATAGTTTTGGTAAAGGTCTGATAAATGGGACAAGATCTCTAACGTGCAAGACTTTATGTTGTTAGATCATAAGGAGCCTACTCAGAAAGAATTTAAGTTGATAGTTTAAAGAGGGGAGAAGATCTCATTCCATGCTCAGATAATAAAACTAAAAAAAATCAGGCATTTTTAAACTTAAGCAGCTAAAGCCATACCAAACCTGGTATCTCCCTGTCTCTTCTCCAGCCTCCTCAAAGTTAGCAAAATCACTAGGTAATTTTTGAGCACACAAAAAGAATGAATGAGTAATCACCAAGAATAAAAATGTGAGTGTTTTTCCAATTAAAAAAATAACTGAAGATGAAGGCATAAGTAGATACTCTTTGCCTCCTCACACAACCAAAAGAAGGACAACAATCAATTTAAAACCATAAAACAACCAGAACCGCCAGAAAACCAAACTGTATGGAAATCTGACTGCCAAGGAGTAAAGTAGAAATATTCATCCAGACTCATGGGAGAGGCAGAGACAGGCATCCAGGGCAGAGAGAATGTGCAGCAAGGTGTGGGAAGGAGCAGGCAAAGCTGAGGTTGGCAGACCAGGAGGTCCCACATGCGCATGTATAGATAAGCTGGGAGGAACAACTGGAGAGTGAGACAGACCTGCAACCCAGGTTTCCAGCATGGAAAACTAAAGCCTCAAAACCTCTGGATATAAATATCTGTGGGGGTTGATGCAGCAGGAGAAACTCTCAGACTCACAGGAGAGTTCATTAGAAAGACTCATAGGGTCCTAGAATGTACACAAGCCCACATACCTGGGAATTAGCATCAAAAAGGACCAATTTGCTTGTGGGTAGCAAGGGAAATGCCTGAAATTAGGGTAAAAGCCAAGCAAGTGGCATTGTTCCCTCTGTGATCCCTCCCCTATGTACAGGGCCACAATGCAGTGAAGTGGGTTGCCCCACCTTGGCAAATACCTAAGGTTCCACACCTTACAAAATAACAGGTGCACTAAGACAAATGAAAGAATGGATCAAAACTTCAGGAAAAGAACTAAGCAATGAGGAGATAGCCAACCTATCAAATGTAGAGTTCAAAACGCTGATAATCAGGATGCTCACAGAAATGATTGAGTATAGATACAGAATAAAAAAAAAGGAAGTGAAGGCTGTACAAAGTGAAATAAAGAAAAATATACAGGGAATGAACAGTGAAGGGAAGGAAACCAGGACTGAAATCAATGATTTGGTGCAGAAGAAAGAAATAAAAATTCTACTGGAACAGAATGAAGAAACAAGAATTCAAAAAACAATGAGGAGAGGCTTAAGAACCTCTGGGACAACTTTAAATATTCCAACATCTGAATCATAGGGGTACCAGAAGTAGAAGAGGAAGAGCAAGAAATTGAAAAAATAATGAAGGTAAAACTTCCACAATCAGGCAAAGAAAATAAACATGCAAATCCAGGAAGCTCAGAGAGTCCCATAAAAGTTGGACCCAAGGAAGCACACACCAAAGCACATCATAATTAAATTACTCAAGATTAAAGATAAAGAGGGAATCTTAAGAGCAGTAAGAGAAAAGGAGTTACTTATAAAGGAGTTTCCATAAGACTATCAGCTGATTTCTCAAAAGAAACTCTACAGGCTGGGAGGGGCTGGAAAGAAATATTCAAAGTCATGAAAGGCAAGGACCTACATCCAAGATGGCTCTATCCAGCAAAGCTATCATTTAGAGTGGAAAAGCAGATAAATTGCTCCCCAGATAAGGCAAAGTTAAAGGAGTTCATTATCACCAAGCCCTTATTATATGAAAGTTTTAAGGGATTTATCTAAGAAAAAGAAGAAGGTTGGTGTGGTGGGGGAAAAATGGAGACAACTGTACTTGAATAACAATTTATTAAAAATGATTAATGACTGATTAGTTTAACATCTAAAGCAAAAATAAGAAAAAGAAGATCAAAAAGTATGAACAGTAAAGTGACAACAAACTCCAACTATCAACAAATTAACCTAAAAAACAAAAATGAAAACAAACTAAGCAAACAACTAGAACAGGAACAGAATCATAAAAATGGAGATCACACAGATAGTTATCAGTGCTGAGGGGGAGTAGGGAAAAGGTACAGGGAACCAAAAATATAAGAACCATAATTGGTAGGTACAAAATAGGGGGAAGTTAAGAATAGTACAGGAAATGTAGAAGTCAAAGAACTTATATGTTTGACTCATGGACATGAACTAAGAGGGGCTAGAATGCTGGCAGGAGGGTGGTGAAGGGTGAAGGCAAGCAAAGAGGAGGAAAAATGGCACAACTATAATAGCATAATCAATAAAATATACTTGAAAAAACTGGTTTCTGAAAGTTATAAAATGTATTAATAAATTTGTCAATCTAAAGAATGCTAATTACTTTTAGTAGTCACTAAAATTGAAAATTCTATTACAGTTGAGAAACAATATATGACTTTGGTAATAAAAGGTATAAATTATGACAATACATTAAGAAGGAAATAGAATTGAAAGTAGGTTGTTTTATAGTTGGTTATTTCTGTATGAGTTAAAGGAGCAAACTAAAATGGACTAGGAAAGTTGCAGAGGGTCTATTTAAGTGAAAGATGTTCTGTGTACATTGAAGAAGGATTGAGTAGAGAGAGGAAGGAAAAAAGAAGGAATTGAGGAAGTTAAAAAAGGTGAGAAAGGATAAAGGAAAAACATATACATATTATAGGAAGGAAGAACATTGCATAAGAAAACAATGGAGAATTGGAAATAGGAAAAAGAAATAAGAAAGAAAAAAGCAAAGCACATGGATGGATGGAAAAGCAAAGTCATAATTTTAATGACAAATGCAAAAGCCAAAACCCCCCAAATCAATTGATTTTCCAAAATCAATTGTTATTTCCCAGCAGAAACCTCAGGTACAACTGATGATGGGGAACAAATTAATTGATTTCTTAGTTGGATGTACTTTCATTTGTAATTTTGAATGTTATCTTAAAATGTTACAAAAAAACCCAAATTCCTTGTCAACTGCATTGTAATCTGATATAACCATACCATTTTAAGTATTTTTTTTGTTATTTAGAGATAGTCTTGTTTTAGTCTGATGCATTTGCAAAAGTGTTACAATCTCAAAAAAAAATCTATGGAAAGGACTCTGACATTCTAAAATACAATTTCTGAGAATAAATTTTAAAATCATACTTTTGAAGTAGATGGAGATTTTTAAGATTCTGGGGAATGGCTGGGTTCATAGAGAGGTTGGCAGATAATTGGGATAAACAAGAATTGATTGTGGGACTGAATGAATTGAAGATAATTATTATTTTATGACTAAAAATTTACTGATTTTAAAACTTGTTTTCTTTCTTATAGCAATTTGGTAAATTGTAGCACATTGAAGCATTTATATTATTCTCCCCACTTGATCCCTCCAGAATTTAAGACGTCTTAATGAGTAAATATTATTTTCATGGCAATATGTTTATCTGCATGAATCCAATAGGAATCCAATTTCTTTCCATTTCCAATTGTGGTTTTATTAACCAAGAGTTTAACAGGAATGTCATGTCTAAAGGAGACATGACTGGACTCAGGATGTCAGCAAAAAGCTTTAAGGAATAAAGATTGACTTTGAAGTCAATAACAGCACCTTGGGGAAATAGCTTGGTATCTTGCTTATTGTTCATGACAGACATTCCAGTTAAGGAGTGAAGATTTCTTTCCTGGGAGATGGCAAGAAGAGAATTTCAAGATATTTGGGGGGACTTTAAGAACTTGGGGCTCTGCCAAATCTGCAGGTATTGTAGGCAAAGTCTAATGGCAACTGAGTAAATTGGCTTCTTTTCCTTGAGGGGCTAAATGAAATTGAATCTAGACATTCCTTGTAACATTTCAGCAAAGCAGATTTAAGAAGGCCTCTATAGTTAATTGCTATTCCTGTCATTTTATGCAAATAATCAGGCAAAATTGAAACTGGATTTAATACAGTAAATGAGTTGGTCTTAATTTGGCTCTGATAAAAATGAGAGTGCTTTTAGGGGGGAAATTGTGCTTATAAAATCTATAACACACAATTGTGGAAATTAGACTCTAGTTAATTTTCTGTAAAATTTTATTTTTTGATCTATGAACAGAACTGGATCTTCAATTTTTCTAGTTTTCTTAAATGTTTTGGCTACGACCTTCT
Source organism: Phyllostomus discolor (assembly GCF_004126475.2). Classification (NCBI taxonomy): domain Eukaryota; kingdom Metazoa; phylum Chordata; class Mammalia; order Chiroptera; family Phyllostomidae; genus Phyllostomus; species Phyllostomus discolor. The sequence goes on along the minus strand of NC_040908.2, from coordinate 99,709,146 downwards.
AACTTCCATGAAAATAGAATGAAAATTGACATGAGGATTCATAATAGTGGAAGATTGTAACCCATCCCACCATTCTTTTGACATTGTTTCTGTAAGTGCTGACTCTGACTAATATGTAGCTTGTAGATGAACAGCATGTTTGTAAAAAAAAAATCCTAGGAACTAACTTCAAAAGATGCAGACTCTGACCTTCAGGCATCCCAGCTAAAGATTTTCTGACCTTCGTCCATGGATTCAAGATAACCTGAAGCCAGGATGATGTGAATCTAGGATGACTAAATCAGGGTGATGCACACTGGACTATCACTTGCCTTCGCAGAATAGGCTGTGCTAGTTTGCACGTAGAGAACTTTTCAACCCCCTCACTTGATCTCTTTGTACTGTTCCCCTGTCCCTCCTTGTAAAACTTCTGCCTCCACCGAGAGGTGGAGATGGGCTTTGAGACATGAGCTTTCATTTCCAGATGGCTGACATCTGAATAAACCACTGTCCTTTACATCAGCACCTGCTTTTAGAGTACTGGCTTTTGTAGACAAAGTCAGCCAGATCTGTGTTCAGTTACAATGCCATCATGGAACAGAGTATACATATTTATACATATTATACATATGTATAAATGTGTATATATACATATGTATGTAGAGTATACATATTTTATACACATTTTATATATGCATTTAGTATATAATATATGTATTAAATATATTTTGTATATTTAAAATAGTATATAAAATACATATTATTTTAAAATAGAAAATAATATATGTATTTTAGAAATAATATATTACAAATATATATTATATATATGGTGATAGATATCTACTAGTAGATAGTCTGGAACTACTTATCTTTCTATGTATTACCCATTATATGCCAGGCATAGTATTAGTAGAGCTGGAGATACAAAATAAAAGATCCAGTTTCTGTCCTTTTCTAGTTTGCAGTCTAGAAAGGTAAAACGCAAATCAACAACTGTGCTATAACTGATTTTTCCTTAGACCACATTAAGAAAGGTTCTTATTTCAAACTCCAATAATCGTGAAAGGCTTCCTGGAGGTGATTAGATAATATCTGAACTCAGTTTTGGGAGATAAATTGCAGTTAGGTGGCTGAGAAAGAGATAAGCATTGTTGGCTGGGGATATTGTCATAACCTTTATAGTAAGACAGTCTTCTTTACCTGGGTAATCCATTGCCTTTCCTGGGAACAAATTTATTTATGGTTGTGTAGCAATGAATAAGAATTAATCATCTAGTTTTGGGTGACAGAATTCAGATTGTCCTCACCTTTTAGTACTCAGCATATAAATGCATTGTAGGCATGAGATGGCAAAATATGTTGAGGAAATGAAGGGTATGAGGAAAAAAGTTTAGAGAGTTACACTGGGGAAAGATTTTGAAGGAATATGTAAATCATACTCCTAGAAAAAACTATACCTGTATAATTCCAAGTAAAAATTAAAGATGACTTGAATAAAAATGCTTAAAGTAATGATAAAAGGCCAAGATGTGTAACAGTTATTTAGGATGAGAAATTGAGAGTATTAAGTAATTTTTCAATATTAAAGGTTAGGGAAAAGGAACCCAAGGTGACTCCCAGTTTTCCAAGCTTGCCATTAGAGTCCACCCTGGTGTCACTCACTGAATTGTACTAAAGGTCAAAGAAATGGTTTTGGGAAGAAGATGATGCATTGAATAATGGATAGATGGATTTGAAGTTCCTCTGGGAAACAGTAGTGGAGATGCAAGGTAGGATGTACATACACAGGGATGGGCAAACTTAGATTTACAGTTGTTTGTACACAAACACCATTTATTATTATATTGTTATTAATTTGTTTATTATTTTATTATTAATTACTATTAGCCTATTTTGCTCACCCCTTATGTCTTTTGTTTACCTCTAGGAGGCTGCATGAATTAAGAAATGCAGGGGCTTAGAGCAGAGCTGTGATTTTGTTTAAATAAGTAACTGATGAAGCATTAAAGATACAACAATTGCAATATTTGAAAAAGCAAGCTTCTAAAGAAATAAAATGAGGTAAAACTAAGAACTCTACAAAGAAGACTGTTTCTTTACAACATAGTCTACTGGTGAAACACATCAAACTTGCTTATTAGCAATGCATATATAAAAGGTATAGAGGCAAGATTAATTAGTGTTGAAGGATCATAGTGTTACAAGGTGGGAAGAGTAAGCTATATGTGATGTTTGCAGATTAAACTGTGCATGAGTAAGTTTAGAATAACCATTAGTATTGTACCTAAGGATATTATTTTTGTAAACCAGAAATCTCTGGCTGATGACAAAATTACCAGAACAATTACTTCTGATGGCAAATAATGGAAAAGAACAGAATCATTACTAAGTTTTGACTAATTTTATTCACCAAATCTTTTACATGCTTTTAAAAAATGTATTTGTATTGTCTATACAGATATCCCAATCCACCCCTCCCCACACTTTGCTTACTTTCCTCCTCCCACCTCCTTTTCCCTCTGGCCATGACACACTGTCCTCTCTGCCTGTGGGTTATGCATGTATGAACTTTGCCTAATTCCTTCACCTTCTTTCAGGGAATCGTGACAGTACTGTGTTCCAAACTGGCTAATGTCTTCATATATTAGGATATTATCTGTGAGAACTTGAATAACACACCCAAAGTCAAAGAGTCAAGATAAAATTACTTCACAAACCAGGTGTGCCTTATTTCTAAGGGACAATGATGACATATAAGAAATAACACACTAAAAATATTTGCTGAGTTGGTGACTGAATGAATGACTGAACCACTGATTCCCTTGCTAATCAGAATATTTTTTTTACCTGACTATAAAATTCAGAATTTTTTGTTGACCTAGGAATGGGCGCTCTTGCTGATAAAGATGCAAATCAGATATTTTGCAACTGTGGCATTTTGCTTGGAGCCAGGAGAGTATTGCTGTGTCAGTGGTTTCTTGAAGGATACATCCACATTTCAGGTTTACCTAGTGGAAAAAGACTTATTGAGAAAGTACGACTTCAAGGGCTTTTTAAATTAAATGTTAGTTAAACAAGTGTAGGGTTATTTAAACCCATCTGAGTGATTTGCATTAATATCAGTGTTTCCTCCCTTCATAATTGAGTTGGCCTGGACCTCATTCATTTCATGAAGAAGCAGGAGAACAATCATTACTCGAAAGCAAATTGCTGAGAAGAAGCTTAGCACTGAGTGCTCCAGTTGCAGACCAGAGAATAATAGATTTGAAAAGGAACCTCGGGAAGGGTTTACAGAACAAGTATAAAGGACACATGGACAAAAACTAGGGGAGGTGGAAATGGGAGGGACATGGAGAGGGCTGGGGGGTTGGCTGGGATGGTAATAAAAAACAGAAAACTGTACTTAAACAATTAAATAAAAAAGAAAAAACTAAAAGGAATTTTTTAAGAAAAAAAGAAAGGGAACCTCTACTTTCAGTTCTATTAAACACACGCTGGGTACACACACACACATTAGATAGATGATAGATATGGATATAGGTATAGCATTTAAATAGAGCACACAATTTTCTGATGTCTATGTCTTCCAAAAGGTAACCAGATTAGAGAAAAGACACAATAATAGGGTTTGATTGAATGATAAATTTATGTAACTTTTTGGTGGGAATTTTTTAACATGTAAAACATTTAAATGAATATACTTCTCATAATCAATTTCAGTTTAGTAACCTACACAATAATAGAGTAGCTTTAGGGAAAATAAACTTGTAAATGGGAATATATTCATTTCTATTATGCTTATGTGAACTCAGTTCTAGAAGTAATGCAAATGTGCTGAAATAAATAATAAATAAATGGTGGTAGTTGCATACCATGGAAGACTATGTAGCCCATAAATAGAGTGATATGCACTGATAGAGCATAATATTCCAACTACATCCTTTGGTGAAATAGAAAGCAAGACTCACACAGAATGTGTATGAACAATAAAGAATGGAAAAAGAAAAAAAGGAAGATTGAAAGAAAAATTGAATAAAAACAAAAAATATGCATTTTTGATATATATCCTGAAAAATTTCAAAGGGATCTGAAAAATAATACTTAGATTTATAAAAGAAGGATTTTTCCTTTTTCCATTTTGAAATTCTCAGATCTCATTTATCCTTAATTACAATGAACACGTGTTAGTCTGTCTCTTCCTCTTTCTCTCTAGTTAATACCATCAGTATTAACTACAGTGACTTAAAAGTTAAGTTAAAAATATGTTTATATATCTTAAGTTGTTATCACCACATAAGCACAAACTTACTCGGAGTTTTGATATGAGATCAAACAAGGGTCTCCTTGTTTTTATGTGACAGTTTGGCCTGCGGAAACACTAAATAAACTTAACCAATAAGGTTATTTTTTACCTCTTTGAATTTGCCATAATGGTTCATGCCAAAAAAAAGTGTTCTTCAACTCGGTGAGGATAGTAGCTCAAAAAGATTTTCTAAAATAGTCACTAGAAGTTATGGTTTTAGTGAGCTTCTCCTTAAAACAAATAAAATCTGTAGCTTAATAAATAATTCTTTTGAAGCTAAAAAACAATAAACCACACGAGGCTTAGTTGGTTTTGTTTATCTTTACTTTTAACTTTCCTTCTCCAGTGCCTGAGCCCCCAAGATCTTTAAGTTTCTTAGCAATCTATCCAGTTGAGTCCCTCAAACTAGTAACTTCAACAAATTATGCCTTTGATTTTTATTACTGTGTTGCCCTATAAGAAAAATCTTTGTTCCCATTGTAGAGGGCACAGTGTTTCCAAATCCAAGAGGTCTTTCATCTCCTTTCAATACAGCACAGTTTGCAAAAAGGTTGATGTGTTCCAAATTTTAGTCATTTTTACAACAAAATTTCTCAGTTACTATCATTGTTCTACATTAATATTGCCATGAAATCTTATTGGTTATTAATATGCTCACAGATTATTCAGAAATTTGCATTTTAATTGGCTTCAAATAAAGCTGCTATAATCACACATAGATACATAAATGTGAGAACTGATAGCAGTCAGTTCTTTTGCAGAAAGGGTGGGATTTCCTGAGATAAAATGCAGACTGTACCAGTCTCCTTCTCTCTTCTCCCCTTGTATTCTGCATCCACTTAGTAGAGCAAAAAAAGAGAATGGTGGAGGACTTTTGGCTTTTTTGAGTGTTGTCCAAGAAGTGGCACACACCCCTACACTCATACTTCCATGATGAAACTAATCAAATGGTCACGCCTGTGCAGGGGACATAAACAAATGTGCCCACTGGCTCAGTCAGCACCTTCTAGGTTAAATTAAATACTACAGAAAATGAGAACAGGTTTTGGTGTTCAGCTAGCCAGCTGTGCCATAAGTGTATGTTCTCTTATAATGATATTGATTTAAATGGCTTCCAAACAACGTAGAGATTATAAAAGGAGTTGTTTGAATGAATAATTTTACATGTTGTATTCTGTTTACTTTATCATATTAGGATAAATCTTATGTTCCTCTGGTTACAAAAAGAAACATGAATGAATGGTTTTTTAAAATCCAGTAAAATAAAGATTTATGAATATAGAATGCACACATGTATGGTGCATACTAATACAAAAAAATTATTTGCTGTTTATCTAAAATTCATGTTTAACTGGGAGTTCTATATTTTTTCTTTTATTGTTTATGCTATTATAGTTGTCCCAATTCTACCCACCCCCTTTGCCTCCCTCCTACCAGTTCGTCCCCACTCCCTCAGGCAATCTCCACAGCATTTTCCATGTCCATGAGTCATGCATATATGTGTTTGGCTAATCCCTTCACCTTCTTTCAATCAGTCCCCTTCTCCCCTTGTACAGCTATTAGTCTGCTCCATGTAACCAAGCCTCAGTTTCTATTTTGTTAATCAGTTTTTGTTCATTAGATTTTACATGTGAGATTATATGATATTTGTCTTTCATTGACTGGCTGATTTCACTTAGCATCATTGTCTCTAGGTTCATTCACGCTGTTGTTAAAGGTAAGAGTTCCTTCTTTTTTACAGCTGTGTAGATATACCATAACTTTTTAAAATCTACTCATCTACTGAGGAGCACTTAGGCTGTTTCCAAATCTTGGCTATTATAAATTAATCTGCCATGAATATAGAGGTGCATATATTCTTAGGATATAAGAATCTCAAAAGGCAGCTCAAAAGGAAGTTCCATTTTTAATTATTTCAGGACATTCTATACTGTTTTCCACAGTGGCTGCACCAGTCTGTATTCCCACCAACAGTGCACTAGGGTTCCCTTTTCTCCACATCCTGGCCAGCACTTATTTATTGGTTTTTGATCATAGCCATTCTGACAAGTGTGAGGTAATATCTCATTGTGGTCTTAATTTGCATCTTTCTGATGGTTAGTGATGTTGAGCATTTTTTCAGGTCTATGGGCCCTCTGTGTGTCCTCCTTAGAGAAGTATGTATTCAGGTCCTTTGATCATTTTTTTTTTTCCATTGGATCCTTTGTCTTCCTGGTGTTAAGCCATATGAGTTCTTTATATATTTTGGAGATCAAACCCTTGTCCCATGTATCATTGGCAAATGTGTTCACCCATACAGTGGGTTCCTGTTTCATTTTGATGATGGTTTCTTTAGCTGTGCAGGACCCTTGTAGTTTGATGCAGACCCATTTGTTTATTTGTCCTTCATTTCCCTTGCCCTAGGAGATGTATCAGCAAAAATATTGCTATGCAAGATAGCTAAAATTTTACTGCCTAAGATTTTCTCTAGGATTTTTATGGAATCATGACATACATTTGGGCCTTTTATCCATTTTTACTTTATTCTGTTGTATGGTGTAAGCTGGTGGCCTAGTTTCATTTTTTTCATGTACCTGTCCAGTTTTCCCAACACTATTTTATTGAAGAGACTGTCTTTACTCCATTGTGTGTTCTTGCCTCCTTTGTCAAACAGTAATTGACCATAATGTGGGAATTCTGTATTTCTTTTGCTAAATCTGATAATCTGATTCTTAAGGAAATATTAATATTCCAAGTAAAGGTATGAAGTAATTTTATTCAGGAAAATTGATTACATTTGAATGTACTTTGTCTCTTCCTTTCATTATAAAAAAAAACAAACACAACTATTATTCTTCATTGCCCTGCTTTCACTTTTCTCCAACTCCCTGAATCCCATTTCGCTGAAAGCTGAAATCCAGAACTTGACATGGTAATATAGGATGGCATCAGTTATGTTACCATTCTTATTCGCATTTAAAATAAAATAAACATATGAAAGAGAGTAGTGGTTAAATATACCCCCTACTTTATTAGATTGTTTTTGTATTACAGCTACCCATAAAGATGAAATTTTTGTTATGTTGTAATATGAATTTCATAGAAAAGCCATCAAAACAGAAAAGTATGTGATCTGAAAATATAATAACTGCTTGAAGGATTAATAAAAGTGATTATAAAACTCTCATAGTCTGCTAGGAGTTTTATGGTTTCTGGTCTTACATTTAAGTCTTTAATTCAATTTGAGTTAATTTTTTGTGAGTGGCATAAGATAGAGGTCTAATTTCCATTAGACCATTTTTTTCCACCACCGTTTATTGAAAAGACTACCATTTATACATTGAGTATTCTTGACCCTCTTGTCAACTATTAATTGACTGTATATTCATGAACTTATTTCTGGACTGTAGAGTCTATGCCATTTGGTGTAGGTATCTGTTATGTATATATTAAATATAAATGTATATATATTTATAAAATATATACACACATATATGCATATATACATATCTATATATCATAATGTTTTGATTAATGTAACTTTGTATTAAAGTTTGAACTCAGAAAGTTTGATGCCACAGTTTTTCTTCTCATGATTTTGTGGGTTATTTGGGGTCTTGTGTGGTTTCAAATGGATTTAAGGATTCTTTTTCTATTTCTGTGAAAAGTGGTATTGGAATCTTCATAGAGACTGTATTGGATTTAGAGATGACTTCCCCCCAATCCATGATCATGAGATAATTTTCCATTGACTTTTATCTTCTTCATTTTCTTTCATCAAGTTAATAGTTTTTAGTGTATAGATCTTTTATGTTCTGGATTAAATTAATTCCTAAGTGTTTCATTGTTTTTTTTTTATGTTTTGTAAATGTCAATTTTTAAAAAAATTATTTACAAATAATTTATTTTTAATGTATAGAAATACTACTGGTTTTTACAAGAAAATACAGTGTAAAAGCTTCTTGACATTAATGTTGGTAATAACTTTTTGGATATAACACCTAAAGGACAAAAACAAGAATGAATATAAACAAGTAGATTACATTAAACTAAAAATGCTTGCTTTATTTTTTGAAAAAGTATTAAATTGTTTTTGCTTTTAAAACAGTGGAATAAATCATTAACACAGCTAGAAGACAACTTATGGAAATGGGGAAGATATTTATAAACCATAGGTCTGATTGATATTCAAAATATGTAATAAACTTATACAACTCAATAGAAAAAAAAAGTGATGGACCTGAATAGACTTTTTACCAAAGAAGTCCTATAATTGACCAAAAAGGTACATAAAAAGGTGCTCAGCACCATTAATCATCAGGAAAATACATATCAGACCATAATGAGATATTGCCTCAAACCAGTTAAAACGGCTGTTATTAAAAACAAAAGATATAATAAGTGCTAGTGAGAATGTGGAGAAAAGGAAGCTCTTTACATGGTTTCTGAGAATGTATTTTGGTGCAGCCACTATGGAAAATAGAATGAAGATTGCTCTAAAAATTAAAAATAGATCTATCATACATTCAAGCAATTCTACTGCTGGGTTTATTTCGGAAAGAAATTAAGTCACTATATGAAAGCTATATCTGCACCCTCCTGTGTTTATTGCAGCATTATTTACAATAGCTAAGACCTCGAAATAACATATCTATTGATGCATAAATGAAACAAGAAAATGTAATATAGATAGACAGATATTTATATATGTATATCTGTGTGCACACACACACACACTGGGATATTATTCCCCTATAAAAAAGTAAATCCTTCCATTTATGACAACATACATGAACCTTGAGGAAATTATGCTTCAAAGTCAGACACAGAAAGACAAATACTGTATGATCTCACTTATAATGGAATCTAAAAAAAAAATGAATTCAGAGAAACAAAGAACAGATTGGTTATTGAGGTGACAGGTAGGTGTGGATAAAAAGAGATAAAAGTGTTTGAAATGTACACATTTCTAGTTATTAAATATATAACATCAAGGATATATTATATAGCATAGTGAACATAGTTAACAATAATGTATATTTGAAACTTTCTAAGGGAATAGATGGTAAGAGTTCTCATCACATGAAAAAATTGTAACCATGTGAGGTAATGGATTAACCAAACTTACTGTGGTAATAGTTTCACAGCATATACATATATCAAATCATCATGTACACTCTAAGCTTATAGAATGTTATATGTCAATTATATCCCAATAAAACTGAGAAAAATCTTATAGTAACCAAAAAGAAATATGAAAAGTATGTAAAAAAAATCTAGATTGAGTTGACAACTTATTTAACAGGAATCAACTAGCTGTTAGAAAAAACAAAAACAAAAACAAAATTCTACCAATGATTCATGAAAGGATTTGATATAACACAATTTAATTGAAACATTATTACTAGGTAGTAGTCCATGTTCCAATTTTAACACATTGGTTGCTACTATTTTAGTAAAAATAGAACTCAAAGCAGCATTGTAAAATTTTAGATGTGATACTATTGATCAAAAATTTCTTCTAATAAAATGCTTTTTAAAAAATATTTAATGATTTCACAGAAAGAGAGAGAATTTTGTTGTTCCACTTATTCATGCATTTATTGGTTAATTCTTGCCTTGTTTGACTGCAGGGAGCAAACCCACAACCTTGCTGTATGGGGAGGATGTTCTAATCAACTGAACTACCAGTCAGGGGTGATAAAATACTTTTGATAGGGAAGGAAGACAGAAATTCAATACTAGTCTATGGGAACAAGGGAATTCATTGGCTTTTGTTATTGTGAAGACCATAGATAGTATAGGCTTTAACAATGGAAACATTAAAGGTTTGCTATACCATTTACATGATGGAATACTATGCAGCAGAAAGAAAGAAGGAGCTTCTACCCTTCATGACAGCATGGATGGATCTGGAGAGCATTATACTAAGTGAAATAAGCCAGGAGGTGAAAGACAAAACACCATATGATCTCAGCTATAAGTGGAATCTAATCAACAAAACAAACAAGCAAGCAAAATATAACCAGAGACATTGAAATAAAGGACAGTAACCAGAGGGGAGGAGGGAGGGAGATAATAGGGGAAATAAAGGGAGTAGTCATTAAGGAACATGTATAAAGGACCCATGCACAAAGCCAAAGCGGGGTAGGATTGAGGGTGGGAGGTGGGGTGGGGGGAGAATAGTGGGAGGAAATGGAAATAATTGTACTTGAACAACAATAAAAAGAGAGAGAAGGGGAAAACAAACAAACAAACAAACAAATAAAATGTCTACTCTGAAAAAAAGTTTGCTATACCAGTCATCTCTTAGCTCTACTCACTCTAACAAGTTTCATCTGAAAATTAGTTCCACCACCAACAAAAATAGCTGCAGTGGTCAGTGTCCATTGGAAGGAAATAAAATTATGGTTTACTTCTTTCCAAGGGAGAAGAGATATTTTTCCCCAGACGCCCTAGAAACAAACTACTGACATCTCATTGTTTTCCACTGTGTTATATATTCATTCCTGAGACCATTACTGGAGACACAGGTGTGAATTACAATGGGTGATTTCAGAAAATCAGAGCCTATTTTGTTTCTTTGGCAGAAAGTTGAGGTTATCCTATACCATGTCTGAATACTGAGAAGGGGAGGTTTCTCAAAGGAAGGTTTGTGAAAAAGGAAATATGGTGGTAGTTAATAGAATAGTAGAAGATATTAACATCATTGAAACTTGCTTAAGAAAGATTAGCCAGGAATAGGATAAATTAAAATAAGAAAAAAATGGTAAAATACAGTTGCAATAGCTCAGCCTCAAGATCATAAAAGGTTTGACCAAGAAGTTAACTGTGGTAATTAAGAAATAAATATATGTGGGAGACCTAAAACTATAAGAACAATAAATACCACAGTGACTTTTCCCTGATCTGCAATAATGCTATTAAGAGCTATAAAAAGAAAATACAATTTTATATATTATATTTTATTATAAAAACTGATCCTGTTTAGAGAGCTCAGTTTTAAGAGAGACTAGAGAAAAGCAACAAAAATGACAAAAAGACATGGAAATGTGATGTATTGTCTCAGTCTAAATCCATTATGGCTGCATGGGGATCCATTAAGTAACCATAACCACATTACAAGGACACCAAGTATAAAACTGCCATGACCATGAACCTGAATGCACAGTCACTAGCAATGTATAAAATAGGCTCCCTTGTCAAAGTCAACTCTGAAATTTGTCAGTTGGATAGAGTTTGGTGGCCTTTATAATATACCCCAAATAGAAGTCTGTCCAGCGACATTTTTCTTCCTAATTTTCCTAGGTGAGTTTCTGAAGTTATCACTCAAGAATGAAAAAGGGAGATTTTTTTTCTACTGTCAGGGAGGAAGAAATTCTCATTTACTCTTTTAAGTTCTTCTGGCTGGTCTGAAAACTTTATTAATGTGAGACAGATTAATAGGGGAAAATCACCAAATTTAATTATGTATTTATGGGAACCCCAGATACAAGAGAGTCAGAGACTCCACATAATTGACAGACAGACAGAAAGGTAAATGAGGTATATATGATGTCCTGAGCCAAGGTCGAGGATAAAGGATGTGTGGCTTCCAAGGGGAGGAGAATGATTCATAGGATGACAAAATGAGCAGATGGTCAGTAATTACATGTTTGCTTGCCATATAGATAGGACATATACAATTATTTATGGTAATAAATCTCATTATGGGAAAGGACCCCAATTTAAATTCTCTAAGGGAAAAGTAAAAGTTTCTCTTAAGCCTTCAGGGTCTCTACTGCCTTCAGCACAAAATAATACACATGCCAAAGTGACACACCTTGGGGAGGCCTCTTCTGAACTCCTCCATGACAAAAGCCTGAATATTCCTATTATGTCTTCAGTTTTCACTTAGTAATACACATTCATCACCTTTTCACTATAGCTATCACCTGTCAGGTATGTTCCACTTTTTACAGATGTATGAAGAAAACTCCAGTTTCAATAACAGATATTTAGTTGAGTTTATTTCCAAGCTCACTATCTCATTATTATATATTGTTAGGTTACATGCATGTTATTTCAACTTTTCTAGATATTCTGTGGGTTGTTTGTTTATTTGTGTGATCCCTCTATGTTAGCTCATTTTGTTTTCTCTCCCTGACTTATGTCATTATCAACTATTTTTGGAGAGCTAGTATTAAGCTCTTTCTAGTTTTACTACTACTCAGTCCATGAAGAGAAATAACTCGCTATTTTTTTTCCTGTGTTCATTAGCTTTTTCCTTGGCTTTCAATCATTTTTCCTCTTAATTGCCAGGATTTCCGTCAAAGGCAGTGTTCTGTGGTATCTTTCAACAAATGGCTTCTGATCTACCTTTTCTGGATATCTAACTCAGCTTTTCTAACTCTATTTTTATCAAACAATTTTAATGTCTCTCATTTACTCTATTTTTAGAAAAATGTTTATTAAAAGGTAATCTGTTTCCATAAAATTAATTGACTAATGTTAAATTGATATCTTCTTATATGTTATTGTTATACTCCTCTAGTGAGTTAATAACGATCTCCCCTTTTTTGAATACTTACATATGCCATGCTCTGTGTAAGCATTTTACAAACATTTTCTCTCTCATTCCTCAAGCCTGTGATGTAGATAGCACTAACATTCATGTTTGGCAGATGAGTAAGTGGAGCTTCATGACGGTAAAATACCCAAAATTAAACAATTAGGAAAAGTTGCAGTCTATACTTGAATTCTGGTTCATCAATCTCCAAACCTGATATACAGGGTCTGGCAGAAGTAACACCTGGTTCAGCGTGGTTGGTAGGATAATAATATGTGTTGGGAACCACCCTGCCTGGTATCAGAAGCTGTAACCCCTGCCAAGGCTAAGGCTGAGAGAATGACCTTGGACCATAAGCCACCAAGGAGACAAGAGCTTATCTCTCTCCCTGGCAGGAACACCGCTTCTGCTCCTTTTACTTCACCATGCCTGGCCCCCAGTGCTTGGTCGGTTAGCCAATGATGGGTAAGATTCCCCGAGGGGGAATGACCTAAGCCGGCACGATCATGTGGGATGCCCCCAAGGAAGGACTTTGGGGGCTACAGCAAAAGGGGGTGATGGACCCCCTGCCCCTCAGCTTTGACAAAACCTGAGTCCTCATTGTCTGCGAGAAAATCTCCTAATCTCTTGGCTGCCTTACTTCCCTTGTTCCACCTAAGCCTGAAACAATGACAGAGGGTGGTGCAGCCCTGTGCTGGAAAGAGCGGGTTCCCCAGGTGATCAGGCCTAAGAAAGAATATGTAAAATCCTGTGAAACCTGCTTTGTTTAGAATGCTCTCAATGAAATGATAAGGATCCAAGCAAGAAGTAAGTTTGTTCCTCAAAGTTTTATAGCTTTTTAGCTATCTGACCCTGACTCAACATAGGCCCTCAGATCTTTGTTATCTATTATTTGATCCTTACTTCCTGGCAATGATTAGTGAGCTTTATCTGAATTCTTGTTTAAAAAAAAACCCAATAAAAGCCTGCTCAGGCGGGAGAATGGGGTGCTCTCCACTAGAGAGAGTGGCTGTTTCGTGCCTATTTCCCCACAGGACTTGGTTGTCTGTGTGTACGTTTTTCTTGTGTTTCGATGAGCATCTGAAGCCACGATGGATACCGCTGGCCTGGTATCCATCACAAATATGGGTGTAATAATTTATAGTTTTAATTTTAATATTTCACCTAAAATGTCATAAGGTGTGCTTGAGTGTGATATTGTTACTTATAAATATGTAGAATTACATATTTATGATTTTTGTAATAAAAGATTTTGTAATAAAAAGGGGGTGTTATTTGTGCTGGACACTGTATTTTATCATTATATTTTGCTTCTTCTCTGTTTTTTAAAACTATGATTAGCAGGATCTACATTTAGATTCCTTATTTTGAATTTAGACAAGGTGAAAATATATCAAAACCTGTAATGAGTTATACACAGGAGTATTTTACTACATCTAGTCTCAGTTACTTATGATGTTTTCTAAATAACTTCAGAGTCTGCTTCCCAACCATTGTTCAAATATCTCATCTGGAGTATTCTGTATGATTGCATATACAGAGGCATAATTTGTTTAATGCTTGCATTTTACTGCCTCAGCACCTTGCCTGTGAGCTATTGATCTGTTCTGCAGAATTACCTCTACCTTACAAATATTAATTCATACCTGAGAGTGAACCTCTATTGGCTAAATTCTGATTGTTGAAGTTGGATTTTTTCTTTCAAGACAATATGGAAAAGTTTTTAATGTATCAAGAAGAATACTATATATTAGGAATAAGAAGATGAGAAAAGATATTCTCCTTCTTCAATATATTGGAGGTCAAATCTCACCATTGATTCCACCTTTCTGACCACTTTTTAAAAATTATTTTCAGAGGTCGTAGTCTGGTACACCTTTCTTAAATGTTATCCCTTAGAGAGTTTGACCTCAGTCCTAAAATATGAATGCACTGAGAGTGAACTTTGAAGATGTAGAAACTGTGAATAGAAATGACACTGATAGCCCTGGCTGGTGTAGTTCAGTGGATTGAGTGTGGGCTGTGAACCAAAGGGTTGCCCGTTTGATTCCCAGTCAGGGCACATGCCTGGGTTGTGGGCCAGGTCCCCAGTGTGGGGTGTTCAAGAGACAAGCACACACTGATGTTTTCTCCCTCTCTTCCTCTTTCCCTTCCCTGTCTCTAGAAATAAATAAATACAATCTTTTTTAAAAAAGAAATGACACTGGTATTCTCTATTAAATAATTATGTATGATCTTTATGTTCACTACAACTTTCTGCTTATCAATAGATTATTTATATTTTTCTCATTTATTAGTTTATGTAATAACTTCAGGTCAAAATAGTGGGCACTTTGTTTCTTCTTTTTATCAAAATCTGTGAATGATGGCCAAATTAGGACCTATTTTTAAGATTAATTAAAATCACAAAATGATATTACTATTTAAGTCATAAACATATTAAATATAATTTACCAATCATTATTTAGAGAAACTTAGTAATTATCCTTCTTTGTAATCTATCACACTACCATGTAAGAAATCTAAGAAGTGAAATAGTATGTCTGAATTCTGGGAGTGAATTATGTCCAGATATAATTAAAGATTTAAATGCCAGTTAAACCTTGACATTTAAGAGCAAGACACTTGTTTCAATCTCCTCATACCATACAAAATCACCCATCTTCCTATTTAAAATTTTTTCTACTTTTAATTCAATTTCTGCCTCATTATCTTGCTATTCTTATGCTTGTTCTTGCTCTTTCTTCTCTTGTACTCCCACAGTCTCTCTGGTGAAGGGTCTTGCTGTAGAAATATGACAACCTTAGAATATTCCTGAAGTCCCCCTGTGACTGTATCATTTCTTGGCAGAATCTATATTACAAAATAGGTGTCTTGCTCCACAATTCATGTAAGTATTATCTTAGATCATTGTGTTAAAATAATACATGTCATAAACTGTATATACTCTATAAGATTGTAGGGAATTTCAGTAGCACAAACTGTCTCCCGTGATAAGTCTTCATTAATCATAGGTGTGTCAGTATTAGTAAATAAAGCAAAACTGAGGTTCCCTAAAGGCAGGAACCATTAGAGAGTATAGGAAATTATAATATATATGACACAAAATCACATACTCATAAGAGTAAGTCTGATGTTGTAAAATATTATATTTGTTCCACATCTTTACAGTGCCAATATTTCATTGTTTTAACAGCTTCACTTTGTCATGCTTACAGGCTTACACACCAGAATAAATAATGCTCTATTGCATTTGAGGACTGATTTTTATTTAGTACAAGACTCTCTGGAGTAATAAAAACTCACCTAAATGTCATTTAACCTACCTCTTGGCTGAGTAAACTGTAGTTGAGCAAGTAGCATACAAAGAATACCTATTTGATTGACATCTATTTGCTCCAAGAGGAATGTCTCCACATTCAGACAAACTCAAACTACTAAAAAATAGTCAATTGTACCATTGCATTAAAGGAGAAAAAAAAGAAAGACATTTAATTATTTTTTAAAAAATATTTTATTTATTTATTTTTAGAGAGGGAAGGGAGGGAGATAGAGAGAGAGAGAGAAACATCAATGTGCGGTTGCTGGGGGTTATGGCCTGCAACCCAGGCATGTACCCTGGCTGGGAATCGAACCTGGGACACTTTGGTTCCCAGCCTGCGCTCAATCCACTGAGCTATGCCAGCCAGGGTGACATTTATTTTTTTAAACAAAAGAGTAAATATTTTTATCTTTTGCTCTGTATGACTTTCTGTCCTTGTTTCATGAAGGCTATATCATATGGTATTCTACTGAGATTTATAAATGGTATTCCAATGTTTTTGTTTGTTTTCTGTAATAATGCATTTTTTAAACTTCTAGTCTTCAGAATAATGATTATTTGCCCTGGTTTTCCAACATTTTGTTTACCAATTTCTGCATAACTGTTTGTGTTAATTACATTATATTGATCCTCCCAGGAGGAGCAACCAACCCTGACATGACATTTAGCAGCAGTCAGAATGTATGGAGTTTTGATGACATGACTGGATAGATTCTCAACAACTTTGTTTCTTCTCACAGCATACACAGTGAGACTGCATTTTCCACAATCTCTATGTAATTAAACCAGTACACTGTGGCTCTTCCTAGGCAACAGAATATGGAAGGTAGTGATGTACTCTACTTTGTCCTAGTCTCTAAAATTTCCTCCCAGATCCTTGGTTAAGGACCAAACCTCTATCCTTATGACTGTAAATAAAGAATTTTGAGATGTCAAAGCCACACAGTAGAAGGATTCTGAAGTCCAGAATCACCATTAGGCAAAAGGTTCCCAGGAGAGATCTCTCACCAGCATCAGACACTTAGGTAAGAAAAAGCAAGTAAATCACGTATTTTTGGTTTAATCTACTGTAATTTGGAAAATGTTCACTGTAGCACACAAATGGAAAAAACTTCATTATTATAGGGTTAAATACAGTGATCCTGAAAGTCAAATAGGAGGGGAACCCCCCAAAGATCTAAAGATAATATGGAATATTCTTCTGGAGGGAGGGGCCCTCATAGTACATGCTTCCCCTGCTATGTGAGTGTTCTAATGACCCGTCTGTACCAGTATACTAGCTGGTGTTGTTGTGAGAGGCTGTGTTTGGCTTCAGTGAATTTTTTTGAAGATGCTTTCACCCATTTGCCCATTTCATAATGGGTGATTTATAAGTGCACCTGCACACACTGTGCAGAGTGTTCAATAGTTTTTGACCAAAAATGGCATGACCTTCATGCCCCATCTTCCTTATTCACCTGATTTTTCCCCTAGCTACATTTTTTTCTTTGTTAAAACAAAAAAATGGCAAAAACACTAAAAGGTTTTAAAATCAGTGAATTCAAAAACTGTTTTGAGCATTGGAAATACAAATCTCAATAGTTGTACCAAATGGAGAGTACTTTGAAGGTGACTGAAGTTTAAATATATAAGAATAAATACACATTTTTATAAACAAATTCTAGTTTTGGGGGACCACCCCTTGTATAGTGATCAGAACTATACAAAGAAGGCAAATATGTGTAAGTCCTCAACTAATTTTGGTCATCTTATATCTATCATTGAACAAAGATGACATTCAACTTTGATCGGTTCTCTGGCAGTCTGAACATGTGAACTGCAGAAAGTCATAATCCTTACTGTGACCTGAAACCAGGTTTCTTATCCTCTAGTTCTGAGCATAGCTATGCACTTATTTCATCTCCCAGGAGGCAATGTGTTGCCTTTGTCTTATGCAGCCACTCTGAGCAGTTGTCACTCTAGAGCTTCAATTTCCAGCTATTTGTAAAAAGAGTGATGGTGATTATTGTGGAAAGATCTATTTTTAACAAACATCATAAGGTTACACTGAAAATATTAGTGATATGCTGAAAACATTATATTTTTTAATAAAGCAATTGGGCATTCTGGAGGTAGGGATTGTGTATGTAGATAGCATATATGTAGAATACATTTTAAGCAAGCTAAAATGTGTCATTATAATAATAATTAATGAAGTTTAGAGCGAAACCATTTGACCAAGAAGCTATAAATATTATACACAGAATGTTAGGGTTAGGGATATTGGACCTATAGTGAAAAAATAAAATAACATCCTAGCATACTACTCATTCAGCAGTAAAATTAAAAAGAATAAGTAATAAAATTTATATAAATTGTTTTCTTACCTTTTAGAATTAACATCATATGATACACAGAAAATAAGAATATTATTACAGTATAAGTGTTTTTAACATGCATTATATAAAAATATAGTCATAAAAATTGGGAATTAAAGAGAGTAGAGGTAGAGATAAGAGCAGCAATGCTAATATCTTTATATAGAAAAAAATCAGTGATACTGTGTAAAATTAAGAAGTAATAGTTGTAGTGGAATATTAGCAAAAAATATTGAACATAATGTAAGAGGTTTATAGCTTCAGCCCTCAAAGCTAAGAATCAATAGATAATGTCTAGAATTAACGCAAGAAATAGTGACATAAGTATGATACTTAATGTTATGGAGGTAACCAAAGGGGGAAAATAAAGAGGTAACTCTGCTGACTTCTGGAAAAGTAAGGGATTACAATTAAGGAGTTACAATTAAGGGGAGTTTTGACAATACACTTTTATTTTTTATTTTTGAATTTGGAACATAATTTTAATCTTCTTTTATCAATGACACATAGGAAGAGCCAGAAGACAGAGAAAAGAGAGGAATTAAAAGAAAGCCCTTCTTACAAGAAAGTGTTGAGCAGGCTGCATGAAGAGATAAAATGAGGCCTATTTAAAACCACCAACTACTTCTGAGTGAGCACGGAAGCATAGGGGATAGGCAATCAGTGTGGGGTAGATTTTCTCCTACTCTGGTGACATTTGGGTGAGCCCTCTTGGTTAATAGGTGAATGGGAGAGCAGAAATTGTTTTCAACTAATTGAAAATTGCATTTACTTATATATTTTGTGATGATGAGCTGGTTTTTAGAGAGGCGTTAAGACAAACTTTCATGGAAGTCAAGTTGTCTCCTAGTTGGAAAGAGATTAAGACATTTTTGATGTTTCATGTAATTAGATTTTGTTTTCCTGAAGGTTGGAGATGATCCAAGTATTGTCTACAGTCAAGGCAGTATATAAGAGACACCAAAGGAAACGGTACACTAGGGAATAAAAGAAATGTTTATAGTGACGTTTAAGGCAAAGAACTGCATTCCTTTTTCAAAAGAATGTATTATTTCATAAGCCTTTCCATTGAGACACCTGGCTACCCTAGTTATAAGCAAATATTTGCCTCATCCCCACAAGCACCCAACATTTATTGACTGAAACAGCACTTGGCATCAAATAACAAGTATCTTGTCTGTGGTCATTTCTCTGCAGGCATCTGCTACACTAAATAATTGTCACAGTGGGGAAACTACAAACAGAGATAGCGCCTAGGAATTATGTAATTTTCCTTTGTTGAATAGTTCCTTCCCCATAGTGGATCCCTCTCTGTTTGGTGGTCTTCAGGTTCTTACCACATGCAGTATATTTGTTAAGGCTGACTCTTTCCAGAATTCTAGATAGAAAGGCAGACATAAGCTCTCTGTGTCTTGGTTTCTCTAAAAATTTCCTAAGGATTAAGGATTCCCTGCCTATAAACCTTCTTTCCCATCATTTTATACTCAAAGAAAATTTAGAAAAATATTCTGTTTAGTAAGAAAATAGTCCTATATATGCTATTCCTTCCCCATTCTATAATTTTTGGTTAACCCCTGCACTCTGGGTTTCAAAACTCTCTATGTGATCAAAGTAATATTTATTTTAATTTTTACTGTATTTTCCATTACTATGTAATTTTCTTATACACCATCCTTGCTGCAATCACCACACTGTTGTCCATGTCCATGAGTCCTTTATCCTTTTTTCTCAATCCCTAACCACCCCACCCCAACTATTACCCAGCTCTCTATTGATGAGCCTGTCCTCGTTTTTCTTAGTTCAGTTTGTTCATTAGATTCCACATATGAGTGAAATCATATGGTATTTGCCTTTCTCTGACTGCCTTATTTCACTTAATGTTTTCCAGGCCCTTTCATGCTATTGTAAATGGTAAAATTTTCTTTCTTTTTCTTTTTTCTCTCTTTCATTTTCTTCTCCCTCACTCCTCCCTCCCTCCCTGCCTCCTTTCCTTTCTATTTTCCTTCCTTCCCTCTTCCCTTCCTTCCTTTTCCTTTTTTAAAACTAGATGAGTAGTAAATATTCCATTGTGTAAATGCCTTATAGTTGTTTTATCCACTCATCTACTGATAGACACTTGGGCTGCTTGGTGATTGTAAATAATGCTGCAATGAACAAAGAGATGCTTATATTATTTTATATTGGTGTTTTGGATTTCTTCATATATATTCCCAGAAGTGGAATCACTGTGTCAAAAAACAGTTCCATTTGAAAATTTTTGAGGTATCTACACACCGCTTTCCACAGTGGCTGCACCACCACCAACACAGTAATCGCCATTACCACCAATGTTGCAAAAGGGCCCCCCTTTCTCCACATCCTTACCAGCATTTATTGTTTGCTGATCTATTGATGGTAATCATTATGATGTGTGTGATGTGATATCTCATTGTGGTTTTAATTTTCATTTGTCTGATTATTAATGATGTTGAACATCTTTTCATATGTCTATTGGCAATTGGTATGCCTTCTTTGGAGAAGTGTCTATTCAGGTCCTTTGACCATTTTTAATTGGATTGTCATATACTAAAACTGATAAGTGAATTCAGCAAAGTAGCAGGATACAAAATTAATATCTAGAGATCAGTTGTATTTTTATATGTCAATAATGAACCATCAGAAAGGTACATTAAGAAAATAATCCCATTCACAATTGCTTCAAAAAGAATAAAATACCTAGTAATAAATCTAACCAAGGATGTAAAAGATGTATACTCAGAAAATTATAACACACTGAAGAAAGAAACTGAAGAAGACACAAGTAAGTGGAAGCACATACCATGTTTATGGATAAGAAGAATTAATATTATTAAAATAGTCATGTTACCCAAAGCAGTCTATAAATTCAACATAATTCCTATCAAAATTCCAATGATTTATTTCACAGAACTGGAACAAAAGTTTCAAAAATTTATATGGAACCACAAAAGGCCCTGAATAGAAACAGTGATTGTGAAAAGGAAGAACAAAGTTGGAGGAATCGTGCTACCTAATATTAAACTATATTATAAATCCATAGTAATCAAAACAGCATGGTACTTGTGGAAAAACAAACATATAGATCAATAGAATGGAATAGAGAGCCTAGAAATAAACTCACACCTTTATAGTTAATTAGTATTCAATAGAAGTAGCAAGGACATACAATGGGTTAAAGATAGTTTATTCAATAAATGGTGTTGGGGAAAAAGGAACAGATACATGCAGAAAAATGTAACTAGACTTACTTCTTACAACACACACAAGAATAAATTTAAAATGGATGAATCACTTAAATGTTAGACCCAAGATCATAGAAATCATAGAAGAAACTATAGGCAGCAATATCTTGGACATTGTTCATAGCAATATTGTATCTGATATATTTCCTCGGGCAAGGAAAATAAAAGAAAAAATAAATTGGACTACATAAAACTGAAAAGTTTTACACAGCAAAGGAAACCATCAACAAAATAAAAAGACAACCCACAAAATGGGAGAACATATTTGCTGATAAATCAAATAAGGGGTTAATATCTAAAATTTATAAAGAACTTATAAAATTTGACACCAAATAAACAAAGCAATATCTTTGAAATTAAAACAACAAATATCAACTATACAGTGTTGTGCCTTTGAAAGTAATAGTTTCTAATACTTTTCTGAGAATCAAAGCAATTTTTTACTTTTTATTTTTAGTGAGTTTTTGTGTTCCTATGTCCCATATTATTCACATAATTAACAAAGGAAAACCATCATCATTTTAATTCACATAAAATAACAAAGAACAAAAAGTTGATGTAATGTTCAATGTATTAATGATATGTCCAATTTTGTCTAAATATATCTAAAATAGATGATAACAGGTATTTATGAAAATAACTATTAACTGAATTTGGCTCATGTATGCAGAGAAGGCCAAAAATTCTACAGAAATTAACTAAAACACGTCCTAGAAAATATTGCAGAGTAAAAATAAACTGTTGAGGAAACAGGTAGTATACAATAGTTGTTATTAGCAGTAGAGGGACTGAACCAAAAGATTCATATTAATTATAAAGCTAAGATGTAATTCAGAGGCAAAACAATTTGTGTAATTATTAGTTTATAATTACAAAGAAATATGTTTATAGCTTTTATAAACTAGTAAGGAAAAAATGACAATTTTATTGCCTCTTATTGGTCAATAAAGTTCTCCTGCTCATTAACTTTCCATAATTTTAGAGTGCAAAAAAGAATATAAGGAGTAATTTCATGGTTGTATAAATGTCTGCAGTATAATTTTGACATAATAATATTAAAACAAAAATTGCATTTTTAAATTTACTTCAAACATTCTGATTACATAGGAAAATTTGCATTCGTTGCTAATGAATGTTTTTTAGCCAATTTTTTAAATTAATGAAATTTATTTTAAAATAGTTTTAGATTCACGGAAAAGTTAAGTAGAAAGTACAGTAGTTCCTCTATGCACCATCCCTATACATGCAACCCCCTTGCCCCACTACTGGTATCCCACACCACAGAGGTAGATTTGCTACAGGTGATAGACCTACACTGACACATCATCATCACCTGACATCCATAGTAGTTTATTAATATGGTTCACTTTGGGCATTGTTCAGTACAGTGCTCTGACAATTGTGTAAAGATATGAATTCACTGTTCTAATACCATACAGAGTTCCTTTACTGCCCTAAAATCTTCTGTGCTCTTCTTATTCATCCCTCCCACCCCCTTCAACATCTGGCAAGCATTAATATTTGTGTTATCTTCATAGTTTTGCCTTTTCCAGAATGTCGTTAATTGTAAGCATATAGTATGTAGCCTTATGAGATTGGTTTCTTTCCTTTATTAGTATAATACTAATATTTTTTTATTATTTAAGTAAGTGATACAAATAACTTCATTATTTGTGACATGTCAGATCATGAATCAAAGATTGGCAGAGTCACAAGGGGTCACTTCACAAGTAGAAAAAAATAAGTACTTCATATATTAGAAGTTATGGATTTAGATGGTAATAGAGGTTAAAACACTTCAAATTATTAGGGAAAATAGGTGGTAAAGAAAGGACTGAAAAATATAATGGGCCTAAGGAATATGCAAAAGTTCAATAATTGAGTAAAATTAATATCAAATTCTTAAATAATAGTTATAATTATGCCTGGCATTGTTCTATGTTTTACAAATATATTATTTAAGGCTTACAACAACCCTATAAGCTTGATACTTTTGATAGCTCTATTTACAGATGAGGAAACTTATGAAACTGAGGAAACCAGAAAAGGCCAGATTACCTGCCATACATGACAGTGAAAGCAAGTGAAGCAGCTATCTGTCTGGCTGTAGAGTCTATGCTGTTGACCAGGCCAAATGACACCGATTGGCAGTTCTATATAAGAGAAGGTTCAATATTTCAAGTAGAGCAAATGGTAAAAGGCATGGAGAATATAAAAATGGGAAACAACAAATATGCTCTTATGTATACACGAGCATATTTTATATCAACAGGCATAGTTCCATAGACAGCTCATATTACATCATATAACTAATGTGTGCTAAAAAGAAATCTTGGCTTCAACCTGTAGCCAGGGTCAAAGATATTTCAAACCTAATTAGGGTTGAGTAAGAAACTCTTTAAATGACATCTCTTATCTAAATTCTAAACCTTAGGCAAGTGGTTTTCAACTGATATTCTGCAAGAATTTTTAAAACATGCAAGGGCATTACCTCTTTTGTTTTTTTTTAAGATTTTTTTATTTACTTGTTTTTACAAAGAGGGAAAGGGAGGGAGAAAGGGAAGGAGAGAAACTAATGTGTGGTTGCCTCTCATGCTCCCCCTACCAGGGACCTGGCCCGAAGCCCAGGCATATGCCCTGACTGGGAATTGAAATGGTGACCCTTTGATTTGCGGGCTGGTGCTCAATCCACTGAACCACACCAGCCAAAGCTGACCTCTTTTCTTTTAGATCGTCAAATTTTAAAAAAGAAAAATGACAAGAGCCCATACAACAATAGCCATCCAGTGTGAATATATCAAAATTATACCTATTTTTGTCAGATTTGGCAGATTTGTCAGAATTCTGTGCACACCAAAACTATATTTTAGTTTACTTGTGCTATGAGATGAAAAAGTTTAAAAATCATTGCCTTAGGCTGTATTTCCTTTTAGCCAAATGAAATTTTAGTGTCTGTAATAGAGGATTCATCTTGCTTTTTGCTTCTGAGAACAAACTCAGTCTAATTGTTCAGATCTGATAAATAAGGTAAGCTGAACTGGACAAAAAAGAACTGAATGTCATGGAAAATCTGAAGTAACAGACTACTAAAATATTCTTAGAATATTCATGGATTTTTTCCTATATCTCAAATTATATATATTTGTTAATGGAGGCCATAATTAATAATATTTCAGTTTACAGATTTAACTAGGTAGAGTCTTATACATATTTTGAGAATGTGAGAAGAAACTATTTCATCATTAGATTTTTAAGACTGAAATATAAATCATTTTATTAAAAATGAAATTTAAAAAATGAAATTTTTATATCTTTATGTTAAGAAGCATGTTGAGCATCACGTTTCTTGATTTAAAATTTAAAGATAAGAAAAATACACACATTTTTCCTAATTAAATTGTTGAAATTGTATCTCTTTTCTAAATTGATTCCAAAAGAAATATCACCTGTACTACTTTCAAGATGTTTATAGCATTTTTAAACCTTGCTATGTTACCCAAAGTGATATCAAATCAAATGAAATCAAAGAATTTTTCCTTTTATAAGTCTAGCACATGACCTTTATACTTACTGAGAATAAAATTTGGAAATGAGCAAAAAAACTTCAAATATTAAATTATGAAATTATTTCCTATTATATGTTATAATACATAATATTTTATTATAAAATAATATAAGGACTGTCTGAACCTCATAGACTAAATGTAATTTGTTTCCACTCTTGTGAATATTCATATTTTTAAACAGTTTTTTAAAAGAAGAATTAATAAAACTGGACAAGTATGACTGGTTGATCTATTTCTATTCTACTTTTCTCAGAAATCAAAAAGCGATATGAAATTTCATCCACTGTTTTACTTTTTAATGTATGCTATTAGCAGTAGTGTTCATGATAATGAATAGGTATATGTATGTTCTTTTTACATTCATTCAAACAATTTAGTGTTTAGGGGCTAAATGAAATCCCAAATACAATTGAAACCAATAAAAACAAATATGAAAATTAGATAGAAAAATATTTTCAGTTTAGATGTACACTAATGTATAGATTAAATTTTTGGCTCTGTGAAATAGAAAAGTTTCTATTAAATAGTCATATTAGAATAGATATATCTATTTTTTAAAACTAGGAAACACCACTCTATGGCTGAAAGAAGTCATATAATTTTTCTAAAATATAGTTTACCTTCAAACAAATTAATGAAGATATTTAGGATTTTTAAAATACTTTTATTACCTTCACTGTATATTTTAAAATAAATGTCTTTGGATGAACAACAATTTCAGAAAAGATGATTCATATATTCACACTGTTGAAAATGGGTATTTTTGAGAAAGGAGGAGAGAAAGAAACCTCTCCTCCCACCCAGAGCTCAGCACACCCAGATTCTTGATCCACAGAATCTGTGAGATAATAAAAGCCTGTTGTGTAAGTTACTATATTTTTGGTAACTTGTTATGCAGCAATAGATGATAAAGGAGATTTGAATGTACATTAGGTACCGTAAACTTAATTTTACAATCTTTCCTGAGGCAAATAATCATCTCCAGTCATCTCCAGTCAAACCTATGGAGTATAGTTCTATAACATTTACTTATATTTTTGATTCTACAACAGCAGAATTTACTTTTAGGTATTAATCAATATATTGTAGCTTAAATACCTAGCAATTATTGTTAAAATTGTTCTTACTTCATATAAAATAATATTAAAACTTCTGTGAAATATTCTTACTTTCATTACATTTTCCTTTGGTAAACTTCTGACTACACTTTTCTACATTTCCCTCTCTCTATGTATGTATATATGTGAATGTATATATACACATACAGACATATGTGTGCACATACATTGATACACACACAAACAATTACATAATTTCTGACTCCATATGTACAATTGTAACAATTCAGTACTATTTTAGTCTTATACTTATTAAAGTATATTAAAGGCCAGAAATAAAATATTAAGATAAAAGTACTCATGTAATAAAATAATAAGATAAATTAATAATAAGTTAATTATACATTGAAAACAACACTTGAACTCACATTAAAACAAAAGTTCACTATGAATAAATTTTTCATCATAACTAAAAAAATCTATATAAAACACTCAATAATAAAGACACAAATTTTTAGACCTAATGAGTTATTTCTAACACATAAAAATTCCACAGTTAAATCCACTGCCTTTCTTACATGTCAATCCAAAAGTTATTTTATAATGAGATTCATTAAAAAGTATTAAATAAATAAAAAGTTCACTAAAACTGAGAAACAAATAATATAAACTTAACAAAATTTAAATTATGGAGTTATATTTTTGAAGTGCTCATGTTTCAAAAATTTTATTGAATTATTGTCCTCAAGAAGAGAACATCTATAAAAATGTTTAAACAAGGTTGTTTTATGGCAGATGCAAAGAACTTTGTCCTTTGCAGGGCCACCAAATTACCCCCAAAATGAGGGTCTCAATTTTGTAATATTAATAAACTTTTTAAAGTTTAAACTATAAAATATTAAAAATGTATCTTGCCCAATTTATATCTTAATGATATTTTAATCTTAGAATATTTACAAAATGTGTTTTTCAAAATTATATGCATTTATTGCAAAGTGCATTCAAAGTGGTTAAGTATATGAAAAAGATGTTCTAGAAAAAGGACATAAAAAGATTTCAAAGATAAGTCTGACTGAAGTGATAGCATAAGAAAAAGAAATCTAGGAAAAATGATTAAAAGAAGGCAAAACTATATGTTGGCATAATTATATCTCATTTGTCAGGAGGAAAAGAACAAAAATGATAAAAGCTCAATATCAAACAAAGTACTTGGGGTCATAGCCATTCACTTGTGGTTTGACCGTGTAGACTGAGGATCAGTTTTCTTACCTGCAGAATGTAATACTATTTTGTTATTTGGTTATTATAAAAGGTAATTTGGTTATTGAAAAGGTAATGCATGTACAATTCCTATCACAGTCCCTTTGACATAGCAGGGACTTAATTCATTCAACAAACATATGTTAAGAATCTACTGTGTCAGATACAAAGTCAATATTCAGAAATCAAAGGCATTTTTGTAAACCAACAATGAAATATCAGAAACAGAAATCAGGAAAAAATCCCATTTGATATAGCAACAAGAAAAATAAAATACCTATGAATAAACCTAACCAAGGAGGTAAAAGACCTGTACTCAGAAAACTACACAACACTTAAGAAAGAAATGAAGGAAGACACAAACAAATGGAAATATATGCCATGCTCATGGATTGGAAGAATTTACATCATCAAAATGTCCATACTACCCAAAGCAATTTACATATTCAATGCAATACCTATTAAAGTACCAATGACATATTTCACAGATATAGAACAAACATTTCAAAAATTTATATGGAACCATATACAACCCCAAATAGCTGCAGCAATTTTGAAAAAGAAGAACAAAGTAGGAGGGGTCATGATACCTGATATCAAACTGCTATTACAAGCCCACTGTATCAAAACAGCCTGATACTGGCATAAGAACAGACACACAGACCAATGGAACAGCACTGAGAGCCCAGAAATAAACCCAAGTCTCTATGGTCAATTAATATTTGACAAAGGGGGAAGAAGCATAAAATGGAGTAAAAATAGCCTCTTTAACAAGTGATGTTGGGAGACCTGGACAGCTACATGAAAGAAACTTTGTCACCAACTTACACCACACACAAAAATAAATTCAAGGTGGATAAAAGATGTAAATATAAATCATGACCCCATTAAAGTCCTAGAGGGGAACATAGGCAGGAAAATCTCAGATTTTCCATGCAAAAACCTCAGGCAAGGGTTTGATTTACAAAATATATAAGCAACTCACACAGCTTCACTCTAAGAAGACAAACAACACAATTAAAAAGTGGGTAAAGGACTTGAACAGACATTTCTCTAAGAAGGACACACAGAGGGCCCAGAGACGTATGAAAAGATGCTCATCATTGCTAACCATCAGACAGATGCAAATTAAAACCACAATGAGATACCACCTCACACCAGTCAGAATGGCCATCATAAACAAAGCAACGAATAACAAGTGTTGGAGAGACTGTGGAGAAAAGGGAACCCTATAGCACTATTGGTGGGATTGCAGACTGGTATAATAATCACCATGGAAAACAGTATGGAATTTCCTCAGAAAACTAAAAATGGAACTGCCTTTTGACCTGGCAATTCCACTGCTAGGATTATATCCTAAGAACCCTGAAACACCAATCCAAAAGAACCTATGCACCCCAATGTTCACAGCAACACAGTTTACAATAGCTAAGTGCTGGAAGCAACCTAAGTGCCCATTAGTAAATGAATGGATCAAAAAACTATGGTACATTTACACAATGGAATTCTATGCAGCAGAAAGGAAGAAGGAGCTCCTACCCTTTGCCACAGCATGGATGGAACTGGAGAGCATTATGCTAAATGAAATAAGCCAGGTGGTGAAAGACAAATACCAAATTATCTCACCTTTAAGTGGAACCTAATGACTAAAACAAACAAGCAAGCACAATATAACCAGACACATTGAAATTAAGAATAAATGGACACTAACCAGAGGGGAGATAGGAGGAGATAATAGGGGGAAAAGGGTGAAGGATTTTCAGGAACAACTATAAAGGACACATGGAGAAAACCAAGCAGGGGTGGAATTAGGGGAGGGAGGAGGGGATGGCTAGGGTAGGGGGAAAAGGCAGAAAATTATACTTGAACAATAAAAAAATAAAATAAAAAGAATCTATTGTGTTGTCTGTACTATGGCAGGCACTGGGGACACTATAGGAAACAAAGAGAGACAGTTTCCCCCAGAATTGCAGAAATTTACAATTTTCCTGGAAAAGGGGACAATTCAACAAGCAGTGATTACAGAGTGGTTAATGTCATAATTGGGAAAGTGCAGGGCACTATAGAAGAGCACACTACTTATTACTAATATGCAGTATGTCTTTTCAGACATTGTTTTAAGCATATTTTGTGCCTCAAACAGTATAATCCTTATAAAACCCAATGAAATAGGTAGCCATCCCCGTTTATGTAGTGGAGAATGACATACAGATGTTAAACAAGTTGCCCAAGGTTGCCCAGCTTTTAAATTTCAGAGTTAGAGTTAAGAAAAGTCTGTACTCTTAATCTTTGAACTGATCTGTTTTTCTTTGATAAGTTATACAAGGAAAGGAACTTTCTAGAGAAGTTAACCTGAAACATAGGTAGTATGTAATCAAGCAAAAAAGATGGAGATGATACTATGACTCCGAGAAAATACATGAAAGTAAAAACTGACATTATTTTTTAAAAATTAAAATATATCTGTGATTAAAACGTTAGGATATGCAGATTGCTTATGTTATTTGATTGGGTTTAGAAGACATTTTATATTTTAGAAGTAGATGGGTATTTTATAGGTTATACAATATCATTGTAAGTTATTTGTATTATTTTTATTGCAGTTTTAGGATGTTATTTATTATATTCTTTAAACAGGTTTAAGCAACATTACTATAAATATAAAATGCACTTTGTGTTGTGATTCCAAAAAAATATATCTAAAAAATTTGTAAAATGAGAGTGGGAATCTCTGTGATTTCAGTACGTCTCATCTTGAGAGTATATATAACTGTTATTTTGAATCCAGATCTGAATATGTCAGTGATAGCTCTTTCTGATATGTCAACAGTCCTTGACTGATGAAAACTTAGAGGAACAAATTAGATCTACCCAACTTTTACTTATTTTAATTTCTGCCATGTTCTATACTTGTGAAAGTATTTTAAAATATTCAACAGCAAACTCATTGGTTATATACATATAACTTTAACAATTAAAATCTTTTAAAGCCTTGATTTTCTTTACATACTTCAACTTTAAATTAAGAATTTAAGCATGTTTCCAAGACTGTGTTTATATTGTGGCTCCTGTTCAAATTTTTACACACAACTTGAATTCCTTCTTTTTCATAAGTCAATTTGGGTGCTTCCTATGGACAAAGAGCCGAAATAAGTGCTATTTGTGGTAGATACAGATAAGACACATACCCTCAAATATTATACCCTGAAGTATTATACAAAGTGATAAATGGAAATATTTAAAAATTTTTCATACTTAGAAAATAAACCATTGAAAAGCAAGAGTAAACAAATAAAATAAATTGAAGACTTACTGCCTTTTCATTCTCTCAAAGTGACTATTAAAAGGATTCCAATGGGTAGACTTAAGAGTACAAATGAAAAATCACATTAGAAAGACAAGGGATATTATTTTGATTCAGGTAGAGAAAAGGGGGAGCATGAGTTTGAAAATACAGATTCATATTTGAAAGTTGAAACCTCATTGCGGTCACCATTATTATTATTTCCTCAGGGTGAGACCCAGAGGTGGGCAGGGTTGTTGGGAATTTGGATGAATAATTTGAAAAATCTTGTGTAGAAAATACAAAGTAAATTTAAAAACGATAAATAAAATAATTGCTGATTAGTAATTAATTTTATCCTTTATAAACCTCATGTCAGTAGTACTGAGAAAGCCAAAGGATAAATAGGAAAGATGATCAAAAGGAGTATTGAATGTCACATGCCTCTTTCACCCATTTGTCCCTAGTTTTCACAAACAGATGAGAATTACATTGATTTGTTATTCTTAAAAATAACAACAAAATATTTATATGAAATGATTTCTGGCCCCTTCAAGATATCCACTAACATTTTCAATGATAAGACATGAAAAGGTGAAAATTCACATTTTCACTTTGCAATGTGACTGGAGAGAATCAATGCAATGACTATAGAGGTTACGTTTGGTAGCTATCTATCACAGAGACCAGTAAGTATGGGTGTTTGAAGCAGCTAGTGTTTATGGTGTGAGATAGGTTTGTTGCAAATGGATGAAAGGAATTAGGAGTAATTCATTAGATTTTCTGAATTTAAGTAATGTACTAACAAACAGTGTCCATGGTTCAGGTGGAGACAGGACATGCTCAAGCACACAGTTCATGTTGGGCATTATAGTATGTCATATTTCCCATTGTTTAATACTTGTTTTTTTTTTAATGGAAGAAAGACTCATATTCCAATCCAGCTTTCTTACACGAATCCCAGTTTATATAGTTTTAATTTCCACATCAAAGCCATAAGCTAGTAATAGTAAAACTATACAAACTGACTTTGGTCAAGGTTTTAAAACACTCAAACTATATGGCTGAATTTAAATGCAGACGGCCTGAAATAATAGCCATTTTTGCTTATTTCTGAAGAGACCAAGAAGTCATTAGTCATCATACCTGGAGAACTTAAACATGCTTGTTTTTTTTAAATGCTCACCTTACCTACAAGTATACTGAAATCTATTTGTCAATTTTAACACAATTCAGTATGTTCATATTTAATACCTTGAAAATAGAGCATCAATGAAAATGTTTGATGGAGAGATTTGTGATTTAAAATGAAAAACTGGCATCTTTTCAGAAAAGATAAATATCTAGGACTGTATCAACTACTCCAGTGCTGAAATGTGCTCATTTATCCTCAAGTCACCCTTCTGGAACAGCTGTTTAGTTTTATAAAGTGAGCATGCTTTATAAAATTTGTGCTTATGCTCAAAGGCAGCATATTATACTCCCCAAATGTACATCCTGAATACAGAAATCACTAATAGATAGTCCAAGGAATGCTTAATGCACTTTTCTGCCTGTTAAGCAAAAAAGTTTTTTTCAAGTCTTCTTTCAATGGATGCATCTGTCTGCTATAATATAGTGGAACATTACAAATCCAGTTTAAGAAACTTAGTGGAGAACACTAAAACTGCACTGTTCATCACAACATTATATTTTTGATACAGTATAGTTTTACTCTTTATTTAATTGCATTTCAATGGGCAGAATCATTTTTACGTTCAGAAAAAACAATACATCTACTTTCATTTTAAAAACTGCTATCTAAAATATGTGGCTACATAATAAGACCAGATTCTGAACAGAGAAAGTATAATATTACTTGATTACTCTGTCTTTATTCCTATTTATATGCAGAATAATCAATTTGTAAGATCACAAATAAGTTTACATTTTTAATTTTAGGTATCATCAATATTGACTACTTTTACTTAAAATTATAAATCATGCAAAGCAATCTGTACTATATTAAATGCTATTTTAAAAAATTTACAGGTACAAATGATGGATTCTGTCTTTGGTACTCTATGCTCATTAAATAGTGAACTCGATTGGAATATCAGACTTTTCTTTAAATTATAATGAGTCTAATTCTTCAGTGAAAGCCAGATTTCTCAATCATTCCTTTATTGCATTTTCTGGTTGGGATTTCTGCCCATACTCCTGCAGTGCCAATGTCTAAATCATTATTTTATTACTAAAGTAACAGGTGGTAAGTGACAAGTATAAGTCTTAGGTAGCAGCAAAGGGGTGGGAAAAACTCAGCACTATTGAGTTTCAAAAAGTTGATAAAGAAGCATGCACTTCAAATATGTATGCCCCACTGATCATAATACTACCTGAATCCAGTACGAATCAACCTACAGTAGTGAAAACCTGGTGAGCTGCAGTTTGTTCCAGGGCATGTCAGTATAAAGCTTATTCATTTCAGTTAAAGAACTGAAGGTGCTTTTCTTCAAATCTTGGCTAAATTGTGGAATAGTTTGCAAATGTGAAAAAATGGAAATAAAACTCTGTATTGTTTTTCTCTTCATTTTTTCACTGAACATAATACAAACTTCTATTGCTTTACAGTTTCACTAACAGAGTATGAGATTTCCAGGTTCTCCTTTTTTATGATCACTATTCTAGGCTGTCTAGTACATAATATTTGAAAACCATTGAGTTATATATTTTATAGTGCTTTAATTGTTTCAAGTAGGAGGGTAAATGTGGTGGTCAGTTATTACATCTTGGCCAAAAGTATATATTTTTTTCTTTACCTTCTCACTCTTTCTTCTAAATATTTTAAACTTCACAAATGTTGTCTAATCTCCTGATTTAGACTATAAGCTTTATAAAAAACTATTTCCTCTTAGTGTTCCTTAGGTGTTTGTTTACTTAAATACCCCTAATGTTTTAACAGAGTAAATGTATCTTTCCTGAAAAAAATGTGAGAGGGCATAGGATGCTTGAAAACATCATACAAAGAAATACTACTTCTCAAAAATTCATGGAAAATATGCTCTCTACTACAACATACATTATACTAAATTTATTTTGTGATTCCCATTGCTTTACAGTATAAGTTTCACATGTTTTCCTGATATTTTGCATAATCTGGTTCTGTACTACACCTTTTATTTGGAATACAACTACACTCTAAATTTTCAAGCTGTATTCCTACATATCCAACTATCTAATGGATCTTTCTACATTGATGCTCTAACATCACACAGAACAAAAACAAATCCATATTATTTTCTTTTAAAATAACCCCTTCTTAATTTCCACTTCTAGTATTACTATATTTTTTAATATATGATTTAAGACAACCTTGAGTCTATATATCTCATTAAGTAACTTCCTTAATTGTCCTTCTCACATGTCTAAAATAAAGTCACTTTGTTTCTAGTTCTACTGACAACTTTTATTAGTACTCTTTTTTCTAAGATACATCACCACTGTAAGTATGTATATTTAATTACTTTCTTCTCCACTAGATCTTAAGCTCAGTTAGGGTATAGACTGTATCTTGTCCATTATTTTTTCAGAACACAGTGATTAGTGCATAATTGGGATAGAAAAAATACTGAAGGGTTGAATTCATCATATCATTTCATGTTTTATTTTGTATGCCTCTTAAATTAAACCTATTCTTTTCTCCCCCCTTCATCTACCAAAGTTCAGGCTAGCATCACTTTAAAATATGTTTACTTTCTCAGATACTCTTCTAGCTTAATTTTAACTGCATATTCTAATAACATTAATGCTCCTAAATGTGATTTTTATCCTGCTATTCTTACTGTTTAAAAAGTTCCAAAATTTTCCAAATGCCTAGGAATAGAGTCACCATCCATTCAATTTGCATCCCCAAACTCGATAATCTTGTTTCCTCCTAACTTCCCAGTAACACCTAGTGACAAAAATACACTTTCCCCTCTCTCCACAATTAACTCAGGTCAATTTTATATTCTTAATATCATTCAGACTCAATTGTTTCCCTCATTTTCTTTACAATTAGCTTATTCCAGGCAAATACCAATTCTTCCTTTATTACTCCAAGCACCTGGTAAAGTGATCTCCCCTGTTACCTCACATTCACTGCAATGTATTTTTCTTATTGCCCCTGGATAGTCTTAAGAACAAACACAGAGCTATTTTCCCTGCTAAAATTTAACCCTTTAGCAGCTCACCAACTTCCTCAGCGTAAGTCTGTAATTTACAACAGGATTGGTAATGCCTATTATCATCTGGTCTCCGCACACTTCTCTAGCTACATTTTTCAACAGCTTCTGTGTTATATATACTACTTCCTCAGATGACATAAGACTAATTATTTGATGCCCCCATGCTTTAGGTTCTCATATAGCCTTCTTATTCTTTTTTTCAAGCTCAAGTATGGACACCCCTCTGTATTTGCAAAAAATGTTTCAAGGAGTATGTATTATTGGCACATACAGTTTCAAAAAATCAGTTTCTACAATCTCAATTTACAGGTACACTTTTCACTAAATTTAGTCCACATGAAAACACATCTATAATAGAGATATAGATTTTCTTTGATCAAGTCCCAGTTAACAATTAACTTTCTCTTATATTCACCTTTCTTCTTTATAAAAGAAGTTCATTACCTCCATTATCTTGAGGCTCTCTAGAGCATATAATTCATGTAAGTTCTGATGCGAGCTCATTGTTGACTACAAATGATTGTTGATTATAAATTTCTGATTTTTAACCTATTATACTGAAGGATTCTAAAGAATTAAGTTGTATTGGTAATTTAAACTCTCTTTTCTATGTATTTATGTAAATATTTTTAACACTTAAATCTATAAAAATAAGAATAGAATTAATAATAAACTTATTTTTTCTTAGAATAATTAATATTCACACATGGATATTGAAACTAGCTAAACAAAGCCTCATTCATCTCTTTATAGATTTATTAAAACTAAATTTTTAGTCCTGGATGGTGTGTCTCACTGGACTGAGAGCTGGCCTGCAAACCAAAAGGTCACTGGTTCAGTTCCTAGTGATGGCACATGCCTGGGTGGCAGGCCAGGTCCATGATTGGGTGTGTGTGAGAGGCAACAAACTATCAATTTTTCTCTCACGCCTCACTGCTTCTCTCCCTCTCTTTCTCCCACTCTTCCCTCTGTCTAAAAAATAAATAAATAAAATCTTTAACAACTAAATTTGTATTAATTATAGTTTATCACCATTTTAATATATTTATGTTTCAGATTAGTTATAAACTAATATTGTAATGTTTACACAATTCTTAAATATTTAGAGTCTAATGGTCACAGAAAATTTAAATGGTTACTGAGAACTATGATAAGATAGAAAAATTTCAAGAATAAAATGTTACATTAATCTAAGTGAAAATTTCAGTTCAAGTAGAAAAATAAATGACAATTTCTGACTGTTAAAAGATAAGGATGACCAGTTTTTAAAAATAAATATTGGCAATTATCAAGCACTGATGTGTTTTAGCCTCACTGACTATATTTGGTAAGATGATATTATAGTGTCAATTAATAATAATATTTACAAACTCTGGAAGTTACAAAAGTTTTTGAGACTTTTAAAATTATGGTAAAATCACATTTTATATATATAAAATTTTGGATTTTGAACATTTCTAAATCAAACCTACATTTTGTTAACTAAATTATCATGATTAACTCTTTTCAGTCACTGTTTTTACCTAGGCAATAAATTGCTCCAAAAATGTTTTAGAACAGTCTTGACAAACTTTACAGGTTGATTTAAATGTATTATTATGAGGCTGTATATTCATTTGAAGTATGTTATAATACTGAGTCTTGAGGCTAACTTAGAATGTATACAGTAAAAATGCACTGAATTAGTAGCCTTTATAATATAATTGACCTAATATTAAATTTGTCTCTGCATGCAACTGGAACTTTAAACTTGGTCAATTACTTTTTAATTGCATCAATTTTGTGATCAATGAAATACTAATAATTTTCACTGTCCCTTCCAGATTTCTTATTTCAAAACCTTTAAATTTGGTCAATAGCACTGTCTTAAGAAAGAAAAAAAATACATCCACAGCCTTGTGTAGGTCTCTCACACATCTGGGCCTGACTAAAGTGACTTGATTTGGACAATGGACATGAGCCCAAGTACAGCCATGGTAAGTTTTAGGACATTTTTTTTCTTGAATGTTGCTACCACCATTTATATAGGAAAGGCTAAATGAAATAATTATCTTCACAAAAATTTAGCAAATCCTTCAAGTATTATTTGATCATATTAGAAACAGCATTTTAAATGTTGTCATTAATTTTCAAACCACAGAAATATTATAAATTTGAAGAAGCAATTAACATTCTTTAACATTTTATTTTTTCCAGGGGAACAGATTGCAGAGGAAGATTGAAATTCAATAATTTCTACTTAACTAATGGCTTCTATTTAAATCAGCTTTAAAATTAATGTTCAAGATCACTACCCAGGAACTTTGAGTGTAGTTAAGAAAATTCACAAATGCTCAACATAGTTCTGAAAACTAACAACTCATTTAAAAAATCTCCTGAGAAATTGGAAGGTCCTTGAAGAAACAGGCAAGTATTTGTTTCTTTTTGTGTCCACTAGTAAGACAACATATTGACAAATTCATGTTAGTAGTTAGAAATTGATACATAAAATAACAAGAGTAAGTTTCTACCCTAAGAACATTCACATACAGAATTTCATAAAATCAAAGAATTCAATTGCCTAAGGTGGAGGCTCACACTCAATAGTCACAAAAAATGTTAGTTACACCTGATTTTAATGTGATTATTTTTAATGAGATATTTAATATAAAGTACATAAAATCAAAAGGATTCTAGGCTTTTACCAGTT
Organism: Phyllostomus discolor; assembly: GCF_004126475.2. Lineage (NCBI taxonomy): Eukaryota > Metazoa > Chordata > Mammalia > Chiroptera > Phyllostomidae > Phyllostomus > Phyllostomus discolor. Next base: position 99,671,337 of record NC_040908.2, on the reverse strand, counting down.
TCTACTTTTTTATTATTTATCCACAAGCAATTTTAAAAATGTGCTTAATTGTGCATATCCATGATGTACTCATTAGTTATCATAGAACACAATTATAGATTTTAGCTCCCCACAGTTTATGCACACTAACTTCTTGTTAATTAATGCAGCCAAACAGATTCCTGCTTTTTTAAAATATTTTTTTAATTTTTTAAAGATTTTATTTATTTATTTTTAGAGAGGGAAGGGAGGGAGAAAGAGAGAGAGAGAAACATCAATGTGTGGTTGCTGGGGGCCGTGGCCTGCAACCCTGGTGTGTGGCTTGACTGGGAATCGAACCTGTGATGCTTTGGTTCGCAGCCCACGCTCAATCCACTGAGCTATGCCAGCCAGGGCTAGATTCCTGCTTTTTTTATAGGTAGTATTGTAACAGGGTGCAGTTGTGGGGTGGGGCAAATAAGGATTAATAATGGAGTCCAAAACTCAGGGCATCCAGGAAATATTAAAAAAAATATACAGGATGTCCTAACCCTACAAGTCTGAGCTGGGGGATGGGACACATGGAGCAGGGCCATTAAGAGTGGTTTTGCATAGCAACAGTTTTGCAGCTAACCTCAGGCACGGTCATGTAACATGTCTATAACTTTTTAAAAAAGATTTTATTTATTTTTAGAGAGGGAAGGGAGGGAGAAAGAGAGAGAGAGAGAAACATCAATGTGTGGTTGCTGGGGGCCGTGGCATGCAACCCAGGCATGTGCCCTGACTGGGAATTGAACCTGTGATGCTTTGGTTCGCAGCCCACGCTCAATCCACTGAGCTATGCCAGCCAGGATATATCTACAACTTTTAACTGGTTTCATGTGTTAAATAGCTGTGGCTGTACTTTGAGCCAAGGAGATGGGAGTGACATCTACCCAGGATGTAACTGGGAAGCAGCTCCTGCTAATTATAGCACCAGCATGAGAATTTGGAGTAAGAAGGGTCAACTTGGCTTTGTGGCTCCGAGGGACGCCTGCCAGCCGGGCGTGGATTACTGGGAAGAACTGGTGGTTACATGACCCACAGACTTCTATTTCTTTTCCTGAGATACGGTACCCCTGACCGTGCAAAGCTGGGAAAGAAGGACTGTATGTGTTTGTGGGTGTTTTAAGGGGCTTTGGGATCTTAATGAAGACATTAAGTCATTACTCTAAGTCTATATAACCTTTGAATAAATAATCCCTTTCCTTTTCATCAGTCTCTGGCATTGAGAGATGTAATTCCCAGGCAGTAGGCAAGGTGAACCTAGTACAGGGGGACCCTGGGAGAACAGGCGGTCCATTTGGTTTGTCCCCCATCAGGTTGTTCTGTAAGAGTATTCATAGCTTTGTTTATCACTTCATGAGTATCCTCTAGTAATACATGGTGGAGTTCTGCACAATGCTCTCCAGTTGTACTTTTTCAACAAAAGATGACTTTTGAAAGCTCCTCATCTTTTGTGTATTTACTGCTTCTCTGACACATTTAACCATAAATTTAATAAATCTCTCTCTTTATATACATAATGCTTATTTATTATTATGACTATCTATATAAGTATTTAAAATTATTATGAAGTAATTTATTCAGGCAGCTCATACTAATTGAGCTGACATATTGAAATTTCTCCATAACCAATATTTTATTAGTGTTTGATTCATATTAATTTTATTTTCACAAAAACCACCAAATCAGAAAAATTATTGTATTCTGTTTTACACATAAAGAAAGTGTCAAGGAATTTATATAACCTCCTCAAGTTTATCTATCTGCTAAGCAACAGAGTCAGAAATTGAACCCCAGCAAGTTGACTGTATTGTCTTCTGTCTTTGGCATTGTGCTTAATGTTCAGAGAGATTTTCTTTAAAAAATTGCAAGATACCATTTTTAACTTTAATGGGTCAGGGAGACAAATAGCTGAGAAGGGCTTAATAAATCTGGAAAATAGCATACATAAAAGAAAGTATTACTTTGAATGCTAAGGTGTGTGGTAGAGAATAATTATAACCAATTATTCTTATTATAACTAAGCAACATTTCTTTTCTATATATAAATGTTAATACTTCAAGAATCCTATGAGGAGATACAATTATCACCTTTTAATAAGTGAAAAAACCGAAGCTCAAAGTTTAAGCAGTTTACCCAGGTCTAAACAGTCAGTAAGCGGAGATGCTAATGTTTAGGCTTGGGTCTGTGTGTATCAGAGACTCCCTTTGTTACAGCCCACAGAAGAAAAGAACATTAGTAACAAAGGGCCTGGGGAAAAAGGAGCTGGGGATTTTTCTTGTCCTTAAAACATGGGTAAGTTTGTAATAGATTCAAAAGACAATGAAGTGCTCACAAGAAAACCAGGTGGACACTCCTTGGATAAAATGGTCTTTGAAAGCCAGGCTGAAGAGATGGGTATTGGTCACTTGGGAACAGGGGCATGAGGGTTAGTTACATTTTTTTAAAGGCAGACTAGCCTAGATTACATTCACTATATTTGAGCAGGGAATTGAGCTCAGAGACTATAGCCTAGTGAATTAATAGGCAAGAGATCTCTGGTGACAGAAATAGAAATATAAAGAAAGATACAGACTTAATAAATTATATTCATACTGATAAAACTTTACTTCAGTAAAACACTTTTCAGATGCACATTCATATGGTGTATAGACCAGATTGGATGACTCAATATAAAAGTGAAAGCAAATAATTTTTAAAAAAATTATTTAAAGGCTAGTTTTCAACCTTATTACACATAACCTGGTAGTTTCACCGACTGAAACAGAGAAACTGCAAGGAGAAAATAATTTGTGAGTAAAATAATGAAATCAGTGGTAAACTTCCCAAGATCAAGGGGAAATTGAGACAGCCAAGTAAAAGCCTAAAAAACAATAGGGAACCCTGGCCAGTATGGCTCAGTGGATTGAGCTCCAGCATGCCAACCAAAGAGTCGCTGGTTCGATTCCTGGCAAGGCACAAGCCTGGGTTGCAGGCCAGGTCCTTAATGGGGGGCCACACAAGAGGGAACCACACATTGATGTTTCTCTTCCTCTCTCTCTCCCTACCCCTCTGTCTAAAAATAAATAAATAAAATCTTTAAATAGATAGGGACATTGGACTAGATGTGGGAGAACAGGCAGAACCTAATAATGTAACCAACAGCACATTCTCCAAAATTGAGGTCCTAAGAAAATATCTCACAACAACAACAAAGTACACACAAACACTTCAGAAGTGCCCAGAGGTAAAATTTAGAAGTCTTCAAAGGAAAGTGAATAAGAGCAATCTGAGAGACAGGGAGAAAATCAGATAGGGTAGAGTCACAGGAATAAGGAACACAAGGCTTCTATAAATCCAAGGAAGTATTTTAAAAGAAAGAAATATTCCTCAAAGTGCATATTTACTGGATAATATTACTTCCTCTGAAAATGGGGGAGGGGGAGAAGGATTGAATGAGTGGAGAATGGAGGACATTGTCCATTTCATTAGTTAAAATCTCTCATCTTTCACCAACATCCTGATTCTTTTTGTTTTTAAAGATTTGGTTCATTTATTTTTGAGAGAGGGAAGGGAAGGAGAAAGAGAAGGAGAGAAACAACAACGTGTGGTTGCATCTTGTGCACCCCCTACTGGGGACCCAACTGTAACCTAGGAATGTGCCCTAGACTGAGAAGTGAACCAGCGACCCCTTGGTTTACAGACCTGCGTGCAATCCACTGAGACACACCAGCCAGGGCAACATACTGATTCTTTGAAGGCAGAAGATGATGACAACAGATGTAATATAAAGTATCAAAGAAAAACTATCTTCTACATTTGATAAATATAAAATAAGTAAAGATGTGCACCCTGGCTGGTGTAGCTCAGTGGATTGAGCGTGGGCTGGGAACCAAAGTGTCCCAGGTTCGATTCCCAGCCAGGGTACATTCCTGGGTTGCAGGCCATAACCCCCAGCAACCGCACATTGATGTTTCTCTCTCTCTCTCTCTCTCTCTCTCTCTCTCTCTCCCTCCCTTCCCTCTCTAAAAATAAATAAATAAAATATATATATATATAAAAGATGTGCATACATGCCCAATACTAAGTGCTTAATAAATGTGTGTTATTAAGAATATAATATAAAATGAAAAAAAATTGAATCACTCGTTCAGCAGAAGGAAACTAATCTTTATCAAGCAAGTTCTATCTTCTAGGCAACAAACACTGAGAAACTGCTACAGAAATATAAAGTAGTTTTTGTTATACATTTTATACACTTGTCGCCATTAATATTATGACTAACTCCTATGTCATTCATACAAGTACCATCCTTTAAAACTAAGAAAAGTTAAATTACAATATCACTTGAGGTTATATATTTTGTTTCTTTATTCTTATCTTCAATTTTAGTATTGTTTTCTGACAAATAGATAACTTCTAACTTGATCTAACATAAAATTCTCTGTAGTGAATAAAGGAAGTTTTTTAAGGTTATTTATTTCCTAAATAAAAAAAGTTATTTCTATTTCAAGTTGGGTAGACTTTAAGGTAAGTGGAAATCCTATCTGTTTCAGACTGAGAAAAGTTAATGATCCATAAACAGTACTGAAAGTATAATATTTAGGTTACCAGGCAATGAACCACTTCTTAGAAAACCACCTAATATTGTCCTGTGTCTAATTTTTCAATCCATGTAGCACTGACTCAGGAGATCTTTTCTATATTTACTGCATGCATAAAGAGACATAAATTGTAATGGGAAGAACAAAGTTCTGTTTGACCACTGCTACTAAATATTTATAAATTTATAATTCTCAAGCTTCTTACAAATGACAAGTGACATCTATTTGCATTTTTCTTGGAGTTATGGTTTTGACTATTGGAAAAAATTGACTGTGACACTTATTGCAAAGATTCTGTCAAAATGCCATCAAAAATGTATACAGGATTTCCACTAGTAAAAAATCATCTTTACATAGTTACATAATAAAGCATCAATTACAAGAGGTTGTTTGAAAATATGTAGTGTCTTTCTGAAAAATTCACCACAATTACATACTGAGATAAAAGTGAAAAAGGGAAGCAGCTAATCATTCTTGAATAAGTTATAATTGAGATACACCTGTATTATGGTCAAAGAAAGTATTTCCATGTTTTTATTGTGTGAGGACTTTCAGGAGTAGATGAAGATGCTCTTTTATCCAATAAACTGCTGGGAACGTCAATGCTTAGCTTTGTTCTCTCTTGTTTCAATTTTGTTTTCATTTTCAAAGCATTTTCACACTCACACTTTTATTATTTTGTAAAGTATCAGTTTATTTGATTATTTTTGAATACTTTATATATTAGTATTGGCATAGTCCTAGACACCATTAAAGAATACTAATTTAGTTAACTCTTAACATCTTATATAGGTGACCAGACCTGTGTAAGTCTGGTCAGTCACAATGCCCTCCCATGGAACAATAACCCCCTCTTAGGAAATCTACCCTTCTTGCCACCTCAACCTCGGAGCATTCTCAAGGGATCATGATTTATAGTACTTGGCTCACAGACTGGGGTCCAGGCCACCAATTTCTCATTGGGACTGGTTAGAGTGTCTCCCCTCTCTTCCTTATCCCTATACTGTAGAGGCTCGAAATGCAGGGATTTCCTTTCCTATTTTTTTTCTTTCTTTTTCCTAGGGATTATGACAGATAAGCAGAAAGAGACTAAAGTTTAGATTCTACAAATTAAAAAATAATTTTTATGTCTTTGATTTAACCTCTATTTTAGATATCAGACATATACACACATACATGCATTCATGCATTGGCAGAGTCACATGAAATAACAGAAATTAAAATAAAAGAGAATGACAGAAAGGCTCATCAAACTTTGTCCTCATAATACACACAAAATTTCCAACTCTTTGATTTACATGGGTGTACTTGAACTATAACCCCACCTAACTATGGGCAACTTAAATGAGTCCAGTGCTTGCCATGAAATTGGCTAGCAAGGCATGTACACAAATAAATACAATATAAGAAACAAATGCAAAAATGCCATCAAAGAAGTAGGAAAGCATTCTATTTAGGATGATTAGTAAATGGCCTTAGTGGAGACAGTAGCTGACTCTGCATTGGATGGAGAGATAGCACAGAGAGTTTTCCTGAAAGCAACTCCCCACTCTCACCAGGAGGAAAAGTAGAGAGGCAGGCCAGTCCACAGCTCCTTGATAGTCGGGTTGAGCTGGTGATTGATGGAAACATATGGTGCTGAATCACAAAAGAAATATGACTTTAAAAAGTTTAGACTTTTTCTGGCAATGTATATTTTCTAAAAAGTTTCTGAGCCAAGGTAAAAATTATCAAAGTGTTTTAACTTCTGCTGATACTCAAGTGTTTGAATCACAGCAAATGTTAGCTTAATTTCCTGAGAAGGCAATCAGAATAGTTCAACCCATAGTTTATGTCAAGTTCTAATTAGTTACTTTGGCTCACCTGAATTCAACCAGCAGTGTGTGAAAATGGAAAGATGCAAATGCTAGTTTATAGCTACCCCTTAAGTAGGACTTGACAATTTATCAGTTCCACATTGAAGGGATAATGGCCTATACCTAAGCAATATTCACATATTCAGTGCAAGAGGCAAGACACAATGCTAGATGCTACACATTAATGTGGGAGAGTTTCATAGTTGACATAAGTAAGAAAGTTTTTAACTATTTCTGTCTGACTTACTTGGCTTAGCACGATATCCATGTTGCTGCAAATGGTGGAAAAAGTTAAGAACTATGTGATTTCACTCATGTGGGATTTAAAACTGAAAGCAACAAATGAACAAACAAGAAAAGCAAACAATAACTCATAGACACAGATAACAGTATCATTGTTACCACAGGGAAGGAGGTTGGGGGTGGGAAAGGGTAAAGGAGGTCAAATATATGCTGACAGAAGAAAATTTGACTTTGGATGGTGGGCACACAATGCAATATACAGTTATGTTGTAGAATTGTACATTTGACACCAACATAATCTTATTAACCATTGTGACCCATGTATATATATAGGTGTGTGTATATGTGTGTATATATATATATATATATATATATATATATACACAATTTTAAAATCTGCACAAAAGGGTAAAACATACTTTGCTTGATAATGGAAATCATTTTGATTTTATATACAATTCTGATTAAAAAGCAGAAATAAACTCCATATATAATTTTTAAAAAGAGATTAAGAAGAGATAACTAGACTGAGTTGTCCTATCCAGAAATTATTCTTAATATTCTGATGCCTTTTAGGGAGAGATAACAATAAGAACATTTACAAATTGAATGTGAAACAGAAAGCACTGGGGTCACACAACTTCAATTTTAGAATAAATTGTCAAATATAAACTGCTGTCCTACTGGCCATGATGTTATTCAGATAGAAGAGACTGAAAGTGAGTCACAAAAATCTGTCTTTCTCTTCTGAGTACACAGCTAACTGTATTTCCCAGTTTGCTTTGCAATTGGGTATATTGATCATGTGATGCAATGTCAGCTAAGCAAATGTGACTTCCAGGTCTGGACATATGTTGACCCCTTCTAGCCCCAAACTTGCTCCTCTATGCTCTTCTCCCTTTTGATGATCTTTCCAAGATCCTCACTTCATCTTACCAAATATGAAGCATGAAGAAAAAGAATGAACCTTCTATTAGTAGTTTTTAATAATCCAACCTAACTAGTGAGTTATCTGTCTAAATGACTATCCAACAAGCAATTCTGAATATCTATGCAGGAAGCATAGTGGATTAGAAAAACTAAGTTGTTTATTCATGTTAGATACAATAGTATATAAACATTCTTTTAATAATATTTTTAAATAAAGAAATGTCTCAATTATAGGTTTCCAAACCAAGAAAACATTAAATTATGTTTCATATTCAAACAAAACAGTATAGATTTTAAATTTTAGTAATATTTTAGTTGTCATTTAGTTGCAAAAGAAGTCATTAAATTAATAAGGAACCTTCAAGAGAAAACAAATACCCCTTTTAACTCAGCAGTATCCCAATAACCCTAATTTATTAAAGATTAGCTGCTTTAATTTATAAGAGCACTCATAAAGATGAAACACTTCTAGTTGTAATTATCTTCACTTATTAAAATTACAAAAAATTTGAAGAAAACACTTCTTTAACTGAAGGAAGTATGTTAGAGTGAATTAAATCTTCAGCATAATCACAAAAACTCTAATAGATTCATTTCTATATTCAATCATTTTAGTGTTTTAACATTTGTTGTTTTTAACTTATTTTAACTATCTAGCTTGTTTTATACATTTTATTTTTCATTCACATCTACATTGATCTAGATGTTTGAGTATAATTTAAATTATATTACAAATGCTAATGCATTTACTTCCTTATATATATGCATATACATATTACATGCATTTCATTACACACACACATATATATATATATATATATGCATGCACACACACACATACACATTTAGGTACAAATGTAGAATATTACTAAATGTTACATATTTGGCCAATTTGAATAGGCATATTTAAAAATTGAAACTCTAGCCTTCTGAGACCTACACAGAGGAAAGTCGCTGCCAGACGAAGATTAGAATTCCAGTCAACATGGAGGTATAGGTAAACATGCTTTGCCTCCTTGCACAAATACAACAAAAATTACAACTATACTACAAAACAAATATTGCTCAGAAACATCAGGAAATTGAGTTGTATGGAAGTCCAATAACCAAGGATTTAAAAAAGTCACATTCATCCAGATGGGTGCACTTTTCTACAATAGGCCACACTACTAAGACTAGAAGGCAAAGAAAATCTATTTAATGTGCAGAAACAAACCAGGGAGGCTGTCAAAATGAGGGGAAAATGAAATACAGCCCAAATGAAAGAATAGAACAAAATTTTAGAAAAAGAATTAAATGAAATGGAGATAAGCAATCTATCAGATGTAGAGTTCAAAACACTGGTTATCAGGATGTTCAAGGAACTCATTGGGCACTTCAACAGCAAAAAAAAAAAAAAGTAGATATGAAGCTTACATTAAGTGAAATAAAGAAAAATATATAGGGAAACAATAAAACAATAGTGGAAAGGATAAAGATGAGAACCAAATCAATGATTTGTAACACAAAAAGAAAAAACAATCAGAAGAGGAAGAATAAAAAAAGGAATTTAAAAAATGTGGATAGGCTAAGGAGCCTCTGGGACATTTTCAAATGTACCAACATCTGAATCATAGGGGTGCCAAATGTACCAACATCTGAATCACAGGGGTGCCAGGAGGAGAGGAAATGCAAGAATTTGAAAACTTATTTGAAAATTAGTGAAATGAAACTTCCCCAATTTGATGAAAGAAATAAACATGCAAGTCCAGGAAGCACAGAGAACCGCAAAGTATATAGATCTGAAGAGGAATACAACAAAACACATCATAATTAGAATGCCAAAGGTTAAAGGTAGAGAGAGAATCTTAAAAGCAGCAAGAGAAAAGCAAATAGTTACCGACACAGGAGTTCCCATAAGATTGTCAGCTGATTTCTCAAAAGAAACTTTGCAGCCTAGAAAGGACTGGCAAGAATGTTGTATTTAAAATGATGAAAAACAAGGACCTATAACTTAGATAAGTCTATCCAGCAAAGCTATCACTTAGAATTGAAGGGCAAACAAAGTGTTTCCTAGACAAGGTAAAACTAAAGGAGTTCATCATCACCACCAAGACATTATTATATGAAATGTTAAAGGAACTTATCTAAGAAAAAGAAGAAGATCAAAACTATGAACATTAAAAAACAATAAATTCATAATGATTAACAAATGAATTTAAGAAACAAACTAAGCAAACAAGCAGAACAGAAATAGAATCATAGATGTTGAGATCATTTGTAGGGTTATCAGCTGTTGGGGGAAGGGGGAGAATGGGGAAAAGGTATAGAGATAAAGAAGTAAAAGGTAGGTATAAAATAGGGGGAAGTTAAGAATAGGAAATAGAATAGCCAAAGAACTTATATGCATGACCCATGGACACAAACTAAGGTGGGGAGAATTGCTGGAGAGAATGGGAGTACTGAGTAGAGAGGGGCAAAGGGGGAAATTGAGACAACTGTAATAGCATAATCAATAAAATATATTTAAAAATTAAATAAAAACAGAGACCCTAAATTTTATCTCAACATTCTTTAAATTAAGGTACAGATTCATTCCCGAAATTCTCATTATATATGGTGGCCTACACGTCTGCATGGACTAACTCTAACCTACCTCCTGATCTTGTGTCTCCTCCTTTACATCGGTCCATGCTGTATGCACACTGATCTTTTAGTTCCTTGAGTACATAAAACTTGTTTTGGCCTTTGAACTTTTAATAAAAGCTTATTTCCCTCTCTTGGTTGTTCTTTATGCAAATTATGACATGTCTAATCATTTAATCACTCTAAAATACAGAGTATTCACAAAATATCACTGTCTACCCCATTTTATGCTTATATTTTATTTCATAGTGCTTATTTACCTTTGTAAATTAACTTATGATATGTATTTGTTTATTATTTACATTTTTTATTACCTATCATGAGGCCTGTGGACTTCCAGTACAATCAAAGCTCTCACAGACTATATTTTGACATTGTGCATAAGAGTTAATATCTAAAGCATGACAGTTAATATGTATCATTGATTTGTTATAAAACAAATGCCAAAATCATAGACATATTTTTATTTATACATAAAAAAGTTTAATAAAAATTAAAGAATAGTTATTGGTGAAATTAAGTAGACACAGTGCATAATATAATCAGCACTTTAAAGGAAAATTATGAGTATATCATTTTAGAAATTTTTATGTTTTTATTTTTATTTATTTATTTATTTACTTTATCCTCTCTTGAGGATATGTTCATTGATTTTTAAAGACAGGAAGGGAGGGATGGAAGGAAGGAGAGAGAGAGAGACATCAATTTGTTGCCTTCCATAAGCCCCCTGACAGGGAACCAAACCTGCAATCTAGGTATTCCTGCCCTGACCAGGAATCAAACCCACAACCTTTTGGTGTATGGGATGACACTCCAGCTAACTGAGCCTCCCTGCCATGGCAAGAAATTCTGATTAAGTAATTAAATAAATTAAGTTTAAAAAGTTATATGTTTGTACCTGGCTGGCATAGCTCAGTGGATTGAATGCCGGGGGAGAACCAAAGTATTGCAGGTTTGATTCCCAGCCAGGGCACATGCCAGGGTTGCAGGCCACAGCCCCCAGCAACCACACATTCATGTTTCTCTCTCTCTCTCTTTCTCCCTCCCTTCCATCTCTAAAAATAAATAAATAAATCTTTTTAAAAAGTTATATGTTTGTGCTTGTGAAAGAGGGAGGAAAGGGAGAGGGAGAGAAAAAGAAAATAGAAAAAAATCAAGAAAAATAAAAGTGGTGAGAAGATGTCTGAGAATTCTTTAGGGTACAAAAATAAGTGTAATTGGGAACCCAAGTTCCACATGCAGACTGTCGCAATTCCTGTCCAACAATTATTAGCATGGGACACATTTGTTTGTTTTTTAGCATCTCCAATGGTAAAATGAAGATATTAATACCACCATAGTAGATTTGACCTATACTAAACATCAATTAATGTTTATTTATTATTGAAAAATCTTCATTTTATAAAAGAACCCCCAAAATATAGTCAATCATTACTTATTATTTTAATTACGTTTCATTACATTTGCTAAAATCAACTAGAATTGGTAAAATTGAAGTGCATCTTTTTTTTATTACTTTATTATTGTTCAATTACAGTTGTCTGCATTTTCTCTCCAGCCCTGTCCCCTACCCCAACCAAACCCACTTCCCTCCCTTCCTTCCACTCTCCCCCTTGGTTTTGCCCATGTGTCCTATATAGTAGTTTCTGAAAACCCTTCTCCCCACTGGTATTATTAGAGCACAGTTGTCTATAGAGTGGTGGTGGGGAAATGAAGTGCATCTTAAATGGACCCAGAATAAATCACTTTTGTTTGATTATTAATCTTCTGTCATGACTAAAATCTTTACTTGTGATTAAATGTGGCACTAAAATGATGATTTATAAGCATCAGATATATAAATACTCTTATGGTAAGCAATAAAAGCACAATGGCCTGCTGTATATTAAACATGATCTCATCTATAAAAAAAAGAAAAAATTAAATAGGAAATACACTAGCATCGTAATAGTGATTGCCTCCTAGTAGTAGAAATTTGGAAAGTTTTATAATTTTTTGTAGAGCTATTAATCTTTTGAATTCATTACTTTCAATATATTATATGAACAGCTATAAAGTGAAAAAGCTACATAATGTTTATGTGTTTTATATTATTGATGTTACAATTGATTGTATTGTAATTTAATTAGATTATATTGGATTAATGTCCACTATTAACTTTCTCATAAAATACATATTTATTTTAAACATAATGTATGTAATTCAGTTTTAGGTGATTATGTACAGTAAGAATCATCCTAAAAATAAATAGCAATACACCCACTTGTAATTCCCACACAAGCCCTTGTGAGCTTTGTGGTTTTCAGGAAATGACACATTTGTATCACTGAAGATCATCAACATTTATTTCACACAGTCTTAGTGAGTACTCTTGCCATGTAAAATACCATGTAAAATACCAGATCCTTGGGTCTACATAACCTTTTAAAATTTGTATTTTCTATTATTTACTTAAAGAAGTGGTGAATCTTTTAGAAGGAGAATTCAGGCTTCACTTTTAGATGTTGCAAATGTAAGCGATCTAACAGGCATCTAAAAGAAAAAGTTGAGTAAGAATCTGAATATAGGAAGATAAAACTCAGTGAACAACATATGAACAGAATTAACACCTGGAGGCAGAGAAAATCTCTTTGAAGAGGTGTCACAAAGAGATTAAAGGAGGCCCAGGATGTAGTCATTAGGCACTTAAAGACCTAGAAGTTGAGTACATGAAGGAGAGCTTGCAAAGAAAACAAGAGGATGACTAAATGAATTGGGAGGGCAAGGATTGTGGGAATCATGGGAATTTTTATGGGGATTTTTGTAAGGAGCTGTTACAATACTGAATTTGAGAGTACTTTCTAAATACAACATTATGTACACACAAAAAAATCTGAATAAGGTAGAGACATTGTCAGAAATGATGTGGAGTGATAAAATTTCCCTATTAACATCATAAAAACTAAATCTAACAAGGCAATATTTATCAATACTAAACATAATCATGTGAAGAATATCAATCACTATAAGAGAACACATACAAAATAGAAAAGCTGTACATCCTGAACAGTTATTGTGAAGTGACCAAGATTAAAAGTAAAGTAAGCTGTGCAAAATGTCAGTAACTTAGGTTGTGTTCTGAACCATCAAGCATAGCAATTGTCAAGACTGTGATGTCTGACCAATCTTGTGAATCTTAACACAAGTAACATAGTCTCTCTAGGTCTTCATTTATTTGTATGTGAACTGGAGAGAAATTTAGTACCTGTCTCATTGTATTCTCTGTAGGAGTAAAGTAACATTCACAATTGCTTACCACAATCCCTAGCACAGGACTCAATATTTAGTAATTGGCATCACTGTCACCACTGTAGTCAATCGGAATTCAAATCAGATACCCCTGACTCTGAGTAATCTGTTTGTACTCTGTAAGAATAGTAAGACCTTTGGTCACATTGTCATAGAAGGAGTTCATGTATTAGTTGGGTTGTGATATCTTAGTTAACACGTTCAAATCTGAAATGTCTTTGAAAAGTTGATAAAATGATGGCCCATTTTATTTTATTTTTTTAAAAAAATTATTTATTTAATTTTAGAGAAAGGGGAAGGGAAGGAGAAAGAGAGAGAGAGAATCTCTCTGTGGTTGCCTCTTGCATGCCCCCTGCTGGTGATCTGGCCTGAAACTCAGACTTATGCTGTGACTGGGAATCCAACCAGCGACCCTTTGGTTCACAGCCCAGGCTCAATTCACTGAGTTACACTAGCCAGGGAAAATAATGGGTCATTTTAAAGTTGAATCCCATTTTTTCCTAATAAATATAAAATCTTGCATTATAATTCTGAATGTTTCTGCTACAGTCACAGAATTTTGATTTGTGCTTTTTCCATACATGTCCTCATAAATAATTCCATTGCCCATATGTGCATGCCATGCATGAGAATAAGTGGTTATTAATTGCTCTCCATGTATATTATTGTTCAATAAAGGATGGTACACTATATACAAGAAAGTGCAGGTTTGGTAACAGACAGAAGTAGCCCTAACATCAAGTATAGCATTTTACTGGATGTACACTATAGACAAGTTATTTGACCAGTCTAAGACTTAATGTTCTTCTCATTTGTCAAAACAGAAAATGTTCACCAAAATCTTTGTACTTTCTCTTAGATTTGTAGCTCCTTTTCCGGTTAAGCAGATCAATGTGACCATGTGAGGAAAATGATATGAAATTAAGAGATGTATCATTTCTAGGCTAAAACACAGAGAGTGTGGGTTTGAGTTTTGGTGTAAACTATCTGGGTGTTCTCTCCCATGTCACTCTTAGTGAAGACACCCCTTGCTGAGACAGCAAATAAATCCACAAAATGCCCAGAACACTTAATTCCTGAATTACTTTCTAAACCATAGCTGATAAACCACCTAGCAACAGAATTTTCTTGAGAAATAAAATTTTATTATTCTAAATCACTGATATTTGGAGATTATTTATTAACATGCCATATCCATGCTACCTTGACAAATATATTTATCATCCTCAAAGATGACAGTTTTGTGGCATTGTTGTAAATAAGCAGACAGTGTTCATGAGTAGCCCAGCAACATGAGTACGTGCTAACAAATGGTAATAATGAATGTTATTATCAAGAAAGAAGTAAATCATTTTGAGTCAGATTATAGAACTGTCAGACTGTCTTTCATATAATAAAAGAAAAAATACATTTGTCCTTCCAATATCACATTGCAATATTCTTTATATAAACATCATTTCAAACGTTAAAAGATGACAGATACTAAAAAGTTATCTGAAATTAATTGTATCAATGTATTTATTTAGTATTAAACTATATTGCTTCCAAGTAGTTTGACTAAATGAGTGAGATTATATTCTTTGTTAGGAAATACAGCACTCCTGAAATTGAGTATGAGATTAAGTTTTAAAGAATATATACCAAATAATCTCAATTACTGACTTTGCTGAAAAATCAAGGAATACAGTGTTTATGTTAATTAAGAAATGTTCCTTAAATTGTCAAAACAACATGCCCAGTACAAATAGGAGCTTTTTAAATACACCCTTTGCATAGCAATTTTTGGGCACCTGTTTATGGGAACATGCTTCTGAAAGTGAATAATAAAAACAAACACAGCTGTTGAAGACAAGTCACTCTATCTCTCCAGGTACTATCAGTAGATTTTAATTTTTCCTCTTAGTGAAAAAAAAAGGTATTAAAATGATTCTTATTAGAGATGTTTTGTCCTATATTGGAATACACTTCCCTTATGTTATTTCTTTACACAGACTCCAAAAGGTGTGAAAAAAAAAGATGAATTATAGTAAAGACTTCTGAGCACAGCAAAGAAAATTAAAAGCTATACATCTTGCTTTCAGTTTCATAGACACAGTGGAAATGATTTAAATGTTTTAGCTTTACCTGCAATATACAATATAATATAGTACATTGTTTCATAAAACAAAAAACTCCCTAACCTCAACACACTAGACTAAACTAGATTTACAGTGCTAACTTAAGCATGGAATAGCACTGGTTTCCATACACAATTTTAGTAGTGTCAATATATTTTCAAAAGAAGGAATGCTATCTATTGCTTTTTCAGAAATGTACTGAATGACAAATAGGACACTGACATTGCACCAAAATGTATTTTTCAAATTTTCTCCTAACACTGGAGAGAAAATCAAGGCTGTAGACACAAAACACCATGTACTCCTTCCTAATTCTGCTTCATTCATTACTTCACTAAAAGATAAGTCCAATTAAACCATGTTACCTCTCCCCCTAAGATTGTATGTCTGGGTCTGGAGCTGTAATTTTTAAGAAAGGAATAGGATTGAAGACACTGTGGCACTGAAAACATAACAAATATCAGTAATAATGATAACAGTATCTGATAACAGGTCCTTTTTGATCTGCTTTGACCAGATTTTGGTTGGTTGGTTCATTGGTTTTACTTTTAATGTGTGGGCTTGACATAAATGGCCTTTATTAAACTGAGGTACATTTCCTGTATACAAATTTTATTGACAGTTGTTATCATAAATGCATGTTGAATGTTGTCACCTGCTTTTCTATATCTATTGAGATGATCACCTGATTTTTATCTTTCATTTTGTTAATGTGGTTTATCACAATGATTGATTTGCAGATGTTCAACTGTTCTACAAGCTTGGAACAAATCCCACTTCATTATGATGTGTGATCCTTTTAATGTACTGCTGAATACATTTGCTAATATTTTGTTGAGTATTTTCACATCTTTGTTCATTAGGGATGTTGGCTGTATGTATGTATGCATGTCTGTATGTATGTATTTATTTATTTTTGCATCTTTGTCTGGTTTTGGTACCAAGGTAATGAAGGCCTTGTAAAATGAGTTTGGAAGAGTTGCCCCTCTTCTATTTTTTGGAATATATTGAGAAGGATTGGTATTAATTCTTCTTTAAATGTTTAGTAGAATTAAAAAGTAAAACTATCTGGTCCTGATCTCTGTTTGTTGGAAGGTTTTGATTGATTGTATCAAATTGATTGATACAATCAATCAAAACTGATACATTTTTTGACTGGTAATCAGTCTATTCAGATTTCCTAATTCATCATAATTTAGTTTTGGTATGTTGTGTATTTCTAGGAATTTTTCCATTTCTTCCAGTTTGTCCAATTTGGTGGCATATAATTGTTCATAGATGTCTCTTATGATTCTTTGTACTTCTGTGCTATAAATGACACCAGTGTAACATCTCCTCTTTCATTTCTGATTTTATTTATTTGAGTCTTCTCTATTCCTTGTTGAGTCTAGCTAAAGTTTATCAGTTTTGTTTATCTTTAAAAAATCCAGTTCATAGTTTCATTGATCTTTTCTATCATCATTTTAGCATGTATTCAATGTAGTTCCACTCTGATCTTTGGTATTATCTTCCTTCTAATGAAAAATTAATTTGTTTTTTATTTTCAGGTTTTTTGAGGTATGATATTAAGTTGTTTATTTGAGATGTTTCTTGTGTTTTCATAGATGCATTTATCACTATGAATTTCCCCCTTAGAACAGCTTCCACTGCATCCAGTATGTTCTGGTATGTGCATTTCCATTTTTATTTCTCACGAGATATGTTTTGATTTCTCTTTGGATTTCTTCTTTGACCCATTGGTTGTTTAGTAGCATGTTGTTTATTCTTTACATATTTGCACATTTAACAGTTTTCCTTATATAATTAAATTAGTAATTTTACATAATTATGGTCAGAAAAAGAGGACTTAACATGATCTCAATCTTGTTAAATTTATTAAGACTTGTACTGTGGCTTAACAAATATGATCTATCCTAAAGAATGTACTGTGTGCATTTGGGGATTTTTTTGATTTTGGATGAAATGTTTTGTATACACCTGTGAAATCCTTCTAATGTGTCATTTAGGGCCAAAGTTTCTTAACTGATTTTCTGTCTGTGTTGTTCATTGATGTAAGTGGGGATTTAAGTTCCCCTCTATTATTGTAATACTGTCTATGATGCCCTTCAGGTCTGTGAATATTTGTTTATATATTTAGGAGCTTCTATATTAAGTACTTAAATATTTGCAAGTTCTATATCCTCTTGTTGAGTTGATCCCTTTGTTACTATGCAATGCCTTGTATTTTCTCCTATTCTAGTTTTTGTTTCACAGCTTATGTTTTCTGATGTAAGTATAGCTATACCTGCATCATTTTGGGTTCCATTTTCATGATTTCTATATATTTTTCATACCTTTACTTTTAGTCTGTGTGTCCTTATCCCTAAAATCTCCTTTTTAAAGATTTTATTTATTTTTAGTTTTAATTTTTAAACAGATTTTATTTATTTATTTTTAGAGAGAAGGAAGGGAAGGACAGAAGGAGAGAAACATCAATGTGTGGTTGCCTCTCACGTGCCCCCAACTGGGGACCTGACCTGCCACCCAGACATGTGCCCTGCTGGGGAATCGAACTGGGGACACTTTGATTTGCAGATTGGCACTCAATCCATTGAGCCACACCAGCCAGGGGTGAAGTGAGTCTGTTTAAGCAATATATATATATATATATATATATATATATATATATATATATATGTATATATATATATTTTAATTTCCTCAGCCATTCTATCTCTTTTGATTGGATAATTTACATTTAAAGCAATTATTTATAGGTATGTATTTATTGCTATTTTGTTATTTTCTGGTTGTTTTCTATTCTTCTCTTTGATTCTGACGACAACTTTGCCAGATGATGTCTTCTTGGCTGGACATTTTGTTGTATGCCTTCAACCCTTTGAATGTGTTGTGACACACCCTTCCCACCTGCAAACTTTCTGATAAAAAACCTACTGTGTATCCTATAGGTTTTCCCTTTTACTTAACACGTTATTTTTTTTCTTGCTATGAGGGTTTAGGACTATCTCCTTTTCTTTAGCTTTTCACATTTTAGTTTTAACATGTCTTGATGTGGGTGGGTCTCTTTGGGTTCTTATTTGGAACTATCTGAGATTTCTGGACATAGATGTCTGTATCTTTTCTCAGGTTAGGGCAATTTTCAGCTACTATATGTTCAAGTAATTTTTCTGCCACTTTCTTGCTCTCTTCTCCTTCTGGGGACCACTATAATGTGAATTTTAGTCTGCTGGATGTGGTCCAATAAATCCCCTAAGCTATATTCACTTTTGTTTTTTTTTCTTTTTTATTATTGTTATTGGGTTAGTTTCACTGTACTTTGAATTCACTGATCCTGTTCCCTGCTGCCTCTAGTCTGTTGTTGAACATTTCTGGTGTATTTTTCAGTTTAGTTATTGTACTTTTCAGCTCTGTGACTTCTGTTGGTGTTATAAAATATTGTAGCCTTATAAAACACAATTTTGTAAAACACAACCTGTTTTAGATAAGTCACACAACAGCCTTTTTGTGTTATCAAACATTGGAGAATTTATAATCAATATTAAATTCCAATTCCCTCCTTTTAAAAATTACCTCAAGAAACCACCTCTTTTACAAATTACATCTGTTTGTATCTGTCAACTCTCCTATATTGACTAAGGTCATTCATACCATTTTCTAATCTTAAGAATCATGCCAGTTAGAAAGGTCTCTTCTCAAAGTCTTGTATATTATCATATCATTACATTTAATATTAGTAATCACTGAAATCAAATATTAGACATAACAATAATTTAATTGAATACCTATCAAACAGTATTAGAGATTAACATGAAGCTAGCCATAATGTGTTAAATAAAAAGAAAAAATATTTCTAATACTAAGCATATTATTATAAATATGAACACAATATGATTTACAATAAATTACATAATGCAAATGGAATCTGAAAGTCAAAGTATAACACAAACATACATATTTTATATTTTACCAAATAAACTATAAGAACAATTATAATTATTGACTTTCCTCTGTGATTTTGAAATCAGTCTGTCTTTAGCAAGATTATTTATATTTTCAACATCTTTTTATTATCCTCCCCTTCACCTTTTTGTTCTTAAAAAAAAAACAAACCTAGCTTTTCCTAGAGGACATTGCTTTCTATGCTGCACAAGTAGTCCTGTTTTCTCTTCAACAGTCTTCGGAGCCCCGGACTGGGAAGGGAGGTAAATGTGCTCTTTGCTCTTTATTGCTGCTTCCAGAACTTTAGTCATCCATCCTCTTTAAAAAGCCCCTGCTTTGAAGGTTAGGCCATCAACCTATACTGTCCACCAAGTTTCCTACTGGCAGTCATTTATACCCTAGATTCACTGCCCTCATTCTTTGAAGATTTAACATCTAGCTATTGACCCCTTCCTTCCAAAGGAATCTGAAGATTTTTGGTGATATCAGCATCAAGGCAGTGATTATTCCAATACTTTTGCTTCCTAAATTTGATAACCTCGTTTACTCTGATAATCTTCCTATTTACCATACTGTACTTAATCCAACCATTCCATGCCATGTTGCATCGTGTCATTATCCACAACCTCATTCCTTTCCTCATAGCAATTTTGCACACCTCACTCTTCAACCTTCACCTTCTATTTTCTATCTCATTCATTTTAGTATGCAGATTCCAGTGAAGACATCTAATCTACTGATTATAGCAGCTTTCAAATCTCCCTCTACCTTCTCTTTACCTACTCTTGACCTCATTCTTTCCTTACCAAACTCAGATATTATGGCTCTGTGTATAATACTCCTTTGCATATATTCCTGACATATTTCTTCTTTTTCTTCTCTACCAGAGCAACAACTCTGGTTAAATCCTCTACCTAGTTACTCTTTTCTGTATTTGAAGAGCAGATAGTATCTAGGCACCAAATAAAGAGATCTCAAATCCCATATAAACCTTAATTTTTATTTCTTGATTTCTCCTACAAATTTTGTAACACCCACACAAAGTTTTCCCAAGTGGAAAATGAATGGCACATACATTATTTTTAGGTTCTTAGATCTAAAACCTTGTGAGCATCCTCAAAATCTGTTTAACATATACCATGTCATATACTCAGATTCATACATCTCACCACCTTTATTACCATAGTAGTTAACTAGTTATTAAATAGAAAGAAAGGAAAGGGATTAGACATTGAGTTTAATAAACTGGTGAGCATAAGCTTGTTTGCTTAGCCAGGAAGCTATAGCATTCACAGACTTATTCACCCACTCTGGAGGACTGACACTGAGAAGACTTAATCCTTAATCCTCAGAGCACAGGAAGTCTTCCCAGGAGCACTGCTTACCCTCCAAGTACCTATAGTATTGGGTGGGAGTGGGGGCAGGGAGGGGATGCAGGGGGCAGTGCTTGACCATAAGAGGCCTGCCAATCTTACTCGTGAGTGGACCAATCATAAACACATGAAAGCTTGGGAAGTTGATTAATTTTAAAAAGCCCCTGGTTATAAACCCAGGGGAGAAAAGAAGCTCTCTCTCTCCTCCTCAGTGACCTTCACTCACCCCATTTGTTTGTGCAATCTCTCAGTCTCCCAGGAACACATGCAACCCTGTGGGTCTAGTAGCCATGTGTGCCTGCAGCAGATCATGTGGGCTCTAAAGGACACTGGCTTTGCTTTGGTCATGGCAGGATGGTCAGGGCTGGGGCATTGGAGGCCCAGGGACAGATTTCCACCTGAATAAACCTTACCACAAGACTACACCTCCCACATGGAGACCTAGAATGCTTTCCTTGCAATCCCATGAATGAACGTGATTTCTTCCAGCAATATCTTCACCGTCAATTTGTCCAGCCACAATCCACTCTCATTTGGATTACTGCAGTAGTCTTCTTTCATATCTTTTTCCCACACAGGGTGTTTTTCATGCTGCAGTCAGATTGAACCTTTCAGTATCTATACAAGAGCATCCTTCTATTTACATACTCCAAGGCTTTAATCTCACTCAAACCAGAAGTCCTAAAAATGTCTACAAGATCCTCCATGATTTAATCTTATTGATCCACCCTCTACCCTGGTCCGAGTCACTACTCTGTTGTTAGCTCTCTAAGCTCCACTTGTAACTCTGCCACTTAATGTTCACTGACTAGTAGTACTGTTATCATCAGAGAGCTCGTTATACATACTGACATCTAGTTCCCACAGTACATCTACTAAACCAGAATCTGTATTTTGAAAATATTACCAGGCAATTCCTATATACATTAAAGTTCACAGAGCAAGGATGTAGGTATTCTTTGTGTAAGGACAAGTACAGATAAAATAAGGGGTTTAGTTCCTTCAGTTGAAAATAACAGAAGAGATTTCTTTCTCCTCACTTTTCCTTAGAACATTTACCTTATAAAACTTGAAAATATAAGTACTTTCTGTGTCTCTTTGAAATGTATGTGAATCTTTTTAGTAACTAAAGAAGGTTTTTGTTAGCATTCTGACCTGTGAAAGTCTTTCTCAAAAGCCTGGGAGCAATCTCTTTAAAATGTAAATATCAAGTAAGCTAGGACCCTTATCTCCCAGTTTCTGTGGGAGGGTAGAAGACTAACTTCAGTGGGCATCTTGTTCCGAGTTGCAAAACTACCTACTGTCGAAAAGATAGAAGTTTATTTTCTCTCTGGATAAAGCCAATAAATGAACACAAAGGGCCACTGTCATTACTTTGGGGGATACAGCAAAAGGTAAAGCTAGGATGAACTATGTATGACAAAAGGAGCTATCAAGTCCATTCACTTGAAGACTATTGTTTACCTTGAAAACATATAATGTTATGAATTGCTTTCACTTTGCTATATAAAGGGCGAGATTCTTACTGGTCCTTTCAATCTGTTAACTGGTTACCTGTGATGCAACATCATATTCTTGTTTCATGCTTATTCAATAATAAACATGTTTTGTTTCTCTACTACCTTTGTGTTGGGAACTGACCTGCCTGGTTTCAGAAGCTCTACCCCTCCATGGCTAAGGCTGAGGGAGCAACCTTGGACCATAAACCACCAAGGAGACAAGAGTTTATCTCCCTGGCAGGAGTGCAGCTTCTGCTCCTTTTACTTCATCCATAACTGTCCCCCAATATTTGGTTGGTTAGCCAATGATGGGTAAGATTCCCCAAGGGGGAATGATCTAAGACAGGCACAATCATGTGGGAGGCCCCAAGGAAGGACTTTGGGGGCTACAGCAAAAGGGGGTGATGGACCCCCTGCCCCTCAGCTTTGACAAAACCTGAGTCCTCATTGTCTGCGGGAAAATCTCCTAATCTCTTGGCTGCCTTACTTCCCTTGCTCCACCTACGCTTGAAACAATGACAGAGGGTGGTGCAACCCTGTGCTGAAAAGGGTGGTTTCCCCAGGTGATCAGGCCTAAGAAAGAATATGTAAAATCCTGTGAAACCTGCTTTGTTTAGAATGCTCTCAATTAAATGATGAGGGTCCAAGCAAGAAGTCAGTTTGTTCCTCAAAGTTTTATAGTTCTTTAGCTATCTGACCTTGACTTAAAATAGGCCCTCAGAGTTCTTTGTTATCTATTGTTTGATCCTTACTGCCTGACAATGATTAATGAACTTTATCTGTATTCTTGTGCAAATGAACCCAATAAAAGCCCATTGAGGAAAAGGCTTCTGGACCTTTTCCTTTGAGAGATTGGCCACCTTTCCTCCCCAAGCAGACCGTGTCTTGGTAGACTTATTCTCATCTATGGCGGCAGGGTGGGCCCTGCGGGCAGAGGCCCCCCCCCCCCCCGGTACCTTTGTAGAGGGAATCTCTGAGTTTGGAGATGATTTTTTTATTAATTATTTTTGTGCCAACATTTGCAAGTCTGAATTTAGAAGTTAAGTGGAAAGCATTCATTCATCTGCAAAAATCTAAAGCATCCTTTGCTCACACTACTCTCAGTCACACTGGCATCCTTTAAGTTCCTTAAACATCTTAAACAATTTAAACTGCTGTTTTCTCTGTAAGGAAATTCATCTCTCAGGTGGGTCTTACTGATACAGTAGGCAGTTAGACAGGCATGAGCAGAACAGGAAGGACAGTCCAGGTACAGAATGTTACCAGGGCAGAAAGCCGCAGGTACCTCTAAATAGGAAAAACTGGGCAAGCAAGTATTACGGGCTAGAGCTTTACCTTCAGGTGACGTTTCCCTCCCTATCATACTGCTAGTCCTATGGATTAGAGGCCCTCAGCTTTCATATCAGTAGTCATGCAGTTTAGACTGCCTTAGAAGAGGAACAAGGGGTCAGAGAATAGCCTCATATGACTCCCATACAAGCACTTTCCCAAACACACAATTAACCATTAAGCCCTCAGGACAATGAGGTTCTGATCCACATCAAATAATCATAAAAACAAAGCTTGACTCTGTTAGTCACAGAGATAGAATTTTGGTTAAATTAGAGATGACATTTAGGCCTCAGTTATGTTTTAGTTCCAGGGCCAGAAAAGCAGCAAAACCAGATGAAGTGACTTCATGGTTGACATCAGGACCAATTGTAATGACTAATGAGCCCTTACCTAGGAACCAGTCAGTGGAGATCATGACCCTGAAATGACACACCTGGAAAGCTGACCAATATTCTGTTGCCTTCTCCCCTGAGCCCTCCCCTAAAATTCCCCCCTTTGGAACATAGATAAAAGCTCTATCTTGAGCAGGCCCACACCATTACCCTCCCCCTTCTTTCCTCAGGTGAGCTCTCTCCGGAGCGTGCTTGCACCTTTCCTGCTCTTTTCCCCTCACGCACATACCTTTGCATTCCTTCTCCAAAGCTCCAAAGGTCCTTCTTTTGCTTCTGTAATTTGTTTCCGGAATCCATGCAGCCCAGCTGACTCATTTCTTCTACCTCTGTGATTTTCTAAATAAACTTTCATATGTATATGAGTTTTGGGGTCTGAATTCTTTCTTAGCAAATTCACGAACTGAGGTATAACTCCACCCTGCCATCAATATTACTTAAGAAAATTATTGCCCTGGCTGGTGTATCTCAGTGGTTTGAGGGCCAGCCTGTGAACCAAGTGGTCACTGGTTCAATTCCCAGTCAGGGTACCTGCCTGGGTTGGGGACCAGTTCCCCATTAGGGAGCATGTGAGAGGCAATCACACATTGATGTTTCTCTCTCTCACTTTCTCCTTCCCTTCCCCTCTCTCTAAAAATAAATATACAAAATCTTTTAAAAAATTGTCATCTTACCAAAGATTTCTTCTTCACTGTTCTAGTTATAAATCCATGTCTGTCCCCTTTGCTTCTAAATTCTTTTTGCTCCTAATATCCAAAATAATATAAATCTCCTTTGTTTTTCAATTATAAAAATGTAAACTCTTAGGACAGAAATAATCTTTATATTGCCCCCACCTCTATCTCTCCCAGTTCCTTCTACATTATCTTTTATGAGATATCTGTGAAATGAATATTCCTAGACTAAATTAGGAAGTTAGCTGTCATTCATATGAATGTGTTAATGATCCCAATCAATGCTTAAAAATGTTTAGTTTTTTACTTCAAAAAATAAAACTATAATACCAATTAACCTAAGGTATACATTATGGTGATTTTAATAACTGCTACATTTTTTTAAATTATTGTAAATTAAAATATTATAAAGAATTCAAACCACTTCTTTCTTGTTCTCCTTTGAAAATTCTGTTCATGAGCCTTCCCTTTGTCTCCTTTTCTGTTCAAGATTCCACCTCTCACTGTCTTGATTGCTCTGATGACCTCAATCAAAAGGCAATTACCTAGTGAGGGTGTAAGGTAATTATTCCTATCAAGTAGCAATTCAACACACCTGAATAGACAGCTGCAGTTCCTTTCAGGATGGCATTATTACCACAGAATTTGACTCTGGAAATTTGTGATGCATGTAAAAATCTATGACAAGTTGCTGATGTATTTGCAAGATATTTAGGACAGTTATTTATTGCCCCTAAAAGCCATATTTCTAAAAGGCAAAGTAAATAAGGGAGAGAATTGGATTTGATGAAATGAGATTTACTCAAATTTATACATAGATTTACAAATCAAAGTGAATTCTAAGCTAATTTTACTAGACTAATAAAATCTTACAGAAATTTCATCAAATATATATTTATAAATCTAAAATTTTAAAACATGCAACGAACTATCACCCAGGAATGAAAAATGAAATTAGTCATAAAAATGGCAAAATATTTTCATAGGTCAGCATTGTCATACTAGTATCTTTCGGTAAAAAGTACATTAAAGTCAGTCTTTGAACAATGCAGAGGGTAAGGGTGCTGACTCCTACTTAGTCAATAATCTGCATATAAATTTTATGTCTCCCAAAATTAGTTGTCTCTCAGTTCCTAGGGAATTTGTCACAGAAACTCCCAAAGATAACAAAATTCAGAGGTGCTCAAGTACCCTATATAAAATGGCATAAGTCGATGCATACAGTCATTCCTTTGCATCCGCAGACTCCCAACTGTAGGTGAAAATCATTAGAGGTATTTGTTGAAAAAAAATACACATATAAATAAATGGATCTGTGCAGTTCAAACCTGTGTCATTCAAGGATCAACAGTATTTAGAAAATTGAACATACTAGAATTATTTTTTTATATAGAAACACTTTCATTTGGGGGGTTTCTAATGTAGCTACCTTCAACAGAAAAGGAGAAAAGATGCATATGCTCATGAATTGTTTCCATTTTTACAGCTTCTATCAACAATGAGGCTATATAGAGTACACTCTTCTTCTTCCCAGTTTCCTTGGTAACTTCTTTTTAATGTTTGTGTGTGTTGTTTTTAACCAATTTTAGAGGGAGAGAAAGGAAAAGAGAGAGAGAGAAACATCAATGTGAGAGAGAAACATTGATCGGCTGCCTCCCCTCTGCTCCCCTACCAGGTAATTGAATCTGTGACCTAGCTATGTGCCCTGATTAGGGATTGAATCCTTTGGTGTACAGATGATGCTCCAACTAAATGAGCCTCCCGGCCAGGGCTCTTTGGTCCTTTAAGATGAATTCAGAGGTTTGGTAAT
The DNA here is from genome assembly GCF_004126475.2 of Phyllostomus discolor. NCBI lineage: Eukaryota > Metazoa > Chordata > Mammalia > Chiroptera > Phyllostomidae > Phyllostomus > Phyllostomus discolor. Next base: position 99,644,675 of record NC_040908.2, on the reverse strand, counting down.
TGAATTATTGCCAATTTTTTTCACTACTAGAGATCATGCTCTAATTATTTATTTCATATCTGTTTTTCAATACCACATAATTTCTATTAAGGGGTTTGAATTATTTTTATCACCTCAGTATCCCCAGAGCTTAAAACAGTGACCAGCACATAGTAGGCACTCTATAAATATTTATTAGTAGAAAAATTCCAATGAATAATAGACAGTTTGGATAATGCCCTGAATGAAGAAAAAAGCTTTTCCTACCCAGCTTTTGAGTTCTCTTTCTGATGGAAAAAATCTTTCCAATGAAATAATTGATTATAATTTTCAGTCTATAAGGCAGGAAAGGGAAAAGAATGAGATGGAGGTATCTGAAAGAAGAGTCCTGTTGTCTGCCTGTGCTTTCCAGAAACTGAGTTTCTTGAGCAGTGCAGCTGGGAGGCAGTGCTGCCACTGCATGGGCAGCACATGGCAGGAACACCGAGACCTGCCCCACCCTTTGTCCTCACAAAGGAACTTCAAGTTGGAAATGCAGAATACAATGAAAATTTTACTTCAAATTGGAGGGGGGGGAATCCTCTATCTTGCCTATATTTTCTTATGTAACCACAAAACTTGATAGTTGCCAGTGAAGTAGAAATTTCTTTCAAGCTAACTTTAATTGCCTTCAATATATCAGACATTCAACAGGTACTTTTTCATGATTATCTTATTTAATCTTCTCCACAACCCAATTATGTAAACATTATTTTTTTTTCACACAAGTATTCTGAGGCTTAGGACAGTTCCATATGTTGTTCAAGTTCCGAAAGTGCCAGGATTTGAGCTCTAGAAACTTGCTTTTCATTTGCAACACAGTCTTTATGGTAGATATGGCATCATGCATGGGAACTGTTATAATTTATTGTCATTACAGTGAAATGTTTTGTTTTGTACTTCAAATTAAAATTTCCAGAAGGTCAGACTGAAAAAAATTGTATTTATCTAAAAACTGTGACACACAATTGATATATCCTTTTGGAAACAACTTGCTCCCCATATTTTTAAACTTACTTTTTTTCAAATGCTTTTTCACTGAAGTAATTTTCTTTCTGTCAGAGGCCTAGGTGAATGGTTATTCAGCATTCACTGTAGAGAGCTTTTGAGCCAAACCAAGGTGAGAGTCTATTGAATCATGGTTTTGCATTTATAATTAGAGTTGAATTAAATTGCCTCTAACAATCTTTGAGTACTAGACAAGTTTTCCTAGCATCTTGTATTTACCTTGACTGTAATACTTATCCCACTTTATTTTAATTATCTGTTTCCCTTTGTTGACAATCCATGCGAGCAAACCTTTTGACAGTTACAAGATTGAGATGTTAATTTTATTTGATTTTTTAAAAATATTATAGTTCATGCATTTGTAACATTGAGCCAAAGACAATTAAAAACTACTGACAACACCATTTTCTAATAGCTACCTTTCTCTGTTAAAATGAAATTAAATATCCTTAACCGGGTTATCTCTTTGATTGTCTACTGTCCTTTTCCCTGTCATTCTACCCCAAACACAGAGACCTTGAGAACATCAAGTTTACTCTAATCTCAGGGTTTTGGACAATCTTCTGTGTGCTTGGAACACTTTCTACGAAATATTCACACTTACTCCCTTCCAAACCTCAAGTCTGTGCTTAAATATCATCTTAATAAAAAGATTCTCTCAAAATACAACTCTACCAATATCCATCCTCTTTATCCTGCTCTATTTTTTCTTTTTTTAGCACCTATCTACTCTACAGCCTACTCTATATGTATTTGTTCATTGCTGGATTTCTCTGAAAAATTAAGAATTTTGTTTTCCTTTGGGCTCCATTTCCAAGTCACAGTGCTTCAAAGAGTTTCTGACACAAACAGGCACTCAGTAAGCATGAACACACATGCACACACACACACCCTTTCACTGGGGGCAGAGGAAGAGTGTCACCTGCATGCACCTAGTTGAAACTTTTAGAGGGTATGGTTAGTCAATTTAAATTGAATACATTTAGAGAGTGACACCAATATTACATTTAAATATGAGTATTCCTTATTATTCTTTTAGTGTTTGGTTCAGCTGGAGCTAATTTTTATAAGACATAATTAGACAGAAAAATAATATATAACAGCTTTCATGATCTGTGGAGGAAAGGAGAAAAGACAGAATTTGTCTCCCAAAATTAACTAATTAATACCAACACACTTGGGATCAGTAAACTCCTTTTCTTTTGTGTTATTTGTTGAGTAAAGAGAAGATCCAGTTATTTGTATTGAATTGTTTTCTAGCTCAGCAGCCTGGTTTTTAGCTTCTCATACGTGGTTTTGTGAGAGATGTTTTGACATTTAATTTATGCACAGCCAAAAATAAATTTATTCTATACAGAAAAATTGGTTTTGGCAGAGTAGTTAAGATTATAAATACAAGTATTTTTCCTTGCAGATGGAGAGGTCTCTTACTGTATTACTTATACCGACTTGATAAACATTTTATAAGAGAGCCATAAATTACATAAGGTAGGGCAAAGTAGGTTTACAGTTATTTGTATGGGAAATAGTACAATAATTAATAAATAATAAAAGACTAAACTCTATGTTTCATATACTCACAACTGTAAACTTACTTTTGCCTCACCTTGTATATAGACTTAATTCTTTTTCCCATGAGAAAAAATTTAGACTTCAATATAGGATTACTGATATTTTATTCTTGCTGAATGTCATAGTAATACCTTATCATATTATCAGTTGCCCTTTATCATACTAGGATATTTGTGACTAAGTCTCTTGTTTTGGGGTTGGTTTTCTGGTGTGCATTAATATTCCTTCTCTTTGCTCCCTTTAGAGTTATCACTTCCTTATTAATATTTGACCCTAAATATTTTCTCCAGGATGCTTGGTTGAGTATACATTTCCCTATAGGGAAACAGCAGAGGCAGATGCTTCTCTGACTATTAAGTTCTCACTTTAAAGAAGAGTGAAACAAAAGGATAACAAGGTGCAAACAGATAAGCTACATCATTGACCTTGGACTCCATCTACTACTACAGTTTATTGTAAAGTAAGTCATAAAGTCAAATGTGCAATTTGTTGTTGATATCTACTTGCTGAGTTACATTAGGAAATAAAAAAATTAAATTAGTTATACCCATCCTTCTCTGATTACTTATTGATAATCTAATTCAAATTTAAACATACTGACTTATCTATAGAAAGGGACAACAATCATACAGCCTAATTTATGGGTTAAAACAATGACACAATATTGATTATTCTACACAGGAAGAAAGTAACAGAGAAAGCAGTATGATGCTCTGCTGAAAAACTGGATTGTGTTTATACTGACCCTAACATGTTGACCTTGGGAATTTTATGACTTCTTCAAGGCTCAATTTCTTCCTTTGTAAAGTGGGATTAAAAGAGAATCTATTTCAAGATTCAATGTGAGTATTATGTAATATCGAATATAAATGATTATTAGCACAACAGCTGGCACCCAGTACTGCATAAAACAAGTTAGATGGTGTGATTGATGGAGGTGAGAGTAATGATGAAATAGTGAAATTGATTGCAGTGCTAAATATTATTTATTCTATAAAAGCAGGCTTTACAATTATCCACTAGAGTGAAGGCTAGTTGCAAACTACAGTTCTAAGGAACCTGAAGATAGGATTATTCTATATATACTATGAATTGTTACAGTAGTTGTGGCTGGTATACAGAACATATTTAACATGTGTTTCTGGCATTTAGAAGTCAGAAACTGTCCATTCACCTTTGTTTCTTCCATGCTTCTCACCAATGTACAATACTTTAGTCAGAATTCTATTACAATGTTCAAAAAGGAGTATGAAAACTTTTTGGTATTTTACCTTCTTCAGAAGGTCCAGGTTTATATATAAATCACACAGGAAAATGAGATATTTTAATATAATAAAACTTGAAAAATTTCAAATTATAATATTTAATAGTTTTATTTCTCTAATAATTTGTTTTTTATTAACTATTCTTTTTTTTTAAACTCAGTGTTTTTTTTTTTTAATTTTATTTATTTATTTATTTTTAGAGGGGGAAGGGAGGGAGAAAGAGAGAGAGAAAAACATAAATGTGCGGTTGCTAGGGGCCATGGCCTACAACCCAGGCATGTGCCCTGACTGGGAGTCAAACCTGTGATGCTTTGGTTCACAGCCCTCACTCAACCCACTGAGCTATGCCAGCCAGGGCTTAATAATTTGTTTTTACTGTGGTATGCTACTTCAAGTATAGAAGTAGGACAAAGTTAACACCTTTAGTATGGCCCAGAGGTTAGAGTCAAGGTCTATACTTGGTGGATAACTCTCTTCTTCATAATTCAAAATAGGATTGTGTGTGTTCTTAATTTCCATTATATGTGGAGTCTAAAGACTGTTTTACAAATGATTCATACTTAAGATATGAAACTGGTGTTCCACAGTTTTCAGTGTGATTGTGGTACTTAGCATAGTGATCTGTAAACGGTTCACTGCTTAAAATTGTTGCCTGAGGATCTAGAATCTGGCAAAGGCAAACATTCTACTTCCTTGGGCTGTGAACTACAGGAAGAGGGGTGATTTGAAATAGAAATATTCAAATAAAAAGTATCTCCTCAGTGGTGATTCTCCTCTAGCTGATCTCCAAGCACACAAAAGCCAGGAACTTGGCTGAAGAGCTGATACCTCTTATTTTCTACTTATGTGATTTTTGGCTTCTCCTACTGAAAATTATAACCCATATTGTGTATATCTCAATATAAAATACAGAAATAAATTTATATTATCAATACAAATTTATTAAGAGTTTAAAGTATTATTATATAAAGAAAACTATTTGCTTTGAGTATAATAGTAGAATTTATTAAGGATAATGACAGGGAATACTCACTTATTAAAGTTTATATAATCTTTGTACAAAGTATAGGTCAATATTTAGAAACAAATTTGGGCAATCTGCTTGCTTTCTATTATATACTGTGGTTCAGATACTTCTAAGGTTAGATTGTTAAAGGAAAATGCATAAAACTGCTGATTCATTACTTTTCTAATAATAAACTATGCCAAGTAAGTATAGATAATTATCATGGAATAGAGAGAGCAATAGTGATAATGAACACAGAAGGGGTACATCTCCAAAATAGCATGTGCCATATGTACTCACAAAACCAATTATACAAGTAATGTACACATCACTCATGCCATGTTTTGCAAATCAGCAAACACTTTTAAGTTCCTTCTAATAAGAAGTTTGCTGATTGTTGCCCAGGGAAAATTAAGAAACATCTGAGTAGTACATTCTAGAAAAATTTACAGCTGCTCTCTCTCTCTTTCTCTCTCTCTCTCCCCCCTCCCTCCCTCCCTCTCCAGTCTCTTTAATAGTTAAGAAAAATATTTGTAAAGAAATTGCATTTAGAAGCTGATTACTCCATAGTTAGTACTCAAATCAGGCATCTGATATATGAGCATTCTTCCATGGCTCCAGCAATATTGATCTAACTTGCTAGCCTTTCAAGAAGAAAAGGAAGGACATATTAATTTTATTACTACTTGTTGATTCTTAGCATTGTTTTCATCCACTGCTTTAACTGTGCCAGCTCTTCTATGAACTCTAAAGGAACTTGTTATGTTTTTTGTTTTTTTTTAATATGGACGAATAAAACAAGGCTACAGTTTGTGAATTGAATTTAAATTTCAGCTCTCTTGCTTTCTAGCTAGTAAATTCTAATATACAACCAAAGCAGAGTTTACCGTTTCTTGCTATAATCCCCCACTCTATATATAATTTTATCAAGACACTTATTACCCTTTCATTGGTATCTGCTTATAAATGTGTTTTGCAGGTTGGGCATTGAGCAAGGACACACCTTTATTAATGATGATATCACTAGCAAACACCTTGTAATACCCAATAATTTAATAAATACTTGATGAATGAATAGGTCCCATTGTCACATGCACACAAATACTGTTATAAAACTGTTTTCTGAGTGTTACGTGGGACCATGTGTGATAACACCAAGCACCTGGCTTCAAATACATTAAGTGCTCAATAAATGATAATTTACTTTTTAAAGAAATGTATTAGTCTTTCCCAATATCATCTTTTTTCCTATTAATTGGCCATATTATTCTCATGAATTAACTTCCATTTTAGGTTCACTTGCCAAGTCATTTTATTTATTTATTTAGTAACTTGTGCTTCATTCTGTACTTCACAGCAAATGTCACTTTAAACTTGTCTTTCTTTCATTGATTTCATTAAACAAGTGATAGATACCTATCTTACCAGTGTCTGTGATTTTCTTTTTTAAAAGAATATTTTATTGATCATGATATTACAGATGTCCCACTTTTTTCCCCTTTGTCCCTCTCCACCCATTACCCCCATTTTCTCCTGCAATTCACTCCTTCCATAATTAGTGTCTATGGGTCATACATATGAGTTATTTTGGCTTCTCCATTTCCTATATTCTTCTTAACCTCTCCTGTCTGTTTTGTACCTACCAATTATGCTTATTCCCTGTACCTTTCTCCCCGCTCCCCCTTTCCATTCCCCACTGATAACCCTCCATGTGATCTCCATTGTTGTGATTCTGTTCCTGTTCTGATTGTTTGCTTAATTTGTTTTTGTTTTCATTTTTGTTTTTTTGGGTTCAGTTGTTGAAAATTGTTGAGTTTGTTGTCATTTTACTGTTCATAGTTTTGATCTTCTCTTCCTGAGATAAATCCCTTTAACATTTCATATAATAAGAACTTGGGAATGATAAATTCCTTTAGCTTTCCCTTATCTGGGAAACACTTTATCTGCCCTTCCATTCTAAACGATAGCTTTACTGGATAGAGTAATCTTGGATGTAGGTGCTTGCCTTTCATGACTTTGAGTATTTCTTTCCAGTCCCTTCTTGCCTGCAAGGTTTCTTTTGAGAAATCAGCTGATAATCTTATGGGAGTTCCTTTGTAGGTAGTTCTGTTCTCTGCTCTTGCTGCTTTTAAGATTCTCTCTTTATGTTTAAACTTTGGCAATTTAATTATGACATGTCTTGGTGTGCTCCTCTTTGGGTCCAAATTGTTTGGGACTCCTGTGCTTCCTGGACATGTATGTCTATTCCCTTTGCCAAATTGGGGAAGCTATTTTTCATTATTTTTTCAGTAAGTTTTCAATTTCTTGCTCTTCCTCTTCTTCTTTAGGCACTCTTATGATTCAGATGCTGGTACATTTAAAGTTGTGCCAGAGGTTCCTAAGCCTCTCCTCGTTTTTTCTGAAGTCTTGTTTCTTCCTTCTGCTCTGGTTGAATGTTTTTTTCTTCAATTTGGTCCAAATCATTGATTTGAATCCTAGCTTCCTTCCCTTCAGTGTTGGTTCCTGTACAGTTTTCTTTATTTCATTTTGTATAGCCTTCACTTCTTCCTTTATTTTGTGGTCACACTCAATCATTTCTCTGAGCATTCTGATTACCAGTGTTTTGAACTCTGCATCTGATAAGTTGGCTATCTCCATATTGCTTATTTCTTTCTCTGGAGTTTTGATTTGTTGTTTCCTTTGGGCCATATTGCTTTCTTTTGTCAATGTGGCAGTGTCCTTGTGTTTCTGTGTATTAAGTAGAGCTGCTTTCACTTCTTGTGTCAGTGCACCTATTATGTTGGAAGGGTTGGAGCATTAGGTATTTGCCAGGGTGGTGCAACCTGCTTCATTGCTTTGTGGCACTGTACGTAGGGGGTCAGAGAGGGAACAATGCCACTTTCAGCTTTTGTTCTGTTTCCAGTCAATTCCCCTACTTCCTATAAGTGACTGGGGCCCTTCTAGCTGCTACAGTGGTGCTGATTCCCAGAGTGAGTGGGTTAACATACATTCTAGGACCCTCTGGGCTCTTTAAATGGACTCTCCTAAAGACTGGCAGTTTCTTAAGCTATCCCAAGCTCCACTAGTTTTTACATTTAGATATTATAAGGCTTTATTTTCTGATACAGTAATCCTGGACTGAGCGGTCTGGTCTGGGTCTGGGATTGTTTGCTCCCCAGTTGTCCCTCCCAATTTTTATCCACTGCACGTGAATGTGGAACCACCCAGTCTGCTAGATGCTGCTGCTGCTCCCTCGCCACCACTGCTTAGTCATAGCCACCATGCCATGCCATACTGCATCCTCTCCACCTCTCCTACCCATCTGGATGGATGTTTCTTCTTTAAACTCTTAGTTTTCAGACTTCCATACAGTTTAATTATCTGGCAGCACTGGTTGTTTTTTTATTTTTAGATTAGTTGTTATCTTTTTCATGGTTGTGCAAGGAGGTGAAGTGAGTCTACCTATACCTCCCTCTTGGCCAGAAGTCCTCACTTGTTAGGTCATTTTAGTACATTATTAAAATATCATCCACACTTTATTGCTGCAACTGTCTCTCTGAGCAATTGATTGAGTTCACTCACTTTTGTCATTACTACATTACTTTCTGTCCTTGTTCTACCCAATCTTGTATATTTCATAAAGCTCTTATTTTCTCCACCATGTCCACATTTCTATGTAAAATAAAATCACCATTATGTATTAATTAATTATTTTTTTCTGTTTACAGATAGTCTTAACTCCAACTTTAAAAATCTTCTGATCAGAATAATAATGCTTATTTTATTATCATTTGAAAATAATGACTAATACTGTTTATGAATAAAAGTAATGAGTATTACCTGGAAATGTCAAGTATATTACTTGGGCAGATGAGCATTGCAAATAATCAGACAATTAATGATAAGGTAATTCAGTATCACTCAGAAAGTACATTAAAGAGAATCACAGACTTGGCATATTATTCAGAACTGCTTTACCAAAAAGAAACTTGACCAGGGATCTATTTCACAGATTACTACAGAAATTCTCTCTCTCTCTCTCTCTCTCTTTTAATCTCTGATGTCTGTCCATAAGGTATCCAGTCATGTAATATGAAAAATAGAGGCATTTATTGAAGAAGATGCAAGATACAAGAAACATGTACACAGGACAATGACACCTAGGTCCCCTTCAAGGGCACATTGGGACCTCACACAGTCTTCCTAATTGCTATCAGTTGCCCCTTAGTATTTTCCTGAATCGCATCAACAGTCTGAAATATCTTCCCTTTCAAAGGTGATTTTAGTTTTGGGAAAAGCGAGAAGTAACAGGGTGCCAAATTAGGGCTATAGGGGCCTGAGCCATCTGGGTGATTTGATGTTTTGCCAAAAACCTCTGTACAAGATACGAAGCATGAGTGAGTGTGTTGTCATAATGAAGCTGCCAATCACCAGTTGTGTATAGCTACAGCCTTCTGAATCATCCAAATAGTTTTCACAGAGGAATGTTCAAGCTTAACACAAAATTCAATGCAGATTCATTGCTCTTCACACTCAGTCATTTTGAATGTGACAGCCACACAATACACATGCTCACTCAATGGGATCTAGTGCCCCCACTGACCAGTACAGTGAAGTCATTATTGTTTACGTATACACATTCCAGTCCACTCTCCTGCCAGGAGACATCAATGTCATGTAAACTGTTCTTGTTATATTAAGAATGGCTGAACAGACCTCATGTATGTATGTGTGTATGTAATTTTAAATGATTCAAATAACACACTACCATATTGTTATGTTCAAAATAGTTACTAATTTGTGCAGAACTTCAAAAATATATGTAGATATGCTGCTCTTAAGAAGGTAGATCATACTTAAGTGTGGTTGGTGCATGATGACTTTTTAACAGTACAGAATAAGAGAGAAAATAAATTATGTTTATATATGGAGAAACCTCTGATGATGAAGGTCAACATCAACTATGATAAGTCATGTTGATAATATGTATTCTGTTTTTTAAATAGTTACCCAGGAATAGTTGTTTATTGATTTTAGAGAGAGAGGAAGAGAGGAGAGAGAGAGAGCAAGGTGGAAGAGAGTGAGAGAGAGAAACCAATGTGATTTTTTGACAAGGGATCACACCCTCATCCTTTTTTTGGTACAGGGTATAATGCACTCCAACCAACTGAGTAACCCAGCCAGGGCGATAATATGCATTCTTGATAAGATGTTATTGAGAATTGTTCTTAACCTTTCTGATCTTCCTCCCTAAATTCTATAACCCTGTTTTCATCATGAGAAAAACAAAGACCCATATCAGTTTATGGATATTCTACAAAATACCTCACTGATACTCAAACTGTCAAGGTCATCAACAACTTGGAAAGATAAAGAAATTGTCGTAACTAACAGGAGGCTGACCTTTTGCATCAGAGTTCTAGGGCTAAATATTGACTTGCATCTTCCTGGCTATTAGATCTTAAGCAAATAGTCAAACTTTCTGAGGTACTCAGTATTCTTCTATAACGTTGGAATGACAAGACCTAAACCAAAGTGTTCATATTCAGTGAAATAAGGTAGGTAGAAGACCTAGCAAATACCAGGAACGTTGGAGGCACTAAATAGATACAGATTCTCTTCTTTCATACACTTCAAGGGGCTTAATCCATTCTAAAATGCTAATGGGTGACATCACATCCCTCCCTGATAGTTAGTTATTATTATTTTACTCTTATTTTCCCTCATTAAAATAAAACATGAAAGATCTGTTATCTTCTTAGAGTTTGATTGTTTTTACAAAATTTTAAGGATACTGATTGATTGAGGTTTATGAATACAAGTTGTGGTTTTACAACCACAAGTATAAATGAAACAGTTGGATTTTACTAGGTTTTAAAAATGGCAAAAGTCATAATCACCTGGACTGTAGATAATCAGAATATTACCTATATTTTATGTAAAAACAAAAATTAGTTAAGGATTGCAAGTCCCTTAGGGATTTCACAAAATATTTATTTCTACCTATGTTTATTTTAGATAAGTTTGACCTGTTCAATTTCACTTCCCTTTAAGAATAAATACAAAATAATCACTAGTTTGAAAATGATCTCATATCACAGTTTCTCATAAACCATAAGATATCTACCATTTACTTTGTCCTGGAATAACATTTAAATAAAGTTATTTTATAATTTTAGCCTAGTGTTTTTTATATTTTGGAAGATGCTATTGATGTGAATCATAGATAATTTCTTTGTTTATTGTAATGTTACAAAGATATAGTGAATATTTATAATAATATAGTTTTTATGATTCTTCCCACAAAAGATTTTGCAGAGGAATATAAAAAAACAAACAACATAAAATATTTCTAACCAAATTTTCCCTTGTTTGTTGTTAACTTTAATTTTGTTTAGCCAAAAATATACACAAGTTGATATTCAATAATGCTAAATTGACTACAATTTTCCCTTCTCTTGAGGAATATGTTTCATTATCCATTTACACCCATCGTTTCTGAATAAAGAGGATTTTGTATTTTGGCAAAGATATGGAAAGCATGAAACTTCCCTAATGTAATTTCAGCTAATTAAAGACTCATTAAGAAAGAAATAGAAATGAGAATATGCCTGAGAACTTGCTTAAGTAATTTTAATTTTTAATCATTTTATTCTCTCACTAATTAAACAGTTTGATGGGTATCCATAGGCTATTTACCTAGTTTCCTGTATTTTATCTTACATTTTAATATGTGCTCACTAATCAAATCATATTAGATTCTGAAGATATTCTGTTTTTTTCCTATAATGTTTTGTTTCTAGTAAAATGTTTGCACAATTCATATACATTTACTATATAATTTTATATAATTTCTTTCACTTTCACAAAAAGGGAAATCTGAGGAACTGCAATATTCAAGGAACAGGTAAGATGGAAGAAGAGAAGCTAGTAAAAGGGGTTACAAAAAATAGTAAATGACAAAAAAGAACATTAGAAGGGAAAGGCAACATGACACAGTTAATAAAACATGGCCCGAAGTCTCAGACTTAGGTTTCTGTAGACTCTCTTACCACCTACAAGCTGTATGACCTTGACTGATTTACTCAGTTCTCTGAACCTTGGTTCCTCCACCTATTAAGAGGTTATGATACTATTTAACTTAAATAGTGAGGAGGAATAATAATGTCAAACAACATGCATTTATCACAGAGCCTGGCACGTTGTTGGAGCTGTCAACTACTTTTGGACTGCTCTTTAGTCAGCCACGGCTTTTCTCCAACCCGTGCTTGTCTGATCACCGTACATACTGCTTCCTTCCTATGTCTTGCAGTGTACTGCTGCAATATCAAACTCGGATTTCCATGTTCATGAGTTCATGTCTTTACTGCTTTTCTGCTTTTCTTTCGACACTTGTCCTGAATATTTCTGCTTGATGTGGATTTTCTTGAAATAGCCTAAAGTAATTTATTGTTTCATTTCTGGGTTTGTATAGACATTTATTTAAACCACTGAAATTTAATGTAATTTTCTGTTTGCACATGTGTCTCCCAGACAGATATCTTACTCATTTTTGTATCCTTGTTTCTATGTGGTATTCAAAGCCAATTCTCAATAAAGTTTGCTATTTTATAGTGAATTGAATATAGCTATCCCACTTCTACTTTGCATATTTAAGCATGCTCTCTTGTTTTGCCTATAAAATTAGACATGTGATGATTAATTCAATTCATTTTTTTTTAATTTTATTTATTTTTTTTTTAGAGAGGGGGAGGGAGGGAGGGAGAAAGATAGGAGAGAAATGTTGATGTGCGGCTGCCTGTCATATGCCCCCAACTGCAGACCTGGCCCATAACCCTGGTATGTGCCCTGAGTGGGAATCAAACCAGTGACCCTTTGGTTCGCAGGTCAGCACTTAACCCAGTGAGCCACGCCAGCTAGGGCAGAATGATTAACTCAATTTAAAATCTGTCTTTATACTTTCTTTACTGTTTATCCTTTAAAAGTTTTGAATGTGCTAGATGGGTGGCGAACTTTGTATACTGCTTGTCTTGTTTATGGTAAACAATTTGCCTTTCACCATAAACTCAAAGAGAAGATAATTTTTGGATGACCTCTGAATTTGTATATTTTTATGAGGAAACAGACTGTCATCATTTGAAATACATTAGAGGGGGTTTTATTAGGTGCCTTGGGGGCCTGATAGTAGTATTTAAACTCATTCATTTAGGTCAGCACACAATCATCGGAAATGCAGGTGGTATGAAAGTCAATAGCATTTGATGGGCTGCATAAAAGAACTAGCTTTGTCAACACTGAGATATTACAATAAAAAATAAGAATTCTTACCATGTAAGGTTTTTGGATTGTTAACTTCCTCTAAATCATATAAAGGAGGGTTAGCATTATATCAGTTTAGATAAAAGAAAGGAGAGTCCACCTTCCTCCCTCCTTTTCTTGGTATTCTTCTTCCATTAATAATTTAACAACAATTCCTTGAGACATTTACCTTTACATGAGTACAATAACTACAATAGTTGCCATTATGCTAAAACATGACAAAGTATTTCATTTATTCCTCATAATACCCTTGAAAATACCAGTTAAGTTTTATTTGCCATAAGAGAAAATCTGACTTTTAGCAATATCCATGTTCCACAGAACTAATAGGTAATTAATTAAGTGGATGTCTGAACCACAGTCTCTCTGTTAAAAAGCACATAATACAAACCTTATACACATTTTAGTTTATACAAATTTTCTATGCATTGTTTCATTTTACTCATAAGGATGGTGTTATATTTCTCAAGATTTTTGTTTGTAGGGAAGTGCACAGATGGGAAAGTCATGGTGATAAGCAGAATATGATTTTCACAAATATTCTATTTATGGTGCCCATATGGCTAATAATAGAAAATGGAATTCTATAGGTACATGGGAATTTATTTAATCAGGAATGCTCCTCTGAGGGCTTGGCCAGGTAGCTCAATTGGTTAGAATGTCATCTAGATAATCCATGGTTGCCGGTTTATTTCCCCATTGGGGCACCACAAGAATCAACCAAGAATGCATAAATAAGTGGGATTAGAGATTATCTCTCTCTCCCCCCTTTTCTTTCTCTTTCTAGAATCAATACATAGTTTTTTAAAAGATTTTATTTATTTTTAGAGAGAGAGGAAGGAAAGGAGAAAGAGAGGGAGAGAAACATCAATGTGTGGTTGCCTCTCAAGTGCCCACTACTGGGTACCTCGCCCATAACCCAAGCATGTGCTCTGACTGGGAATCGAACCAGCAACCCTTTGATTCACAGGCCCATGCTCAATCCACTGAGCTATGCCAGCCAGGGCCATACTTTTTAAAAAAAAAATTCTAAAACAATGCTTCTGTGATATCAGAAATAAACAATTTAGGGCTAAATGCCCTTATAACTAACTGCTTTCCAAAGTTTACTATATATAATATCTTCCAAATTTAACATTAAAATAAACTGAGACACAACATTACAGCTTTATTTTTTGTATTATAAAATGAAGATAATTTTACTGTCCTTCCAATTTCACATGATTGCTCTGAGAATCAATTTCAATACTGCAGGTAAAAGTATATTATAAACTACATAATGTTTTAAATGTCTTAGAAGGAGCATGTGTGATGCAATCAGATATCTCAGCTCTTTTGTGGCAGCACCAAAATATAACTCCAAGACTTTTCATTCCCATTCATTATTTTGCTAATTTTGCAAGTAGTTTTTGAGTACCCAAAAGTGTTTCTATGACATACTAAGTTCTGGAAATTTGATTTACAAAAGTGACAAAAAGATGGAAACAAATAGATGGATTTGTGTTACATTTTAGAGTTAAAATAACAGAGTCATTTATTTTAGTATTTCCAAGTATCCATGCTGTTTTTTGATTAGCAGAAGAGTCAAACTTGAATGTCAGATTTTATTTTTAAATTGGTATTCTATGTGTTCTCAATAGGTTATACACATGAAAATTACTTTATCTTCCATATTATAGAAGAAACTAAATAAACCTGGAGATTTAGAAATTATTTTAAGTCTTAAACTATAATGACTTTATAATAAATGGAATACTATATCAGCAGAAAGAAAGAAGAATGGATGGAAAGAAGACAGCATGGATGGAACTGGAGAGAAATTATGTTAAGTGAAATAAAGACAAATACCATATGATCTCACCTATAAGTGGAACCTAATGAACAAAACAAACAAATGAGCAAAAATAGAACTAGAAGCTTGGAAATAAAGAACAAACTGACAATGAGTGAAGGGGAGAGGAGATAATGGGAACAAGGAGAAAGGGCAAGCAAAGGAACACAAATAGAGAATTTATGGGCATGGACAATGAGGGAGATTGGCTGTGGGAGTAGGGCATTGGGGTAGGAGAGAGCAATGGGGAGAAAGGCAGGACAGCTGTAACTGAACATGAATAACTTTTTTAAAAAGCAAAGAAAAACATTATTTATTTTGGTTGGAGTTAGCTATTAAATGATTTTTTAGATGAGATAATTGAATTAAAATTATTCTTTCATTTTCCAAAATAAATAAATGAGCTAAAATAAAAACAATAATAATATAAAAAGATTTTTAAATTTATCATTTAAAAACTAACCATAAACAATTTCATGAAACTTTTAATGTGAGTTTAAGAGTTATTGTTTTTTTATTAAAGTCTATGTTTTATCATTAAAATTATACTTACTTGTACATACTTCAATACTGCATCAGTTTTTCAGGAAAACTGATATAAAAATAATTTAGATATCTGAAAATATAGCCAGTGAGTATTTTTTAAGTATCTTTTCTTAAATCCTCATCCTAGGATATGTTTATTGATTTTAGAAAGGAATGGAGAGAGAGAGAGAGAAACTAATGTGGCATAGAAACATTGTTTGCCTCCCATTTGTGCCCAAGCTGGAGCTAGAACCTTCAACCCAGGTATGTGCCCTGACCAAGGATGGAATCCACAACACTTTGGTATATGGAGTGACACTCCAGCCACCAGAGCCACCTGTCCAGGGAAATGAGTTAGTCTTAAATCTTAGTGGCAATTATTTCACTTTATTTAAAACACACAAATTAATAACTCAGGAAAAAGAACCTTGGAAACACTGAATTAATACCACAAAAGACCTATATTTAAATTACTCATACCAGATAAACTAAATATATAAAGCAAATATTAACAAATCAAAGGGAAAAATAGACAAAAATACAAAATAGTAGAGAATTTCAATGCCCCAATTTCAAAAATGGATAGATAATCTAGTCAGAAAAACAATAAGGAAACATTGGACTTAAAATACGTGTCAGATCTATATGGAAATTAACATGATGGAAGATACAGACTTTGACATTCAACAGCAGCAGAATACACACTCTTGTCAAGATCACATGAAGAGTTCTCCAGGAGAGATCATATGTTAGACCACAAGCAAGTCATCATAAATTTTACTATTGCAATCATATTAAGCATCTTTTCTACCACAGTAGAATGAAACTAGAAATCAGTTTCAAGAAGAAATATAGAAAATGCACAAGTACACGAGAATACTCAACATGGTCCTGAACAACCAATGAGCCAAAGAAGGAATCTAAAGAGAAATTTAAAAATAGTATCTTAAAACAAATAAAAATAGAAATACTACATATTAACATGTATGGGCTGCAGAAAAACCAGTCCTAAAAGGGAATTTTATAGCATAAACATCTACATTAAAAAATCTAAAATAACCTAACTTTACACCTCAACAAACTAGAAAAGGAACAAACTAAGACCAAAATTTGAAGAAAGAAGGAAATATTGAAGATGAGAGCAGATTAAATAAAATAGAGACTAAAAAGAAAATAAAAAGAGCAATAAATCTAATGGCTGTTTTTTAAAAGCATAAAATAGATAAACCTGTATATAGACTTACCAAGATAAAAAGAGGGTTCTAATAAATATAATTAGAAATAAAAGATGAGACATTAAAAATGATACCACACAAATTTTTAAAAATCATGAGATACTATAAATAGTTATATGTAACTAAATAGAAAAACTTAGAAAAAAATGGATTAAATTCTTAGAAATATATGACCTGCCAAGAAAAAATCATGAAGAAATAAAATCTCTGAACAGACCATCTACTAGTGAAGAGATTGATCAGTAATCAGAAATTTTCAAAGAAAAGTCACCAGTTAATATTACTGAACATTTAAACAATAATTAATGTTAATGCTTCTAAAACTATTGTAAAACTATATATATAAGGTAGAAACAATTCTGAAATCCTTTTATGAAGAAAAAGTTACTTTGAAACTAAAGTCAGACAAAGACACAGTAAGAAGAATATATAGGTCAATATCTCAGATCAGCATAGATGCAAGAATCCTCAACAAAATATTAACAAACTAAAATGAACTACACTTTAAAAAGATCATACACAATGATCAAGTGGGATTTATTGTAGTTTTACAAAGATGGCTTAACATGTGAAAATCAACAAATGTAATATACCATGTTAACAAAATGAGAATAAAACTATATAATTTAAATAGATGCAGAAAAGCAAGGATGACAAATTTCAACATCCTTTTATGTAAAAAAAAAAAAAAAACCTTAACAAAGTGGGTTATAGAGGAAATATATCTAAACATAATAAAAACCGCTTATGGTCCTGGCTGGTATGGCTCAGTTGGTTGGAGTATTGTCTTGTGAAGTGAAAGGTTGTGGGTTCAATTCCCAGTCAGGGCACATGACTGGGTTGTGGGTTTGGTCCCCAGTCAGGGCATGTACAAGAAAGAACTGATTGATGTTTCTGTCTCACATCAATATTTATCACTCTCTCTCTCTCTTCCCCTCTCTCTAAAAATCAATAAGCATGTCCTCAAACAAGGAGAATGAATGAATGAATGAATGGCAAGTAAATAAAACATATGACAAGCCCACAGCTAACATTTTACTCAGTGGTGAGTGCTGAAAGCTTTTCCTCTAAAATCACGAGCCAGTCAAGGGTGCCCACACTTTGTCCATTTTATTAAAGACAGTACAGAAAGTCTTAGCCAAAACAATTAGGCATGCAAAAAGGAATAAAAGGCATCCAAGTTGCAAAGAAAGAAGTAAAACTAACTATTTGCAAAGTACATGAGATTATACACAGAAAAATTTAAGACCACAAAAAATCTTTTAAAGCTAATAAACACAGTGAATTTGCAGAATACAACTTTGCAGAATACAAAGTTGCAGAAAGCAACATAAGAAAATCAGTTTCGTTTTATACACTGACAATGAAGTATCACAAAGAGTAATTAAGAAAATAATCCCACTTATAATTATACCAAGAATAAAATGCATAGGAATAATTTAAACCATGTAGTGAAAGGACCTATACATTAAAAACTATAAGACATTGATGGAAAAACTTGCAAGAACACAAATAACTGGAAAAGTATTCTGTGCTAATGAATTGGAAAAAATAATATTGTTAAAATGTTCATACTTCCCAAAGCACTCTATATTCCATGTAAGCTGTATCAACATTTCAATAATATTTTTCACAGACATAGAATAAACAACTCTAAAATTTGTATAAAACATAAAAGACCCAAAATAGCCAAAGTGATCTTAAGAACAAATGGTTCTTAATTTCAAACTATATTACAAAGCTATAGTAATTAAAACAGTATGTTATTGGTATAAGAACAAAACACATAGGTCAATGGAACAGAATAGAAAGCACAGCAAAAAATCCTCACATATATGCTCAATTAATTTTTTGACAAAAACTAGGCAATGATATATAATGGGCAAAGGAAGTACTCATCAATAAATGGTGTAGGAAAAATTGAAAACCCAAATACAAAAAATGAACATGGCCCTGGCTGGTGTGGCTCAGTGGATAGAACCCCACCTTACAAATCAAAAAGTCATTGGTTTGATTCCTGGTCAGGGCAGATGCCTAGGTTGCTGACTAGGTCACCTGTTGGGGGTGTGGGAGAAGCAACAGGTCAATGTATCACTCACACATAGATGTTTCTTTTCCTGTCTTCCCATCTCTCCAAAAATTAATAAATCAAATCTAAAAAAAAAAAGAACCTGAACCACTATCTTACACCATATGCAAAAACTATTTCAAAGTGGATTAAAAACTTGAGTGTAAGACCATAAGTAGTAAGCTCCTTGACATGGGTCTCAGCAGTGATTTGTTTGGATTTGACACCATAGGCAAAGATAATAAAAGCAAAAAAAAAAAAAAAGTGAACTACATTGACTTAAGAATCTTCTGCACTATAAAGGAAACCATTGACAGAATGAAAAGGAAACTCACCAAACGGGAGAAAGTATTTGAAAACAGGGTGGGACATAAGTAGGTTTATAGTTGTGAGTATGCGAAACACAGAGTTATATTTGTATTATTTTTATAAGTTACTGTATTATATTCCATACAGACATCTGTAAACCTACTTTTGCCCACCATGCGTAGCTGATAAACAGTTAATATATGGATATATAAAATATATAAATAACTCATACAACTCAATAGCAAGTAAAAGTGCAATTGAAAAATAGGCAAATAGCCCTGGCTGGTGTAGCTCAGTGGATTGAGCATGGGCTGAGAACCAAAGTGTCACAGGTTTGATTCCCAGTCAGGATACATTCCTGGGTTGGAGGCCATGACCCCCAGCAACCGCATATTGATGTTTCTCTCTCTCTCTTTCTCTCTCCCTTTCCTCTCTAGAAATAAATAAATAAAATCTGTTTTTTTAAAAAAAGAAAAATAGGCAAATGGTGTAAACATACAGTTTTCCAAAGAAGATGTACCAATAGCCAATAGAAACATGAAAAGATACTCAATATCACTAATCATCTGAGAAATTCCAATCAAAACCACAATAAGAATAGCTATTAATAAAAAAAAATAAGGAATAATAAGTGTTGACAAAGATGTGGAGAAAAGAGAGCCCTTGTGTACCCTTGGGAAATTGGTACACCTACTATGGAAAATAGTGTACAGTTTTCTCAAGAACTATCATGTGATCTAGTGCTCACATTTCTGGGTATACATCTGAAGGAAATGAAATCATTGTCTGGAAGAGATACCTGCACTCTCACATTCATCGTAATGTTATTTACAGTAGCCAAGATATGGAAACAATCTAAGTGTCTGTCATGGGGTGAATGGGTCACAAATGTGTGAAATGTATTCGGTGGAATATTAGTCAGTCTCAGATAGGAAGTTAATCTTGTCATTTGCAACAGCACAACTGAACCTGAGGGCTAAGTAAAATAGCCATGAAAGAAAGACAAATACTGCATGGCTTCATATATATGTGGCATATAATCAAACAACAACACAGAGGTCAAAGCTAAAGAAACAGGAAGTAGAAAAGCAGTTGATGGGGGCAGGGGGTGGGCTGAGGTTGGGGGAGGGGTGGGAAATACAGAGAGAGAGGTAAAAAGATAACATATTTCTGTTATAAGATAAATTATGTATAAGCATTTAATGTACAACATAAAGATTATAGTTGATAACACTATTTGTATAATTGAAATGTGCTAAGAGTAAAACTTAAGTATTCTCAAAAAATGGTAAATATGTGAGGTGGCAAGTGTTAATTAATTCAGGGGAATCCTTTTACGCTGTATATGTATATCATATACTTCACAGTGTGTATCTATATGTATATATATATATATATAGAATCATCATGTTGTATACTTTAAATATCATACAATTTTGTCAATTATACATCAATAAAGCTGAAAATGTGTAGGCAAATAGATTAAAAATTCTAAACCTGACACAATATGGTGAGAAACTGAAATAAGACATTTATTTTAATCTAATGGGTAAAAACAATATTTAAATATATATTATACATGTCATGAACTATTCATAAGTAACTGATATAATTGTTTTAAAATAAATTACTCTTTTCCTATATATAACATGTATGTTTTTCTTTTAAAAGAAAAGGTTCTACTTCCTTTTTCTATTTGTTGGCAAGGATTTTGTTATTTAACTGTCACATTATTCAACAATATTTAATAGACATTTACTATGTCAGGCACTGTGCTATGTGTTCCTACCACTTACATAATTAAGGCATGCTTTAGCATCTGATATTATGTATGGGACAGTCTCAGAGTTAAGAATTTTGATAACTACCTTAAAATTAAATTTTAACTTGAATCCAAAAGTAATCAAACTTTCAGATTCGATTAAAGGAAAGGCTCATTCTGGTTAATGTGATTTTTATTAATTAAGAAATCATTAAGGAATAACTAAATGAAATCCTGTACCATAACATTCCAAATTGACTTAAATCTCTAATCATGTTCAGTTTCTACCGCTTCAGGCAAATTCCAGGTTTTGATTTACATCTGCCTGTTTTTTTGACATTTCATATCTCATTAGCCATTCTGCTACTTTCTCTCCAAAAGTTATTATGCCAAATCTAAAATAAATATATCATAATTTCATTTGTATGTTTAATTGTGTGTGTGTGTGTATATATATGAGAGACAGAGAGATGCAGAATTACATTAAGGGAATGTCTATACTAGACTGTTTCCAATCTATAACAACAATAACAAAAAAATCATAATTTTTCTTTAATCAGTTCTGTGCTTTATCTCCAAGGTTGAAGTTATAGAACTCAATAATTCAGAATGGGTTACTATTGAATTATTATGTGAACTTTATTGTATTGTATTGTATACATTATTGTATACAATTTTCAGGTAAGATTTTTCTTGAAGGTAGTGGCTACTTCTACTCTATCCCATTGAGAGAATTAACCTGGTGCAGAAGATAAGAACTGGAGAGGTAGGTCTTAAACTGGATTAAGGATAAATGTTTCATTGCTTTGTGAGTTTCAAGAGATTTGGACTACATTCAGCTGTAAATCATACCCAGAGCACTTCATTTGGTGGTGGTGGTAGTGGTGGTGGTATGTGTGTGTGTGAGAGATGAAGGTAGAATGAGAGGTAAACCTGTTTCTACCATAGAAAATTGTTGAGAACTAGGCAAGTTTTTGTTTACAAGTGATTCTAACTGCAAATTTAGACCTAGGCACTATGAACAAAGTTGCTTCTTATACCAATGATGGTAGAAGTTTTATGTTACTTTTTCACCCATTCAGAGCTTTCCATTTAAAGGGAGAGAAGAGGGAATTTCAGGGGGGAATGGGTAGGGTTTACAGGAACAAATTTAAAGGACACATGGACAAAAACTAGGGGTGGGGGGTAATGGGAGGGAAGTAGGGAGGGTTGGGTGAGTGGGCTGGAATGGGAGTAAAAGGGAGAAAGGTGTACTTGAACAATGATTAAAATAAAATAAAAACACACACACACAAAAACACTAATGCTAATTTCATGTTTAACAAAGTATTAAAGCCAGGCTTTACTCATAAAAAAAATAAAAAATAAATAAATAAATAAAGTGGCAGTAGCTTCCATGTTGGTCTCATTATAAGCAGAAATCTGATTTCAATGGGCTTATCTTACTGATAAGGAGTAATCAATTCACATTTATTGTTTGTCTATTAACATTCTGGGAAATGAATGTACATATGTGAACTAAATTGACATCATACCTACTCTCATATAGCTTATGAGTAGCTTACAAGTGTAAGTAGAAAACAGAAGGAGTTACAAGTGTGTAAGAGAAAACAGAAGCTGTGAAATCATCTTTCAGAGGACTGAGGAGTGAAGGAAGGTTTCTCTAAGGCTCTTTAGGTAGGGATGTGAAAGATAGTCAGGAGTTCGGAGGGTGAAGCAAGTGCTCTCAATCATACCAGCGCGTTAGAATCACCTGAGACATTTTTGTTTTGTTTTGTTTTGTTTGTTTTTAATCCTAATACATGGGCCTCACCCCCAGACATTGTTTAATCTATCTTAGGTACGCCTTGACGAAGATTCCTTTTTTCAATTTTCTAGTTAATGTTTTTAATTCATAAATTATTTCCCTGTATTTTAGGAATGTCCTATCTTTTGATTGAGATTTTTAAAAGTCCCTTCAGTGATTCCAAAGTGCAACTAAGGTTAAGAACCAATTACAGTCACAGGAAGTGACAACAGCATGGAAAGGACTAGAACTGAAAATAGCCGACCTGTGTATCTCAAACTATTTCAGCATGAGGACATGGGGAAGATTGGTGGAAGTGCAGAAGATGGAGCTGGAGGGTCTTTGGCAAGTAGTGGCAGCTACGTAGCTGGATCATAGGAGGCCCAGAACGAAAACAAGACAGAACCTTAGGTTAGGTGGGGAAGGGGTGTTTTACAGATGGGATGACTGACCACCTTATGAAGAACATATGTCAGGTTGATACCTAAACAGATTCTAGCCAGTTAGTACTACCTTTCTGTTGATTCTACACTATTGCTGATAACAAATAGCTTGAAGTCCATTTAAAAGTTCAAGTATAGCTACTGGAAATGGTATATAATAATGAGAGATTTACACTTTTTTATTTATTTAACCCCAGGTTATTAGGAACTAAATTATTGTCTCTCCAGTGTAGTCACAAAGTATTTCTTGCAAAAATAAAGGCATGTATTGATAATATAAAATACAGTGAAACGTGTTCCTAACTGGAGAATAGTAAAAACTCCGAGAATAGAATTTTTAAGGAACTACAATGTTGAATAGTTTTGACATTTTCTTATGATTTATAATTTTCACAAAGTAAACATTCTATAGAAAATAAGCATCTATTATTTATTCTCCCTGCTGTTCACAGCTTAGATGAGGAGAGGATATGTGGCTAGGAAGAACAGATACAGACTGGAGGAGAATATATGGCTAGCTTATAGCCACATATATGGACACAATATTTATTGTTAATTAAAATTTCAACAGAATGAACAACACAGGTTAAATAAATTAAATCTTCCCTAGAAACAGCACCAGAAATATGGGGGGGGGACATAAACACAGACAAAAGAATTTCAATAAATGTTATTTTTTTAGTGGCAGTAACTTGGAGAGAAATGGCTTAGAATTGCTTACCCAGCATCTGTTTCCCACTGTCTGGCTTGTACTAAGTACTAAGAATTTTCTTCAATTTCTCTCATTTTCCCACATTCCCAATTGCCTCAGGGGAAAGTGATATTACCCAAGTTCCAGAGTTGGGCACTGCTTTACTGAAGGCCAATAAATGAGATATTATCCACTTTGCCACAAAGTTTGGTTTAGAAAAAAAGGCCCTGAGTCATTAATATATTCCATTAATCCTTGTCATCAGAGATATGTTCAGGAGCAGCCACGTGACTTTCAAGGGAATTGTGCTGAAGATTCCAAGTCATGAAGTTTCTCAAAAGTCATTTAAAACAACTACACTGGAGATATTCTTGCTGCCTCCATGTTTGCAGAGCTTAAAATTGCTGTGGCCACTTTGAAAACATGAGGAAGCCTGTGTAAAGATGAAACTGACCTTGTAGGATGTAAAACAGAGATCTCTCATGACATCCCAGAAATAAAGCTCTTTTTAACTGCCAAGCTTCCAATTATATGAGCTGATAGGTCCTCTTCATTGCCTAAGGGATTTTACTTAGTTTGCCTGCTACTTTCAACAAAAAAGAGCCTAAATTGATATCCAAGAAATCAAAGACAAAATAGAGTTCATTATTAGCACCCCTTTTCTTCCAAATAATCTCTCTACTATGTCATGCCCTATAGATAGACTACTTTTCCACGCAATCTTGTCAAAACTCAATTCCTCGCCAAGCCATTTAGTATGTTTTTCTCCTTTGCTAATACATTTACTATAAAATTATTGGTTTATGGATAAAATGTAACACCTAGTATTTCCTCTCAGTCCAAGTCACAAGTTTTAGGTGTGGCCTGACCCAATAGAGATTACACACACTACTTTGGGGAGGCTTTATAATTCAAAATGTGTTATTCTTCTTTTCATAGAGTTTACCTTAAAAACAATCCTCAGATGCTCAACAAGAAAATTTTCTTATTTGCCAAATAATAAACATTTTAATTGAGACAGCCATTTATTCTTTTAACTAATAAACTGACATTTTATTATATATTTTTAAAACACAAATATACAGTAAAGGGAAGGGCTACACACTATGTTTGAATCAGGTTTCTTTGTTTAAGACAATTAAAATATTCCAATAAACACTTACTAGACTCAGAGCTCTATCATGGGAAACTGGAATAAAAACACTTTCCATGATGCTTTTAGTTTATGAAATTTGGGTACAAATCTTCACAATACCATGGACCAGTTTTTATCAATGCTCAAATCTGTCTGGAATACATCCTCACTTTTCTGTTGTCTTGAACCCTTGGTTGTAGGTTGAAATTCACAGATTCATTCCCATTTTGGCAATCAAATATCAATCAGATTTAATAAAGCATTTTGGAAAATTCCAGAGTGTTTGCAAAATTATTATTATGTTAAAGGGAATTCATTTGTATTTTTACATCTTGAACTGGTTTGCCCAGATTGTTAAAAAATGAAAGATGCCACCCGGGATGCGTTATTTACAGGACTTGTGAAGGCAGAAAACAGGCTGGAAGTGCTGCATTTGCATTAAAGCACAGCTTTACTGCCACACAGACAGTGCCTCTCTTGAAATGGAAAATTTTAATAAATCTAGCACTTTATAGCTTTGCTTTGTAAAAAGCTTTTTGAGGGGAGCTGGGATCATTTTCCCTTGATGGGACAGCACTATCTTTGTGCAGCTACAGCAAATGGAAGAAAGACTAGGGAATCAGCAATGCACTAGGAATGTTTCAGAGTGATGTTTTATATCACGCTTGGAATTTGGATGAAAACCTCCTGTCTTTTTAATACTCTTTCTTGGAGATTGAACTTCAAATTCCTCTTTTATGTGAAGAGTTCAGATGCATCAGCCACGGCAGTGCCACACCCAGCAGTCTTGACATCTGCAGGGGCCTTCTGTATCTCTGATGGATTCCATCCCACTGTTGGAAATATGTCATAATCATCAGATGATCCCCCATGTGGAAAAGCTCTGGGTAAAGCAGCTTCTGCCTTGTTAAGACAAGCATTCCAACTACTGTACTGTATATTACAAATAACAGCAGCAGTGAAAAATAACAAAACTATTTGAAGTAAATTATAAGTACTCCTGCCTAGTAAAATAGAAATGTATTACATAGACTTATGTCAAACAACCACCACCATAACAAAGCTTTTCAAACTAGACATATGTGGATTTGAAGAATACTGATGGCAGATAGTAATTCCATTGAATAGTCTTTTTTGCTATCTATGGTATTATTGTTCATACATATGGTAAATTCAGTCAGAAACATCTGGCCAAAAAAAAAAAACAACCTCACAACAACTTAACTAGGGATAAATGGCAGTCTGTGTCTCAAAATTTTCCAATTAGTAAATAAAAAACCAATTTCTAAAATATTTTGTACTTCATTGCTTTTCTTTTCAGCATATAAGCACAGACATATGGGACCAATCTCTCAGAAAAGCAGAGAAACTAGTTACTTATCCATTTTTTCAGGTCATTTGATTCCTATTGCTTTGAAGGATTTAAATATTCACATATAAAAAGACTAATGATAAAAATGATGACTTCATTTTCATAAAAATATTTGGAATGAAATAAAAGTTATTTACAGACGCAAGTGAGATATACTTCACCTGGTTCCTGTGATTTAAGAATGGAATGTGAATTACTGAATCCTGTTAAAGCTGGAAACATTTAAGAACAATAAAAATATCAACAGTAAAACAGTATTAGTTCTATTCACCTGTCTCTGATTGTCTCATGAGCATCATGAATTAATTAGCTAATGTCAAGTCTCTCGTTATTCATAACATCATCCAAGAGAAGGCAAGTGAATGTGGAGGAAAAGAGTAATTAATCTAAAAGCAAATACAGATATCTGTTATCTTTTGTCACAAAATAAAAGACAGGAAATAAGAGTTATTGTAACTGCATATCATAAATTAGGGCCTGCCAAACTTATCATAGAGTGGTGGTTTTTAACTTTCTTTATTCTTCTTTTATTTTTCTAACAACAAAAGTCTTCATAATTATGTTTTCTCTTTCCTTTGCATCTTCATCTATCTGTGCCTTCCCATGAGCTAGAAATGAGCAGATTTCTGTCTAGGCAGTGTAATGTTTTGTTTTGTTTTTCTGTCTAAATCACCCCCATTAACTTTCAGAAAAGTTAGCAAACTATTTTATTGTTCAAATTTTAGGTTAAGTGGTAATTTCTTTGGGAAGACGAAAACAATCTCACCCCTCCCAGCACCTGGTGATCTTGTTAATCCTGTTTCCATAAAATCTTATGTTATGATAGTACTTGCTATGTTGATCAAATTTTTCTTTAACCTACCTATATACATATAGGGCTCTTCAAATTAGCAGTTGTCAGTATGAGCACAATATTGGTATCAACTGAAGGTCTTTAAAAACTATTCAAATACATGAATCCTACTGCTAGCAGGGGTGGGTATCCAACATTTTGGCATCTCTGGGCCACACACTGGAAGCAGAGTTGATTTGGGCCGCATATTAAATACATGAAGACTAATGAAAACTGAGGAGCAAAAATTAAGGTTTAAAATAAATTTATTATTTTGTGTTGCGTTTCATTCATAGCCATCCAGGGCCACAGGCAGCCTATGGGCTGTGGGTGAGACACCCCTATAGAGGTTTCAGTCAATTTGGTCTGGGGTGGGATTCCAGTTTTAGCATATTTCAAACACTTTAGATGTTTCTAATATTTAACTAGATTTGAAAACCACTGTACCTGATAGTAAATTAAAAATAATCATAGTCCTCATTGTAATCTGTGTCTAAAACATGTTTGATTCAAGTGGTATTATACTTTGCAATAGTATTTGAATGAACAGACTTGAAGACTATTCTCATTTGAATAATAATAGAAATAGTATGGTCACTGTATATTTTTAAAGGGATCTGTAGATTACAAAACTAATTCCTGCAGGCTCATTTCCTTGTGAATATTTTGGATAGAGCAGGTACTTTAAATAAAGCTATGGACAAATAGCAAGATATTGCTTTCATGCTGAGATGTATTGATATTCCCTATAAAAAAACTAAAAAAGTTTATTAACTTCTTTGTAACAGATAAAAGTCAAACATTCCTTCAAATTATCATCTTGGCCATCAATTTCTTTTCAATATCAGCCCTGTATCATTTTAACTACATACATACATTGTGTGTGTTTTATATACTATTTATATATGTACATACTATACTTTTTTTAATATTTCCATATGTTTTTGAGGCAAGGTAATTGTTATCAGTTTTTGAAGAATTTCAAAATAAATTTTACTCAGAGCTACTAATATGAACATAGCTGGTAGTGTTTCCTCTAAGTCAGATATAACAGTCATTAATATCTGTTTTCATGTCATATTGATTATATCCTACACAGTCTCCCCTGGCACTTGAACTAAAATAGTAATTTGATTTGACATCTCTATTGAGACAGTTATTGAACCAGAAATCAATTATCCACTGCTAACTACATAAATATCTTCTACTCCTCTACCATCTACCATTACTACCTACCTTTACCACAGATTCTTTTCATTTTTAAATTTTCAATTAGAGATAATATTTCAGACATTGGAGGACTTGTGGCACAATCTTAAATTCATTATACTTACCTATATGATTTATTAATTTATGTAATAATTATTTAGGTATCTAACAGATGCCACACTTCATTTTTGGTACTGGGGACACAATTAAAAACAAATAAATTAAATATCTTGCTATTAGGAAGGTATCTTCCTATTCAGGGAAGGTAGAAAGAGGCATATAGTAAATAATAAATTAGCAAAATGTTGTCAGGAGACCACAGTACTAAAAGAAAATTAAATAGGCAATGAGAAGAGGGCTGAGTGCTATTTTATTTATGTATCTTATTGGATATCATGTGCTATAAAAATATAAAACTATAGATTTATAAAGCCATTAATGTCAAACAGTTGTCATTCATAGTGTGGGCTCTTATCTTCTTTTATTAATTAATTTGTTTATCCACTTTTATACATTTTCCCTATTGCCATTTTTTCTTTTACCTAAAAACTACTATTCCAATGTACTGAGTGTATATCATACCATTTGTATGTATTCTTATTAACCATTTTTGATAAGATGAATTAATTGTAGTGAAACTATAGATCTCATTGTATTTTTCACTTTTTTTACTCAATGCTATGCTTTTCCACAAGTACATCTAGTCAATTTGTTATACCTTTGGCACCTCATATGAGAGAGTAAATTTACCACATTCACTCATCCATTCTAGGGGTGGTACTCACTATGAGACAGTCAGCCAAAAGTCTTCAGAAAAGGTGATACATTATACATTTAAAGTGCATGCAAAAATATGTTTTTTCTATTATTATTCTTTGAATCATAGATTCACAAGACAAGAATTAAATTATAATATTATCTAGTATAACGGATGTGAATAGAACACTTGAACACTTTAATAATATTGACTGGGAGAT
This sequence comes from Phyllostomus discolor, assembly GCF_004126475.2. Taxonomy (NCBI): domain Eukaryota; kingdom Metazoa; phylum Chordata; class Mammalia; order Chiroptera; family Phyllostomidae; genus Phyllostomus; species Phyllostomus discolor. Next base: position 99,615,333 of record NC_040908.2, on the reverse strand, counting down.
AGCCCAAGGCAAAGTTGGACAATTATGACTACTAAAAAGTTTTTTTTTATTATTATTAGAAGAATAACTCTAGTGAAAAGTGAAAATGGAAAGGATGACTAGCAAAGGAGTGTCTAAGTACAGACGCTACCATGAAATAGCTTTAAAAAATAGAAATGTGTTAATTAGGAAGTTCAATTGGAAACATAACCCAGAGTGAAAATAACAGTATGTGAAGTCCATTGGTCCCATTATTTTAAGAGTAGGGCTCCCACAAAGTTAAAGGGTGAAGTAACAGAAAATTATGTAATCTATAAAGCCAAAGAGAAGTTAGAAGTAATTATTTTTCTTCTTGGATTTGTATTCGGAAAATATTACATTATGATGTTGCAGGTGACATAGTCTAAAACCCTTTTTATACTACATCAGGAATGTGCTGTCTTGCATTATGTACAACCTGTGAAAGAAGTGGGGTTCTTTTCATCATAAGTGTTTTCAAGAACAAATGGAAATGTAACTTACAGGGATAAAGCATTCAAGTTGTGTTGCAAAGAGTAAAAATTATTTCTTTGAAGAAACTAGTTTCCAATATCTGGCCTGAAAAAAGAAAAATTGCCGAGTCCACTCGGCACAGAACTGTTCTACACTTGGGGTTCCCATATTGTCTTCTGTAAGCAGTAAAGACAGAACTTCTTGGCACTTCCTGGGGTGGGAAAATTTTATAGCACTTTGGTTGTCACTACTGTGCATTCTCATATTTGCAAATGGAGGCTGTAGAGTAACTGAGGTTATGGCATGCCAATGTCAGGGACTGGCTTATGGAAAGCCTAACTGATGAAGATTAATAAGTCTGTTATTCAAAGTGGGGCCTTAAGATTTTAGAATAAGTTGAGAACAAAGGAAGAAAATTGGGAGTTGCTAAGAAAGGAATATAAAGTGATATGAACAAAATTTTAAAAATTCTGAATCTTTGACAAAGATAAACAACAATTAACAGAAAACAGTCAGGATATAAACATTTCCACAGAATATCATCAGTAACAAGAAAAGGCATTTTGTGACATGGTAAAATTAAGAAAAAAACAAGACCAATTTTAAGCATGTTAGAATGTAAGGAAAAGACAAGGACACTATACTACTGCACAAATGAATCCTTGCTCACACTAAATATGAGTGAAGACTGCTTTTTTGTTTTTACGGTGACAACTCTAGCCCTACTTTGTTTACCTGTCCTAGACAAAAACCAGACAAACACGTTTTAGATACCCATCATCAAATTGTCCTGCTTCATGACAGAACCTAATCCAAAAAAGATCCCTCATTTTCTCAAGTCCTTTCTAAGTCATTCAGCAAGAGCCCACACCCTATATCAAGCCCATCCTAACTCCTTAGTAAGACACCTCATGGTTAAATGTGGTGTCTCCCTCATTGCAATACAGCGGTAAATCTCACTTTATTTAATACTAGCTAAGCTTTGCAGAATAAGCTGTGTGTATATCATGAAAAATAAGAAGGATTTTTAAGTGTTGGCAGTCTCTGATAGGATATGGAAATGTAAGAATTAATTACAAGAATTGAAGTGTTATTTTTGGAATGTTGTTTAGAGAAAGGGGTGTCATTATCACCTCAGTGTCTACATTCCTTTCTCCTTTGTACTCACATTGGGGCCCTTGGGTAAATGAAATGGTTGGAATAACTTGGAGGAACCATAATGCCAACAGAACGCGTACTGTGCTGGAAATTACTTCTTGATATCTGGTTTGTGTAAAGGACTCCTTCAAGTCAAAGATTTTACTACTCCTACTGTAGCTTACTGTTTTTCTTTTTTTCTATCGCCCTTCCATCACTTGATCTATCTATTTTCTCCAGGTTTAGCTTCCTTTAGACCCACTTCTTTCCTGTCCAGCCCAGGAACCAAGTTGGGGAATCTGAAACACTCTCTGTTAATATTCTGAATGTTCCATGGCCACTTTTCCACCAACACATTCAACAAGTATTATTAACATGATCATTTGGCAATGGGAAGTATTCTATTATTTTTCTATTTTATCTACCTATCTATCTATCATTTCTCTATCCATCCACCCAGCAGTATCCACTGACACAGGCATTAAAAAAAATTACTTTGTTTTACATACTTGGATTATTAGACCAGGAGAGATTAATGACTAGTGCAGAGCTTCACAGAAAACAAATGTTAGAGCCAAGATTTAGAGCCAAAGGCTTTGTGATTTCTACTTCATCAAACTTTTTTTTACATTTTCATATTATCTGTGAAAGAAGATGACTGTGAAATTATAAGTAAATGTGTTGAAAAGAGCAGAAATTCTTCCATTCTTTCCATTCTGAAATTGGACATTTGACTCTTGGTCATTAGTTAAAGAGACTCAGAGTTGAGAGTGTGTTAGTTCTGTTATATCATTTACCAATTGGTAAATTGTAAATGACTTCCTTATCTATTTCTAGAGACTTATTTTGAAAACTAATAAAATGTTTTTATAACATTTTTGATTATTTCTTGCTTATATTTCTGGGTTATATGAATATTAGTTAAAATTAAATTTAAGAAGTAATACACATGTCATTTGATTTGATATTTAATATTTGTCAAATTTTAGATGAACTATATGATAATCTTCCTGAGGCATAGAGAGAAAAATATACTTGTGACTTTTTAAGTAATATAATATTAATGAAAGTACACATTTTTATTTTATCATGTTAAAATATATGGAAGTGTTAATGACATAAGAAAATTTGTTTGTATATATGCTTGATTTCCATTTCCATGTTAGTTTTTGTAATTAAAAATAATAAAAATATCAGTTAATTTCAAGTAAATAAAAATGGGAAAATATGAGAGATTGAGCATAAAATATATGGTAGCCAGCATCCAAGATGTCTCTTAAGGACCATTTCCTCTTATTCTCTAAGAATCCTTCATCTTTTCTTCTCTTTACATTTTTCTTTTCAGAATTCCATCCAGTTTTATACATTAGTGATAAGGATTTTCTGGATCTAGAACCTCTAACTGAAATATGAACATTTTAGTTTTTTATCCTTGCTTTATTTCACATTGTGTGACTCATCACTGCAAATTTTTATCTCAAATAGCTTATCTCTGAGACTCTATAAAGCTGACAGTGATAATAATCCTTTACTGATAAAAGAATGTGATATGTAGACTATAGAAGAATTCAAATAATAGCCAGTATTTCAATTTATCAAGGGAAACCACTCTATGAATACTAGGTGCCAATTAAGAAATTGAGCTTTCTAGACAATTTTTACTTGAGTTTGTCATGCCCATTTAATCTCTATTTTTCTGTGTGTCAAACTGTCATCTGCTTTCCTACTCCATGGTAAGGTGGCAAAGGTCTATTCTTAGAAACCTTGGATCCAGGAAGAGAGGCCCTGTCTCCCATTAGCTATTCTTTCCATTCAAGAAATATTTCTGACATCTACGTTACACCAGGCACATAGGTGTATCCTGGAACCATAGAGGATAAGGTTTATTCTTCTAATTAAGTCTTTAAATATGAAGATTTCATATGCAGATGCATCTTTTAAATTTTCCTCTATTGGATGAAAACTTTCCTCTATTGGGTGAAAAACCATTCATGTTTCTATTATGCAAGATAATTCCGTTTAGGAAATCCTAAGTATAGCATGGTAACTATTGTTAATGATACAGCATTGTGTATTTAAAATTTGCTAACTAGGTAGGTCTTAAGTATTCTCACCATAAAAGCAAATGTGCAAAAAGATAATATGTGTGGGGATGGATATGTTGATTGGTTTGGTTGTGGTGGATATTTCACAATGTATACATATATCAAAACACCACACTTTACACCTTAAATACACACGAATTTTTGTCAAGTATTCCCCAGCAAAGCTAAAAATATATAAAATGCTATATTATATACTGTTCTATGTGTAATGCTATTATATATTAGTTTATATAAAATAATATTTTATATAGCAATATAAAATTACTCTCTACTGATATGTTAGAAGTTAGTAAGAGAAGAAAGAATACATCATAAATTTCTGACTTTGTTAAACTTATAGTCTAGTGGGCAAGAAAAAATGTAAGTAGATAAACATGACATAATCTAATAGTGTTAGTGTTATAATATAAATATGAATAAATTACTGATGGATATTTAGAAGAAACAGAATTATGCAAATTATATGTTATTATTTTGGGTACTGAATATGTTTCTATTTATTTTACACTTTTTGTTTTTCTTTTTACATGCTTCTGATAAAATACATCCTATGATAAAATAAATTTATTCAAACATGGCTATTGACAAGTTAGTTGTTTAATATATATATATTTATTTTATTTAAATTGTTGTTTAATATATTTTTAAAGATTTCATTTATTTTTAGACAGAGGGGAAGGGAAGGAGAGAGGGAGAAAAACACTAATGTGTGGTTGCCTCCTGTGAGCCTCCCACTGGGACCTGGCCCTCAACCCAGGCATGTGCCCTGACTGGGAATTTAACCAGCTACTCTTTGGTTCACAGGTCAGGGCTCAATCCACTAAGTCATACCAGCCAGGGCATTTATTTAATATTTTTTAAACAACTTAACTATCATGTAAACTATGGCCCATGTTTAAATGTCATGTTTCTAGTGATTGGTAAAAAAATTACTTTATGCATTAACAGACCTTGGGATTTATAATTTTAGACATTAAAGTGTTCAACAGAGGATTTTGTAGGTAAATCTAGGTATAACAAGTATATAATATGACCTAGACATTTTATAAAAACAAATTGCCTGATAAATGTCTTATTCTATAGCTTTATTAAGCCTTGATTTCCAGCCCGGCTGGTGTGGTTCAGTAGACTGAGTGCCAGCCTGCAAACTGAAAGGTCACCGGTTTGATTCCCAGTCAGGGCACATGCCTGAGTTGTGGGCCAGGTCCCCAGGAAGAGGCGTGAGAGAGGGACACATTGATGTTTCTCTCCATCTCTTTCTCCCTCATTCCCCTCTCTCTAAAAAAAATTAATAATAATAAAACATCTTTCCCCCCAAATGCCTCAATTTCCAGCTAAAGTTTCTCCCTCTTTTTAAATGGATCTTAAAATTGCAAGCTTGCTAGCAATCACTGGTGAGTTTCCATCCGGACATGGAACTGTCCCAACTCTCTCCCTTTCTGAGGGCTCCTCCACAGTTCCAGGTGCATGGGATGTTTACTGCCTTCATTTACATTTTAATGGCTTACATGTTTATGTTTATCATTTTTATACTTTGTTATTTAGTGACATATGTAGTATACTATAGATATTTGTTTCATTTTTCCCCTCTAGTTTATATGATACTACAGTCATTTGTTTGTTTAAATGCATGCTTTTGAATATTGCAATGATGATATAAGAGCTATCAAATAGGACAGCTAGAATATTTTTAAATGGCTAATACATAGTAAAGAGAAAACATATACATGTAAGATAAACTGAAATATAACCTTTTAGATTAAATTTTTTCCAAGAGCAAATATGAGTTTGTGAGCAATGATGTGAACTGGTCCACTGTAAAATGAGTTTATCATAAGCATGTAAGGCACAGCTTATTTCAGCTACTTTTCATGTTAATAGTTGCATGAATTTTTTCTATAGTCCACTTTATGTAGATTCTCTTTCCCTGTATAGTGCCAATAACTCTTTATGTGAGGTTTCATGCTTTCTCATCAGGTTTGGTACTTCACAATTAAACATATAAACCTAAACATCTACACACACCAAGCATGCACCGCAGAAAATAGTTCAGAGGCTTTTTATACTTAAAAAGTATACTTAGGTGTTTTTATACTTAGGTGCTTAAAAGAAAGTTGATTGTACCTGAGGCCACAGAAATCATGCTTCATGTTGTTATACATTTTTATTTGGGTAAGGAATGGTTCTTTTATATTAAATGTACAAAAAGTAAAAACAATTTTCAGGAAAGCTAAAAATAGCCTGAGCTACAACATAAAAAACACTCAAGCTGAAAAAAAAAAGCATAGGAAAAGATAATGAGACAGATTAGTGAGAAGCTAGAAAAATTCCTCGTTAAGTGGAATTGGGAAACAGAAACATAGCTAAACACAATGGCCCAGCCATTAATAGCCAGGTGCAGCTTGTCAGCATGGAGGAAGGCCCCTAGTGCCTGGCAGGGGCAAAACTGGGGAAACAAGGACTTCACCCTCAGGGTCACCTCTTCTTCCCTGGCCTTTCCTCCCTGGAAATAACATCTAGGCCTAGGTGTGCTTCAACTCCAGGTACAGAAAAGCAGCAAAACCAGGTGGGTGGGCAATTCTAGGACCACTACTATGACTAAAACTGCTACACCCTGCCACTGACCAATCACTGGAGACCACAACCCTAAAAGTCACACCTGGAGAACTGATGACTATTCTACTGAAACCCTCCCCTGAGCCCTCCCCTGAGATTCCTGCTTATAAGAGAGAGATAAAAGCCTCAAGACAAAGAACCTACTGTGTACTCCTCCACCAGGGAAGAGAAGTGCCATTCCCTTTCCCTCCTCCTTTCCCCACTTCTTTCTTCACAGGCACAAATCTCCTAAACTCTAAGGCAATGGGCAGCTGGTAGCCTTCTCCCAGCCTGGTCCCCAGAACCTGATGCTAAAGCTCTTTTTTTTCTGACTTCCCAGTGAGCTAAGGCAGCTTAGCCCAGGCTCTTCTGTTGTTTCTTCTATGCTAAACCCTTCCTTATTTCACTGTCCCCAGCTTTAATAAACGTATCTTCATAGTCACTTGGACTCATGTTGTGAAATCTTCCCTGCACAAAGTCAAGAACCCACATGCTCCAGCTGGCCCTAGGCAGACCCGCTTGGGGCAAGGCCTCTGTCCAATAACAATGATGCCTAAAGTTTGATCCACATACCTAAAAAAAATCTCGGTTCTCTTTTTCTCTACTAATATCGGATATCAAAGTAAAGATAAAATTCCATCAGTTAAATTTAACATCATTTTAATTTTTCACTAAGAAGTCAGTCTATCAAATCCTCACCTCAGTATCACTGGAATCATGTAAAAACATTGAACATTATCAATGTCTTATTTCTATATTTCTCAGGCCCTCAGTTCTGACTTATTGAGTAATTACTCAATATACATTTGTTGCAATGAATATATGAGGTCTGTCCAGAAAAAGTCCAACCACTATTAATATAATGAGGATGGTTTGCCTGACAATGATGTACCCTGGCAGCCAAGGAGAATGGATTGGAATGCACACACATGAACAATGATGACTGCACTAAGGCTGCAGCGATGAGCAACTGCAGCTTCACCATGACAATGCACCTGCTCATGCATTACGCCTCATGCAGAGTTTTTGGCAAAATATCAAATCACCCAGGTGACTCAGCCACCCTACAGCATAGATTTGGTGCCCTGAATCTTCTGACTTTTTCTAAAACTAAAATCACCTTTGACAGGGAAGAGATTTCAGATTTTTTTAAAACATTTTTTTAAAGATCTTATTTATTTATTTTTAGAGAGGGAAGGGAGGGAGAGAGACAGACAGACAGACAGACAGACATCGATGTGCGGTTGCTGGAGGTTCTGGCCTGCAACCCAGGAATGTACCCTGGCTGGGAATCGAACCTGGGACACTTTGGTTCCCAGCCTGCACTCAATCCACTGAGCTACGCCAGCCAGGGCTGAGATTTCAGATTTTTGATGAGATTCAGGAAAATATGATGGGGCAGATGTGAAAACTGTGTGAGGTCCCAAGTTGACTACTTTGAAAGGAATTGAGGCATCATTGTCTTATTTACAATGTTTCTTGTATCTTGTATCTTCATCAATAAACATGTGTATTTTTTCATATGAAGTGGTTGGATGCTTTCTGTACAGACCTCATATATGCACATATATAATTATTATGATGAACTACCATGTTTATGTCAAGTAAGCCCATTATAGTTTGAAAAATATTTATATAATTGTATTACATACAGTTTTTAAAGTCTGTACATTTTTAAAAGGATATAATTTGAATATAGAGTGATGCATACTATGTTTTAAAATGTTTCCTGCAACTAATCTTGTTAATTTTTTTATCTCTGTCAAGATTTCTTCAATAAGTAAGGATTTATATGTAATGTGGAAAACATGTATTTTCCTTCTCAAGAAACAAATGAGCAAAAATAGAAACAGGGTGAGTCAAGCTGCCTCTCCTGAACACAGAGCTGTGGTGCCAGTTTGAGCAGAGCAAGCTCATCCTGAAGTGGAGGACCCCTGCCTCTGTGACAGCCACTGGAGACCAAATGCTAGAGGCATGCTCTCCCAAACACTACAGAAGGGGAAGGGAAACTAACACCCATAGGCGTTAGTTTTTTTTATTAGCCATTATTTAAATTTCACAACAATCCAGTCTTTCCAAAACTTCAGCAATTCACTTCACCTTTACCAGAAGTACAAAGTGAATTGCTGAAGCAAAGTAGAGAGGTTCAAAGATGGCGGCCTTGCTTGAAGGAGCATGATTCTCTGCTTCTTTGCAGGGGAGAGAAACTCGTGGATCGGTGGAGGCACAGAGCAAGTGGTCTAGGTTACCAAAACATTTTTGAAAACAGGACATCAAAAATTATAGCGGACATTGAAAAACTAGATGGTAAGGAGACTGCTTCAGGACAACAGGGACTCGGGGATCAGGGCAGGGACCAGGGGAGTTGCAGCCCCCAGGCCCTGTGCTCCAGGGTCTGCCTCAGGGCACCTGGGAGAGCGGAGTTGCTGCTCCCTCCCTGGACAACGGGGGCTGGGCAACACCAGGGGAGACTTTGAGGCTTGAAGGCACTGAAAGGGGAGTTGGACTGGGAGACAATCAAGCAGGAGCTGCGAGCACACACCCATAGCTCTGGGAGAAGAGTGACTCCAGCCAGCATGACCTGGGACAGCCTGGACGTGTGCCCTCGTCCCCAGCCTGGTGGGGGTGTGGATCTGTGGAAAACCTAGACCTCGAAGCCCGCCCGGAACAAGGAAAGGGTGCAGGCGTTCTCAGGTTCCTGGAGCCTGCAGTAGTGAACTGAGGAAGCTCGTGCCCCCTCAGCAATCCTGACTTTTGCACTGTGAATCGAGAAGGGACACAGCACTTAGGGCATTCCTAGGGCCCGAAACTGAAAAATTGCTAGAAGTGTGCACCCCTTTACGATCCCCAGAGCTTGCACTGTGAATCCAGAAAAGATGTGGGTGCTTCCTGAGAACATAGAGCTCACTGCAGTAAAATTTGTGGGAAGGGCGCATCTCCTTTTCCCCGGAGTTTGCATCCTGAACCCATAAAGACACAGGAGCCCTGCAGGGCCCCAGAGCCTGGGAGATGGCTGCAGTGAGCTCTGGAGAGTGTGCTCGGGAGCGCCCAGGGACCTGTAAGGGAAAGTCCGATTGGACCTGGGGAGAGCGCCCTGCTGGCCCTGGGGACAGTACCGGAGAGACTTACTGAGTTTTGATTGGAAAGAATGATAAGAATTTCAAAGTCCCTCAGCCTGCTGAAGCCAGCATGACCAGAAAAACTGGTCTGGCCAGTTAGAAACCAACAAGAGGGTTTTTTTGGATTTTTTGGGGGGGGGGGCTGTTGTTGGTTGATTGATTTAATCTTGTGTTTTAAGTGACTTTTTCTTTTTCAATTATTATTTTTGTATCTCTCAATCCCTTATGTTTTTCTTCCATTCATCCTAGCATTATTCCTTCCATTCCAAATTTATCTCTCCTGCACTCCACCTTCTGCTTTGTTTCCCTTTCTTTTTTGAGCTTGCAAGATACTGCAAATTTGTATTATCTTTTTCTCACTTTTCTGACATTTTTTATTTTAATAATTTTGATATTATTTTTCTTTCTGTATAATCTTCTTTGCTTGGCTGGTTATACTGTCATTTGATAGGTTCCCCCTGGTATCTCAGTCACAGTGTGTTGATAATTTACTATCCTTCATTTGTGTTCCATTAGTACACCTCTCAAGGTTCTATACTCCTGATTCTTGTTATCTAGATCTCATAGATTCTGCCACATGATTGTTGCTTTAATATTACTGTAAATAAGACCTAGTTCATACAATTGTAAATACTACTCAACACCCCTACCTGATCTCAGCCCACTTTGCAATTTCCTGAACTATATTATTGTGGGGGTCGTCTCTATTCTTTTACATACTACTCCTATTTACTAATCTGTATTCCAACCCTACCTCAGAATCTGACTTCCCACAGCCTCACAGCTTTCTAGATCCAACTAACAATCCTTTCATCCTCAATAAGAGTCTTACCTTCTTTCCATCCTTTCTAAAATGTGGATAGTGGGGTGGAAGATCACAGTTAACACCATAAGTAGCCAAAGGATATCCCATCTCTTCTCTACTGGCTGCTAATGTAAATATCATAGAATACTGTCTTGCTGTCTTAAATCATTTTGCCTTACTCCTCCAACTGATCACAAAAAAGAGTAGGGGGGAAGTTGTGAAGACCAGGATACACGAAGGAGACTGCACCACTGAATCTCACAGGTATTCTACACAGAAGTTCACACCATAATCACAGGGAACCAGAACAGATCAATTTAAGAAACAGAAGCTAATAAGAAGAATCCCACGAACAATGAGAAAACAAACAATCCCCAAATGAAGGGAAAGGAGAAAGCCTCAGAAAAAACACTAAATGAAATAGAGGCAACTCAACTGTCAGATATTGAGTTCAAAACAATGATTATCAGGAAGATCAATGAACTCACAATGAGCTATCAGAAACTAGGGGGAAGCTACAACAATCTCACTGCAAACTATATAAACATGAAAAAGGAAATGGAAACTCTCAACAAGGGCCAAGAGGAAATGAAGAATACCATTTCTGAACTGAAGAACACGGTAGAAGGAATGAAAAGCAGTATCGATGAAGCAGAAGATCAGATTAGAGAGTTAGAGGACAAAGTAGAAAAGAACATCCAGAAAGAGCTGGAAAAGGAAAAGAGGCTCAGAAACAATGAAGAAGGATTAAGAGAAATGCAAGACAATATGAAACATAATAATATCCGTATAATAGGGATACCAAAAGCAGAAGAAGAAGAGCAAGGGATAGAAAAAATATTTGAAAAAGTAATGATTGAAAACTTCCCTAATTTAGTGAAAGAAAAAGTCACACAAATCCAGGAAACACAGAGAGTCCCAATCAAGAGGAACCCAAAGAGGCCCACCTCAAGACACATCATAATTAAAATGGCAAAATTCCAAGACAAAGAGAGAATCTTAAAGGCAGCAAGGGAGAAACAGGAAGTAACATACAAGGGAGCCCCAATAAGGCTAACAGCTGACTTCTCAATAGAAACACTCCAAGACAGAAGAGAAATGGCAAGAAATATTCCAAGTAATGAGAACCAGAGGTCTGCAACAAAGGCTACTTTACCCAGCAAGGTTTTCAATCAAGATAGAAGGCCAAATAAGAAGCTTCCCAGACAAAAGAAGTCTAAAAGAATACACCTCTACCAAACCAGCTCTGCAAGAGATGCCGAAAGGACTGCTTTAAGGAGAGGAAGGAAAAGAGAGAGAGAGGAACATGTACATAAAAGACAATGAATAAGTACCTATCATTAATAACCTTAAACGTAAATGGATTAAATGCTCCAATCAAAAGACATAGAACAGCTGAATGGATAAGAAAAAATGACCCACACATATGCTGCCTACAAGAGACCCACCTCAGGATAAAAGACCTACACAGGCTGAAAGTGAGGGGCTGGAAACAAATCTTCCAAGCAAATGGACAGGAAAAAAAAGCCAAAGTAGCAATACTCATATCCTACAAAATAGACTTCAAAAAAGGTCCATAAAGAGATACCCAGAAGGTCACTTCATAGTACTCAAGGGAAGAATCCACCAAGAAGACATAAATATTGTAAACATATATGAGCCCAACATAGGAGCACCCAAATACATTAGGAAAATCTTAGAGGACTTCAAGAAAGATATTGACAGCAACACAATTGTAGTGGGGGATTTTAACACCCCACTATCAAAAATGGACAGATCTTCCAAACAATATATCAACAAAGATATTGTGGAATTGAACAATACCCTAGAGAAATGGACTTTACTGATATATACAGAACCCTCCATCCCAAAGAAGCTAAATACACATTCTTTTCAAATGTACATGAAACATTTTCAAAGATAGACCACATGATAGGACACAAAACAAGCCTCAATAATTTCAAAAAGAATTGAAATCACACCAAGCATTTTCTCAGGTTACAAGGGACTGAAGCTAGAAACCAACCCCAAGGAAAAAAACCTAAAACACGCAAAATCTTGGAGATTAAATAGCATGCTATTAAACAATGAGTGGGTCAAGAATGATATTAGGGAAGAAATCAAAAGGTTTCTGGAAACAAATGAAAATGAACTCACAACCCAAAACTTATGGGACACAGCCAAGGCAGTTCTGAGAGGGAAGTTCATAGTGATACAGGCCCACCTAAAACAGTTAGAAACACTTCAAACAAACAACCTAACACTACGTCTGCAAGAACTCGGGGAACAACAACAAAGACAGCCCAGAGCAAGCAGAAGGAAGGAAATAACGAGATCAGAGCAGAATTAAATGACATAGAGACTAAAAGCACAATTCTAAGGATCAATGAATCCAAGAGCTGGTTCTTTGAAAAGATAAACAAAATTGACAAGTCTTTAAGCAGACTCATCAAGAAAAAAAGAGAAAAGATCCAAATAAACACAATCAGAAATGAAAGAGGAGCGATTACAATGGATACCACAGAAATACAAAGGATTGTAAGAAATTACTACCAAGAACTGTATGCCAAGAAATTTGAAAACCTAGGTGAAATGGACAAAGTTCTAGAAAAATATAATCTCCCAAAACTCAATGAAAAAGAAGAAGAAAGCCCAAACAGACCAATAACAGCAAAAGAAATTGAAGTAGTAATCAAAAAACTCCTAACACACAGAAGCCCTGGACCAGATGGTTTCACAGGAGAATTCTACAAAGCATTTAAGGAAGAGCTAACCCCTATTCTTCACAGACTATTCCAAAAAATCCAAAAAGATGGGAGACTCCAAACTTTTTATGAAAACAACATCATCCTAATTCCAAAACCAGATAAAGACCCAACAAAGAAAGAAAACTTCAGGCCAATATCGCTGATGAACATTGACGCTAAAATCCTCAACAAAATACTGGCAAACCGCATCCAACAATACATTAAAAGATCATACACCATGACCAAGTGGGATTCATTCCAGGGATGCAAGGATGGTACAATATTCGCAAATCAGTAAATGTAATACATCACATAAACAAAAGCAAAGACAAAAATCACACAATCATATCAATAGATGCAGAAAAAGCATTTGATAAGGTACAGCACCCATTTATGATAAAAACACTCAGCAAAGTGGGAATAGAGGGAGCATTCCTCAACATAATAAAGGCCATAATGAGAGACCTACAGCCAACATCATACTCAATGGGCAAAATTAAAATCTTTTCCACTAAGATCAGGAACAAGACAAGGCTGTCCACTTCCACCATTTCTATTCAATATAGTAATGGAAATTTTAGCCACAGTGATCAGACAGGAAAAAGAAATAAAAGGCATCCAAATCAGAAAGGAGGAAACAAAACTGTCACTTTTTGCAGATGACATGACAGTGTACATAGAAAATCCTATAGACTCCACCAAAAAACTGCTTGACTTAATAAATGAATTTGGCAAAACAGTGAGATACAAAGTCAATATTCAGAAATCAAAGGCATTTCTGTACACCAACAATGAAACAGGAGAAGCAGAATTCAAGAAAAAAAATCCCATTTGAAATAGTAAAAGGAAAAATAAAATATCTAGGAATAAACCTAACCAAAGAGGTAAAAGACCTGTATTTAGAAAACTACATACCACTCAGGAAAGAAATCAGGCAAGACACAAACAAATGGAAACATATACCGCGTTCATTGATTGGAAGAATTAATATCATCAAAATGTCCATATTACCCAAAGCAATTTACACATTCAATGCAATACCTATTAAAGTACCAATGGCATATTTCACAGACATAGAACAAACACTTCAAAAATTTATATGGAATCATAAATGACACCAAATAGCTCTGCAATTTTGAGAAAGAAGAATAAAGTAGGAGGGATCACAATACCTGACACTAAAGTATACTACAAGGCCACTGTAATCAAAACAGCCTGGTACTGGCATGAAAACAGGCACATGTACCAATGGAACAGAACAGAGAGCCCAGAAATAAATACAAGTCTCTACAGTCAATTAATATTTGACAAAGGGGGCAGCAACATAAAATGGAGTAAAAAATAGCCTCTTCAACAAATGGTGTTGGGAGAAGTGGACAGCTACGTGCAAAAAAAATAAAACTCGAGCACCAACTTATACCTTATACAAAAATAAATCCAAGGTGGATAAAAAACTTAAATATAAAACCTGACGCTATTAAAGTCCTAGAGGAGAATGTAGGTAGGAAAATCTCAGATATTTCATGCAGAAACTTTTTTACTGACTTGTCCCCTAGAGCAAGGGACATACAGGAAAGAATAAACAAATGGGACCTCATCAAAATTAAAAGCTTCTGCATAGCTAAAGAAAACAGTATCAAAATTAAAAGACAACAAACTGTATTGGAAAACATATTTGCCAATGATATCTCAGACAAGGGTTTAATCTCCAAAATATATAAAGAACTTACACAACTACACTCTAAGAAGACAAGCAACCCAATTAAAAAATGGGCAAAGGACTTGAACAGACACTTCTCCAAGCAGGACATACAGAAAATACAAAGACACATGAAACGATGTTCAATATCGCTAGTTATCAGAGAGATGCAAATTAAAACCACAATGAGATATCACTTCACACCAGTCAGAGTGGCCATCATAAACAAAACAACAAAGAACAAGTATCGGAGAGGTTGTGGAGAAAAGGGGACCCTAGTGCACTGTTGGTGGGGCTGCAGACTGGTACAACCAATATGGAAAGCAGTATGGAACCTCCTCAGAAAACTAAAAATGGATCTGCCTTTTGACCCTGCAATTCCACTGCTGGGACTCTATCCTAAGAACACTAAAACACCAATCCAAAAGAACCTATGCTCCCCAATGTTCATAGCAGCACAATTTACAATAGCTAGGTGCTGGAAGCAACCTAGATGCCCATCAGTAAATGAATGGATCAAAAAACTATGGTACATTTACACAATGGAATTCTATGCTGCAGAAAGAAAGAAGGAGCTCCTACCCTTTGCAACGGCATGGATGGAGCTGGAAAGCATTACGCTAAGTGAAATAAGCCAGGCAGTGAAAGGCAAATACCATATGATCTCATCTTTAACAGGAACCTAAACAGCAAAGCAAAGAAACAAGAAAAATATAACCAAACACACTGAAATAGAGGACAGGCTGACAGTAACCAGAGTGGAGAGAAGAGGGAATTTCAGGGGAGAATGGGAAGGGTTTATAGGAACAAATTTAAAGGACACATGGACAAAAACTAGCGGGAAGGTGGTAATGGGAGGGAAGTGGGTAGGGTTCGATGGGTGGGCTGGATTGGGAGTGAAAGGGAGAAAACTGCACTTGAACAGTGATTAAAAAATAAATAAAAAATGTTTTTAAAAAAAGCTTGTTTAGAAAAAAAAGTACAAAGTAGCCCCAACAAAATTTAACCGCTTATATGGTCTAAGTTTCAATGCAAAGCAGTGACACTCACCCATTTCTGTCTCTAGAGTCCACCTGTCCCATTTCTATACTTTATGCTGGCTCTCTGATCTGTTGACGTTAAACAAATAGACAGCTAGATATTTCTCAAGCAAAGTGGGTTTATTCAGGAAAAACAGAGAATTGCAATTCAGAACATGCAGTCTAATGGCAAACTGTGTACAAGACCCAAGAACAAAGGAAAGGATCATTGTTTTATGCAAAAAAGAGGAAGTTCAGAGGGAATATTATTAACAGATTCCATTGGAGAAAACTGTAAGTTTAAAGTATAGTGGCTCTTCATGAGCTGAGTTTTAACAGACACATTGGCTGTACGATTGCCGAGTGAAAAGATCACCCATTTCCTTCTTGCTGAAGTAGTAGAGCAGGAAAGCATCTTTCTGCTGGAGCAGAAGTCTTTCTCTGTGTTGCGTAACTGACACAGAGGAGTAGGGCAACCTTCACAACTGCTCTTTCAGATTCTCTCTTCTGGCAGATTCAGGTCCTGGCTGCATCCTTGGGGAGATCTACATCTAAGTTTAGCATGAGTGTTATATGTAGTCACAGCACTTTTTATTTTTTCTTTTAAAACACATATCACAATGGTAGCTAATTATACGTTTATCTATAAAATATCTGTTTCTTTCTGGATTGTAAGTTCCAAAAAGAAAGAATCTAAGTTCTCTTGCCCATGGATATATCACCTACCTTTATCATAGTGTCTGCAAATATAGGTACTCAGCAATTATTCATTTAATAACATAATAAATTTCCATATAGTTTTATTTATTTTTGCACAGTGTAATTTTGTATTGTTTATGCTATTATAGTTGTCCTATTTTGGGGGGAAATCCCATACTGTTTTCCACAGTGGCTGCACCAGTCTTCATTCCCACCAACAGAGCATTGGGGTTTCCTTTT
Organism: Phyllostomus discolor; assembly: GCF_004126475.2. Classification (NCBI taxonomy): domain Eukaryota; kingdom Metazoa; phylum Chordata; class Mammalia; order Chiroptera; family Phyllostomidae; genus Phyllostomus; species Phyllostomus discolor. Next base: position 99,598,697 of record NC_040908.2, on the reverse strand, counting down.
CTCCACATCCTCACCAGCACTTGTTCTTTGTTGATTTATTTATTTTAATTATATTTTATTGATTATGCTATTACAATTGTCCTGACTTTTCTCCCTTTGCCCCCTCCACCCAGCACTATCCCCCACTCCCTCAGGTAATCACCCCACCATTGTTCATGTCCATGAGTCATGCATATAAGTTCTTTGGCTATTCTACTTCCTATACTGTTCTTTACCTCCCCAATGCTATTCTGTAACTACCTATTGTTATTTCTTCATCCCTTCACCTCTTCACCCATTCTCCATCCCACTCTCATCTGGCAACCATCAAAAAGTTCTCTGTATCCATGATTTTGTCTCTGCTCTTCTTGTTTGCTTAGTTTGTTTTTTAGATTCAATTGTTGAAAGGCATGCATTTTTTGCCACTTTATTGTTCATAGTTTTGACATATTTTTCTTAAATAAGTCTCTTTAACATGTTATATAATAATAATTTAGTGGTGATGAACTCCTTTAGCTTTTCTTGTCTGGGATGCTCTTCATCTGCCCTTCAATTCTAAATGATATCTTTGCTGGGTAGAGCAATCTTGGCTGTAGATCCCTGCTTTTCATGTCTTTGAATATTTCTTGCCACTCCTTTCCAGCCTACAAAATTTCTTTAGAAAAATCAACTGACCATCTTATGGGAACTCCCTGGTAGGTAACTCTCTTCTGTTTCTACTTTTAAGATTCTCTCTATCTTTAACCATTGGCATTTTGATTATGATGTGTTTTGGAGTGGGCCGCTTTGCACCCACCTTGCTTGGGACTCTGTGCTTCCTGGACTTGCATGTGTATTTCCTTTCCCAAATTAACGAAGTTTTCTTCCACATTTTTTTTTTCAAATAGACTTCCAATGTCTTGCTCTTTCTCTTCTCCTTCTGGTACCTCTAAGATGTAAATGTTGGGTGTCTTGAAGTTGTTCCAGATGCTGCTTTACTTTCCTCATATTTTTGGATTCTTTTTTCTCTTGTAGTTCTGATTGGTTATTTTTTTTATTTATTATTTTTTATTATTCCTTATGTTACAAATCATTGATTTGATTCAAGAATCAAATGAGCCACACTTCATCCACTCTACTGTTGTTTCCTATAAATTGTTCTTTATTTCAATTAGTGTATCCTTCATTTTTGACTGGATCTTTTACATGCTGCTGAGGTCCTCAGTAAACTCCTTGAACATCCACATAACCAGTGTTTTGAACTTTGCGTCTGATAGATTGCTTATCTCCATTTTGTTTAGTTCTTTTTCTGGAGCTTTCATCTGTTCTTTTATTTAGGCTATGTTTCTTTATCTCCTCATTTTGTCAGCCCCCTGTGTTTGTTTCTGTGTATTAGGTAGAGCTGCTTTGACTCCATGTCTTGGTGGTGTGACCTAATGTAGTAGGTGTCCTGTAGGGCCCAGTGGCACAGCTTCCCCTATCACCTAAGCTGCATACTCAAGGTACACCCTTCATATGGGCTGAGTATACCCTCCTCTTCTGGTTGAGCCTTGGTTGCTGTTGGCAGATGAATGGGAGGGATTTACCCAGGCCAGTCAGATACAAGGACTGGCTGTGACCACTGCCCACCAACCTCCACCTCCATGGAGGATCACCTGTGCAGGGGCAGGGTGGTGGTTTTCTGACATGGTCTATAGCTGTTCACTGGGTGCACTAGCCTTGGGGTTTTCAGGGTGGTGCAAGCCAAGGTCAGAGCCCACATATGTTTTGCCTGGGGCACCCTGGCTGAGCTCTAAAGCAATGTGAGATGGCTGATACTTGTGCTGGTCTTGGAGATTCCCAGGCAAAGCCAAACTGTGAATCTAAGCTGGCTGCTGCTATTGCCAGACCTGCACCTCACTGAGCTAGCTATTGCTTATTTGATAGAATTTTGGAAGTTGTGCAGCATAAACCAAGACCAGCCATTCATATGGAAACGCAGTTTGTATGGGCCCATACATTGGGTGGGGCAGAATCTCTGGGGATCTCTAAGGTGGGTCAAACAGTGTTAGCCAGGTTGATGGAGTCTCAGGTAAGACACCAGCTTGCCAGTCTGTGGAGGTGGGGGGTGTTTAGAAAAGTGACAATGGCCTCTGCTCACCTTGATGCCAATTACTTTAGTTTTTCCTTGTATACCACTGGTGCTTTTGAAGCTGTTACCCTGGTGCTGGAGCTTAGAGAAAGTGAGTCTGAGTAAATCTGTGTGTGGTTCTGTGAGAGAAATTGCTTGGGGTTCTAGCAGTTTCTTCCACCAACTCAGTCCCCACTGGTTTTTGCAGCCAGAAGTTGTGGGGTCTTATCTTCCTGGCACTGGAACCCTCATGTGGAGCTGGGACTCCTCAGTCCCAGAATATCCCTTTTGAAATTTTATCCACAACATGTGGGTGTGGGACTAGCCTGTTCCATGTCTGAACTCCTTCTATCTGTCTGGATGGATATGGTTTCTTTAATTCTGTAGTTATCAGATTTTCTTCAACTCTATCTTGTAGTTGTTAGACTTCCATTGGACTCAATTTCTAGTGGTTCTGAGTGACAGTTGTTCTATATTTTAGTTGTAATTTTGATGTGGTTTTGTGAAGAGGCTAGCTATGTCTGCCTCTACCACTGGAAGTGTTGATTTATTAATAATTGCCATTTTGGCAGGTGTGAGGTAATATCTCACTGTGGTTTTAAATAAGAAGCATAACGTAGGGGATTCTGGACAATCTTATTTTTAAAATCTCTTTTGTACCATTACCTAAGTATGTTCTTATAGGAAAATTTCAAATTTCTGAGCTTTATTTTGGCATAATTTATCCAAATGTTTACTAAAATATTTTAAAATCATTTTATGTTCAGAATGTATCTGGTAAATAAATATTAACTGAAAGTAGCTAATTATTGTTCCATAATTTGGGGGGAGATATCATTAGAAAATATCTACCATGCTATAGATAAACAGTTAATATTCTGAATTGTTATTGGAAACCAGTACAAATAGAATTCAGTGTAAAGCCAGAATCAGGAGCTCCTGTTTTGGTGTCTGAAAGACATGAACTTTGACTGAGACTGCCTTAACATTTCCCTCAGCCTGACTAAATGTTATACAGGTTTCTTCCTCAATATAGGTCCTTGACTTCCCTTTTTGAAGAACATTTACTTTAGAAAACTTGCACTCATAAATTATTTCTGTGCCCATTTGAAATGTATATAAATCTTCTAGGCTCTTGTCAGTTTTATGACCCACAGAATGTCTTTGTCAAGGACTGGGAATCATCTCTTCAGAATGTAATTATCAGGGAAGAGAGCAGTCCTATTTTCCAGTTGATGTGGAAGGGCAGGAGCCTAACTTTGATGGGTGCCATTTATTGAAAACAGATAGTCTAATTCCTGAAGGAAAACAACAACAACAACAACAAAAAACTTTGCAACCTAAGGGAAACAATTCACTCAACACATCCTATTGATCAACTCTTTCCTAATGTCCTCCATACTTTAGCATTAGCTCACCCAGTGCTTCAAAACCTTCCTATATTTTGTTACAGTAGGGTTGAGTTCACTCTTTCTCCCTTATTGCAATAGCCTCAAGGAGAGCTTTCCTTGCCTGTTTAACTTTGTCCAGTGCAAGAAATTTGGTAACCATGAGCAAGCACTAGAAAAAGTTACTTTGCACTCTAAGCCCTCATCTTCTGGTTGATAATATCTGAATTATACATGTAATGAACCTAGCAGTAGTATGAGAATTATATGTGTAAAGGGCTTAACACAAACCTTGTGTGATATATTATAAGCTCTGGTTAATGATTAACTAATTAAACAAAGCACATCATATAATTGTCAGTATATAATCTTCTATTATTGAATCAGCTGTTTTAGGATCTGAAGACAAAACCTAATGTTCTAAAAATGAAAATAATTATGGGCATTTAAAACAAATATGGAGCTATATGTGTTTTTTAAGCTGAGAGTTCTGAGTAGTATGATCAGGGATAGTCTTGAATGACAATAAATAGAAAGTTTTCACAATTATTCTGAATTAATTGATAAAAGGGAATGTGAGAATAATAACATGGGAAAAAAACAAAATTAATTAGTTTTCTGGCCATATGATTTGGGCAAACGTTAGCATTATGATCCCAGTTTTTTCAAGGATTGTAGTCATATCAAAACCCATAGACAAATAGGATTCTGAAAGATAAGGTCCCTAATGTCTACTGCAAACTACTATTAGATAATATCATCAGCCTTAAGTTAATAAAGGTATTCAGAAAATTGAACATCAGAAATTAGGATAATAGTTTATTGCCAAGTCTATTCCTTTTTATCTCAATTTATGCCAACAGGTTCATTGATATCTTAATATTCCCTCTAATTGCTTATAATGGTTACAGTCTATGATATTCATAGTTAAGTGTTAATGATCTTAATCAATTTCTTTACATTCCAATATTAAGTGTCCTTTCTCCCTCCCCCGTATCTCTCTTTTTTTGACAGATATACTCTGAAATATTCTTACTTGGATAATCTTAATGTATTGCTTCTTTAGAAATTGCTCATGTTATTACATTTTCCATAACTGTACACCTGTGTTACACAAATAGTAATGTACATCAAATTCATATTTCCAGATAGTTACTATCTTTCTTTTTACCTCCTTTTATATTTGATCACTATATGCCAATTTACATTTTAAAAAATGTTCTTTCTCTAGCCTGCAATGAAAATAATAGAAGAAAGCACTATGTTGTTTTAACATTATCAGTTCGAAGTTTAAGATCAGATTCTTTCTTTCATATTAAAAGAATCTAATATCAGACAAAGCTAAAATTACAGGATTTTATGTTTTTTTAAATGTTTCAAATCTTTTAAACTTCATGAATAGTTGTTTTTAAATTTTGCAGTTTAGATCAGTCTAGGCCAGGATAATTATGAGTTGTTTGAAAATCATCTGAAATGACAACAGCCCATATTTTGAGTGACAAGGCAGGTTTTGTAGCACGGCAAATGTATTATACTGGTTATTTGTCTCCTCATTGTGCTGAAAATGCCAGCTTATTAAATCCTTAAAATGTGTTTTAGAATTGCATGATTAAATCTTATCAGGTAATTTTAAACCTTTAGTGGCATAATACCACAAAAAAGCATTTTAATATCTTTGATTTTATTCTTTCAAAAACAAATTTTTTTTAGTGTAAATATCCCTGCTTACTCTGGGTCCTATCTGTCCATATCACAATGTGACAGCATTCAGACTTGTTATCTGCAAAGGCAGTGTGTCTGCTATTTGTCACCAAGCAACATTTAGAAACAATTTCCCCTTTTCTATTATCATGCAAAATGCGTTCAGGACAAGAAATGCACACAGAGAAAATTACTCCTCTGGTGAGATATTTTGACACAAAAATCTTTTCTTGTCAAAGATGAAAAGCACCTTGTCACTCACTTCTAATTACTGCCTCATTTCTCTCAATGTACAGAGAAGCCAACTCCCTGTGGCGACGTCACAGAGGCAGTTACCAACACGCAGAGTTGGATGTGGCCTGTGAGCAGGGTTCACAGGGCTCAGCTTGGTGTGAGTCAAAGCACACTTACATGGGTGATCTGTAATTATAACTATTAATCTTCTTTAAAATTGAAGACAGGGCATTTTGTCTTTTTGCATAAATTATTGCTATTTCATCTTTGTTATCAAGGGATGCCTTCCTTCCCCAGCATTTTCAGATAAGACTATGGCATTAAAGTGTACTGATTACCAATATTCACATTTTGAGAATAATTTGGAAGATTTTTAAACATTAAAATAAAGCATTTCCTGTCCTGTGATTGTAATTAATATCCATAGCCAAATGAGTTAGTCAGGAATGAAGTGGTGTGAACGTTGAGCTGAGATGCAAAATTATTAACTGCACTTGGAAATTAGTTCCTTAGAAGAATTATAATTCTGGGCACTTGTTTACAACAGATTTTCCAGGAGAGGCATTATAAAACAGAGGAAGAAAAATAATCATTAGCAAGTAAAACAGCAATAATATTAAGGCTTTTGGTAATTCTACCTTGTATTGAAGACAGATATATAGGGAGGATCTGTTAGCAATGAGGGTGGATGGGATTCTGGAACCTCAGGGTTTTTCTCTGGCACCTTTAAGTTTATTATGTCATTGCCAAACTTTCTGTGATGCCCTTTCCCCTAGGTCAACCCTGAAAAAACAGGATTTCTAAGGAAAATCATCCATATTATATTATCGGAGGAGTACAGGGGAAGAATTGCTTTACTGTCATTTGCATTAAGCTGTTTTTTATTCATATCAGTTATGCAACATTTGATTAGCTGTTTCTCACAAAGAAGGTAATGTATTCATACAGCAACCCTTTATTGAGGGGCTATGTGTCAGATTCCATACCATACTATGCATGAGTAATACTGAGATGAATTGTGTTTCTGATGAAAGCTATTCCATACTTCATTTATTTAGAAACATATAAAGGTCCAGCTCAGCTTATACCCAGCTTCTAATACAAAGTGGGCACTTAATAGAATATTTCAAATGAAATAAATATTTCAAATAAAATGGATTAACAAGCCATTATACAAGCCATTCTGTATATACCCAGTTTTAACACGGGATTAGCTCTAAACCTGTCTACAATTGTTTTCTCTTTTTTCAATACATTCTTCAAGATCATATGATAAAACAGAAAGTTCAGAAAATTTGAGGTAGAAGGCTTAGAGGCAGGTTTGTGATAAAAGTGTAAACTTAGAAAACTAAACTATTTTTACCTATTATGACAATACTAGTTCTCATTTGTTGAATATTGATTATATATTAGACATGATGCTAAGTGTGTATATGTTTTACTCTTTAATTCCTGTAACTACTTTATCCGAAATGTACTGGTACCATACTCGCCTACAAATGAGATGGAAAATTGAGGGTTATAGTGATTAAGGATATTCTACAGTGTCATAGTGATAAGTAGCAGAGCTGGGAAACAGGGTAAAGCCAAGTCAATTCGACAGCAAAACCCACACTCCTATGTTTTGAGTCACATGACCTCATTCTGCTGGTCTAATTTAGATCCTCATTTAGGCCTTCTTTTCGTTTTAGCTACAGTCTCACAAGTAGTGTCTTTGCCTTCAGTATTTTCTTCCTGGAAAGTCATTCTTACTCAGTTGCCAGAGTGATCTACTTAAAATGTAGCTCTGACCATAAACCCTTGAGGTCTAAAATCTCTTGATAGCACATTGTGGACATGTCAAGAGGACAAAGTCTCTAAAGTATAAATGCCCACCTTACCATGGCTCACTTAACCCCTGCACAAGGTCATTAATCTCAGCAAATCTTCCTTATCCTTTTTTTCCAGCAACTTCACTACCTTTTTACACATGCCTTATAATTTAATCAAACTATGAAATAAAAGTATCTTGTTTTTGCAATGATTGGAGAGCTCTGTTCAAATTTGAATCCAATTTTTCACAAAATCTTTATACTCTGACATCATGGGCACTATTAATGCTTAAAATATCAACTAGGCTTTAACCTTTCTTTGTCCTAGGAATTAAAATGGAATCACAGAAGGCTAAGTCTTACCCTTATCTCTTTACTCAATTAACATGTTATTAAAAAAAGAAACAATGGGCCCAAAATGGAGTCACCTGGGTTAAGCTCATGTCACCAAACCAAGATTTAATATGAGGGGACACACACACACACACACACACACACACGCACACACACACACATACACACAACCTGGAATTATCTTTTAGAGGGTGGGTCCCCTGTAGTACAGTACTAGATGAGTGTTCTAGAAATCCTTCTGTATCAGTGTACCAGCTGGCATTATTGTGAAAGACTGCAGTTGGCTTCAGTGAATTTGTTGGAAGACTCTTGCAACACTTTTGCCCATTTCATGATGGGTGATTTACAAGGGCACCTGGAGCACTCCACAGTTTTTGACCAAAAATGGCATGACCCTCATGCCCCACTCTCCCTATTCATCTGATTTTGCCACCCCCAGCAATTTTTTTTATTGTCTCCCTGGATGAAAAGTTCCTGAAAATGAAATGTTTTGCTGATGTGAAAAAGATGAGACGAGAAACAGAAGAAGCCCTAAAAAGCATCAAAATTGACGAGTTCAAAAACCGATTTGAGCAGTGAAAAAAAAGTCTCACTAGGCGTATTGCATCAAATGGTGAGTGCTTAGAAGGTGACTGAAGTTTAAACATGGAAGAACACAGAATTTTTAATAAATAAATTCTGGGTTTTTGGGTCCCGTCTCGTACCTTACCTAATTGCAGTTTCATCCTACTCCAGTAATGTGATCTTTAACCAGTCAACCTAGAATTATGTGGTCAGCGCCAGTAAGGTAATAGCCCAATAAATAGACATCTTTTGTCCCTTTTAGGAAGGTGATCTTGCCTGAGGCAATGAACTCTTTGCTGGAAACTTTGTTTTCCCACCCCCTCCTGAATATAAAAAACTTTCATTTTGTACAGCTTTTTGGAGCTCTTTTCTATCTGCTGGATAGAATGCTGCCTAATTTATGAATCATGAATAAAGTCAATAGATGTTTAAATTTACTCAGTTGAATTTTGTATTTTAACACAATCCATTTCTTCTGACAGAATTTCAGATGATAATCCTGAATTACCTGTAAGCAAGGAGGTAGGAGTATATGAAAATGTTTAGAAAACACCGTGTACACTTCAGTGAGCAAAATATGCTAAATATACATTGAATAAATTATGAAAATTAGCACATTATGCTAATCCCATCACTACCTGAGTATCTGAGTGATAATAAGAATTTATTACTGTTGTGAACTGGATACTTAAGGAAGTTAATATAGCATATTGATATTTCTGAGCATTACAAAAAAGCAATTCAATTTTGTTAAAACCATCTAATTAAAAAATCTTGATTTATATAAAACCCTTTTTATCATTATTAATATTGCATCATTCATAACTTTTATCAAAAATATATTTTATTTTATAGCCCCCTAAGCCTTGTGGCATTTTTCCATGAATATTCACTATTTTAAAATATAAAGATTTTTGAGCCTTTTTAGTAAGCATAACAAACTGGAAAGTGATAAACCTCTGTTCTCTTTTGCTCAAGGCATTTTATAATTATGTTCTCATTTAATTTTCTTTTTTTCATGTGAAGGAAAAAGGAACTTTCTTCTGATTCACAAGCAATAAAACAGAGGTCTGATGACAGCATTTAGGTAAGAGACAAACATGTCTATTCTACTTGTAAAAGAAACAAACAGTCACACTGTTAAAGATCAATCCTTATTTGTACCTGTGATGGAAATCATTATTTGTTCAAAATTATTTGTTCCCTCTTTGCCCTAGACATTTTCTTGCCCCATTAACCTTGGATGTGACCAAGGGATTTTCTTTGAGCAAAGAAATATAGATGAAACTGACAGTGGGCTAATGTGTAGGGAAAGGTTCGGGGGAATAGTGAGCAATTTTGTCTGCCCTCCTGGTGTTGTCCTCTGACACTCTGTTGCCAGCAGGGCTGTCCCTCAGCATGGGTCCTAGATGCAGAAAAACATGGAGGAGTTTCATACCATTACAGAACCTGGGGCTCTAGCCTTAACCTAGGGCTGATATAATATGAACAACAAATAATTGCGGATTGTAACATTGAGTTTGTTATTTTGCTGCATAACCTTGTAAAAGATGACTAGTAGTATTTCCTTTCTACTTCCATTTACAAATTGACATCAGTTTCTACATTTTACATGACATATTTTAGTACAACAAATACTCTTAGTAAAAAAGTTTGGTTATTCAAATTATGAAGGAATATGTTTAAAAATAAATAAATGTAATAAAAAATAAATTTGGGAGTATATTTAAACAATGAGAAAAATGACTTGAACACAGGAAATTATAAAGCTTTGCTAAAAAATTAAAGATGGTATAAATAAATGAAAAGATATTCTGTGCTCCTAAGTGGAAGGCTTCATATTGTTACAACAACAGTGCTACCCAAAGCAAGCTACAGATTTAATGCAATCCCTATCAAAATCCTATTGGTGTCAGGCCTTTTTTGTATGTTTGCTTCATTTTTGAAAAGAGGAAAATCCATGCTAAAATTCATATGAAATCTCAAGGGACTCTGAATAGTTAAGACAATTTTGAAGAAGAATAAAGTTGGAGGACAACTACTTTTTTATTTTAAAACATGCAGCTACAGTAACAAAAAGAAGTGTAATATTGCCATAAAAACTGACATACAGGCCTACAGAATAAACTAGAGATTCTGGGAATTAATCTTTATATTTTTAGTCAATTGATTTTGACAAGGGTATCAATGGGAAAAGGCCCATCTTTTCAATAAATAATACTAGAAAAACTAGATATACACATGCAAAAAAATAAAGTTGGACCCTTACTCTATACCACATGTAAAAATTAACTCAGAATAAATCAAAGACCTTAACATAAGAGTTGAAATTATAAAACTCTTAGAGGAAATCATAGTGGAAAATCTTTATAAACTCAAAACTTTCAACAATTTCTTGGATATGTATCCAAAAGCACAAGCAACAAAAGAAAAAAATAGATTGAATTATTACCAAAATTAAAAACTTTGTGCATCAAAAGTTATCATCAAGAGAGTGAAAAAGACAACCCATAGAATGGGAAAAAATTTTGCAAATCACATAACTGATAAAAGATTTGTATGTAAAATACATAAAAAGCCTACAATTCAATGACAACAATAAAATAATTTAATTACAAATGGGCAAATGACCCTGGCTGGCTAACTCAGTTGGCTAGAGCATCATTCTGATACATCAAGGTTGAGGGTTCAATCCCCAATTAAGACACATATAAGAATCAACCAATGAATGCATAAATAAGTAGAACAACAAATTGATGTTTGTTTTTCTCTCTCCTCTCTCTCTCTAAAATGAATCAACTATTTTTTTTAAAAAATAGGCAAACTATTTGAATAATCTTTTCTCCAAAGAGGATATGCAGATGGCCAATAAGCACATGAAAAGATGTTTAACATACCTAATCATTAGACAAAACCACACTTTTAGGTGTGATACCCTTGCACATCTATTAGGATGGCTATTATTTAAAAAATGAAAAATAACATGTAGACAGGGATGTGGAGAGATCAGAACCTATGGGCATTTCTGATGGAAATAAAAAATGGTCTAGCTACTGCAGAATGGAGTATTGAGGTTTTACAAAAAGTTAAACATTGAATTTCTATATGATCCAGGAATTGCACTCCTAGGTACATACCCATCATTATTTACAACATTTAAAAGGTGAAAACAATACAAATAATGGATAACTGTATCCTCAAAATATGGTATTTACATATGAGAGGATATTATTCAGCCCTGAAGAGCAGTGAAATTCTGATGCATGCTACAACTTGGATGATCTTTGTTGACATCAGGAAGTGAGCAAGTGACAAGAGGACAAGAGGACTATGTGACTCCATTCATATGAGGCACTTAGAATAGAGACATTCATAGACACAGAGGGTGGAACATATATTACTAATGGCTGGGGAAAGAGGGAATGGGGGTTATTGTTTAATACCCCCTATATTATTAATAATACCCCCTATATTATTAACTATAACTATATTATTATAGTTATAGTATAATTATATGATTATGATGACTTTATTATTAGCAGCTATAAATATATTGGCATTCTGGGATGATGTAAAAGTTCTGAAAATAGTGATGATGAGTGATCCTAATGCCACTGAATTGTACAGTTAGAAATGGTTAAAATGGTAATTTTGTTATGTATGTTTTACCACAGTTTGTACATATGTCCAAAGTATAGGTCAAAATATTTATTGAGTGTAATATTATATTCCAGGTGCTGGGCTCAGCACATACTGATATTATTTTATTTGGTGGTCACAAAACCTCTATGAGAGGATATTTTTCCTGCTGTGACTGACGAGGAACCTGAAAGTAAGGGATGCTAAAGAATTGACTGCAGTTACACAGCTGTGATGTGACAGAGCCCAGAGTCTAATCCCTGGGCGCCTGAACACAGCACTTGATATATTTTGGCTTCATATAGTGTCTCCCAAATAAACCTTTTTATCCCCACCCTTACTCCCTGAATACCAAATGTTTTAAAGGGTACAAACTCATTTCTCTTGTCTTTTATTATTTAAGGACATGACACATGCTGGCTCATTTAATCCTCACAAGTTTGTAAACCCTTTTTTATTTTTTATTCACAGATATAAAAAGTGAAATTTACTACCCGTTACTCTCTATAATGATAAAACAGAAAGTTAGGAAGAGACTGTTTTTGCTGAAGTAATTATAACCGCTGGCTTTAAAGTGAGACTGTTGGTTCAGTCTCAGCTCCACAGACTAGTTTCCTAGGTATATGAGCAAGTTACTTAACCTATTTGTGTATCAGTCCACTCATCTTCAAAACAGAGATGACAGAAAAACCTTCTCCCTATGATTTATGTGAAGATAAATGAAATTAACTTAGTAAAGTGTTGAAATCCACATCTGGCACAGAATAAGCACAAAGTAACATTAGCTATTGCCTTTATCCTTGTTCCTCAAGACCAGACTGTAGATGTTTTTATTGGGTTAAATAATAACTTTTGGTTGAGAGTACAATTAGTGACTACCAAATACCAGTAATTTCACATACTTGACTGTATATATTAAGGATATTATATTGTATATGTATTTGTTACATATTTGTGTCTCCACTAGAATGTTCTTGAATATTAAAATGTTAGTTTATACTACCATTTATGGTTACAAAAACTATTTAGCCTTTGCATGGAAGATATTGTATAGTCAGTATTTGTTAATTTCATTAGAACTTATTTTGACTGAATTGGCTCTAAAACAAAATTTTGAAATTTAGAGAGAAAATTTAATTTTATACTTTACAACTACATGTCAGAGGTAATAGGAGAATTGCATTAAAAGAGAATTTGATGAAATAACAAATAAAAAAATTGAAAGGAAATGTTAAAATTTTTTACTCACCTGAGATATGAAATGTATTTTTCACCTAGAATTTTTGTCTCTCTCTCTTTTTTAAATCACTGGATGGTGTTATTGAAACATAAGGTAAGGTAAGCTGTTGACCACATGAGGTATTTGTTGTATTAGGCAAAGCACATTGTAAACAAACAATCTAATATGTATTGATAAGTGCAAGTGAAGAAAAATAAATCATGTTAAGATGGGTGAAAAGTGGAAACTGTGCTAGTTAAGATAACACGGTGAGGAAAGCCTTATCTGAGGAGCTAAATTTTCATTGGAGATTTAAATGAAATGAGAAGGTGAGCCAGGAGAATGCCAGGGGTTAGGAGGAGCCATTCTAGACAGAGCTAATAGCTATTTTAAAGGTCTTGAGATAAGTACTCAAGGAACGGCAAGGAAGCCTGTGTGCCTACATTACATTGAACAGAGGAAAAGGGAGGAAGGGTGTAAAGATAGCCAGGTACTGCAGACGATGAGGGGCCTGTGGTCTATGACAAGGATGCTTTATGTTATTTTTTGTTATTTACAACCATGGCAAGGTTTTGAGCAGGCAGATATTATGGTCAGGTTTATGTTTTAAGAATCACTTTTGTTGCTCTGAGTTAAACTAAGGAAGTGGATGCAGAGAGAGCAGTTTGGAGATGTTTGCCATAGTTCAGGAGAGAGATGATTTTGTCTGGACCATCGTAAAGGATGTAAAAACAACACCATATTGTGGAACACATTAAAGGTATTACTGTAAATATTTTCTTATGCTTCAATTATAGGGTGTGAGAAAAAAGGGAATCACTGATGTCCTCTCTGCTTTTTTATTCTTCTCAATAAGAGGGTCATGGTAAAGTTTGTTTACATTTAAGCAGTTCCAAGGTACCTTTCAAAAATTCTTAAAATGTACCAAAATCCTTATAGCAATTGTCACTTTCATCCGATCTTAAAGAATTTCTTCAAAACCTTTGTACTTGTCTAAATCTAAACCAGAATGCCTAGAACTTTAATTGATGATCAATTACATTGAAAAACATTTCAAAGTCTATAGTAAAGTAGAATGCTGAGTGGCAGAATTTATCATATCTCAGAACTTCACTAATTTATTTTAAATAGTATTTTAATTAACCACTCATGCTTTTGTGTATTCATGTACCTGCAAAACTATACTAATTGGGCATTTACTCTGCTGAAAAGATATAATAGTGGACTCAGGAAAAGCCTAATTAATTAATTGTCCTTAAGAAATGAAAGCTAAGGGAGGTAATACAATACCAATCTCATTTTGATTGACACCTTAGAATGTGTTATTATTTCTAAATACAGTATCAATGTATATTGCATGTAAGCTTGAATGATTTTCTAGATGGACAAATTGGTATAATAAAGACAAATACACATATCCATCAAGCAACCAAACTGAGAAACAACCTTCACATGTGTAAGCATTTATCTTTAAATAAGTTATCTATTAACAAGAACACCTCTACCACTGTACTGACAGATGTCAATAATAGATTCAGATTGATGGTATGTCTGAACACAGACATACACAGATATGATACAAACACACATATGATATGGGTTTATGTGAAGTCTAGAGAGAGGGATTAGCAAAATTGGAACGCAGCAGAAAGTCAATTGCATTTTCCAGTTGCAAATGTCCTGGTAATTCCCAATTACACTCGCTACTGGAACAGAGTTGCACATGATAAGACTGAGTGAATGAGGAGCCCCTTTTTTGACTTAGTCTTAAATTCACAAGGCTAAGTCTGACCATGATACAATGTTTTCATGAATCATGGTCTAATACCAAACAGACATACCTGCCTATGATAAAGTTTAACTTATAAATAGTAAGTGATTAACAACAATAATAAAATAGAACAATTATAATAGTAAGCTATAATAAAATTATATGAATGTGTTCTCTCTTTTTTTCTCAAAAATACCTTATTGCACTGTATTTACCCTTCTCCTTATGATGATAATAAGATGATGAAATGCCTAAGTGATGATGAGAGAAAATAAGGTAAATGACTTAAGAATTGTGACATAGCATTAGGTTCCTGTTGACTTTTTGTTCAGACTCATAGAGAACAGACTGACAGCTGTCAAGGGGAAAGCAGTTGCCATGGGTGCAAAATGTGAAGCAAAAAAAAAACACAACACAAACTCACAGACACAGACAACAGTATGATTCCCAGAGGTAAAGGGGATGGGGAGACATAGAAGAGGATAAAAGGGGAATAAGTGGTGATAGAAGGAGACTTGGCTTGGGGTAGTGGACATACAATACTATACACAAATGATGTATTATAGAACTGGACACCTGAAACCCATATAATTCAATAAAAAATAATTTAAATTAAAAAAAAACACAAAGAAAACCAAAAAGATTATCTGCTTTGGGTGATCCTAGGTCATCAAGCTGTGGTGATGTTGATGGCTGGGTTGTCAGGAGCAGATGATGTCAGTGATTGGGTACCCTTGAGAGATGAAGGTTTTCTTTTGTTTTGTTTTTGTTTTTAATTGCCGAAACTTTTTTGGAAGAATATTGTAGTTGGAAGTTGTTTTCTATTTCTTAAAGAAAATACTTTATGATTTCTCTTTGGCATATAAGAATTGTCATGGTCACTACCCTTCAGTGTTGTGGCCAAATAAGGATTAGTTGAACTCAAGCACTAGAAATAGCATGACGGTTAATCTGATAACCTAGGTGGCTCCTAAGTGACTAACGGCTGGGTAGCATATACACTGTAGACACACTACACAAAGTTAAGACCACATCCCAGGTTGAATGGATTGGCATAGTATAAAATTTCATCATGCTACTCAGAATGGTGCACAATTTAACATGAACAGTGCACAGTTTAAGGCTTACAATTTTTTTTTCTGGGATTTTCCTTTTAATAGTTTCAAACCACAGTTGACCATGGGCACCTAAAACTGCAGAAAGTGAAACCACAGATAAGAGGAGACTACTGTATATGTTGGACACCATAGCAATAGAATTTTCTACACTTCAACAGTCTCAGAGTTATAGAACCTAATACGAGTACTATTACTGCAAAGGTAAAACATGTGCATAGACTTGAACAGAATCACCACTCACCACTCAACCTTTGAGATAAGCACATTCCTGAATTTCACTTTGTAGAACTAAAACAAGGGTCAGGCCCCGGAATTCTCTGAGTCATTCTATTCTACAAGGAGTACATACTCTACTAATAATTTGCAGAACATAAATGTAAATGAACTCACTTTTCATCAGTTTCAATGAGAAACCAAGTATTTATAAAATGAGAGCAATTCATATGGGGTTAAAGCAGGAATTAACAAGCTAGAAAGGAACAAAATTAGTAGTTGAGATAAATATCTACAATGGGCCTTAAATAGCGCCTCCATATTGCCATGGTCTGCAGGGTTTACAGGAAAACTTCAAGTTTTCTGAAGGCATGGGGGTGGGTGGGGTTTGCTGGTGATGGCACGGAAGGAAGAATTTGCAGAAGATTCACAACCCAGGTCTCAAGGGATCTGTGGTATCAAAGAGAGGTTGAAGTGGCTCTTCCAGTCAGGGAGGGAAGACCGTCATCTTTAGGCATTGACAGAGACACAAAACACCAGCAACCAAGAATAGAGACGATGCTGACAGGTGGGACAAGACACCTCAACCACATGGACAGCACAAAGACCAGAGACTTCCTCTCTGCTTCTCACCACCGTGAAAATATTTAAGCTCTTATCTGCTCCTAGAAACTTCCTGGAAAAGAGTGCTGAAAAATTATACCCCCTGCCTGGGGGAGTCAGGGAGTTCTGTGAACGCACTGAATAATTATACAGAAATTGTGGCAAGTAGAGAAGCCACTTTTATTTAGTAAACATTTTTTTTGTTTTGACTTTAGGGACAGGGTCTCCAAAGCAGCATAAGAACTGTTTTAGAAAACAAACTAAAATTTTGCTATATCTGACTTATCATAATTCAGTTTGTATTTTTCTACATAAGTTATCATTGCTTTTATGTAATTATAAGAACCAAGTCAGAAAAATAAATATATTATGCAAAAGAAGCAGTAAAAGTCATTTCAAATGCATTAATACTCTCAAAATATTTGTCCATGCACAAGACAGTCAATTTAAAGAATGAAATACTTCAGCTATAATGTGCATTATAAATATATAACATTTCTTCCCAGATTGTGTTTTCAATACTCCAAGGTCACTCCACAGCTTTTCAGACAGGCAGGCTCTATGGCAACAAAACAGACTCTTCCAAGAAGACTCAGGTCTATTCCTACTCTTGGATATTCACACAGCTCTTGTGTATATATCTGAAACACTGGATAATTCTGAAATTTCTAGTTTCATTTATGTTGGGCGTTAAATGTCTCAATCTGTGCTGTACATGGCATACATCTTTCTCTATTAATGGCATTTGTCCTGTCAATGTCATCTGTTTTAGATTTCAATTTCCTAGACAGGAGCAAGTCTGTTTGGCAGGGGAGTAAAAAGAAATGTTATAACCCGTCAATATGTTCTAATCAGGTTTTAGCTATAGTGGGTATTTAACTCTGTATTTTCAAACTCAATTTATGCTCCACTGGAGAGCCGAGCTTCCTTGGCAGATGTCTAGTCTATTTGGCAGGAGAACAAAATAGATGGTTGTAATCTTTTGGCATTTCTACTCAGATGATATTCTCAGTAACATTGAACTCCATATTTTCAAGCTTGATTTATATAGTGCTTCATTGGAGAACTTGGAATATTGCCTTCAATTTGGAGAGTTAGGCATGGAGAAAAATGTAGGTAAATTGGGGTCAAAATAAAAATGATTATGCTTGCATGTTTCCTTGTTTATACCATGTTTTATATCAGAAAATACTAGTATTTAGGTATTTTATATATTTTAAAATATAACACAATAGGTTCCATGCAGGAATAAGCATTTTAAAATGAAAGAAAAATAAGATATAAGCAAAGGAAGACTTGTGCACCACAAAAACTATATTGCTTTTAAGGTAGATGAGCCTGAATTTGAATATCCAATCCATCCCTCAGAGACTGTACAAACTTAGAATGAAAAGTTGTCTCTACTCTCTAAGCATTAGTGTCTATATGTACAAAATGGAACCAATAATTACTTCTTTAATTTTATGACTAGTAAGTGAGGTGATATATACAAAACACTGGGGATAGTAATTGATGTAGTCTAGTGTTAATGCAAAATAAAGTTCAATAATTAGTAGTGTAATATGGCATTAATATAGGACTATTTATCTCTTTGTTTCAGAAGAAAACCCAATACAATAAATTTGTGGCAGACAGTGCATATTCCAAAGTGAAGTTCTAGATCACCTGTGCTGGATGTTCAAACCACTTTAGTTTCCACGAGCTGAGTACATATAAGCAGCCTTCACAAGGTGTTGGTGAGGCCAAGAAAAATGTTGGAGACCTTTCTGAGGATTTTATCAGAAACAGATACAAAGGTGCTTTGAGTACCTTCCATCTGTTCTTCAAAGAATGCAATTGTTGTTTACTCTTCACATGAAGACCTTCAAGTGAGGCTTTAATAAAACTTCTAGGAAAGTTTACTATTGGAATCTATATTTCAGAATAAATTGTTTCTGGCTCATGTCTGAGAAAAATGAAGTTGTGGGTGGCTAGATGAAAGAGTCTGTGACAGAAGAATACAGTGCTAAGAGTGAGAAATAACTTTATTCTCACTAAAATGGACCTCAGCACATATTTTCCACAGGTCACATCAACTGTTTTTATAGACTATTTATAAAAGCAATGGTACCTGGGGTTTCTTATAACCCTCTAAAGAGATATTTTTTCAGTACACCTCAGCTCATAGAGACTGGCAGTATAATGGTACAAATTTAGGAGCTGGAGAATTGTAATTGATCACCATTTATCTTTGTCAAGAGAACTATAGGTAAGAGTTCTCAGGAAATTTGGAATTTGGGGCTTCTGTCTGAAGAACACTCAAAATTTCTATAGATAAAGATTTAGCATTAAATATATGTCAGGCACTGGAATCAGTACCAGCTTACATTACCAGTCACATAATACCTTCTTTAGACTTTACCTTTCTACCTCTTCCCTACTTCAAAGTTGGAGGAGAATGAGCCTGCTTAGCAGGTGGAGGAGGTAAATGCACAAAGTGGAGAATTATAGAAAAGATATAAAATCATCTTTTTTCTCTCTATTTATTGGAATAGACTTTTCCTGGAGAAGAAAAGAATTTTAGCTCTTACACAATACTAAGTATTTTAGTTGCTTAAAGAAGATTGTTTTTACATTCTCTGATCCTTTAAAAGGTGTTTGGACATTATCCATAAAGTTCTCAAAAATATCTTTTCAGTCATTCCCTACCCCAATCCTCAGAGACAGTTACTATTCTGATTTTTACCACTGTAGATGACATTTGCTTGTTTGAGAACTTAATAAACACAGAATCATACACCACTTACTCCTTTGAGGAAGTTTTGTTTCACACAACATAATGATTTTGAGACTTACTCATGCTATTACACGACCAGTAATTTATTCCTTTGTATACATATATCTCAATAACTCACCTGTGATAGACACCAGGACTCTTTCAAGTTTTAGGTTATTGTGAATAAACCTGCTATGGTTTTTGTTGTACAGTCATAACTCAGAGATATCATGAATGTGATTCCAAACCATGGCAATAAAGCAAGTCACAAGTTTTTGGTTTCCTAGTACAAATAAGTCATGTTTACACTATTCTATAGTCTATGAAGTATGCACTACTATGTTTAAAAAACTTAATGTACATACTATAATTAAAATGCTTTATTACTAAAATATTTGAACCATCATCTGTGGCTTCAACAAGTCACAATATTATTGCTGGTGGAAAGTTGTAACTTCATTTGTGAAAAACACAATATCTGAGAAGCACAATAAAGTGAAGCACAACAAAATGAGATGTGTCTGTGTATTTTGTGAATATATGCTTCATGCATCTTGTGTAAATATCTAGGAGTTGAATTGATAGGTCATAGGATCTATATTTATTTTTATAAGAAATTTCAGGAACATGTTCAAAGTGGTTGGACCATTTTACAATCTCACCAAGACTGAGCTCTGGCATCTCTAGATCTTTGCCAACCTTTGGTATTGTCAGATGAGTGTGTGTTTTAATTTTAGACATTCAGGTGGGAGTGTGTATTTAAATATATATTTTTGTTCTGCACAGCAATTTTTGAAACATGAAAAGCAGATGCTACATAAATGAGATCACACAGGCTAAATCACACAGGCACAATGACCTCTTCCAGTACTCTATCTGGGAGATAGGTGCCCCTCCAGCCCTTGACCCTAAGCCAGATAAGTCAGTTCCTCCCGCTATGATGCAGTTCTTTCTCCTGGTGCCTGTCTAGTTGCAGTCCCAGTGCTGGAGCTCAGAGTGTGTCTGAGTAAGTCCATGCACTGGCCCTTTAAGAGGATCACCTGGGACCCCAGAAGTCCCCCATCTCACTCAGCCACTATCTCTGCTGGGTTTTATAGCCAGAAGTTATGGGTACTTCTCATTCTGGCACTGGAATCCTGAGCTGGGGGCCTAGATATAAGGCTGGGTGGGAACTTTCCCTCCTCAGGGGCCACCTCCAGAGTTAAGAGATCTCTCCCAATTTTTAGGCACCCCACATGGGTGTAGGACCAGCCTGTTCCTCATCTCTACCGCTCCTACTAATCTTAACATGGCTCCTTCTTTGTATCCAAAGTTGTAGGACTTCTGTTCAGCTAGATTTTAGGCAGTTCTGAATGACAGTTGTTCTGTAGTTTAATTGTAATTCTGATGTGGTTGTGGGAGGTTCCAAGAACCTCATTTACCTAAGCTGCCATCTTGACAGGAATTCTTACCTAATTAATTCCCTTTTAAAGCTCATTGACAAGGAAGCAAAATTCCCCCTCCTCAGCATTTCCAGATGGCCTCAAGCAGAACTGCTACCATCCAACTGTTTAAAACACCCAAGTGATCCATTACACCATGGCATATCGATAATAAATAAAGGCTAAAAGATCATTAAAAACAAGAACATATGCCCAAACATGGTCTGTGCACCTTGGCAAAAGAAATGTAAGGACTGAGTCAGATTATATCCAGCTCACCAAGAAACTGAATCAAAACTACCAAAAAATTGTCACTATGTGCTAGGGAGCCAAATAGCACTTCCCTTAAGGGTTGTTGGGAGAAGAGTAGCAAATCTACCAACATGTTTGCCAGATATTTCCCCTGTCTGCCAGAAAAGTAAGACAGCTATTGTTGGACTATGGTACTGAAAGATTTAGTTTTCTCGTGGGCATACATGTTAAATTCCATCAGGTTGGGGCCTCCCTTTTTTCAAGTCTTGGCTTTAAATTTGTTTTCTCATCTGTGAATAATGACAATTTCACTTCTTCCTTTCCAGTTTGGATGCTTTTTATTTTTTCTTCTTGTTGGATCTCTGTGGCTAGGACTTCCAGTACTATGTTGAGTAAGAGTGGTAAAAGTGGACACCCCATCTTGTTCCTGATCCTAGGGGAAAGTGGACACCCTTATCTTGTTCCTGATTTTGCCCAGCATATGATGTTGGCAGTATGATATTCATGTATGGCCTTTATTATTTTGAAGTATGCTCCCTCTACTCCCACTTTGCTGAGTGTTTGTATCATAAATGGGAATACTACACAGCTGAAAGAAAGAAGGAATTCCTACCTTTATTGATAGCATGGGTGGAACTGGAAATATGCTAAGTGAAGTAAGCCAGCTGGTCAAAGACAGATACCATATGATCTCACTTATAAGAGGAATCCAATGAACAAAATAAACTAATAAGCCAAAAAGAACCAGAGGCATAGATTCATGGAACAGACTGACAGCTGTAAGAGGGATAGGGGGAGGTGGGAACTGATTGAAAGAAGATGAAGGGATTAGTCAAAGAACATATATGAAGGACTCATGGACATGGACACAGGTGTGGGGATTGACTATGGAAGCAAGATGAGGGCTGGGTGGAGGGGACAAATAGGGGAAAAGTGGCACAACTGTAATAGCATAAACAATAATACATTTTTTTAAAAGCTGTCTTCTCAGGAGGTCTTTACTATCATTACCCAAATTCAGGCTTCTTTATCCCCAAAGCTCAATTTTTTTCTATAACACTTAACACCTTTTAATACCTGCTTAATTTATTTATTCATTTCTCTGTTTACTGAACTCACCCATTAGAGTATAAACTTTGTAATGGCGGGAAGTTTTGTTGCTTGTTTTGTTATTTGTTTTGTTGACCTATGGCTTATAGAGCTTGGCATATAACTGATGGTAAGTATAAAACCATTTACCCAAAATGAATGATAATTGTGGTGTCATTAACAATATACTAATTTCATCACTGTCTTCATTAAAAGCAAATGGAGAAATTTCCTTTATAAAAATTTGTCTTCTGAACTACGATGACCCCTTATATAAGAGTCATACAATTACTGAATAATCTTGTTCCCTAAATATCTGGATGCAGTGAAAGCAACAAAACTTTTTAAAACAATATTTATTCTTCTTTTAAAGTTCATCTACACTTTCAGAGCTTTGATGAGTAGAAAAAGCATATATAATTCTGAGTGAAAGTGTGAAGGAGAAGACAGATCAAAAAAAGTTGTGTGGTTTCAAGCCAAAAAAGAAGGTAGGACTTAAGACCCGTAACTCCTGGTAAATTGATTTGGCAATGTTTTGAATATTTTTATCTGTTTTCAGTTATTTCCACAGTTACTTTAAATTTTATTTAAAGTACAGATGATTTGCCCAGAATATTTTGTGACATGGAAGCATAGTCCAAAGTTTTTTTCTATTTTGTAGTGAAACTGGTTAATAAAAATAGCTCTGGGTATGATATTAATATGTGCCCATGAAATGTGTATTTCTGGATTTTTAAAAAAATATCTATACAATGTTAAATATTCTCAGGGCAGCATCCATTTTGAGGTAATTGTAACATAGAACACAATTTTCATGATGATTGAGGCAAAGTCAGTTCACGTAAAGATTGTTTTCCTATAAATACAAAGACTACCAACAGAGTGAAGTGGGTCAGTCTGCTTTAAATTTATATTATTTAGGGTTATTATAGCTTCATAGATTTTCTTAATTTCTCCAAGACATATTATTACATTAGTATGCCTCAGTTTGTCCAATAAACTTATTCCTGGAGAATGTTCTTATTGTTGCATCCAGTCAAGGGATCAAAGATAAATAAGATATAGTCTTTTCATGAATAAATATAAAATCTAGAAAAAATCACAGACATTCAAACAGATGACTAAAATGGAAAGCAGGGAGTATGTAATAACAGCAATAGAACGAAGACACAAAATAAAATGCTATGTAATTTAAAAAGTGGGAAGGATTTTACTTTAAAGAATCAAGAAAATGCCATTTGAATTGATACTTAAAAGATACAAATATCTCAATTGATCCATAAATATTACCTTTATCAATTTAAAAAATATTTTGGATCCTTCACAGTTAAGACATGTCTGCCAAAAATTTGCTCAGACTTTCTGATAAGGCTCTATAAAGGAAGACAGAGTGATAATTATTGCACAATACCTGGCTGTATTAACTTTGTGGGTTCACTGACCTGTGAGAGGCAGCTGCTTGACCTCTACCAAGCATGATCTGAATATCCCTATGGCAGGAGGAAAGAGGGCAGGGTTGCCACAAGCCTTAGTAAGCTTTTCTGAGAATTAGAAAAAGAAAACCATGTGGGAAGATATAGTCCTAATTTATTTAGCAAGTGGAGCATAAACAGTATTTCAGGCTTGAATTTCCTCCTTTGCCATGAACCTTGTGCAGTGACTGATCTGATCAATTGTGAACCACGACCTTGGAAGGCACAATTATTCATCAGTAGAACAACAAAAAAAATGAATAGGAAAGTGAAGGAAAGAAGAGGAGGGTGGAAGGAAAGAGAAAGGGAAGGAAGGAAAAAAGAAAAATTTATAATAAAATTAGTACCAAATCTGTTTTCTCTTATCAGCCCAAAGTAAAAGATCCTCTGAAACTATGAGTACCCTCATTTAGGGATTCTACTGAGATATACTTCACACCTTTTTAAAAAATAAGTAAATAAATACTTCTCTATGGAGTAGGAATGGGTTTGTTGTAAAGCTCTAAATTGTCTCAAAAAATAGTAGTGTATGCAGTCGGGGGCTACAGCAAAAAAGCTAGATCAACAGTGGACTCACTTCAGAGCTTCACTATTTTTCAGTAAAGCTTGTTTCTGATAGAAAATGACAGTGACAGCAGTGGCTGTTTTTTCCTTTCCTGTTGCAATTCTCTATCTCCATCTAATTCCTCAGTCACAAATGTGCTTTGTCTGGATGGGGTTCAACTCCTTAGTAGAGTTTTGGCTACTGGTAGCAGGAAAAACTGTGAGACAGCTCACATATTCTTGACCGTGTAAGTGGGGAGCTCAGAAGTTTCCTCTCAGTCTGTACAATAGTCAAAACCCATGTGAGTGTAAGTAACAAAAGGCCCGAAGAGCTCAAGGCCTTCTTGGCACAGCACAGCCTGAGCATTTGCAAAAAAGAAAAGGGAAGCAGGTGTTTGCAGCGGCACATAGACATTTTTAAAGATAAATTGCTCAGAATATTTGCATTACATCTTCAAAATTAATTTAATTTCCTTTTTGTTTGATCAATTAAGCAAAATTATTGCCCTGCCTCTCAGTACCTCTGTGACAAGCTAATAAGCTATATTTAATATAGAAAGTCAATATTTAAAGGCAATCTTACATGAGTAAGACATAATATAAAGGAAAAAGTCAAATATAGAATTATTTCTATGCTACCATTATAGCTTTGTGAAATTATTCTGCTTATGGGCAAGAATCAAAAGAAAACACAACTTAAAATATATTATGTTATTGTGGTATGGATGTGTATAAACAGTTTTTCATCTTTATTTTGTTCCTTCAATAGCATGTTATATTCATTAATACATGTAATCAGTTTAGTGTATCTTTTGTTTTGAATGTTATGTTCAAATACTTGAGATTTTATATCTTTGAGAACAATACAATGAAATTTTAATATTGTTATATTAAAAGGACTAAGAAAAAGTGTATAAAATAAAAAATATATTTTATAGTTACTCTGTGGAAAATTAAATAATAGTTTTCATATGCATAGCAGCAAATGTATACAATTAACATTTGAATAGAACTAAGCTTTGAAAGTCTTTTCCGAGTATATTGTTCTTGCAATATACCTTACGTGATAGAAAGGCACAGGCTTCCCCACCCTCTACACATAAAGTCAACATTGGTTGTGTGACTTTGTACACATTCTTCTCTTAGCCTCAAATTCTTTATTTGTATTGAGTTGGCCAAACGCTATGTTTATTTATTCCATTAAATAAAAGACATGTTTTTCATTTTCACCAATAAGTTTATTGATCTGGGTATTTTCAGTATGTTGGCTATCTCCCACATGGTGTAACATTGATTATTCTCAGTTAATGTCTGGATTTGATCACTATCAACTTCAACTGGTCTACCCGAATGTGGAGCATCATCCATGGAGAAGTTTCTAGAACAAAACTTCTCAAACTAATTTTGATGTGTTCAGTCAGACACAGCACCTTCTCCACACACTGTCCAAATCTTTTTTTTTTTGCATTTCAGTTGCATTTTTACCTTTTTTGAAATAATAAAGCATAATATGCCAAAAATGTGTTGCATTTTCTTCCATCTTCAATATTAAAATGGCTGCAAAAAATTCACCAATTTTGATGTTTTTAAATGCATGCTGATATGACAGTTGTCACAATATAATCTAACAAAATAGTTTCAGATGACGTTAAAGACAACTAAGCACTACTAGAGATAGAGGATGGACAAAAATGAACAAACTTTTTGGCCAACCTAATATAATGGGAGTAATTACACCTTTGTCACTAGGTTGCTTCAAGTTTTAAGAAGTGATAATGATTGTTCAGTCTACTACAACAATGAGAGTATATGTAATCATGAATTTTGGTTGGGGCATATTTAAGTTGCCTTTGAGATACTCACCCTGGCTGGAGTAACTCAGTGGATTAAGCATGAGCTGCGAAGCAAAGCATCGCAGGTTCGATTCCCAGTCAGGACACATGCCTGGGTTGCATGCCATGGCCCCCAGCAACCGCACATTGATGTTTCTCTCTGTCTCTTTCTCCCTTCCTTCCCTCTCTAAAAATAAATAAATAAAATATTAAAAAAACAAAAACAAATAAATCTTAGTTTAAAAAAAAAGAGATACTGGTACAGAAGCAAAGTTAGCAGTGGTGTAGTACAGAGGAAGGGACTAATGAAAAGATACCATGCTCATGAATGAGTATTTAGATTCAGTTTATGCCAAGGTAAAAAGTAATGTACTTTTCAGAGCACTACATAATTAATTAGTAACAAAATATGAAGTGCTTACATATGAACAATAATATCCTACATTTTCTGACTTTCTACATGATTTCTGGCTAATGTTTTACCTGAAATATCAAATGAATATGTATGTATGTATGTATGCAAGTGATTTTTCCTCTGCTTGCATGAGTCTTAAATTTTCTTACTGAAGAAGCCAATACTTGAAATCAATACATACTATAGATATTAGTTCAGCTATGGGTCTGAGAGAAAGAATCCACATCTGGAGGTCTTGGTTATATCTATCCACTGCTAATAAGGAAAACCCTGCATTTTTAACTTCTCTTTTGTCTATCCAAAAAGAGGCCCAGAAGTCCAGAAATTTCTTATTTTGTAAGGGCAGTGACTTAATTATACTAAGGTCTTAAGGAATAAACAATTAGTAAAATTTAAAAGAAACGTTGAGCCATTTTATTATTTCTCCTTTAAACATGCTTTTTAAAATTTTTTTTGAATGCCCCAATAAATTGGTGTCCATTTGCTACATTGGAGAATGTTACATATAGTAATGCATACAGCATACTATTGAAGGAACAAAATAAAGATAAAAAAATTATACATAGTCACACTGCAGTGACATAATACATTTTAAGTTGTGTTTCACCACTTGTCCAAGCAGTGGATGGCTCATGTCATTGTTTTCCATAGTACAGATTATAAGCTCTATTAGAGGTGTTTTATTTAATTTTGCTTATTACTCTTTAATTGTTTTATATTTTATATTTTTTGCTCTTATCATTTGCATCTTTCCATTATGTATTACTTATCTTCACTTTTATTTTTAAGAATGGAAGATGAGCTGAAAAACTTCAATTTATTTTTCAAAACACTTATTATTTTTTTGTAAAGATTTTATTTATTTATTTTTAGAGAGGGAGGGGAGGGAGAAAGGGAGAGATAGAGAAACATCAATGTGCGGTTGCTGGGGGCTGTGGCCTGCAACCCAGGCATGTGTCCTGACTGGGAATTGAACCTGCGATGCTTTGGTTTGCAGCTCATGCTCAATCCACTGAGCTATGCCAGTCAGGGCTAAAACACTTATTTTTTAATGTAATGGAGAGAAACATTAATGTAAAGACTCTCTCTGACTCAAGGTTTTTTAAAAATTTAAACAACATGAAACATAATTTAATTAAGGAGTGCTTTCCGTGTGAACCACTTTTGACATCTTTAATCAACACCTGAAATAATTTGGGGACTTAAATATGTATTTTTTCTGTTTTTAGTTAACTAAAGATAGAAAGTGTTTACAGAAGTATAATTTTAAAAGGTTTTTTACACATTTTCCTTACATTATTTCACAGAAAGGCATAGAATTTTTATTGGACAAAGTTATAGCTTAAAAATTTGTCAGAAATCAAGAGATAGGAAAGCTTCTCCATGCCACTCAGGCTCCACAGCAAGCTTTCTTCGGCACTTTGAGGTGAGAAGGTGAGTATCTTGAGTACACTAAGTTACAAAAGAATTACCTGAGAGAAGTTTGCCAAATAAATTTTCTGGGGTTATTTCTAAATGAGAAAGTTGATTTTATAAATAGTTACACTTTCATTTTTTAAGTTTAGTGTTTGTATGTTTGACTTTCTTGAAGCAATACTTTTGTAAACATAAATGTGGCTTAACCTAGTATCTATAAATATTTCTCTTGTAACATTTAGCACACTCAACTATAATTGCACATTTACATGATCTGTTCCATTGCCATCTCCAATACAGTATGTGTCTTACAATATTTGATTTAGCTCTAAATGCAACCATCTTTTTAGATAAATGGCCATAATTTTTTTCCATTTTAAGAATGTAAGATTAGGCCCTGGCTAGCTTACCTCAGTGGATTGAGCGTGGGCTGTGAACCAAAGCATCGCAAGTTCAATTCCCAGTCAGGGCACATGCCAGGGTTGCAGGCCATGATCCCCAGCAACCGCACATTGATGTTTCCCTCTCTATCTCTATCTCCCTCCCTTCCCTCTCTAAAAATAAATAAATAAATAAAATCTTAAAAAAAGATGATAATTAAGACTTTAAGTCAACCCGATAATTATCCATTAAAAAAAGAATGTAAGATTATTAGAACATGCTATATGAAAGTATTTCTGTCTTTATATAGATTAAATTATGCTGAAGGTGAAACCATGAGATAGATATATAGACAGTATTGATATAGACATAAGATAGGTCATAATATATTTTTCTCAGATTACCCTAAAGCCAGGGTCAAGGTTTTTTATAAATTTTAGAATGGGCATTTCAAGTTAGTCTACTTTAAACCTCAAAATCAGAGGTTCTTGGTGTTGGAAGTAATCTTGGATATTATAACATTTTCCAAAGGCAAGATATTTCTTATAATAAAGCATTCACTGGTGTCACATAATTAAAAGTGACAGAACCATTTTATCATACTGAGCTGAAATCCCTTTCTTTCTGATTGCTAGCCATGGTTCAGAGTCTTATTCTTTGGAGCAAGACATATCTGTTCTAATCCCTTTTCCACACGACAGTCCTTTTACCATCTGGGAATGCACATATTGTCTCCATCTAAGTCTCCTTTTCTCCAGACTACACATCACCAATTTCTTTCTTCATTTTACAGATGATAAAAAAAATGCATCTTCCTCTCCTTGTAGGACATCTGGCCCATGCCAAAATGCCCATGCCTCAAAAATGTCCCAGGGTTCACATAGCCCATAGTGTTTATTTATACTTTTGGTGTTTAAGATTAATACATAAAAATACTATCATGTTTTATTTGTCTAATAAATTTGTGTGGCTGCATTGTCAATAATAAACATTTTTTGCTTCAGTCGACAACGTGTTAATAACACATGGGGTTAGGTAGATGGGCCAGCATGGACCAAATGTCTCTGTGGATGTACTAGATATCTGTTAATTGTCATCACCTGCTCACTTTATTCCCAGCCACCCCTAAGTTACTAATCATCCAGATAAGGTCCTACTAGAACAGAGCAGAATGATACCAAAGAAACATTCATTCTGAATAGGCTTCCTACTAACATGTAAAAAAAATTTTAATAGTTTTTTTTCCATTACCATTAATCCCTTTTATACTGCTTTCCACCCCCACCCTTCTTATCCTTCCCTGCAATCACCTTGTTGTCTGTGTCAATGAGATTTTTCTCCTTTTTTGCTCCACCCCTCCACCGAGAGCTGCCAGCCTACTCTCTATCCATGAGTCTGTCTCTATTTTGCTTGTTAGTTGACAGAGCAGAGTGACACCGAAGAAGCCTTTATTCTAGGTATTATTTCCTACTAACATTTTTAATAACTATGTTTCACTATTACTGAACTAATGTAATCTAATACTTGCTTTTCAATTTATTTTTTATTTTGTTATGTTTTTTGTTTGTTTTATATATCTCTTAAGTTTTTCTCTTTGCTAACAAATGGCCCTCAGTGGAGTCATTTTCTATGTAATCTCTGTAAAATTATTGACCAGAGCTGGAACAATAGTTTATGTTTATTTGGTTCTAATTTATTTTAGCCAAATATTTAAATCCTTAAAAGGAGAAATAAGTACCATAATAATTCATTGAATTTGGATGCTAAAACCTACCTACTTCTGGGCCCTGGCTGGTGTAGCTCAGTGGATTGAGTGCGGGCTGCGAACTGAAGTGTCGCAGGTTCGATTCCCAGCCAGGGTACATTCCTGGGTTGCAGGCCATAACCCCCAGCAACCACACATTGATGTCTCTCTCTCTTTCTCTATCTCCTTCCCTTCTCTCTCTAAAAATAAATAAATAAAAACAAAAAACAGTTTAAAAAATAAATAAAAATAAAATCTACCTACTTCTTAAATGACATGAAAAGGATAGTATTTAAAATTTAATAAAATTAATATTTTCTAAAAATCATCACCTTAATTTGTTTTAGACTGCAAGTAAAAAAATCAGTGTTTAACTATTACTTAGTTAATAGTTAATTACTTAATTACTTACTTTAAGGCTCTATTAACTATTATTATTAGAGCCTTATTAACACTACCATCCCCTATACCTTCTGGCACACAGGAGTTTCTAAACATAGTTGTAAGAAATAGTTTGTGGAAACCTACAAGTCAAATTATACTCACTAGGCAGACTTAAAAATATTTTTTAATTCTGTAAATTTAATATGTAGGAAATCCTCTTCTGATATATAACATTATTTTACAATGCCTCTCTTAATACTAATAAACACTTTAAAAATAAGAAATAGATCAGCATAATGAAAAATTATCATCACTTGTTTATTTCAATGTGTTAGCCTACTTGTTAAAGCAGGGCAAGGTGTAATTGCATCTAACTTAATTGATTATTTTTATAATTTATAATTGCAATTAGCATAACTGTAGTAATTACTATTTGAATGCTTACACCAAAAATTTTCTTATTACTTTTTTTATTTTAACTTTTTTATTTATTTAATTTTAATTTACTTATTTTTTAATTTTTTATTGTTGTTTAAGTACAATTGTCTCTATTTTTGTCCCACCTCAGCCCCCCACCTCACACATCCCCACCTACCACCCTCAAACCTACCCCTTTGGCTTTGTCCATGTGTCCTCTATACATGCTCTTTGATGGCCCACCCTCTATTTTCTCCCATTATCCCTCTTTCCTCTCCCCTCTGGTCACTGTCAGCCTGTTCTCAATTTCAGTGTCTTTGATTATATTTTGTGTGTTTGTTTGTTTTGTTGTTTAGGTTCCACTTATAGGTGAGATCATATGTTATTTGTCTTTCATTGTCTGGCTCATTTCACTTAGCATAATGCACTCCAGTTCCATCCATGCTGTGGCAAAAGGTAGGAGTTCCTTCTTTCTTTCTGCTGCATAGAATTCCATTGTGTAAATGTACCACAGATTTTTGATCCACTCATTTACTGAGTAAATGGGCACCTAGGCTGCTTCCAGCGCTTGGCTATTGTAAATTGTGCTGCTATGAACATTGGGGTGCATGGGTTCTTTTGCATAGGTGTTTCAGAATTCTTAGGATATAATCCAAGCAGTGGTATTGCTGGGTCAAAAGGTAGTTCCAATTTTAGTTTTCTGAGGAAATTCCATACTGTTTTCCACAGTGGCTGCACTAGTCTGCATTCCCACCAATAGCGCACTAGGGTTTCCTTTTCTCTACAACCTTTCCACCACTTGTTGCTTTGTTTATGGTGGCAAATCTGACCAGTGTGAAGTGGTATCTCATTGTGGTTTTAATTTACATCTCCCTGATAGCTAGTGATGCTGAGCATCTTCTCATATGTCTCTGGGCCATCTGTAGGCTCTCCTTGGAGAAATGTCTGTTCAAGTCCTTTGCCCATTTTTTTAATTTGGTTGTATGTCCTCCTGGAGTGGAGTTGTGTGAGTTCTTTATATATTTTGGAAATCAAACCCTTGTTTGAGGTATCATCGACAAATATGTTTTTCCATATGGTTGATTCCCTTTTCATTTTACTGCTCTTTTCTTTAGCTGAGCAGAAGCTTTTTATTTTGATGAAATCCCATTTTTTCTTTCCTTTATGTCCCTTGTTTTAGGGGACATATCAGTGAAAATATTGCTGTGTGAAATATGTGAGTAATTGTATTTTTATAAATAATTATTTTTATTGTATTTTTTCCTGGTTTTTGATATAATTGAATTTCAATTGTAGGAGACTGGATTCAAGATGTAGTTTATAAAGATCTCTATTTCTGGAATTTTGTCTCCTCAATAATTCAACAGAGACTGATTAATGGACAAAGATGTTCTTGTGAAGCTAAATCTAACTAAGCTCTTAGTCTTTCCTTCTCCTCTCATTTTTCACTGTAGATAAATTACTTCTACTTTCACAAAGAATACAAAGTATGTGCATCTTGCTAAGTCTTACAGTGATTCAGTATGGTAAATATTCTAGTTATTATAATTTTACAAGTGAGGAAAGTGAGACTGTGGGTTTGCTTCACATTATATCATTTTGAAGTAGCAGAGTTTGGACTCACATTCGTGCTTTTGAATGACAAATATCCTATTATTCAACACTTCTAAGTTTTAATGGATCAAAGTCTAGCTATAAAACTATGGTATATAAACTATTAAAAGATTATAGTTTAAATGATTAGAATTGCATTCATTTGCATGAAATTAAATTCAGCTGTTTTGAGACAATTGTGTTATATTTTGTTTTAATACATACTTATATGAATTATAAATCAATATTCAATGTTTTATTTATTATCAGTGTATTTAAATTTTTAAAAATCAAAATTAAATTATTTCAGTTAGCTATGGGTATTCTTTATTGTAAGAACTGTTTCATGGAGAGGGCTTGCTTTCAGTCACATGACATTGAATTCTGACTTCACCTATTGTTAGATTTTTATTAATTTATAAAAGGTGTTACATGCAAATAGAATAACAAAAGCTCTTTTTAAATGTTTTATAAGATATCAAGTATTTCAATCATGCAAACAGACATCTTTAATAAATTATTGTCTACTCAGGCAGATCAAGAAAAAGCAGAAGTAAACAAAAAAAGTTTACTCAAAATACAGAAAATTTAGAGCCTGAGAATAAAATTTTTAAGGAAAAAAATAGAATTATATGTTGTAGTTGTGTATGTGTTCAATGTAGATTTATGCAATCATTGTACCTGACCTTTAACAATTATTTATTTTTGTAAATTATTACTAAGATTGTTAATATTAATTATCATTGCTTTAGAGAAACATCTTCCTGTATTTGCCTTGTTTTGTTTTGTTTTTCCATTTCCTCTCAAATGCACTCACACCAGGTATTCTTTCCCATCATAACTACCACTCCACTGCAAAAGTTTTTGACAAAGAAAGAATGAAGTCAAACTAAGTAGCAAGTCCATACTAAGTCCTCATCTTAGTAGATCTACAGTGGCTATTGTCATGGATTTTTATAAGACATCTGAAGCACCATTTTTCAGTTTTTTCCCTAATTTCTATAGCTGTACCTCCTCAGGCTCTTTTGCATATTGTCTTCATTCCTCTAATTTATGTTTTTCCATATAAATCTCCCTTTCCCTGTCTTTTATAATAAATAACATGAAACACTAGTGCAGAACTCCCAACTTTATATATGTAGTCAACTCAGCTTTCTTAAACTCCAAAGTTATATGCCCAACTATTTTACATCTTCACTTATATGTCAAGTATGCATTCCACACTTGTCTGAAAATGAACTCCTCTATCTCCCCACCAGAATCCTGCCATCATCTCATTTTCAGTAAGTAGAAATTTAACTTCTAGTTACCAAGGCAACTCCCACCTTCCAGTTACTCAAGAACAAAATACCTGTAACATCCTTTATACTTTTATTTTCATCCCTGTCATATGTTATTCCATTAACACATGCTTAAAATGAAGGTTACATTTTGCCATTCTTCAGTTCAAAACCTTCCAACAGCTTCCCATCTCATAGAGTGAAAGGTAAATCTTTCACAATACCTGACATTGACTGACTTGCCTTTGTTGTCCTACCAACTCTCTGATTTCATGTTTTCTACTCTTTCCCTCATTTTTCAGCATACTAACTTCCCAGACATATCAAACACACTCCCACCTCAAAGCGTTTGTTTCTGCTATTCCTTCTATCACTGGAAAAGCCATGTGGCTACCCATCATACTTCCTTCATGTCAGAGCAGATGGCTCCTGAACAGACCATCCTCACAAGATCTTCCAGAAACAGAACAAAACAAATAAAGCAAAATAAAAACAATAAGAACAACAAAATACCTAACCCTCAAATTTTCTAGTTTTTCAGCTGACTTATTTCTTCCAAAATATTAACCATCTCAAAATATTGTACATTTTTATTTGTCTGTTTATTCAATGCCTTTCCATACAAGAAAGTCAATTTCAAAAGAGCAGGAATTTTTTTTGTTAAACTTTATTCATGACTGC
The DNA here is from genome assembly GCF_004126475.2 of Phyllostomus discolor. Taxonomy (NCBI): domain Eukaryota; kingdom Metazoa; phylum Chordata; class Mammalia; order Chiroptera; family Phyllostomidae; genus Phyllostomus; species Phyllostomus discolor. Next base: position 99,564,339 of record NC_040908.2, on the reverse strand, counting down.
ATTCCTAGATCATTCAAATAGTCAAATCACATACACATATCCATGAATAAATAAAATATTAAAATGGATAAAAACAAATATTTTAGAAAATTGGGAAATATAGGATGTTATAATGATTTTCATATATTATTTATATAAAGCATTTCATAGCAAAAGTGGATGCAACTTATGACAATTTAAGCAAATAATAGGCAAATAAAATAAATAAATATATAAATGAAGAGAAAATAATAGGAAAACAAAATAAAGACTCACCTAGTACAGTACATTCTCACCTAGTACAGTACAACAATAACAATAGCAACAAAATACAACTGAGAAAAATGACATTATTCAGGAGGTTAACAGTTTTTCTTAGTAATAAGAAGAGACATTTCCCACCCTCTACTCAAGCCTGACCCCTTCACAGAACACTGCAAATGTGGTCAATGACATGCCCAGCTCATTCCTGCAATTTGAGTATAACTGATTCTTATTATGCCCCTCAATACAAATAAATAGGAAATACTAAAAGGCAATTCAGTACAAGCAATTTTGTAAAATCAAAAAAACAATGACATTCAAGTATACAGATGAGTGTTCAGGCTCAATGCAAAGATAAATTGTAGAATATTTGGGTCTAACACTTTCAAATTACTAAAGATAACTTATATGATATATTTTGTTGTATATCTTCAAAGTTGTTTTTTTAAAATAGTATATATATGTTATACATTTTTGAAGACTTTTTAATAATTGTAAAATTAATACTTATATTAATGCAAGTTGAGAATGCTACTTTTGAAAAAAACAGAACAATTTCCTATATTATATAAATTTAATTTTTACAGACAAATAAGTTCATGGACTTAATTTAAATGAAAGCATATAACACAACATATAAAACTCTGAAATGTTAATACTATGGTTAAATAATTATGGCAATTTTTATGATATTGGGCATTTAAATAGTAAGGAAAACAAATTTAGTGTAGTTTTATTTTTATTTGTTAACTTTTTATAGAACACAGAAATAATTCTTTACATTACACATTAGCTATTTTTAAAAACACTTCTCAAACATCATTATCTTTATCCTTTGGAAAGCCTCAAGCAGGAAAAAAAAGCAGATATTTTTGAAAAAAAGTGTGGCATTTTACTGTAATGTTTATACACTAATTTAAGTTGTGTATAAAGTGCATTTCAAAAGTCTTTTCATAGAGTATGCTTATCCTCATTTCTCATACAGCTAAATATTGGGAAAGGCTGAATGCACTGCCCCTTCTCATAACAAGTTACAGAGACAAATTATCAACAACTTACACTATGATTTTCACTCTAACTCCAAAATGTATGAACAAATGCTCTAGTATCCCCATAAGATTTTAAAATGATTCTTCTTAAGGACTAAGTTAAAACAACTTTCTAAGTCCACTTAAATTTTAAAGTATAAAAAGAAAACATACAAAACATAGTAACTTGTATATTTAGTTACAATTTAAGACTTTGTAATTCTTACAGAAATTGTATCCCTAAGACAGTCACTTTCTTACCACATCATTGTCATATTGTTCCTTTTTTTCTATACCTATTATCTATCTGAATAGTTTAGTTCTTATTCTTAATTTTTAGTTCAAACATAAATAAAATTGTGAAATAATTAGGGAAAGTATTCTTTCTTTCACAATACAAGCGACAGCAATGGAAATATAAGACAAGTGATGAAACAAGTATCAGGTAAGGAATCCCGCTACAGTATTTACCCTGCCTGGCGCACCTGGATGAAGCCAGGTCATTCAAGCAACCCTGAGTGCTCTAATTATACTCATGTTTCCCATTTAAAATATGAAATAAGATATTAAGATAGAAGATTACAAAAAAGGTGAACAACTGTGTTAATTTATTTTGACTATTTTCTAATAGTTAATTTGATTGGTGTTTTTGACTGAACTTAGTGTTTTGTGTACTAGATCTAACAAGTTACTTCATATTTGTTGACTTTATTAGTGTGAGCAGACATGGCTCTCCAATAAATTGAATTGTAGAATCAGTGTAAAAGCAAAAGTTATTTTTATCCCAAGACTAAGATCAGGATGAAGACTCCCACATTCACTGAAGAACTTTGTTATAAGATTCAGTGTGTTTTCAGAGATTCTGCCCATTTTGTAATTACACCTCAATAGGACATGTTAATGTTTCCATCCCTAATCCCTCAGTCCCACTACAGGCAGAGGGCAGTTCCTATATTCTTTGACATTTTCTCTCCTTCAGGGTCCACACTGCATCTATCCTTCTCTGTGCCTAGGTTTTCTCTTGCACCATGGAGGCTTTTTCAGCCAACACAGGGCAGTCCAAAATGGCTGTAGGATTTAATTCTCCAAAAGTTAACCCACAACCAATGAGACCAATGAGGGACATATTTAACCCAGTTTCCTATCTCTTTGGTGCAAGAATCCTGACACATGTTTTATGTAAAACCTCAGAGGGAAGTTGGTGCAAAATAGGGCTCTCTTCCAACATTCTTTTTTTTTTAATCTGTCATGAATTGTGAAGCCAGAATACCATATCTGTGAGAATTGCTTATGTGGTTGTGAGTAAAAGTCTGAAAAGTTCTAAGGGCATAGGACATACCTTTTATCACTCAAGCCTCACATATATTGGCCTTTTTGTTTTTTATTTCTCAGCTCTTGATTCTCTTGATTTTATTTTTGATAGTTTATACTAACAAAAGAACACAATACAACAATTCACATGAGTGCATGTACGTGTGAGGGAGGGAGGGTGGAAGGGGGAGAGAGAGAGAGAAAGTTGATGAGTTGATGATCATTATATTTTTACCCATAACTGTAGGAGCATAACATTTTTTTATCTTTAACCCAAACAGGTCATCATGAGGACAATGATATGACAATCTGTTATCATTAACTCTGTTGGAGTGTTCTGAAGACACTAGAGAGGATTAAATGACCTGGAAAACTCAGTCTATGGAAAAGCCTGTTGTACTCATCTCTGGTATTTCCACTGCTATGCATCACTGAAATCTTAAAACAATATGATTTGCTATAGTGACATATAATCACAAACATTTTTTACCTTCTTCTTTATCCCAAATAAACCTCAGAAATTCTTTAATACTTTCCATTCCACATGCTAGCTTAATATATAATATTTTAATGATAAAAGTTATATTCAGGATATGCTGATGAAATGTTCAATTATTTTAAGAATTTATCTATTTGAGAAACATATAGGTAGTGTGAAGTATTTACCATAATATAGATATTGTCTGTAGTTAAATCTATGGGATGGTGGTCAAGCTGATTTACACTACCCCATAAAGCAGAAAAAGAGAATGAACATATATAAGTATCATAAGCACTGGCAGATCTTAGGCTTCTTTATCTTCTGGAAATCTATCTATTCCTTCATATGTGCAAGCATAGCACCCCCCACCCCCAACTCACCTAAGTCACGTGTGAGGAAAAACTTTTTACTAAAAGTACTTTTTCTCTCCACTTTCAACATGTCAGAAGCAATTTAGGTAAGAAAAATGGTTTGAAGTAAATATATAAATATACTTGCTTAATATGGTGTTAAATTAAAAGCATAATTAAAAAAAATAAAGTTTGCACCCATGGTAATAGAATAAAATTGACTAAGCATGCACAAGATCTGGTGCCGCTGTGTGCAATTCAAATGCTTCCAGAGAAATTTGAGGACAATTTATCATGCCTTCCATATATAAACTAATTACTAAAAGGCATATAAAAATACTGATTTCTAAGTTAAAAGCCAATAAAATATAAATATTTTCAAAGGAAAAAAGAAAAGAAATCAGGTTAAGTGAAGTATATCATTCACTAAATAACATTATTATTTTTGAAAGTTTACTAAGGCATGATATTGTCACTAGCAAACCATTTACAGTGTAATCTTTACTGCAGTAGTCTAGTTTGCTGATTCACCATTTACTAGCCATAAGGATTTTCTACTTTCCAATTTTGATATATTAGCCCTGAAGATGGCAGGGCATCATTTAAAGATTACTTCCATCTTAGAAGAATGATGCTCAATTGTACCATCATCACAGTCCCCATAGAAAAGTAGGGGAAAACTTAAATCTGGAGGACTAATTTGTGAAAAACATTAATATCTTTAAATAATATAAAAACCTGTCTTTATAACAATGAATATCATCTATATAAATCATTATTTACACTTTTTGGTTCAGATATTAAAAATATACCTTGAGGAAAGCTGTATGGAAGGTATAGATTAGTATAAAATTAAAGTGGCTGACTTTAAAAGGTATTGTACAGGAAATAAAAGATTAATGCATATTGATGAAATCAGTCAGTATGTAGCATATTTCTTTCATTTCATACAAAAAGACTCTGAGACATTGTATAAAGAGTATTTTACCTTGATCTTGAACATGGAGAGGGGGAAAACTGGAGGAGTAATGCATGCCAAATAGGGTTAATAATAAGAGAGGAGTTTGAGAAGTGCCATGAAATGCATATTTAGGGATAATGACTATCAAGAATAAGTGAAACATACATTTCTTTGTGGATTAGCCAAATATATACATATGCTTAACCCATAAACCCAAACAACAGTGTGGTGATGATCAGAGGGAAGGTGGGGGCTAGGGGTGGGTGGAAGTGGGCAAAGGGGAGAAATAGGGATACCTGTAATAGTGTCAACAATAAAAATAAAGGAAAAAAATAAGTGAACATAAATTTCTTTGTGGATTATTGTGATATCAGTTAGCCATAGCTTCATAACAAACCATCCCAAAATTCAACATTTTAAAATAGTGGCCATTTATTATCACATACTGGGTGGCTGAAAGTCAAGACTGGGGTTAGCTGAAATGGTTCACCCTGGGGCGGATTAACTCCACATATGGCTTTTCCTTCTTATTTTCTTAGTCAATGTGAAAAGAGCCACAGGGTTTGTGGAAATAACAAATGTACCTTAAGGCCTAGCTGCAGGGCTGATGTACCATTACATTTGCCTCATTCTATTGAGCAAAAGCAAGTCATGTGGCTAAGCCCAAAGTCAAAGAGCAAATAATATTATATTTTATTCATTATTTAGAAGAACTGAGAAGTCACATGGCAAATAACACAGGCACAAGGGGCGCTGAAGAATTAAAGACAATACTGCAATCTACCACACTGGTAAAATGCAAACTTGGGAAGTAATACTATAGCACATCTGTAAAAGTACTGATTGCTAACTGATCAGACTCTGTGTTTTTTTTTACAAGGAAAAGAGAGCTTAAAAGTTTGTGTACCAAGATGTATTACCATAATCTTATTTTTAAATAGTATTTACATCTGTCATTTTGTTCATTGACAGACTTTTCATATTTAAAAATATTTTTTTGTTGAGGTAATGAAATTATTACTAATATTTTCTTTCTGATTTTTAAAATTCTGCCTTTTAAATTTAGGTTTTAAATCTAACTGGAGTTTGCTTGTTTGTTAAGCTTGCATGCTGAGAGATCTGATTTTATTTAAATATTTCTGTTATGGATATAGTATTTTACTAGAATCATGTAGGGAATAGTGCATTCTTTCTCCACTGATCTGCAGTCTTGTCGCACTTGTTTACCAAATTTTCATAGAGACACAGAACATTTTCTGTGCTATTTTATTCCAGATGTGTACTGCAGTAGTCCAGTCTGGCCAGTTAACATACTATCTTAATTATTTATGAAATTACACAAAAATAAAACTAATTGAGCCTTTTTTGCAGTTGAGTTTACTCATCAAAGAGCATGATATATCTCTATGCTTTTTGTTAGGCTTTTGTGTGTATTTGGGCTGTGTGAGTGTGATATTTTTGCATTGCTTGTTTAGACCTATTTTTCACCTGTCAAGGTTAGGTCAAGAAAATTAAAAAAAAACTCATGTGTACTGCAAACAGAAATTAATTCAAATATTAGGTGCTTATAAACTGTTAGAAGTCTCATTGGAGTAAATATTAGAAAAGACCACTGCTAAATTTTCAAAGAGTTAGAAACTTCAAAAACTAAATGGCTGCCAGAAATGATGACAGCTTCCAGTACTGAGACAGACAATGCTAAGAAAACCATGTGGGGCTACTGTAGCTGGAAGGACAATGATAAGATTTCTGTGTCTTTACCATCAATATCCCATGATACCTTTTTCACATTTATTGTTCTTTTTTTCCCCAAGATACTTACTGACTGGCACCTAATGCTAAATCTTAGGGACAGGTCTGAGAACTGTAGTTACTAGGTCCCCAGGATCTCAAGTATACCAGTGAGTACAAGATGGAGAAATAGTGCTATGTGCTAACACAAACTCCATCAGAGTGTTACATAATCAATGTTGTAGATTATGATTGGGAGGGATTTTTTTGTATTCCATTTTCTGATATTTTTTGACATGACTGGGAGGTTTTATCATATTCTATTTTCTAATGTTTCATGACAGATAGATCAGTTTTCTATGTTAATCTTAGATCCCACAGCAGCCCTAGAATGCAAGCAAATACCATATGACAAGAAAAAGGGCCATCTCTGTTTTTTCCTTTCTGCCCCTCCTTTTCTTCCTTCCCTCCATCTGTCTTTATTTCTTTAGTTTTTTTCTCCTCCTTCTTTCTTCCTCCCTTTTTTCCTTTATTCATTTTCTTTTTCTTTCTTTCCTATGTCCTTTACCTCCCTCTTTCCTTCCCCTTTTAAAAAATTTTATCACACACTCAATAAAATTTGTTCTACTCAGTGGCAAAATATATGATATTCATTCTATCACAATAACAATTACATTAAGCATCTTCCAGAAACCAAACTCCCAAACTCCAAATATGTGTATGTATATAGATTCATAGATAGACATGATTAATTTCAACTTCTCCTACCCTTGGAAAATGAAACATTATTCACTTTTTAAAGCTGAATAAAACTTGAGGTTCCTTACAATTAAGCCCATGTTTCCAATTCTCTGCTATCAAATTTACAGCAGAGATTCAATCCTGGATCTGCCTTATTCCAAAGCCTATATTTTTTCCATTTGTCAAAATCACCTCAGTTCTCTCAGTAAATATGAAAATTTTAGGGAAATGTCTGTATATTAATCATCTGTCTTAGTACAGAGATACTAAATGAATTTCCAACATCTACTGGTAGAGTAGAGCCCCTCAAATATTTCGTCAGGATAGCTTTGAGGTATTCAGGGGGCTGAGCATTCAGACTAAGATTGCCATTGCTGGGATGTAAGTATGATTGGACAGAAACTTTATATTAAAAAATTCTCCAGAAAAATCATTTTGGCTTTTGTTTTCCATGCTTAATCTTCTTTGGCATTTAAAGATGTAGGTAAAAATGACATGGCTTAAATGCCAGTATTTTCTGTTTCCATAAATTCTTCCCAATAGAAATCTGCAATAAGAGTTATTTACTAGGTTTATATATGAGGTACTCTGCATGCATTCAAATTACTTGAATTGTTTGAATGTTTACAATCTGTGAATGGTAAATGTCTTACATTATTCTATTAAAGGTCTATGCACTCTAATATATAAGCACTCTGTCATATCACACTGAAATTTATTACTTTGTTTCCTCTACTTGCTCTGGGAAAGCCTAGTTTCCTCAAAAATCCTTAGCAACAAACTTGAGAAATATTAATTCACCAACATATCTTTTATAAATAAGTTCATATTAAAGATATCCCTTGTTAGCCCTGGTTGGTGTAGCTCAGTGGATTGAACTTGGGCTGTGAACCAAAGTGTTGCAGGTTTGATTCCCAGTCAGGGTACATGCCTGGGTTGCAGGCCATGACGCCCAGCAACTGCACATTGATGTTTCTCTCTCTTTCTCCCTCCATTCCCTCTCTAAAAATAAATAAATAAAATATTTTTTTAAAAAAGATATCCCTTGTTAACCAACACAATCAACCCCCTCTCACCTCTATAACTGGAAGACAGAGGTAAATGCTAACTAAGAAATTCATACAACTTCTAATTATGCATTATTTCATACCAACTGATAAATTACTTAAGGCATTTTATTTTGATTAACAGGTATTTTGATACATTTTATGTAACAAATTTTCATATAAAATATTTTAAAATATTATCTTCCAAAAAACTACAAATATATTTAAAATTAAATAACTATACTAATTTTACACATGACAAAATACAGGTGTTTGTAATAGACATCTTATAATGAATTAAGAATTTATTATTGAATAATAATTTTGGAAGGAACTTTTCCATTTCCCTAACAATTAGAAATGGTACATTACTGCTTATTTGGACTCACTATCCCTGAAGGACTATTGTGAACACTCTAATTGTTACAAAATTCTTTCTGATATTCAGCCAAAACTATCTCAATGGAACCTCTCCATTAATTTGTCAATTCAGGATACTATTATATACATAATATGCCAAATAGAAGTGCTGTTAACTCACATGATGTAACAACTTACATATGTGAAAAAGATTATTTTCTTTCTTTCCAATATCTGTTCAATTTTCAAACCATTAAGGATCAAAATTACATTTTCCATTGTTGAAATTGGGAAAACACCCACTCTACATTTTCAGCTGTAGTACTCTGTAGTTGCATATATTGATACTGAGAACTAGAATGTGTGATTTTTTTTGTTTGGTTGTTTTCATGAATGATGAAAATGCTGCCAATTCTGAACATCTGTAAACCTAGAGCCACTTAGGTAGGCTCTTCTCTAATGGAACAAAGATTTTTCTCTTGGAACTAAGCCCACACCTACTGGATAGAGTGGTGTAAGGTATTGAGTAAAACATTTCAGTCTCAGAGGCTGAACTACAGACCCCTTTTAATACATGTTGCCTTTTATTATAGCATGAATTTAGTTGATTGTGTCAAGATGAAACTGTCAGTGTCAGGTTCATCTTGACACAATCATGAATGTTTTTTGACACTATCCTTGAATGTTTTTATTAGTTGTGTAACAGATTAGGTGCAAGTACATGAATGAAACGGGGTTTCATTTAATGTGACACTGTAAATCGACTCTAATCAGATTCATCAATTCTAATTCATTTACGTTTCTTTTGGAGTGCTCAGTCTGTCTCCCTTGTTTCAGTTGCTTCCTACTTTACCAATATGCTTTTCAATTAGTTGGGCAGAGAAATAACAAGAGTGACATGACAAGACTGAACGATGCTCTGCCAAAACTGCTTCCATAGGTTCCCTGTACTGTTAAATAAGCTCCACATCCTCAACTTGAAGCCTAGATTTATTAATAGGTTGAACAAAGTCTCTTCTCAAAAATTAATTAGAGTCCTGTTGAACTACTTGAATTTAATATAATTCAGCTGGTAATTGATAGAATGCACCAGTTCACAGGTGGCAAAGACATTCACTCCATTCTATTTCCATCTGCTGATACGTCTAACCATAAATTTAAATTGCATATCCATCATCCATCTGGAAGTAAGCATTAGATCCAAAATTCTCTTACCTACAGCTGGTATGCTATATTCAGTTGTCTTTCTTTGAAAATGTCACAAGAACCATAAATAAATGTTTTCTACATTACGAAATTCAATTAAGGTGTCTATATATAATTTACCTTTGGTATTCACAGATATTGAAGAAGTAGCAAGTTAATATAGAGTCTGATTTGAGATGCTCCAGTGATTAAAAGTTATGAATAAAATGTTTATAGACAGAAAAAATATATAGAGAGATAAATATCTTCCTAGATGTGCATTTTTTAGAATTTTGGACAGAACATAATTCTTATTTTAATTTTATTTTGTATATATAACTTATTCTGAGGTCATTCTTATAACAAACATAACTATGCTCATAAAATTTGGGTAAAAATCTGTGTAATATTAGAATATAGCTAAAGACTAATTTATGGGGAACTCACTCTTTTCCATGGTTTGAGGATTCAGGATCAGAGACTTTCTACCCACATTCTTATCTTCCCTCTCCACTTGTTTTCTAGTCTTTGGGAAAATGTAAAATTTATGGTTGTTTTTCTGTACGAAATTAATTTTAAACATCTGGCTCAGTTAGGGCTTTCAATAAAAGCGACAAACTGATATGATTTAATGCAATGAATGAAAGATACTTACAATGTAAAATTTATTGTGGTGGCCTTCCAGGATCTGGGCATGAGTAATACAAAGTAAAATCTCACTGGTCAAACTCTAGGCTCTTATACTCTCCTACAAAACTGCTCTTGAATTCAGATTTAGTCACATTTATTTTTTACCTCTAATTTTGAAGCCACATAAAACTGAAGGCATAGAACAAGCTGAGGAAACTACTTCCCAATATTCTGAATCAATTAACTTGAGTTAACCTGAAAAACGAAAGGTCAGATATATAGCAGCTTTGTATTTGGGTGTGATATTGTCAATATTTTACAAGTAACAGAAAAAATATAATTATATGTCCAAAGTTAATTGACATCCTTGGTTGATTATTTAAAATACAACAGAAATATTATGTAAGTACACACCATGGATTTAAGATAATCCATTAATGCCTACTTAGTCATGAATGTTGAATATGTCTAACGATGTATTCTAAAATATGTTAATAGATTCTTATTGTTATGCAATGGTCACTTTTAATCAATATAAATGCAATTACTATTTAATGATTTTCATTATTGTATGAGCTTTTAAGAATGTGAAGCTGCTGAGCAAAGAGCATGGAAGTCATTTTCATTTGGGAGATTCCCTAATAACGTGGGACTAACTCAATTTTTCATTGACCATGACTTCCTGCTTACCAAACATAGGCATTGTCTTGGATTTCATGCTATCAAAAATCATAAAATGCATTCACTAGCATGTTATATATTGATTGAGGAAGATAGTATGAAATAGGAGATTACACAGAATAGTGTGTACTGTCCCCATTATTGTTTTCAGCAAATTAACACACCTATATGTATTTTCCATTCTCATAACTAAAACTTTAATAAAGACAAAATATTTTGCTATTTTTCACATTAATATTACTTCCAGAATATTTCTAGTGTTTGTGTTTAGTGACTTAATCAAGTTTTTTTTTCAATTTGAAGGTGAAACATTCACTTATTTTGAGTATATAAAATTTAAACTTTAATATATTGAGGTTTTATTAGGGATTTACATAAAAGATACACATAGTGTTGTGGTTGCTTTTTTTCTTCAACATTCTCCTCAATTTTAAAGGCAGATTAATAAAGATGAACTGTACCTGCTTTCTGAAACAGGGTCCAAATTATGAACTTCAAAAAGGAACTGGTTTCTGTACAGATATCCTTTGATAATAGTAATGCTAAAATGTTGCTTAGTAGATTCTGAAGGACAATAAGTAGCAATCCTTTCAGGTTATCTGTAAGGAAAAATATACATATTACTGTGATTACAAATGACCCTTCTTTTTTATTTTTCATATTTAAACATAACCTACTTTTCTTATTATTTGATATCAAATAACTATTTAAACAAAAATTACTATGCTGTTTACCTATATCAGCAGACACAACAATTCTAATTAAATACATTCATTTGACTGTTGCTTTTTAAGATTATTTTTTCTGTTGTAATTTATATTTAATGATAAATACAGAAAAAATATTACCCTAACCAAATTTTCATGAATTACATAAAACATTTAACACATCAACCAAACAGAAACTCAAGGTACATTAGAACACTAACTAGACATTAGATCAAATGAACTTAATGGATATTTATAGGACATTCCATCCAACAGCAGCAGAATACACATTAGTCTCACGGATCAGGATATAAATATGTTATGCAAAAATACTTAATTAATTTTTTAAAAGTTGAAGTCATATGAACTATATTTTTTACCACAATAGTATAAAACTAGAAATCAATTAAAAGAAGGAAAATAAAAATTTATAAATAGGTGAAAATTAAACATGTTACTAAATAACCAAGGGGCAAAAAAGCAATTAAAGGGGAAATCAAAGAAAGTATCTTAAACAAATTAAAATAGAAATGTAGTATACCAAAATTTGTGGGATGCAGCAAAAATAGATCTTAGAGGAAAGAACATGGAGGAAAACTATTCCTGCATTAAGAAAAAAGAAAGGTTTCAAATAAACAAACTCACTTTATATCTTAAGAAACTATAAAAAAATGAACATCACAATTAATAGCAAAAAAAAGGAAAAAATAAAGATGAGAGTGGAAATAAATACAGACTAAAGAGAAAATAGAATGATGAAACTAAGAGCTGGTTGTTTTAAAAGATAAACAAAACTCACAAATCTTTAGTGATACTTACCAAGTGAAAATAAGACAAGACTCAAATAATTAAAATTAGGAATGAAAGATGAGATATAACAACTGATATCACATAAAAACTAAGGTTCATAAGTGATTACTATGAATGATTATGTAAGAAAAAAATGAAAACCTAAAAGAAATAGATATATCCCTAGAAACATGAATAAATCATGAATAAAAATATAAACAAGCAGCATTGTTCCTTCTCTGACTACTCCCCCATGTACAGTGCCACAACATGGTGAAGTGGGTTGCCCTGCCTTGACGAATACCTAAGGGTTGCCCTGCCTTGATGAATACCTAAGGCTTGCCCCTTACAATGTAACAGTTATGCTGAGACAAAGAAATATGGCCCAGGTGAAAGAACAGATCAAACTCCAGAAAAAGAACTAACGGATGAGGAGATAGCCAACCTGTCACATGCACAGTTTAAAATGCTGGTAATCAGGATGCTCACAGAAATGGTTGAGTATGGCTGCAAAATAAAAGGAGAAATGAAGCTTATACAAAGTGAAATAAGGGAAAATATACAGGGAGCCAACAGTGAAGGGAAGGAAACTGGTACTCAAATCAACAATTTGGAACAAAAGAAAGAAATAAACATTTTACCAGGACAGAATGAAGAAAAATAATTAAAAAAACTGAAGAGAAGCTGAGGAACCTCTGGAACAACTTCAATCATTCCAACTTCTGAATGAAGGGGGTGCCAGAAGGAGAAGAGGAAGAATAAGAAATTGAAAACTTATTTGAATAGATAATGAAGGAAAACTTCCCCAATCTAGCAAAGGAAATAAACATGCAAGTCCAGGAAGCTCAGAGAGTCCCAAAGAAGTTGGACCCAAGGAGAAACACACCAAGACACATTATAGTTAAGTTACCCAAGATTAAAGATAAGGAAAGAATCTTAGAAGCAGAAAAAGAAAAGCAGAGAGCTTCTTCCAAAGGAGTTCCCATAAGACTATCAGCTGATTTCTCAAAGGATACCTTACAGACAAGAAGGGGCTGGAAAGAAGTATTGAAAATCAAGAAAGGAAAGGACCTACATCCAAGATTACTCTATCTAGCAAAGTTATTGTTTAGAATGGAAGGGCAGATAAAGTGCTTCCCAGATAAGGTCAAGTTAAAAGAGTTCACCATCACCAAGCCCTTATTGTATAAAATGTTAAAGGAACTTATCTAAGAAAAATAAGATGAGAACTATGAACAATAGAGTGACAACAAACTCACAACTATTAGCAACCAAATCTGAAAAGAGAAAAAAAAAAAGAAATAAACTAAGCAAACAACTAGAACAGAAACAGAATCACAGAAATGGAGATCACAGGGAGGGTTATCAGTGGGAGGGTGAGTGGGAGGGGAAAATGGGTGGGGAAAAAGGTATAAGGAATAAGAAGCATAATTGGTAGGCACAAAATAGACAAGGGGAAGTTAAGAATAGTGTAAGAAATGGAGAAGCAAAAGAACTTATATGTACAATCTATGGACATGGGCTAAGGTAGGGACCCTGGAGGGAGGAGGGGTGCAGAGCACAGGGGGATAAAAGAGAGAAGAAGAATAAGACAATTATAATACTATAATCAATAAAATATACTTGACAAAATAGACATGAAGGGATAAATACACAATTTTTATAAACAAATTCTGGGGTTTTTTGGATCCCCTCTTGTATTCTCAACATAGAGGGAATGAACCTCAAAATAATGAAGACTATACATGACAAAACTACAGCTGACATCCTTTAAACAATAAAAAGCCCAGAGTTCTTCCTCTAAAATAAGGAATACAACAATGATGCCTTCTATTGCCGAGTGTATTCAGCATAATATAGAAGTCTTAGCCATAGGAATTAAGCAATTTTTAAAAAGGCATACAAATTGGAGAGAAAGAAACTGTTTTTTTTTTTAATTTTCAGATGACATGATTTTATACGTAAAAAACCCTAAAGGCTCCACCCAAAAAGCTGTTAGAACTAATACAAAATTCAGTAATGTTGTAGGATACAAAATCAATAGGCGAAAATCAGTTGTGTTTCTATACACTACTAATAAATTATTAGAAAAAAGAACTTAAGAAAACAATCCCATTTATAATTGGATTAAAGAAATAAAGCACTAAAGTATAAATTTAACTAAGGAGGCAAATGATCTATACACTGGAAACTATAATATACTGATGAATGAAATTTGAAAAGATACAAATAAGTGAAAAGATATTTTGTACTCATGAATTGAAAGAATTAATATTTTTAAAATATCAATGCAATTAATATCAGCCTACAGATTCAATGAAATCCCTATCAAAATTTCAATGGCATTTTTTTACAGGAATAGAATGAATAATCCTAAAATTCATATGGAACCACAAAATCTCTGAAGAGCCAAAACAATCTTGAGAAAGAAGAATAAAAATGGAGGCATCACAATACCTGATTTAAAACTATATTACAAAACTGCAGTAGTCAAAAAAGTATGCTATTACCGTAAACGCAGGCATACAGACACATTGAAAAAAAATAGAGTATCCCCAAATAAATCTATGCATACATGTCAACTAATTAATGAAAAAGGAGACAAAAATATATAATTGGGAAAGGAGAGTATCTTCAATAAATGGCATTGAAAGAAATGGAGAGCTACATGCAGACCAATAAAATCTGACCATTATCTAACACTATACACAAAAATAAACTCAAAATGGATTAAAGACTTGAATATAATATGAAACTTCAAAATGCCTAGAAGAAAACATAGGTGGTAAGCTCTTTAACATTGGCAATAATTTTTTGGATTTGATACTAAAAGCAAAGTTAACAATATCTAAGAAAATGGAACTATATCAAAGTAAAAATCTTCTGCATAGCAAGAAGCTCATCAAGAAAATGAAAAGGCAACCTACCAGATGGGGAAAATATTCCCAAACCATATATCTAATGAAGGGTTAATATCCAAAATATACAAGAAACATAAAACTCAACAGCAAAACAACAAAACAACAACAAAAACATTAAGAAAAACTCCCCCCAAACCAAAGAAATATTAAACAATTCAATTAAAGATTTTCCAGCCCTCGCTGGCATAGCTCAGTGGATTGAATGCGAGTTGCGAACCAAAGCATCGCAAGTTCAGTTCTCAGTCAGGACACGTGCATGGGTTGCAGGCCACGGCCCACAGCAACCACACATTGATGTCTGTCTGTCTGTCTGTCTGTCTGTCTCTCTCTCTCTCTCTCTTTCTCCCTCCCTTCCTGCTCTAAAAGTAAATAAATAAAATCTTTAAAAAAGGACCACCTTTCCTCGTATTTCCAAAATATCCCTTATTAAAAAAAAAGATTTTCTGAGAACTGAATAGACAGTTTTCCAAAGTAGACATACAAATTCCCAACAGGTACACGAGAAGGTGTTGAACATCACTAATCATCAGGAAAATGAAAATCAATACCATAATAAATTATCACCTTATACCTGTCAGAATAGCTATTCTTAACACAAGAGATAGTGCTGGCAAGGATGTGGAGAATAGAATCCTTGTGCATGCATGGTGGGCAAGTAAATTGTTGTAGCTACATGGAAAACAATGTGGAGATTCCCCAAAATATTAAAACTAGGACAATTATATATTGGGTCAGATTGGGTATATATTAAAATAAAATGAAAACAATATTAAAGATATATCTGCACTTCCATGTTCACTGCAACATTATTCACAATAGCCTGGTTATGGAAACAAGCTAAGTTTCTACCAATGTGTGATTAGATAGAGGAGACATGATATATACATGCATATACATATGTACATGTATACACACATATATATGTGTATATGCATATGTGTACATGCATATAGGTATTTATGTGTGTGTGTATACACACACACACACACACACAATGGAAATAGTGTTCAGCTATTAGAGAAAAGGAAACCCTGCCATTATTGACAACATAGATGAACCCTTGACTGTATTATGTTAAGTGAAATACACCAAAGAAAGACAAATAATACATGGCATTATTTATATCTAAGATCTAAAACAAAGAGTCAGACTCATAGACAAAGTCAAAAAGTGATTGTCAGAGGCTTGAGGGTGGAGAAAATAGGGAGAGGTTAGTGAAAGGGTACATACTTTGAGCTTATAAGGTAAAAAAAGTCAAAACATGGTGACTATAGTTGATAACACTGTATTGTATAATTGAAATTTCCTAAGAGAATAAAACTTAAATATTCTCACAAAAAAACAGGAAGAAAACAGAAAAAGAAAAGAAAGAGAAGGAGAGATAATATGGAAGTTGGTGTATGTGTTAATTACACCATACACCAACATATGGGGGATCCTTTCCCAATATATACATGTATATCAAATAATCATGATGTATGCTTTAAATATCTTACAATTTTATGTTAATTATATTTCAATAAACCTAAAATAAAACATTTAACACACAAATTAATACTTATATTTTAGATTAAGTTTTTATAATGATTCTATACTATACCTAGCACTTGCAGTATTAAATTATGTTTATTATTCATTTGATTTAAGTATTCACAATATATATTTCTTCTTAAAAGGTTATAAGTAATTTATATTTTTAAATATGTTTGCAAATTATGTGAGTACATCTTGCTTGGTGTCCTATATAAAATTTACACATGTGGGGTTATCTTTATTCTTTTTACTTCTAATGAAGTTTACTGTTCCAATGAAACCTTCCATTCAAAGAAATCATACAAGTATTTTCCTAAAATTTATTCTGTCATAGATTTTCCTCAAATTTATCCTGCTCTAGATTTGTGAATATACTAGCATCAAAATCAGATCATATTACCCATACATGTAACATAACTTACCTTGAAGAACTAAATTGGAAAACAAAAACTTTGGAAAATTATATTGATGACTTCATTCCATGTTCAGATACTACCAATACTACCAAAAGTCAAAGGAAGGTAAAGGTATAGTTCATGATCAAGTTGAGAAAACATATCCCAGCTGCTCGTAGTCTTCACTACCAAAGATTATTGATGTTTATTACTCTTATTTATATTAGTTGAAACCATAGGAAATTGAGCTCTTTTTGTCAGACAAAAATGGTATAATAGTAGTAATTTCATGAGTCAACTACATATTTTCTCTAATCCTAGTTTGCATTTCTGATTTCAAGTCCAGATGCTAAATATCATACAAAGCCTCTGTTTTTAGTAATACAGAGAGCTAATATATATTTTTTTCAAGCTCACACTACAAGTACAAAACTAGGCAAGAAAGCAGATAATATATTTTAAGGTCACTTCAAAAGAAACTTAATTATTGTGCTCCCATCAAGCCAAGCTATTGTATATTTTGTTGAGACAATTATGAGCAGAAGGGATTAGCTCCTTCTTTTCTTTTTCTTTCCTTTATCTCTCCTTCCCTCTTTCCTTTTCTTCTTCCTTTGCCGTTTATTCCTTCCTCCTCTCTTTCTCTTCTTATCACGTCACAGTTATAAATTTCTAATCTATTCCTCAGAATAGATTAGAAATTTAATCTATGTTTTGTAAAATGTCAAAAGGCAGGCATGATTTTTTTTTCTGATGTTTGTAAACTTTGGCAGGGAGTTGGTTGCCTAAGTAAAGAGCAAAAACTATTTAAGAACTTAAAGAGTTATATTTCTTTCAGTTCAAACTTTTATTAGGAAGAATTATTTGGAAATCAGAATTCCATGTTCCCATTATTTTCATGACCTCCTGGCAATGACATGATATGTAATTTTTCTACTTCATGAAAATATTGAGAAAGTTAAACAAGTTAATACACATAAAAACTTACCAATATACTTTATATATTCTGAACATTTAATAAATGTGACTAATTATTATTTTCCTACTTTAATTATCAATTAATGTAGCAAAAGAATAAATTATAATAAAATGGTAGTGTTGATGTGGTTCTTATTGTTTTCAAATCCCCTCCTCAAGTTTGCATCTTAGAAGCAAAACCTTTAAGTTTGGTGATCTTAATAAACTCATTCCTGTTTTTAAGGCAGTAAGTTGGGGAAAAGAAACTACTGCATCTGGAGCAAAAGTCAAATTTCCTCAGGCTTCTACCACTGGGATCTTACTCTTAGATCTTGAGCAAGTCATTTAGCTATTCTGAACCAGTGCCTTAAAATGGGGCTAATAATGTCAGATCATCTGTGTATGCAAAGGATTGCAATAAAAGTTTCAAGAAATAATACATGAGAAAGTTCTTTTTTAACTGAGTTTTACATATCTTAAAACAATCTTTTTTTAATATTTTTTAAATTTATTTTTAGAGAGGGAAGGGAGGGAGATAGAGAGAAAGAGAGAGGGAGAGAAACATCAATGTGCGGTTGCTGGGGGTTATGGCCTGCAACCCAGGAATGTACCCTGGCTGGGAATCAAACCTGGGACACTTTGGTTCCCAGCCCGCGCTCAATCCACTGAGCTACACCGGCCAGGGCTTCTGAGTTTTACATATCTTAGTTGCTATACCTCAAGTCCCATCTCATGACAGGTTTTAAAATTTTCCAACCTATCTTTTACTCTTTATCTGATAGTAACTAGAGAGGAGGTGGAACGGGAGAAGGGTTTTCAGGAACTATTATAAAGGACACATGGACCAAACCAAGGGGTGATGGGATTAGGGGAGGGAGGGGGGTTTGGTTGGGGTGGGGGAAGTGGTGGGGGGGGAATGCAGACAACTGTAATTGAACAACAATAAAATAATTAAAATAAATAAATTTTAAAAAAGAAAAAAAGTATATCAAATTACACCCAGAAATCCTAAGTGACTTCCCAAAAAAGGAGAGTTGTTTAATTATTCATAATCCTGATTAATGCATTTTTGATCAACACAAATTTATCTTATGTAGTTCTGCTGTGATTTTTTTATGCAACATGGAATTTTCACTTTGCACAAGGAAAAAGAATAAGTTCTTACAATCAGCCTAATATTAACAAAACTATGCAGTCATTTGATACTTTCCTTATCTCCTCTACATTCCTATATTCTGATATGTTTTTTATATTTTATCTCTTTTCTTACTTTTATGAAGCTAGGAATAAAAAAATTTTGCACTTTGCAAAATATATTTTAATTTTTCATTTCTGAAGTGTCAATGACTAGAAAAATATTTAATTAAATTTACCATAGAAAACTTATAGCTAACCTATAAATTGATATTTAAACTTTATGAACATTAACTCTAAGTCAGTATCCAGCAAGGTTCTATGCTTCAAATGAACCCTTGTCTTCTTAAAGTACTATTCATAATAAAATTTCTGTTTAGTCATAAGGCATTCTAGTTTTTCTGATAATTCCAGAAAGATTTAATTATTTTGTGTTCTTACAATTCTGAAACTTATCACAACTTCTCTTATTAGAAGATTGTCATGCATTAAGTGATATATTAATATAATATCCTATATAATATCCATTAATATCACCTCCTAAAGTCCTTTATGCATGAACAAAATCACCTAACCCAAAGTAAGAACTTTCTCAAAGCAATTTTTGACTTACTTCAAAATACAGAGTCTGGCAAAATCTGGTAAGACTTGCTTGAATGTGGTTGGTAGGGTATGTATATGTCTTGCATGGGATGGACAATTTGAACATTTCATCTAAAATGTCTTGTGGTGTGATTCAGTGTGATATTGTTACATTATATAATTACATGTTATGATTTTGTAGTGGAAGCTTTTGTAATAAAAACGGCCATTATTTGTGCCAGACACTGTACGCAGAGGACTAAATTTAACTAGGTGGCAACTTAGTTAACGCTTATTTACATAATGTACACTCAATCCAAAAATGAAGTAAATTTACATTAAAGAAATATGTTAACTATAGAATTTTCAGAAATATAAAGATTAACAAAGGTAAAGGTCTGATATGGGTAAAGACAAAGTAGTGCATTCCTATTTTTGTCATCCCAGTGAGAGTATTTCAACTTTTTTTGAAATGACCTCCTTCAGACATCAGAAACTCAGCCAATACTTTTTCTGTCCCATATTGTCAGTCTTTCTACTGAGATTACCAGTGAAGGTACCAAACAAAATGCTGGGAGCAACCTGAGTGCCCATCAGTAAATGAATGGATCAGAAAACTATGGTACATTTACACAACGGACTACTATGCAGCTGAAAGAAAGAAGGAGCTCCTACCCTTTATGACAGCATGGATGGAACTGGAAAGCATTATAAGCCAGGTGGTGAAAGACAAATATCACATGATCTCACTTATAAGTGGAACCTAACTAATAAAACAAACAAGCAAAATATAACCAGAGACTTTGAAATTAAGAACAAACTGACAGTAACTAGAGGGAAGGTGGGAGGGGTAATGGGGGAAAAGGGAGAAAGGGTTTTGAGGATCAACTATAAAGGACACATGGACGAAACCAAAGAGGGGTAGAATCAAGGAGGGAGGTAGGGATAGTTGGGGTGGGGGTGAGAGGTGAGGGGTAAATTCAGACAATGTATTTGAACAATAATAAAATAATTTTTAAAATGCGAAATTTTTGAGCCCTGGTTGGCATAGCTCAGTGGATTGAGTGCGGGCTGTGAACCAAAGTGTCACAGGTTCGATTCCCAGCCAGGGTACATTCCTGGGTTGCAGGCCATGAGCCCCAGCAACTGCACATTGATGCCTCTCTCTCTCTCTCTATCTCCCTCCTTTCCTTCTCTAAAAATAAATAAATGAAATCTTTTTTAAAAATGCTAAATTTTGAGGTTAGATTCTTACTCCTATTTCATTGAAATGGGTCACAAATAATTCAGTTTTAATGCCATTCATATGTACTTTTGAAAGAGGAGAAAAACATGTACATTTATCATGTTTGTTCTCATTGATTAAAATCCACTTAATTTCTAATTGTTTATTTATAAAATAAATTACTGATTTCATTTCTTCAAATATTTTACTGTAGTTACTGAAAAAAAGAATAAAAATCATGAATCTTTTCAGAAATATTTGTAAAGGAAAAAGACTCATGGGTATAGTCCACAGTGTGGTGATTGTTGGGGGGAGGGAAGTTATAAGGGTACTAAATGGTAATGGAAAAAAGATACAAAAAAGAAAAAGAAAATGAGAATAAAGAGAAGCTCAGAGAAATTCCAGCAGTGTGTTGGAATCAGCTCATTTGCAATAGCCAATTAATAAACATTCAGAAAGTTTTCAAGCGACCATTAATATTTTAATGAAGCCAAGTTGGGAAAATCTAAACTCAGACTCAGAAATCACTATAAATTAGATTTTTAAATATACTTATCTGGCTTATCAGAACACTACTGTTAATTACCAACTTGAAGTGTGAGCTCCAGAACAATTCTTAACAACATACAGAGACTATCATTTGTAAGAGGAGAGGACACAGACATTGGAGTGCAGTCTCAGGAGTGAATTACAAAAGTAGCTGAGCACCAGAAAGACTGAATATTCTCAAACTTAACAAATCTGTCACTCCAAGGTCAAGGTCTTGGTTAGAAAGAAGTGGGATGCTGAGAAATAATAAAAACATCTTCTAAAACACTCCAAAACATTGGATTCTCTCTGAACTTTCTGACATGACTCACTCCTCCTAGGCAAAGATAGAGACAATGCATCCAAGGTCAGACATAATGAGAACCAGAGAGTGATAGTGAGTCAGGAGTCTACTTTTGTAACATTTTTTCTGTAAAGTATGTCTGTTGATTCTATGCAATGCAATGTAAAGTGTGTCTCAGTGGAGGTAGTCCTGGCTTCAGCATCTCCCTAACTGAATCTTCCTTATGTCTTTGTAGGGGTTTCAGTGGCCAGCTGACCAAGAAAGGAAAAGGCCAAGTTTGGCTGAGGGATTAGTCTCCTCCATGTGTGTGTAACCTGAAAATGAGCACTCTATTACAAAGGCTGACTTTGAAGGATATCTGCAGGGGGCAAAGGGACTTCTTTTAAGGAACACTGAACTCGGTCATCCAATTTTTGTTGAAAGAGAAATATTGGTCACAGGCTGGAAGAAAAAATGTTGGAAGGCTGGTGTTATGGGCTGAATTGTGTTCCTTCACAATGCATAGGAACATTGTTTTCTATGCATTGATGCACGAACACCCATCCAGTACCGCAGAATGTAACAATATTTGGAGATAAGGTGTTAAAGAAGTAATTAAGTTAAAATGGGGTCCTTAGAGACCCTAATTCAAAATAACTAATGTCTTTATAAGAAGTGGAAATTTGGACACACAGAGGAACACAAAAACTATGCAGACAGAGTGACAACCATGTGAAGATATAGAAAGGAGGTGACCAAGGAGAGAGAACTTCAAGAAATCAAACCTGACAACACCTTGATCCTCAAATTCTAGCATCCAGAATTATGAGGAAATAAATTTCTATTTTATAAGCCAACTCATCTATGGTATTTTGTTTTGTCACTTCAAAATATTACAATTGAGGACATGGCTATGTGAATAGTACACATGTTGACTTATACATGGGGATGGGCACCGTACCATCCATTAAGAAACACTAAGCAAACCAATACATAGAGTAGCTTGGCCAACTAAGTAAAACCAGTCCCTGTTACCAGCTATTCCAGTATAAGCATGTGGAACAATGAACACAATGGCCATCTTGGCAGAAATAGTGGTTAAAGCAGAGGCCCCAAAACATGGGATATATTAAACAAAACTGATAAAACTACTACCACTGTAGAATGTCCAATCGGCTAGCAACAGAGATCTACACTGAGCCCACCCACTATTCTCTATCAGTACAATCCTATTCCATGAGGACTTTAACCAGGCAGTTGGTGAGAAGTTAAATATGTTGGTATCCTTACAACCTGGAAAGAAAGGAGAATCCTCCTGATTGGAATCAACACATATTTAAGTTACAGATTTTATTTTCTTGCCCACTGGTCTTTCACTAGCACCACTCTTGAGGAATTTACCAAGTGCTTGGTCCATTTTCAAGACCTTGAATGTCAATTGTACAGGACCAACTGCCACTTAAAAACAAGAGGTACATCAGCGGACACGTAGGCATGGGATTTTCTGGTTTGATCACATACCTCACTACCCAAAATCTCAATGGAATTATTCTTAACAATATTTAAAAACATTTATCTCCTTCTCTCTTTGTGTGTGTGTATACACACACATATATCCACACACATGTGTGTGTGTATTCATGTTCTGTGTTAGTATTCTCAAGAGAAAGAGACAAATAGAAGATAATATAACAAGGAATTGGGCTAAAGTACAGTGTGATTATGGAGTCCCAAGATTTGTAATCAGCACAGAGAGCCATTGGTATAGTTCCAGTCTGTTTCTGAAGGACTGAGAACTAGGAGAGCTAATGAAGTACCAGGCAGAAGGCTGGCTAGTTCAAGACCCAGGAAAAGCCAATGTTTCAGCCAGGTCTGAAAGAAGTAAAATGCTGATGTCCCAACTTGAAGGCAGTTGAACAAGAGGAATTTCCTCTTACTCACAGGAAAGTTAGTCTTGTTCTCTCTCTCTCTCTCTCTCTCTCTCTCTCTCTCTCTCTCTCCCTTTATTGTTGTTCAAATACAGTTGTCTCCATTTTTCCCTCACCACTACCCCAAACTCCAGCCATCTCTACCTCCCATGTTTGATCCTACTCCCTTGGCTTTGTCCATGTGTCCTTCACACATGTTCCTTGACAACCCTTCTCTCTTTTCCCTTTGTTTTATCAAGGCCTTCAGTTGATTGAACAGAGCCACTCACATTAGGGAGAGCAATCTGCTTTACTCAGCCTTGTATTCAAATGTCAATCACATTTGGAAACATCCTTACACACTCACAATAAAGTGTGACCAATGTCTGGGCACCCTGTTATCCAGTCAACTATGCATCATACTTTCTTAACCCCACATCATCCTTTAACTTTGGTCCTGTTTCACTCTCATACAACACAACCACATTTTCTCAAAGGAGTTATCTATACTTACTGTGTTCATTCTCACATCTCACATTCTTTCCTTTTCTCTTTCTCACTGATAACTTCCTTCATTCTCAACATTCCTCTACCATGCCTTTAAATTTTGGATTCATCAAAGCTTAGTACTGATGTTCTTAAATATCTACTTTATAATCTCTTCCTAAACAATACATGACTTCAATATACTACCTATACATAAACAATTTCCAAATTATAACCCTTTGATCCCTTGGGTTTTTCAAAGTCATGACAAAACTAACATGTGTAAAACTGAAATCAAGAACTCTGTTTCTCTTATCAATCCTTCCAAAAACAGTAAAAATAACCATGTGATAGTCTGGTGTTCTCAGGCTCAGTGAATGACTTCACCATTTTCCCAGTTACAATCACCACAATTCTCTTCTATCTCATTCCTCCTCCTCCATGAATTCAGTTATTTATCAAATTACGTTTACTTGATTTCTTTATATGTTTTATATCTTTATCTTCTCCATATCCATTGCCACTTTTAAATGAGCATATTTTTTGCATTTGCTATTGAATTGGTCTCCCTGCATTTCACTATTAGCCCACTTTAAAATGATATTCATGCTGTAGCCAGAATGATAGCTCAAAATACATGCCAGATAAATGGCTGGATATGAGTGCTTTTCCTTATTTACATGTTCTTGGTCTTTATGTATATATAATCATAAAACTAATTGACCTCAATAACACACACACACACATACTCTCATGTGTCATTTAACAATGGTCATAAGATCTGAGAAATGCATCATTAGATGATTTTATCATTGTTCAAAAATCATAGAGCAAGCCCTGGCTGGTGTGGTTCAGTGGATTGAGTGCTGGCCTGCAAACCAAAGGGTCTCCAGTTCAATTCACAGGCAGGGCACATGCCTGGGTTGTGGGCCAGGTCCCTAGTAGGGGGCGTGCAAGAGGCAACCACACACTGATGTTTCTCTCCTTTTCTTTCTCCCTCCCTTCCCCTCTCTCTACATATAAATAAATATATATTTCAAAAAAAAAGAATAATACCAGAAAAAGAAAAAAAAATGATAGAGCATACTTACATAAACCTAGATGGTATAGCCTACTGTACACATAGGCTATATGCTTATTGCTTATAGGCTACAAGCCTGTGCAGCATGTTACTGTGCAAAATGATACAAGATTAAATCAAGTACAAGATAAAATTATGCAATCAAAGAGACTCAGTTAATATGAGATGTATGAAACTGCTCTAGAGTAACACAGCATATTGTCGTGTAGCAAAACTTTTTTAATAAGTAGGAAGAGTACACTCTAAAAATAAAAATTATATAGGGAGACATATAAATCCATAAAATGTATTATTATCAAGTATTGTATGTAATGTATGTAATGGTACATGCTATACTCTTACATGGCTGACTGCACAGTAGGTTTGTTTACACCAGCATCACCACAAGCATGTTGCATAAATACCTTGTGCTACAATATTACAATAGCTATGATGTCACTAGGCAATAGGAATTTTTCATCTCCATTATACTCTAATGGGGCCACTGTGGTATATGTGGTCCATCATTGACTGAAATGGCATTATGCAGTGCATGACTATAATTATTATTGTCTCATTATGTGCTATCCCCTGTCCTAGTTATTAAAAATTCAAATGTGAAGATAAAGATCTGTCCTTAAGCAGATCCAATAAAAGTGCAAGACTGGTGAACAGCCAATTTCAGTGTTGTGTAATAAGTGCTAAATAGAAAGGTCATCCTGGAATTATGGAATCACAGCGAGAGAACCCAGACCATTACTGAGCATCCAGGGAAATCTTTCAGGTGGAGATGACTTCCAGTGGAAGAAAACTGAAGAACTTAATCAAGCATGAATGGCCATAGTTGTGGTTAGAAGATGAGTGAGTCATGTGGTTGGGAATCTTGTTTGCAGCATTTAAGAACTTACACTTGTTTTCCAGGTTGTTGTGAGAATTAAAGAGTCCATTGTATAAATACCAGTGGTAACAGTCAGGTGAATTCTTATACACATATTAAGTACCACAGTTTACAGAACACTCCTAAAGATGTTAGGTCATTTAAGTTTCAACCTGCTTTTACTGATGTCAAGACAGATATTTTTCAAAGAGCCTACAGAACACAGAAGGTTACAGAGTAAGTAACTTTATATCAGAATCTGGAATGTCACAGTCCAATCCACTTTTTCCATAAACAGGATATAATATTATATAATTTTTAAACAAGCATTACTGATGTAGGTTGTATAGAAAACTATTCAAATATTCGATTAATGCCAAATATTCTTATTTGTGTTTTCAGAAATGTTTAAGGGCTTAACTTTTAAGTGTTAATTATATTGTAGTGAATCATTTATGCTGTGCAGTCAATTTTTAATGATACCAGGTGGATCATCCTAATTCCATATTAACTA
Source organism: Phyllostomus discolor (assembly GCF_004126475.2). Taxonomy (NCBI): domain Eukaryota; kingdom Metazoa; phylum Chordata; class Mammalia; order Chiroptera; family Phyllostomidae; genus Phyllostomus; species Phyllostomus discolor. The sequence continues at coordinate 99,537,696 of NC_040908.2, read as the reverse complement.
TATCCCACTGACACGATTTCTTCCCCACCCTGCTGCCACCTGTCTGGTACCAAACCCACTCAGCTGTGGAAACTGACAGCTGGCTCTTCAGAGGGGAGTGGTGGGAGCAGAAGTCAGGTGAAAATGACTCGTTAGCAATGAAATGGAAAAAATGTGCAGACTTCCCTGCGGACATTTTGGATCATGCGTACTTCTTTTTCTTTCTTTTTTTTCCCCCTAAGGCTTTTGTCACTCTGATTGCCCAATGAGAGTTAATTACAAAAATGCACTTCATATTCAAAAGTTTTTGTAATTTCTATAAAGTCATGCCATCATATTTAATGAATTTATTTAGGTTTCCTCAACACTAGTTGACGTCTGCGCTTTGACCTGAATCACAGCACAAGTGCCAAAAGAAAAATACTCTGATTTCTGGCTTTCTGAGCATGCCCAGATATAAAGTATTAGAAAGAATCCTGAAATTTCAAGTTGGCATCCTGAACTCCAGTCACTCAGTAGCTACACAAAATTACATAGTTCTCTTAACTACTCTGGAAATATCATGAAGAGAACAAAAATTTATGGGCACTGTGATTGAATTATGCTTAATTATAGATTTTTAAAATCACTTTCCTGTTTCCTTTAGCTTTATTTACTTAGAGTTATTAGTAGATTACTTATATCTCTCAAATATCTCATATTTCTGGATTTCATATTGTTTACTGATCTTTTCAGTGTGCATATGGAATATTTGAAATATCAATAAAAGTTTATACCCAAATTTTTAAATATGGAGTTCTTAGAAAAGTTCAGAGATAGCAAATTATATTTAAAAGCACAACTTTTTACAATAACTTCTCCTATGTTATAAAGTATTAGCAATTGAAACATGTAAAGGAGATTTCCTTATAAAAAGTTAATGGTTGTGAATGTCTCCTAAATGCTCTTCCAACATTGGAAAGTTATTTGTATTTAGCTGAAGAATTTTTCCCATTTCTAAGACCAAAATGGTAGCAACAGTAAAAACTCAATATACAAAAAAACAGCTCTGAGTGCACAGTGGCTCCCTGACAGTAAGTAGTAGCACAGTATGCCTTTTAGGAAGTTGGTTCTCTAGAGTTTGTCCAAGAATAACCCTGTGTGCCAAGAATAACCCTGAAAACACCAAGAAAGACTGGGCAGAGTTTGCAAAATAAACTTTCCTAAAACCACATCTCACCTTTTATGATCTGAACGCTTTTCTCACATACGTGCACTTGCCTTCTGACCTTTCTCATTTCCCCGCAGCCTGAAGCTCTACCATTATTAGCAGCCATTAGAAGCCATACTGTTACATCCATCATTATTAGTTAAGAATATCATCTAACTTAAAGATACCTAGAATTTTTCTTCTTTAGTCATTTTTTGGCTTCCTCACTGAGGGGTCAAAAGGGCTTCCTGTAGCAAATAACCAAGCACAGAAATAGTAGTTGAAATATTTCATTTCACAAAGCCACGAACTCCCAGACCAACCTTGTTACTGCCATTAGTCACACATTTACCACGCGTCTTCTATCTTGAGAAACCCTTATCTCGTCTAAGTACAATGTCATGGAAAAAAAGCTGCTTTTTAGACACCACAGCAAAAATCTTCACAAGAGAGATAACAGGCCAAAGTTACTTTTTATAGGCTTCAATCTCTTAGGGTGCTGAGAATCTGTGAGAGCAACTAAAGCTAAAAAGGTCTTCCCTGCCTTTCTACCACGGGCACTGCAGCTGTTAGCACTTCTGGTGTCAAGGTACAAATGTCACGAAGGTACTGTCAGTAAAGTAACACCCACAAAAAACAGCCTGGCAGTCTGGCTGGCCGCCAGAACACGTAATCATCTTGTTATATGCTGCTTGGAGCTGGACATCTGTTATCACTGTTCCCTCCAATTGCTCTTAATTGATTTGCTTCACATCAATGGAATGAAAGTTGTGTTTTCTTTTCTCTGTTTAAAGGTTTAATTTCAAAACTGAAGATTAACTAAGGTGCTTAGAATGTTATGGTTCAGCTTTCTGTGACTCATAAACATGTGTGTCATGGGAAGAAATGGCTTCCATTAAAATATGTTCCCCAAGTGTCCACCCTATGTGCCTTCCATGGAGAAGAGAGTACATTTGAAAACATCAAATAAATGAGAGCTGTACAACATTTGCATGTTTCCTTTGATAACTTTATGTATTCTGATTAAATAAAATTAAACATATGTAGGTAGAAATTATTAATCTCTGAAGTGATTTCTTAAAGAATATCTAGACATTTACTACTGAAAGGTATAAAGAATTTATTATATTATCTTTCCTAAACCTCCCTAATTTGATTTTGGTACAATGCCAGCACAACTAAGGGGCGATGCAAAGATGCCTTTCTCTAGGGATCGGACTCCAGGGATGTATATACAGACAAACTGCTTGGCATCATCAATTACTTTGCAATTTGCACTTATTATCAGCTTTAAACTTGGATGTAATGATTTACTAACCTATTTGTCAGCATCATCTACAGAAATATGTCTTTGGCTTTGTGGATAGCTTGTGGATACTTTTTCTGGGGACATCTGCAACCAGAGCACATACTTAAAAAACAGGAATGACTTCTCTAGAGAAAAATGGCATATGCTCTTTTTACCATCCATTTAAAAGGACAAATATCACAGGTATTACTTTCCCAACTCCACATTTCATATTTATATATACATGTACACACATTCCCACAAGGTATACAAACTCATTTCCTTCTCCATTATTGGTATCACCCTATCAAAACTGCTTTGCAAAGTTTATAGCAGACTCTTAACTAGAAGAAATAACTATGAAACATGACTGGCTTACTATATATGTACAGTCAATCAGTACAGTCTCCTTCATCTCTAATTATCGACATCAGTAACCTATTTCTAGGCTTTATCTTTCAAACCTGTGTCTAATCAATACACACATATGAATTCCATACAGGCCCCTCAACCTCATTATTTTCACACCACTTATATGTTTTGCTTTTTAGAAATATTACATATATTTCCTATAGATTTTCTTTTGTGCAGTTCTTTGGCAAAAACAAAGTAAAACAAATTATAAAACATCATTTTCCTTGACATGTGTTTATCCCAACTGTTCCCATTGAATAATTTACTATATTCTGTGATTATAACTCAGACATGGCCGCCAAATCTGGACCTTCTTTGCCATCTTCAGTGCCAACGTTCAGCCTGGTGCTTTCATCACCTGAACAATGGCAGCAGACTCCTAACAGTTCTTCTTGTGCCTCTTTTTTTCTCTATCTGGATTTTTTGGTCCTTTAAACTATAATCTGTTTGCTTCCTTACAAACATAACTACAGTGCCACACTTATGCACAGAGGCTTCCCTTTGCCAAAAACTAATGTTCAGGACCTTTTAGCCTGATGCTATTTACAATCTACTTTTTTCCAACTTCATTAACTGAGCTACTTGCCAGGCCAAATGCTTTCATTCTTCTATGATGTACAGTGTACTTTTCACTCTGCCTGGAATAGACCTCAACACCTTCCCCACCCTTTATTACCTCACTATTCAAAGTGTTGTCTGCAGAACAGCAACATCAGCATTGCCTGGGAGACCACTACAAATGCAGACTCTCAGGTTCACCCCAGTGCTACTGACATGGAATCCCTAATTTTTAAAAAACCTCACTATTTGGTATACACAAAAATAATATCTCTCCTGTGAAGCCATTCTCCTTTCATCTTCCCACTATATGCTTTTCACTCCCTAATATATTCACATTTGAAAGCATTATGGATATTTTAATTAAACTTGGACACTTCCTCCTCCTGCCCTTCTTTGTCCTCTCATCTCTCCTTTCCTCCCTCTTTCCCCTTCTTCTATTCTCCTCCACACCCTACATTAATTAAAAGCAGCAGCAGTACCAGATTTTTTTATAGCAATATACACCTCTGGCTATGTGCCAATTACTCAGATTTCTCCTTCCAGCATGAATTTCCTTCTAATCTTGCTCCAGTATAAATTCTGTCTTTTCTTTGCCCAGAGTTAAATATTCTTTCTCGCTATGTGATTATAAAAGTAAAACTAGACTTCACAAACTGTTACCACTGAACCACTGAACGTAGTTATTTGGAGTGAAATGATGTAAATCCAACTATATATGGTATGACATATCCATATTCATGAAATGGATGAAACAGCAATTCAAAGTTTGTCATATAGTACACTCTATCAAACTATATCTGAGCAGTTGTAAAAATTTTTAGAGGAGCACTTGTGAATTGCTGAAGTATTTCAGTTAATAAAAAATATTTTATAACATATACAAGTATATATACTCCACTTGGACTAGTAACAAATAAGTTTTTTGGTGATTAAATATTAGATGAATATTGTTCAGAAAATGTATACTTCATTTTTCACATGTTATCCCACTGAGAAGTTCCAGATATCTACAAAATTGGTATTCAACTTGTTAAATATTTGATTATATGAATCTTGAAATTTGCTTAGACAGGGTCAAATGACTTTCACATATTACATATTTCTGACCCTTTTGGGCTGATTTGGCTTCAGATCTACTTTCTAACTCGAGCCCTCAAATATCTAAGGGCAAGATAGTCTGTACCAATCTTCCTGATTTGGGGCACAGCATATGCTCAGCTTTCAACATCTTTCTATATGCAAATCCACCGTTGAGCCAATCAAGTCTGATCTATGACTAAGGTTCAAGTGATATAAAATTAGGGAACTTTTTTGCAAACACAATATTTACTACTGCAGCTGTAAATGATTAGATTAAATCTTTGCTTTTCAGTTGTTTTGATTATCATGGAAACAGTTTAAATGCGCTTTGTTAAATGGCCTTTATAATTAAGAAATACAAAATTATTGAGTGTCAATTTCATGTAAGTCAATCCTTCCTTGAAAATGTACACACTGTAAGATGCTTTGTTTCACACACAAGGTCTGTGTTCTGTAGTAAATTAAATTCACCTAACCAGAAAGGATACCCATCAAATTTGAAATAAATCATGTCGTCCTTTCATTTAATAGGTAACAATTTTTCTGCTCTTTCAATGTTAATACATTCTTAATACATCTTAGCTTCTATAGAAGTCTTGAGTCTACAATAAATTATTGGGTGATATGTGGGTCACAAACATTTGTGATTCAAATAAAAAAATAATGAATAAGACTTCTTTTACAAGTGAAGAAGTGAAGATCTGGGTCAAAGCTCAAATAATTCAGGCTAAAAATGGGTCACAATGATCTGTATATTTCAAGATAGCTTACTTTCATTCCTGAATCATGACTATATTTATGAAATTGTTTTGCTAGTGTGAACTTATATGCTAACAGTTAAGCCTTATTTGGTTTATATTTGATTTCTATTCATTGAACTTGGTATCCTAGAGGAAAAAAATCATGGATAATGGGATGATACCTAAAAGAAAGGCAGAGGTCTGTATAAGTTGGGTGTGGTATAATTACAGATAGTTCTGGGTGTTCCTCTTTTATGTCTTCCTTCTGCTCTTTATTGAATAAAACTACTCTCTCTCTCTTTCTTTATTTCAGCTTAAAAGTGAATGACTTTATTCAGTAAAATCCTGTCTCATTCTCATTTTTAAGGAAGATTTGCAATCACATCTCCATGCTTCAGGTTGCTTTTTGCCATTTAACAGTTGACAGGCTTGAAATAATTATCTTATTTTTTCTGAATTCTTTTTTTTTCCTGTTTACCATATAGGCTTTCTTTGAGAATATAATAATAGTGGCTAATAGTTATTGAATATTTTCTAAATGCTGTAGAGTCTTCTCAGAAATTCACATAAACTATTTGAACTATGCCTCACAATAATCCTATGCAGAAAGGACCCATTTTTTTTAAAAAAAACATACAATTTTAATGTAGGTGGATTGAGTAGAGGCAATTTTCTCAACTGCCCTTGTTATATGCTGCTGCTTTCTGCTAAATGAGAAGGAAAGATATCATAATAGAAAATATTAAGCATAGTATGAAAAAGGTTCTTCCTGAAGCTTATTCACTGTGTAAAATGCTATATTTTTCATCATCATAATCTTTAATATATATAAGGAAACTAAGTCTTATAGAGGGTCTATAATTTACCTCAGAAAACAAAGATGTGATTGTATCATCTTTGAAAACAACGTATGTTGGCTTTAACCCAGGAATATCATATTATATCTTTTTTACTCTCAAGCATCATCATTTCACTGCAGTTTTTAAAGCAGTAAATAATAATTTGTTATAACTAAATAATACTGCTGTGTATGATTTAATTTTTGTTTGTTGATTAATGTAAAATGAGGTATATACTCAGATTCCACCAAAATATATTTTCTCTACTGTGTTTCCAGTATTTCACTTGAAATGCTAAAGCCTGATCACAGTCAAAGAATGAATCGGTGGCCTCTTCATATTTCTCCCCTGGCTAAAAGGCAGCCATGGGCAACAAAACAGCCATCTGTTGTGATGTCTTCACACATAGTTGTTTAGGAAGTATACAAGTCTGAAGAGAAATCTGCAAACTGTATTTCTATTTAGTAAATAGGACAAAGAAGTAATTTTCATATAAAGAGAAGCTAAAATAAAATATTTTTTCAGGTTGATCTCCTTCATTTTAAAAATGAAGTGTCATGAGCCAAGAGAAAGAAAATGAGTCCCTCAAGGCTACTTTAGAGTGCTGATTATAAAACTCAGAAAAATACTCTGTTCAAGAATTCAGTTAAAGAATTTTTCCTGTTTTAACCTTATTTATTTTGCTTTTTATTGAATTTATTGGAGTTACACTGGTTACTAAAATTGTACATGTTTCAGGGGCACAATCCTATATCACATCTGTATACTATATCATGTTCACCACACCAGGTCAAGTCTCCATCCAACACCAATTAAAATTTATCCAACGTATACCCTCCTCCACCTCCTCCAAACCCCACTCCCCCTAGAAATCACCACAATATTGTCTGTGTCCATGAGTTTTTTCTTTTTCCTTCTTTTTTTCCCTCAATCCCTTTACCCTCACCCCCAGAACAAACTTTTCCCACCCCAATAGCTGTCAGCCTGCTCTTTGAGTCTGTCACTGTTTTCTTGTTAGTTCATTTTGTTCATTACATTCCATGGATAAGTGAAATCATGTGGTACTTATCTTTCTCTGACTTATATAATTTAGCATAACGTCCACCCATGATGTTGCAAAGGGCAAGATGTCCTTCTTTTTTATGGCCAAGTAGTATTCTGTTGTATAAACGTACCATAGCTTTTTTATCCACTTCAGCTTCTTCCAAATTGTGACTAGTGTAAGTAAGGCTGCAATGAACATAGGGGTGCATATATTCTTTTGAACTGGTGTTTTGGGTTTTTTCAGATAAATTCTCAGAAGCGGAATTGCTGGGTCATAAAGCAGTTTCATTTTTAATTTTTTGAGGTAACCCCATACTGCTTTCCACAGTGGCTGCACCAATCTGCATTCCCATGAATAGTGCACGGGGGTTCCCTTTCCCCACGTCCTCTCCAGCACTTGTTGATTTATTGATGATGGCCATTCTCACTGCTGTGAGGTGATATCTCATTGTGGTTTTAATTTGTATTTCAATGATAATAAGTGACTTTGAACATCTTTTCATATGTCTATTGGCCATTTGTATGTCCTCTTTGGAGAAGTGTTTATTCAGGTCCTTTACCCATTTTTAAATTGTGTTGTTTGTGGGTTTTGTTGTTGAATTTTATAATTTCTTTGTAAATTTTGGGTATTAACCCTTTAATAAATGTATTGGCAAACGTGTGCTCTCATTCAGTGGGTTTTCTTTTGATTTTGTTGGTGGTTTCCTGTGCTGTACAAACACATTTTAGTTTGATGTAGTCCCATTTGTTTGTTTTCTCCCTTGTTTCCCTTGCACAAGGAGACATATCAGAAAAAAGTGTTGGTATGAGAAGTGTCCAATATTTTACTGCTTACATTTTCATCTAGGATTTTTATTTAAGCTTTTATTCCATATCGGGTTTATTCTTGTGTGTGGTGTAAGAAGGTGGTCTAATTTAGTTTTTGAACAGACCATGTTTATACCCTCATTGTATGTCTTTGCCTCCTTTGTCAACACTGTCCCACATTTGAAGTATTGTTGGTATCACAAATTGTAGTTTTTGGCGTAATTAACCACGCTCTCAGCCACCTGTTCTCAAAGGAAACCTGAGTTTGACTTCCTTTTTTGCCCCTTTCTCCTCCATGGTTACTTAACTATAAAATGAGATAATATCAATGTCTAATTTATGAAGCAATGTATACCCAAGAGTTTGTAAATCACCAAATCTTAAATGTTATTATGTATTATATTTTTTTTTCATTAAAAAAAATCTCATTTATAGCTACGCCATGTTGAAGTGCCTGCTCTCTTCTGATCTTGGGGAAAAAAAACTCTATACTTATTATTATAGTCAATTTTAGAGTATTCCTAGCCTCAGAAATCAATTTTGAAACATAAATAAGACCTTATCATATCTTCATAAAATTCTAGAATATCAAATTATATATTGTAAACTAACATTTATTTCAGTAGTAACTTATGAAAACTTTCCTAAATATTTCTAAATAAGTTAGGCACTCATTTTACCTTTTGAAAACACTTGTAGTATACCTATTAAAAACAAATATTTTATTTTGTTTATTGGTTCACTTCTACTCAAATATGAGCTCTGTAACAGCTCTTTACTTGTAGGTTCTCTATAAATCTTTCTTGAATGGACAGAAGAAAGAAAATATGTTATAAAAGGAGAAAAAAGTTATGATTTACAGTTACTACTAAAAGGAAACAGAAAGGAAGCAAAGGCTCTATAGTACAGTTTGGATATTCTCCATTATTCTGACAGTAAATTAGCTTTTCATTTGGATGCTACTTTATTTCAGAACAGTTTGATGCATTTTAAGTTGATGCAGTGGTGCATGTTATTAAAGCCAAGCATCATAAATTATTCCTTAAATCATTGAGTCTTGGGAAAATAGAAAGCCAATGAATCACATACCATTTGAACATTGATTTAGTGTTTGCATAAGCTTATGCTGTGTGTGGTGTGTTTGGCTCCAGCAGGTCTGCATACTTTCTAATTTGCTTGAACACTGTGTGAAAATATTCCCATGATCCTCTTGCAAAATATGACAGCCTGACATTTTCTTTAATTACAAGACTTGATCTGTTTAATAGCACAAAATTGGCCTCCAATTTGACAGACCTCCCTTTTAAAATCAATGGTTAGACTCTAGGGCACCAGCTTGGTCATCAAGATCAATATTAGAAAAAAATACAGCTTGTCAAGACCTCTCAGCCTTTTATTGATTCATGGGGAGCAGCTCACAGATTGAATAATGATATTGGAGCTCTGATCCAACAAATAGAAGCCTCTTACATTGATTTCAGTATAGGCAGATGAATCTATGATAAATGCCACAAGCATAATGTAATTATCCCAGTACTATAGTTAGATAAAGATGAATGTTTTCAGAAAGTATATATATTTAGAAAACCTTTTCTTTTTTTAGATTCCTCAGTAAATGAAAAAAAAAACAAAAGTCTTATTACAAACATAACAAACAATAGCAAAAAAACCCACTAAAAGTTATTACTACCAAAGAATAAAAGAGAAATCACCATGAAAAGAAAAGGAGAAAAACTACCAGGATAAGAAAAGTAACTCACTATTTTCTCCTGAACACTTATATATTTGAGTAAAAAATATGGTAAATTTCTAGGAAGAATAAATCATTGCTCTTCAATTCTAGAGCAATGGTTGAAGTGCAAGGTAATTATATTCTTACCCAAGTCACTTAATTTATGTAGGTCTTGATTTCTTTGTCTTATGAAGTACTAAGAAAATATTATCTGAATATTGTTTTAAAACTGAGAAAAAACAAATATATAACAGTTGATGTTAGGTATCCTTGTATTTTATTAGTAATTATAATAAATCCGTAATGTTGTTTTATTTTCACCCCTAATTTGAATGCCGACAGAAAGTTTGAAGGTAGTCACACTAATGGGAAATGGGAAACTGTAGCCATACCCATGAGGATGTTTCCTTGTACTGAAAACAATATGTTTTAAAAAAATCAGAAAAAAGATTTTGTGATTTCTTAATACTTTCAAAAGTTTATGGATTTTGTTCTTAATACTACTAACCTGTACTTAAAATGGTTAAAATTGTTAATTTTATACTTTGTATATTTTATGATTATAACTTTATAGAAAAATAGTTTAAATGTTTTAGTTCAGTGTATGTCTAAAAGTTAGAGAAGTACACATCAATAATTTATGCTGTAGAATAGTAACTTGGAAACATCTTTATATTCCTAGCTAATGTCTACACTAACAATGATAACTCATTGAATGTCACAATTAATGGACACTGTGGTAGGTATTTTATTTTCTTCATTTAATTTCCATATCTCATATATACCTTTTCATTTTCCTATATTCATATACTTCATGTATTTGGCTTGCTTATATAGCTTTTACCTTATTTGTTGTGTGGGTGCACGACAACCATAAAAAGCAGCTCAGTTGGTTAGTGTCATCATATACATCAAAAAACTGTGGGCTCGATTCCTGGTCAGGGCACATACCTAGGTTTCAGGTTTTATCCCTAGTCAAGGCATGTACAGGAGGCAACTGATTCATGTTTCTCTTTCACATTGATGTTTCTCTCTCTCTACTTCTTTCCCTTCCTCTCTCTTTAAAATCAATAAACATATCCTTGGCCAAGGGCTTTAAAATAAGGGTAAGCATTATTCTACTTATGAGAAATATAAAATGTATTTGATAAATAAATTTCTCAATGTCCAGAGATAACAAATGTCATAACATATTTTAAATAAATTGACAATTAAATTCAATTTTTGACACTTAAATTCAATTAACACAAAGCTTAATACTATGCTGTTTAATACTTTAAAGACCAAAAGTATATTTTTCTGTATTACTTATGTTACATAATTTCTTATAAAAATGTGGTGGCTGTGGATAGAACTTTAACATTTAAGAAATTGTAGAAATTATATGAAATTTTAGTTTTCAATAACTGTTTCTCATAGTTCTTTTATAAACAGTCAAATGTAAAACTGAAACAAAAAACAAAAACTGCATAATTTTCTATCTCCTATTTAGAAAAGCTAAAATAACATTGCCAACAACTACTAATAGTAATGTGAATTTTAAAATAACCACTTCATTTTACAGAAAAGAATGTTTTTCTCAGGTAAAAGACGATATATAATTGGTATAAAGGTTGGACATTTTTAATATATCACATTGATGAAAAATTAACCTGGGATATGAATTATTCACAGAATAATTCTTTATTTTCAGAATATAATACTAAATTGTTTATTTAAAGCTATAATCTGTAAACTTCTCTATATTCTCAACTCCTGAAGTGAGGTGAATGAATTTATATATTAATTATTTTAATTGGATTATTTTCCTTACACAAAGTGTGCCAAGATGATGTTTTTGGGAGTGTTTAGAAGTCATGAGAGGTAACTGCAATATGGGGCTGCTCAAGGTAGACTTGGTCAGGAAAGACCAGTGCATGTATAATGCTTGATAGAAGCACTAAATTCCTGGGGCTATGGCAGACAGTGAGAGAGGCCCTATGAGAAGGAAGTTCAGGCATTTCCATGACCATATTAATTTATATCACAAATTTCCTAGGCTCAGCCTTTCTTTCCTCATCTCTTCTCCATTGTACAAAGCACATGAAGAAAGAGACTTCAGGTTTCTTGTGTTGATACAGGTATTAACCTGAAAAATACTTCTAAGGGACAACAAATAGATAAAAGATGTTTTGGAGGAGGGGAGATTTTAAGCCACTTACAGGTATGCATACCTGCTGCTTATTAGAAAGCACGGTGCTACTAAAGACCGAGAATAATTTCAACAAAAGAAAATATTACAATCATTAATTAATGTTTTTAACATATATCCACCTTGCTGTTATTCTTAAACTTTAAATCACTTGTAGAAATTCTTAAACAATCAGTGAAGAGATGTGCCTCACCCCAAAATGGTAATCACTAGGACTGATGAGTACTACTGAAGAACATCAAACACAGATTAGTGAAGGGAGTACAGGACTAGAGCTTTTCTAGCTATGAGAGTGGAGAGCACTGCTGACATTGAGTAGCATGTAATTGAACAGGAGACGGTAGTTTGGGTCAGGACTTTCTATTTCTTTCCTCCAATTTAGTCTCATGTGTCATTTCGTATCTTTGGATGGTCACAAGGTTGATATAATTATGCTGCTATTAAATCATTTATCCTAATTTGCATTAAATTGTTTTGAAGATAAATGTGTTTCAAATTTGTAATATTAATTAATATTTTTACAGCGATCCACTATTTAAAATCACGTGTTCTCTTTCTAACTTTAGTATTTTATACTGTAACTCTACCTATTTAGAATATCTTATAAATAGAGTTCAGTTCTTATGAAAATTATGAACATACAGGCTATTTCAATATGAATATCCAGTGTAACACATTTTAAAATTTAACATTTAACATTAACTCTCTTTTAAAATCAGTAAGCATTGAAGAGATATGCAGTGTTATATGACATCCATACAGTGCCAGTAAATAACATAGATTATACTGGATGAAAATATTAGTAGTTGTTACTGCAAAATTAGCATAATTGAAAAATATTCAAACACTATTGTTATTTATATAATTTTGTGTTCTATTTCTTAAGGGTTATGAAACATCCTGACACCTCTGCTTATATATTATATCTTACATAATTGTTTATATATATTCACACACATATATACGGTATATTGTATATATCCTTATATAAACATATATGTATATGTATGTACATATAGAGATAACTGCTGTGCTATATTTTCAAGTGTAAATTAAATATTGTATAGTCTATGTTATAGTATATATTAAATACAAAATTTACATTTATATGAATTGTCACATTCACAAGAAAATTCTTTCCCAGCTTCATGGCTATAAATATTTCTATTTGAAAATCATAATGCACTTGGGCGCTCCATCTCATTTTCAGAAACTTTTAAACACTGAAGAAAATCTTTCCTTTATTGTTTTATACACTTCTCAAGTAAAGGATCATTACTTGTTTGTTGATCATTATTGACATATATTTCACATAACATAATAATCACCCATTTAAAGTGTATAGTTTAGCCATTTTTATCACAGAGTTTTCCAACAAAAACTAATTTTAGAGAATTTCCACTGCTCCCAAAAGAGACCCTTAACCTTTTGTGACAGGGTGCAGCCAAGAGGGGAGCCCCAAATAGGGATTTGTAATAGGATTCTGAAGAGCTTGTAGATAATTGGCTCCACACCACAGGGCCACACCTGCCCAGAATGCTGGCAGCTGTGGCCAGTTGTGAGAGGAGCCAGAAATGGGGCTGCAGAGGAAGACTGGCACTGGGATTTAAACGGAGGCATGGCAGCCATCGGGCGTCTCTCTTTTTGGGACCATGTGTCTGTTTAGGACTACTCGACTTTGGTGTCTTGGTTGGGACCATGGGGCTTTGGGTGAGAGTCAGGACCATGGGGCTTTGGAAGTGCTCCCTTTTGCCACGTGGAGGGTGCCAGGAGGACTGTGTGCATTTGTGGGGAACTTTAGTTTGTGTTATTTCAAATAAATAATAAATTCCTTTTCTTTTCACTGATCTCTGGTATTAAGAGACATTCTTCAGGTGAGGAGGAACCCCTGGACAAAAAGGAGGGGTCTTTTATGTCATTCAGGGCCAACCCCCCCGCCACACACACACACTCTGTTCTGTAACAGTTTTAGCAGTCATTCCCCATTCCTTCCTCTAAGGTATCTAATTTAATGGTATACAATTGTTAAATTCCCTTATAATTGATCATTTTATTGATTTTATTTATTTCTGTAAAGCCATGCTTTTATTGAGTTTTCTTTATTCTCATCATGTTCATTCTAGGTAAAGGTTTGGCTACTCTGACGCTCTTTTAAAGACCTGACTTGGTTTCATTGAGTTTATTGTTTTATCTTCCCTATTTCATTATTTTTTCATGTGTAATATTTGTTATTTATTTCCTTCTGCTTGCTTCAAATTTAGTCTGTTCTTTTTTCTTAGTTTCTTAAGGTAGAAGGCAGGGTTATTATTATTTAATTGTAATAATTAATATTTTAAATTTGAATATCAATATTATTTATCTTTTTTAACAAATATATTTATAAATATCCTTCTGAAGACATGATTTTCTTCTCATAAATTTTGATACATATTTCTATTCATTTATTTTAAAGTATTCTAATTACCATTATGATATTTCCCCTGTGCCAAAGTGTTTTTTAGGAGTATATTGTTAATTTTCCACATATTTTTCAATTTCTTAATTTTTCTCATATTGATTTCTATTTAATAGCATTTTGTTTGATATCATACTTTATATACCACTAGTCCTTTTCAGTTTATTGAGGACTATTTTGTGGCTTAATTTATAGTCCCTGCAGGAGATTATTCCATGTGCATATGAGAAAAACAGATAGAAAAAATGCATTTTTCAGTTGTTGGAGGATATTCTATAGGTGTCTGCCTAGTTTAGGTGGTTTATAGTATGTACAAGTCTTTCTTGGAAATCTTCTGTCTAGATGTTGTATGTATTATTGAAATTGGAGTCTAATGTTTCTAATTATTGCTGTTAAATTGTTTATTTCTTCCTTCAGTTACAGTTTTGCTTCATGTATTTTGGGATTCTGTTGTTAGAAGCAAAATATTTGTAATCATCTTATCTCCCTAATAGATGGACAGTACTTTTATTTTGAATGCACTCTTTTGTCTCCAGCAAATGTTTTGTCTTTTATCCTATTTAGTCTGATATAAGTATAGCCACCCCAACTCTCTTTTGATTACATTTCTGGTATATCTTTTTTCCATCATTTTTTCAATCCACTTCTGACTTTGGATCTAAATGTGTCTCTTGTAAATAACATATAGCTGGACTTTTTAAATCCATTTTGTCAATTTCTGCTTTTTGATTGGAATATTTGACCCATTTATATTTAACATAATTACTCATATTATATTATTTATTCTGCCATTTGCTATGTGTTTTCTATATATTATGGCGTTTTGTTCCTCTATTCCATGATTCTCAATTTATTTTGCATCAAATATGCAGATATATATCTTTTAAAATGTCATTGCTAGAAAAAAGAACTATCCATCTATGCAATTTTAACTTCCTTCACATCCAGACTACCACCACCATTTTTATATATGTTTTTTAAAAGATTTTATTTATTTATTTTTAGAGAGGGAAGGGAGGGAGAAAGAGAGAGAGAGAAACATCAATGTGTGGTTGCTGGGGGCCGTGGCCTGCAACCCATGTATGTGGCCTGACTGGGAATCGAACCTGCGACACTTTGATTCGCAGCCCGCGCTCAATCCACTGAGCTATGCCAGCCAGGGCTTATATATGTTTTATATGTTTCAGCATTCTTTGCGAGTTCTGAGACTGGAGAGTATTATTTAAAAATTCTGCCCTGGCTGGTGTGGCTCAGTGGATTGAGTGCCAGACTGCGAACCAAAGGGTTTGATTCCCAGTCAAGGCACATGCCTGGGTTGTAGGCCAGGTTCACAGTAGGGAACACCCAAGAGGCATTGATGTTTCCCTCCCTTCCTCTCTATCTAAAAATAATAAATAAACAAAATCTTTTTAAAATTTTTGTTTATCAGGAAACTCTTGAAGGTGATGAATGCTGTGATGACTGTGGTGATGGCACTATGAGTGTACATGCATGTCCAAAGCATCAAGTTATATATCTTAAATATGTGTGGTTTTCCACATACCAATTGTACCTCAAAAACAGTTGTAATATAAAATAAAATAAAATGTTGTTTATCATGAAGTTCAGTTCCACAATCCTTTTGAAGGGCCCATGAGAGGGAGCAATCAAGGAGGGCTACATGTCAGGGCACCCAATTCCAAGCTTTTTGTCTAGTAAACCCCAAGTCTGTGCCTCCTCAGGGACATTTTTAACTGGTTGCACATTTTTTTCTTGTGCATGTGACAAACTATTCTCCTTTTTTTATGTCTTGTATTTTTGTTGTCATTATTGTTGAAAACTAGGCATTTTAGATGATACAGTGTGACAACTCTGTATCAGATGCCTCCACTTCCTCCTCCCAAGGTTTGTTGAAGGGGTGTTTAGCTTTTTAAAAAATATTGTCATTATTGTTTCTATTTGTACTGTTTATTTGTTTAGCTCTTTCTTCAAATAATTCTGTGGATCCTTATTCTTGTTGTGTATAGCCCTTGGGTTCTCTGCTGCCATAATTTTTAAAGATCTTGTTTTATTTTAAAAAATAACTATAAAGGATCCATACTTCAGTCAGCATAATTGGATTGTTAACCAATGATGGTCAGAAGATTTCCTTAAATGCCTTGTGTTTTTATGTTTTCCACTCTGTGAGAGACATGATTTTACAAGACAGCCTTTGTTTAAACCTCTTGCTTGCTCAGGAACTCTAAAGTCACCACATGTTAGTGATTGGTGCCTTCTTTCCCAGGTATTTGCTGGGCAAACACACAGCTCTGAGCATGTAGGATCCTTTGGCAAATGCAGAAATACGTTGGAGGTTTTCAAATTTTCTATGGTGGTCTCTTTCCCTGTGATTCATTCTAAATTCCCAGATAAACTATGGTTCGTACAAACTGAAATCAGATATTTGGGGGGCAGCCAAATAAATCTTTCATTTATAGCAAAGCAGCAACACTGATGAATGTTTCCCAGACACTAAGAGCAGGCTCCTGTCTCCATGCCAGATTGCGTGTGTGTGTGTGTGTGTGTGTGTGTGTGTGTGTGTGTTTGTGTGTTTGTAAGGGGTGGGATAGTAATCTATGGAGCTGGTTTGTTGAAGAGTGGATCAGTCCTCTGGAAATAGAATAAGGGGAATCAACAAACACTTGGAGAGGCTGGATGTTAAAAAAGTGTCCTTGGAGGCCATCTTGAGCTCAGCTTCCAGGAACAGCAGGTGCTTTGGGTTCAGGCTGAGGACTTTCAAGAAGACTTGCTATAGTCATCGACATGTATGTCCTCACTGGGTTTAGGTACATCTAGGTAAACCAGAATGTGACATCGGAGCTCAGAAAGGAGGGTGAGGAAAGGATGACCAGCTTTATGGCAGAGAAGAACAGCAGCAGCACCATGAGACTCTACTAGTTCACCTTGGCATGCCTCTGCCGACAGCCAGTTCAACTGCAAAGGCACATATCCTAAACCACAAATGCACAATACCCTATGGCCAGCACATAGGGAAGTGACTGAGTTCAACCCTGTGCTGACCTTAATCCCAGGAGCTGTGCAATTTGGCACACCAATCGGAGGGGTTGCTCCTGCAATGAAGAAAAGCTCTCCTCTGCCTGGTAGATACAAATGGTGGAAAACTCCATGAAGCTTGAAGCAGCAGCCAGAATACCCCAATAGCTAATGTGAAACAAGCTGCTAATAATAGGCAGACTCCCAAGGTGACTGGCCATGCCTACAAAAATAAGTCCTCCCTGATGGAGTGGGCATTCTCTAGGGTCTGGAGCTACAATAGTGGCTCCTCAGGGTTCTGCCATGGCATTAATGGGGATTCAGAGGGAGGGACCATCACTGGCTATTGCTCTTAGTTTGGCATCCCTGATAAGCTGGTTTCTGAGGGCAGGTGGCATCCAAAATCTGGGCTACCACTCCTTCCAGCAAGCTTGAAGCAGCCATGGGCAGTGAAGATACTGTCAGTAGTTTGTTATTTTTAAATAATGACCTTGGTGCACATTTATTTTACTACTGCTGAACTCAAAATAAATAACTACTTGTTTTGGGATGAGAGATTTCCCAGGGAGACATAACTTTGGAAAAATATTGACTATGCTCTGTGGAGAGGGCTTTTTGCAGACATAAATGTGGTTAGATCTCTCTGTCATCTACAAGGTTGCTAGGTTTTGGTTACTGTGCCAGAAAGTGGGAGAGGGAGAAGGGGTGAGAATAGCCCCAGTCTGAAACATCACAGAGCCTACTGTCTTACTGGATTCCATGGTTTCTCTTGGAGAGAGTTTTCACTTAGTTCTGTGACTTGCACAAATTTCAGAATTCTGAAATGGTTGAGTTTTGCTCCATAGCTTTACTGTTTTGGGGGGGTGGATAAAATGTTTGCTGAGGTCTATAGTTCAGCATTCCAGAATTCAATATTAACATCTCTCTTTTGAATTGTGACTCTGCAACAATATTTCTTATTCTAATAATAATCATTATAGATAGTTTTGTTTTTCTGTTTGGACTTCAACCTATTTGGCACCTCTTGAAACACTTTGCCATTCCTGCTCCTAGCTCTAGATAAGTACTTTATCTCTTTACTCATCACAAATTCCATTTTATTCCATTCCCCTAGGCCATTTCTTCAATCCTCTTCTTTAATTCCTTAAACATAAGTGCTCTATTTTTTTTTTTTTTTGCTTGTTTGTTTGCCTGGGAAGTCCCTCATCTTTTTGTTTTCCAGATTTAGTCTTACCTTGGCTTACTGATCATTACATTTGAAGAGTTCTGCCCAACAAGCACCTTTTAATGTGGAAACTCTATTTTTAACATTGCAAAATTTCATAAATTTTCTATTTATGTTACTGCTTTTCCCATTTACTTATATTAATCAAAATGCCCATGACCATGTAAATTATTCTGTTCTTTCTGCCAGACTGAAAGTGCCTGCTCCATACAACTGCTAAGTTATGTGAGGATGGTTTCCACCAACCTTTTAACTTTACAAGTTTGACTTTTCTGGAAGCACCTTTCTGTTCATATCAGCAAATATACCAGCAATGGAAGTTAACCATTAGCTTCCCTGGTTCAAATATTGTACTGGTTTTAAAATAAACATTAGCACTGATCTACTTTGCAAAATCACAGTATGATTCAGAATTTAAGTATTGCCACTTATTTGCATTTTTCTTCTCACCTGCCTTTTTCTTTGTATGATTAAATCTTCAGAACAGATGGTAGAAGATTATCAATAAAAGGCGTTGTTAGCCACAGTGTGAATCCACTATGCTCAGTCAAAACGCATTGCTTAGCCACCTGCTCATTTATCACATTCAAAACAACTGTTTCCTGTTTTAGGCACTTTCAAATAGAACAGCTAATTTCTCTTTTTTATGGATGAAGAACTGGAGATATTCACTTTTCTAATAGCTTTTGAAATACTGTATGTAGCTATACATTATATAACATGTAGCTATAATTTATATAATTGCACACTTTCAATTTGACACTTATTTTTAATGAATCATTTTAGTTTTATATTTTAAGTTGTTTGAAAATTCATGTTTTCAGAGAGTAAGTTTTTGAGAAGAAAAATCAGAAAATAATTTTTAACTAATCTATAACAAGACTGGGTAAAGGTAGTTAGAAGAGATCAGTTAGTATAAGATATATTTTAAATGCAATTATTTAACTGTATATGTTAGAAACTGAGTGTTTGTTCCTACACAGCCCCAACGTTCTTAAAGCCCTAACCCCCAATATGACGGTCGCTAAAGATGGGGCCTTTCAGAGTTAATTACAACTAGATTATGTCATGAGGTGGAACTCTCATAGTAGAGTTAATGGCATTATAAAAAGAGAAAAGAAGGAGATGTCCAGAGCAAAGAAAGGTCCTGTGAGGACACAGCAAGAAGATGAGTACCTGCAAGCCAGGAAGAGAGCTCTCACCAGGAACTAAGTCACCGCCACCTTGATTTCGGACTTCCCAGCCTCCATAATGTGAGAGGATATTTCGTGATGGCAGCAAAAACAAACTAAGACAACATGTTAATTTACAGATGTCATTATTCTGACAGAAATATATATTGAATATATTGCCATTATTGCAGAAAATATCATATTTGATGAATATTTAGCAAAAAGTAATATCTGAAAACCTCTACTCTAAACTCTTCATTGTATAAATGAAGAAAATTTTAACTAGAAATGTATTTATCCAAATATTTTTACTGGAAAATATTATAATTTTAATAAAATAATCACTTACATTTTTATATGAGTGTGCTTCTTGTTAAATTATAGAAATATGTTTTCAGACATATTTTTATAATATTCAATAGTGAAGAATTAGTTACATATTTGCACAGAAAGCTGTGTGTGGCTGTATATATATGTCAGCAGATATGTATTATAAGGCACACTTAATACCAAAGAAAATATTTGGTAGAATGCCAAGTAAATAATAGTTATGCTATGATAATAGTACCATATAAAAATATTCCAAATCATCAGTCACTGAATGTATAATGAATACTAATGAAACTCAAGTTATAGAACTTTTACCAAGTTAGCATTTTATTAGTGATAATTTAAGTAGTTAAATAATAAAAAGAAGGTTTTATATACTAGGAGAGAGTTTTGGAAAACTTGTTGGAGCTGTATTTTTTAGTTCCATTGGTTGAGATAGTATTTTGTGAAATTTTTGGAAATGGAGTTTCATTATCTTTTACACAAAATAGACATCCAGCAGCTAGAAAGGAATATACTTTTTCCCTACCTGATCTCCACCCCCACCATATGAGTGATGTTGTGCCTCTTTCTGTAATAAAAATGGAATTAAGAATAAATGTCACCTCCATATTTTTATTGTGTTACCTCCAGAGATCTTTCGTGAGGCTACTCATGGAATATTTATGGTAACCTTGAATTGTTTTGGAGATACTGCTGTTTACCCAATCACTTGGGGCTTCAACTTTCTGGGCATATATACACATAAACTTAAACAAAAAGTAAAGATGATCACCTACTTTCCACTTACAAAGACAAGCACTTGTATTAACTCTCTGATATTTATAAGACATGTTTCAAAACTATACAAGTCTCTATCTTCAACTTTAAAAAAAGGATAGTAACAGCTGTTTCCCTATAATTTTGCGAGGATTAAATAAACTAAATAAGGTGCCAAGCCCTCAGTAGATAACCAGTAAATGGGGTTTTTAGTTTTAAACATGAAGATCAATTAGTGACAGAGTATAGAAACATATTCAGTTTATTTTTACTAACTGTAGCAGACTATTCCTATTGAATTATAAAGAAAAGAGGGCCATCAAAACAGTAATTAGAAATTCATCTATACTTTAAATACATTTAGTAGTGTAGCTCCACAAGGAAAGAAAAAATTGCAAAGGAGAAACCATTAGAAGCCAAGCCAAGAAAATTATAACAAAAAGTTATACCATTCATAACCATAAATCACAGTTTGTGAAAGCTAACTATAAAAAATATTGAATTATAATTGGACATCAATTCATTCATAAGCATATACAGTTTTAAATTAGATCTGCTTCAATGATTGAAACTTGTTGAGAAATATCCTTGAACATTTGGGAAATACATAGATATCAAGAGATAAAATTGGTTCTGAAAGATTAAAAGGAGGGAGAAGTGTTCTTGTGTATCAAAAAAAGGTTGATTAGGTACAAGAAACATTTAAAAAATATAATAGATTATTGAAACAGAATGACCATAATTTGGATAAGACTAAATAGGATGAGTCAATAAAATTTAAAAAGTTCCAAATAAAAAGTTTAGGAAAACCAAATAGTTTTAACTGAGCATAAGAGTGCGTATCCAAATGAATCAATGTTTGTCGGTGAGGAAGAAGAGGGAAACTAGGTAACTAGCTATGGGAGGTTCAGTAAGTAACTAGCTATGTCTGATCTCCCAGTAATGTAATCTTCCTTCTGCAAAGCTCTGCGAATGTTACAATATGCAATATGTGTATGTATCCCATACATATTAACAGAGTAAAGAGACAAAGGGAGACTACTTCTTTCCTAACCAAATAATCCACTCTGAGTTCATCCTGATTAATAGAAATTTTGTGAAAACTTAAGAAGTTTCAATACAAAATAAGGACAAAAGTCACTAATGGATCATAAAAAGTGGCAAAAATAGCTCAATACAATTGTAGATGAAGGAAGAGACTTAAACTGAATCTATAAGGAAATACTATGTTAGGTGTTTTCATATATATTATCACCTCAAAGCAACTGTAAGGACTTCATGTCATTATCTTCAGTATATAGATGAGAAAATGAGTAAGTTTGCTAAGAAAAAATGGTAGTAAGTGGTAGAACTAAGAATACATCTAGATCTAACTTTACTTTATAAATGTTCCTCTTTTATGATGCCTCCATAAAGATCTGGGAACCAAATACAGAACTCCAAATACTAATGAAGATGTTTCTGTGCTTTAGAGATTACAGGTGAGGTCAAGTGGTAAACACTTTGTTTTTTCTGACTTTGTATTTGACAACTAGTGAAATTGGGATCTAGATGTATTAATAGTTTAAACACCCAAGTGAAGTATTCATATTATCATATGTGTAATTTTTCAAAATAACAGCTCATTTTATTTAAGCAAGAGTGATTTAGTGAAAGTTGTTTTAATAGACTCTTTGAAGTGAATTTAGTGTTCATGTAAAGTATAAGATTTAACAAGCATAGAGACACAAGTCTTCTATCCTCTGTAGGTAATGAAACTTGGAAATGACATTCCACTAATCAAAACAGAACTACATTAAAGCTGTAGTCATCACCCATGGTGATTATAAAGTGTGATAAATGATAGTCGAGCAAATTATGTATCTTGAAATTGACACACAATAACAGTGAGATCAATTACCTCATTGAAGAGTTCAAAATGATACCAAAAACTGATAACAGCCTAATCTAAAGGGTATCATTTAAAAGAGATTACATTACTACATTCTTTTAATATCAGTAGATGAATATTATGATACAATTACATAATTTTCAAAATGAGAAAATCATTTGAACATTTTAGAAAACTTCTTGCAGAAATGCTCAGAGTTGACTTAGAATTGGCTAAATTTCAGGAAATGTCATAATTGTCTGACTCCAGATCATTTGGGAAAAAGAAAAAAAAAACCTCTCCTTATATATAGGAAAAAATTTGCTTTTATATATTCCACCAGCTAATTACCCGCAATCATTTGGCTCATTTGCTTACATACACTTTTGCTTATGCTTGTGTGTCAGAAAGGAAAAATACAAAGAAAACATATTTTTCCTGTTCATTTTACCATATAAGCATGGACATCTGCAGCATAGTGCTGACAAAACTCACTAAACATACTAAAGTAAAGACGATAAAGACCTTAGGGAATGTAGAATTAAATGAGAAGAGTATTGGAAAAACATTTTTTCTCCTCCTTTTTTCCTTCTACTTCTCCTCTTTTCCTTCTATCTTCCTTTCCTCTGCTTCCCTTTCCTCCTTCTCCTCCTTCTTCACATTTATAATTAATGTTATCATCAGCTCATGGTAACTTCAGATGTTAAAAAGATTTGAGTTGTTGGTATTAAAATATTTATTAAAAGAATAACAATCTTCTCATATAATATTACAAAGATTTATTTCTATTAGTTTGTAGTGAGTATATATTTTCAAAGTATGGAGAAACACATGATGATATTATTTCATAAAAACTATTAAATTTTTCTGAGATAAATTTTCCTGAAATCATTCTAGATATTGAACAATATGAGTGTAGCTCTATTTTAATGTGCTGGTCCTCCATCGTCACATATAATCCTCTTGTAGTGGCAAGGAATTAATTGAACAGGGAAATGTGAATAAAGCAATAGCTTTAAGGGCAGCTATTTCTCAGCTTAACTGTAAAGTTGATCCTTATGAATAATGAGAGGAAAGGGTATCTGGGTAACAGGAGTCAGACTTACAAATAGAACTTAACCTAGAAGGCACTATATTTCCTGGATAAAGCTACAACAATTTTTCACACTTCCCAAAATATTCCTTAAAAACCACACCTCTGTCTCTTCTGCTCAAAGTCCAGAAACACATAAATGTATAGCCTTTTATTGTTAAAAACTGCAATGCATTCTCTAATTGAGTACATAAAATGGGGTGAAATATAAATGCCAATAAATTTAATTATCTAAGTGTGAAATGTGCTGCTTATACTACCCTGAGTTTTCACATAGCTTCTACTTCAAATGATTTCAATGAAAGAGAGATGATCACCCCACTGTCTCAAACAAGGGCCTTTTAAATATTTAAAACAGTATTGTTTCTTTCTAATGCTTCTCCTTACAGAAAACACATACATCCTTTAATATTTAAGAATTATTACTAAAAGAGATGTCTTTTTTAAAGTATATTTTATTGATTATGCTATTACAGTTGTCCCATTTTTCTCTCCCCTCCCCCCTCCTTCATCCTGCGCCCTCTCTCCCTCCAGCATCACTGCCCCACCCACAAACTTAGTCCATACTCACTGGTGGTACATATACGTTCATTGGCTTCTCCATTGCCTATACTATTCTTAACCTCCACCTGTCTATTTTATGCCTGCCAATTATGCTTCTAATTCTCTGTACCTTTCACCCATTCTCCCTCTCTCCCCCACCACTGATAACCCTCTATGTGATCTCCATTTCTGTGATTTTCTTCCTGTTCTAGTTGTTTCCTTAGTTTGTTTTTGTTTTTATAGACTCAGTTGTTGATAGCTGTGACTTTGTAGTCATTCTACTGTTCATAGTTTTGATTTTCTTCTTTTTCTTAGATAAGTCCCTTTAACATTTCCCATAATAAAGGCTTGGTGATGGTGAACTCCTTTAACTTTACCTTATCTGAGAAGCACCTTATCTGTCTTTCCATTCTAAACAATAGCTTTTATGGATAGAGTAATCTTGGGTGTAGGTCCTTGGCTTTCATGCCTTTGAATACTTCTTTCCAGCCTCTTCTTTCCTGCAAGGTTCCCTTTGAGAAACCAGTTGATAGTTTTATGGGAACTCCTTTGCAGGCAACTGTCTCCTTTTCTCTTGCTGCTTTTCAGATTCTCTCCTTATCTTTAATTTGGGTAAGGTAATTATGGTGTGCCTTGGTGTGTTTCTCCTTGGATCTAACTTCTTCGGGACTCTGAGCTTCCTGGACTTGCATGTCTAGTTCTTTTGCCAGATTGGGGAAGCTCTCCTTCATTACTTGTTCAAATAAGTTTTCAGTTTCTTGCTGTCCTTCTTCTCCTTCTAGAACCCCTATGATTCAGATGTTGGAATGTTTAAGGTTGTCCCAGAATTTCTGAGGCCACTCCACATTTTTCTGAATTCTTGATTCTTCATTGTATTCCAGTAGAATATTTATTTCTTCCTTTTGTTCCAAACTGTTGATTTAAGTACAAGTTTCCTTCCTTTCACTGTCGGGTCCCTGTATATTTTCCTTTATTTCACTATGTATAGCCTTCATTTGTTCCTTCATTTTGTAACCATACTCAACCACTTCTATGAGCATCCTGATTACCCGTGTTTTGAACCCTGCATCTGACAGGTTGTCTATATCTTTGTCACTTAGTTCTTTTTCTGGAGTTTTGATCTTCCCTTTAATTTGGACCACATTTCTTTGTCTTAGCACACCTGTTATATTGTGAGGGGCAGAGCCTTAGGTATTTACCAAGGCAGGCAATCCACTTCACTTTGTTGTGGTGCTGTATGTGGGGGAGGGGTCCAAGAGGGATCAATGCTGCTCTCTAACCTGCTTGGCTCTCATCCAGCTTTCAGTCACTTCTCTCACTTCCCACAAGCAGACCATGCCCTTTCAGATGCTTATTCTCAGGTCGGTAGGCTTGTGTACATTCTAGGACCCCATGGGGTCTCTCCAGTGAACTCTGCTGTGAGACTGGGAGTTTTTCCCACTGCTGCAATACCCACAGGTTTTTACAGCCAGAGGTTTTGAGATTTTTTGTCCTCATGCTGGAACCCTGGGTTGCATGGTTTGTCTGAATCCCCAGTTGTCTCTCCTAGCTTATCCTCACATGAATGTGGGATATCACGGTCTATCAGCTGCTGGCTTGCTGTCTCCAAACTAGCAGCCTGTCTCCACCCCTCCTACCATTCTGGATGAACGTTACTTCTTTAACTCCTTGGTTGTCAGACTTCCATGCAGCTTGATTTTCTGGCAGTTCTAGTTGTTTTCTGTTTTTAAAGTGGTTGTTATCTTTCTTTTGATTGTGCGAAGAAGAAGAAGAGTATCTACCTATGCCTCCATCTTCACTACAACCACCTCATCTTCTAAAGAGATGTCTTTGATTTCATATTCTGATTTCAGGAAACAGTATAACCAGCTTTAATAGTGATGCTAGGCTAGAAGATTATGAAAATATTATAGCTTTTTAAGATTTGCAAGTTTTTATAACATGGTTTATTTTTACATAGTTGAAGAGAAGTGTCACATTTTTATTTTAGAGAATTTAGCTTAAATGATTTGTAATGTAAGGTAATTGTTATATTATCTTAAAATGACATTTCATTTGCTTGAACAAATGAATCAAGAAGTACTGAGAAATGACTTGTTTTTATACATTTTTTAGTATTTTCAGGAACCACTAAAGTGCTCTTGTAGCAAAGATCTGGAGTTAGAGTTACTTTGTTATTGTGTATTATAATATCTATTAACCTAAAATTTCAGGGATTTTGAGAGACACTGATAGCCTATCAAGTTCAAGGTATTTCCCAGAGGACTGGATCCATTTAAATAACATTTTTAACCTTAAGTTTTTAACAGCCCCCATGGGTAGTCTAACATGTCATTTGAAATCTCTTTATCATCCTTGGAAATATAAGGCAACTCTCAGGTGAACAGCTGAGAGCTGTCAAGAACAGCTAATTTGGTCAAGTTCAAATTAGTGTGGAAGCAAGTCTTACCTCACTCCTAGAATTTCTATTTCTGTAGGTTTATTCCCTTAGGAACACAGCTTCCTAGGTGCGTTAAAAATAAGAAAGCAAGGGTTTTGAGTAGTAGGGCCAGATAGTAGACTGGGAGTAGGAAAAGGTTGTACATGCTACACAAATTTAGGGGATCAGAACCAAAACAAACAAACAGAAAAAGCTTAGCACCTCCCACTTTTTATAATAATACAAGATACTACAAAATCTGCTTCACTTAGTAATAATAGTGGAAAGGAATGGTGGTAATTTAAAGGTAAATGGAAAAATATGAATGTTATAGTACTTTATTTTCTCTCCTTTTAAATTTTTTAATGTTTTATTGTATATGCTATTACAGTTGTCCCACGTTTTCCTCCTGTGTCCCCCTCCACCTAACCCTCCCCCTACTTTCATAATCAGCATCCTCACCATTGTCCATGTTGATAATCCTTCAAATATATGGTCTTTGACCAATTCCTTCACCTTCTTTCAACCAGTCCCCACCTCACCCCTCTCCTTTTACAGCTGTCAGTCTATTCCATTATTCTATGTCTCTGGTTCTATTTTTATATATATCTTAGATCACCGTGAACCCCCACTGTCTGTCCATAGCTTGATACTACAATATATAATTCAGGCTGACCACTGTCATTCCTAAATTCTCTGCTAGACCACAATACAGAGTCATCCTCACCTATTGCTCTGTTTTCTTCTTTACCTCGAATGTGCATCTTCACCATTCTATGCTCATTTAAGTGTTCCAGATCTAGTAACTGTGATTTTCGTTCCTGAATCTCCTACTTAAAATTAATGGTTTCCTACCCTGGGAAACATCAAAACAAGAGCACACATGCAAATATGAGGTGCTGTTTCTTTCTCCACAGGCACCGCTTGGCTAAAGGAGAGTGGAACGAGGAGTAAAATTCTAAGAGAATCATGATTTACCCAATAATAATTATTTTTAAAAAGATTTTAAAACCTGAAGAAAATAAAATTACTCAATTATCAGGTTTCAATCCCATAAATTAATTGTTAAGATGTCCATGGTACCCAAAGCAACATACAAGTTACATGCAATCCCTACAAAATTATTGTACAAAAGTATTTTTTTAGAAATAAAAAAACTTAAAATTTGTGTGAAATCACAGAAAAGCCCATAACCAAAACAATCTTAAGAAGAATAAAGCTGGAAGTCTCACACATTCTGATTTCAAACTATATTACAAAGCAATAGTAATCAAAACAGCATGGTATTGACATAAAAACAGACAAATAGAGCAAAGGAAAATAGATAGCCAAAATATATAACCACACATATACTTTCAACTAATCTCTGACAAGGGTTCTAAGAACACTCAGTAGGGAAAGTATAGTCTCTTTATTAAAACTAGATACCCACATGCTAAAGAATAAAATTTGACCACTCACAAAAATTAAATCAAAATGTATTACAGGCTTAAATATAATGCTGTGACCTCAAAACACTTAGAAAATAAATAAAAAGATCCTTGACATTGATCTTGACAAAAAATAATTAAAATATAATATCAAAAACATGAACAACAAAAGAAAAATAATCAAACAGGACATTAAAAAGCCTCAGCACAGCAAGAAAACCATCAAAAATAAAATAAAAGTCAACTATAAAATGGGAGAAAGTATTTGTAAACCATATATTGAATAAGAAATTATTATAAAAAATAAATAAGGAACTTATAATTTATAGTAAAATATCAAATAATCCAATTTAAAAATGAGCAAAGGTTTTGAGTATACATTTTTGAAGAGATGAGATGGCCAAAAGTTACATGAAGAGGTGCTCCTAGAGATTACACCACTAATCATCAGAAAATGCAAGTCAAAACCACAATGAGACATTATCTTACACGTGTTAGGAGGGCTTTATTCAAAAAGGGAACAGACAACAACTACTTGTAAGGATGTGCAGATAAAGAAATATGTTAGTGGAAATATAAATTGGTAAAGCCATTACTGGATGTGGAGGTTCAAAAAAAAGTAAAACTAGAATTACCAAGTCATCCAGCAGTCCCAAGCTGGATACATATATGAAGTAAAGAAGATCAGAACCTTAAAGAGAAACATACACTCCCAACTTCATTGCACTTCATTCCAGAATTTTTCACAATAACCAAAATATGGAAACAGCCAAATTGTCATTCAACAAATGAATGGCTAAAGAGATTAAGATGTATATATGTATATACATGTAGATATGTGCATATATATGTGTATATGTGTGTGTATATATAGATATATGTAGATATGTAGATATGTAGATGTGTATTTACATATATGTACACGCACACACACACACAGTGAACTATTTAAACAGGAGAAATAAGGAAACCCTGTCATTTGCAACAAAATGAATGAACCTAGAGGACATTCTGCTAAGTGAAATTAGATTACATGATCTCACTTTTATGTGGAATGTTAAAAAGAAAATGTCAAACTCCTACAAAGAGAGAGTTAAATAGTGCTTACCAGGGAAGTACTATCAAGATGTACAAGCCTTCAGATATAAGATGAATAAGCTCCAAGGATTTAACATACATCACATTGACCACAATTAATAGTACTGTCTCGTGACCTTGTAATTTGCTAAGAGAGTAGAACTTTCTCACGACAAAACATTCTCACTACAAAACAACAATCAAAGTAACCATGTGAGGTGATTGCTGTGTTACTTCACTTGATTGTGGTCATCATTTTACAAAATCTATCTAAATCATTAAGTTGTATATATTTTTGGAACCTTTTTAAAATATACTTTATTTATTTTTAAAGAAAAGAGAAGAAAAGAAGAAAGAGAGGGAGAGAAACATCAATGTGGGGTTGCCTCTCATGCGCCCCCTCAGCTGGGTACTTGGCCCACAAACCAGGCATGTACCCTGATTGGAAATTGACCCAGCGACCTTTTGGTTCACAGTCTGGCACTCAGTCAATTGAGCCAAACTAGCCTGGGCTAAGCTGTACATTTTAAATATGTATAGTTTTATTTGTCAATTATTCACCATTAAAGCTGAAAAAAGTAAAATGATAAAAAGGGACTTAATTATTTCCTTTTTCTCTTTATCACTAAAGCAGTCCACATCATTTTCTTATATATTGTGCAATGGAGTAAATAAGTAAATAGGGAAAAAAGCACATGCATGGAAGAATGAGAGAGAAAAAAGTGAATGAGCCTTTTAGTACCTTTCAAGACATAGACAACAATTTTTATGAGTTAACTTTATTTTTTTATTAAAGGTAACATATTAATAGGATAATTGTTGAAATTCTGATGTAAATACTTTAAATAAAGAAGTGAGAGAGTAGAATCCATCTTTCAAATAGCAGCTGTCAGTTCATGAGATCTTAGAGGAGGTTGTTATGGCAGACAATGTAGGTTGACTACCCAAGTGACTACTGTCAACATACTTTTCTTGCCTCCCTTCCCCAGGGCACCTTGAACTAGCATTAGCCAAGTGATATATTCCTGGCTAATTTCATATAATATTATGAATATAATATCTAATAAGATATGTCTATTGTAAGAGTCAGAGACTTATTTTTTTTAACTAAAATGGAAAAAGTATGCCTTCCTCCTATTTGATTGGAGAGGTGATGCCAAAGACTGAAGCCACCTTGCAGCCATTAAGAAAAGCCCCCACAGATTTGACATATGTTTTCCCAAAGCACTGGTGTGACTGAGAGCTGGGAGAGCATAAGCAATCATCTATACGGGTTTCCTTCATACAGAGAAAATGACACCTTCCCATTTAAGTTGCTGTTAGTTGGATTACACATTATTTGCAGCTGAAATCATTTGTAACTGATATCCTTGGCAGACCGGTAACTTCCTATGTGTTTGCTTCCCATACAATCAGTCCAGATTTGCACCAAGATCCAATCTCTGACCGTAGGGATAAGGGTGCCACTCTTGTTTTTTTTTTAATAAAGATTTTATTTATTCATTTCCAGAGAGGGAACGGAGGGAGAAAGAGAGAGACAGAAATATCAATGTGCGGTTGCTGGAGGTCATGGCCTGCAACCCATGAATGTACCTTGACTGGGAATCGAACCTGCAACACTTTGGTTCACAGCCCATGCTCAATCCACTAAACTATGCCAGCCAGGGCCCACTCTTATTTTTAATCTACTCTTGTGATTGTAGAATATGACTGAATTTCTACAGTTGAAGTTATAAAACAAGTAGTCTTCCCAACACCATTTATTAAAAGACTTCTTTCTCTATGGTATGTTTTTGACTCCTTTGTTGTAAATAAATTATCCATGATTTTCGGGTTTGTATCTGACCTCAGATCTGTTACTGTAGTTTGTATGTCTGTTTTTCTGCCAGTACCATGATGTTTTGATTATATAGCTTTGTAAAATATTTTGAAATCAAGGAATATGATAATTCCAGCTTTGTTATTTTTCTGAGAAACTAGACTTTGGTGGCAAGGATGCTATAGTGAATACACAGATTGAATTATAATGTACAACTGAAAATCATACAATGTTGTACTCCTGAAAGTTGTATAATGTTTTATACCAATTTTATCTCAATTTTTAAAAAATTGCCATTTAAACAAAATAAATAATAGGAAACTTCTATCAACATTAATTGAAACATATTTTTCAAAAATTTATTCTAATAAAATAAAACATCACAAAATTGCAAAATCTACAAAACATTAGTGAATAACTTTTCACAAAATTAGTTTATAACTTTTTTAGCAATAAAAATATTCCCATATGCTAAACCACATTTCACTTATTTTAGTAGCCTATTGAAAACTATACTTCCTTAGGAAAATTTTGCTGTGAACAAAGATGTGTGATATGATTTTAAACACATGCAACTATCATCACTAATATAGTATTTTATGAAAAAATTTATTTAAATAAATATTATATTCATATTATGTGTCTGAGAGTTAACTCAAGTCTGAGAAAAATTGCTACACTTAATGAAGCCACTATATAACAGAGAATTAAAGGCACAAAAAATTGTGATGCTTTGTGAAAGAGCAAAACTCACAAGTGATCATGTCAGATCTGGAGATGAGACAGGGAAGAAGCATCCAGGAATGTACATTCAAAGGCAAGGTTTGGACTATCTTGATAAAGGTAAGCAAGTATTCTTCAGAAGTATCTTCTGATACTTCTGCCTGATATATAATATATTATATATATAATATATATATAATAAAAATATATATATATATTATATATATATTTGTGTACACACACACACACACATATATATATATATATATATATATCTCTTTTCAAAATCATTTCCAAAGAATGAGTTGTCTAAAAGGGTGGGGGGTAGTAAAAGAATAAAATCAACTGAGAGATGAGGTTATAGGACTTAGAGTGACTTAGAGTGATTTAATTATATGCCAAATGCTGCAGAACATGAATATTTCCCACAATTTGTAGATTTCTGCTAGTGCTTAGAACATTGATGTACTAAATGGATATTATCAATGAAGTTAATTTGCATACTATTATAATATATTGTTGAAATTGTGTAACACATAGTGGTATAACCTATTAATACTCAATATAGACATAGTCAATTTCATTGAATCTAATCCTTCTAACAACAAAATAAAAATAATTATATGACATTGGATTGTAGATATATATACTAAACAAACGAAAATATACTCATCAGAATTTTGCATAGCTTTTAAACATGATTTCTGTGTGCATTACTTATTTAAAATGATTGATGTCTAGAAAATTTAAGGAAGGTCTTTGAACACAAATGCAGATGATATTTACAAAGAATATTGACAATTTAGGATTTTATAGAAAAGCATATTATCTTTATCACATGAAAGGGCAAAGTTGACATTAAATATTACTTACATTCTTGCAAAATTTTCAATAGTATTTTATTGTATATTTAAGAATTCTATTTGAGCTATGATTCACTTGACAATCTCTTTTTAATCTTATTAGAAATGAAGGTCTAAGTGTAATGATCCTGAACTAAGGATGGACAGAAAAATAATTATATTCATTATTTATTTTTCACATCAAGGAAGAAAGCCTGAGGCAGAAAAGATCAGCATGTCTCTTAGACAGGTAAAGAACATGTCAAGATCCATGGCAAACACAGATATTAAGAACGTATTTGAGTTTGACAGAAATCCCAGGAGAAGCACGTGGGCAGCATTTATCCATTTTTAAAAAATATGATTTTCATGGCTGCACTGTATTTTTTCTCATATTATTTAATTTGTGTTATTAAATATTTCTCATTTAACCTTCCCTGTGATGCCCAATGACATTTTAAAATTCATTTCCTACAAGATTCTCATATTAGCAAAAATAAATATATTTAAAAATAAACATGTAATAACTTAGCTTGGTCTCCAGGAATCCTGTCTGACTACCCTAGAGAGGATTACAATTAACTTTACCTTACATGACATAGTAGCATCTTATCTGATCTCCTCTTTTTGTACAATTGTAATCCTGCAATCTTTTATCTACCATGCAGCTGTAGTAATTTATATGTGTATATGTACAAGTGTGTGCTCATCTATCAGATCATTATACCTTTAAATGCCTGGGATTACACACAATTTAGAAAACATTTTCTCATGGCCTACAAATCTTCAAGTAATGTCATCTATCTTTCTGGGGAATTTTTATTCTTCTTGCTTGGGATTTGTGCTTCCCAAATCTAAAAATCCCATTGATTCTTTCTAGCTACCATCATTTTAAATAATTACTTTGATCATTCTCTCTCTCTCTCTCTTTCTGTCTGTCTGTCTCTCTTTTTAACCCTAATTAAGTCTTTTACTTCTGTTCACTATCTCCTAATCTATCTTTGAGATTTTTCTTTACTTATGATTATTTTGATGAATATGTTTAAAGTTATTTTAATATTATTAATTGTATTGCTGGGTTGTTAATATGTTGTTAGATCCATAAATTGATTTTGAAATTTTATTGATAAACTAGAAATTTTACCTGTTTTTCTCTTTGATCTGTCCCTTTTCCTTTGTTTATTGCCTGAGTGAATATTCTATTTTATGCATATTTGTATATATGTCATTAATTATTAACTAGTAATTGCTCATATGACCTAATTTGTTCATATGCTATTTATGCTGACTTCATAAGTAGTCAGGTAATCCAATCATGGTGTTTTTTATCATTAATTTTAGATTATAGACTCATTGCTGGCTTATTACTGTTTCATATCTGTGAAAAATTTATGGGGCCTGTCTGTGTTGAGGGTACATTCTACGAAAGAGAATCTTTAAATTACTTTAAATTAACTTTAAATCACTTTAAATTAACCATTTGGAACTTCCGAGACTATAGAGACAGTGTAAAAATCAGAGAAATTCAAACCTATAAGAGATTAGAGTTACACTTACAAAATTTCAGGGTAAAAGTGTTTGTTCATTCATTTGTTTTTTTCTACCTAGAACTCAGGTTAAGAGACCTATTTCCACATTGTCTTCCTTATTGGCAAGTTTCTCTAGTTAACGTTTTCACTGAATGCGTATCTTTTTTACAGTACATTTTATTGATTATGCTATTACAGTTATCCTATTTTTTCTCCTGTTTATCTTCTCTAATCTGCACTCCCCTCCCTCCATCATCCCCCTTCCTTATTTCATGTCCATGGGTTGTACATGTAAGTTCTTTGGTTTCTACATTGCCTATACTATTCTTAACCTCCACTTGCCTATTTTGTGCCTACCAATTATGCTTCTTATTCCCTGTACCTTTTCCCCCAGCCTTTCCCCACCCCTCCACCACTGATAACCCTCCATGTGATCTCCATTTATGTGATTATGTTTCTGTTTTAGTTGTTTGCTTAGTTTGGTTTTGTTTTTGCTTTTTTTAGGTTCAGTTGTTGATAATTGTGAGTTTGTTGTCATTCTATTGTTCATAGTTTTGATTTTCTTCTTTTTCTTAGATAAGTCCCTTTATCATTTCTCATAATAAGGGCTTGGTGATGATGAACTCCTTTAACTTGACCTTACCTGGGAAGCGCTTTATCTGCCCTTCCATTCTAAACAATAGCTTTTCTGGATAGAATAATCTTGGATGTAGGTCCTTGCCTTTCATGACTGTGAATACTTCTTTCCAGTACCTTCTTGCCTGTAAGGTTCCTTTTGAGAAATCAGCTGACAGTCTTATGGGAACTCCTTTGCAGGTAACTATCTCCTTTGTTCTTGCTGCTTTTAAGCTAGTCTCCTTATCTTTAATTTGGGTAAATTAATTATGGTGTGCCTTGGTGTGTTTCTCCTTGAATCCAAGTTCTTTGGGAGTCTCTGAGCTTCCTAGACTTGTATGTCTATTTCTCTTACCAGATTGGGGGAGTTTTCCTTTATTATATATATTCCTCAACTGAGATTTCAATTTCTTGCTCTTCCTCTTCTCCTTGCACCCCTCTGATTTGGATTTGAAACACTTAAAGTTGTCCCAAAGGTTCCTCAGCCTCTCTTCACTTTTTTGAATTCTTATTTCTTTAATCTGTTCCAGTTAGGTGTTTATTTCTTCCTTTTGTTCCAAATCATTGATTTTAATCCCAGTTTCCACCCCTTCACTGTCAGTTCCCTGTATATTTTGTCTTTATTTCACTTTGGTGAGCATCCTGCTTACCAGTGTTTTGAACTCTGCATCTGATAGGTTGTCTATCTCCTTGTCACTTAGTTCTTTTTTTTCTGGAGTTTTGATCCTTTCTTTTATTTGTGCCATATTTCTTTGACTTGACACACCCATTACATTGTAAGGGACTGAGCCTTAGGTGCATGCCAGGGTGGGGCAATTCACATCACTGTGTTGCAATGCTATGTGTGGGGGAGGAGTCAGAGGAACAATGCTGTTTGCTGGGCTCTTGCCCAGCTTTCAGTCACTTTCCTCGCTTCCTACAAGCAGATTGTGCCCTTTCAGTGTTAATTCACAGGTGGGTGGTTTTGTGTATGTTGTAGGACCCCATGGACCCTTCCAATGTGTTCTCCTGTGAGGCTGGGAGTTTCACCTGCTTCTGCAACCCCCATAGATTTTTGTAGCCAGAAGTATTGAGGCTTTATTTCCCTGCATTGGAACCCTGGGTTGTGTGATTTGTCTGGCTTCCCAGTTGTTCCTCCCAGCTTATCTACACACAAACATGGGATACTCCAGTCTGCCATCCACTGACTTGTCATGTGTCTTCCCTCCCATCCCTGTCTTCCAGTCTCTGCCCCTCCTACCTATCTGGATGAATATTTTTTTTTTAATTCCTTGGTTGTCATACTTCCATACAATTCAATTTTCTGGCAGTTCTTCTTGCTTTTTGTTTTTAAGTTGGTTGTTATCCTCTTGGTTGTGCAAGGAAGTGGAGCATATCTACCTATGCCTCCATCTTGGCCGGTATTTTTTTTTTCTTGCCTTTATGTGGGGTTTAGTTTCAACCTTCCATCTTAGGCAAACCCAGAACTGTGTCCTATAATCCCTTGCTTCAGTATTTTTGATAATATTAAAGAGTACTTTAATTTAGATAGAATAAACTCTCCTTTATCTAATTAATTTTCTGCATCATCATGGTTTATTTGGTCAATGTAAAAATTTGTAAAATTCTATTTGTTTATTTTGATGAGTCTATCTTCTCCACCCTAATTTAAATCCTATGAGAGAAGATATACTTTTATCTTCTGTATTTTTATCTTAGGGCTTAAAATAGAGTGGTCACACAAATATGTTTTGTATGTAAGTTAATGAATACTTTGGTAAATGTATAGTTTTTAAATTAATATATATCTGTTGTAATTAAACAAAATTATTTTGCCTTTCAAAAATAACTGATTTGGTGTTTTTTTCTCTTTTCTGAGTAGATATTAATGAACAAACATATTATGTTTGTTAAATAAAAACATTAGAATATGGCTCCTTTGTTCCCATGAGGCAAATGTTTAAGTCATAACACCCATCTGTACATCCTGGTGAAAGCATTAAACAATCTGTATTTACTGACAGTACACACTTTTGTGCAAAATATGTACTACTTTCAATTGGGAATGGGCATTATAACAAAATTGCATGATATTATTGTAGAGGGTAAAAAATAAAATTTTTAAAATTCTAAACTCAGTTTCATAAATAATCAAGAACCTTAAAAATACTTATAAAATAATAACATGCACCTACTCAGTTAAGATGTCTATTAAAGTTTACTGAAGTATAAAAATCTCACTTGAAGGAATGGTTTAATGACAACCAATCAGTTCAATGCAATACAAAGCTGCCCCAACAAGCAAGTAAAACTAATTTGCAAATGTCAAGCATGTCCCTTTAAATTGGTTCATTAACTCACTTTTGGGGATCAGTGTCAAGAACTAGGAGTTGCTGACGTTCCTCATTAGCAGATCTCTTGGACAGGGTAAATAGGTATAGATAGAATTAGATTGATTAGTCTGTCTTAGAGATCAGTGCAGCATGGCAAGCTCCAACTGTTTCTCTGCTGGTGAATAAGGGTAAAATATTTTCAGCCACCTAGGTTTCTAAAGACTATGGTTTACTTCCTGAGACATACATGTATTTTGATGTGGCTTCTAGTCCGGATATTAGTGATAATAAAAATATTTTGTTGAAGAATAAAAAGGAGGTAGTTAGAGTAATAGGTTCAATGGAAAGATTAAACATAAATAAGCTACAAAAGCATTATGAAGAAATATTGAAGTAACAAAACACCAAACTGCTGAATGTGAGAGTGGCAAGAATATAGTATTTTTGGATATAGGTATATTTAGAGTGATATTTAGTCCCCCGGATTCTTCACTATATTAATATTTTCTCTTGTCATTGCACCTATGGTCTTGATCTTGCTTTAAAAAGCTGAGACAAGTTTGGGGTGGAATTCTAGTTGTAAGGGAATATTCCATTATATTGACAGGAATTCACTAATTCCAAGAATATAATTAAATTTGTGAAAGTGACATGTGTGACATGCATTTGGCATTTTTATGTTTTGGGGAGACACTTAAGAAACATATATTTAAGGCATATTACCACATATAATTGTATTAATTAATGGTCTTCAGAGAATAAGTCATACTTCTTAACTTTGGTTCAGATATTTTCTTGCTAAGGTGACTACAGATAGGGTATGTAAGCTCTTGTCTCTACACCTTGAAAAGTAGACATAATGATGCTTTGTGATATGACTCTTTGAAAAATTAATGAGGGTAATGTATATAAAACATGTATTAAAATACCTATGACATAAAAGTTGTACCTCATCATTATCCCACCTGTCTATTGAGATGGAGAACAGGCGACAGCTAGTAGGGCGATAAGTTAGGGGGTGGAGGGATTGAGCAAAAGGAAAAAAGATTCTTAGACATAGACAACAGTGTGATTACTGAGACTGAGGGTGTTATAAGGGGACTGATTGGTAATGGAAAAAATATAATAAAGATTAAAATGAAAAATCAAAAAAATAAAAACTGGCCTTGGCTGGCGTAGCTCAGTGGATTGAGCTCGGGCTGCGAAGCAGGCATCACAGGTTTGATTCCCAGTCAGGGCATATGCCTAGGTTGCAGGCCATGGCCCCCAGCAACCGCACATTGATGTTTCTCTCTGTCTCTCTGTCTCTCTGTCTCTCTCTCTCCCTTCCCTCTCTAAAAATAAATAAATATTAAAAAATAAAAATAAAAACTGGCTTCAATAATCTTAATTTACTTTATTTCTAATACTTATCCTGACTTACATTACTCTACATACTGGCATAGTAACCCAGAGGCTTTTCGTAAACCCTTTCTTGGTTTTATAAATACTTTTGTAATGGAAATTAGTCAGTGTTTGGCTTTGTATCCATCATGGTTCCTACAGTTGATTAATTTTTTTAACATACTAAGTCACATACTATGTGACTAAGTGACATACTAAGTCACTGTGATATAATACATGTTGGTTTTCAAGGACTTAAATTTAAAATGATAATCAAAGAAGCCAAATTTTTGTTGTTGTTGTTGTGTATCAGTCCTTCTTCTGACTAGAGGAGTTATAAATACAGCTTTATATTTTAAATATCAAAACTCTATATATTTAATATGAAAGGCTAAAAAAGAAACATGTTTTGTTTTGTCATGAACTACAAATACAATGTCTCAGAAAGGAAACAACGTCAGCACAATTCAAGAAATACAACTGGCTGTCACTGGTCTTTACATAGCAGTGTGATAACAATACAGTGAACAAGGCTTCTAAAACTAAGCACACTTAGCTGGCCTCTATAATATGAGTGCATGTATTTCAGAGGACAGACCTAGTGTCAATGCCAAAAATAATATATAAAATATATATATCAAGGTAAAAATAATACAAAGCTAGATATTAGTATTCATATGCTAAGGATACAATACATATAAAGGCAAAAGATGCCAGTAATTAATTCAGAATAGAGAAAATATAACTGAGTAAAAATTACATGGAAAAACATTGTGCTTAACATTTAAAAAGAAGAAATTTCTCCTATGGTACAGGAACTGCATTTAATTCAAATCATCTTCCTATAGCATCTAGTAAACATATGCAATGTGTTGCTATTCTATAAGATTAACAAAATAATTATATATATGATACTGTAATAAATGATGTCCTTTATATTTTACTTATAAAGGCTTAAATAGGTAAATAATACTGGAAAGCAATGGAAATACTTATATTAGAATTTTTTAAATATATATTTTCTTCTAACAATTTTAGAATAATCTTAATTATAAGACATTTGTTTGGAATAATCTTAATTATAAAACAACTGTATGCAAATATCTTTGTAAATTGACTTGTAATTGACATAAAATAACCTGTTATTTTCAGGAGTATATCATAGTAATTCAATATTTACAAACATTGTGAAATGACCCCCATAATAAGGCTAGTTACCATCTGTCATTATACAAAGTTCCTAAAGTAGTATTGACTATATTCCCTACGCTGTACCTTACATTCCCATTACTACTTCATACCAGGAAGTTTGTACCTCTTAATCCCCTTCACCTATATCTCCGACCACCTAACATCTCCCCTCTTTGCTAACTAGTAGTTTGTTCCCTCTTTCTAAGGGTCTGTTTCTGCTTTTGTGTTGTTCATTGTGTTGTTTTTAGATTCCATATATAACCAAAATCATACAATATTTTTCTCTATCTGACTTAATTCATTTAGCATAAAATTTCCACATCTTCATTATCCATTAATCTATAGATGGACACTTATGTTGCTTCCATATTTTGGATATTGTAAGTAACAGTGCAATGAACACAGAGGTACATGTATATCTTTGAATTAGTGTTTTCCTTCTCTTTGGATAAATAGCCAAAAGTGGATTTGCAGAATATCCATACTGTTTTCTAAAGTGTGACAGTTTACATTTTATCCAAAAATATGAGGGTTCCCTTTACTCCACATTCTGGTCAACAGTTGTTGAATTTTCTCAAATGCTTTCTCTGCATTTATTAAGATGATCATATGACTTTTATCTTTCATTTTTTAATGTGGTATATCATGTTAGTTTTCTGATGTTGAACATTCCTCGCATCCCTGATATAAATTCCACATGATCATAATGTATAATCCTTTTAATGTACTGCTGATTTCAGTATGCTAATATTTTTTAGGATTTTTGCATCTATGTTCATCAAGGTCATTGTCTACTAAATTTTTAAATATCCTTTAGTGTCAAGGTAATATTGGCCTTGTCAAATGAGTTTGGAAGAATTCCTTCACTTCAGTTTTTTGGGTACCAATGTAAGAGAAATGATATAAATCTTTAAACATTTGTTAAAATTTACTTGTGAAGTCATCTGGTATTGGATATTTATTATTTGGGGAGTTCTTTTGTTTTTTGCTTTTAATTACTAATTGGAAATAATTGCTTGTAATTAGTCTATTCTGGATGAATTTTTATTTTTATTTTTTTCGTGATTCAGCTCTGGAAGATTGTTGTTTATAAGAATTTATTTATACATTTCTAAGTTTTTAAATTTGTTATTGTCTAATTGTCCATAGTATTCCTTTATGATCCTTTGTATTTCTGTGATGCTGTTTATAACCTCTCTTTCATTTCTGATTTTATTGAAGCAATATTTCTTTTTTTCTTGATGAGTCTGACTAGAGCTTTATCAATTTATCTTTTCAAAAAAACAGTTTTTACTTTTATTGTATTTTTCTATTTTTTTTGTTTCTCCTTCATTTATTTATGCTTTGATTTTTATAATTTTCTTCCTTCTACTAACTTTAGACTTTGTTCTTTTTTAGTTTTGTAGGTGTCAACTTAGATTATTTATTTGAATTTTTTTTTGTTTTTGCTTCTTGAGGGAGGCCTGTATCACTATGAATTTCCCATTTAGAACTGCTTATGGAAATTTTGTGTCTATTTTCATTTATCTAAAGGTATTTTTTGTTTCCTGTTCAATATTTTCATTGACTCATTTATTATTTAG
Source organism: Phyllostomus discolor (assembly GCF_004126475.2). Classification (NCBI taxonomy): domain Eukaryota; kingdom Metazoa; phylum Chordata; class Mammalia; order Chiroptera; family Phyllostomidae; genus Phyllostomus; species Phyllostomus discolor. The sequence continues at coordinate 99,496,450 of NC_040908.2, read as the reverse complement.
CACAAGATTGTTTATTCACCATATACTTGTGTTTCTTCAGTTTTCTTCTTGTAATTATTTCTAGTTGCATACCTTTGTGGTTAGATCAGATACTTGTTATGACTTCTTGAATTTACTGAGACTAGTTTTGTGGTGTAATTTATAATCTACAATGGTTAGTGTTCCATGTGTACTTGAAAAGAATGTTCATTTTGTTGTTTCAAATGATGTTCTGTATATATCTATTAATTTATTCTGGTTTAATATAACTTTTATGATTAGTGTTTCCTTATTGATTTCCTACTAGATGATATATTCATTGATGTTAGTGTGTAATTGAAGTCCCCTGCTATATTTTCAATATAGTCAGTGTTACCCTTTATGTCAGTTAATATTTGCTTTAAATATTTAAATGCTGTTATGCTGAATGAATAAATATGGCTGACTGGTAGATCATCTTGGATTGAGTCCTTCATTATTATGTAATACCTTTATCTTTTGTTACAGTCTTTGTCTTAAAGTCTATTTATCTGATATGAGTACTGCTACCCCAACTTTCTTTTGATTTCCATTTTCAGGAGTGTCTTTTCTATCGTTTCACTTTTAGTCTGTTTATATCTTTAGATCTGAAGTTAATCTCAGGCTGGCAATATCATGTTGTTTTTTTTAAAATCTATGCAAAAAAGAAGTAAAACTATCTTTATTTGACATGATACTGTACATACAGAATACCAAAGATTCCGCCAAGAAACTACTAGAACTGATAAATTAATTCAATAAAATAGCAGGATACAAAACTAATATCCAGAAATCATATATATATATGTATATATATACATATCTATACTCCAATAATGAACTATCAGAATGAGGAATTAAGAAAACAGTCCCATTCACAATTGCTTCAAAAAGGATATTTTATTCTTTTGTTCTATAGAATTTTTCTATACTTAGGAATAACAATAACCAACTATGTGAAAGACCTGTTTAAGGAAAATTATGACACTGAAGAAGGAAAGTGAATAAGATACAAAGAAGTGGAAGCACATACCATGTTCACAGAGAGGAAGAATTAATCTCATTAAAATGTCCATGCTACCCAAAGCAATCTATAGATTCAATTCCTATCAAGATAACAATAACATATTTCACAGAACTAGAGCAAATATTTCAAAAATTTATACTGAACCACAAATGACTCCAAATGCAACAATGATCTTGAGAAAGAAGAACAAAGTTGAAGGAATCACACTATCTAATATCAAACTATACAATAAGGCCATAGTAATCAAAACAGCATGGTCCTGGCATAAAAACAGACTCATAGGTCAATGGAATAGATAGAGAACCCAGAAATAAGCACACACTTTTATAGTCAATTAATATTTGACAGAGGAAGAAGGCACATATTGTATGAAAGTCTAAAGATAGTTTATTCAATGAATGATGTCGAGATAATTGGACAGATACATGCATAAAACTGAAACTAGACCACTTTCTTATGGCACTCATAAGAATAAATTCAAAATGGGCTAAAGACTTAAGTGTGAGACCTGAAACCATAAAAATCCTAAAAGAAAGAATAGGCAGTAAATTCTTGGACATTGCTTGTATCAATTTTTTTTCCTGATATATCTCCTCAGGTAAGGGAGAAAAAAGGAAAAAAAAAACAAGTGGATTTCATCAAACTAAAAAGTTTTTGCACTGCAAAGGAAACCATCAACCAAGTAAAAAGACAACCCACTGAAAGGGAGAACATATTTTCTGATTCATCAAATAAAAGGTTGATATCTAAAATTTATTAAAAAATCTTATAAAACTCAACACCAAAAAAACCCCAACCCAATTTAAAAAAAATGGACAAAAAACCTGAATAGACGCTTCTTCAAAGAGTATATACATGTCCAATAGACCTATAAAAAGATACTCAACATCACTAATAATCAGAGAAATGCTAATTAGAAACACAATGAAATATCATCTCACACCTGTCAGAATGGCTATCATCCATAAATCAATAAACAAGTTCTGCCAAGGATGTGGAGAAAGGGAAACCCTTTTGTACTGTTGGTGAAAGTGAAGATTAGTGCAGCCACTGTGGAAAGCAATATGGAGACAACTAAAAAAATAAAAATGGAACTTCCTTACAACCCAGTGTTTCCACATCTGGAAATTTATCTGAAGAAACACAAAACACTAATTCAAAAGAACATAAGCAATCCTATGTTCATTGCAGCATTATTTAAAATCACCAAGATAAGAAAGCAGCTCCCGTGTCCATCAGCAGATGAGTGGATAAAGCAGTTATGGGACATTTACACATGGAATACTACTCGGCTGTAAAAAAAAGAAGAAAATTTTACCTTTTGTGACAGCATGGATAAACCTAGAGGATAGACCTCTTTTCTCCCAGTTTTTTTGTGTCTGTTGTAAGTTATTTGTTTGTGGTTATAATATAATATACATATCTATAAAATCATCTTCCTAGGGCAAGTGCAGGGCAGAGAAGATTGGATCAGCATGTGGTAGATTTTGATCAATTTCCTCTTGCATGCCCCAGCCAGGGACCTGGCCTGAAACCTAGACATGTGCCCTGACCAGGAATCAAACTGGTGACCTTTCCATTTGTGGGTATGACACTCAACCCCCTGAGCCACATCATTAAGGTCTATTAATGGATTATTATCATGACTTTGCTTCACATCCTATTGTGAAGATGCAGTTTTAAAAAACATTTTGGTTCCAAAGACTTTAGAAGTGATATTGGGTCAGTTCTGAGCCTGAGCTCCAAGGCAATTTTAGCACTTGTTCTTTTAGCACCCTATTTAACCACAGTGTGTGCAAACCAATGCTTACCTCCTGCATTATGAGACACCATGTATCCAAAGCAGAGTAAGTTACATGGCTAGTCAAAGACCAAGATATGTCAACCAGCCAAAAGTAACAAGTCTACCCACCCAACTCACAACTGCTCACAGATTCATGAAGAACCTGATGACCCATAAACTCATGACCAATAATAAATGGTTGTTTTAAGCTACTTAATTTTGTGCTGGTTTGTTATAGAGCAATAATTAATACATTACCCTCATTAACATGTTTACCCATTCAAAAATACTTATTAACCATATATTATAAGCACACACTGTACTAAATGCCATATAATTTGAATGACTAAATATGAATATATACAACTTATTTGTAGTGCAAAATGTAAGTAAAATGCACACTGTTTTAACCATATGGGAGGGGAAAGAATAATTTAGGGAGCAGAGATGTATTTAAAGAAAGAAGACAAAGGCAAAAATGTAAACCAGGTAAATGAAACATGTTTGTTGACTGAGTTTTGGTTATCAACTAACTTGGCTTTTCTATAGAGTATGTGAGAGTGAATAGTATTTCATCAGTGTAGAAGCTCTAATAATATTAATATCAATGATATATTAGTAAATATTTTATAACTATAGCATATACATCAATACATAGATGTACATTTATGTCTAGTTTCTGTATATGAAAAAAGTTAAAATCCAGGATATTTGCATAATTTGGACTTCCATATTATAAAATGTTCATAATATTATAGTGTACTATGATTTATTTGTGAGCATTTGTGATAATTAATACAATTACTATTGAAATGAATAATAAGCCCTGGTTGGTGTGGCTCAGTGGACTGAGTGCTGGCCTGTAAACCAAAGGGTCACTGGTTTGATTCAAGTCAGGGCACATGCATGGGTTGCAGGCCAGGTCCCCAGTGGTTGGCACACAAGAGGCAACCACACATTGGTGTTTCTCTCCCTGTCTTTCTCCCTCCCTTCCCTTCTCTCTAAAAGTAAAAACAAAATATTTTTAAAGAAATGAATAATACTAATACTAATAATATGTAGCATTTACTAAACATTGCTTACACTGTGCTAAGTATTTTAAAGGCATTATTTCATAACTCTGGGGAGATGACAGTTTTTCGTTTACAGGTATGAAAAATGAGGTTTAGAGAGATAAACTTTTCCAGGTTTCACAGAATAAACTGGTGAAATGGCATTAGAAAACACACATGCACACATGCATACAATATACATATTTAAATATATTGTATGTATTAGTTCTTTACTTATTCAGTAATATATAGAGCAAAACTGACAACTCACTATTATAAAAATCACAAAATGTGAATAATTTGTTTTTATCTTTATATTTGCTTTAATTTACTCAATAGATATTAATTATAAATTAATTAATGTTTATTATGTATTTAACTGTAGAAGCCTGATGATTGTTGAACTTAAAGGAAAAAATTTATAAAAACAAGACAGATTTATAGTCTTTATGCCCACCTGAATTGCTTTATACAGATCATACAATAATTAAGATACTGAATTAAGAATATGATAAATTATACCTTATAAATTCAACACCCACCAAATTCAAAAGTTTCTTCTCAATACTAAAAAAAATTAGCACTGGCTGGTGTGGCTCAGTTGGTTGGAGTATCAGTTTGTAACTGAAAAGTCACAGGTCTGATTCCCTGTCAGTCACGTGCCTGGGTTGTGGGATCAGTACCTGGAATGGACACACAGGAAAGGCAACCAGACAACCAATCATTTTGCTCTCACATTGATATTTCTCTCCCTCTCTCTCTCCTTTCCTTTCCTTCTGTCTAAAGTCAACAAGCATGAGCCTGGACAGTGCGGTTGGTTGATTGTGGGTTCAGTTCCCTGTCAGTTTGGTCAGCCACTGGGTCACATACAAGAGGCAACCTATCAATCTTTCTCTTTTCTCTTACATTGGTGTTTCCCTCTCTCTTTTCCTCTCTCTCTTCCCCTCTCTCTAGAATCAATAAAATAAAATATTAAAATATAAAATTAGCCCTGGCTGGCATAGCTCAGTGGATTGAGCGTGGGCTGCGAACCAAAGCGTCACAGGTTCGATTCCCAGTCAGGGCACATGCCTGAGTTGCAGGCCATGACCCCCAGCAACCGCACATTGATGTTTCTCTCTCTCTCTATCTCCCTCCCTTCCCTCTCTAAAAATAAATAAATAAAATCTTAAAAATAATAAAATTAAATTAATAAGCATGTCCTCAGGTGAGAATAGAAAAATTAACAAAGGTTTAAGCAAGTCGGAAAATCTTACATGACTTTTTGAGATTAACTTACATCACCATAAGATCTCAAACTCTATAAATAAATAAAATAACGTTAAAAATCTAGAATTACTGTTTCTAAATTACAAAGAATCCAAAAGTAAATAGATAAATTACTTTATCTATAGCATTGTCTAATAGAACTTTCTGTGATGATGAAATGTTTGATATCCGTAATGTCCAATGTTTCAGCCACTAGTCACATGAACTATCGAGCTGTTGAAGTGTGTGTAGTGTTACTGAGAAGTTGCATTTATTTTATTTCAATTAGTTTAAATGTAAGTATAAGTACCTATATGTGGCTAATGGTTAACACAATTATAAAGAATAAATTCTGAAAGGTAGTGTATTTTTTTCCTCCAAAATTAGTAGGAAACAAAGTATTTTTTATGCCAGTCAACATCAAAATCAATTAAAATGATATATAATTATATGCTTTGTAAGCTTTAAAAGTGATTTGACTATTCAGAAAATCATCAAGTATAATTAGAATTAGATTTTATAAAGTATGGCTACTTTTTCAAATTCTATCATGCTTTTAAATTTCAATAAGTAAAAATATACCAAATGAATTAGAAAACTATCAATTATCTTAAATTCTCTTAAAAAGTATCAACATAGAATTTCAAAATAGAAAAAAAATAGAGGAGTTTGGGAATAATTCATTTCTATAGTACTCACGTGTGACATGATAGCTATAAAGGGTCGGATTTCTCTTCTCATTCAGATCTACTTTCACTTCACAGAGAAACATCGGGAAGTATATATCAATACTTTTCACTTCCCATGAAAAGTGGTTCTGTACAGATAAAGTTGACACTTCCATTTGGGGATATACTAGAGAAGAAGATGTCTAATATTCTTCTGGCATTTAACATTTTGTTTTAAGTGAACTTGCACTCTGTGGTGAGAATGGTCTATAAGGTGGAAAATAAATTTAATTTTGTTTTGTCTTTTCTAGTGAGGTTAAGTATACTTGAGTGAGTTTGGGGAATAAACTTACAAAGGTAGTAGACTTTGTAAGCTCCAAGAATCAGTTCAGAAGAAGGTCCTTATGTTTTTAGACTTTCCCTTGCTATAACTAGGGAGACCCTTTTCAAACCTTCAAGACTCACAGATCTGAGTCCTGGTTCCCCTTACTTCTGAAATCATTTTTCTTTCTACACTATAGTACCCTTAGCTATAAAGGTAAGAAATTTTTCTTAGCATAATTACTTTAATAATTTATATTGTGTATATTTACATTGTGTGAAATATAAAATTATTTAGATTGCTTTCAATGTCATTTTAGAAATCTAATATACACTCTACTTTCTCAGTGTAAATATCTTCATCTGATTTCAACAGGAAATTTTATAAGGAACATCATCTTCAAATATTGTTTTAAATTATTTCCTCTTAGGCCAATAAAAAACATAATCACTTATAAGGGTACACTAAGATGTAAGTTGTTGATACTAATTTGAATTTTAATTGATTTATGTTGGAAAATAAATATTTGTATTATGAAATATCTGTATATACACATCTATGTAAATATCAAATATCACCATTTAGGATTAAAGAAACTATTTGCTTCTGCAGTTACTAACATGGCCTGTGTTCTTTATGTTTGAACAAGATCAACTGTTATTTTAATGTAAGTCACATGGTGCAGGTTAACTTCAAAGACTGTGTTCATTTCACCCTAGTTTCCATATTATGTAAAAGAATATGTGTGAATGAGAAAAATGATTAGAATCATATTTAAATTAAGGTGAGATATAGTTATGTTAAAATAGTATTTCTCTGATAGTATTTCTCTGAGGTTTGTATGAGGTATAAGCTCTTAATGGCAAATTTTTTAAGGTGACAAATCAGTAAATTGTGATTTGCAGTTTAAATACTAAATTTATTGTTTGTGTAAAAAGGTTTCCACTGATTATGCCAAACACAGCTATAGAGGCAACATAGGGCAGCATTTAAAAGCAAGCATTCTATAACAACCTTACCTGGGCTTGGAATGTGATATAACCACTTTGTTTTGTGCCCTTGGGAAATACACTTAGGTTCTCTATGATTCAGATATTATGGGTAAGTGGAGTAACAATAAAACCTGCATCATTAAGTTGGAGTGAGAATTAAATAAGATTTCATGTATATACCTTGAATGATGGACTGAAATCTGAAAAGTAATATACGGTTTGTGTTAATTTTGAAATATGAACAGAGCACCTTCGATGCATTTTGTTCAGTGGCCCTTCACACTCTTTCACTTGAGTGTGATCTGTTACTTAGCGACTTGCTTCTAACAACAGAATGTGGTGGAAACGATTAAGAGTGACTTCCAAGAGTAGGTCATAAAACCCACTGAGTTACCGTTTTTCTTTCTTGTGTTAATCATTCTAGGGGAAGCTGTTGCTATACTCTTAGAACACACTTGAGCCCAAGGAAAAGCCCTTGAGGCCTCCTGAGGACAGTCTGTAAGAATGGAAGGTCACATGGTGACAATCACGGGAGTGAGCCCTCTTGGAAGTGGAGCTTCAGTTCCAATTAAGTCTCTGGGTTCACTTCTGCCCCAGCGAACAAATTAACTAAAATTTCATGAGAAACCCTTTGTCACAAATACATAAGTTTCTCCCAACTAAATACCCTCAGAAAATGTGAAATAATAAATATATGCTGTTTTAGTCTGCTAAATTTTGGGGTAATTTGTTACCCAAAATTAGGTAACTAATACAAGTCTTAGTCATTATTCTTACAGAGTCTAAACTGCACTTTAAACATTATTCTAAAATGAATAAATTTTGTTAATGTCTGCTTTCATATCCCATAAATGTACCTGTTTCTGGTGTTTTGTAACAATGAAAAGTAGAACTAACATTTGTTGGGATGAAAACATTAACATTAACATAATACTGATTAAAATATACTATTTTATTTATCAAATCTATTTTTATCAAAATAAATATTAAAGTAAATTTAAGTATATTTCTATTATATTTTATATCACTTTAATCAAGTACTTAATTGCTCTCAGTTAAGACCTAAGTCTGAATAAATTGTTTTTATTACCATAAGATACAAGTCAACTTTACTATAACATAAAATAATTTTTGTATATGACAACATGAGTCATTTTAGAAATAGATAATAGAAAAGTTGGTACATTTAGCCAGTTTATTCAATCATTCATCTAGAAAATACCATGTTCCAAACACAGATCTACATACTGAAGATGTAATGGTGAAGACAAAATTGATCCCTTGCTTCATGTAGTGTATAGTCTAGAGGAGTATGTCAGTCACAACTTTGACTGTCATTGTAACAATACACTAACTTTTATGACATCACAGCCACTATGTTGAATAGGAAAACACACTATGTGCAGAGTCCCATAAAGATAATTAATACAGGGTTCTTAGGATATAATCCTAGCAGTGGAATTGCTGGGTCAAAAGGCAGTACCATATTTAGTTCTCTGAGGAAATTCCATATTGTTTTCCACAGTGACTGCACCAGTCTGCAATCCCACCAACAGTGCACTAGGGTTTTCTTTTCTCTACAACCTCTCCAACAGTTGTTGTTTGTTGCTTTGTTTATGATGGCCATTCTCAATGGTGTGAGGTGGTATCTCAGTGTGGTTTTTATTTGCATTTCTCTGATAACTAGTGATACTGAGCATCTTTTCATATGTCTCTGTATATCCCCCTTGGAGAAGTGTTTGTTCAAGTCCTTTGCCCATTTTTTAATTGGGTTGCTTGTCTTAGAGTACAGCTGTGTGAATTCTTTATATGTTTTGGAGATTAAACTTTGTCAGAGGTATCATGGGCAAATATGTTTTCCCATACAGTTGGTTCTCTTTCCTTTTTAATACTGTTTTCTTTAGCTGAGCAGAAGCTTTTTATTTTGATGAGATCCCCTTTGTTTATTCTTCCCTTTATGTCCCTTACTCTAGGGGACATATCAGTGAAAATATTGCTGCATGGAATATCTGAGATTTCCCTGCCTATATTCTCCTCTAGGACTTTAATGGTGTCATGACTTATATTTGAACAACAATTTAAAAATTTCAAAAATTAAGAAATTTTAGAAAAAATAATTAATGCAGTAGATGGACAGAGCCTCAATGGTTTCATTGGTACCATCTTTCTAATTGGATTTAGATTTAATATTATTTCTTTTTAAGTATATGAAAGTTTATAAGCATAATAGTAGAAATGCTGGGAGAGACTCTATGCTTTTAAATTCTTATGTATTTTCACCTTAGTGCATGAAATCCTATTAATAGAAAAATTCTTTGTTCCAAAATTTAACATGAATCTTGATAATCATGGGGAAAGTTCTTATGTGGACTTATATTTATACCCCAGAGAAACACTAACCTTGATACATTAAGAGTGCTAACTCTGAAAAGGAAGGGAGAGGATGGATTAAGGATACTGTCTTACTGTACTGAAAAAAAGTATTTAATTCACAATTTTTCAGAATCATAATAGAGTGGAGAGCTGAGCCTACATTGAAAGACTGTGTAAATTAACTTGGAAGAATTGTTCTGAACACATACTCTTATTGATAAAAATATTTTGAATTCCTAATCTAATACATTATTAAAACTACCAACATATATGTATCATTAAATAAGCACATTACAAAATATAACATATTTAAAAACACAATAGGTCATTTAGAGGCCTGGAAGCAAAGGAGTGAATCAGTGCAAAAAGGTAAGGCAAATGATTGGCAAGTATACAGATTGAGAAAGACATACAAAAACCTTAAAGAATTATATGTAATGCTAATCTAAAACATCCAATAATTTATTTATAAAGTCTATTATTTTCTTTTGCATATCTTGCCAGATTATTTCAGAAGAAATGCAGAGAAACTGCCCAATAAATTTGCTTATTTTAAATTCTAATTCTTGTATGATTTTTTGATCTAAAAACATAATATTCATAAAAATAATCCTCCCACAGAAGTGAGTTTATATTACTTTCCTGATATATCTACAATTACATAATAAATATTTTATATTTCAAATAGTATACTCTTTGATATACCAAAAGGTTTTAGTATCAAAGGGAATTTTGACCAATGAAAATTCAATCTTTGTTAATATGAGGATATATCTGGACATAAAGCTAGATCCCTACATTTGCTATGAGAAAACTAAAATAGGTTTAAGAAATACCTTCCCTCTTTAAACTACAGGATCCCTAATTTGAAATATGTCTGTATAGAAGAAAAACTGCATTGTATAAGTAGTTCAGTGTTAAATGGCAAGCAAAAAACTGATCAACTCTCTTAAGTACATGATTTTTCAACATTTGTATTAATAGTTTGCTTTCCTTCTTTCTCACAGTTAAAAAATCAGGGAATATAAATAGAATTTCAGGTTTATATCATTAAAATGATGTCATATAGCTTAAATATAAGAGATCATGATTAATTATTCTATTAAAAATGAGAGACAAGTAGGTTTAACAAAGGACTTGTAGCACATCTCTAGCATAGATGGAAATAGGTGCTTTGGCACTTTGACAAGATGATTAACTTTGACAGGTTAAATTAACACAAACACAAAACAGAGGAAATCTATCCTTGCTTGTCTCTCGGCCAGGAAATACAAGCTTGTAATTGCTGTGATCTAGCTCTTCAGCATAAAACCGGTCAGGTGCTTACATCAAGAGACTGATTTTGCAGAGCAAGACTCTATTCTGATTTTAGGGTCATTGGAGATTAGCATCCTTTTTACAAGAGAACTTTCTCTTAAATTTTATCCAGGTCAGATATAGGTGCAAATAAATGCCAAGGCCTGTCAAAACATATACTTTAAAAAGAAGTAAATAAACATTAAATCAATATTGCAAAAGAAAAATTAGCCACTTACACTAAAAACCTGTTTTTTAACCACATACATTAAAAAATATTGGGTGGATCTAACCATATAGTAGTTTTTATAAAACATATTTTTGAAATTCATTTGATGTATGCTGACTTAATCATCTTTCATTAATTCTATATGCTATAAAATATTTTGATTTCCATATTAAATATGCTATAACTCTCTTCTTTACATAAAACAAATAAATAGATACATTGCAAAAGGCCTTTTCAAGGAAAAATTGCAGAACAATGATGGTCCTTTTTAGTATTTTTCAATGACTTGTAATAATTTTCAATTACCTTAAAAATACTCAAGAATACTGATTATAATTCTTGAAAACAGTCTTGACTTGCTTGTTCCCAGCTTTGTTTTTCTAGATTCTCCACCTCCTCGATTCTGCTCTCCAGCCCCAGGTATTGGTGTCTAGCCACCTTTCTTTAAGTCTGACAGTTCGTCTTTATTCTGGGTTTACTGCACTGTCCTCAACACATTACATGCATTCTGTCTTTTAATCCCATGATAATTTAGTTGATGAAATTGAAGGTCAGAGGGATTAAAGAATTTGCATAAAACCCAATACCCAGAAAACAGCAGAGTAAAGATTTAATCCTGGGATTAGCAGACACTTTAGTTAAGTAAGAAATATTGCTGCTATGTGTATATCCATGCTCTTGGATCAATTTGCACCCATACAAAACTGGGTCTTTTGCATCTGCCTCCATGTTTTAGACCAGAGAGGCTTCCTTCAACTAGAGCAACCATACCTACTTTTTCTCTGGAAGACATGTTTTAGGCATAAAAATGGTAGAATTTAGAATAGAAAAAAACCCTACATATGAATCCTTTCTCTGATTAAGAGCACAGTGATAGCATATACGTTTTAGTGGTACAGAATTACACTTAAGGAGTTCTTGATGTGAATAGAAATGTAAATTTCATAACATAAGGCTTGAAGCTTCATTAATATAACAACAGTGGTCTGGGTGGTGCATGTGTGTGTGGGTGTGTGTGTGTGAGAGAGAGAATGAATAATATCTGTAACTCAGGTGAGTTCATATAATTTAGTGTTTTATTACACTAGAATGTTTATAAAAGGGATCTGCAGAAATGAATGCTAATTCATTTATTAATGTTTTCCACTGATTTATGGGCAGCTGATAGTGGTTTTATGGCCTTTTATCATAAAAAAGATGGAAGCTATTTAAATGTTTTGTTAGGTTTAGAAATAGATTTGCTTTTATCAGATCAATATTGCTTTGACTGAGCATCAATTAAACCATCAAGGCTCTACTATTGAATGAAGGAATGAATGGGTTTAATTAAATTTCATTCTCTAGTCTACATAATGAGGAAGAAGGACCACAGTTATATTTTTGAAGGGCAAATGGATTGTAACTTAGAAACCAAAATATAAGTCTTTAAAAAAACTGAATTTTTCATTAAAGGCACAAAATGAACATTGTATTTTCTATTTCCTATTCTATATAATTCTTAGAATATTTCCATCATTTACTTTTTTATATAAAAATACTAGTGAACATGTGGGTATGTGTTGTATTGTTAGAAGTAGTTGGAAATTTGGTTTATCTATAACTGACTTGACCTAGGATTTCTGTTCTTGATCACCAACATGTTATTTTAGGTCTCCTTAGTTGGCTTCTTGTTATCAGTGTTATATCCTTTCAAATCTTCCTGATGCTACCAGATAAGGTTCTAGGATATAAGTCTTATCCGTACTCCCATGCCCTAATAAAGTCTTTTATTTTTCTCCACTGCTCATAGAATATGGCTCAGATTTTTCTTAGTTTTGAATACTAGACATTTTTAAATCACCTTTTTTTCCCTAGTCCTAGATGTTACACACTGAACCAACTGCAATTCTGTGAAAATACCATACAGCTTGTTTTCTTTCTTTTTTTTGCAGTTGCTCATTTTCCTCTGTTTTTTTTTTCTGCTGAAATGTCTATTTCCAACACATTTGTCAAAGTATTATTTATTCATCAAGAAACAGCTTAAACACCATCTCTTTTCTTAACTTACTTCTACCTTTGTCCAAATTTAGTCACTAATTCTCTGTTTTCTTTATATATTGCATATTTATACCATATAGTACGTAATTTCATATTTTCATGTATTTTCCATCATTGATATTCAAATTCAATAATGGACATTATTCAAGAATAGCCTTGTTAACTTTGTATTCATCTTTCCATCATTTTGTCAAACTTAAAACTTAATATGTAACAGACTTGCAATAGCTGCTTACTGAACAAATGCTCTTACTGTTATTTTAAAGCCTTCATCAATCGGTACTAAACTGCTTTACAAAGGAAAAAAATCAGGAAATACTATTGTCCTATTAACAGATAATTTGTTCTGCAAGATACAAACATTTTAAGTCAAATGTGAGTGGGATGGGAGTTTAGCAAGTTCTTCCTAACTTGCTAAAAAGGAAACAAATTTAAGCAGCAATTTATTTTCAACATTAGGGAGGGAAAGCCCTTTAAAAAACATACAAATTGCAATATCTCTAGTCATTTTGCCTGGAGCTTTAATCATTTCAATTTTTCCTATGTGTTGTCTTCCCAAGTATTATTATCTTTAGGCTACATTATGCATTAAGCCAAGTAATTAGAGTGCCAACAATAGGACCATGGTCCAAAATTAACTTTAAATGATTCAGTAAAAATCATATTTACAGTCAGTTCTTCAATATGAAACATTCCCCCCTTTTTTTACATTTCTATGAGAGACATGGAAGTTTTCAGTATTTACCTTAATTCATTTAAACTCACTAAATACATTTATTTAGGAATTTTGCTTCCATTGTCTATTTTAGTAGTTAACATTAATAATTTTTGCAATAAATTTTCACCCCACTTAAGGCTTTATAATAGCATAAAATTAACTGATAATAATTTTCCAACTAACATCACTACTTACCCAGTCACATTAAGATTTAACATTCCACAAATAAAGAAAATTTAATATCCATTTTCTAGAGAAAGAAACAAAAATGGCATATTCGGTTTTATGTAGAAATTGTCATTGGACAATATATTTTATCCACAGGAAAATGATTCTTTATTTTATAATGCATTAATGAAATTTAAAAAATAATGGTAAGAGAGGGTTTTTAATGCTTTAGTTTTAGATATAAATTTTTCCTATAAAACTTTGAAACTCTTCAGTACTTTACATAGGTACATTTCTCCAAACATTGATACAATGGTATTATTACTATTTTGTGCTGTGTATAATGTGCACATTTTTGCCCAAATTTTTGACGGAAAATAAGGACGCACATTATGCATGGGCATGACCTGAAAAACCTTGTATCTGTTCTTATGTCTGTAATTATTTGTTACATAAAATTTCTCATACCATAATATGTTGAAAAATAAATGTTAAAATTGTTTTATAATAAAAACAAGTTATCTAAATATGAATAGATACAAATTAAATTAAAAAATTAAAATGAAAGATTTTTTTTCCTGAAAGTTTGGGCCAAAACATGGGTGCACATTATACAGAGTAAATAAAATCCATCATCTTCAAGTTGTATCACTGTGAAATAGGCCAATGTGTCCTCCTTTATCTCTGTCTTGCTCTTAGAATTTACTCTGTTCCAGTGCCCAGTGAATTCTCATCACCCCAAAATAAAGTGGAGGGTGGTAGTAAGGGTCAAGGGGGTCAAATATGTGGTTACAGACAAAGATTTGACATTTGGTGTTGGGCACACAATGCAATACAAAGATCATGTATCATACAAATATTCACTTGAAACCTATATAACCCTATGAACAAGTGTCATCCCAATAAATTAATTAAAACTACAGCACCTCACAAACTCATTTATCAATTGTGGTCAAATTTTCTAACCCTATATTTCTCCTAATGCCTAAACTATAGGTTAATTTATTACAGAATTTGTTTCTTAAAAGTATATTTAATTAATTTCAATAAGATGAAAAGATATTTAAATATAAAACAAAACATTTAAAAGGGTGAATAATGTCCAAACAAATTTTACCTATAAATTATTGAACCTATAAATTCTTACTTAACCTATTTAGGAAGATAAGCAGAATAATTAATGTCTGGCATAAAATTTAGAATAAACATTGTCCTTTATAATCCATAATTAGAGAAATATATATCAACTAAGCAAGAGTTACACTATTTTAAAATTGGAGATTAAAATTAGGGTGTATTTTTATTTAAATACCTAATGGATAATTTTGCTTTATAATTCCTGCATTCTCAAGGAGAAGGTTCAATATAATTCTATTAGGAAAATACAATCAGAGCTATAAACAGAAAATCAAATAAGGTATAAATAAATATATGTCAATTAGGTGACTTAGTCTATTCTTTTAATCTCAAGTATGTATAGGATTATTGCTTTGGATAACAACTAAAGTAGCATTTGGCTACATTTTATAAGGGAAATATAATTATTTTTTGTCTTCTTTTTCCTTAAAGCAAGATCTTTATGCTTATATTTGTACAATTTTCCTAGATATTCATAGCATAATATGTGTTATTAAAGAATTGATTTCATGGATTAATTAATTAGATACAATCAATTTCTTCAGAACATACTCAGGTTCACTATATACAACATATTTATATAAAACATGAGGTATATTAGTGTAATATTTCTAAACCCTGTTTTTAGATTATAAATAAGACTTGCAGATGATAAGTTCAACTGGCATGCAAAATTATCATATAGGTTTTTAGGGAGACACAACACAGCTCCACATGATAAAGGTAAGGAACAAAGGAGAAAGGTATTATGCTTCCTAGTGATGGCATTACATATAAAAATCTTATATGTGAAAGAGAATAAATAGAAAATGCATAAAAGTCACCTCATATATATCCCAGTCCCCAAAATTACTTCACAACATTCAGAAATCAGAATTACTAATATGTTTTCAAGATGCTTCTTAAGATGATAGACTTTTTACTAACTTAATGTTAGTTAAGGATCAATGGCTGGTGTATTTTATGTAATCAAATCCACAGCATCCAGTAAAATCCATTCTGGGCTAGAGAGAAAAATAAGAGTTATAATAAGTTATCCATCTATACTTCCTTCTTTAACAAATTTCACCTGAAGAAGTGTTTATGAAGAACCAACACTAAGGTAGCACCATGCTTGGTGTCACAGGAGCAAGAAAATAAGTGTTAAGTTTGTTTGAAAAATAATATAAACGGATCCCCTTTAAAATTGAGTTGGAGATGAAATTTCAGAGGAATTGCCTTGCCTGTCTTACTCCTTCAATCTTTGGAATGTATGGACTGGGAAAAGTGAGCCTTAGATTGGGCTAAAGCACACATTTTTTTAAACAACTGTTTGCTAAACTAATAGGAATGCACACATCCTCACTATACTACTGGAAACTAAAGACATTCTTTAGAATTACCATCACCTTATATTGCTGAAGAACAATTTAGCTTGGCATCTATAGAAATATCTTCTTTGGTTTACCAATAGAATCCCCTTCCTTTTAGTCATGTAATTATTTCCCTTCCCTTTCTTATAAATATCCCTTGCCTTCACGTCTTAATCAAAAGATGGTTTGGGTTTCTGCCTGAAAGCACTAGCTTTCCAGAATTGCTATTTTTTTTATTACAAAACAACACTTGTTGCTTCTTAGTCTAGCCTTTTATTTTTAGGTTAATATTGGTTAAATTCATTTTAACCTTTTTAATTGAAGGTGGCTCCTAAAACACAGCAGAATAAAACATGCTATCTCTTAACACAATTTCAAGTAAGTGCTATAAAATTCATTTGGCATTCATTTATAGTGCTGTTATTCATATGTATGTACATGGTGAGCTACAAAAGAGAAAAGGAAAAAGAAACAAAAAGGACAATTATTGCTTGAAAAACTAGAGTTTTAGTCTTACCTCAGACAGACTGTACTAAGAAATTTCTGCCACAAATAATGTGTCATGATAAAATTATATACTTCTGAGTGGCCAATCTAGATGTAGCTAGCACGGAATGATGCCAAATTCAAATATACCTGCCACCTTACCTATGAAGGGAAACAGATTATTTCACCCTTAAACATGTTTCTTTGACATAAGGATTATCTTGAACTAATTATTTTTAAGAAACATACAGGAGAATCTCTAAAAGCCAAGTAGAAGCTTTCCCTCCAAAAGAGACATTTTACTTATAAGGAAAATCTCCATTTGTAAGGTGAGGGGGATGACTAAATCTCTAGAAACTATTTATCAAGAGAGAAGACTAACTTCTCCCTCCCGCACCACTTCTATCCTGTTGTTTGCTTTGCCTGATAAACTTCCATAATTGTCTTCCTTCCCTTCCTTCAGTATTTTCTTTTGTCTTTAGCAGAAGATGGTGGCTTGGGTCATTGTTCCTGGATATTTCCCATGCATATGGAAAGTATACATGGTATTAAACTGTTGTTAGTTTTCCTTTTCCATTTTTTTAAAAATTACAAGTAGGAGATTCTCAGCCAAGAAAAAAAATTATTCTTCCTCATACCTGTCTTCAGAGAAGATAGTTATTAGGCTGATAATTCTGAAAAGTACACTTTGGAACTGACACACTTGTATGATTCAGAACCTGATTTCTCAACTCCAAGGCAGTCTCTTGAAATAGCAATTTCTTTATTTTATATAAAATGACTTACTAAAATGTTTTAACAAGTAGTATGACAACAGCATTTCTCTTTAGCATAAAGATTTTAATGGTTTATTATTATATTTCCTCATGTGATGTTTTGGAGGTTACCGACAGTTTTCAGTAGAATTTAGGTTAAATATAGATTTATTTAAATATTAAAGCATTAAATTTATAACTGTTAACATGTGTCTATCATGTATTATAGCTTCAATGATAAAGTTAAAGAATTAATATATATTTCAACACATAAAACCCAATAGACATTGCCTATTAAATTAATATTTCTATTTGGTTGCCATTATAAATGTATTGTCTGCATTATACACTTTAATAAAATTATAGGCATATCCAGAATTGCATATCATAAATCAATTCTAATACTCAGTTCAACTTTATATTGCTTATTATTTTATCCAAGATTCATGGAACATGTTATATATAATATTCTGTAAGTTTCTTTCTTTGTATTATTAGTTTACTTCTAAATATTTCAGAACTTTTAATATGCACTTTTTGGCTGATTGTATTTTCTCTGGTTAAATACAATAGTACAGTAGGTTGGAAGATAAATAGAAGCTTCAATAATTAAAACAACGTGTTATTTCTACAATCTTAATCTCTAAATCTTGCTTTTAGAGATGAATTCAGTTGAGTAACTACAAATTCTTGCATATTATAACTCAACTAAGTAAAACGAATAACTACTTCCTACTTTTGATGAGTTTGAAATTTCTAGTCAGTGATTTTATATTTACATAACATTTGTAGTTTCCAAAGTGCCAACATGAGTCCCATTGATACTAAAGAAAAAAATCATATGATAGACTTTATTCTTATTTTATAGACAGTTAAACTGGTTTAGATCACTCAAGAACATATAGTTAGTAATTGTTAATATGTAAATAGAACCCTCATGATGATCCACTAGTAACAGATTCCTACCTACACACTGATTCCCTAAAAAGCTCTACATATGGAGTAAGGTTTTTAATTATATAACTTGTATAAACTGTTGAGACAAAACAGTTATATTTAGTAATATCTACAAGGAGATAAAAACACCTTTACTTTTAATTAGGTGATAATCAATTTAGAAAATCTGAGAAACATTTTACATTCAAAGGTTATTATTGTAGTGTTGATTTTTTCTTTTATGTGTTAGCATTAAACATCTAGGAATAGAAATATATTCTCCATCATCACAAAGCTTTAACAAGAAAGATATTGGACATATGTGAAGGTTACTGTATAAATTTATTTGAAGGATCAAAAAACAAGGTATGAGTAAATGGAAATCCATTCTATACTTTCATATACTTTCTTAAAATACCTGAAACTTAAAAATATTTATATTTCCAAGATTAATATACACATGGAGGGCAATTAATACACATATTACATTCTGTGCATGCACAAGAGAATTAAATGCTCACACATGAAATATTAATACAAGTGTCAAGAAAATCTAGACACTATGTTTACAATAATGGGAACCCCAGTGCTATAAAAAGAGCCATGTTTGATTTTATGGAAATTTAAAACATTTGCATGATGAAAAATGCCAACAGCAAATTCAATAAAATAGCAGTAAATCTAGAAAATATTTTCATTTCTAGTATCAAAGGATTAATATTTATATTATACAAAAAAGAATTATAAGATGACAAGAAAAAGAAAAAACAAGGAAAACTTGATCAAAGGACATAGTTTATACAGCAACAAATCCAAAGTGCCAAAAATTATGAAAAGATGCTCAAGTTTACTAGTAACCTAGCAAACAGAAATTGTGACAGTAATGAGATATATTATGCACCAGTAGTCTGTAAGAAGTAAACAAATCCATAACTTGTGTTGTTTTCAGAAATGGAAAGTGAAGGATACCGTCATTCAATGTTACTAGAATTATTAGATGTTATAGTAACTTCAAAAGCAATTTTAGAAACCTCTACTAAGTTTTAGAATGTACATAGTACACAGAACACACAGAGACACATACATTCCTCTCAACCAAGAGTTTTTATCTTTGGAATCCAGTCCATGGAAATAAAAGTACAATAGTTCAGAGAGAAAACATGTAGAAATAAAAAATGCCCATCAATAAATATGTTACTTGCCTATGTCATATGCTTAGTATGTAGTTAATTAGAGCTATTTCAGCTCACCAGCACTGCAGATAAGTATAATCAAGACACAAAGAAAATATACTATCTAATTTTTAAAGAAAATACTGAATTTCCCCAAACTAGCATATGTATCCTAATATTAGTGTCTATGTATAAATGTACAACCATGTGTGTGTATAGGAGTTAGGAGTACAAGCACAGAGGAAAAACACTAAATTGATAACATGGAAAATAGATGTCATGCATACAAAAAAGCCTGGCTATGTGATTAAATTTATTATATATATGAAAATACAGTCATACCTTGGTTCATCGACTTCAGAACTTGTGAAACCTTATATTTGTCCCATTTTGACAAAAAAAAAAATGTTTCAGCACTTGGCGCTTCTTGGAACCTATAGCACTTGCTACTTGTATGAATCACAATATGGCCTCACAAGAGAAAATGCTTCATTGTTTGATACTCATTGGTGTTGGCACTCGTCACAAATTCTAGAAAGAACTAACAATGAGTACCAATGTACCACTGTATATGTAAGGCTATATAATTTGGGTTTTATGGCAAATGCAATAACATGAACATTATAATTAATGTATACATATGTATATACATTTCATAATATGAGGCCTTTCCTGAAAGTATCTAGCCATATAATATGAAATATAGACATTTATTGAAGAAGGTAAAAATATAGGAAACATTACACATAGGACAATGACGCCTCAGTCCCTTTCAAAGTAGGCACCTTAGGACCTCACACAGTTCTCCTAGCATCATTGGTAACAGTTTGAATCAAGTCATTAACAACCACAGAACAATGTTCATTCTGCTATAGTAGCAGAAGCTGCAAAACAAATTCTGCCATGACACGTTATGCCAAGATTCTGCATCAATATTTCAGACACAGTAGTTTTTGGAATCCCCAGATCAGCTTCTGTTTCTCACACTGTCAGTTGCCAATCTTTGTTGATTGCAGCCCATACACATTCAACATTCTCAGGTGTTCTGCTTGTTACAGGCCTTCCAGATCATGGGTCACTTTCAACAGATTCTCAATCATCTTTGAAGTGCTTGTGCCACACATTTATTTGTGCTTCATTCATTGCATCATTGCCAAAGACCTTCTAAATCATCTAAATAAGTTTCTGCAGAGGGTGTTCAAGGTCAGTGCAAAATTTGAGGCAGACTCGTTGCTGTACTCGCAGTCATTTTGAATATGACAGCCTCACAGTATACATGCTCACTCAACATCATCTACTGCCCCCATTGACTAGGTACAGTGAGGTCATCATTGTTCATGCATGAGTATTCTCTCCTTTGTTTCCAGATTACATGGATATTGAGCAAATCTTTCTTGTTATATTAACAATGGCTGTATTTTTTTCAGACAGACATCATATGTTCATGGGCTATATGTGATAACATATTTATAATCATTCATATTATTTATTTAAAAAGCTGTTATATAATAAATTAAAAATAATGCTATGCTTTTCCTTAAATTTTTCTTTTCTTATTAACATATTACTCTTTAGTCATCAATATTTAATTTCTGAATAGACACACCTTAATTTTTTGGAAAAAAAGAGTATCTTTTTACATATGGTTTATTTTAAAATATAAAATCTACCTAAGAGCATGCTATTGATGATTTTTTAAAAATTCATATTTCAGTGTCTATTTCTAAATTATTACTTTATCTACCATTTAAACAGTGAAATTTATATTCACTTCTCAATGATTTCCTCTCTTTTCTTTATAATTCAAACTAGCAAAAAACACAAAACAAAAATCTGAATACATATTTTGAAACCCTATTTGACATTGCATTATCATTATAATAAATGAGTTTATTATATCTAGTTACACTCTCTTTTTGCATATATATATTTAAAGATCTTATTTATTCATCTTTAGAGAGGGAAGGGAGGGAAATAGAGAGAGAGAGAGAAACATCAATGTGCGGTTGCTGGGAGTCATGGCCTGCAACCCAGGCATGTACCCTGGTTTGGAATCGAACCCGCAATGCTTTGGTTCACAGACTGCGCTCAATCCACTGAGCTATGCCAGCCAGGGCTTTAGTTACACTCTCTTAAGATGAGTTAAATATTTTCTGTATTCTTTTACATCTCTGAATGGTTGAAGATGAAATAATTTTTCACTAACTCAAAAATTTCTTACTTGTTTAAAGTGTACAAAAAATGTGCATAAAAATAAATAAGTGATTTAGAAAATGATGTCATAGGTAAAAAAGGTAATATTAGGTTCAATCACAAACTGTTACAGATATACTATATTGTCATCTTATATAAATAAAGATAAGAAGCCCTGGCTGGCATAGCTCAGTGGATTGAGTGCGGGCCGTGAACCAAAGTGTCGCAGGTTCGATTCCCAGTAAGGGCACATGCCTAGGTTGCAGGCCATGACCCCCAGCAACCACACATTGATGTTTCTCTCTCTTTCTCCCTCCCTTCCCTCTCTAAAAATAAATAAATAAATTCTTTAAAAAAATAAAGATAAGTTTAAGATTGCACTCACGAGTTTAGTTTCCACATTTACTGAGAATTTCAGTTTTAGATGTTCAGAAGGAGAAAGATATTATGGGATAGTAAAAATAATATGGGATTTAATGTTGGTAAACTTCCATTCTATCCCTGTGGTAACTATAGTGAGTTAGCCTTTCACCACTCACAGGTATAAAACAGGAATAACTTCTCATTCAAGCCTTGATTTAAAAAATGAAGCAATGACCCTGGTAGATACTATGCACTAGAGAATTGTGATTTTTCACATACTTTTGTTTATGTTTTTCCAAACAGTTGAATTCTTTATTCTTTTACACTCTTCTTAAAGCTCAATTTCTTAGGTCACTTATGTAATTATTCCTATGAAGACATTCATTGTTAACATGATCATCAGAAGACTGTCTTCATGTTACATTTATCAATTACCTGAAATCTAAAATTGCTATGATAGACTCTGGAAAATATAACCGTTTTAATGTCAGAAAAAAGTGTAAAAATAGAATTCCGGCCCAATTAAAATAAATAAAAATCCATAATGTCTATTAAATTGCCTACATCTATTCCTGTAAAGTGCTGTGTCTCACCCAAAAATCACAGCTTCTTTATTATATATATTTTGGATTTTTTAGTTTGACAAAATACTAAAGACAGCTTTTAAAATATTTTTAAGTATATGTTATTGATTATGTAATTACCGTTGTCTCATTTTTTCTCCCAAGGGGGCCTTGCACCACACCTCATAAGAACTCCACCCTCCTTTAATTCATGTCCATGAGTTGTACATATATGTTCTTTGACTTCTCCATTTCCTATACTATTCTTAATCTCCCCCTGTCTATTTTATACATACCATTTATGCTTCTTATTCTCTGTACCTTTCCCCCCATTTCCCTCTCCCCCTCCCCACTGATAACCCTCCAGGTGATCTCCATTTCTGTGATTCTGTTCCTGTTCTAGTTTGCTTAGTTTATTTTTGTTTTTGTTTTGTTTTTAGGTTCAGTTGTTGATAGTTGTGAGTTTGTTGTCATTTTACTATTCATAGTTTTGATCTTCCTCTTTTTCTTAGATAAGTCCCTTTAATGTTTCATATAATAAGTCCTGGTGATGATGAACCCCTTTGACTTTATCTTATCTGGGAAGCACTTTATCTGCTCTTTCATTCTAAATGATTGCTTTCCTGGATAGATATAATTCCTTGCATTTCATGGCTTTGAATATTGCCTTCCAGCTCCTTCTTGCCTATAGGATTTCTTTTGAGAAATCAGCTGATAGTCTGGGAACTCCTTTGTAGGTAACTCTCTGCTTTTTCTCTTGCTATTTTAAAAATTCTCTCCGTATCTTTAATCTTGGGTAATGTAATTACGATGTGCCTTGTTGTGTGCTTCCTTTGGTGCAACTTCTTTGGGGTTCTCTGAGCTTCCTGGACTTCCTAAAAGTCTATTTCCTTTGCCAGATTAGGGAAATTCTCCATTATTTTTTCAAATAGGTTTTCAATTTCTTCATCTTCTCCTTCTGGCACCCCTATGATTTGGATGTTGGAATGTTTAAAGGTGTCCTGGAGGTTCCTAAGTCTCTCCTCATTGTTCTGAATTCTTGTTTCTTCATTCAGTTCCAGTTGAATGTTTATTTCTTCCTTCTACTTCAAATTCTGGATTTGAGTCCTGGTTTCCTTCCCTTCACTGTTGGTTCCCCATATATTTTTCTTTGTTTCACTTTGCATAGCCTTCACTTTTTCCTCCACTTTGCAACCATACTCAACCATTTCTACAAACATCCTGATTGCCAGTGTTTTGAACTCTGCATCTGATAGGTTGGCTATCTGTTTGTCACTTAGTTCTATTTTTGGAGCTTTGACCTGTTCTTTCATTTGGACCATATTTTTTTTTTGTTTGTTTGAGCATGCCCATTATGTTGTAAGGGGAGGATCCTTAGGTATTGACCAGGGCCGGGCAATCTAGGTTGCTGCATTGTGGTGCTGTATGTGGTGGAGGGTTCCAAGAGGGAACAATGCCTCTTGCTCTCTCTTAGCTGGATTTCAGTCCCTTCCCCTGCTACCCAGAAGCAAATTGGGCCCTTCTGGTGCTTATTCCCAGGTGGGTGGGTTTGTGAATGTTTTAGGATCCTGTGGGTCTCTGCAAGTAACTACTCCTGTGAGGCTGGCAGTTTCTCCAAGTGCCACAACCCCCCACAGTTTTTTACAGGCAGAGGTTTAGAGGTTTCCTTTGTCCACACTGGAACCATGTATTGTGTGGTCTGTTTCACTCCCTAGTTGTTCCTCTCAGTTTATCTCCACACAAATGTGTGATCGCCCTTTGTAGCCTTGCCCACCTGGCAACACCTTGTTGCATCTTCCAGGCAACACCTTGTTGCATCTTCTCAGCCCTGGCTGTCTGTCTCTGCCCCTCCTAATAGTCTGGGTGAATGTTTCTTATTTAATTCCTTGGTTATTGGACTTCCATACAGCTCTATTTTCTGGCAGTTTTTTTTGTTTTGTTTTGTTTTTAAATTTGTTGTTTTCCTTCTTTCAGCTATGAGAGGAGGCAAAGTGTATCTCTCTACATTTCCATCTGGGCTGGATCTCAAGACAGCATTGTTTTAAATGCAGTTTGTGGATATTATCATATACTTGTCTACAATTAGGTTGTAAAACTTGGAACAATGTTCTTAACCTATGATAGGTCTCTTTTTCATGTATAAAATTGAATTCTACAAGTTCTTTCTGCCTCCCTTTATATATGTGATACACTTTTTTGAGTGATTATACATAAATGTGCTCTGAAAACAATAGTTATTATTTCAAATTCTGATAAAAAAGAATAGAAGTAAATTTGTCCAGTTCTCCAGGATATTGTTCCTATTGCCTTTACTCTAACCTTCTGCACATTCTTTAACATGTGTATCAGTTCCAGAGGATAACACAGACAGGAATTTGAATCTGGCTCTACTATTTAGTGTCTGAGGGATGTGGGAGAAATGATCTGATTTTTTTTAGTTTAAATTTTTTCACAAATATAACAAGAATAATAGTATTCTGCCTCATAGGGTTGTTGTAGACACCAAATTAGGTAATATACACAAAGCATCAAAATGCCTAGCAGACAATAAATATTCAATAAGTATTTAATATTTATTTTTATCAGTATCTTCCTCATCATTATCATGTTCTTTTACTTTAAGACACTTAAACATCTACTTCCTATATGTCTTCAATAACACATGGAATAAGTACTATTTTTTTCTGTGCAAGCATGGGATTTTCACTAACATTATTTCCTAAAACATTTTGAAGGAGGATTTATATATGATTGTAGGTTGAATGTTATAAAATCATAGAAACACACAGAAGGTAAATCTAAAATAATGAGTTTTTATGTACATTTAAAAATCAGTCTCATTAATTTATGTTCTATATATGCCTTATTTGCACAACCCTTAGATTGTAATTACTTGTTTATAGAATTATTTGGGATAAGTATATATTTGATTTATTATATAATTATTTTCCATTGCTTATTCACACATTATACTTTTTAAAAATATGCTTTTTGGTAGCATTTCATTATGATAACATTTTCTTTTACTATCTGTTAAAACATATGAAATAATTTAAATTAAAGTAACTCAACAATTTTCAGTCCAATTCCAATTGCCATTTGTGATCCAATAAAATATAGCCATATAGTATATAAAATTTGGTCTCCAAAACAATGCTGAACTCAAATATAATAGTTCTTCACTCTTAATAGTTTCATAGATGGCTTTTGGCAGTTCTATCAAACATAGCTGCAGGGACCTTTCAATTGCAAAAGAACACTCATTTCTCTAAGAAATTGTACTGTGGGGCCAGAGAAAGCCTTTATTTATAAAAATCTAAATGTTTGACATTTGTGCCCACTACAAGGAATTTAGGTGTCTAGATGTATAACAAGCATAACTAAGCCGTAAATAATTCGTCCCTTAACAGCCAAATTAGTTAAAACTGCTCTTCATTATATATATTTGTTTTCTGGTTTTTGATATTCAGCAAAACTAAGGAAATATTGACTTTGTTTATTAATTGTCTATGATCTTCTAAAAAATTGAAGAAGAAAATTCTGCCTATCATTCATGATTACAAGTATTTCCAGCTTACTGACAATTATTTTTTCATATCAAAAATCTATATAGATCTGTACAATAAACATTTCTGGATGTTAACCTCAAGATTTTTGTTCTGAAGTATACCAGTGATATTTAATCACAACTGGAAGAATGAAGGGACAACACAAAATGAAAGATTTCACATAAAAGTAAATATTACTGTGACCATAGTTTTATTTTGTAAAATACACAACTTTTGTATGTATATTTATTAAACACACCAATTTGGTAACTAGTTCATCATTTTGATGGACTAATAAAGGAATGTGCATTTTTAGTGAGGCCTCTTAATTTCCTGATATCCTTTTATAGTTTTTAATTTCATATAAAAAAGCTGGTTATTTTAAATTTCCATAGACATTTATTTCATATATGTGCCTCTAGTGCAGTGATTTTCAATCTTTTTCCTCTCATGGCACACAAAAACTAATCGGTAAAATTCTAAAGCACACCAAAAATATATATTTTTTGATGATCTGGCAAAAATAGGTATGGTTTTGATTCATTCACACCAGGCTGCTATTGTTGTGTTGGCTGGTGTCATTTTTTAATTTGACAATCTAATGGAAAACAGGTCAGTGCCTCTAAGTCATCAGGTATTGCACGTTTTAAAAATTCTCATGGCACATCAGTTAAAAATTGCTAGTCTAGTGTATTTATGTAATTTATATGTTCAGCAAATCAATTCAAATACTATTAGTCACTCTAAAATCTTTAAACAAAATTTATATTGAGTAAAAACATTCTTCAATTTGTGCACTGTAAACATTAATTTTAAATACTCATGGTAATTTTACTTTTATTTTACTTTATTTGTTCACTTAAAATACTATCATATATGCTAAATCACTTCCATCAACTGCTTTATTTTTTTACTTTATTTAAAAAAATAATTTACAACAAATTATTAGACTTTCTTCTGGTGGTAATATTCACTGCACTATCTATTCACTTAACAAGTGTTTACTGTTCAATTCTACTAAGTGATGAATCAGTCTATGAACTTTGCTACAGATTATATATATATATATATATATATATATATATATATACACACACACATATATACACATACATATATAATAAACATAATTTCTTGGCTATTATTGTTCATATTCCTTTCTTTCATTTTTTTCTTGTTGGGCCAGTATCTTTTTTCACGTAATTTAATGCCACAAAACCTCATTAAGAAAATATTGGCTTATTTAAAATAGTACATTATTTAAAGAACATAGAATTCCTGACCAAACTTAATGTTCAATTTACTTTAAGATAAATATTAGTGCTTATTTGTCATCCTTATAAAATTATTTTCTAGGATCTTCTTTTTCTATCACACTTTACTATTTGTTCATACTGGTTTAACATGAGAAAACTGTACTATGTTAACATTTGCTGGGCAAACTTATAGTTAAACTAAAGCATATACTATTATAAGAATCTATTGCTTTAAACTGCCATATATACATCAAAATAAGATAATCTGAAACATGTTTAGTGAAACTAAGAGTATGAAAATAGGAACTGAAATTTTTTTATTCAGAATATCAACTTGACAATTTAACCCAGCAATAAGAAATTTAGAAAAACAGATTCCACATTATTACTTCTACAAGTACCTTTAGAAATACAAGAAAATGAAATTAGTAGTCTACCAAAGGAAGCTTCATTGTGTGTAAAGACAGATTTTACCATTGCAAAACTACTTTCTCACTTTTTTCCAAATTGAATAAAAATGAAAGGAAGAGGCTATACTTCTCATAATAAATAATTGTCAGTTGAGTTCACATTATATCATGTTGGGGAAAAAGTAAGTTCACAGTTGTGAGTGTGCAAACCAGAGTTTATTCTTGTACTCATATTATCTGTTAATTATTGTATTATTTTCCATATGAGCAACTGTAAACCTACTGTTGCCCAAAACTGTATTTGGGTAGGACTTGACACAGGTTCACAGAATTTACCCCATCCTACCACAGCGATAGGTCACTGAGTATTTATGTTATTAATGTGTTTAGGTATGTGTGTATGTGTGGGGGGAATAATTTTATATTTTCAAAAATATGTGTACGTGTTCTTCCTTTTCTCAAATACTATAACCATGTCTCTTCACCTCAACTCTGCAGTACAAATTCCTCCAAGAAATCATCTTCAACTAACCTATCCCAGCCAAATCCTTTCTTCATAAAATATAATATGGTATTATTTGAATATCAATATTTTTCACAACTAATTGAAGCTAAGACTATACCAACTTTATTGTAATATGTTAAGAAGTTAAAGTTAAAAATCAGATATTATTTTAAATTTGTTACTTTAAAAATAATTTAATAATGTTATGTGTATGCACACAAATGCACACCTATGTATATTATTGCACACATGTACTTACATGTATGTTTTTGTTAATGAATTTTTGTATAGACAACACTGTAGAATCTGCACATGAATTATTATATTAATGAGTTTCACAAAATTATGGATGCAAAATCAGTACATATAATTAATTACATTTATAAACATCGGGTAAAATGAGTATTAAAAATAATATATAATACCAATTTTATGTATAAGAAAATTTATAAAAATAAGGAATATATCAGAAAATATACATCAAAATAAATGGAGAAAACATCATGCTCAGGCTAGAAAAAATATAATAATATGAAAATGACAATTGCAATTGAACCTATAGATTTTATAAAATTAAATTTTAAAACACATTAACAAACAGAACTAAACAAGGAAGTGTAAAGAAAAAAACAATAGAAATAATCACTTATGATATTGACATAGGCATGGACAAACAAACCTGTGGGATATATAAGGGAACCCTAGCAAAATGAAAAGTCAAAAGAAGCAAATTTAAAAGAATGTTTTTACTTCCTCTTGATAGGAAAGTATTAATGAACAAGAGGCAAAATGTAGAAAATATTGATACATCCAATTATATGATAATTGGGAGAAATAATTCATAGTACAAATATCTCTAAAGGATTAGTATTTAAACTATAAAAAGGTGTCAAACCATCATAAAATGTGCTAAAAAGTTTAGCTGATACTTCATTGAAGGAAAAATGTGAACAGTCAAAATTCTAAGAGAGTTCAACCAAATAGATAGAAACCAGAGATTTAAACTTTAAACCACAATTCACATTCTCTAAATTGAAGAAATATGTTAAAAGTTAACATAAAGTTCATGTGAGATGATACATCTGAAGTAATATTTATATACTTTTGATAGGAGTGTAAATTCATACAACTGATTTATATGAGACAATAGTACCTTCTTCTCACTCCAAACCCCAAGCCAATTTGGGTTGGGAATTTGGTCATTTATAAGAGAAAGAGTCATTAATGACCAATAGAACTATTAATGAGTAATTTTAAGAAGATATTGCAGGAAAGGAGAAATGTTTTGAAAAATAACTTTTAGGCATGATTTTTTAAATAGTCTGTTTGGAAGTATTTATTAACTAACTGAACATCAATGAGTGAAACTCAAAGTTGATATCGGCATGGATAAACGAGTTATAGTTGAAGCCTGGAAATAGTATCAAATTTAAAAGAAGAAGATATATGAAGAAGGCAAGACACTTATGAATAGTTCCCTGAAAATAAATATTGTTAAATTGTTGAATTAACAGTGAAAGAATAGGTGAAAGGGAACAAGAGTATGGGGTGAAGTGACATAAAATGGAGAACCAGTGAGACATGGATCTTAAGCCAACGAATCTTAAAGGAAGATAAGGACTGAAGTCCTCAGTGAAAATGCTATATGAAAGAAAAATGTTTTAAAGAATTTTATATTAACATAGAACTGGGAAATTACCATTTACTATTTTTTAAAGTAGGTTCATATTAAGCCTATATCTATCCTATTTATCCTTATCATTGTGTTCTTCATGGCAAGCTACAAGAGCTTATCCATTAAATCATGGATACAAGAAAGCTTTCCAATCACCATTTCTGCTTTTTATGAAATTAAATGTTATCATCATTTTTGAGCAACTTTTTAACATTATTCTTACTTTGTTCTTCAAACTAAAGTAGTAAGCAGAATATCCATATATTCACATAAAATAGTTACTGATTAGTTCTATTTGACAACTGAGGTAGCTGTAGCCCAATTTTCAAACAAATACTTATGTAGGTCTCAGAACTGAATTAAATATATATTTTAGTTATAAACATATTTACATATTATCATCTATGTTTGTTGCATAAATTACTAGTCAGATTATGTACTGGTGTTACACTTTTAACAAACTAATGTGAAAGATACTATTTCAATAACTGACTAGCTAGTTAGTTGATGTTGCTCCCCACCCCTGTACTTTTTGTAGGCATTTAAAATAATTCAGCTTGAACTGATTGTTTCTCTCAAACTCATACCTGCCCACATACAGGTGTATCTAGAAATATTATCTCATATTGATCTAACACAGTAAAGATCACATCTCTTCTCCTATATAAATAATTTATAAACATATATCACATAAATGGGAAGGAAACTGAGACAATGAAATAAAAATGCAAGTAACCCATTTTCTTTCCAATTTCTAGATGACTTTTATTATTAAGTTCCAATATGAAGAACTTGAAAGGGCAACACATAGTCAAATAGTAGTAATCTATTATTTTCTCCCTGGAGAGCTATATCAAATTTCTAGCTTACTACTCCATCAGAAAATTATTATCATTTCTAATCTTAGTAAAATTTTAATTTTAGGAAGTGACTATCAACAGTTATTCTTTCCTAATCAAAACATTTTATCCTGGGAATATATATAATACCAAAATTGTACCTTTGAGCATATTCTGATATCTTGTATGATATCTTCAGATGTTAGTGTCCACCTTAGAATATTAGACTTTTGAGATGTAAAAACAATTGTATTTTTCTAGAGAATAAGAAATTTGCACCCCAGAGAAGAAAAACAACTTGTCCTAAATTATGCAATTAACTAGTATCTCAGCTGTGATTAAAACCCAAGATAACTAACTCTATTACTTGCTACCTTAACACACTATCCTCCATAAATAACTTTCAATTAAAAGAAAAATGTGAATCCTTATAAAACAATAACTAACACAAATATATCAGAATTTAATTTTTAAAAAATTTGTCACGAACTTTAAAGAGCAGCAAAAATCCTGCATCTCTTTAGATTTTCCATGTAGCTATATTTTATTTCTTTGGAGTAAACATTGTTTTCAAACTTGTATCAAGGGACTTTCCCTAGTGCTACTTTAAATTTATCAATGAATTAAGAATTTATTGCTCCAAAGTATTTTCCTGATTTAATAACCTTTATGTATTTCCTAGTATTACATTGGTATTAGACAGTAATCAACATCCAATAAATTTACAATGTCAAGTAGTGACTACATGATCCCAACATTAAAGAAATGACCCTGTTCCAAAAGGATCTCTCTTAAGTTCAATAGGCTTACCATGTAGGAGGTACAGAAAAGAGTAACACAGGAGATAAAACACTACTTAGAGCTTCATCACCTAATCTCTATATTTATACCAAGATAATGTCAATATATACATTCAATTATGTTATCACAGAAATGCTTGTGATGTCTTTATTGAGAATCAGATAATAATTCCAAAAAGTTCATCCCCAAATACTGCAACAGGAGAGAGTAGAAATAGTTTTGCCTTATTATAGACTAACTCAGAAATAACTCTTCAGCATGCCATATCTGTATGATCTGACTAAATGTAGTCACAATCAGTTAAAACCATATATATTTGTGGCTTAATATTTATTGAAATATAATTTACAGTGAATATGTTTACAATGTGTTTTTCTTTTTACTAACACCAGAAATAACTGTATCATTGTAAAAATTTAAACAGAAGAGAGTGTACCATAGTAGATAAGAATGTGTATTCTCCTATCCGGTTTTAAATCTCAGGTTCCCGTATATTAGGTGTAAGATATTAGGCAAGCTTTCACCTCCTTTTACTCATTCATAAAAGGAAAATAATAAAAATTCCTATATTTGAGAGTATTTTACATTTTGAATAACATGACCATTTTAAGGGATTTAGAATATATCTGACATATATATTTTGTGCAATTATTTTATGTATTAAATCAGTGAGCAATCATTCTAATTATTAAACATAATTTTTTGCAACAATATGTTAATTTATTAACTTATCAAAGGCTATTGAATACCAACAGGGCATGCACAGTTCCAGACAACTATGCTTCTTAGTAAGGTCTTGCCACATCGATTATCAGGTGATCAAAATATGGCAGACCATAGTTAAGACTATATTCTATTATTTGAAATAAAATAAGGAAAAGTATTAGCATAAATAGTGTATGACTGATACACTAGACTTTGAAGTAAGTTTTTTTTATTTTTTCCTTCAAAAAAGACAATGTTTACAAATGAAGACATAAAAGCCATAAAATTGAATCAAATTATATCTTTAAATGTAAGAATAACATAAAAATGTGGGGGAAATGTGTACCTCAATTTTCTAAGTCTACATATTTGACTTCTTTTTTAGTTACATTTGAGTCATTCTCCGTATTTCTTTACCATTCTATACAAAAATTAATTTTTTTCTAGACTATAGGCTTAAATATAAATGCTACAGTGATAAGCTTTCTAGAATAAAGCAAAAGTCAATATTTTTATAACTGAGGAAAACAGAGATTTTTAAATTCACTTATTGAGGGTGACATTGGTTAATAAAGCCATACTGTTTTCAACTGCACAGCTCTGTAACACATCATCTGCGTACTGCATCATGTGTTCGCCACCCAAAGTAAAGCCTCTTTCCACCAGAATGTACACCCCCTTAGCTTTCTTCCACTTCTCACTACCCCCCTTTCTCTCTGGATACCACCATACTTTTTTCCAGGGTCTATGTATAATTTTTCTTTTTAATCCCTTCAATTTTTCACTCAGCCCCCTAGCCTCTTTCACTTCTAATAGCTGTCAGTCTGTTCTTTGTATCTATGAGGCTGTTTTCACTTTGGTTGCTAGTTTATTTTGTTCATTAAATTCCTCATATAAATGAAATCATATGGTATTTGTCTTTCTCTGACTGGCTTATTTCCCATAGCATAATATTCTTTGGGTCTATCTATGCTGTCACAAAAGGTGAGATTACCTTCTTTTTCACAGCCAGGTAGTATTCTGTTGTGTAAATGTACCACTTTTTTTTTTTATCCACTCATTATCTACTATTAATGTGCACTTAGATGGCTTTCAGACCCTGGCTATTATAAATAATGCTGCAATGAACATAGGGGTGTATATAATATTTCAAATTAGTGTTTCAGATTTCTTCAGATATATTTCCAGAAGTAGAATTACTCTGTCACAAGGCAGTTCCATTTCTAATTTTTTAAGGAAACTCCACACTATTTCTCACAATGGTTGCACCATTCTTCATTCATACCAACAGTGTATATGGGTTCCCTTTTCTCCACATCCTTGCCAACATTTATTGTTAAGTTATTGATGACAGCCATTCTGATATGTGTGAGGTGATATTTCATTGTGGCTGTAATTTAGACTTCAGTGATGATTAGTGACGTTGATATCTTCTCGTATGTCTATTGGTCACCTTTGGAGAAGTATCTGTTCAGGTCCTTTTCCAGTTTTTTAAAATTGAATTGTTTGTTTTTGTGATGTTGAGTATTATAAGTTGTCTATAAATTTTGGATATTAACCCTTTATTTTATGTATCATTAGTGAATATGTTCTCTCATAAAGTGTGTCTTTTCATTTTGTTGATGGTTTTCTTTGCTGTACAAAAACTGTTTAGTTTGATGTAGTCAATAACATTTATTTTTCTTTTGTTCCATTGCCTAAGAGATATATCAAAAAAAATATTGCTATGAGAAAAGTCTGAGATTTTACTGTCTATGATTTCTTCAAGAATTTTTATGCTTTTGAGTCTTACATTTAAGTATTTAATTTGTTTTGAGTTTATTCTTGTGTATGGTATAAGAAGGTGGTCTAGTTTCATGTTTTGCATGATTTTTTTCTAATTTTTCCAACACCATTTATTGAATAGACTGTCTTTACTCCATTGTATGTTCTTGCTTCCTTTATCAAATACTAACTCACCATAAAGTTGTAGGTTTATTTCTGGGCTCTCTATTCTATTCCATTGATCTATATGACTTTTGGGGGCAGTACCATGCTGTTTTGTTTACTTGTGGCCTTGCAGTATAGTTTAATATCATATAGCATAATTCCTCCAACCATGCTTATCTTACTCAGGGTTGTCAGGCTATTTGGAGTTTTATGTAGTTTCATATAAATTTTTGGAATATTTTTTCTAGTTCTTTGAGATGCACCATTGGTATTTAAATAGGAATTGTGTTGAATCTATGGACTGCTTTGAGTAGTAAGGATATTTTAATAATGTTAATTCTTGCTATCTATAAGCATGGTGCATACGTCTGCTTATTTGT
Source organism: Phyllostomus discolor (assembly GCF_004126475.2). Classification (NCBI taxonomy): domain Eukaryota; kingdom Metazoa; phylum Chordata; class Mammalia; order Chiroptera; family Phyllostomidae; genus Phyllostomus; species Phyllostomus discolor. The sequence goes on along the minus strand of NC_040908.2, from coordinate 99,461,535 downwards.
ATCTTCTTCAAATTTTTTCAGTATCCTTTAATTTTCTGCATACAGGTCTTTTACCTCCTGGTTTATTTATTGCCAGGTACCTTATTTTGTTGTTGTTGTTGCAGTTGTAAATAGGATGGCTTTCTTGTTTTCTCTTTCTGTTATTTCATTATTAGCTTATAAAACGCCATGTATTTCTAAACATTAATTTTGTATTCTTCTACTTTACTGAATTCTTTTATCAGTTCTAATAGTTTTTTAGTGGAGTCTTTAGTGTTTTGTATATATATTATCTTGTCATCTGCAAATAATGACTGTTTTACTTCCTTTTTCTAATTTACATGCATTTTATTTCTTCTTCTTTTCTGATTGCTGTAGCTAGAACTTCCAGTAATGGTACATTAAATAAGATTGGTGAAAGCAGACATCCCTGTTTTGTCCTGATCTTAAGGAAAATGTTTTCTTTTTCCCCATTGGGTATGATGATGGCTGTGGTTCGGTGGCATGTGGCTTTTATTATCTTGAGGTATGTTTCCTCTAATCCCATTTTGTCAAAAGTTTTTATCATAAATGGATGCTGAATTTTATTAAAAGATTTCTCTGTCTCTATTGATATTATCATGTGATTTTTATCCTTCAAATTGTTTATGTGATGTATCACATTTACTGCTTTGCAAATATTGTATCAACTTTACACCCCTGGATAAAATCCCACTTGATCATGGTGGTGATCTTTTTATGTATTGCTCGATCTATTTTGCTAATATTTTGTTAAGAATTTTAGCATCTATATTCAATAAGGGATATTGGGCTGCAATTTTCTTTCTTTGCACTGTTATCTGGTTTTGGATTTAGGATAATGTTTGCATCATAAAACAAGCTTGTATCTTCCCTCCTTTGGAAGCTTCTGAAATAGTTGAAGAAGAATATGTACTAGTTCTTCTTTAAATGTTTGCTAAAATTTGCCAGTGAAGCCATACAGTCCAGGCCTTTTGTTTTCTGGGAATTTTTTGATTACTGTTTTGATTTCATTAGTTGTAATTGGTCAACTCAGATTTTCTTACTATTCCTGATTCAGTTTTAGAATATTGTAGATAATTTTTTATTTCTTCTTTGATCTCATTATTATTCAGTTCATTGTTTAGTAACATGTTATTTAGCCTCCATGTGTTTGAGTATTTTCCAGTTTTTTTTATTGTAATTGTTTTCTGATTTCATGCCATTGTTGTTAAAAAAGATTCTTGATATGACTCCAATCTTACTGAATTTATTAAGACTGGTTTTGGGTTCTTATATGTAGTCTATCTAAGAATGTTCTTTGTGTTCTTTAAAAGAGCATATATTTGCTCCTTTGGGATTAAATGTTCTGTAGATGTCAACTAAACACATCTAGGCCAGCATGTCATTTAAGGCAACCTTTGCCTTGTTGATATTTTTGTCTGGAAGATTTATCCATGGTCAATGGGATATAAAAGTCCTCTACTATTGCTGTATTACTGTCAATCTCTCCTTTAATGTTCATGAAAACTTTATGAGAAAGTTGGGGGACTGGGTGGAGGAGGGCATGGGGGAAAATTGGGACAACTGTAATAGCATAAACAGTAACATATTTCAAAAAATACTTTCTTTATATAATTAGGTGTTCCTATGTTGGGTGCATGTGTTTAAAATTGTTATATCCTCTTCTTGTTGAATCAATTCTTTATGTAATGTCCTCCTTTGCATCTTGTTATGATCTTTGTTTTGAAGTCTATTTTGTCTCATATAAATATTTCCATGCACTAGCTTTTTTATTTTCATTCCTATTTGTGTGGAATATTTTTTCCATCCCTTCAATTTCAATCTGTATGTATCTTCTGCTCTGAGGCGGGTCTCTTGTAAAGATCTTATAAATGGGTCCTATTTTCTTATCCATTCAACCACCTTATGTCTTTTTGTTGAAGCATTTAATACATTTACATTTAAAATTATTATTATAGGTACTTATTCACTGTCCTTTTATTATCTAAATCTCTCTGTCCTACTCTGTCATTGTTGTCATCTTCTTCTCCGCCTCCTTCTCCTCCTCCTTATTCTAAAAAAAGTTTCTTTAATATTTATTGCAATACTGATTTGGTGGTAACAAAATCCTTTAGATCTTTCTTGTCTGGGAAGTTTCTTTTTTTGCCTTTGATTTTAAATTATAACCTTGTTGGGTAGAGTAGTCTTGGTTGTAGGTCCTTGTTTTTCATCACTTTGAATATTTCATGCCAATCCCTTCTGGACTGAAGTTATCTGTTGAGAAACCATCTGACAGCCTTATGGGAACTCCCTTGTAGGTAATTATTTTCTCCCTCTTGCTGCCTTTAAGATTATCTAATCTTTAACATTTACCATTTTAATTATGATGTATGTTAGTTTGGACCTCTTTGGGTTCACCTTGATAGGGACTCACTGTCTTTCCTGGACTTGTGTCTTTTGCCCTCACCAGGTTAGAGAAATTTCCAGCCATTATTTCCTTAAACAGGTTTCCAGTCCTTTGCTCATTCTCTTTTCCCTCTGGTATTCCTATAATATGGATGTTGTACACTTGATGTTGTCCCTGAAGTTCCTTAAGTATTCTTCACTTTTTAAAAAATTCTCTTTTCATTTTGTTGCTCTGCTTAGGTGTTTCCTGTAAATTGCTGATTTGATTTTCTGTTTCATCTAACCTATTGGTGATTTCTTCTGTTCTATTCTTCAGATATTGTATTATTCCCTTCTGAATGGTTATTTTTTATGGTTTCTATGTCCCTTTTTATACTTATCATCTCTTTGTTTAAGTTCTCACTGAGATAATCCATTCACCCCCCGAGGTCTTTGAGAATTCTTATAACCACTGATTTAAAACTGCCCATATGGTATCTGAGTTGCTTCCGTTTTATTTAATTCTTTTTCTGGGGATTTCTCTTTTCTTTAATTTGAGGTATATTTCTTTTTCTCCCCATTTTGTCTGGTTTTATGTGTTTTTGTCTATGTATTAGGTAGATCTGGTATGACACTTGTTATGATGGCTTTATGATATAGGTATTTTCTAGTGCTCAGTCATGCAATCTTCCAGACATTCTGAACTAGGTGCTCCAGGATTGTTTCTTGTGTGGGTTATGTGTGCTCTTCTGCTGTAGTTGACTCTTGAAACTTGTTTGCCCATTTGTGAGTGGAGTTAACCTTCAGGCTGGCTGACTATGAGAAAAGACCTCAGTCACCTTTTCTAAGTCTCTGTGCAGTGTCTGCCTTTCAAATCAGAGTTGTTTCCATCGGGAAATTTTAAGAATCCTCCTTTTGGATATGCTACTTGTGTGGCTATTTGAATCAAATCTGCTATGGTGAAACCCATCACTGGTTGTGTTGTTTCTGTGTCTACCTGGGCAGGTTTCTGGTGCACGTTGATGTCAAACATTTTCTGTAAGAGGCCTTGGGCCATCTTCCTTAATCTATCTACCGCACTATTCAATGTTTGTGGCTGCTTCTATTGAGCCTGGGTGTGCACAGGTTGGGCCATGCTATGTACAAGGGTCAACTTCCTGTAGCTCTCAGATGGGGGCAGATCAATAAAAGGTTCAAAGCTCCGTGAGGTCCACCTCAGCCTGTATCTGTCACCTCCTGAGGTTGCCTGGACTTCCTCTAAAGCCTTCTGAAGAAAGATTGTAGAATGTGCTCAGGCTATCAACAACCTATAGACCTTTCCACAAGGTGGAAGCTTCATAGGGCAGGGCAACTGGGGTTGGGGGAGGAAGGCCAGTAGGTTCCCTACTTGGAAACAGCATGGTCAGGCCCTCAATGAGGAGAAAGTATCCTCTACTCCAGAGTCATACCACTCACTCTTTTCCAGAGTCTCCAACTCTACCTCCCCCAGGAGGAGTGCAGTACAGGTTCAGGTTGGTTATAGCCAGCCATCTTCACTGAACAAGCAAGCTCAGCATGTTGGGACCACTGAGACTTGGTAGGGTAGATCAAACGAGTGTCCCATTGGGAATTATGCTTTTGGAGCCTGCAGGAGTGGGGAAAGCTCTAAGCCTATGCCCAGCTCCGCAACTGTGCCCATCTAAGGCCTGAACAGGGGCCTCTGAGGGAGATACCCTCCAAAGATCTCAGATCTAAGCAGTACCCCCTTCCCTCCTGGGAACAGAGCTCAGCATAGCAGGGCCACCTGGACTTGGGAGGGCAGATCAAAACAATTTCCCATTATGAGTGGTCCAAGCTGAACCCAAAAGTTGGGGGAGCAAGACTCACCCCCATTCCAAAGTCACACAGCTCAATGACTAACAGTCTGCCTAGAACTTCTCCAGAGTAAGTAAGCACCAAAAGTTGACTGTTGGGTACAGTCAACAGACCTTTCTGCAAACTTGAGCTTGGCAGGATGGTATCACCAATAGTTAGAGGTCCAGTTTGGTGCAGTAGTCAGGCTGGTGCTGTAAGAATAGAAAGGCTCAACCAGGGAAGATGTCACTTGAGGGTTGTATGGGATATTGATTCAGGACTGGGACCTCTTGGGCTCACCCTCCGGTCTCCCTTCAGAGCCATGTCTCCCAGGTCTTCTCCTTATGACTTCCATATGTCCTGAGTTGCCTTTCCTCTATCAGAGACACATTGAATGCCCAAGAGCAAGGTTCCATGCATTGGCAGTTAAGAGTGCCTGTAGGTTTCCAGCAGACTCCTTCTTCCAGGTGAACAGTCCTGATGATTTTCACTGTGAGATGTTATGCAGGCTCTACTTCCTGGCACTTTTGGTTGATGGGGTTGAGACCCTCACTACTCAGGGGGGCTTTTATAGCCAAGATATCCCTTCTCAGCCTCCATGTGTGAGTGGAAGGGATAGCCCTCTCCATGTCTCTGACCTTCTTACCAATCTCAATGTGGCTTCTGTAAATCCTTGGTTATAATACTTGGTTCAGCTATAATTCAATTGGTTATTCAGGTTGATTGCTCTGTAATATAGCTGTAAATATGGTTTGGTGCCAGGAGGAGGTGGGTATGTATAGCTTCTACCTACTATGCAAATATCTCAAAACCTATTTCTCCTACTTTTAAAACCCATTGTGATAATAAACATTAATACCTCCACAGATTTGTCCAAAGAAGCTTTACATTTTTTATATTATAGAAGAGGGGCAGGTACATAGATAATTCTATACATTTGATTATACTAATGAAGTATTTCATTTTGACTTCCTGACTTTTCACTTTTTTAGTAAATATATCAACTTTCATTAGGATTAATCCTCAGTGAAGTTCTTTTGTTTTATTTCAAAAATTAAGTGACAAATAAATAGCATATGTATTAACAGGGTGTTGTTCATAATTTGATTCTAATTCTAAACTGCCACTTTATAGGTTTTTCTATCCTCTCCATAAAGATACTAACCTATGATTAGTAACTATCTTTGCTTTTATTAAATACTACTTTTTGTTGTTGTGGTACTTAACTTTATAATCTGAATATTGCTTATATTCAGAGAAGAACCAGTCAGTTTATAAAATATCATATTGGGGTGAATTGTCTTTCCTAACATTTTTATGCTAAGTCTAGTTTCATGAAGATACTTTTAAAATATAGTGTTTTTCACACTTGAGTTTACTATTTGGCAGCTCTTGGAATATACTACCATAATAATCCTGCACATAGCCTTCAGAAATATTTATAGGGATAATCAAAGTTACAATTTTGATATCATAGATGCATCCCAGAAACTTGAGACAAGTATTACTTATACTGAATTTCTGCTTAATGATTGTTCCTACTCAATGACAATGTAAAAAGTGTCCATCAACTAATAATCTGTAAACCTCTAGCAATGGGGCCAACTGAATCACACAGTCAGTATGCCAATTCTTCAAGGGTCTGCTGGCTGACATACACTACTTCACTACTATTGCCAGTTATTACATAATTAGATGAAATAATGTGAGTGTAGTATAATTCAGATCATTTTCATATATATAATGATAATGAACAACTTTAGTTCTTATAGCATTACTGGCATTGGCTAACAGTATATGATTACTTCATTGGATAACAACCACCTCTGCAGTTAAATTTGTGATATGAAGATATGATCTTAGAAATGATCTTTCTTAACAGTTGGAATCAAGAAGGTTAATACTTAATCCAACTCCTAAAACTTTATGCAAATAATTTGGGCTGAGCTAAACAGCTTTTTGAGTATAAGGTGATATAAGCCTCCATAGCTTAGTTTAAGTAATTCAAGATAATATCCTGGAATGTGTAGTTCCATTCAGATCCCTTCCGGGGTGTCCAACCCATGGTCTGTGGGCTGCATGTGAACCAGGATGGCTATGAATGAGGCCCAACCTAAAATCATAAATTTACTTAAAACCCTTGTTGCTCACCAGTTTTCCTTAGTGTTTGTGCACTTAATGTGTGGCCCAAGATAGCTCTTCTTCCATTGTGGCCAAGAGACACCAAAAGTTTGGATACCCCTGCTAGACAGATTTCTACAGAGGTGAGATTTTGCTCTCTAGGGGATGTTGAGCGATGTCTGAAGATATTTTTGGTTTTCACAGCTTGGGAGATGGTACTGGCATCTAGCAAGGAGAGACTAGGAATTCTGCAAAACATCTTGCAGTGCCCACATCCCTTCCAACTCAGAATTATCTGGCCCAAATGTAAACAGTGCTGAAGGTAATAATCTTAGATTTTGATGACAAAAACTTGAATTTCAACTGATTCCCTTCAGTGGGATATAGTCCAGGTCATATAAGCTGTTTTCTGGTCTCTGTTGTCCTTATCACATATAAATGTTTATGCAATTAAAACTAAAATAACAGAAATGCAAAAAAGGCCGTAAGTATAAAATAAAAGTATATATCTCAGGAAACGGATCTTAGCCACTTTTCTACTGGAGTTAATTACAGTTAGATACATTTAAAGGTGCACCAACAGTAAAACCATACCTAAATACTTTTAATGTAAGTATATATATGAAACAATAATAACTTGAGTATATGTATTTTGACAGTGATGTCAATAATTTTAGCATACGCCCCTCTGCTTTTGAATTATCACAAAGATACTACTATTTTTATAATTAATTTTGTAAATATATTTTGGCTGGAAGATTTTAATAAAAGTGTTCTAGGAGTCAGATGTCAGATCCACAGTTAACTAATTACTCAACCCATTATTTTCTGAGTGTGACCTAAGTGCCCAACACTGTCATTTCATTACTCTAAAAGCCTGTGTTAAACCCAAGGAAACCTCTTTCACTTGAGTGGATAGCGGAGGCACTTGAGGAGGGAAATTCCTCAAAGTCCTACTTGTTTTCCAGAAGCTATAGTTTTCAAGTTTTTAGCCCATCAGAATCACTAGATGGTACTTTTTTCTTATTCCTGGGCCTGAGCACCCAAGAGTCTGATTTAGTAGGTATGGTGAAGAATCCTGAGTAAGCATTTTAAAATAAACTCTTCTAATAATTTCTGCCAGTGATTTTCAGATGATAGTTTTGGAAATACTGTCTTAAATCTGTAGTTTACTGGGTACAACTCTCAGTCAACAAAGGTTTCAGTCATGGAAAGGAAGAACAGGAAGGGATAAATAGAAGGGTCCAAAAAGTTTAAAGACTATAAATAATAAATTATTCTTAACTTGTAATAATAATTGATTGATTTAACACATTTATTGCAAACCAGTTATCTGGAAGAAATAAAACAGAAAAATAATCTGTTCTGATGGAGCTTATGTTCCAATGGGGGAAACAGACAGTGAAGTACTAACATAAGGTAGAAACGATGAATAGTTGTCTTCAGATGCATTCTCTAGGGTGATTTATTAGTAAGCTTGGAAGGAAAATGATAATTTAAGAATTTCTTTCCTTTGAAATATATTCTTTCTCCACACCCCTCTCCATAGACCTATAATTCTATCAGTCAAATGTCTGAAGTGTTAATAGACACCAAATTAATAGGCCAATGTTTTACTTCAAAGAAACATTATATTTCACATTCCAAAAGATGTGGTTGTCACCTGTAACACAGTAATTGGAATGAATAATCTTGACAAATCTTCCTGCCATGTTTTGTTTTCAATTTGTAAAGTACTATCACATATATTTAGTACTATCATATACATTTTATTTTGGTTGACTTTATGCCTCAATGTTAAAATTGCATACATTGTCATAACTATATATATTTTGGGCAGCATAACAATACAGTGTTTAAAGTTCTATGATTAAATGATAGAAATTATGTGCACTTGTGTTTTTATTGGTTTCTCAACTACATAGGACATTAACTAAATTTGGAGGATTTAAAATGTTTTCCAGTCAATAAAATAAAAATAATAAAATGTGCTTGAAAAACTCTAGAATGCAATGCTTAAATCTATTTGTTAATGGCAGACTGTCTTGGAGCTTCTATTATGTGACTGTGAATCATGGTCCTTCAAGACCTGATAAAATGTGCAGTGTTACCTGAACTTGTACAATCATGGATTCCTTTTCATAGTTTAAAAAAGGACCATGTGCTCTAAAAGAGTGATTAAAAAAGGGAGGAAATATAAAAACCAGGTAAGCCAAGCTACATTTTAAAAAATCTCTTTTTTCTATCTCTCCACACACACACATATGCGTGCTCACAAACATGCACAAGCACACAATTATATAATTACATGTCCTGCATTTCATTGGATGTAAACTGTTAATCAGAACAACTTTCAACGTCCAGTTAAAATTTAGTGATTTTTTAGTGCTTTAATTTCAATCTGGTGAAGTTATTCTTATATTAATTATTAATCATTAAGTGACTTTTTTATCCTATCAAGGCACTAGAAAGGATTGTATCAAAAGAAGGAAGACAAAGGAGTAAAGAATCCCAAGTTCCAGCCCTGGCTGGTGTAGCTCAGTGGATTGAGCACGGGCTGGGAACCAAAGTGTCCCAGGTTTGATTTCCAGCCAGGGTACATTCCTGGGTTGCAGGCCATAACCCCCAGCAACCGCACATTGATGCCTCTCTCTCTCTCTCTCTCCCCTCCCTAAAAATAAATAAATAAAATCTTTAAAAAAAAACAAACAAAAAAACACTGTTTAAAAAAAAAAAAGAATCCCAAGGTCTTTGTTGCCAAATCTGTAATTATTGGCTTGAATTTTGTAGAACATATGGAGTGAGGAATATCCAAGGAAATAAAATGCTAAGGGAAAATGCAGAAAGATACTCTTGAACATAAACATTAATAAAGATGGAAAGTAATCATATGTAAAAATAGTTTAAATGAAAAGTAATTATATTAATTACAGATAAAATTTTTAAAATATAATTAATATATATCCATTAAATCAAGAATTGTGTATATTTATATACTGGCTTGTTGTAGGAAAGATTTATAGTAATTACTAATTTAAGACCACTTTAATTTCACATTCTATGCTGCACAGTTTACTTTCAGTAGTAACAAATAATAAAACTCTTATACTAATACCATATTTCATGTTTGGTTTTAGGGATCAGATTCTATCAGGAAAGAATTCTAGACTCAAATGGAAACAATCCCCTCAGGCACACTAGAAAAAAATTTTGTGTGTGTGTGTTTTTTTTTCACTTAGTGAAAAAAATATCAATGTCATAATCTAATGATTACTACTCTTAATTATATCTAGATTGTGCTTAAATACAATAAACTAAAGTTACTTCTCATGTGATGGATTTGGTTCTAGCAGTTTACCAAGATTTTTGTCTTCATAATGTTTAATTCCTCCATTTATTCATTTAACAGGCATTAAATGTTTATCATGCTCCTGCTGTCTGTGTATCTATGGATCACCACACATCTTACATTTGGTATTAAGCTCTTGCAATTAAGACACCAATGTTCAGATTTGACAAAGAAAGGTTAAAATTAGACTTTTCAGAACACCATCTCGGTGAAACTGTGCTCTGCTTAAGCATGTGACAGAGTGAGCATGCATTAAACTTCAGTCAATTACTTATGGTTCAGTCTGTCTGGGGTGTCCACCCTTTTGGCATCTCTGGGCCACACTGAAAGAGGAGTTGTTTTGGGCCACACATTAAATACATTGCAACATGTAATTACAAAAAAACTCATAGTGTTTTAAGTAAGCTTATGATTTTGTGTTGGGCCGCACTCACAGCAATCCTGGAGTGCATGCAGGCCATGGGCCACAGGTTGGACATCCCTGCTAGGCAGTCAGGTCTAAGACGGCCCTGAAAGTTTCCCTTATTTTGTGAAAAGCAGGTAAATGTTTTCTTATGTATTTAAGCGTAGCCCAGATAACCACAACAAGCTGGTGAACCTTATTATATCATTTGGATAGAACCAGGAGAATACAGACAGCAGAAACATGAAGGATCTGAAAATGCCTACTTCCCATTGTCCATTCTCCCGTGCAAATACTTAATGGATTTTTTTTCATTCTTCTCAATTTTGTCCCAAACACCCTGGTTTCAAAGTCCTTTGAAATTTAAAGGCACAGTTAGGCAAAATCTGAGTGAAAAACCTGCCCCACTTTATTTTATTTTATTTTATTTTAATCATTGTTCAAGTACAGTTTTCTGTCTTTTACTCCCATTCCAGCCCATGCACCCATCCCTCCCCATCTCCCTCCTATTTCCACCCCCCCTAGTGTTTGTCCATGTGTCCTTTATACTTGTTCCTGTAAACCCAATTTTTTGATATGAAGTTTTCATCATGTAAAAAATGAGGATTTGAAAATAGTAATAAAAAACTGATAAATAAAATTATACTACTTGTCACTTTAATTTTGACCTAAGATTCATATTCACCACACCAAACTGTGTATCTGGAACAAGGTTATTTAGACATTTTTCAGAGAAGGATTAAAATGCCTCAATAGTACATAAATAAAAATATTAAAATAGGAGTATTCAATTTTTACCATCTTTTTCTAGTAACTAATGTGACTCTTCATGGCTTCTAGTGCCATCCTAGGTGTCAAAATTTGATATATCTGTATGTGAGTCCATGAAAAGTGATGAGTGATTATTAGATGTGATCAAGTATTCTACTATAATGAAAAGTCACAGTTGGGTTCCAGATCACCTCCCCATAGTAATTTTCTATCCCTCGACAATTTTAAAAGCAATTCATATGGAAAAATGGAGGGTCACCTAATATGTGGGAGATATTGTGGTTACATCAGTAAATGTTCCATTAACCTGGATTAGGAACTAAATCTTCTTAAACTATTGATCCATAATGAAATCATACTTGCATAAACATATTTTCACTCAGAATTCAGAAAATAAAGCTAAAAAAATAATTTAAAGCTTTTTCAGCTGATAATTAGACCTGACTAAATCTCAATTTAATTTAACCTCTTAGAATATCATCAGAAACTAATCTTTACATTATTTGTGTTTCATTAGTTTGAATACTCATAAAGTTTTATATTTCCATGAAAAATAATTTTAGTTTAAAATTTATATCATTATTCATAGGTTGTATGATCAAATATTTATGTATAATAATGCCTATACTGTTATATATAATTAATGAAAAATTGGAAATAAGGATAATAATAGAAATATAATAATGGAAAAAATAAATTACTGTGTAAACCTATAATGGTATATTAGAATCAACAAAAGTTATAACTAGAAGAGGTACAGAAAAATAGATAAATTAATGTAGAATATATAATGAAATATCATAGAGTCAACAAAAGCTATACTTTAGTAAGAGTTATAGTTTCATTTAGTTCATTATTTTTCTGCTTTTGCTATGTGTTCTACACTTACAAAAATTATAAAATGATAAAGTATTTTCTTATCAACATATTTTTACATTTACAATTCTTTATTTGTTATATTATTAGATTAATTGGTGGTTTAGTTATTTATAAAGGTCATTCAATTGACAATTGCATAAATTCATTTGAGGAGCAGGTCATACTCTTGAACCTAGATAGAATATCTTATAATCAATTATAATATTTCCAAGAAACACTATTCTTTATGAGAAAACAGTGAAAAATTACAAAAAATATTTTAGCATAGTAACAGAATAGTTAGAATTCTTATTTACAAACTGTTTCTCTTGCCAAGTTAGGCAATGTTCCAAAATCATAATGCTGCCAAATTATATGATGTTATTATAAAATGTTCATTTAACAGAGCCTTAATGATTTTTGCAAAGTAAGTTGATTCAAATAAGTTTTTTTTTTTAAATAACAACCATACCAGAGCTCCTAAACATGTGAAACCCAGAAATGAATGATGGATATTTCTGGGAAATAGGGTGGTAGGATAGAGGGTAGAAGGTGGGGATGGCTGGGGTTTGGAGAGCAATGGGGAAAAATGGAGACAACTGTACTTTAACAATAATAACAATAAAGATTTAAAAAAACTAAAAGAGAAAAAGAATGAATCTGGTAATAGCAACTCATATTCCAGACTTCATCAGGCAAATCAATTAATTCTCCTCATTGGAAAACAAAGTTTAATACTCCATATTTTTTATAGAAGCCAGTGACTTTCTAAAGCATATGACTGATTTGACTGATTTTGTTACAGGACATTAAACCAAATAAGTCCTCCCAGTGAGACTGCCTTTTGCTTCTACATGCAACCAAGGGAAGTTTTTTACTTACTCCTCTTTGATAACTCCACATGCATGATCACACCTTGATAGATGGGTACTATGACTTATCCCATCTTCCAAAAATGCAGTGTTCCATTTCCCCTGTTACATATGAGTATGGAATTTCCCATAAAATTACTTTGGAGGACATTACTTTCAACTTATAGAATAGCTATTATTTTATAAATTATATAACAAAAATGTAGCCTTTGACATGATTATTCTACCAAAGAGCCCTGTTATTAATATACTGTACCACTTTAGAGAAAAATGAGTCAAGAACAATATGACAATTTACAGCTTCTATTGACTTTTTCTTGGTCTTTGTTCTGTGGATTAAACCAACAAGGAGATATATACTTTGAAGGAGATAAAATAAGATCAATATTTATTTTTGCTTACAAAGATCAACCTCATGATTTTTACATAATTTTGATAACTTAATTTAAAACATTAGGTAGTCTGCACATTTGCACATTGATTTTTAAGTTCTGATAAAAGTATAAGGCATGTACTAAGCACTCTACAATATTTATTAAGTGATTAATTGAATAAATTATACCTTCTAATAAATCAGGAATAAAAGTCTCAATTTTGAATGTTTGCATCTTGCAAAAATGGCATGTTTTACAAATATAAAACATTAAAAACTATTCCACAAAAACAAAGTAATTGAACTCATATCCATAGGACATGAAAAAAGGAACATAAAGAAAAATAAGAAAAAGGAGTAGATACATGTTATTTTTCAATATTGTGTGATGGTATTATGACTTCATGAAAAGAAACAGGCATGACTTAACAGACTGACAGATCTCAGAGAGAAGGAAGTTGGGGAGACTGGAAGAAATGAGCCAAAGAACATATATGCATGCCACATGGACACAGATAAAAGTGGTGGAGGAAGGCTAGAGGGGAGAGGGCTGGGTGGAGAAGGGCAAAGCAGGAAAAATGGTGGATGTCTTTAATAGTGTTAATAATAAAAAATTATCCTATTTATGAAAGAAAAAACATGTCAAAAATGTTTAAAATTGCAATTAATTTCATGGAACCACTCTATAAAAAGAAACACACTTTTCTACATGAGGATTAGGCAGCTGGAAAATATTTTTAAACATCAATAAAAAAATTTTTTAAATATTGTGATAAAAAGGCACCATAAAAATTATAAATTATAGGAAAGAGCTCAAAAAACATTAAAACCATATAGAAAATTAAAACTTATCTTAGGAATATAAAAGAATATTAAAACAAGAAGGGGCAATATATTTACATGTAAAAAGAATCAGTACTCTGAGGATGGCAATTATCTGCACACATAAGGGTGCTCTCCTGAGAATTCCAAATGGATGGGCAGGATGAAGGACCAGTTTAATTTGAATGAGGAAAGAAAAATGTGATACTGAATCTAAATTTCATCTGGAAAAATAAACAGATAAAAATGACCTGAAAATACTTTTGATAAATAATGAGCAATATCTTTTAAAAATGTTTTTAAGTTTTCAGTTACTTTTTACATTCAATACCATTTTGTATTACTTCCAGGTATACAGCACAGTGGCCAGACAATCACATACTTTACAAAGCGTTCCCCCTGACATTTCCAGCACACACCTGGTACCATAAATCATTACTACAATATTATGGACCACATTTGCCATACTGTACTTTACATTTCAATGACAATTTTGTAAATATCAATCTGTACTCAGTCCCTTAACTTTTTTAACCCAGCTTCCCAACTCCTCTCTTCCCCTCTGGCAACCATCAGTCTCTTCTCTGTATCTATGAGTTTTATGTTTTGTTTGTTCATTTATATTGTTCTTTAGGTTTCAAATATAAGCAAAATCCTATAGAGAGGTTCCTTAGATTCTATGGCAGGTTGTTTGCAGATGGTTGCAATAATCCCTTCCATTCTTATATGCTAAATATTTTGCCTTATGACTGTTCTAATCATGAAATTAATAAAATATTATAAATTACCAATACTTATGGAAATATTAAATCAGAATTTCCAAGGAAATGCATGTCAAACAATAATGAACTATGTTTAAACTATTATGTTAGCGGAATCTAAACATAATAAGACTCCCTTGTGTTAGCAAGATTTTGGAATAGACATTCCAACACAATGTTAATAATATTATATGTTTTTAAAAATCTTTCTGAAATACAAGGATTCTATACATTTAGTTTTAAAAATTCACTTAACGTTTTATTGAGCAGTTTGAGTTTTAATAAGATATTTCAAGGAAAAAAATGAAGATGTTAATAAAAAGATGTATGTATAAGGATGTCCATAGCAGCATTATGCATAGGACAGATAACTTAGAAATAATGAGAATGCCATTAAGAGTCATCATAATGGAAAGCTATTATACCATTAAATGTCACATTAGCATAGCATATTAATGATCTGGGTCAATATGCACAATAATTGCCAAACAGAAATATTCACAATAATGGCTGTGTAAAAAGAGTATATTTAGCAGGTATTGTTAATGTGTTTGGTATTGATAGTAAAGACTACAAGGACATAAACTACATTTAAACAGCAGTGCAATTATGCATAGGTTTAATTTTAGTAGTAGTAACATTATTAATAACTGACATTTCTAAAGGACATGCTATATGCAAGGCATTAAACTAAGCATTTTATATGGATCATGTAACTTAACAATCCTTATACATATTCTATAAGAAAAATGCTATTTTATCTTCATTTTACCAATGAGGAGTGGAAACAGAAATTGGGTCTTATGTCACAGACTCTTTTTTGGTATTTGTGTGTGTGTGTGTGTGTGTGTGTGTGTGTGTGTGTGTGTTGGGGGGTGAGTCTAAGATTTGAAAATGTTGAAAATAAAGCTAAAATGTTATTTAAAAAACACAAAGCAAGGAGTTCTCTAGTCTTCATTGTTTTAGTTTTATTAATTATCTGATGAAACTTTTGTATATATTGATACATATTCCCTTGAGATAGAGAGCCAAAAATATACCTCTTGATATTTGTAAATGATAAAATTTTACTATCTCAAACACAATGTCCTAACCAGACAACTAACCAGGTTTAATTGTGTGGTTTGGCATCTAGTGGTAAGAATCTGAAAAACATCTGAATGATATTTCCAAAAGAAAAGAAAGAATAAGAAAGGAAAATGCTGGAGAGGAAAAGAAGGGGAAAAGAAGGGAATCACAAAGAAAGCAAGCAAGCACAGGAAGGACAAGCAGAATGAAAAGTACCAGTGTTCTCCAATATTTAAATTTATAAACCAAGTTAACTCAGGTATTTTTGGAATTTTCAGAAATATTGCATTATATTAAGAAATACTACTGTACAAATCTGGGTGCTTTGTTACAGAGAATATATTTTGGGCATTGTGAACATCTCTCACTATCTGGGTCCTTTTTTTTTTCCAGATTAAAACCAAATTGACCTTTACACAACTGTGGATTCTCTACTGCTCATTTAATTCTGCACTGGAATAGTTTCAAATCAATTTCTTTTTCTAAGAGAGTGTCAAGTCCCCTGTTGCTCACCCCAGTAGCCAGATTCCAGTCACTTTCTGTCACTAGGATTAATAAAACCTAATCCCAGTTCAATTTTCTCTTAAAGCATAGGAATCTAAACTTATCCAAGAAAAGTCTACTGGTTTTTCAGATATTTGTCTTCTTCAGCTAATCATCCACATATGATAGATTAAAAATTCTGTAGAAATAAAACCCATAAAGTGAATATAATCTAAGGAAAATAACTTTAACAAACGTTTCAATTACTTTAAAATATTCTCATATCTAACAAAGTCTGGATAAAGTGATATACTCAGACTCTATTGTATTGATGACTGCTATAAAAATAGCTGTTTAACTAATAGTTCTGCCTATTGTAAGGATATCATCAAGAATATTTTCCTCTGTTTTCACAGAGCCATTTGTAACATTTTCAAGAATTGTTAAATAGATGTAATTTCTTCTGGGAACACAGTGCTTTTTATGGTTTTAATCTTGAGGATACAAAACATGTAATTGATAGTATTTTTATTTCTTCTCTGCAATTAGATAACTGGTTCAAATTGGTGGCTCATAAATAGCTCACAAATGTGTATATGTGACATTAAAACATACACCTTTAGTTTTACATTTGATTAATTTTATATGAAATTTTTTTCTTTCTTTTGTTTATTTTTTTCTCATTTTGGTGCCCTTTTAATATATACTGAAGTTCCTTTTGTTTTGTGCTCCTCTGAGCTACGTGAGGATGTTTTTTTTTTTTTTTTTTTTTTTTCTGGAGGAACAAAAATGAATGAATGAATAATTAACTTTCCTAAACCATTAAAGGTGTGTTAATATCTGTTTATAAATATACATGGAAATTGATTTAAGTGTAATTAACAATATGATTTTGGTTTACTCAGTTTCCAAAAACCATTGGGTGGTTTTTGTTTTATAAAAATCCATGCCTCAGAGAACTGTTAGCCATTTTTTACCAAGTGCCTCTAGATTAGACTCTATCAAATTCAGTCCTTTTTCTCCCTGGTAGGAGGGCAAGCTGAGTATTTTTTCAGAACTGCTTTTGTTGACAATGATGGTGCTTATGGAAATAATGGTATCTTTGTCAGCTCAGTCTGTTTAACATATGACTGTCTATCAGACACAGGACTATAAACAATGGAGAAAAAACAGAATTATGACCTGGGTGATGAAGTCTAAGATACATTAAGAGTAATGGAAAAGACATACACATAGACGAATTATTTCAATTATGCAATAGGCACAGTTATAAAGATATACACAAGGAGTTACTGGTGAAATTACATAATAAAACTTAACAAAAGTTAAAAAAAACTTTTCAATATCTATAAATAGTCAGAAATTGTGTAGTGAGCATCTTTTATAAGTGGATATAATGCTAAATTCTAGGAATGACGCACAGAATACCTAATCCTCCATTTGAGCTCCCCCTTCAGCTTTTACTTGTTTGGGCTCTTCCCCTTCCTTTTCTTAGGTTATTCCTTCTCATTATTTTTATTCATATCTATATATTATCTCTATATCTATCATCTATATCTACCTATATAAACAATATATTGCATCCACATATGATTAAATTTAAACATTCCATCTCTGTACTGTTCCATCTCTATACTATTTTACCCCCTCATTATAAATTAACTCCATGTTTTGTTTTGTTTTTTTGCTAACACTATAAAGAATATAAAGGGTCATGGAATGTTACCACTCATAAACAAAGAATATTAGTATTTGAGGAGACTTGAAACATCATTCTAAAATTTGTAACAGTATGATATTTGTACCTATGTGCAAATCAGCACACACTCAAAATTCAGATTTCCAGAGAAAATAAGCTTTTGGAAATGTTTTTATTTCTTTATTTTGTTTAGTTTTGTGTGTGTTTCAAATAGGATGTTAAGGGAGTTCCTGTTTGGGGATTTTATTGATTATAAGAGTCATCAGAGAAGCAGCCTAAGAGAAACTATAAATAATTCTTCCCTTGCTTTTAGTGAATGTCATAGTTCTCCAGGTTTTAAAAAAAAATTATCTATGTTAGCTAAATTCAGCAGTGACAAACACTACAAAGAATTTCTGTTCATGTTATCTGAAATTAAATGTATCCATGTGGACATGTGAGGGAGAAAAGTCTTGATTTCCCACTTTAACAAAATAAAATTAGTTGAAAATGACTTTCTGCAGGAAGTCTTTTCTCAATCCTGCCTCCCTGGCTGGACAAAGCATCCTATACTTTTGTTCCAATAAAGACGTTTAAAATGCTTCATTTTTAATGAAATTTATTGGGGTGACATCAATAAATAAAATTACATGGACTCCAAGTGTACAATTCTATGATGCATCATCTGCATATTGCATTGTGCAAAAAAAATCTTTTAAGTTATTCTTTTCTATTAAAAAAATCACATTGTTATAATTTTATTGTTTACTACTGTCTATATTCTCATATCCTAGACCCACAAATTGGCACAAAGGAGGAGCTCATGTTTTGATGAACCATATTGGGAAACAAGCAGGGGGTTCCAGGAATTTAAGAGGCAAATCAAAGTTATTGACTAGCTAATCCCAGATTTTGTACTAGGGCATTTTAGCAATTGCTAATTATGAAACTGCAATAATATAATATTTATATCCCACAGTAAGTCAAAACAAGTCTAGGATTTTAAAAAATACAGTTACAGATTGATACAATATCATAATGCCAAAACCTTAATAAGCAATTATCTGCTTTAAATTGATATGACAAAATCTTTTATGTATTGTCATTGAGTTTTTGCTCTACTTCCTAAAGCCTCTTCATCAAATGTTAAAATAATAAACACACAGTAAACAAGTCAACATAAAAACAAGCAAATCACATACAACATGACTTTTTCCTGTCTAAAATCAAATAATGTATTTTGTAGTAATTTGACGTTGTTCTTAAAATTAAGCAAATTCACCCCCAAACTGAAAGGTCAGATTCCACTTTTAACTGCTTAATGGATTTTTCTTTATTGTGATTTGTTTTTTGTTTTTTGTTTTTTGTTTTTTGTTTTTGTTTTTCCCAAAATAGCTGTCATCATTTTTGCTATTGAATTCTTTCATCTTCAGGGCCAGCATAATGGTGGTCTTGGGAGAAAAAACATATATAACCTTTTCAATTCTGTAAAGCAAATATATTAACTTTACAAGGACCATTGCCACTGGAGAATAAAAAAGTTCTTTCTAGGTTCTTTTATTATGAAAATTTAACAACAAAAACCCAATAAGTATAAATTTGATTCTTTATAAAATAATCACAAAAAATAGTGTTGGGAAATTTTAAAGAAAGCATTGTTATTTTATAGTTTAAAATTGCCCTGTTATTGTAAACAGCAGTAGTTTTGTAACAAAAAGAATATTTTTTCTCCATTATTGTGTAAGATTTATATATGTGTGTGTGTGTGTGTGTGTATATATGTATATATGTACACACAAATATATACATATACATAGTCTATCCAGAAGGTATCCAGCCATGTACTATGAAAACTGCAGATATTTACTGAGGAAGATAACATAGATACAAGAAACAACACACATAGGACACTGATGCCTCAGTCCCCTTCAAAGTAGGCACCGTGGGACTTTACACAGTTCTCCTAATTGCCATCAGCTGTCCCACCATATTTTCTTCAATCTAATTGATGGTCTAAAATCTCTTGCCTTTTAAAGATGATTTTAGTTTTGGAAAAAGCCAGAGAAAACAGGACACCAAATCTGGGCTGTAGGGGGCTAAGTCACCTAGGTGACTTGATGTTTCACCAAAAAATTGCAAGAGATGTGATGGATAAGTGGGTGTGTTGTTGTGATGAAGCTGCCAATCACCAGCTTCCTATAGCTATGGCCTTCTGAATAATCTGAACTGTTTCCACAGAGAGATGCTCAAGCTTAATGCAAAATTTGATGCAGATTTGTTGCTTTACTGGCTCAGTCCTTTTAAATGTGACATCCACACAGTGCACATGCTCACTCAATGGCATCTACTACCCCCACTGACTAGAACAATAAAGTCATCATTGTTCACACAGGTGCATTCCAGTGTATTCTCCTTGTCTGTCAGGTTACATGGATGTAGTGTGAACCATTCCAGTTTTTTTTTTCCAGACAGACTTTGTATATTCAATATTTTAAAGAAAAGCAAACCATGTTGACACAGGTAGCAAAGTGACCATTGAGACCAGAAAGTTCATTTGCCCTATTTATGCTGACACTGTCACATGAAAATGCTTCTGTTCTCAAAGTCTTGATAAATATTTCCTATTTTAGAAACATGAATTCCTCCAAGTTGCCCCTGGAGAAAAAAAAAAAACCCTTCAAGCTTTCAGGATTTTTTCTACATGTTTAAAATCATGCTCTCCTTCTGCATTTGATTAACAATCATTAGCTTCTTCCTGGGAAATAAAATGGTTTGACTTTTTTATTCCCCCTTATTGGCTTTATAATGTGTCCTGTTTTGTTCCTAAAATTGCAATTTAGTTCTGTCATTTAAGGAATAAAAACAACAATTTTAAGTATTGTAGTTATTACGCTTTATGACTGAGGTAAAGGCATTTAAGTAACACAGAAACAATCTATACAGTAATTAATAACAACTCTTCATATTATTAGATATTAGTATGACCTCCAAAAGTCATCCTTTTTTCAACACCTTTTTTCATTAATTTAGGATATATTCAAGAAAGAAATATTTTTTTTATTTTTTTATTTTTTTTTACTAAGATGTGAAGAGATAATTTTTTTTTTATTTAATCATTGTTCAAGTACAGTTTTCTCCCCCCTACTCCCATTCCAGCCCACCCACCCAACCCTGCCCCCTTCCCTCCCATTACCCCCCAACCCTAGTTTTTGTCCATGTGTCCTCCGAATTTGTTCCTGTAAACCCTACCCATTCCCCCCTGAAATTCCCTCTTCTCTCCCCTCTGGTCACTGTCAGACTATCCCTTATTTCAGTATCTTTGGTTATATTTTGCTAGGTTTTTTTTTGTTTTGTTGTTTAGATTCCTGTTAAAGGTGATATCATGTGGTATTTGTCTTTCACTGCCTGGCTTGTTTCGCTTAGCATAATGCTTTCCAGCTCCATCCATGCTGTTGCAAAGGGTAGGAGCTCCTTCTTTCTTTCTGCTGCAGAGAATTCCATTGTGTAAATGTACCATAGTTTTTATATTTAAAACACATTAGTAATACGTCATGTGTTTTATCTAGAATCTAAACTAAGTAAATGTTTGGAAGAAAATATACAATATTAAATTACAAGATAATTTTGTGAATTCATATACTCAATATAATACAAATATGCATACTACTAACTGGATATTTAATGGCATGATAAATTATTTGATATATACATAAAAATACAAAAAATGCAGTGCATGGACCAAATTATATTAAAAATACTTATGCTTCATAGAAATGTAAATACAAAAAAATTGAAAAATGATTTCTAAGTGGTATCATGAAAATTATTTCTAAGGGGTTAAGAGCTTTTTAAGTGAATGCCATATTCACATTGGTAAACTGTATGTTGAAAGCAGTGCCTCAAAAGTTCACATATCCATATAGGTTATTGGATTTCTTGGAATTCAAGGACACTAATCAGAAATGTAGCCAAAAATTATATGTGAAGATGTATAATACAATTCTCTTTAAAAATGCAAAAACAAAAACAAAAAAGAAAAAATCCTACAATTGAGTAATAGTAGTTTAATAGATATAAGATTCATAACATGTTACATAAGAATCAATGTTGCATTATTAAAATGTTTAATAGTATGTGAAGATATCCACATTTCATATTGAGATAAAAAGTATATAATACATATAAATATAGATACATGCCTATATATTTAAGTGTAACTATGTCATAAATAGATAAACTAGGTGAAAAGTACAATAAAATGTTAGCATTGTATGTCATTGAAAAACAATTATTTTTCCTCCTGCACATGTTTCTGTATTTTTCACATATTCTGTAATTTTTATAATTCTAGAAAATTGCTTCTTTAAATTATATTTATGTTTTTGAAGGATAAATTTTATCTTAAGTCCCTCTCCTTCACTATTAATCTTTCATAAGTTTTAACATGTTAAGGAATTTTCAAAATAGTATATAAAATTGTTCAGAAATAATTTTATTTCTGTTGCCAGCATGTTGAAGTTATTACCTTAACCAAAGGTATGTGGGTTTCTTTTATGACTACTAGTAATGTTTTTAGTTCAAGTGTTTTAAGGCTTTGTTACTAACATGAACATATAATTGACTCCAGGTGATTAATGAAATGATGATATTGAATGCAAACAGAATGTTGTAGTTACTTGTAGGCATATCACAATTTTTAATAGCTTTTTGAAGTAAGGGAAGTGACATTCTTGGGTAACTCTTCACTACCATAATACATGTAAGGCACTGTGGTAATACTTTCTATACTTATCATACTATAAAATTCCTGTAGAATTCATAAGTAGCCATTCATTACTAACTTTATCTTTTTAAAATTTTAATCTTTATTGTATATTTTCCATTATCATTTAGTACCCTTATACCCCATCCACCCAGGAATTGCCACACTGTTGTCCATGTCCATGAGTCCTTTTTACTTTTTGCTTGGTCCCTCCACCCCCTAATTTAATCCCTGTAGCTCTCATCCTGCTCTCTGCTATAAGTCTGTCTCCACTTTCCTTGTTAGTTCAGTTTGTTCATTAGATTCCACATATGAGGGAAATCATATGGTATCTGTCTTTCTCTGACTGTCTCATTTCACTTAGCATAATATTCTCCAGATCCATTCACACTGTCAAAAAGGGTAACATTTTCTTCTTTTTTATAGCCCAGTAGTATTCCATTGTATAATTGTCCTATAGTTGTTTCATCCACTCTGCTACTGATAGATACTTGGGCTGCTTCCTTATCTTGGTGATTGTAAATAATGCTGCAATGAATACAGGGTTGCTTATGTTCTTTCAAATTAGTTTTTGAGTTTCCTTTGGATATATTCCCAAAAATGGGTTAACTGGGTTGAAAGGCAGATCCATTTCTAACTTTTTGAGGCATTTCCATACTGCTTTCCACAGTGGCTGCACTAATCTGCATTTCTGCCAACAGTGCAAAAGGGTTTCCCTTTCTCCACATTCTCATTAGTAGTTGCTGATTTATTGATGATGGTCAGTCTGGCAGGTGTGAAATGATATCTCATTGTGGTTTTAATTTGCATTTCTCTGATGATTTGTGAGGTTGAACACCTTTACATATGTCTACTGGCCATCTTTATATACTCTTTGGAGAAGTGTCTATTCAGGTCCTTTGCCCATTTTTTAACTGAATTGTTAGAGGTTTTTTAATGTTGAGTGTTGTCAATTGTTTATAAATTTTGAATATTAACCCCTATCAGACATATTGGCGAATATGTTCTCTCATTCTGTAGGTTGTCCTTTTATTTTGTTGACTATTTCCTTTGTTGTGCAAAAAACTTTTAGTGTCATGTAGTCCCATTTGTTTATTTTTCTTTTGTTTCCTTTGTCCAGGGAGATAGATCTATTCAATAAAATATATTGAGCAATGAGCAATGTCTAGGATGAGCAATGTCTAGGATTTTGCTTCCTATGTTTTCTTCTAGGATTTTTATGGTTTTGAGTCTAACAACTAAGTGTTTAATCCATTTTGAATTTATTCTTGTGCAATGTAGGAAGGTGGTCTAGTCTCATTTTTACTCACATACCTGTCCATTTTTCCCAACACCATTTACTGAATAAACTACCTTTTGCCCATTGTATGTGCTTGCTTCTTTTGTCAAATATTAACTGACTATAAAGGTGTGAATTTATTTCTGGGCTCTCTATTCTGTTGCATTGATCTATGTGTCTGTTTGTATGTCAGTACCATACTGTTTTGATTACTATGCCCTTACAAAACTAAGTCAGGTAGAATCAGAGAATATGAATACACAGATTATACCTAGTGAAACTGACACAATAATTTAAAAAAATCTCTCAATACACCAAAGCCCTGGACTGGACAGTTTTACAAGTGAATTTTACCAAACATTCCAAGAACGAATGCCTCTGCTTCTCAAACCATTTAATCATAAAATTTAGGGAAAGGTAAGACTCCTAAACTCATTTCATGAGACCAGCATTATCCTATTTTCAAAACCAGATAAAACACCACAATGAAAGAAAATTATAGGCCAATATCCCTGATGAACATAAATGTAAAATCCTCAACAAAATATTAAGAAACCATATACAATGATACATGAAAAAGATCATACACCATGGGAATTCATTCCAGGAATGCAATGTTGGCACAACATTCACAAATCAATAAATGTGATTCACCACATAAACAAAACAAAGGATAAAAACCACATGATCTTATCAATAGTGCAGAAAAAGCATTTGATAAAATCCAGTACCTGTTTATGGTAAAGGCTCTTAGTGAAGTGGGACCAGAGGGAACATACCTATCCATAACAAAGGCCATATAGGACAAATCTACTCCCAGCATTGTAGTCAATGGGCAAAGACTACAAGGTTCCCATTAATATCAGGAATAAGACAGGGATGTCCTCTTTCTTCTTTCTCATTCAACAGAGTACTGGAAGTCCTAGTCACAGCAATCAGATAAGAAGAAGAAATGGTAAGCATTTGAATTGGATAGGAAGAAGTAAAATGGTCATTATTTGCAGATGACATGATATTGTACATAAGGAACCCTAAAGATTATACCAAGAAACTACTAGAACTGGTAAATAAATTCAACAAAGTAGCAAGATAGAAAATTAATATCCATAAATCAGTTGTGTTTTTATATTCCAATAACAAACTAACAGAAAATAGAAGTTAAGAAAACAACCCCATTCACAATTGCTACAAAAAGAATAAAATACCTAGGACTAAACCTAACCAAGGATATAAAAGACCTGTATTTGGAAAATTATAAGACACTAAAAAAAGAAATTGAAGAAGGTACAAATAAGTGGAAGCACATACTGTGTTCATGGGTAGGAAGAATTAACATCATTAAAATGTCCATTTTATCACCCTGGCTAGTGTGGTTCAGTAGATTGAGTGTCAGCCTGCAAACCAAAGGATTGCTGGTTGGATTCCCAGTCAGGGCACATACCTGGGTTGTGGGCCAGGTCCCCAGTAGGGGTTGTGCAAGAGGCAACCACACATTGATGTTTCTTTCCCTCTCTTTCTTCCTCTCTACCCCTCTCTCTAAAAATAAATAAATAAAATATTTTTAAAATGTGCATATTATCCATAGCAATCTATAAATTCAATGCAATTCCTATCAAGGTCCTAATGATGTATTTCACAGAACTAGAAAAAATATCCAAAAATGTATATGGAACCACAAAAGGTCCCACATAGCACAGTGATCCTGAGAAAGAAGAACACAGTTGGGAGAATCACGCTGCCTAACATCAAACTGTAATATAAGGCCATTACTAACTTATTCAATAGATGAGAAAACTAATGCTCAGAAAGGTAACATTTTCTTCATGCCAAATAGCTTGTAAAGGTGTAATGGAACTAAGCTCTGTTTCTCACCAATGTAACTGAATTCGACAAAAATGTATTGAACAGCATTAGCAAGTATAAAATGATGTAAGTCACAGAAGGGTGAACAGATGTGGACACAACATGTATGGGTTACCTTTGCCCACTAGGAATTTACTATTTAGAGGGAAAGATATACATTGGTTGCAAGGTAGATTATCCCTAACAAAGATAGCACATATGTGCTGTTGAAATATAGTGGAATTTTATTTTAATTTCAAAATAAGATATTATGATGGAGATGGCCTTCTAGCTAGATATATTTGGCAGAGTGACTTTTGGTAGAGAGATATGAGAAAGATACAAATGAGGTCAACTACAGAGATAGAGGTGCAAGATGACTGGGTAGTTGTTTGGAGAAGATATGTACAAATATTCAGTCATCTCTTTGGGCACAGAAGTAGAAGATGTGACTTATATTTTTGAACTATGTTAAATTAATAAATATTTTGTGCCACACCTATAATATGTATATCTATATACCGGAAGTATGCAAAATGGCATTCTAGAGATTCACACAGTGGTATTCCTTTTCTTTGATAGCATACTTCTAAATTTCATGTTTGACTGAAATTCTTTAATACATAGGATAGGATTTACTTCTAGTTCTTTTTTTCTTTTTGTTAGAACCTAAAAAAATTTTAATACATTATAGGCCTATATAAAAGCACTAAAAAATTGTACCCATGGCCCTGGCCAGGTGTTTTGGTTGACTAGTTGGAGTATTAACACATTCACCAAAATTTTGCAGGTTTCTGGTCAGGACACATGCCTAGGTTTGTGGGTTTGATCCTTGTTCAGTGCTTGTGGGAGGCAATCAATTGATGTTACCTCCTACATCAGTGTTTCTCTTGCTCCCTGTCCCCATCTCTGAAATCAATAAACATAAACTCAGGTAAGAATTAAAAATAATAATAATTAAAAATTGTTTCCATATTTTTTCAAATACCTCTTAAATTTGTTGAAGAGTTTATATATTGGAATGGCTTAACAATTCAATCAGATTTTTCCGTGACATGGCCAACCTAACAGTGCTTAGTTTTCTTTAACTTCACTTGAAACAATTTTGTTACATTGTATTGTGACACCTGTCTTATCAGCACACATTTAAAATATTCAAAATTGGTGAATTTTTGTGTAGCCATTTTAATATTGAAGATGGAAGAAAATACATAATATTGTTGGCGTATTATGCTATATTATTTTAAAAAAGATAAAACACAACTGAAATGCAAAATAAAAAAGATTTGTGCAGTGTATGGAGAAGGTGCTGTGATTGAGCAAACATGTCAAAACTGGTTTGTGAAGTTTCTTGCTAGAGATTTCTCTCTGGATGGTCCTCCACAGTCAGGCAGACCAGTTGAAGTTGATAGTGATCAAACTGAGACATTAACTGAGAACAATCAACATTATACCATATGGGAGATAGCTGACATACTCAAAATATCCAAATCAATAAAGTTACTAGTGAAAATGAAAGGTGTGCCTTTTATTTTATAGAAAAAAATGAACTTACTAACCAACTCACTACATTCAGAAAGATAATAACTTTTTTAATGACTTAAAATAATTTTAGGTACTTTAGTAAAATGATTATTAATTCAAGTACTAAGTGGTCTTTAGGATAGTTCCTTAAATATACCTTTCTTATAAATTTATGATTTTCATGCTTATTTGGAGGGATACTATCATCTCACCTCAACCTACTTTGGATATTTTAAGTACATGTTATGGAATAAACAAAACATATTCATATGCTAAAAGACGTTTTAAAACAATATGCTAAAATATCTATGCCAATAGTACTTATTCTTTTTATCAACCTTTTCTAGCACATATGGAAAATAATAATTAATAAATTGTATTAAAAACACTAATTAACAAAAAAAATCTAAGTTTTCATCACAGCTCTACGTGAGGGTTATTTGATTGTTGCTACACAGATTCAGTAGTGAGAATTTAAAGAGTGCCCAAAAGATTTTAAACTTGGTAGGCCAAAAGAAACATAGGGTGGAATTTTGGGGCCTATCCAACAGAGTTAAGATTATTAATGATAATTGATAAAGATTATCTAAGGAGGGCTAAACAAAGCCTATCTTTTGAATGCTTCTGAAGTGGAAGTCTAAACTTCTCAGGCAGTCATAACAGAACTCACTCCTAAGAGAGGAGTTCTGCTGAGTAAATAACTTTCTTTGCTCATAGATAATTATTTTATGAAATATAAAAAGAAACACAAAATATTTGCTTCCGCTCTCTTTCCAGTAGTAACCATACTTCCACTGTCTTCTCTCAGGTCTCTGGTGCCCTTTTGCTACACGGAGAGCCATTTATTTGTTTGTTTGTTTGTTTGTTTGTTTATAGAGAAAGGGGAAAGAGAAGTAAAGAAATAGCAATGTGTTGTAGCCTCTCATGCACCTGCTACTAGGGATCTGGACTGGAACCAAGGCATGTGCCCTGACTGGGAATCAAACTGGTCACCCTTTTGTTCACAGGCTTGCCCTCAATCTACTGAGCTATACCAGCTGGGGCCCACATACCCATTTTGCCTCAATTTTCTCCTATTCATTTTCTCTATTGATTTCTCTTCCACTCCTGCACTGTTGAACGTTAGAGTACATCTTAGATTTTTGTTTCACACTTACTTCCTTTGAGTTTTCATCTAGTCTCTTGGCTTTTAATGTCATTTGTCTTTTATGAAAACTAACAAATATATATTGCTAAACTTGATCTCTTGTCTGAATTTCAAACACCATTTTCCTCTATCTTCTAAACATCTCCACTTGGAAGTCTTACACGTACCTGAAACTTAACATGCTTCTAAATGAGCTCCTGATAGCCTTCTAAAGCAAATACTCCAAAATCTCAAAACGTATTCTTCAAAATGTTATCCCCATTTCTGAAATGTGTGATTTCCCCTTCCAGTTTTTAAAAAGAACTGCATTGGAGTCCTTGACCTGAGGGCTAGGCCTTTCTGCATTCTCTACTTGTTGGACACGGGTTGCCCTATAAAGAGGATATGACCTAAGGTGCTGCTGTTCTCCAGTGTGGAATAGACCCAGCTGTGAGCTGTCAGTCACCTTCATTGTCACCAGCTGGCACGAGTGTTTGCATCTAAGAAATGCTGGGGTTATGATATACATCACTGCATCCACTACAAATACCATGAAGAACAATTGAAAAATTTGTGATTAAAAAAGTTAATTTTATTATTTCCACATGATACTTATGTCATATTTAGTGAGTTGCCAAAGTTTGAGCTAATATTTAATCATAGGTAACTACATTGAAATTTACCTCTGCTGCTATATAATAAATGCAGGTGCATTCAATAGTGGAAGGGTCAAACCACACTAAGTTAATAATTACTTACATTGCATAAATTGAGCACTAGTGCAGTGTTGGGATGTCAATGAAATATATGAACAGCAATGAAAAAAATAAAAACCTGGCTCTGATTTCAGATCTGTCAGCTAAATTGTGGCCTTCTGAGTAAAATATTTAATATTTTCATTACCTTGTCTGTAGTTCATTTATTTTACATTATTAGATTTTTAAAAAATAATGTCCCAGCTGTAATGGGTACACTGCACTGTATTCTCTGGAGTTTGGCTTTTTGTTAGAAATGCTGAAGCTACATTCTTTTTTTTTTTGAGGGGGGAATGGGAGGATTCATGATGTATGGGCAGAATAAATAGTTATACAAACCATAATAAATGAATATACTTAAGGCTATATTCTGTCATGAGTAGTTGAGGGAATTGAAAAGATTTAGCTGGAGAGTTGAATAATCAGAGAAGATATAAAAAGACCCTTCAAATATTTGAGGAGTTTGCATGTGGCAGCAGAATTTGGAATTGATGTAATTGGTTTCAAATGATAGAACTATTAATGAGAAGAAGCTTCAGAAAGCAAATTTCCACTTAATATGAGAAAAAACTGTGTGAAGGTCAGTGCTATCAAATAACGTAATGAGTTTCTGAAAAAGTGGGAAATTCCTTGTTACTGGAGTTTTTCAAGTATAAGACGATGTTGTTGTGATGAAATAAATCATTCACCAACTGGTGGTCAAGTGTTGTTTATACTGCCTAGATGACAGCTAAGATCTCCCAATACTTAAGATTCCATAATTCTACATAACTTTGTACATTCTTTTCAGCCAAGTGAATTTGAAGCAAATTTTTCATACTGTTCATTTAAGGGAAGAGAGAAAAGAGAGAGACAGGCAGAACTCAGAGACAGGGAGACAAAGCAATGGATTAAATCTATACTACTTTTACAGTGTAAGAAATAAATATATTTTAGTTCAAATTGAATCAAATGATTACATTAGGTTAGTATTAATATGATGCCAGAAATACATTGTGATTTATTGAACTTTTTCTGAATAATGTACTGTGGATAAGATGATTAAGAGCTACTTCCCACTTTTCTCTGCTTCTAATATAATAGCTACAGAAGAGAAGAATCAGTAAGCTTATTTTTCCCATCTGATGGACATGAATAGGGAGGAAAGTGGAGAATAGCATAGCATAGCATAGAATAGCATAGCACAGCACAGCATAGAATAGCATAGCATAGCATAGCATAGCATAGCATAGCATAGCATAGCATAGCATAGCATAACATGTTAGAGTGAGTAGACAGGGTTTCACTGCTAACAAAGTACAATCCCTGATAAGACATGAGAGCTACTATGCTAGGCACTTTATCTAATTTGCTTTTAGTTTCCAGGCCACTTCTCTTTCTCTATTAGACAAAGAAAAGATAAAGACTGTCAAGCTGAAGCTGAATTCCAGTGGAGCCATGATTATTATCAACACTTTTAAGAGAAAGTATACATTGACAGCAATGAAGAATAGAGTGAGCAGGATCATTTCTGTTTCTTCATATTATATATTTAATAAATAGCTCTTTCTTTTAGGTGTCTGGTATGTACCGTATTTTTCAGACTATAAGATACACTTTCCCCCTCAAATTTATGAGGAAAAGCAGGGTGCATCTTATAGTCCGAATGTAGCATGTAGCTTACCTGCCTCGCTGGGGGGCAGCAGTGGAGCAGAGTCACAGGTTATTAAATATTTTAACACATTTTTTGCTTCAAAACTTTTTCCCTGTTTTCCTCCTCTAAAACCTAGGTGCATTCTTATGGTCTTGTGAGTCTTATAGTCCTAAAAATACAGTATTAAAGAATGTTTAAATCAATCTAAACAGTTAATTTACAATGAAGAGCAGACAAAGAAAAATACAAATAAATTAAGTTATTGACTGGAAATGCAAAAATAATTCTGTATAGAAACTTTAAATTATATATTAGAATTGGAATTATTTGTAATTTTAAATGACAATTAAGAAACAGCATAAGTTTAACACAGTATGTCTGAGTCTCGTAATCATTAGAACTTCAGTTTGAGTCAGTATCAGCAATGGTTTATAAACTAACGATGGATGCTATGCTGCTTTGGATTGAGAATATAAAGTGAATGTCTCATTTACATGCATTTTATTTTTAAAACTTTATAAACTAGGTTTGAAATTTTTATTTTGATGCCTACTCATGTGAACAATTAAACTTCCGAGCAATTTTCAGGTTAGAGAATGTTTAGCAAAGTTGAGTCTGTGTTAAACATTATATTTTCTTTTTGGGTAATTCATAACTAAGTACTTTAGTCTTTTCTGACTTTTCTTTCTTCTGACTTCCTTCCTTCCCACACTCCTTTCTTTTTTTCTTCCTTCTCTCCTTCCTTCCTTCCTTTTTTCTTTCCTTCTTATTTATATATGTGTATATATTTTCTCACTTTTTGTTGCATAAACAGCATATTTTTATACATGAATATAACCTGCATTCTATTGTATAAAGTTTAAGGTTAATTTACATTTGTTAAAACAACTAGTTTCATATTTGTAAAATGGGGATGCTTTGTCTTAGCAAACACTTTACATAAGCAAATAAAACAAGCTACTTTTCTTGTTTTAACTGGATTTTTGTAAAAATAAATATATGTGTCATCAATGATCAAATATATAGGGATTAGTTTCTAAAAGGTTACAGAAGACAAAAAAAGTATGTTGAACTTTATGAAATAAATGGGTTTATGTAGTGGTTTTAAATCAATTTACCTGATAGTTATTAATATATTACATTAAATAAAAGTAAAAATTTCCATTACAAATGAAAAATAAAAATAATATCATAAATGTGGTGTGTATATTGTGTGTATTTGTGTGTGTTGTATGGCAAAATATGGAATGAGAACTTACTTATACTGTTACCCTAAAGTTGTTTATGAGCTATTTACATGTGTTACTTCAAAATTATGCCTCTAAGTAAAAATAATATAAAAGGCATAAAGATCTAGATACCATAGGTATTTATTTTATTTCATTTTAAAATTTATAAAATGAATAAGTTACACTACTGGGATATGGAAGAATAAAAAGGTTATGATCATTAATCTTAATAAAACACTAAAAAAGAAAAGGCATAACTAACAATGTGTGTTTTCCACCAGGGGAACATAAGCTAAAAAGATGTGCTTTGCATGTATGTATGTGACATTTATGTCACTTCTGAGACACAAAAAGAAATTCAGATACCTGCATTATTATGCATAAACCTTTCTACTTTCCAATTTTTAAACAGAAAACAAATCTTAATGATCAGACTTATCCTTAGTAAGCTAAGAAATAGAAATTTAGAAATTAAGTTTTCTATTATCTGTGTTTCTTTTACTAGTATATAAATATTTAGTCATTTTCTCAGATTATTTTGCCATTGTAAATTAAATTAGACAAATATTCTTGTAAAGCTAAAATAAAATTACTTGAAAATTTATTTTATTTTATTTTTTAAGACTTTATTTGTTTATTTGAGAGAGGAAGGGAGGGAGAAAGAGAGGGAGAGAAACATCAATATGTGGTTGCCTCTAGCACACCCCCTACTGGGAATCTGGCCTGCAACCCAGGCATATACCTAGACTGGGAATGGAACTGGTGACCCTTTGATTCCCAGGCCGCACTCAATCCACTGAGCCACACCAGCCAGGGCAAAACTATTTAAAAATTTAAAGTGATGAATGATAGAGTAAAAATTATCAATAAAGCTTTATTTGTTTTAAATAGTTTAAACTATTTAAAAATTTAAAATGATGAATGATAGAGCAAAAATTATCAATAAAGCTTTATTTGTTAGTGTAATTATAGAATTACACTAGATATAAATTTAATAATAAATGTTTTCTAGTTAATGTTTGTCTTTTTTATCCCCTATACATATTTACCTGAGTTTCAAAATAATAGAATCATTCCTCTGACTACTGAAAGTTCAGTTTTCTGCAAATTATACAGATTTCAAGACAAGTGAGGTAATCCTAGAACTGGATATCTCTTCATTGTTATGCAATGGGTTACCCACTTGCTAGACTAAAAAATTGATACTTTAAAAAAATCATTGTATTCATCAGGTGAAAGTGAGAAGTTTTTAGTCTCTTATATTTATTTATATATTTTTTATTTTTTTACTAAATGGAGTTAAGGAAACAGCAATGTTTTCTGTAAACAGTATTTCCCAGTATTAATCTGGACCTGTTAGTCAAGCTTTCTATTATGGTATAAACTGTAAAAATGCAAATAAAAGTAATGAACTCTTAAATATATAACTTTAGAATGACTGCCATCTACTTGATAAACAATCATGCCATTTTGTTAACTTATAATTATTTAATTGTGATTTCAACCCATTTTATATAGCGTATTCCAGGCAAAGAATACAATACAGTTGATGCAGTGATTATTCATAATGTAAAATTTTGCTCATATTCCTTGCTTTATACCTCTTTCATGAAATAATATTTATGTAATGAAATCTCCAAATTATTGGTGGACACTTCTCTTTACTTCTAAAGAAAGGCAAGACAAGCCAGTGCTCATTTATTATATTTGAATAAAATGGCACTAGCCATTGGGGACGCAAATTAAAATACCAAGAGATACCACCTCACACCTGTCAGAATGGTCATCATTAGTAAATCTACAAACAACAAGTGCTGGCAAGGACGGGGTGAAAAGGGAACCCTGGTGCACTGTTGGTGGGAATGTAAATTAGTACAGCTGCTGTGGAAAACAGTATGGAATTTCCTCAAAAAACTAAAAATGGAACTGCGTTTTGACTCAGTGATTCCACTGCTGGGATTATACCCTAAGAATCCTGAAATGTCAATTGAAAAGATACCCAATGTTCACAGCAGCATTATTTAAATAGGCAAGTGCTAGAAAAGCCTAAGTGCCTATCAGTAAATAAGTGGATTAGAAAACTATTGTACATCTACACAATGGAATATTACACAGCAGTAGTAGTATTGCTACCTTTTGTGACAGCTTGAAAGGAACTGGAGAGTATTATGCTAAGTGAAATAATCCAGGCAGTGAAGGTCAAATACCATAGGATCTCGCCTATAACAGGAACCCAGTGAACAAAACAAACAAATGAGCAAAACAGAACCAGAGGCATGGAAACAAGGAACAAACTGACAGGGACCAGAGGGGAGGAGGGACAAGGGGGAAAACAAGGAGAAGAGTTTTGTTAAAGAACAAGTATAAATGGTCCATGGCCATGGACAACAGGGTGGGGACTGACTTTGGGGGTGGGTAGATAGGGCAGGGAGAGTAACAGTGGATAATTGGGACAACTGTAAGACAACAACAACAAAAAACAAAAACAAAAAGTGGCATATAGTACACATTCAATAGTTACTTAGAAAATGTGAAAAAATAAAAAATATTTTTTTATTTCAAATTAACAAGCAATAGTGACCTGTAATTGTATATAATTGTAAAAACTTCAGTAACAAAATGCCTGCTAGTGACAGATACCCAATGTGAGATAGTTTGTGTATAGAGAAGAACTTATTGAGAGAATATTTTACTATCATACATAATTTGAACACTGGTTAAATAAACAAAACTGAGAACAGGGTACAGCTGAGCCTCAGGAACAAATGCATAAAAATTTATATATCAACAAGTTTTTCTGAGCTTTCATCTCAAAATGATACAAAATGAAACCCAAGTTTCTATTTACTAATGAAGAAGCCTACAGAAAAAACTCTTCAGGTGAGAGGCAGTGGTGAGAAATCAAGCATTATATTTAGGACATATTGAACTCACAATCAACATTCCTCACTTTGATTCATTCAATAGCCTACAAACAGTCTCCTTGATTCTACCCTTTTTTCACATCCTTTATCCTGACAGTATATTTTCACATTACAGATGGTGAGATCATTTTTAAAAATTTTTAGCCCTGGCTGGCGTAGCTCAGTGGATTGAGCGCGGGCTGGGAACCAAAGTGTCCCAGGTTCGATTCCCAGCCAGGGTACATGCCTGGGTTGCAGGCCATAACCCCCATCAACCGCACATGATGTTTCTCTCTCTCTCTCTCTCTCTCTCTAAAAATAAATAAATAAAAATTTTAAAAGATTTTATTTATTTATTTTTAGACAGAGAGGAAGGGAAGGAGAAAGAGAGGAAGAGAATCATCAATGTGTGGTTGCATCTCACACACCCCCTACTGGGTACCTGGCCTGCAACCCAGGCACATGCCCTGACCAGGGATTGGACCTGTGACCCTTTGGTTCTCAGGCTAGCACTCAATCCACTGAGCCACACCAGACAGGACAGATGGTGAGATCTATTAAAACTAAATTCAGGTCATCTTACTTTCCTGCTCAAAATTTTGCAATAGTCATTATCTTAAACAGAGTAAAAGTCCATCTTTACCATGGTCTATAGGCTTTTATATCTGGCTCTCCACTACCTCTCAGCCCTCATCTCTGATATTCTCCTCTTAAACAGTCAATTCTTGATTCACTAGCTTCCTTACCTTTCCTTAAAAAAGCATACTTCTAATCTAGTCTCTGTAGAGTTATGCCCTTCACCTAAAAGGACTTTCCTCCAGACATATTCTTTAGTACTCTGCTCCTCTGCCAACAAAGGAAGTTTGTCACATTTAAAAAAATGACCTCATTTAGACTGTAACCTTCACCCTATAACCAAACTTCCTAAATCCATTCACCATTCTTTCAGATACCTAGAAAGCACCATTTAATAAATATTTGTCAAATAATTAATAACTTCTAGATACCTCAATTAGTATTAAATTCAATTAAAATATATACTAAATTTTATTTTAAAGATTTTATTTATTTATTTTTAGAGAGAGTAGAAGGAGAAAGAGAGAGAGAGAAACATCAATGTATGGTTGCCTCTCACACACCCCTTACTGGGAACCTGGCCCACAACCAGCAATATGCCCTGACTGGGAATCTCTTTGGTGACCCTTTGGTTTGTAGCCCACGCTCAGTCCACTGAGCTACAGCAGCCAGGGTAATATACTAAATTTTAAAAAGCTGTAACAATATACATTTTATTTTTCTTTCACATAAAAGCAGTCCAGGAGGCTAGTTTGATGGCTCATGAAGTGTTAATATCAAAGTTCTTTCCAACTTTTCTACTGCTGACCTCAATATGTGGCTTTTACTTACAACTGCTAAATAGCACTTGCATTCAAAATCTAGGCAGATGATCAAAAAACATAACAGGCGGGCACATCCCCTACATTTAAGCTGCTTCCTAGAAGTTGCACATAGCAATTTACTTCACCTTGTCATACCCAAATGCAAAAGTGTTTGGGATATTGAGTTAGTCTAGGAAGTTTTGTGCTCAGCTGAAGATTCAGCTTTCTATCAATAAATGAGAAGTAAAAAATGAATATTTTTGACAACCATCTTTGTCACAAAATCCAAATGAGTATGGTGAGTAAGCATTGGGTATAGACATGCAGATCATATAAGACAGTTTATAGCCAGTAGCAGGTTTACACATGTTGTCACAGAATAAATTATTTTCATATACAAAAGTGTCCTAATATGAACAACAAATTACACTGTCATCTTAGAAATGAGGACTGCAACTCAGTGGGAATATTGGGGCTAAAAGTGTATTTCTTGGAATCAATAACACATAAGATACATGGCACACTATGAGTTGACCTAGAGAGTTACTATGTA
Organism: Phyllostomus discolor; assembly: GCF_004126475.2. Classification (NCBI taxonomy): domain Eukaryota; kingdom Metazoa; phylum Chordata; class Mammalia; order Chiroptera; family Phyllostomidae; genus Phyllostomus; species Phyllostomus discolor. Next base: position 99,424,794 of record NC_040908.2, on the reverse strand, counting down.
GATGTAGGAGGGAAACGGTCCTATCACTGAGCCCCAAAGTACTCAAAAAATTCAGAGGTCAAAAAAAGAATCAGAAGCCAGCAAAAAGGCAGGAAGGCAAACTAGTTAAATCAGAGGAAAATCAAAAGGATGTTCATGTCACAATAGTGCTTCAAAAAGAACTATGTAAATGATCTTTATAGATGAGATAAAATGAGAACTGAAAAATTATCTTTATATTTGATAATGTAAAGAAACTTATTGGTCAAAACATTATATATTTACTATAATTATCACCACAATATGGAAAAAGGGAATTGGAGAGAAGAAGTATATGCTTTTTTTGAAATGTTTGACTTTAGCACAAAATAGGGTCAAGACACTTTTCTTCTTTTTAACTTTAAAGCTAGGACATACCTCAGTTGGTAAGCATTTGAAGAGAATGATTCAGTAAAAAATAAATAATGTAAGGATGCTTGGAAAGGAGATAGCAATTATGGGATTGATTCATTTGATGAAATTACATGCATTCTAGTAAGTAGAAGGACTGGCCTTATACAGAAGCCCACTCTTTTGAAAGAGGGTTAACCTTTCAAATGAAGGGGTTGATGTATTTAATGGTGATAGCATGTGAAGATTATCTTCTGATTTCTTCTATTTTTATCCTTAAATAAAGCACAATATCATAGCTTAGAGAGCATCAAGAAATGTAAGATTAAATAGAACTGAAAAAGATGTGTCTAAGTCAGATGTTGCTATTCAATGTGAATCAGAATCAGTGGTTTCACCTAGAACTGGTTGGAAATGTAGAATCTTAAGTATCTCACAAAATGTTCAGAATCTGCATGTTAACAAGTTCTGTATGCACATCAACTTTGAAAAGCACCGGTCTAAGAGGACGGGAGTGCAAATTGATAAGGGGGATGTAGTAGGATTAGCCAAATGACTAGTTGCTCTTTTGAGGATAGTGGTCATGATTTTAAAATGTTTTCCATTAGCCATCCTCAGCCAACCTCTTGAATAAGATCTCCTCTCAGACATATTTTAGTCTTTTCAAACTTGAAGCCCAGAACAAAATCTGTTCCCCACAAATCTTTCCCATGTCAGTATATGACATTACATTCTCCTCTGCTGTTCAAGCCAAATATCAGCAAAGTAACCTTGATTCCTTTCAGCCTCTCCCAAACTATATCAAATACATTAGGAAGTTTTATGAACTTGATCAAAACCTACTTGAAATCTGTTCCTTTGATCTCTCTGCTATCCTAGACTAACCTCTATTATCTCTCCCTGGATGTTTTTAACAGCTGTCTCATTGCTATCTTTGTTTACACTTTTGAAGTGTGATAGTGACTTCACATTTTAAGAATGACTTGCAAAAAACTAGTTATAGCAACCTAAAATTTTACTGGACTTAAAAACACTCTCACCTGATGCATAATTACAAGAATTTAGCTTGGTTCCTACTGAGAAGACAAGCCTGAATTTGGGAGAAAGATAATTGATTTCTCCCTTCAAGTATTTGAAGGGCAAATAATCACTAACAATTTCTGAGTGCCAAAGAACCATGCACTTGGACTAGACAGTGGAAATCCATTTTCTCCATTTCTTAAAATAACACTTTATAATAGTTTCCACTTAATTACAACTTCCAAGGCCATGAAAATTAGAAGTATGTCCACAGAAATGATATAAGAAGTAGCTTACAGTCAGAGTAGTCTAAAGTGAGACTTTGCCAGAATGAAACTGAGTGAGTCTACATTTGGAGCAATGTGTAAAACATTCTATGGCATAGGCAAGCAAAATAGAGTTTTAATAGGGAGATGCAGAAGTGTTTGAAATTTCAAAAGGATCGGCCAAGTAGGCCTGTGGTTGCTACCTCTCATCAATGAAATCAGGATTGGGAGGGAAATAGAAGTGGCTCAAAAACAATCAAATGGTTATTAAAAAATGAAGGAATTTGTCAGAGTTCACACAGACAATAGGAACTATACTTTCTGAGTAGTCCAGGTAATAATTGAATTATACTATACTACTGTACAATGAGATGCTATATACAGTACATATATATGTTTATTTATTTAAAAAATACATATATATATATATATTTTCACCCTGATGACTTAATTTCATGAGCATGCTTTGCAAAGAGTAGATTTTTTCCCTTTGATCCCATTTCTAAACATGCTCAAATACATCGTTTCCAATAATGTCATGCTCTCTCAAGACTCTGTGCCTCTATTATGCTCTTTCTTTTGCCTAAACATTTTGTTGAACAGTTGTCCCACATATACCTTCCTTCCAATGAATAATTTGTAGTACCTCATTTTAGAATGTAAACACAATCATCATTAAAAGTTTCTAACTTAAAAATAAATAAATCCAAACAAAACTAAGTTTTAAAAATTCAAGAGAACATTTAACCAACCAGAAGATAACTTTAAGAAAATAAAAACTATAAATATCTTCACATCAGTGAAGAAAACTATGAGCAGAAAAGTATCCACAATAAAGTATACTAGATGCTATGAAAATATTTAAAAAGTGACATTCAGAGAATCTGAACTTCAAAATTGAAAATAAGATAACATAAAAAATGAAACCATACTGTAGGGAAAAAATATTGAGCAAATTTCACACAAAATCTAATTATTAAAAAATAAATAAATAAAAGATAAAAGAAAATTACATGTTTAAATTGGGAGATGATATGTCCAAATAAGGAAAACAATTCCAGAAAATAAATAGGAGAAACTTAATCCATAAATAAAAATTTCTAATGTCTCTAAAATGTAGAATACAGATTTCCAAATAACAAGGCCCCTATTTCAGAAGGCCATATCACAAAATATGTCATTCATATATATATATCACAATGACATCAGGTTTTATAAAAGCATTACAGGATATCTGAACTGTCAGAAAAATGAGGAAAACATTTTCTCACCTAGAATTTAACACCTAATCACTCTACAGAATTCTTCTACTTATATATCCTTTACAGGAACTTATTAAATAATCTGTTTGCACTAAAGAAGTGAGCAAAGTAAAAGAATATCATCTAATCCAAGATGTGAGATCTTGTACAAGAAAATAACACAAAAATTTCCAGGAAGACAATAAAAGGAAAATCCTAGGATCACAGCTATTCACAGTTAGGAACTGAACACACCCTCGAAAAAAATTCCAGATAGGAGCAGCAATATATACAGGGCTTTAGGAATGTGTCTCTAAGAATTAAAATGGAATAAAAAAATCAGTCAATGTGAATGATCATAGAGAGAGGAATTTTATAGTTCTAGTAGAGTTTTAAAATGAGTATTTTTTAATTTGAAAACAAATGATGAGCTTGTAATATGCTTTCAGGTGATGTTCTAAGATACAGCAGTGAACAACACAATGGTATCTGCCATATGAGAGCATGTGATCAAGGAACAAATTAATTAGGAAATGAAAAACTGTCCAAGAAAGGATATGCAATCATATTCCAACATAGAACAGCTGATAACATTTTTACATACTCACATAGTCATAATAATTTTTTACACTAAATTCGATTCAAACAAAAATATACTCAAAGTCTTTTATGTTGATTAATTGATCAATTGACTTAGAGAATAATGTTGAGACCTGGGGATGTAAAATCAACTTTAAAAAAGATCTATAAAAGCTACTTAAGCATTCGTGCCCATCTTTAGCATATACAACCCATTATTTCAACTTTGTTGCATGCACAGCTTGAACTAGCTCTAACTCTGAATCCCTCTCCACTCAGACCCATAGGCATCTGCTACTGATGTTAGCACATGAAATAATATGTATTTGAAATTCTCTAACTAAATGATTTATAAAAACAGCTTCTAGATCATACATTATGGAAATATTTTAAATATTATAATATAATGTCAGATGAAACAAAATACTCCAAAAATTAAGAAGGGGGTAGTTGTGTTACAAGTGAGAATGATGGAATACTGGGAGGACAATTCTCTTGGTCTATAATATAGTATGAAGGTTTATCTTTAAATAAAAGTTATTATAAGAATATTTACTTGTTTGAAATCTTTAAAATAAGTGGTTATTCCCAGATTAATAATCCAGTTAGTTGCAAATAGCAAATCTAAAACTTTTCAGATGGACTTTATTATTTTATGTGAAGCACATTTAAGGCTTCTATTTATCACTGGAGTTTCAACTATGGAGCTATATCCTTATTATAGACTAATCACAGATGGCACTCTGATGGGTATTATATTAGCAGAGCATTATGTGCATTTAGTTGTTTTTATACAATTATTTTAAAATTTAATATATCTCTCTGTAAAATATGTTTAAATACTAGGTCTTAGTTGGTGTTATAATATTTCCAATATTATTAAAATAATTTGATTGTCTCTATTTTACATTGTGACTTGCAAATTGAGATGCACAGAGAAAGTGCTTAATGGTAATCATTTGATTTATGTACTACAAATATAGCATTTCTTTTAATTCATAATAAGTAAAATATTTACCCAACATTTCTTTCAAATAAGTTCCTTGAAGAAAGAAATGACAATTTCTCATAATTTTGTAAGTCAAACAATTTTAAAGTCAGTAATTTAGATAGTATAATTGTTTTTGATTGGCATTATTATAATATTCTTGTTTGAATCTCGTTCCTCCTACTAACTTCTAACTCTTAACCGATACTTTGAAAATTGAAGTTTTCCTGGATTAAACAAAATGTTGGCAGACTACCTACTATCTATTAAAAAAAAGATAAGTTTAGAATTGTGTATTTTTATAAAACTTCAATAAAGTCAGCTTACTTTCTCATGTTCTGGGAAGTCAACTTTAATTGAAAATTTAAAAAAAACTATTGTGGATTTGTTCAAGAAAGTGTGTATTGTTATAATAGCTCAGTGAAAATTATGACTCTCTGCAGAAGATGTATCCTTAGGGTATTAATTTAACTTTCCTATAAGCAGGATTAAAGTCCAATTCACCTCATGGCACTTTTTATATTGCCAAAGATTAGGTCTGTCTAGGTAAAATCATCTTTCAAATAACAGTAGTAAGAGTATTGTAAATGTAATTTCTGCCTTTATTGAAAAGCTTCAGTACATAATACATCTGCCATTAAACTCATCTTGTATTACACCCTTCTAATATAGAAAGAAAACCATTTGAAATGCATGTACTAACCTATTTAGCTACAAAGCCTATTTATAAATTCTATGATTTGATGCATTTTACTTTTCCACATACCCAATAATCATTCAGGGATCAAATCTGGTAGCTAACAGTTTGCCATTAAACATTCTGTCAATAGATCATTCTTTTTATAGCCTGCTACATTTCAAAAAGTGATTGAGCTAATTAAACACAACTGTGAAACTAAACAGAAATTTAATTAACATCATTCAATAGCTTTCTAAAGGATACTATTACTAATAAAGACATATTTGAAATAATTCAAACCAGAGTTAAATTCATTAACTGTTTAAGTATTACTTATTGTAGTACAACTTTTATTTTTGTACATGGTTTATGTATGCTTTTCTGCAAAATAAGAGTTATGTGGTCATATGGTAGATTGCTTAAAAATGTACACACCTTTTTAAAGTTAAAGGAATAGTGTAAATATTATAAATATATCCCTTTATCAAAATGTTTATATTTTATTATAAATATTTTGTATGTTTTTAATTATTTAAGCACCAAGTTATTTTTATCATGATGAATAAAATATATTAGTAGAAAAATTCATCAAATAAAAATAGATAAAGCTAAAACAATGAAGAAACAAAAAGCTTATAATAGCAATGTTACCTAAATACTTGGGTCTCTTGGATCTCCATTGATCATGGGCCCGAATTTCTCTCAGAGCTTAATAAATTTCAGTTGCTGAAGGCAATTCAGCAGGATGGGAAAACTATACTTCTTGGAGTGTGCTTCAGCAATATGACACAATTATTACTGATTATTTGAGCCTACGGTACATGACTCCTCTGAGGATTAATTTACCTGGTTGCAGATTGGTGCAGTACAGTTTCTAGTGCTTATTCCTTTGAGAGCTGCTACTATAATTGCACGTACTGTATCCTACAGATTCTTCCTATGCACTCTTGCAAGCAGTTTTATTTGTGTCAAAATTATCCAATTCATATCAACTTTATTATCAAAAAGATTTTATGGGGAAGATGGTGGCGAGGTAGGTGGGAGCAGAGCTCAGTTCTCCCTGTGCCCAGGTAGAACACCTAGCTGATCTTCTGAGAAACAGACTGAGCAGCCAATGGAATCCCAGCTTATATGAAGTTTGGAGGCCAAAAATTGCAGAGGACATTGAAAAACAGATGGTGAGGAGAGTGCACTGGGACAATAAGGCCCCTGGGATCTGCACTGGAACCAAGGCTGTTGTGACCCCAGGCCTGGTGCCTGCTTCAGGATATGGGGAGGAGAGTTAGAGCACCAGCTCCCTCCCTTATCACAGCCGGGAGGACAGCCTGGTACCAGGAGGGACCTGGGTGCTGGAAGTTGCTGGGGGAAGTAGAGATGAAGTGGGAGACACACAGAGGAAGTATACATCCAATGGGACTGTGAATGCTGGCACCAGAGAAATTGGGGTGCCAGCAACGCCTGGAGAAGGGAGGAGTTGGGCTGTGTCAGACTCTGACTCGGATAGTCTCCAGACTGGTTGGAAAGGTGGGCTGTGTAAAAAGCTGCGTGCTTGTTAAGAATGGTGGGCAGCTGCTTTGTAAGGAACTCTTGAGCAGCAGCTGGCTTCCATCCTGCAAGGGTGATTTCAGCTGAGTGTACCCAGAGACTCAGAGGATGAATAGCTGAGCGGAACCACGTGCCCTGCTTATTTGTGCTGTGCACCCAGAGACCAAATGGCTGAGCAGAACCACCTGTGCCCGGCTTGTCTCTGGCTTGGCACTGGAGATTGACTCATACTATGCACCCCGAGACTGAGTGCTTGATTTGAGCCTGGAAGCTCACAGAGGGCCTGGGTGGGCAGAGACTGGGAAAGTGAGACCCAGACCTGGTCCCCATCCTCTGAAAACCATAGGATTGGAGAAAAGTGAAACTCAGCCCCCCTCTTCCTGCAGCATCTAGGAAGACCAGAAGAACTTGGTGAATAGGTTTCACGTTAGCAGGAGGCCTACTATTATTATTATTTTTTTTGGATCCTCTCTCTCTTTTTTTCTTCCCTCTAAGGAGACAATAAGAGGTGGAGTTACAAAGGGTCCAGAGACAGATAGAAAGGGGGAGCCCAAGGCTAACCCCCGAAACTGAGAAATTAAGACAAATGTCACTTTTCTATCCCATAGAGCTGGCATTTTATTGTTTATGTGTATTATTATTATCTTTTCATTATTTTTACCACTTGTATTTTATTAGTATTTTTTATTTCTCTTCCTTATGTTTAGTTTTCATTTTATTTCTCTGTTTAATTGCATTGTTTAACTGGTTTTTCTTATTCTCTCGTTACTGTATTTCAATTTTCCTTCTTTCACTTCACTCATGTTCCAATAACATGCAACTTTGATCATGTACTTTCTATTCTGGTTATCCAAATCATATATTCCTTGTCCTGTTGTTGTTGTTCCAGTACTATTGTAAATAATTATTGTTCCATACAATTGTACATACTATACAACAGCTCTCCCTGATCTTAGCCCACCTCACTTTATTCCTGAGCTTTATTATTGTTGAGGTTAACTCTATTCTCTCTCACACTATGCCTGCTTTCTATACTTTTCTCTCACTAGATCTCATCGTCTTACCTTGCATAAGCACTCCATTTTCTGGATTCAGCTCACAATCCTCCTCCCCTCTAACAAGAGTGTTATCTCTCTTTCACCTTTTATAAAAGTGGCTAATTGGGTGAAATATCATAGTTAATTCTATACTTATCCAAAGAATCACCTATCTCTTCTCTGCTTGCTGGAACTTTAAATCCCACAAAATACTCTCCTGCTGTCTTAATCCATTTGCCTACCCACTGCCACTGATCACATACAAGAATAGGTGGGAGCTGCAAATATCAGTATAACTGCTGAGGGAGAAAAACCACCAACAAAGGAACCACTCAAAGGTAAAAACCCAAGTACCACATGAGAGCCTATACAAACAGAAGAAAGGGCAAACTTAAAGTGTCCAGACAAGATCAAAGAGACCACATCACTGAATCTCATAGAATTCGTAACATAGAAGTTCACTCTACAAAGACAGCTAGCAAGGCAAAACATTAGGAAGCACAAAAACAAACGAAAAGTGTCACCTAAAAGGGGAGAAAAAAGAACATGCAATCAAAAGGAATGGATGACTCCCCACTAAAAGAGCTAAACAATATGGAAGTAGCCAAACTATCAGGTATAGAATTCAAAATAATGGTTCTCCAGGAGCTGACAGACAACTACAAGGAACTGAGTGAGAACTACATCAGCATAAAAAAAGAAATATAAACTATAAATAAAAACCAGGAAGAAATGAACAATAAAATCTCAGAAATAAAAAACACATTGGAAAGAATTACAAGCAGGCTGGATAAAGCAGAGGATTGAATCAGTGAGCTAGAAGACAATGTAGAAAGAAACACCCAGAAAGAGCAAGAAAAGAAAAGGAGACTTAGAAAGAATGAAGAGGGGCTAAGGAAAATGCAAGACAATATGAAATGTAATAATATCCATATAATAGGGATACCAGGAGGAGAAGAAGAGCAAGGGAAAGAAAACCTGTTTGAAAAAGTAATGATGGAAAAATTTCCTAATTGATGAGAGAAAAAGTCACACAAATCCTGGAAACATAGAGTCCCAATCAAGAGGAACCCAAAGAGGCCCACCTCAAGACACATCATAATTAAAGTGGCAAAATTCCAAGACAAAGAGAGAATCTTAAAGGCAGCAAGGGAGAAACAGGAAGTAACATACCAGGGAACCCCAGTAAGACTAGCAGCTGACCTCTTAATGGAAACACTCCAAGCCAGAAGAGAATGGTAAGAAAAATTCCAAGTAATGAGAACCAGAGGCCTGCAACCAAGGCTACTTTACCCAGCAAGGCTCTCAATTAAGGTGGGAGGCCAAATAAGGAGCTTCCCAGACAAAAGAAGTCTAAAAGAATACACCTCCACCAAATCAGTTCTGAAAGAGATGCTAAAGGGACAATGTTAAGAAAAGGAATGAAAAGACTGAGAGAGAGAGGAACACAGGTACAAAAAAATGGCAATGAATAAGTACCTATCAATAACCTTATCTGTAAATGGATGAAATTCTCTAATCAAAAGACATAGAATAGCTGAATAGATAAGAAACATGGCCCACACATATGCTGCCTACAAGAGACCCACCTCAGGATACATCACCTACACAGGCTGAAAGTGAAGGGCTGGAAACAAATCTTCCAAGCAAATGGACAGGAAAAAAATCCAGGGTAGAATACTCATATCAGACAAAACAGACCATAAAAAGAGACCCAGAAGGTCACTTCATAATACTCAAGGGAAGAATCCATCAAGAAAACATAAACATTGTAAATATATATATGCACCCAGCATAGGAGCAACCAAATACATAAAGAAAATCTTAGAGGACTTCAAGAAAGATATTGACAGCAACACAATTAGAGTGGAGGATTTTAACATCCCACTATCAAAAATGGACAGATCTTCCAAACAAAATATCAACAAAGATATTGTGGCATTGAACAATGTCCTAGATCAAATGAACTTAACTGATATGTATATAGAGCCTTTTATCCCAAAGAAGCTAAATACACATTCTTTTCAAATGCACATGGAACATTTTCAAAGATAGACCACATGATAGGACACAAAACAAGCCTCAATAAATTCAAGAAAATTGAACACATATCAAGCATTTTCTCTAACCACAAGGGACTGAAACTAGAAACCAACCACAAGGAAAAAACTAAAAAACACTCAACTCGTGGAGATTGAATAGCATGCTATCAAACAATGAATGGGTCAAGAATAAGATCAAGGAAAAAATAAAAAATTTCTGGAAACAAATGAAAATGAACTTACAACAAATCGAAACTTATGGGACACAGCGAAGGAAGTCCTGATGTAACAGGGAGCAGCCAATGTAGGGCCCAAATAAGGATTTGTAATGGTGTCCAGAACTCAGAGTGTCCAGGAAATATTAGAAAAAATATATATATGATGAACTCACCCCTACAAGTCTGAGCTGAGAGATGGAGCCCATGGAGCAGTGCCATTGAGAGTTGTTTTGAATAGTGAAAGTTTTGCAGATAACCTCTAGAATAGTCATTTAACATATCTATAACTTTTAACTAGTTTCATAGATATGTTAAATAATTGTGGGCACGCTTTGAGCCAAGGGGATGGGAGTGACTTCAGCCCATGACAACTGGGAGGCAACTCCCTCTGGGTGCAGCACCTGTGTAAAAGCTTGCAAATGATTGGTACCATGCCATGGGGCCACGCTTGCCTGGACTTACTATGGAAGCCCAGTAAAGTTGGAGGAATACGGGGATGCTGGCAGGTGTGGGAGGAGTTGGAAATGGGCTGCAGAGGAAGATTGGCGCTGGGATTTAAACCAAAGCACAGCATCTATGCAGGCTTTTTTTGGGACCAAGTGGCTTTGGGTCTCCCTTTGCCACACAGCTTAGGAAGCCAGAAAGCAAGATGTAGCAGCAATGCAGAGCTCTCTCTTAGCAGTTTGGAAGAATGCAGGAGAGATGCTGTGGGAAGGAAAGGAGTGAAAGGACTCTACCTGGTGGGCCATGAGAAGGTACCACATGGTTTTGGATTAACTGGGGATCACGGTGGTGACACAGTTGATGGTGCTGTAACTGAGAGACTACCTGAACCACGGACTTCTACTTCTTTTCCTGAGATACAGTACCCTGCACTGGGCAAAGGGGAGAAGGAAGGACTGTGAGTTTGTGGTTATTCTAAAGGACTTTAGTGTTTTTAATGAAGACATTAATTCATTACTCTAATTCTGTATAACTTTTAAAATAAATGATCCCTTTCCTTTTAACCAATCTCTGGCATTAAGAAACATCTTTCCCTGGTGGTAGGCAAGGTGAGCCTAGTACATCGAGGGACCCCTGGAGCACAAGGGTGGGTACATTCAGTAACAGTATATCATTCACCTTCAACCCACTCCACCGGGTCTGTTCTGAAACACTGAGAAGGAAGTCATAACAATACAGGCCTACCTAAAAAAAATCAAACATTTCAAATAAACAACGTAACCCTACACCTATAAGAACTCCAAGAACAATAATAAAGACAGCCAGAGCAAGTAGAAGGAAGGAAATAACCAAGATCAGAGCAGGATTAAACAACATAGAGACTGAAAGCACAATTCTAAGGATCAAAAATCCAGGAGCTGGTTCTTCAAAAGCATAAATAAAATCAACAAGCCTTTAAGCAGACTCATCAAGAAAAAAAAGAGAGAGAACCCAAATAAACACAATCAGAAATGAAAGAGGAGAGATTACAACTGATACCACAGAAATACAATTACTATGAAGAACTATATGCCAAGAAATTTGAAAACCTAGGTGAAATGGACAAATTTCTAGGAAAGTATAATCTTCCAAAACTCAAGGAAAAAGAAGCAGAAAGCCTGAGCAGACCAATAACAGCCGATGAAATTGAAGCAGTAATCAAAAAACCCCTGACAAACAACAGCCCTGGACCTGATGGTTTCACAGGAGAATTCTACAAAGCATTTAAGGAAGAGCTAATCCCTATCCTTCACAGACTATTCAAAAAAACCCAAGAAGATGGAAGACTCCCAAACTCTTTTTATGAAGCCAGCATCATCCTAATCCCAAAACCAGATAAAGACATAAAAAAGAAAAAACTTCAGGTCAATATCACTGATGAACACGGATGCCAAAATCCTCAACAAAATATTGGCAAACAATGTCCAGTAATACATTAAAAAGATCATACACCATGACCAAGTGGTATTCATCCCATGGATGCAAGAATTGTACAATATTCACAAATCAATATGCGTAATACATCACATAAACAAAAGCAAAGACAAAAATCGCATGACAGTATCAATAGATATGGGAAAAGCATTTGAAAAGGTACAGCACCCATTTATGATAAAAACACTCAGAAAAGTGGGAACAGAGGGAGCATTCCTCAATATAATAAAGGCCATGTATGAGAGATTTATAGCTAATATCATACTCAATGGGCAAAAACCAAAAACTTTCCCACTAAGATCAGGAACAAGACAAGGTTGTCCACTTTCACCACTTCTATTAAACATAGTATTGGAAGTCCTAACCACAGAAATCATACAAGAAAAAGAAGTAAAAGGCATCTAAATTGTAAAGGACAAAACAAAACTGTCATTGTTTGCAGATGACATGATAGTGTATATAGAAAATCCTATAGATTCCCCCAAAATACTGCTTGACCTAATAAATGAATTTGGAAAAAGAGCAGGATACAAAGTCAATATTTATAAATCAAAGGCATTTTCAATTACCAAAAATGAAACATCAGAAACAGGTATCAGGGAAAAAATCTCATTTGAAATAGCAAAAAGAAAAATAAAATACCTAGGAATAAACCTAAACAAGGAGGTAAAAGACTTGTACTCAGAAAAATACACAACACTGAAGAAAGAAATTAAGGAAGACATAAACAAATGGAAACATATACTGCATTTATGGATTGGAAGAATTAACATCATCAAAATATCCATATTATCCAAAGCAATTTATAGATTCAATGCAATACCTATTAAAGTACCAATGACATATTTCACAGATATGGAACAAACACTTCAAAAATGTATATGGAACCATAAATGACTCTGAATAGCTGCTGTAATTTTAGAAAGAAGAGCAAAGTAGGAGGAATCACAATACCTGATATCAAACTGTATTACAAGGCCACTGTAATCAAACAGCCTGGTACTGGCATAAGAACAGACACATAGACCAATGGAATAGATTAGAGAGCCCTGGAATAAACCCAAGTACCTATGGTCAGTTAATATTTGAAAAAGGGAGCAGCAGCGTAAAATGAAAAATAGCCTCTTCAACAAATGATGTTGGGAGATCTGGACAGATACATGCAAAAAAAGTGAAACTTGAACACCAACTTACACCATACATAAAAATATTTTCAAGGTGGATAAAGGACTTAAATATAAGTCATAACACCATTAAAGTCCTGGAGGAGAACACAGACAGTAACATCTCTGATATTTCATGCAGCAATACTTTCACCGATATGTCCCCTAGAGCAAAGGACATAAAGGAGATCTCATCAAAATAAAAAGCTTCTGCATGGCTAAAAAAAAAACAGCATTAAAATGCAAAGAGAACCAACTTTATGGGAAAACATATTTTCCAATGATACCTAAGACAAGGGTGTGATCTCCAAAATATATAAAGAACTCACACAACTCCACTCTAAAAAGACAAGCAACCCAATTAAAAAATGGGCAAAGTACTTGAACAGACACTTCTCCAAGGAGGACATACAAAGGGTCCAGAGACATATGAAAAGATGCTCAGTATTGCTAGCTATCAGAGAGATGCAAATTAAAACCACAGTGAGGTACTAGTTTACACTGGTCAGAATGGCCATCATAAACAAGCAACAAATAACAAGTGTTGGAGAGGTTGTGGAGAGAAAAGAACCCTGGTGCACTCTTGGTGGGATTGTAGACTGGTGCAACCACTATGGAAAACAATATGGAATTTCCTCAAAAAAACTAAAAATGGAATTGTTTTTTGACCAGGCAATTCCACTGCTAGGAGTATATCCTAAGAGCCCTGAAACACTAATCTGAAAGGACCTATGCACCCCAATGTTCATAGTAGCACAATTTACAAGAGTCAGGTGCTGGAAGCAATGTATGTGCCCATCAGTAACTGAATGGATCAAAAAGCTATGATACATTTAAGCAATGGAATTCTATGCAGCAGAAAGAAAGAAGGAAGGACCTTCTACCCTTTGCAACAGCATGGATAGAACTGGAGAGCATTATGCTAAGTGAAATAAGCCAGGTGGTGAAAGACAAATACCATATAGTCTGGCCTTTAATAGGAACCTAATCAAGAAAACGAACAAGCAAGTGAAATATAACGAAAGACATTGAAATTGAAAACAGGCTGCCAGTTAGCAGAGGGGAGAGGGGAGGGGGTACGGGGGGGGAAAGGGTGAAGGGTTTACAGGAACAATTATAAAGGATACATGGTTAAAGCAGGGAAGGAGGTGGAGAGAGTTGGGATGGTTTGAAGGGTGGGGGTAAAAAGCAGAAAACTGTATTTGAACAACAATAAAAATGTTAAAAAAATATTTTATGTAGTCTCATTTCAGATTTTGATATCATGATATTTCAACAACTTAATTTTCAAATAAAGGCAATTAAAATAAGTAAATTGGTAAGGGCTCATATGATACTGCTTGTGAACAAGACTAGCAGCCATAAAATAATTTTTAACCATTTTATACGGTCTTTGTTATGTATTGAAAATTATAATTTGACCTCATTTCACAGAAGACAGTAATTTAACACCATCCAGGAAAGGATAAACCAGGCTAGACCAGTGTTTTAGTTTGCATGTTTGTTTAGTTTTTGATACTTTATTTGTCACAAGTGAAAGTAATTTTTGGTGAAAAAATATTAAATATTACTTTTGTATTTTAAATTGTTATGTACATTCTGTGCTTGACTGTGTTAGAGGTAGAGTCATGAAACAAAGTCAACAAGCCATGGAAAACACATGAAGCAGGCAGGATGGAAGGTCAAAGCTCTGAAAATTGCAGTAGACTCTTTATTGAAACCATATCTAGCTCAAGCTAAAGTAATAAAGAGTACACACTCTTTAAAAATTCTTTAAAAATTACATACACACATATACACAAACACAACTGTGAGTAGAAGTAAAAACAGGTCAGAAAACAAGGACATTTATTGATTGATTGGGTCTCCCACCCCAGCTCGCAGAGCACACAAGACAGAAACCCCTTGACTGAATTTACCCCTTGACTGAAAAACAAGACAGAAACAAATATGAAAGCATCTGATTTAAAGGGAAAACAAAGGGAAAACAAAGGGTAAACCATCTGGGGAGAGTGAAAAGTTCCATGCAGGAAAAACCTTCCTAATTCTAAAGTCTGAGAATGCATCACAGCCTGTCTTCTTTAGGGTCCATTATCACAGAGTGAAGCCTGGTAGTTCAGATACCACCCATTTATACAAAGCTCCTATTCAGAAAGACTTTCTACTTAAAAAGGACCTTCTGTAGATGAGTCTACCAACACAATACCAGGAAAAATCCAATCTAGGCATAGAAGTATTAATGAACTAACAACAAATGGTCAACAGACATAAGAGGAGAGCAGAAACACCACAGAAATATACTGAGACACCAGAGGAAACAAATAATTCAGGCAACACATAAAAACACTAAAAACAAAAAACATCCCAAATTTTATATACAGATACAAAGAAGTATTGCACTCATTAAAAAATGCTCTAAAATAGCAACAAAATAAGAGCTATTATGAAAATTATTGCCAAAATAAGAAGATTAATTCATAAAATGCCTCAATATGAAAAACAGAATATATAATTTAGAAAAAGAAAGGGAATTTAATAAACTATAAAGACCTAACAAAAGAAAAAGAAATTAGGTAAATAATTAAGAAAAGTAAAAGTAACTTTGCCAGAGGCAAAGCACTCTTTATAGTAAGTAAAACTAATAAAAATACAAAGATTCTATGTTTAACCCCATAAAATTGTAGGCTATCAACTTAAAATTTGTTAGAAAAAGACAACACTAAGCTCCATTAAGAAAGCAAAACAATTTTCCACTGCTTTCTTGTCATAGACAGAAACTGATGACAAAAAATTTAAGTGTATCATTTCAAGATTTTAATATTTTCAATGTAGAATTTGAAATTATATAACAATAATTAAATAAATTTAAGCTAAAAACAGAAATTACCCAACAATGCTGTCTCTGAGTATCAGGACTATATCTAGGAAGGGATTTTATGGGTAACTTTTGCTTCCCTGTACTATTTAAATTGTGACTACTTATAAATATGGATTTGGCTAATAATTTTAAAAGTGTAAAATAAATCCAATACACATTTTCTAGTACTTACTAAAAGATATTTCAAAGAGTGGTACCATGAGTACACTAATTATGCCCAGATGGAATGTCTTAGTCAGCTTGGTCTACCATAACAAAACACCACAGAGTGGGTGGCTTAATCACGAGAATTTACTATTCACAATTCTGGAGGCTGGAAGTCCAACATCAAGGTTGCAATGGATTTGGTTCCCAGTGAGAGCTTTCTGCCAAGCTTGCAAGATGGCTCCCTTCTTGCTGTGTCATCACATGATGGGGAAAGAGAGCTCTCCTGTCTCTTCCATTTTTTATAAGGGCATTAATCTCATGACAAGGGCCTCATACTTGTGATCTAATAAACCCTAATTACCTCCCATAGGCCTCAACTCTAAAACCATAACATTGGCTGTTAAGACTTCAACATAGGAATGAATAAATATGAATTTTATTGCAACACAAACATTCAGTCCATAGCAGGGACTGAATGTTTGTTGAAAATTCCTCAACAATCTTTAATAGTTCACTTTAAATCTTTTTTGGAAACTAGTCTATACAGCATCTTCCTTCCTTCAGTGTACCAGAACTCTTTGTATTCATACCTTCCTTTGAATATTGGGTTGTCCCATGACTCAGGCAACACTGTGTGACTTCTGAGACTAGGTCATGAGATTTGCAGCTTCTTGGGTTTCTTGCTATGCTCCGTCTTCAAATGTTCCCCGTGGGAACCCAGTCACAGTGCTCTGGGAAACTACATGAATAAGGTCAATAGGTCAGATAGGTGCCCCATTCAACTGCCTCATTTAATCTTGGAGCAAAGAGCCAGAATGAAGACCTAGCCAGTGAACCGTGGAGTCCACCTCATTTGAGTTTTTAGATGCCTCTAATCTCAGCTACTATGTTACCATAGCTGTACTGAGAGAGCCCAAGAAAGAAGTGCCTGAATGAGCCTAATAAATGAGTCCATAGATACTTAACAAATAATAATAAAATTTTGTTTTAATCACAAAGTCTTAAGGTTATTTGTTTTATAGCAATAAATAACAGAAGCACTAAATGGTGAAAACCTAGTATCTGAATCCAGGTATTTCTGTCACCAAATTGTTTCCATCCAGTGAGCTATCCTTTTTAAAAGTTCAATTATTATAATAGGACTGTATATTAATAAGATGTAGGTGACTACTTTTTATACATAGTTGGATTTTGTGAGCATAGCTTACCCTTAGGAATCAGTCCATTCTTAAGATGGCTGAGATCTTGGCTCCAACCTTAAATCTCCTGCACACGAATCACATCTCTGACTGGCAAATACAAAGCTCCCATGTCTGTGGTGGGGTGATGGTGTATAAAGAAAATACCATCAGGAACCTGACAAGGGAAGCATCATCTTCTACAAAGCAATGTGTGAGCATAGGCTTTGACATACGCTCAGATGAAAGTTGATTACATACCTATATTCTACTCCAGAGATTACAGAAATTATATGCAGAACAGAAAAATTTGGTTCAGGGAAATGGAGAACTTAAAGACTGTTCAGCTAGGAGTAAGTAATTACTATTTAAAGACTCCAAAAATGAAAGAAAGAAATTGCAATATTCTGAGCAAGACTAATAGAGATAAGCACTCATGATGATACAACTGCAACCAAAGTTTCCTTCTTTTTTTTTTGCAAAAATTTTTCACTGTTTTGGGTCCAAGTTTCTAAAACTGGTAGACACATGTGAGATGATGCATCATCCTACTTGTTGGAAGTATTCTAGAATTCAAATTCTGTTTTTTGTAAGAATTTTCTACATTTATTTGATATGTGGTAAATGCAAATAAAACATCCTACAATATATAGATAGATAGGGCACTGGTTTATTAATTGGGTTGTAGGGCAGATCCCCAGTACGGTGCATGTGAGAGGCAACCACACATTGCTGTTTCTCTCCCTCTCTTTCTCCTTCCCCTGCCCTCTCTCTAAAGATAAATAAATAAAACCTTTAAAAACTGATTTTTAAACTTTAAGAATGATTTTTCTAAAAACCACTTTTAGAAAGTCACAGTATAAAATTCAGACTAAAGAAATATATTGAACACATACAACTGTCTCCTATAAATGATGGGATACTCAGAGTGGAGAGGGGCATATGACATTTCTATTTAAAAAAAAAAAAAGCAACTCTGAAAACCAAAAGAGTCTGTAAATTCTTCTGATTGATACATAACCAATACAGCAGCTTCGGGAACTCACAGAGGAGGGAATAGACAATAAAGAACTTGCTTTGCTCACACAGAGCACTGACTAACTCAGAGATGAGACTCAGAGATGATTTCAAGCCATAATTCTACAACTAGAGAAACAATCAATTAGTCAATAAAATGGTAGAATAAAAATATTTTTAGACAGGTAAGGATTCAGAAATACTTTAATTGTCAAAAAAACAAAACTTTCATTGAAGGTAATATAACAGTATGAACCAGCAAAACAGAAGAGAAAATGAAGAGGAAGCCACATAACGGATTACTGCAGCAGCAGATTCCGCCCTGGGAGTTAAGGAAAGGCAGCAGGAAAGCTTTGTGCCTTGATAGCGAACAGCCTCTTCTAGAGCAGTAGAGATGGACCTGGGAATGATGTTCATGGGCCACAGTGCTTTATGTGATGTCTTTCCCATAGAAGAAAATATGATGCATCAGAAGAAACTATCTTTTTCAGGGAATTTTGGTAATGTTCAGTAATTAGGATAATCTGTATTCCACTGTGATTTTTTGTGCTTTTTAATTTTTTTTGCTATTTGAGTTTGTCAGATACTTATTCCATATTAATTCTAAACAAAATCTTTAAACTATACTTGGAATTTAGAATTTAAATTATTATATGTTTTAAGATAAACGTGAGATTTAGAAAAAATAAACAATTCTTTGAAATTTGGACTGAGTGAGCCTAATGTTATGTGCTAAACACATTTAATAGACTGTAAATTCACTGAACTGTCAGATCAATATTTTCCAAAATGTCAGTCAAGCTCAGAAAGTACAACTGTTCAGTACAATGAGCTAAAAATGCCTTGGAAACAAGAGCTGCAAACAACTGTAAGCTTAATATTTTGAAGCAAAGCAGTTTCAGAACTGAATCCTCTGTGCTGACTTTCATGCAGCTATATTCATGCTATTGCAGAGCTTTCTTCAGACCTCGCTGCAGGCCATTTACTTTACTTTAGGGTATTGAGCAGTATATTTAACATTGTAGAGAGAAACTTTTCAGTAATATACTCAGTTCTGGCTCTTAAACCTTTTCCATTCTGCACCGATCATAGGTGTTATATAAAGATGATGACAACTTTTGTCATGGCCAGAAGCTAGTCATGATTTTCTGACAAAATGGCAAAAGAAAAAAGAAAATTACACTTTTCCCTGTAATGTCTCTGCTCACAGGAAGAAGGTACACCAACATTAGGCTTAATAACATAAACCCTCAACTGTTACAAGAATAAAGAAAAATAAGTGATCTCAAATTCTAACATTTTCACTAGTCACATTCATGCAAAATGTCCCAGGCAGAAAATGATACATTATATAAATTTAGAGTATTTCTTTGGTCTGGACATAATTTTATATGTCCATACTATCAGAAATTTAAATATTGTCTTAGAAAATTATTATAAACACTAATTTATAAGATTATTTTCAAGAACTTGAGAATTCACAATTACCTTTGCATGCAACTACACATGCAATTTTCCAGAAGCATATAATTTTTATGTTATATTATTTTAATTTATACTTATTACTGATTTAAGAAACTATTATGAAATATTTTTATTAACCAAGAGCACTATAAGACTCTTAAACTAAAAACACTCATTTATCTTTTATTAATATAGCATCTTTACAAGTCATGTTTTCAAATGTGAAATTTTGATTACAGAACCAGCCCTAGGGTTACACTATAGATGTCACTTGCCATAAGAAACAGATGAAAATCTGCAACTATAGTTAATATTGTCTTTTAATGGTTTTTTAAGCTTACATAAAATTTATCATAAGTGTTTTCAGCTGATAAACTCTCCTCTACTTTACTTTATAATATAAATTTAAAATGCAAGTATGAATACATGTAATATATGCAGAAATACCCCTTGTTCATAAAGTGGACTACACCTACATTCTCTTCCCCGGAGACAAACCAGTTAGTCAACATTCTGCTGTCAGACAGGTCATAAAGCAATCTGAATCTCATGAAGCCCAAAGGATATTGTGAACAATACCACTGAAGGACCCCAAATAACTTCTAGCTAATTTCATTGGGAGATAAGCTTTCACCAGTATGTCCCTGTAAGCCCCAGTGTTCTTACTACCAAAATCACAAAAATGATGTTTAAGGTGAGGGTTATTTCCGTTATGAGTACTGATATGGGGTAAACTGCCACCTGGCAATGTTTTCCTGGCACAAGATAAGTACTAAGTAGATATCAGATAAATCTTTCCCTTCCTCTCTCCTTTCCTTATTTCCTTTCCCTCCCCACATCTCTTCCCTTTTCTTTCTCTCTCTCTCTCCCCCTCTCTCCCTCTCTCTCTCCCTCTATCCCTCCACCTCTCTCTTTCTCTGTTTTTTTTTTTTCCTGGATATGTCCTGAATCTAAACATACAGATCTAAAGCTCTTAAAATATTTTCAGATGTATAGGGAATTAGAAAGAAAAGTCAGATATTAACACCTAACAAGATTCAATGTCATCTACTCCATTACATAAAAATTTTTAAAGATTTGCCATAATGTTTGAAATGACTAAGATACATCATTTATGAACTGCATTTTTTGCACTGTAATATACATACTGTGTAGTATAAGTAAACTAAAATAGTAAAATATTTAAATCCAGAGTTTAAATGATAAAAAAATAGAATTGAGATTATTTCCTATAGGCATAATTTTGATATATTATTAAGAATGATAATTAAAGAAATCTTAAGGTTCTTCTTGATTTTACTTACAGTTTTATTTATTTATTTATTTTTGCTTCAGCTTTAAAGGCGAAGAATCCAAAACAAAATCTAAAAATTTTACATTTGGACTTTTGTATTTGTTTACTATTATCTTTAAAGTCTTAGCTTTTGTTTAATTTTCTGACACTCATATTTTAAAGAAACTTTACATCTCCTTTATTAAAATATATTAATTTCAGAGTCACTTCAACTTTATTTTCTATAATGCTATTAGCTTGGCAAGCACTGAATAAATGTCAATTGAATTAAATTGCTTGAATAAACCATGGGGTAAAGCACAATGTTTTGATGAATAATTGGCTAAACAAAATTTTTAAGCCCAAACCATTTTGTCAAGCAGAAAAGACATCTATGGATTCAAAAATAATAAAAATGTACCTATCTTAAACATTTTCTAAGATGATCATTTACAATGCAATACAAATTAATAAACTGATTTCAACTTAATGTATTATTTCTAATTATAAAATGACATGAACAAAATGTTCAATGATTTGAACCAAATAGGTGATTTGTATAGTACTTTTTTGTTGCTGCTGTAAAAAAAGATCACAAATTTAGCAGTTTAAACAAGACAATTCTATATCTTATAGATCAGTAGTTTAGAAGTTTAACAAGAGTTTTCTCCAGGATAAAATCATAATGTTGAGAAAGCTGTGTTCCTTTCTGGAGATTCTAAGGTAAGGTCTATTTCTTTGTCTTTTCCAGATTCTACAGGCTTACACTCCATATTCCATGGCCTCCTTCCAGCTTTAAGCTAAAAAACTTTCATTTCCTATATCTTTTTTTCCATAGTCACATCTTCATCTGACTGACCACATTTCTGCCTCTCACTTGTAGGAACTTGACTGATTTATTCGGTTCCCCTGAAAACTCCAGCATGAATTTTCCTAGCTTAAAAGCAGCTGACAAGTGATCTTAATTTCATCTGCAAACTTCAATTCCTTTATCCATGTAACCCAACATTCACAAATTCTGGGGATTAGGATGTAAGGCCCATTGTTCTTGTTAGCTATTCTACCATGTTAGTATAGCTAAAATGGAAGGAGGAGCAGGAGAGGGAGGAGGAAGGGGAGGAGGAGGAGGAGGAGGAGGGAGGAGGGGGGAGGGGGAGGGGGAAGGGGAAGGGGAAGGGGGAGGGAGAAGGAAGAAGGAAGCATGAGGCTGTTGAGGAAAGCAAGCCAGTCCAAGGATATGTTGCCTCACTGATCACCACTGGGGACAACTGGGGCTCAGTTCTTCTTGGGACCCTTGGTGGGACCATGTGGAATGCATATGAGAAGTGTCTGTCCAGCAGATGAAAAAGGGCACCATTTATGCTCCAGCTTCTTTACCAGAGTGCTAAACACTTTGTATCTCCAGGCTTGTGTCTGCATCAAAATGGCTAGTTTCCCGAAACACCCTATTCCAAGGGCATAAACAGACTGAGGCAGAAAACTGCCTTTGGGGTCAGGTTACATAGGCATGTGGCCACAGCAATCATTAAAGTGCACCTACTTTTCTCTGTAATTGTTAGTGGGGGTTAGGTACACAAATGAAATGGCCTATGAAGTAAAATAATGTTGGTAAAAGTGAAAAAAGGCTGTAGATGTCTGAATTGCACTTTGGGTACTGATGTCTATACCTTAGTTTGAATAGAAAAAGAATATAGTAAGTGTTGGGAACCACCCTGCCTGGTTTCAGAAGCTGTAGCTCCCCCCACCTCCTCCCGCGCCATGACTAAGGCTGAGTGAGTGACCTTCAGACCATAAGCCACTAAGGAAACAAAGTTTATCTCCCTGGCAGGAGCAAAACTTCTGCTCCTTTTACTTCACCCTGCCTGGCCCCCAATGCTTGATCAGTTAGCCAATGACAGGTAAGATTCCCCAAGGGAGGAACGACCTAAGACAGGTAAGATCATGTGAAGGCCCCAGGGAAGGGTTTGGGGGGCTATAGCAAAAGGGGGTGATGAATTGTCACCCCTTGGCTTTGACATAGCCTGAGTCCTCATTCTGTCTGCAAGAAGTTTCCTAGTCTCTTGGCTGCCTTACTTCCCCTGTCTGACTTAAGCCTGAAACAATGCCTTAAGCCTAAAACAATGCCGGTGGTGGGTGTCACCCTGTGCTGGATTCCCTAGGGCGATCAGACATAAGAAAGAATGTGTAAAATCCTGTGAAACCTGCTTTGTTTAGAATGCTCTCAATTAAATGATAAGGGTCCAAGCAAGAAGTAAGTTTGTTTCTCAAAGTTGTATGGCTCTTTAGCTATCTGACCCTGACTCAAAATAGGCCCTTGGAGTTCTTTGTATGTTTGATTCTTACTGTTTGATAATGATTAAGGAGCTTTACCTGTATTCTTGTGCAAAATGAACCCAATAAAAACCTGTCAAGGCAAGGGTCAGGCCGCTCTCCCCTTGAGAGAGTAGCCATGCCATCCCTTTTCCTCAACAGGACTGGGTAGTCTGTATGAATTTGTCTCATGCCTCATCCATACCACCACAGACACTGTGGGCAGGTGTGTGTCAGTAAGTCCTCACTTAACGGAATTGATAAATTCTCATAAACTGTGACTATGCAAAACAATGTATAAGAAAAACAATTTTACCCTAGGCTAATTGATGTAAACAGGTAATGAGTTCCTACAGTGCATTTCTGGTCACAAAAAAAAACATCACCAAACTTCTAAATGAACATCCAAAACACTTTTTATGTTGGAAATTAAAATAAATGGAAGCTATATATACACTTAAGAAGGATTAATAAAAACAAGTAGGTAATTGTTTTCCAACCTGCTTAGTCCAATTCAGGGTCATGGATGGCTAGAGCCTATCCTGAAAGTTCAGGGCTCAAGGTGGGACTAACCCCAGGTAGGAGGCCCTTCCATCACAAGGCACACTCATGCTGTAAACTCTCAAACTGGGATGATTTAGACATGTCAATTCATTGAACTGGCACATGGTAAGGATGTGAGAGAAAACTGGAGGATCTGGAGAAAACTCAGGCAGGCATGGGAAAAATTTGCAAACTCCACACAGACACTGGTGGAGTAGAGTTTGCAAATTTTGCACTGATAGGAAATCAATATTTTTGTTTAAATCGACAATGTGATAATGAAACAATGTTGGAAAAAAAGGACATTATTTGAGGGTCTGCTATATATGGATAGGGATGTGTACAATAGAAATAGCCAAGAAGTGTTTGTTAATTGATAGGTAATTCATAGCAGTGCTATTGCTCACAGAAAATCAAATCCATTCTAGATAGTATAGCTTGGCAGATTAATACTCAAAATCAGGCAGTTAATGGTAATATATTGTTTTGGTAAGGTCTCAATTCAGCAGAACCTTGGCAAAACCCAGTACTAGTTGGAGTTATAGGGACTAGCATTCACCCCTAAGAGAGAGTCTGGAAGTGTAACCAAAGTAGACTGAACAAATCCAGGTGTCGGTACGGTATCAGGAGTCAATGCTGAAGCAAACGTGATGGGAGGATGGAAAAGACATACATCAGGTGATGCTGATGATGAAATGAGAATGCTTGATTTTTTTTTCCTTCTTTCTATATGTATTTCAAAGTTGGGTATTAGGAACTTTTTAAAAATAAATACCATCATACATTTAATGCCGAAAATAAGTTGGGGAAGATTGTCATTCTTTACTTCTCCCTATATCCACATCCTTTGTCAAATGACTTACAGTTCCTCTAACCAGAGTGCATTTCCATCATATTGAGCTCATCTAAGCAACCTGCTTTGGCCAGTGGAAAATGAGAAGTGATACTGTGTGAGTTATGAACATAGGCCTTAAAAGATATTGTGTGTTTCCACTTGCCATTTTGTATTTTTGTCATAGCCATAAGAAAAATGTGCCCAGGCGGCCTCCTGGTACGGCAGGCCTGACCACAGTCCTATGAATGGAGCCAAATGCAGGTGAGATTGGCTTTCATCAGCTTAGGTGCATCTGATTCACAAACAAGTGAGCAGGAGAGGAACTGGCTGTTTTGTTTTGTTCCTAAAGCATGTAGATTTCTTTCTTTTTTTGTTCTTTCTTTTTTATTGTTGTTCAGGTACAGTTGTCTTAATTTTCCCCCCACCACTTCCCCTGACCACAGCCATCCCCACCTCCCACCCTCAATCCTACCCCCCTTTGGCTTTGTCCATGTGTCTTTTACATGTTCCTTGACAATAACTGACACATAATCTATTTCTCAGGATTTTTTTTATCATTTCAGCTTTGAGTGAAACTAGTCTTAAATTAAGTGATCATTTACCCTGCAAGGGTCAGTTCATGTTTTACCCATAGTCATCAGTGGCATAACCATATTCCTAGCCCCTGCATTTGACTTCTTCATTTACTATATTTTTCAGACTATAAGATGCACCTTTCCCCCCACCCTAAATTTGGGAGAAATAATGGTTGTTAATACTGCTGTTGAGTTTGGTTTACATTTACATTAGTGAAATATTATGTTACTTATGTTATTGAATATTTCACCACATTTTTTGCTTCTAAATTTTTTTCCTATTTTCCTCCTCTAAAATCTAGGTGTGTCTTATGGTTCGAAAAATATGGGTACTTATCAGTAGAAGTCACTGAAATTTCTTTGAAAATACTTTTTGATTAGTTGTTCCTGCTCAATCTCCAAAGCCAACATTCTAGATCTTGGTTTTCATGATCAGATTATTGTATTAGTGAACTTGGCCATTGGGTCCTGTTTTCTGTAGCTAACCCTTCTTATGATTATCACCAACATCAATGGCATCATTACTAATTACATTTCTTCTTTCTGTCATTCCCCTTTCTCTCTTCCATTCATACATTAAGTCATATGTTTTGGTAGTGTTTATTAAACACTCACTATGCAGTAACATCACAGATGGCAGTGGGGATACAAGCTACAATATAACTGAGGCTATTTTTAATGTAACAGTTCTCTTTTTGAAAGCTCTGTAGCACGCTGAGATTCAATAGTCAGAGACATTTCCAGCAAAGTAAAACTAACAACGGTTAAAAGAAACAATAAACAAACATCTACCTCCCTCCTCAATAAGACACTATAAATATTTCTTAGAGCAATATTAGTTACAAAAGAGCAAGTACTCCCTTCCCTTTTCACCTTATAGGAACAACTGCAATATTTTATAATACACAAAATATTCAACATAAATGGTTAGTTCATTATAAACCTTATGATCAAAAGTATATATATATATATATATATATATATATATATATATATATGTGTGTGTGTGTGTGTGTGTGTGTATGTATATGTTTATTATATATATCTTTTTGCCAAACAGATGTGCCTTTTTTAAATGCTTTGACCTATTTCCTCTTTAAATATACATAAACATAATTGGATCGCCATAATCATGATAACTAGGAGCACACCATATATACATTTGATCTTATTTGGAACTTTCGGCCCATCCAGCTTGCTTGCACACTGTCCTCATTTTATTGTATTCCTAAGGATCACAGAAAAAAAAAACATTTTATAACTCCTATTTTTATCATCTTCAGAAACAAACTTTATCATAGTACTCAGAATTCTCTAAAAATGAAGGGGAGACCCCCCAAAATGGAATTTACTTACAAAAATTGTGTATTTATTATTACATGTTTAAACTTCAGTCACCTTCAATGTACTCTCCATTTGATGCAACACACCTATCAAGATGTTTTTTCTACTGCTCAAAACAGTTTTTGAACTCATCAGTTTTGATGCCTTTTAGTGCTTCTACCATTTTTTGTTTTCCCTCTCCCACATCGGCAAAATGTTTCTCTTTGAGGACTTTTTTCATACAAGAAAATATAACAAAACAAAAAGTTGCTTGGGCAAGATTGGGTGAATAGGGACAGTGGTACATGGGGTCCATGCCATTTTTGGTCAAAAACTGCTGAATATTCAGTGTGGTGCAGTCAGGTGTACTTGTAAATTACCCACCATGAAATGGGCAAATGTGTTCAGTCTTAAAAAAAATTCACTGAACCTGAAAGCAGCCTCTCACAACAATGCCAGCTAGTACACTGATACAGATGAGTTCCTAGAACACCCACCTAGTGGAGAGGCCTGTACAACAAGGCCCCACCCTCTAGAGGGTAATTCTTCTTTTCTTGGGTCCCCCCTTATACTTGAACCAATAAGATCACTTACCCTCCTTGTATTGTAAAAAGCTTCTGTTTCTTATGACTCTATATTCAACATTTTCATTAATTATTTTACCAATTGAGAACAGAAGAAGTCCACTTGTATGCTGTAAGCACCTAATGTTTATCAAACAAATTACCACATTTTTCAGACCATAGGACACACACACCTAGGTTTTAAGGGAGGAAAATAGGGAAAAAAATTTGAAGCAAAAAATGTGGTAAAATAGTTAATAACATAAATAACATAATATTTCACCAATGTAAATGTAAATAGAACTCAACAACAGCATTAACAACCCTTATTCCTCCCAAATTTGGTCAGGGGGTGTATCTTACAGTCAGAAAAATATGGTATTTTATTTCTTTCATTTTTCAGTAGTCTATTATCTACTTTTTGAAATTAGAAAGCAATGAATCAAATGGGTGAATCCTTATGCCTAATGTTACCCAATAATTAACTGGTAGAATTGGAAATTGAACTTAGACCCATTTGACTTCAATTCAATGTTCTTTCCATTCTAAGAATTGGGGATGACAGGCTCAAGGGCAAGCAGAAGTAAAAGCAAAAGTGTTGATAAAGAAGGGCAGTAATTCAAGGTGATATGCTTGCAGTGAGGTGTAAAAATGTAACCGTTATTGAAGACATTGTATAATATTCTTTTTAGATGCTCTTATGTTGGAAATATGATATTGCCTGGAGAAAATATGTCAAATTTTGATTTTCTGAATTTCATGTATCAGTGAGTAGATATTTGAAAATATTTGTGAGTTGTATTTCTATATCCTGGGTCTTATTTCTTAATTAACTGATTTTGGAGAATTCAAGTCTAGAGGAACAAATATTTTGTC
Organism: Phyllostomus discolor; assembly: GCF_004126475.2. Classification (NCBI taxonomy): domain Eukaryota; kingdom Metazoa; phylum Chordata; class Mammalia; order Chiroptera; family Phyllostomidae; genus Phyllostomus; species Phyllostomus discolor. The sequence continues at coordinate 99,396,748 of NC_040908.2, read as the reverse complement.
AATAGAAAATAGTTCTAAGAGTTTGATAAATAATTAATAATTTATAAAAACATGTATGTAGTCTTTAAGTATGTGTATATGGTTTCAACATTTACTTTAGTAACTTGTTATATACTATAAGTTCTGAGCAATAATTTAAAAAGTTGTAATTTTATAGTATTGTCAACAACCATGTTGTATATAACATACATTCTTTGCAATTTGTTGAAAATTCTGTGACTTAGTATGTGTTCAATTTTGGAAATATTTCACATGTGCTTAAAAATTTAAGAATTATGAGTTCTTGACTAAGAAAAGGGTGGGAGAGAGATAGATGGCAGAAAGACAGATCAATTTATAATAGAAAAATATAGGTGGTATTGTCTCTCTTCCTCTGTTAAACTTATTCCTTGCACATTCAATTTCTTCTATCCTCTAAATTAATTTCTCTTAGGATTTCCAGAGTTTGAACTATCTGGTTGGTGTATTTATTGTGCTCTGTGATATTTTTCTGTGCTTCCTATTTTTCTTTCCTTGATTTTAATTAAAGTAATATTTTCTTTATTCTCCTCCCATTCTATATTGGAAGTATACATACTCCCTCTATTTTTATTGCCTATTTATATATATTTTAATGTGCACATCTAGTTAAACAACTTTTTAAAGTTAATTTTCAAAAAAGAACATAGAGAAAGCTTGGCCCACCATATATTAAAATAAACAACACTTTCACTGTCCCAAGAATATAAAAATGACACAGACATAGAAACACAGTTACGTGAGTCAAAATAGAAAGCCTAGAAAATAAAATCGGTCTAGTGGGAATTTAATATATTAAAAAATTCTATTAAAAACATAGTGGGAAAATGATAGCACATTTCCTTTCACAACAGAAAGACCATGAAGTATCACGTAGATCATAGGGTATACAAAAATTAGTTTAAAAAAATTTTAAGTAGATTATATACTTAAATATAAATAAAAACAAAAATAATGGGAAAATATGCACACATGCAAACAAGTGCACTTACACACCCATGGAGAAATAAAACTCAAAGCTCTAATAAAAAAGATGGGCACATTTGATTACATAAGAGTTTACATTTTTGTAAGACAAACTATCCAACAAATAAATTCAAACAATAAGTTATGAAATATATGTGCAATGGATGTAACAAAATGTTAATATATATATATATATTTCTTCATTCAGAACTCATATTGAACAATTATTTAGAATTTGTCTTTACCTCAAATCTACATGGATTTTTATTGTAAATCCCATGTGCCTTTTAAACTAGAAAACATAACCACATAAATGTATATAGGCATTCTTAGGACTTCTTTACATTCAAAATTTGTCTCGCGTGGCTGATTTTTTGAATTGAATTTATAGTACCCATAGTTTTCTGTACTATATCACCCTGTGTGAAAGCACAAGCATTAATGATTAAGAATTTCTTAAGACAACTTATAAAGGAAGTCAAAACCTATAGTGCTGGCATTTAAATAGTCTTTGGAATTTTATAGAACCAACTATTTTTGTGAAATTATTTGGTTCTATAAAAATTAGTTTAACTATTTTAAAAAATTAGAGTAAAATATACATGAAGTGTAGAACAAATTACTTTTAATAGTATGCTTATTAAATTAAAATCTAAATCCAGGTACAACACATTATAAACACTCATGAATTCTAGTCCATTTTTAAACTGGTGCACATGCCCTGGTTAGTGTGGCTCAATGGATTGAATGCTGGCCTGTGAACCAAAGGGTCACTAGTTCGATTCCCAGTCAGGGCACATGTCTGGGTTGCAGGCCAGGTCCCTGGATGGGGGCACACAAGAGACAACCTCATATTCATGTTTCTCTCTCTCTCTCTCTTCCTCCCTTCCCCTCTCTAAAAATACACACACACACACACACACACACACATATATACATACATACATAAGTCTTTTAAAAAAAACTGGTGCATGTTATAAGCTCACCAAATTTTAGTCCATTTGCAAACTAAATCTTATGGGTGAATAAATATATGAGCAAAATCCAAAAGAAACTTAAGCAAATATTATTCAGAAATTCAGAGATGAAATTCCAGTGACAAACATGCAAGAGAATATTTCAGACATTCCTAAATATTAGGGAAATACTAATATTATACTAAAATGTAATTTCTACAAGACAATTTGTTAAAAATAAAGAGAAGCAACTACTTTTGTTAGTAATTTAGTATCATGATTACTTTTGTATATTGCTTTTTAGAATTGTGAATACTTAAGATTTTGAAAACACAAATATGGCAATATAATAGAAATATATATAGCTTTTCACCTAGAAATCACAGTTTTTGGAATCTATCCTATGAAAATAGGGTATTGTTATATTCTGTTATATTTTCTATTATTAATGGAGAATGTTTGCTGTATTTCTTAAAGCATTTTTTGCAGGTAATCTGCATTTTTTTCTTTCACAATTTTAATGTTTTAATTCCACCTATGCCATTTAATATCCCTCTGTGCTTCTAAAGTTTAACTACCATTGTCTTGTTAAATTCACAGCTTCTAGTAGTCCTATTAAACATTGGTTGGAGACCGTCACTTTACTGTCTTTGTTTCTTAACTTTAATTTCATATTCTTAAAGTTTTTATCTATGCTTTGGGTTATTTCCTCAAAACTATTTCTAGTTCACAAATATCCATTCAGCTTGAAATAAACTAGTATTAGTTTGTCTAATAAATGTTTATTTTAGGAAAATATTTTAGTTCTAAAATTCCTATTTTCCAATATTATTGTTTCTTTACCAAAATGTTTTAATCTTTATTGTTTTTATCCCAATGATTTTTCCCTACTAATTCTAAAATATATACATTGTAAAGTGTTTTTTAGAGATTATTTTCTTCATCTCTTAAGGACATAACATTTTAATTGTAAAATCACCTATTGCAGAAATTGTTTGCAATTAATAGTTTGATGCTATACATTCTAATGTGATTCCCTTGAAATAGTTTTTTTTTATTTTGTTTTTTAACATTTGGACTTTTACTCGCCTTGCCTATGTATGGACTCATAGACTATATCATATCAACATCATATGTTATTTATTTCATCTCAGAATTTCAGCACCACTTGTGGAGGGTGAACCGTCCTAACACCTATGTACAGCATAAGCCTGTTTTTCCACTTTTCAGTAATGGTTATTATCACTTACAGCTGAAGTGAAGGGCTTGTTTCATGTGGTATTCTGAAGTAGAAAGCAGAAGTTTCCTAGTCCTATGTTTAGAGTTGGGTCAACACTTCCTAATTCTTTGAATGTTAAGGAGAGCTGTCGTAGATCCCTTCTGCACACAACACTGGCATTGTTGATATTACCATCCCTGCACAATTTTAGATCAGGATCTCTAGAAAATAGGTAATGTGCTTTTCTCATGCTTATCTAAGCCATTCAGTTTCAACTTCTGCTTTCTGTTCTCACTTTGTGTTCACTTTCACTTTTGGTTCTTAGGGTTTTCTCTTTCTTTTTTATTGTTAAAGATTTTATTTTTATTTAGCTAGAGTGAGGGGAAGGGAGAGAAAGAGAAAGAGAGAGAAACATCAATGTGTGGTTGACTCTCATGCACCCCCTACTGGGGACCTGGCTCACAACCCAGACGCATGCCCTGACTGGAAATCAAACCAGCAACCCTTTGGTTTGCAGCCTACACTCAATCCACTGAGCTACACCAGCCAGGGCAAGGTTTTCTCTTTCTTATTGTCAACTTTGCTATATATTAAAAATCACATTTCACTCTAATTTTCATGTTTATAGTGAGATAGGGCTTTGAATATTAGTACTTAAGATATTGAAGAAAAACTGGATGAAAAAGCTCCATATACAGGAAACCTATCATTTGTAAAATAATAATTTCATAATACCACTATGTTCATGATTACATAGTAGACACACTCCCCCACTTATCCATGGGAGATACATCCCAACCTCCAGTGGATGACTGCAACTGTGAATATTTTTCCTATTTATATATACTTATGATGTAGTTTAATTTATAAGTTAAGCATAATAAGAGATCAAAAATTAATAATAAAATAGAACAATTATGACAATATACTGCAATAAAAGTTATGTGAATGTGGTCTCTCTCAAAACATTATTGTACTATATTTACTCCCCATTCTTGTGATGATGTGAGACAATATGACTATGTGATAGTATGAAGTGAATGACACAGGTGCTGTGATCTATAAGGGTTATCCGAATTGCCAGCATCACTATTGTTGAACTTTGGGACCATTATTAAGTAAAATACAGCTTATTTGTCCTAAGTACTGTGAGACCATGAGAGTCAATCTGATAACCAGGAAGGCAGGTACTGAGGAACAAAAGGGGTCAGAAGTATATGTGAAGAAGGGATAATGCATGCTTCTCATGAGAGAGAGCTGGCTGGCATCAGATTTCATCATGCTACCCAGAATGGCACACAATTTAAAACACATTAATTGTTTATTCTGGAATTTTTCATTTAATATATCTGGATTCTAGTTGACCTCAGATACCTGAAACTGTGGAAAGCAAAAAGCCAGATAAGGGAGTACTGCTGTATACTTAAAAGATACATAAAACAAAAAGAAAACAAAAACAGTAAGTCTACTTAAAATTAAACTGGTCTTGGGGTCTTCGTGACCAGATTATAAATGTTTTCCTCAAGTGTTAATGCATAGCTTATAATTATGTACAGTATATAGGGCCAAAAGAAATAACTGCCAGGAACATATGGATATGGTCATTCATGTTGGAGTTAGCATTTTGGTGCTGTATTATGTGCATCTGTTTACAGCAGATGCAACTTAATATTACTTTTAACTAAATTCCCGAGAAAAGAAATATAACAGTAAGTAAAAATCTGCTATCTTGTCCTCAGTATTTATACCAACTAGTGAGTGTTCTTTTAAAATATATCCATATGGTAGATTTAAATAAACATGTCTTAGTTAAGCTTCATAAATTTGATTTTATTTGTAGCTTGCGTGGTATAAGGAATGCATGATATTCCATCTTTGGGGTAATTTTCATGAAGTAATATAAGGTAATTAAATTTGTAACTGTAGTATTTAATGCCACTTATTTATTTTTTTACATTTTCATTATATTTTTCCATAATCATTTATCCCCCATACCCTCTTCCATATTTTATTAACAATTAAATGTGCCAGCATATCTAGCTATAATATTTATATGCTGTTTTCCTAATTTTACTTTTTAAAGTTTTATTTATTTATTTTTAGAGAGAGGGGAAGGGAGGGAGAAAGAGAGGAAGAGAGACATCAATGTGTGGTTGCCTCTCATATACCCCCTGCCACCGGAGACCTGGCCCCACAACCCAGGCATGTGACCTGACTAGGAATTGAACCAGCAGCCCTTACGTTTGCAGGCCAGCACTTAGTCCACTGAGCCACACATACCAGGACTTTTTTCTAATTTTAAAATCGACTTTTCTTTTAAATAATTTGAATTAAAAAGAAAACCTCAAAAAATAGAAAAATTTAAAGCAAACATAGCTTAAATATTTAGTTATTTACCTAAGAGTTAAACAATCTAAATACTAAATAAATCGTGATATTTTCATATAATGATGTTTAAGAAAAACATGAAAAATCATGTTTTATATCAGGGGTCTTGTAACCCCAGGGCCTCAGACTGGTACTGGTCTGTGGCCTGTTAGGAACTGGGCTGCACAACAGGCAGTGAGCCCAGGGCAGGCAAGGGAGCAAAGCTTCACTGGCATTAGCACCTGAACTCTGCCAACAGTCCTCCTGCCCCGCCCCAACCCCTCAGAGTCAGCAGAAGAGTTGCCTTCCACAAAACTAGTCCCTGGGGCCTAAAAGGTTGGTGGCTGCTGTTTTAAATAATTACAAATTGTCTATAAATATAAAAGTTCCTTAACGTCTTAGAAAAACTATTTATTTATGTATATTGAGATACTATTTCTCATCTATCAGAATGATAAAACATAAAAGATCTGACAACCTACCCTGTTGGCAAGAATGTGATCAAAGAGGCACACATACATAAATGCTGAGATTGAAAAACGGAGTAAACTGGGCTGTCTCTTAGAAAAATTACATATGCAGCCACCTATGAATCAGCAATCATTTTTGGGAATCCATACAAAAGCTACACTGTCAAAATATGAAGTGACATAAGTACATGATTATGCATTCTAGCATTATTTTCAATAGTAAAAGACAAATCAGACCAAATATTCATCACCCCACAATAGTGGTTGAATAATCTATGGCTATTCTGCACAATAAGTTACTATCCACCTATGGAAAAAAATGGGAAAGATCTCTATCCAAAAATAAAATAATATCCCTTATGTGTGTGTGTCTGTGTGTGTTACAGTGTAGTACAAATAATGTTTACATATGCTAAGTCTTGTAAAAGAAAGGGATATACTCATTTATATTTGGTTACATTTGCAGTGATAAAATGAAACAGTCAAAAGTTAATAGAAATGGCTCAAGGGAGAAGTGCCCAGGCATAAAATAAGTCTTTCCTCAACTGTACATCACTATGCGGTTTTTTATTCTTGTATGTTATACATTCAAAATTTCTAATTTTATATAATTAGAAATAAAGTTAAGTTAAAAAGTAATAAAATATCATAAAACTATGAAAAATCAACAATTTAGGTATTATCATAATGACAAAAGTATTATTGCCTTAAGTGACTTAAAGGCATGATATTTTAAGAATAAAGAAAATTGCCAAGAAATTTGAACAACCTCTTAGTAAATTTAGTGTGTGTGGAAATACTGGTACTGTATACTTGAAGTTGTTATTAGTAGAATATAAGATCAAGAAAATAAAAAAACTCAAGGTATTCAGCATAAGAATACACAAAATTGAAGAAGTTTGTCAAAAAACATTCTAATCTTAAGTTTGTGTTAGAAGTAAAAAAATCTTACATGTATATGTATTCCCATAATTTTGGCTCACTTTTAGTTATTAAAAATCTACCATAGATCAATTTAAAACTCGTATCTCGTAACTTCAGCACTTTAACTCCCCCCTCTCCACTGACTCCCAACTCTGCCAATCGAGTTTGGGATTCCAGAGACCTGAAAAAACTGAGGAGGAGGATTGGCTGTGTGATTGTTTCCCTCTCTCCAATGCCTGAAGTAGATGCACAGTTGTGACATCTAAGATCTGGCCACTTTCCCTTAGGTAGTGAACAACTCTGGTGTTAGGTGCTGTCTGGGGCTAATAAGGGAGAACGACACATTTTTACTTCACTGTCTTTGATTATAAACTTCACTTCGGGTTGCCTGCCACTTCACTTTGTGCTGACTGCCAATGCTTCTGTATAAAGGATATCAAAATACTAAAATTCTCATTGGATACAAATAACACTTAGGAGAAAAAGGCTGGGTGAATTACTTCTCAAACACAGCAGCTACAGGCACATGCCTTGGTTTCTTTTTCTGGGAATTCAATTACACTACTCAACACTGTTTAATCAGAGACCAATAAGATGGGTCTTCATTGTCCATTTGATCCATGAGAAATCATTGAGAACTGGCTACCCAACCCTGATATCTGTGGCACCATCTCTCTTCTTTTCTCTTTTCTCATCCTCAGGCTTGTCTTCTTTCAGCCAGGATCAGGTTTTACAAGTGCCGCTGTTGCTTAATCTCTTGCTTTTCCCTCCAGTCCTACTTTATGAATTAAGAAAGTGGTTACTTTTCTGAGGAAAGTGTCTGTCCACATTGTTGTTGTATCTCTTTAGAAAATGTCGGTACTGAAAAACACTGTCTTTAATTGTGTGTTCATGAAGACAATATCAGGGTAGCAGGAAACGTTACACTCAACATCCTTTTAGAATGACTGTGAGGATAGTAAACACTGAATCTGAATAAAATGTACCTGTGAGAAGAGCAACTATAGGAGACAAGATACACACAAAAAAGGTTCAATTTTATATTAGGAAGCTTTGAAAACTGACTATCATAAAAATTTCAGACAATGCAGCAATAGCCCTGATGACATAGCTGCCTTGGTCAGAAGCTCAGCTGGATATGCCAAGGTTGTGGGTTCCATCCAAGTCAGGGTACATGCAAGAAGCAACTAATAAATGTATATACATAAGTGGAAACAAATCCATGTTTCTCTCTCTTCTGTGCTATCTCGCTCTCTAAAATAAATACATAAAAATTGAAAAATGTGCAGCTACAAATTTTTAGTAAAAAATATTTCAGCCCAATAAAATCACCACTAAAATAAAACTTTAAGTATTTGGTAAAATTTTAAAGCTATGATGCAAAAGAGGGTTTAAAGTAGAAAAACTTTCAATTTATTGTGTTGTTTTTAGGAACTATAAGAGATAAAACACTTTCTCTTTGTGCTGGTTGTGATAGAATAAAATCAAAGGCAATAACATCTACTTCATAGGAAATGTTCATAAGAATTTTAGTTGCAAATTAGATGTTATTGTTGTATAATTATATCTAAAAAAGATTTCTAAATGTTCTCCTATTTTTGCCTTTAAATAATAGGTAATATTGTTCTGCAATTGCAGAATAACCTTTCCTTTCCTCTGATGTACTGATAAACCTGTATTTTGATGGATTATTTTAAAATCATTATAACATTGCTATTTTATTGCCACTACTTCTTCACCAAAGAAAAAATATATACTTTTAGCCTCAATTAGAAAATAATTTTTGTATCATTAGCTCTTATTGTTTAGTTGCTAAAAATTTAAATTTAGACCTAATACCTTTATATCTTTAAAAATATATTCTAATAGACAAAGTGTGATAAAACAGTTCAATCTCTTTGACAATGATGCTAATTATGATCATAGGAAAAGATCCTTTTCCTAATTTCACTACATATTGTTTTGTGGCTGAGGGAAACAACCTTCTGAGAAAGAATTGTCCATTGCCTCTGAGTTCAGGAGACCAAGTTACTTCATTTTTTTAAAGAAATTAGTCTGACAGTGGCCAGAGGGGAGAGAAGAGGGAATTTCAAGGGGGAATGGGTAGGGATTACAGGAACAAATTTGGAGGACACATGGACAAAAACTAGGGGTGGGGGGTAATGGGGGGAAGGGGGGAGGGTTGGGTGGGTGGGCTGGAATGGGAGTAGGGGGGAGAAAACTGTACTTGAACAATGATTAAAATTAAAAAAATTAGTCTATTTTTGTCATCATTTTCTTAACTATCACTCATATACCCTATCGAGATTACTTTTTAACTCACATTCTCATGTTTTATTTTAGGGGTCTTTTATCAAACATTTTCATGACAGGTGGTCAAAAAGTATTTTAATAAATCAAAGGATCTTAAGTTACTAAGTTATTCGAATAAGATTATTCATGTAAGTCTCACTAACCATACCATCTGAAAAAACATAGACCCTCTTTTCTGCTTTCATTGATATTTTCTTTCTTGATGCTTTTTCTTTCTTAACTGTTTTTTGTGTCTGTATGTGTGTTCTCCCAAAAAGAAAACTGGAGCAATTTGGTTTCTCTGTTTACATTTTTCTCTTTTTATTGTGTATCTCTTTAGATATATACTCAGTCATCTAGTTTCTTCCTTACTCTCAGAAGATTTCTTTATCATTTAGAGTTATATAAACTAAACGTATATTTTAAAAAACACTACACACTGTTAAATAGAAATTGAAAACCAATGACTAATCTTTTTATCTGTTACCTAAAGCTTCAACCTTGATTTAGAATGCTAAACGTTATTTCTTCTAGCCATTTCTATTTCGAATATTTCTTTTAAAACTTTAGTAGAGATAAAATTTGTTTTCTCACAAAACTATCTTTTTTTCCATTACTCTGCAAAAACAAAATATCTGGTGTTACTATTTCCAAGTAAAGCAATACAGTTAAAGCTCTTCAGCAGTGTACCATTTTAAATATTAATTTTCTTTGTACTTCTGTATAATGATGGGATTATATAGCATAAATAACTCATTAATATTCCATAGCAGTTATTGAATAGTGCCACATAATGAGCTAGGAGACAAATATAGTTCAAAAAATTATTATATAGAGTTTTTTAATAGGAGATAAAATTCTGTATGAGTATGAAGAATGGCTGTCTGGATCATGAGCGCCAGCAGAGCTGGAGAAGGTTTCCATTGGAGGTTACATCTGGTTTTATTGTCAAAGAGTATTAGAAATTTGTCAAGTTAAATGGTATAAACAGGAGTTTCTCTAAGCAAAGGTGTAGTAGGCACCGATTTATGAAGTTGTAAAAATATCTGCCCATTTAAGCACTGCCAGTGGTTAAGTATAGCCATAATATAATGTGCAAAGTGTATGTGGAGAAGATACCAAGAAGAAAATAGAAAACTAAATCAGGACACACCCAGGATCTAGAAGAATAATTTAAAACTTACCTTGGATTCCAGTCAGAAAGTTACAAATAACAATTTTACCTTTTAGAAACTTTACTGCAGCAATAAAAGGGAGGAGGAAATTGGAAATTTGAAATAATAGATATTAGGAAAACAATTAGGAGGTACTTTAATAAGCAAAGACAGCCATAATGAAGATCTGAATGGAGGCAATGAGAATGAGTATAAAGATGAGTGGACATAGCCCTGGCTGGCGTAGCTCAGTGGATGGAGCGCGGGCTGGGAACCAAAGTGTCCCAGGTTCGATTCCCAGCCAGGGTACATGCCTGGGTTGCAGGCCATAACCCCCAGCAACTGCACATTGATGTTTCTCTCTCTCTCTCTCCCTTCCCTCTCTAAGAATAAATAAAATCTTTAAAAAAAAAGTTATCATTAAAAAAAAAAAGATGAGTGGACAGATTCAGGAGATATTAAAGAAGTAAAAAAATATATATATCTTTGTTATCTTTTAGACATGTGAGTAACAAAGAAGACATTTTTGACTGACTACATAATAGATTTAGTGGTTAAGCTATTAAAAAAAGAAAAATGAATTTTAAAGTGAAAATAATTGGGTTTAATTGTAGATAAAAAATGTCATGTGAAACCACCAAATCCAGTAAATAATCAGCTATATGGGTTTAGGATTTATGTAATTGGGTTCAGAGCTTTTCACATAATGGTGGTAGCTGAGACCAAAATAATAAATGGGTTTACACATGCCAAATGGTATATCATGGGAAAAAAAGAGAAGTGAGGAGAACAACTCTGGAGAAGACTACACTTTAGATCAATTAAGAAAAGAACATTTAGCAAAAAAAGACAGAAGGAAATACTCAGACATAAGAGGAAGACCAAGGAAACTAGTATCATGAAAATTAAGACAGAAGATCATTGTAAGGAGACCCAACAGACGATTAACAGTGAGAAATATACCAGGGGATCAAATAAGATAACAAAAAAAATCATTGTACTGAGCAATGAGGATAGTTACTATGATTTTATGAACAATCACTTCAGTGGATTACCACTTAGAGAAATAAGTTCTATCTGGTTTCTGAAATAGTTTTCATAAAATTATCTGAAGTCTCTCCCACTCTGAATTAAGTTTCATGTATTCTTTTCAAATTTCTCTTCAACAGAAAATATCAGAGAGGCAGACATTATAAAGAGATTATAGTGTTTTGGATATAGTAACTAAACTATACAATAACCCCAACTGCATAAGGACAACGGTTAATTAGGACTAAGCAGTCCTTAATTTAACAAAACACTTGAGTGTTTTCTATGTGGCAGTCTCTGTGATAGACACTTTCATATATATGTTATATATAGCAAACTACCATAGGTTATTTTAATATAATACTTCCTTCTACCATCTTATATATGTTTTCTGATTACATACATAGTATAGTTTAAATCCTAATGTTAATTTTTAACTGCACACAAAAGCTGAAATGTAAAGATTACATTTTAGAACATGGAACCACTCCGTTGTAATAGGTTACTCTTCCTGAGACAAACTATGGCTCCTCTATTGGCAAATACTTGGGTCAATGACTTAATAAAAGAGTTTATCTATTTAAAAAATTGAAATTAGTAAGAGGGCAAACATATGTCTTTGATTTTTAATTTCCCCTGTTCCACGGCCCAAAACTCTTGGATGACACTTAGGTCATGGAGGGATCTTGGCACCCTGAAATTTGACAACAGAGGGAGAATGCCCTAAATACATGACTCAACATGTCACAGCATTGTTACGTTCCTGTTAAGATGTTATTTGGTTTGAGTAGCTATATTTTTTATCCATAATTTATTAGTGAACTTTTATTGAAAAGGAAACACCTGTGAGTGAAACCATTTTGCCAGCTAATTTCCAAAGGAAATCTCTGCTGGGAACTATTATTTTAATGGACAAAGGGTTCCTGTGGAGGTGCATAACTGTGAGGAACGGAATTCAATAGTGCTCCAGTCCTCTTCATTATCAAGTAGCTTTGTGACACAATAATACAAGTGCCATTTACTTCACTTTGACACTCTGTATATTCTTCTCCATATAAAACACTCATTTTCAAAATGAGTACTAAAATTTTGAAAAATTAATGTGAAAATGTTCCAATATGAAGATACGCCTATATTCACTAATCAGAAATGTTTACTACTGAAAGATAAAGGTAACTTTAGAGAGAGAAAAGGTTCAAGGAACTATTACAGAGAGATTATATACTTTTAAATATAGTAACCAAACATAATATAATAACCATGATTGAATAAAGGTAGTGGTTACCTTTCCAATTTTTTAAGGACTCAAGTATTGTCTAAACTGACTCATGCCCCCACACTAAAGAACACACATACATATGAACACATGCACACAAACTACCACCACCACCAACTCTTATTTGGCTATGATTCTATAGAAGATTTCTCTTGCACTTGTGTCTCAAAGGGAATGCAGCAACATGAGAATAAAATCCAATGTAAGCAGCACTCCACTTGAGGAAATGTGGGAATTATTAGTTGTATATGTTTTATAAGAAGGTAAATAATTTAATAGACATAAAGATATATATTTATTGCCTATATGTAACTTTTGACTCCCCCAAAACTTGGCCAACTATTGACTAAGCCTTACCAATAATATACATCATTGATTAACACATATTTTGTACATTATACTTTACAGAAAATGTTATTAAGAAAATCATAAGGAAAATACATTTACAATATTTATTGAAAAATGATGTACATAAGTTGAGGCATGTAGTTCAAATGTGTGTTGTTCAAGGGTCAACTATATCCATATAGCTGATTTTATATCTTACTTTATGTTATGCCTTCAATGTCTAACACATTTTTGGCATTAAATGCATATTTACTGAATGGATTATTTTCTACTCCAAAGTACATATTTCAGATGTTTAAACTTTATATTTATATTAAAACATGTAATATTACAACTAAAGGATTAAATATTAAAGCCTATTCATTGTACAAATGAAAAGCCACAAGAAGATAAAATTTGCTCAATGTTACACAGTACTTACTATTTTTAACATATTTAAATTTATCTAACAGTTACAAAGATATTATCGAGAGAAACCAAAACATACTCTAAAATCAATATACATATACTTTTTCAAAAAACCCTTCCAATGAATTTTACATATATGTATAATTCGGGTTAATGCCACTCACTTCTTCCTGTTGCTGGATGAATCTGTTCAGTATCTTACGGGGTTTGTCTCTCTCATCTGCTACTTTCCTTCTCTCTCATTTACTTCATATGTGGTCACATGATAAATAGTCAGGGGCTTAAAGATTTTCTTTGATCGCCCCCCCACCCCTGCCATTAGTCATTTCAGAGTAAGAGCTTGTTCTGCTTCCATACAGTTCTCTAAAGGGTTGACTACTACCCTCTGATGTTGCTTTTGGTCCCAATCTACACTAATTGTCCTTGAACAATTAATCGAATTTTAATTTTTTATGCCTTTATCCTTTTGCCCTATGTACATTGTATGTGTTGCATAGCTATGCTGAATTCAGCTCCTTTACTTGTGTAGCACGCTGTACTTGTTTTGGTCTCTTCATGAAGAACAGGCCATAGGCTCCCGGGCTCTTGCCTAATAACCTAGCCACTGAGATCACTTTTCATAAACAGAGTGGGGAAAAAGTTTATGGTTGTTTGTATGAAAAATAATACAATAATTAATAAACAATAATGCAAGAATAAACTCTGCTTTGAGTACTCACAACTGTAAACTTACTTTTGCCCCACCCCATATATGTATTTCCCCCTTCTCTCTGGTTACGTAACATGCTGGGGACATGTAACCACGCACTTGCCTGCTCACCCCTTCAGTCAGTCTCATCACCAGACTGGTACCAGACACTCTGTCTTACATCTTTTGACAAACCATATACATGCTTAACACTGGGTTTCTGTGTGAGACAAAATAGCCCCTAATTAAAGAGAAGCATATAAAGGTGATTTCTGTGAAAATAAAACAGAATCTGCTCTTTGGCTTTATAGTTTCTCCACTTTAGATGTGTTTATAATATTAGTTTTCGAAATACATCTGTTGGTTCCTTCATTTATTCACTCATTCAACAAATATTTACTGTTGTTTACCATTTGCCAGGCTCTATTTTGTCTCCTGACACTCCACAGCCCTTATATAGTGGAAAGAGACAGGAAATAGACAAACAAGTAGCATACATGCTAAAAGAATCAGATGATGGGACAGGAAGCATTGCATGGTGAAGATTCTGCATTAAATTATGCTTTCAGTTCTCACTGATAAGGTGGTACAGGAAAGTGCTTGGAAACAACTGAAGGAGTGGCCACCATGCAGCGTTCAAGTGAGACTTTCCAGACAGTGGTGGGACTGGAAGCTGCGAATGCCATCATACTGGAACTGGGCTTGCTCCTTGACTTGTTGTAGGTTTGATTTATAATAGGAAGTTCATTATTGATCAGAAAGAGCTACTTAGTGGGAGAAAAGTAGAAGACATGGTGATAGTGGAAAACCAAGATCATGTCAAGCTCTGTAAAGTATTATGAGAGCTTTCACTCTAAGAAAGATTAGAAACCACTGAAGAGTTTAAGCAGCTCCGTTATACAAGATGCCACCCTCTTATCCTGAAAATTTGGAATTGTTGAGGAAGAGACTTATAAAACCTATGCTAATACTGCACTTGCACTTTCTGGAATAGTTGCATTTTATTGAAGAGTAGGTTGGAATCACACAAATAACTTAAAAAAAAAAACATGTATTCAAGGAAAACATCTCCAAAAATTCTGATGCAATTAGAGTGAGTATAGATAAGCTAATTCTTTTTAAGAATATCAGGTGACATGTCCCATTTCTTCCTCAAAAGACTGAGGAATTTATTACCTTACACATAAAAAAGAATAGGGATATAGAGCAAATTAGTTTTGATGGGGGTAGGTGCTCAAGACAAAACTTGAGTATGGGCCATGTGGCACTGAGAATTAATCAGGTAACGAGTGAAGGAGGAAAAACTAAGTGATCTGATGAGACAGTGAGTACTGAAGTTGGAACAGATTTAAGAAAGGAACACAGGCAATCTAGAAAGGTAAATTAGACAACTAAAACTGTTTCAGTAGAGAAAAGCTTATCTTTGTGAACATACTAATTCTGACAACACTTTATGTGAGGGTTACATATGATCTAGTATATTATTCATTTATTTATTTTTAGTATATTAGCCATTGATGGCATATGTATCTATGAAATAATTTCTCAATAAAGTTAAGAATGCAAACATAAAGGGCAACACTCATGAAAGGCATTCTAAAATTCCCTAACGAAGCTAAATTAAGTGGGTACATGCGATCCATGGGATTACAAGTTAGACTTAAAAAAACTATTAATGCAGCATGTGTGGTATAGTCAGGTTAATAACGGTAATGAAAAGCATAACTTCTATAGGCCTTGACTATTCTATTTTTAAAGTCATAGCTTTAATATGGAATTAGCATATTTTCCATTTAATTTAGAAATGCATTTCTACAGGTTATAAATTGACCTGACATTTCTTTTGCTTGGTGGTGCCACCACAACTTCATGATCACTGACTATTTAGCACTGAGAAAACAGAATTTTAGAAGATGGTTTATGCGTGCCTGCAAAATGCTAATAATGCAGTAGCTGCCAGGAGCCTGCTGCACGCATCCTTTGGATTAAGAAATAACATAAAATTGAGAGTGCATCTCCTCAGCCTTACTTAATGGCTTATAAATCACTTGTACTAGAAAACAAAAATGTTTCTTTTCTCTTTTGAAAACTAGAATTATATACTTTTTAAACATTATTTTCCCTTTCTGTCTCCCCTCCTCTCAATATATTCATTATATTATTTTTAGTTCACAGTTCTTTAACACTATAATGATCTTCTAAAGCATGCCAAGACATAGTAATAAAACTTAGAACTAGAATCAACCTTACAGATGATCTAATACACCTAATGTATTCAGACGTCAAGAAACTAAGCCCCTGGGAAATCAAGTGTGTTCTCCAAAGTCACACTCTGTGGATTAGAAAACCAGGAGACAGACCTGTCATAGACTTCTGCTGGCTTTGACAAAATTGGCCAAGTTCAGACAGACCTCAGGATAAGTGTCATGTTAAGAGAAATACACAGTGAATGAAAAAATTTAAAATAAGAATTACTGTAGCCAAGCTTAATTAGTTTGTGATTTATTGCTGCCCATTATTTAGCATATTTTGTTTTTCCCCATATTCCATGGTTTATATTTTATGTTTGGGTTTAATTTTTCCTTAGAATTTTGTTCTAAATGTCACCCACCTGTCTTTAGGTAATAGACATTGCACATATATTGATCATCTTTCAACTCTTTCACTTGATTTTTCATTTTTAATAGTTCTTCAAGTTTGTGTGTTAATCCCCAAGTGATTTTCTTTAATTATTGATTTTATAATTCCTCCCAATATGGAAATCTTATGTGCAAAATAGTGTCAACATACATTTTTAGCTTAAAAGTTGTATATCGAGTTTCTTGCTGTTTCCAAAACTGTTTTATTCAGTTCCTCTGAAACTGTACTCATTCAGTAACCATATACTGAGCTACTGCTGTATGCTGTGCTTAATGCAAAGCCACAGAGATACCAAGAAGAATAAAACATTCTCCTTACCCTTCACAATTTCACATTACAGTAGTTGATTGGCCTGCCTTTTCATTCCATTATTCAAATCCACTTTAGGTTGTGGGGTATGTTGAGGTGGAAACAAGAGGAGAATGGAGACAGAAGGAGACTTTGCTTGGGGTGATGGACACTTGATGCAGTGTGCAGATGATGTTTTATTGAGTTGTACACTTAAAACCTGTATGGTTTTATGAACAAATGTAACCTTAATAAATTCAATTTTTAAAAATCCACTTTTGTAACATTTTTCCAGGATATAAAACAAAGCAGGAATATGCTCTCTCCTACCATAATAATAGTCCCATCCTTCAGCCCATCAGCCCCTGTACTTGTCACTTTATTAATATTTTCTACCTAAGGAAAGCTGTGTATCTTCATAGTATTTAATAACAAAACTCCAGAAACAGCCTGCCTGGGTGTAAATCTAGCCTTGCCTTTTGTACATACTATCTGTGTGACCTTGAAAATACAATTAAGCTCCCTTATTTTTCATCTGTAAAATAAGAATATTAGTATCTACTTAGTATGATTATTGCAAGAATTGACTTAATATTCTAAAACACTTAGGACAATGTTTGGCATATAATAAATGTTATAAAACGTTAGCAATTATTATTTGGAAAATCAAAAATAATTTATCCTTTACTCCAAATGTAAAAATTCCCTTTCTCATAATTTTATTATCTGTTATGAAGCTTATATTTCTTGAAAATATATGCAATTTCTTAACCTAAATGTTTACATGATGTTTTTTCAATTACTTGTATACCTGGACAAACTAGATTCTTGTTTTTGCATTATATATATTTTTTACATTATATTATCTTTATGGTGAAGATTGTATATAATGTAATTCAGACACTTTTATACTGCTAAAGTGTCAAAATTTTTCTTTATATACAACTATGAATATACTCATTTGTATGCAAAATCACTCCTTTCTCCCCTCTATTTCTCTCTCTTTCCCTCTCTCCCTCTCTTCCTTCCTTCCCCTCTCCTTCCTTGTCTTTTTCTCTCTACACTTTATCAACATCTTACCACAGATCATCAGTGCAATTAAGGGCCAGTGCCAGAGACAGTGGTATCCAATGGTATCCAAACTTTTCTTTCCTCCCCTTCAAGAAATCAAGTATTTGAAAATGTCTTTATTTTTCTTATTAATGGTATCATATTGTGCCTTGTATAATGTGCACCCATGTTTCTGACCCAAACTTTCAGAAAAAATCTTTCATTTTAATTTTTTAATTCAATTGTTCATTTATTTATATTTAGATACTTGATGCTTACATTATAAAATAATTTTAGTATTTATTTTTGAATATATTATGGTGCAGAAATTGTATGTAACAAATAATTATAAAATGCAAAAACAGATACAAGGTGTGTTACTACCCATGTATAATGTGCTTCTTTATTTTTCCCTCATAAATTTGGGCAAAAAAGTTGCACATTACACATGAAAATAAATTTTATCAACATACTCCTTGTTCTTGTTTCTTTCTGGTTCTTCCCTTATAATTCTTAATGAGATATCTCAAAAAACTATACATGTAAGTGTAGAAAGATATATACAAAGTCTGTCCAGAAACTAGCCATATAATATGAAAAATAGAGACATTTACTTAGGAAGATACAAGATACAAGAAACATTGCACATAGGACAATAACACCTCAGTCCCCTTCAAAGTAGGCACCTTAGGACCTCACACAGTTCTCCCAGTCATCATCAGCTTCCCTGTTGTATTTTTCTCAATCTCATTGATGATCTGAAATCTTATTGACGGTGCTTTTAGTTTTTGGAAAAGCCAGAAGTCACAGGGCATCACACCAGGGGTGCAGAGGGGCTGAGTCACCTGGGTGATAAGATGTTTCACCTAAAAACTCTGCACAAGACTTGATACATTAGCAGGTGCATCATCATGATGAAGCTGCCAATCACCAGTTGCCCATATCTGTGGCCTCCTGAATCAACCAAATAGATTCTTCCAAGGAATGTTCAAGCTTAACACATAATTTGATGCATATCTGTTGCTCTACTCACTCAGTCATTTCAAATGCAACAGCTGGTCACTCAACAGCGTCTACCACTCCCACTGACTAGTACAGTGAAGTCATCATTATCCACACATATGAAATCCAGTCCACTTTCCTTGGTTGCCAGATTACATAAATGTCACACAAACTGTTCTCATATTAACAATGGCTGGAGAGACCTCATATTTTAAAAATATGTGTAAAATCATACACATTATGATTGTACATCTACCTACTTATTTATAGCTTCTGTCTGCTTCTCTGAACCATGAATATTAAATGGTACAGAAATTTTACAATCTCTTTTTTTTATAACTAGTGGCATATTCATATTCAGAGATCATTCTGGAGGCCAACCATTAGTATTATCATACATTATGTTTTCAAAAGATAAAGTGTTTTCTAAAACAAGGAAAATGAACCAATATTCTGTATTCTGCTATCAACAGTCATACTTTGAGTTGTTTGTGAAACTTAGTCTTTATCCTATTTTTAAATTATTAGCTTCTAAAAAACAAAACTCAAAAGTATACATTTTTGGTTCGCAAAATTATTTAATATTTGATCTTTACATGTGCTGTGCCAGGAAAGTACAGAAACTAATAAAATGTTTCAGGTGAGGGTATGAGGTGCAAGGAGCTTCAGCTCTGTCCACAAAGGTCCAAAGCTCAGAAGTGCAAACACTCAAATTGAAGCCAGGTCAACTTATTTAGAATCCAGTGCTGTGTACACAAGAATGTAGCACCACTAATATTCCAAAAGCTATCCAAAAATTTTCAGATACTCTGCCAAAGGTTACATCTATTTCCTTATTTTCCACTGATTGCTTGCTATTCCTTAAGTAACAATAGTTGAAATATTTTAATGTATTTCATTCAAATCTGCCTTTACATTTTTTTTGATTACTCATACTATGCTATCTTTGTAGTCTGTGGTATTTCATTAAAGCCATACATAATTTCTCTTTAATTTTATTATCAAAATTGGCCATGGCTTATAGATTTTGTTATATAAAAATATATTCTTGATAAGAATAAATTTATAAAAATAATCTTTTTGATCAGACACATTTTTAATATTCATGTGTGGATATTATATATGATTGTTAATATTCAATCCTCATCTCATTATATCAAAATAGATCATGAGAGATTGTGAGACATAAAGATCGATTATCAGAGATTATGAAACATATTAAAGAATCATAGTAAAGCTATATTGGATCTAGATATTATATGGAGGTATTTATATTGTGTTAATTATAAAGTGAATAATTCCACAAATTTTCACACACTCTAGAGGCACTAAAAAAAATCTCATACATGATTGCTTATCAGAGAATGAATCACTATGCAGAGAGCAATAAAAATTCTTATCTCAGTTTTCTCTTATATGGGGTTTTAAGTTCATGATTATAGATATAGTTGACTCCCAATTATCATACCAACTAAAATGTAATTTTAATAAAGTGATAAATTCTGTAGCTGTGTTATAGTTCAAAAAGAAAAAGACACAGGCTAGATTACTATAAAGACTGGACTAACTAGCCACCAATAAGAATACCAAATATTTGTGTCACTCCTGCTCTCTTTGTATTCTACCCTGGAAATAATCCTTATCTATATCATTGACATTATGCAACATATGTGTTTTATATATGTATGTTGAAGAATCTCATGCCTTTTAATATTAAACTGAGTCAATTTGTAGAATTTTTTTTAAATTTTATTTATTTATTTTTTTAGAGAGGGAAGGGAGGGAGATACAGAGAGTGAGAGAGAAACATCAATGTGCGGTTGCTGGGGGTTATGGCCTGCAACCCAGACATGTACCCTGGCTGGGAATCGAACCTGGGACACTTTGGTTCCCAGCCCGAGCTCAATCCACTGAACTACACCAGCCAGGGCAATTTGTAGAAATTTTATCAAATGTAACAAAACACTTTTAGAAATAAATGAACTGCAGAGAATGAACCATAGATCAATAAAATGTTAACAGTGAGATAAAAATAGCATCAAATATATTTCAAAAACTTTAATAATTTCCCATTGATTTTGATTCCTGTTTAACTTTGGGAGTGGATATTTTGACAATTGAAGAATCCATATATCCATCACATGTTTTTAGGTTAATACAAAAAAAAAAAAAACACAAATAAAAACAACACATATTCCTCCTTCGAGGCTGGAAAAGATTTCAAGCCATTAAATTTAAAAGAAAGATTTCACTTGGGTTTTAGAAAAATATGGTGGATGTTGTTTTCAATAACACTATGCAACATTTAAAAACAAGTTCTCTAGCACTACTTTTAGTAATGGAACTAAACAAAGATATAACTCAATGGAATATATTCTTCAAATACACACAGGGCTTGGTGGTTGCCCTTACTACAGTATAATGGGCAAAAATCCAAAGGGAAAAAATTAAATTGTGACCACTGTAAATGTGATAGGCATATAAAAATTTTGTCAGCTTCCTAAGCCTGGGGCTCTTTTCACTGTGCCATGACAGGATAAATTTATGATCTTTTAAAACTAATGTCTTATATAAAACCAAAGAAAGTCTAGAAATGTCTCATATGTACTACCATGACACTCAGGTCATCTATAACTCCTCCTAGTGTCCATTGATTGTCACTTTGGCTCAGTACCTGAAGTCCATTTTTAGGTTTGGAGTCTTGAGAAAAAGAAAACAAAGAAAAAAATTAAACTCCTATTTGAAAGCTATGCTTATATTAGGAGACCAGAATATATGGTTCTTCAATCACTATTTTCATTTACCAGATCAATTTAAGGAATAAATATTTAAAATATCAAAATAAATGGACTGAGTGTCCATAGAATAAATTTTCAACATATATTACTCATATCATAGAAGGTTAGAATGGTTTATGCTGAATATTAATGTTTACTTCTCATCTGCCATCTCACCCAGATGATGGTCTAAGACAATCTTAGAAATTCTATTTCCAGTTTTAATGGTATCTTCAAGTACGGACTACATCCAAATCCAGCCAATGTGATAGGAAAGTTGGTATATTATATCCTGAGGAATGCTGCCTCACTAAGAAAAGAGGTATCATTTCTAGATGTGATCTCTTGTATTGACTTGTGACCTAAGCCAACAATGAAGATAGGAAACACTGAATCAAAGAGGAAAAATGTAAAGTCCCTGGATTCTGTAACATCTCTGAACCATGGAATCAAACAACTGTGAAGTCTTTTCTCTCTCTCTCTCTCTACCTCTTGTTATGAGATAGAATTAATCTCTACTTGCGGTTTAACTTTTCAATTTATACCCAAAAATATCCTACTTGGGGGGCCAAAATAAATGTTTACTTGAATGTTAATGTCTTCTCTTTCCTCTCCCCTCTGGGAAACACAATGGTAAACTTGTAGACTTCTAAAGTAAAATCAACTAATTAATAGCCAGTCGTAACTATGACAATTAACATTCTAAAATGCATGAAATGCTAAAATTTGATCTTTTTGAATTATAATATTACTTGGTTACACTTAATAATTATAATCTAATTTGTCTCTGAAATATTGCTTATTTAGTGAATTTAATGAGTGAATTCTTTATTGTTTTCATAATGGCAGCCTCCGTAAACAAAAAACAGCTTAACTTTCAACTGCATTTTATGAATCCTTATTAATGGTGTAACAAGATGTGAAACCATCACAACATCTACTGGATTTACAACCCCATTAACTCCTGATTGGTAGATAAATGCTAAATTGTGTGCTACAGTAAATTTCATTCTGGTATTAAAAACATATTCATTAAATCACTGGTATGGACAAAATCATTTTAAGAACTGCTTTTATGTGCTCCAATGTATAAAAATTATTTGAAAAAATTTAGCTAGGCAAGGTTTTGGTGCCTGTATGACTTTTTTAAAGAAACAGAAACGGTTTACACTCTCTCTAGATATGTACACAAATATACTTATGTAAATTTATATACATATAAATTTGCATATATAGCATGTGTGCCAAACATATAATATATTTATTTTGATGTATACCTGTGTATACATACCCACACACAAATACAATGTAAGTCATATCCAATCTGTACTGCATAATCAAAGAGTTAATGTCTGAAATAAAGTATGATTATCTACTTTATATTTATTATCTTACATTTTAATGTGTAAATTATCAGGTAAGTATTTACTTGCTGTTTATAGGCATTTTGTAAATTTTAATAATTATATTAAATATTTTGTTTCCCAATTTTCCAATTAATTTAAGTATATTACAAATAAATATGTTACTCTGCAGACCAGAATTATGTTACATAATTATATGATAAATTAAGATCTAATAATGAAGCTCTAATTAACTAAATGTTCACATAAATATTATAGTTTATTCTTAATGTATTGTTGTACTAATTTGTCATAGCTACTATACATACATATGTATAAAGTTTTTCTCTTTAAATAAGTTTACAAATATTTCTAAGCTTATTATTATTTGGTTGCAACTATATTTTCCAAATCTAATTTTACATATTAATTTGAGATATAAATTGAATCAAGTTATTGTATTACATGAAAATACAATACACTTGCAACAAGCTAAGGTCCAATTTTTAACTAGTTTCATATATTTGTGTTGTTTCACCTCTAACCAAAAAATGTGCTACCAATGAATTACTACTTGTTTACAAAAAAAGAAATGGTACACTTAAAATCTCTCTAGGAAAGAAAAATAGTTGTAGGTAAATGTTCTATTCAAATAGGAAATAAATAAACTCAACACATTTTTTAGTGTATGTCATGTATGTAATTCTTACACAAATTATTAAAATCTGAAACTTCTGTTATTTTCTAAATATTATAATATTAAATATTACTGAGAAAATAAATTTTAAGTTAGTAACCAAGTGAGAAATACAAAAAGAATCTTCATATAAAAATATAGTTGAAAATATATAATAAACCCTGATATTGTTTAAAAATCTATTAAACAAGGAGACATGGAGAAATTATAATTGAAAATTTTAAAAAATAAATTATTGAAGTAATTGGATAAAATAATCACATATGCTTAAAGAGCATTATCCCAGTAAATGGCAAAGGCTGTCTCCTTATGAAAACTGAATTCATTAAAAAATAGCAAAGATCTCTTTGTTAAGACCACAGAGATCTTTGTGTTTTATTTTGTTTTAAATAAGTCAAATGAAGTGTATTATAAAAAACAAACTAAATCTATTTTGTTTCTGCAAAGTCATATTCCAGTAAAATAATAACAATGGAAGCTGATCAATAATCAGAAATACTTCAATAAGAATATTGTTAGTTTTTTATGAATTTGTATCTTTTGCAAATTACCTAAGAGGTATTGTGATAAAAGCTGTTGAATAACCTGTGAGATCAATAAAATGATGTGTCAAAAGCAACAAATTTATTTTCACTCTCCTATTTACACAAATTCTTCAGAAAAAATAATGTTGGGTGTGAATAGAGAAGGTAAAAACAGAGTTCCATATATCAAATTTCGATTGCTTAATGCAGTTTACCACCTGATGAATTTCACTGTTTCTAACAGCAAAGGATAAAATTAGCTATTTAAATTGACAAATGATCATCTTCAATCTTTCTTTTAGAATTATTATTAAATGAAATCCATGATGAGATTCACTGATAATTTATTTCTCAAGTCACAAGGTAAAAAAATGTCAACTATTATTTTTATGAGTGGAGTTAGATATTATGCATAGACATATTTAATTAAGGGAAAGAAACTGATGCCACCAAATTCAAGCAACATCTGAGCTGCGCAACTTCAGACATGTTACTTTGATATTCTTAGCCTCTATTTCTTTGTATGTAGTAGTACAGTGTTTGTGAACATTAGATAATGTATTATAGAAGCAACTAGCACAAAGTAAATAAATAAATAAGTAAATATTTGCTCTGTGTGGTGGTCAGCAATTTTAGAAAAATAGGAGTCCTAATTTAACACAAGACATGAAATACAGAAATTGATGGTCACCAAAAATGACGTAGAATTTTCCCATCAGCACATTCTGACATTTCATGCTTAGGTTTATTGCCTCATAGTCTTAAGATCAGTATTGTAGCTTCAAGCACCAGGAGTTCATTTAAAGTCAGAAGCAAGAAGATGAAATGGCAAAGTTTGTTTTCTACAAAGCCTTGCATCTGTCTCCTGATCTCTTTTTTTGGTCAAAAGCTAGGTGATGCAAACATCCCTAGCTACACAGAAACCAGGGAGAACAAATATCACTCAAAAAAAGAACAGGATAACTATCACTGGTTTAGATCCGTTTGGGCACACCCCAACACAAAATACATTTTCTTTTTTTTTCTTTTTTTTCTTTTATTTTAATCATTGTTCAAACACAGTTTTCTCCTTTTTACTCCCAATCCAGTACAAAATACATTTTCTTTATAGACAAAAAAAAACAAAACAAAACAGAAAAATATAAGAAGTTCTGATTACCAAGGAAGGGAGCTTGGGGTTGGGAAAACAATAGTAATAGTAGCAAAATAAGCATAAGAAAAAGGGATTGATTCTGAAGGGAGGTTAGGCGAAGGCATCATAGTGCCATTTTACATGGGTTATGAGTAGTGTTTTACTTGTTGGAGAGTGATGGGGAAATAATTTTAACAGTGGCAAACTGTAATTAAACTTTAGTGACAATATAATATTGGCTAGTTTCTAGTTCTAATCATCTCCAGAAGTCGAGCCATTCTTTGTCACCTACAATGGTACTGATGAAGTAGGTAATTTTAGTCAGTTTCTGTATAATTTTAGAATTGTTTGGCTCCCAATAATAGGAATCTGAAACAAATTGCTTAACGCAATTATGTTTTTATTTTTCTTACATGAATGAGTTTTGGAGTGTATAAGCCCAGAGCTGCTATGATAGTACCCCATCAGGATGCTGGTTTCATTTCAGTGTTCTGCTCTATCATTTGCAAAGAGTAATGTAACTCTCCACATATACAGTTGGGGCTCAGGAGCTACAACCATATAATCCAGATGGCCAAGGGACAAGTGTTCCTGTACAAGATTTCTTTAAATGGACTCTTGTAAGCACCACCCAGTGCTTTTTGCATTTACCTCATTGGCAGAACTGTATCATTTGACTATCCTCTGATGGAAAGCAGGAGGAGAAATACCATTCCTTAAATGTGCTGCTCTACAAAAGTTGAGATTCTGTTATTAAGGAGGAAATAGTAATGGAGCACTGGGTATGCAAGTCATAGTGAATGCCATAGAATCTCTGAAATATTCAATAATATGACCTATGCTTATAGATTTCAAAGAACCTTTTCAATATTACAATGCATAGTTTCCAAGACTGTTTCTGTAAGTATATTACCTAATTATCTTTCAGTAATTAATTAACATTTAAGCAAATATTAACTGAATTACTGATAGATGCCAATTAGCAGACTATTCTGAACCTAATGAAAAAAGGGATATGGCAGACTTTCTCCACTAAAGGTCCTCTTCCCTATATCCACTGTATCAGCCATCAAATTGTCCTTGAATTTACAACTGTTTTATTCCAATGTACAAATCTGGTAAACAAATATGTCTGTTCCCCAGTATCCTTACTACTCTTGTAGTAAACCAGTTTAAATTCTACCTCTTACAATCAATCTTTCCATGATCTATCAGAATTCGTTCTTCATCCTTCTGTGCTCTCTCAGCATGTAACGTGTAACCCTTTCTTCACTGAAAAATTTGTTTTAAGAATATTTGTGTTTGTGTCTTGTTTCCCACACTATATTTTGAGCCCCTTGGCTCAAATTCAATATCTTAACTAATCTTTGTATCTTTGCCAGTTTGTTGGAGTGAGTGCTTCATAAATATTTGTAGGTAGTTTAGTTTTGAAATCCACAGTTACCTTCTGTCATCACTAGATGGCAACTCTGTACCTTTCATGTGTGAGACTAATTGAATTTATTCCCCTTTGGGTCTTAGGAAATTAATTGCTATAGATGATGATTAGCAGTTCAATATAGCAAAAAGAGAAATATATGTCACATTAGACTGCTAGTGATGTCCTGGGTAGGTATAGTGCAAAAATTGGAAACTGGTACAGACATGGCTGGGGTAAAACATAATCCACAGACTCATCTGGGTGATGGGACTGAGGTATTATTATAGTTCCACAATACTTATGGTCATTTCATATGCGTCAAAAAGCAACACAAAGCACTTCATGTGCTTAAATGCTTTCTCACATGTGTTCATAAAGATGTATCATGCAGGCAGAACTGATCTTGCTTCGTTCGCCTGTGCTCCCTGTGTCTAAGACAGAACCTGTCATGCAATGAGAAGTTAATAAGGATTACCAAATATCAAGTAAATTTTTTAAAAAGAAACTTTCTAACAATTGATGCAATTTCTTTCTTGATTCAAGACCAGACATCATTAAACTATTACAAAATTTCAAATCACTAGCATAGCAATGAAAGTATTTACTGAGGTAAAATTGGCACTTTATGTTTCCCTTTACTTATTAATATAAGTGCCTAATGCCATAGGCAATTATGCCTAATGCCATAGAATTTAGAAATTCAATGAAATCTTCACTTTAAAAATTGCCTTACAGATTTTGATTCCCTTGAGTTGTCTTAGATCATTATACTGTAAATACTGTATTAGATCTTTAGACATAAGTGTTGTCTGTCCTTTGTGAGCCTGATGGAATGTATAATAAACATGTGAAACTAGCAAAAAAGTAAATATACATATATATTTTTGTGTATATATATACACACACATATATTTTTTGATATGTATATATAGAATACTGTAGTGATATATATAGCATATCCTTATATCCATATATATCAGGAAATATGTCTAACTTGAATCTTAGCCCTTCAGTAAATATGCATTCGTTAAAACTCAATTTAGCACTAAAGTAAAATAGATTCTCACAAGCATTATCCAATGTAATCTTGAAAAAATGTTACTACCTTTACACTCTATGTGGGATAACTGAGGCCTGAAAAGGGACATAACATTTCCACTTTTTCCACTTCAGTGAGCAGATGGGCAGTAACCTTGCAAGGCAGAGTTTATAAATTCCACTAATAGTACTTCTTCATTTACCCAAGTGAAATTGGGGTTATGAGACCAAATTTTGTAGTGATAACTTAGTTTTTACAATTTCAATAATCAACATGTCTATAATTCATTGAGAGTTTAAATAACCCCAAAGTAGTTCTTTTAATATAAGATGATTGTCCAAATACACTGATTCTTTGACATAGCTTTTCATGAAAAACAAAATTGTGCATGATATATTGTTGCAAGAGATTTATTTACCAACATTTTGAACAGTTCCATAAGACAGTTATATTATTTGTTCAGCTTTTAAAACTTAATTTGTTTTTATGTTATATAATTATATTCTTAGCAAATAATTTTATCTTAAAATTAAAGTCCAGATTTTTTTCTCCTATTTCCCAATGCATGTATAAGATCATAATTGCATAAGTACAGAAAAGTTATTTCTATGGTATCTAAAATTAATTTATTTTGGAATTTTAATAGTGTTTTTAATACTGTGGTTACCTTTCACATATATAAACTAATCAACCAAATATTTAAGGGAAAAACTAATTTTTAAGGGAAATATTTAAAGGATTAATAACCAAATATTTGGTTTAATTAATTTTCATAAATTTAGTTTTTGGTTGATTAGTAACAAAATATTTAATGGAAAAACTAAATTTATGAAAATTAATTAAAGCTGGAAAATATGGCTATTTTCCAAGGTAGAATAATAAGAAGGAAAATACATGACAATTTAAAAGTAGAAAACAGAGGTAAGCAAAACAAATATAACTGTATGAGAAAGGAGGCTGGGAAGTCCTCAGGTGAAGACCCTGGGAGGAAGAGCTGTGGGTACCAAGGGTGAACTATAAAGGACACATGGACAATAACAAAGTGGGGTGGAAACAGGAGAAGGAGGTGGGGAGGGCTGAGGTGGTGGGGAGGGTGGGGGGGAAAGGCAGAAAACTATACTTGAACAATAAAAAAAAGAACATTTGAGGAAGATGAAGCACCCATTCAAAGATCTTGAGGCCCCTGGGCTGACCTACACAAATTCATTCACCAAGTTTAGAACACCATAGATGACTAGGTTTGGCAGTGAAATATAAAGAAGTTTTGACCATGTTAAATTTAAGATGCTAAAGAAGGTATCTAAATGGAAAGCTCAGGGAGGCAGATAGATATATGATACTGAATTTTATGTCCACATTTTTTGTCTTTATAATTCAATTATCTGTCTAATCACTATCTAAATACATTATCTCTATTTGGTCAAAAAGAGTGGAATCATTAATTAGGATATGAGTTATGTATCAAATTAAATATATAGAAAGGTTTCCCTAAATTCTGTGGTAATAGTTGATTACCACACCCTCATGTACCTACTATGCCTTGTAGAAACCTCTGTTTTAGCACACAACTAACGTCTGTCCAGAAAGAGTCCAGCCAGTAATATGAAAACAGAGACATTTATTGAAGACGACACAAGATAAAAGAAACATTGTACAGAGGACAATAACACCTCAGTCCCCTTTAAAGTAGGCACCTTGGGACCTCACACAGTTCTCCTAATCACCATCAGCTGCCCCATCATATTTTCCTGAATCTCATGAACCATCTAAAATCTCTTCCCTTTCAAAGGTGATTTTAATTTTGGGAAAAGCCAGAAGTCACAGGGCACTAAATCTGGGCTGCAGTGGGGCTGAGTCACCTGTGTGATTTGATGTTTCACCAAAAACCTCTGCACAAGATGCGATGCATGAGTGGACATGTTGTAATAAAACTGCCAGTTGCCCATAGCTGCAGCTTTCTGAATGATCTGAATAGTTTTCATGGAGGAGTATTCAAGTTTAATGTAAAATTTGATGCAGATTCATTGCTCTACTTGCATTTTTAACACAATGCACACAGTACACATGCTTGCTCAACAGTGCCTACCACCCCCACTGACTAACACAGGGAAGTCATCATTGTCCACCCCTTGGCTGTCAAGTTATATCAATGCTGCACAAATCATTCTCCTTATACTAACAATGGCTGGACATTTTCTGAACAGACTCCCTTTGTACATAAAATTTATTCTCACTCAAAGAGATTTTTTCACTGCTTCTTAGAGAGAGAGAGAAACATGGATGTGAGAAACATCAATCTGTTCTTTCCTGTAGACTCCCCACCTGGTGGTTAAACCTGCAAACCAAGTATGTGCCCTGCGTGGGAATTGAGTC
Source organism: Phyllostomus discolor (assembly GCF_004126475.2). NCBI lineage: Eukaryota > Metazoa > Chordata > Mammalia > Chiroptera > Phyllostomidae > Phyllostomus > Phyllostomus discolor. The sequence continues at coordinate 99,366,348 of NC_040908.2, read as the reverse complement.
CACAACCATTCAGTCCACTGGACTGTAGAGTCCAACCAGCTAAGTCGTGCCAGCCAAGGCAATTAGCAAATATGTTTGAACATATGTTATGTGTCAGCCATCATTCAAGGTGTTCAAATGCATATGTAAATAACACAAGGTTCCTAATTTATAGAATGCATTAGTTAGTAAAATTTTAAATATAAAGAAAAAATTAGGATATATTTTTATCTCATACTACATGTAGTAAATTACAAATGAAAAAGTTAAAATTATAAATATAGGAGCTAAACATGAAAAATATATTAGATACACTTTTAGATGGAAAACCTAATTAAAATAAAAGAAAGATACCATTATTCAAACAAATAATAGATTCAAAGCACAAAAATTGACATGATTTTCACATTTGAAGTAACATTTAAAAGACAATTTATAAAAAAGTAAATGGCTGCAACAATAAATGTCTTCTTCAGTTTCTATGACATAAACTATGAATCTGAATAAGAATTGCTGTTAAAATATGAAATATAGAGAAATTAAAAAGAAAAGTTGATGTGGGTGCAGGTTTGCTATTATTATTATATTTATCTGCAGTTAAGTGAAAAAGAAAATATCTACAAAAGCAAAGCTGGAATCAACTGAATGTTAAAACTCAGCTCTTTGTTTCTTTGATACTAATATTCTCACTATTTTTATCATTATTATTTCTTTAGATCAAAGAAACTTAATCTCAGGTTTTATCTTATAAATATTGCATTGAAACTGAAATATAATTCATTTATAAAATTATATTATACAATCTGGTCTCAGTTATTATGGTGATGATCATCAAATAATCTATATTATAATTCAAAATAATGTTCTCATCATTTCACCCATACAATATATTTTTCTTCCTCTTATGAATAATCACTTCTGCACAGAAAGACACAATTTACTCTTTAAAATACCAAAATATATTTATTACTAAAAATGGCACATTATTAATTTTGATCACTCAAAATATAAAAGGACTTGTATTATTAAGACAAATTGAAGATTAAAGGAAGGCTGATATGGATTAAATTACCTAATTTCCACAAACATACCTATAAGAATATAAATTAGTCTTATAAAATTATTTTTCAATTCCCTCTATCTCCTCTCACACACATACATACACATATGCACACAAATGGCATACAAAACCTATCTTCCTTGAGCATTGAAAAGAGGAGAACTTGAAATGACAATTCTTTAAAAAGGGTTGGATTTCCTTCTTTTTTTTTCTTTTTTTTGCTAAAACATCAATCCAGAGACACATTCTGGAATTGCCATTATTGATAAAGTCAATTTATATGATAAAATTTAAAAAGCAATGTGTTTTGCTCCTCAATGCCTTTGAACTCATATGTGTTTATACGGGAAAATATCCTTTTAACACATTTCACACACACTTTAATTATTTCTACTATTCATCTCTCACCAAAAATAATTTGATTCAAAGAAACTTTAGTGCCTTACTAAGTACCTTTCAAAATATAGTTTTTGATAATCTGTCCATGTGTATATGAGATAGGCTGAATATAATGTTTCTTCTGTGTGCCCAGGATTGGCCTAGGAATACAGGACAAAGAACAATTCCTGACCACAAGAAAACTGGGATATAATATTTTAAAAGTGAGCAAAAACACATTTTCTAATCATTAACCAGAATTTAATATAACTATTATTTTATTTTTATAATATTTTAAAAGTTAATTGCCCATGAGATTTTATTACTACTTCCTGACATTTCCTTCACTATATAGTGTGACTAGTTTTTCATAATAAGGATATGATAAAAAAAATTTCCAGGAATCCAATCCATTTATTTTCTTCAGACAGACCCTTTTAAGGCAAAAGCAGAGTAAGTCACAATTAATTTATATTAATAAATAAATATATTGAATTACTATTGAATTTATTGAATTACTACTTGAATTACTATTCTTTCTCTATTGGGGGAAAGAAAATACAGTTGTCAGCATTTGTGGTGTGTTTTATTTCTATGCAAATTTTCAACAAATATTGAGAAGTCTGAGCTGGCCCGCTATAAGACTGATATACAAAATAAGGTAAATGTATAATTTCAAATGAGCCATAAACCTAACTCAACAATTACAAACAAAGAACATAGAAATTAAAGTCATTTATACTTTAAAATAATACTTTATATACAGCTCCATTGTATCTTCCTAGAGACTACCTCCAAAATATCACCAAAGAAAGGTGACTATTTTTAAATAAACTATTTTATATTAAGGTTACATTTAAACATAGCTGTTCATAATTATTACATGTATCTGTGAATCATTATTTTAATTTATTCTATTTGGTACTGGTGTGTTGGGAACCGCCCTACCTGGTATCAGAAGCTGTAACCTCGCCAAGGCTAAGGGTGAGGGAGTGGCCTTGTACCATAAGCCAGCAAGGAGACAAAAGCTTATCTCTCTGGCAGGAGCACTGCTTCTACTGCTTCATTCATAACTGAACCCCAGTGCTTGGTTGGTTAGCCAATGACAGGTAAGATTCCCCAAGGGGGGAACAACTTAAGACAGGCACAATCACGTGGGAGGCCCCCAAGAAAGGACTTTGGAGGCTACAGCAAAAGGGGGTGATAGACCCTCGCTCCTCGGCTTGGACATAGCCCGAGTCCTCAGCATCTGGGAGAAAATCTCCTTATCTCGTTTGCCTTAGTTCCCTTGCTCCACCTAAGCCTGAAACAATGACAGGGTGGCACAGCTCTGTGTTGAAAAGAGCGGGTTTCCCAGGTGATCAGGCCTAAGAAAGAATATGTAAAATCCTGTGAAACCTTCTTTGTTAGAATGCTCTCAGTTGAATGATAAGGGTCCAAGGAAGAAGTAAGTTTGTTCCTCAAAGTTTTACAGCTCTTTGACTCTGACTCAAAATAGGCCCTCAGACTTTGTTATCTATTGTTTGATCCTTACTTCCTAGCAATGAGTAATGAGCTTTACCTGAATTCTTATGCAAACGAAACCAATAAAAATCCTCTCCAGAGGGGGAATGGGGTGCTCTCCCCACCAGAGAGAGTGGCCATTCCGTTCCTACTTCCTCACAGGACCTGGTTGTCTCTGTGGACGTTTTTCTTGCGTTTCGACGAGCCATCCACAGCGTTCCACGGTCACTGCCGGCAGGTGATCATGTCACTGGTGACAATTTATCATTCAGTATGGAAAATGAAACCTCTCTTTTATGAATATACTTTGATCCAAAATTTATTTTTTTTAAAAAAGTATACATTTTGTGGCCAATTCTAAAAATGTGTGGCCATTTAGAGAAGATTTAACTACAGATATGACCAGTTTGGGATTTAAAATCTTAAGAATACACTTGCAATTATAACTACTATAACAAGATTAAGAGGTCACAATTAGCACACTAGCACCTTCTGCCCCCTACCCTCAGGTGCTTTTTCTTTTTCTTCTCTCTCTCTCTCCTGAGCTCTAAGGGCCCTTCTTTCCTCTGTAACTTGTCTCCTGGAGTCAATTATTCTTGGCTCACTTGTTCTACCTCTGTGATTTCCTAAACAATCTTTCTCTTATAGTTTGAGTCTTGGCTCTGAATTTTTTCTCAGACAGAACTAAAAAACCAAGATTGCTGGACCAAGATCAGGTCTGACTACATCGGTCTAACACTCGTGCCATTTTGCTGCCAACAATATGGCACTTTGCTTAATGTATGGTGTCTTTAATTTGCAGATACAACTTTTTGAGATCACGTATAATCTTTGTATTTAGTATAATTTAAATTAAAATATGACTAAAGGCCATATATTTATAAGACACAATGTATCTTCATTTATCTTCCTAGCATTCTACAAGTGGATAACATTATATTATGGTATATCCTTAGTTCACATAATTTTAATATAACTCACTTTAGATTTTCTTGAGTGCCTTAAGATATTTTTCTAATCTTCTTTTCAAGTGGGAAATACTAGTTAAATATACTGTAAATATTTTTGAACTAATACAAATCAAGGTATCACTTTGATATTAACCACTACGGTTAATTAGCTTGATTGATTAATTCAGGGTACTAATGTGTTCAGATATTTATATGCACATATATCCATTAAGTTTACATATAAAATAAAATGACTCTGTGTAGGTAAACTTAGTGCAAGATACTAAGTGCAAGAATAAAAGAAGAGATTGTTGCTTAAATCTATTATACTAAAACGAATCAGAGTATTGTACTTGTTTTGGAAAGTGTTCATGTATATCATTCCATTTTTACAATACTTTGATGTTTATAATACCCCTTATTTTAGGCAATCAATATTGCTCTCCTTCTGGGTTGAAGAAACCAAAACAGAGAATTTAAGTAACTTGTTCAAGGTCACATATAATTTAAGGGGCAAACACTTGCTCTGTGGTCTATAAAGTCCTCATCTTTCATGATCATGATGATCATCATCATCATCATTATTTTTGGAGTGGCCATCATGGTTGTTGCTTGAACTATTATGTCTTTTATGTGACAAAAAGGAGTTCAAGAACTAATTTTGGAAGATAAGTGGAGTAAAAGAAAATAGTCTAAATACTTACAAATATTTCAGAATAACAAGAAAATTGATGAGAAGATTTTGACATTTAATTTCATTTTTTATAAAGTTACATTTAAATTGTGAGAAAAAGAATTTGCTTTCACACATAAAAATGAACAAATCCAATAAATGTTTTAATTTATTTCATGAAATGAGTAATGGAAAAAATCAGTTAAATTAGATATTCTAGCCTTAGAATTCTTTTGTAAAACATTTTTCATTAACTAATATAAATAATAATATTCTCCATTGATATCAGTGACATGTTATAAAGCTCACAATATAGTTTACAACATTCTTAACAATTTTTATTGAGATATAATGTGTTATCAAAGTATCCTCCCTATGAAGTAACAATAGCTGACACTCCCAATTAAAAATGTGTCTTTTTTCATTAACTTTTCACCTGATTTTATGTGTTTCCCAGCACAAGAAGGTAAAATTAGCCAGAATACCATTCTAGTAATGTAATCTTAATATCTCGGGTATTACAAATACAATTTTTGCAATGATTATTTAAATTGTTCTTACCAATTTTCTACCATGTTGTGGACAATGCATGGTAATAAAATGAATTTCTATCCAGAAATAAACAATGGAGAACTTGCAAAACAAACATCACTTATCTTGTAGCTGTGTCATCGGATGCAGTTTGTGTTGCTATGCCTACATATTACCTCATTGTCAAATGCCCTTTCTTACTGTTTACTCTTTAGTTAGTTTAATTTTTTATTTTGCAAACGAGAACATTTTGGCAGATTCTTCCTGCTTGCTGTGTATTGTTTTAGAAATCAGTATGCATGTAATGGAAGTGACAGGTGCATTAGGAGTATCTATTGCAGGGTAAAAAACTGGGAGGTTTATTCTGTAAAAGCTAGACAGATATATACAGATATCAATCAAATGACTTTTCCCCACACTGCTGCTTCCTCAATGTTTTTTTTTCTTTTTGTTTTTCTTTTGTAACCCAGATTCTAAATGATAATATATTGGTTGCTATTGACAAAATTAAAATAGTGGCAGATAAGTCAGTTACCATTATTTGCAAGTCAAGTCTGTTTTTAAAAAACATGGGGAAAAAATCAATCACTACACTTCAACCCTATGCTTAGTCAAATATAATAACCATGTAAAATATCTCACATTTTACAAAATTGTTTAATTGATCTATGATTCTATGAAATTCATATTTCATTTTCTTTAATCTTTAATCTAAATGGTTAACAGAGAGAATTAGTGGAGACATTATCACCACTATCACAAGTTTCTCTGAGTCAAATAGCAAGTTTGTGCTTAAAAACAAAAGTATTAAATTACTTTAATATTTTTTATAATCTTTAACCTCATAACAATTGCATTCAGCAAAATATAATCTAATAATATTTAGATGCTTTAGGGATAAGCATTCTGCAAACTATTGGGTTATACACACTACCATTCTATTTTCAATGACAAAAAATGTATTTATTAAACAATTTTCTATGTCTTCCAAGATATCAATCTTCTAAGCTAGATATTTCAATAGATTTCTCACTATCATGATGCAGACTGCTAATATTCTGTCTCTGTCTCTCTCTGTCTCTCTGTTTCTCTTCCTTCTTTCTCCCTCCCTCCTTCTTCCCTCTCCCTCTTTCCTGTCTCCTATCTTTCTGTCTTCTCTCTCTCCAATCAATCATACTTAGCCTTTAAATTTTGGCATCTTTTAAAATCTATTCTGGAACTCACTTTCTTCTCTAATTGCATAGTTACTCTGCATGCCGATGATCCCCAAATCTCTACCTCAAGGCTTCATTTTATTTAAACTCTATATACATATATCTAACTGCTAGACATCATCACTTCTATATCTAATAAACATTAAAAATTCCAAAGATGCACATTTAAAAAGATACTCTTGGACTTTTTCCCTAACTTTTTCTACCTTCAATATTGCCCTTGTAAGTAACTGGTATTTTAATCCACAAAGTTGAACCAAATAAAAACCTAGAGATAATGAATCACTCATTCCCATGCAATATAATTTCCACATGCTAATACATTAAAATTGCCAAAGAGGAATTTTTAAATCCTCACCTGAGGATATATGTATTGATTTTTTTGTCTTGAGAGAGATGAAGGGGCAGGGGCAGAGAGAGAGAGAGAGAGAGAGAGAGAGAGAGAGAGAATTGAGCCCTTAAGTTTTTGGTGTATAGGATGATGATCTAACCAACTTAGCCACCTGGCCTGATCAACAAATAGAAATTATTATTGTTTTACTTCAAACATCAATTTCTTTAAGCTACTTATCTTTAAATAAATAAATATTCAATAAGATAAATTAAAAATCAAAGATATAAAACATTAAACATAGATTATAATTGGAAAAATAAAGTACTATATAATTGAAGGAGTCTCAACATGAGGCCTTTTAAGCCAATAAATGCTTTTTAAATCCTCCTTAATTTGTATGAAATTAGCTTCCTGAGTCTCTAATAAGATATGATTGATTATATTTTAGCAAAATATACATACAAAAAGTGTTATTTTCTTTTCTATTAGTTTTCTATTAGTTTTCTATGTGTAATGAGAGCATTCCACGTTCTAAACAATCTTCCTATACTAAATTTATAGACTATCTCACCACACAACCTTACCACAACCCTAACTCTTAGTCCCCTATATCACCCATCCTCCAGAAGTCATTGGGAGATTAGGGCACCTGTGACTCCAAGCCTCCCACAACTTTTTCACCTAATAAACCTTTACTTTCTTTGCAGCAAGCTCCTACTAATGTGTTACTGGGCTTTTAAAAATGCAAACAGACCTCTTTAGTCCTGTAACAAGCCACACCTATTCCTTAGCAAAGTACCTGCAACTTTATTTACCTCCTCCACTACCACATCTATTGTTGTCAAAATCAGAAAATAGAATCTTGTAGAGGTGAAACATCAGACTGAAGGTTCGCTTCATATATGTTTTGTGAGTACTGATTTTCTATTTCAATATGTTCAAGCTAATCAAATCTATAGCTATTCAGCAAAAATAGATGTTTTGTTTTATGTTTTAGTTCTGGCTTTCTTATGTTATTTATGGGTTTGGAGAATTAATTATTTTAATCAAAATTAAGACATAACAAAAGAGAAACAGTTCTTTAAACAAGGTTGTGAATCTCATTGCACAGAAGTCTTACCTCAATACGTAATCAATTAATTGTAGATAAAGTCAATAGCTGAAGCAACCATTGCTTTAAATGTCAGAGACATCCTATAGCGCTTCTCAACATAATTGGAAAATAGAGAATAAGATCACTTTGCTTTAAAAACTATAAGAAATTGAGGAAAAATTTTAAAAATGTATCTGGTTTCATATTTAGCATTTTAAAAAATCATTCATTCTCATTTAACATAACTGCCAAGTGATTATACATCAAAGGCACTAAATAGGAATTTTTACTGTTTTACCCCTGCTTAACATTTAATTCATCTTCCTCATGGGCTTAGAGAAATTTATACCTGTAATAGAGCATGATGAGAAGAGGGAAAATAAACTAGCACTGTTAAAGAAAAAAATTGCTAATAATATATACAAACACCTAAAAGCTAACATGTTGAATTATGGTATGTATGTGCCTATGTATTGATTAAAACATATCTATAAGGTATATTGAGATAATAAAAAGGGAAAGGTTGTACTTATATGATATATAATATAAAATTAAACCATCCTACATAAATGAGTTACAATTTAAAAGAAGGCCATTCAAAATTTTACTAGCGCAAGTATGAAATAATTTTAACTCTAACAAAGTCTGGCTTTATATCACAGATAGAAAACCAGTACACGGGCTATTATGATTTCTCTTTCCATTTTTAAAGGGAGTTTTGAGTTTTTAAAAGTACGTATTTATTCCTAGAGAGGGGGGAAAGAAAGGAGAGAGAGAAGGAAAGAAACATCAATGTGCGGTTGCCTCTTGTGGGACCCAAACTGGGAACCTGGCCCACAACCCAGGCATGTGTCCTGACTGGGAATTGAACCAGTGACCCTTTGGTTCACAGGCTAGCACTCAATCCACTGAGCCACTCCAGGCAGGGCTCATTTCTCTTTCCATGCCAAGAGAATGTCCATAACTTGAGAAGCTCAATGTTAAATAAATGTGGAAAAGAGAAAACATTATTTCCCTCTGCTCTTATAGTCTCCATCTCTCCCAAATTTATGTATAATCATGAACTTTCTGAAAAAAGTAAGAGAGAACACAGATTAAATTAGTGTTCTAACCCTGGCAGACCTTGGAGTTCTTCAAGTTTTTAAATGTCAGGTGAGAGTGTCTTAGGTGAAACTATTTCTAGAAGTGATGGGTGGTAACTAAACTATGGTGTAATGTATTCCCTTACAACAAAAAGTACTTATGTATTTAGATAATTAAAAAATAGATTATGCAAAAATATTAAAATCAACTGAATGAAAAATAACCTTTTAGAATATTTTTCTTGGCTCTTCATTTTGTTTTACTCTGGCTTAATTAAAATATTCCCTACATAATTCTTGCCTAAGTGATGAAGAAAATACCTCATACAATGTTGTAATGAGAGTAAGAGAGAAATTGAGAGAAAAATCGTTCTGTATGTTGGCTTATGCATATTTGACAGTTTAGAACAGTTATAATGGATGTGAAGACTTTTTCTATTTCTAAAGATATATAGATTGTCCCTAATTTAGAAGATGGTTTGTTTAAAACAAGCCTACTTTTAATTGCCTAAATTTAAAATAGAATTCACAACTAAGATGTTTAATTATTACTGCATCTTCAAGAATTCAGTATGTATGAAGTTTAAACACATAATATATGCATAGACTTGCTAATGATCATTTCCACATAATAAATAAAGTGGAATGTCAAGTCAATTTATGGCAATAGGAAGCTTTTGTATAAAGATTATATTACATAATCATGCTTATTTTTAACATTATCATGAGTGTAAGTCAGTGGCATTCTTCATCACTAGATCTATTGCTTCTTAACACATGAACAATTTTTTAAATGTTTTTCAATATCTTAACATGTTTCCTGAATAATATAAATTGTTATGTTTCCATAATGAAGTCTAATTTACTCAAAACAGGAATTAATGTTATATTTTATATGTTACATTTTGGTGCCTGTCAACAACCATAAATAAGGGGATGAAATACAGATATCTACAGTCCATAACAACCCAATTTCCTTTAATGCCTTCTTTCTTCCTTATGCTTGTGGAGCTTATGATGACTACAACTATATTATATATTGCCATTTCCTCTCTCTACACCTAAATTATTTAATCATTAATAACCTTCAGCCTGAGCCCTGGCTGGCGTAGCTCAGTGGATTGAGTGCAGGCTGCAAACCAAAGTGTCGCAGGTTCAATTCCCAGTCAGGGTACATGCCTGGGTTGCAGGCCATGACCCCCAGCAATTGCACATTGATGTTTCTCTCTCTCTCTCTCTCCTTCTCCCTTCCCTCTTAAAATAAATAAATAGATACAATCTTAAAAAAGAAAAAAAATAAGAAAAAGAGAAGGAAAAAAAGGGGGGATAACCTTCAGCCTCATGAGAAAAATAAAGGTGTAAACAGAAGAGATATGTAAAAGACATATTTCAGGCCTAAAAATATGTTGCTCTTGGTGAAAGAATGGATGCCTGTGTGTGTTAGGTAGGGTTCATGAATGAGCAATGAGTAGGTGAGATGGCACAGTGAAGGAAATAAGATCATAGAGGAAGAAATAAAAGAACATTTTAAAAGTGCATTTGTGGTTTTGAATTTCAGTGATTTGATTAATAGATCAAATTGGCTCTATTAGCAGAAATGTCAGTTCAAGGACAAAATAAACAGGTTTCCAATATATAGTTCAAGAGCAGTTGATACAGCATCCATGTAGATTTGTCTGTGGCAAAGATATGCACTTGCTATATTTCTGTTGATTTGTCTATGCTTGAAATATAACTTGGAATTCATGCATCTACATCCCAGGAAGGAGAAGGATGGGGACCTTGGAAGGACATGAGATTTGCAAGTGAGAGAGCCTAGAGAGGGACATGATGGCAATGCAGAATAAAGAAGAGTAAAAGGAATGGCCAGATTAAAACATAACCAGAACAATACAGGGCCTTGGAATAAATGGAAGGGGAAATATAAAGAAGGTTAATGGAGGTTTAGAGCAGGGACTCAAATGTGTTTAAATGCTGTCAGTATTATTATGGTTTCTACAATCTTTTAAAAATGATGGCTATATTCATGGATAGCACAAATATTTACTACATGTTTATTATGTGAAATACACAGTGATATAATTGGGAATATGTTGATGCAAAACAAAAAGTTAGTTTTTAGAACTAATGTTTCAGTTAAAAAAGGGCAATAAATACATAAATAATTTCAGACACTGATCTTTGAGATTATTTAAAACAAATACAGTGCATAATTGGTAGAATTATTTCTATCAATGTATTTTAGAAAAAACAATGTCAGTAATAAATGCAGTTACCTTTATTGAACAGTAGTAGTATAAAAAACCTAATTATTATCAAATAAATAATTAGGCCAGGTAGCCCTTAAAGGCCTTCCCATTTCATTTAGAATCCTCACCCCTTACCATGGCCCTGATGATCTTCTTTCTACCTTTCCACACTTCCTTGACCACATTTAAGTCATCTGGACTTTCTTTCTAATTCTGGAGCTTATTATGCTTTTATTCACCTGAACTTTGAACTTGATGATTTTTCTCTGCTTGGAAAGCACTTTCCCAACACTTCACATGGTTGATCTCTTTAAGTTATCAATTATCACCTATGATACTTCATCATGGGTTATCATGCCCTTCTCCTGTCTCCTTATTTCCAGCATAGCACATGTTACAATTAGTATTTATATCTTTTTTCTTTATTAATATATGTGGTTTCTTTCTTGCCTACTCATATTCTATCTTATTCCAGAATGGAGAAACGATGGACCTTATCTGTCTTATTTAATGCTGGCCAATCAATAGTTGGCGATTGACTGAATGAATGAATGAATAAGAAGTTTTATACTTGGAAATTAGCAGAACATTGAGGTACTTAATTTGAAATTCTCATCCTAAATATCATTATGTTGTCTGTGCATTACTCCACAGTATAGAATTTTCAGCTACATTTAACCATTCAGTAGTGTTTGATAACTGATATGTTCTTTTCATTTTTAATAAAACTAATGGCATCTTGGCACATAACGATTTGTCTAAAACTTAAAATTCTTACAATAAATCTCTAAAAGTAGAATTACTGGTGAAAGGTTTTGATGATGTATATTCTCGTGTTAAATTAGTAGTGTTAAATTACAGATCTATAGTGTTAAATTGCATCTGAAAAATTAAAATATAACCTGAATGTATCAGTGATGTGTGAAAATGACCATTTTACTACAGGCATCAATACCTTAAACGTTCTTATTTATATTTCCTAATTGCAAATAATACTCAAAAATGATATCTCAATTATTTTAAATTTGTTTCTTTTAATGATAGTGAGGTGAGATTGATTATTTAAGTGATTATCAACCATTTTTATTTCATGATATTTATTTACTAGTTTATTATTAGTTAGACCTTTTTATTTTAAAAAAGTATCACCTTTTATGAATAGTAGAGAGCCCTGAAGAAATCTTGTCTTTAAAAAAAAGGTGGATAAATAGCAATTAGATTAGTAAATCCTTTTGCATTTCACACATTTGTCACAATGTAATGAAGACATTTATGGGAGATCAAAATGGACAAAATACCTCACCATCCCTAAAGGTGAAGGCATACTTGGCGAAGAGAATGTCATATAGTAGGGATCCTGAAGGAAAATTAACAGAGCAAGGAAGTAGGTGAAGGGTAAAGCAGTGTTTCAGGTTGAGAATGTTGCAAGTGAAAAGGGCTGAAGTCATAGAACCAGGAATCTGTGGACAGAGTTGATCAGGACTGGAGGGCAGGCCAGCAGCCCAAAGTGTTTTAGAAGGTATGTACAGTGAGAGCTTGAACTGTGTGCTATGCAATGGTGTTTGAACTTGATCTTAGCGGCAGTTTGGGAACTACAGAAGAGGCTTAGTGAGAGGAGTGGGCTCACTCTGGCTAGCAAAATGACAAGACTACAAGCAGAATAAATGCCTTAAGTAATCCAAGTAAGAGGAAGATATTAGACAAATAGCTGCAGTTGAAATATGTTTGTAAGAGATAACAAATGGCATCCAGATTTCTACATTAATCTCTCTTTACAATGAATACCCATGCTAGGAAAGACAGAATGCAGAGGATGATGAAGCAATTTATACATTTAATTGGTGGGGACGTAGGTAAGGAGGAGGGATGCATGAAAAGGAAAAGTTGGAGCATATGGCTATAATGAGTCCCATATTTGACATTGTGTTTGGCTTATATTAAGAGTCTCTATATTAAAATAAACAGCAGAGTATAAGTCATTGAGTCCTAAATCTAAAGAGATAATTTGAATTGGAATTTTAAAAATGTGAGCCAGCAATATGTAGAAAGTAATGGCAGCCATAAAGGAAATGCCATGATCCACAGATGGTGTCACTCTGTACCAGGAGTCACAGATTAAAATATTCTGGGCTTTGGTATTTTGTAAAATAGATCATAGAAATGAGAGCAGATCATACAAATCTGGGAATGTGAAAGTTTAAGTCATTTCTGGAGGAAGATGAGCCAGCAAAGAGAACCTAAAAGAATCTATGAGCCAAGTAGAAGGAAAACAATGAGAATGTCTTTTCAAAAATGCCCCAGAAAGATTGCCTTTTGTAAGAGTGAGTGGTAGTGTGTCATGTGCTTCAGATAAGTCACACAAGGGAACTATTCACGTGTATCCAATGACATTTTTTAACACTTTTTTTGAAAGATTTTACTTATTTATTTTTAGAGAGGGAAGGGAGGGAGAAAGAGAGAAAGAGAGAAACATCAATGTGTGGTTGCTGGGGGCCATGGCCTGCAACCCAGGAATGTGGCCTGACTGGGAATCAAACCTGCGACACTTTGGTTTGCAGCCCACACTCAAACCACTGAGCTACACCAGCCAGGGCTTCCACTGACATTTCATTGCAATAAGAAACACATCTTCATTGGAGTAGTGAAGGCAGAAGCCAAAGTGCATTTTATTAATGATTTGATGAAAAACTGAGAAAAATAACAGGGACTCTAGTAGAACCAATTAAACTATATATCAATTAGAGTAAGAATATTGAATTTTGAAAGGTTAAAGTGACAATAACTGCCAGGAATGAAGAATTTAAATACATTTTGCTGGGAGGACCATCTGTACTTTTTACAGCATATGCATGCTGGCAATACAGTGTACCTTGATATTTAGTAGCAATTTGTCACCCTACATTGAGGTAGGCCTTTTTACCCAAAAGTTTACTCCATTTTAATTTATTTTAATTTTAAAATTTTAATAAAAATTGTATATATCTTTAGGTATATAACACAATGATTTCATATGCATATACAGATGATTGGTAAAATTAATTAACAGCTTTTCACATAGTTACCACTTTGTTTGCATGAGAAGTGTACCTGAAGTATACTCCATCAGCACATTTCAAATGTTCAACATAGTATTATTAAATATAGCCATCATGTCTGCAGAGTAGAACTCTATACTTATTCATCTTATACAACAGCAAAACAAAAAGTCATACCCTGTGACAAACGTCTCCCCATATTCACAGCCCCAGTTCTACTCTCTGTTTCTATGAGTTCAATTTTTTTATTTCCTTTTTTTTTAGATTACAAATATAAATGAGATCATGCAGAATTTGTCTTTTTTCTCTGGCTTATTTTACTTAACATAATGTCTTCCAGGTTCATTATGTGTGTCCAAAAGGCAGTACTTTCTTCTTTCTCCCGACTGACTGTTAACATTGTCTATATAAAACACATCTGCTTTATCCATTCATCTCTTGACAGACACTTATGTTGTTTCAATACCTTGGATATTGTGAATAATGCTGCAATGAATACAATAATGCAGGTATCTCTTCAAGATACTAACTTCATTTCCTTTGAATAGATACCAATAAGTGTGATTCCTAGATCATAATGTAGTTCTATTTTTAATCTATGAAGGCACTTCATACTATTTTCTTTAAAGGCTGCACCTATTCACATTATTGCTAACAGTGTACAAGGGTTGCTTTGTCTCCACATTCTCATCAAAACTTGTTTTCTTTGTTTCTTGATAATAACCATTGTAACAGGTGTATGCTGTTATCTCATTGTGATTCTGGCTTGCATTTCCCAGATAATTAGTGATCATTTTTTAAAGACTTTATTATTTTTAGAGAAGGGAATGGAGGGACAAAGAGAGGGAGAGAAACATCAATGTGTGGTTGCCTCTGACACGTGCCCTACTGGGGGACTGGCCCGCAACCCAGGCATGCACCCTGACTGGGAATTGAACCAGCGACCTTTGGTTCACATGCCAACATGTAATCTACTGAGTCACACCAGCCAGGGCATAATTAGTGATCTTGAACACCTTTTCATATCTTTGTTAGTCATTTCTATGTCTTCTTTTGAGAATTTTCTTTTCAGGTCTTTTGTCAAATTTTTAATTGGGTTATTTTTCCTTTCTTCCTTTCTTTTTTCTTTTTACTGTTCAGTTCAGTTGTTTGAATTCCATTTATGTTTTGGATATTAAACTCTTATCAAATGAATAGTTTGCAAATATTTTCTCCCATTCTATAGGTTGTCTCTTCATTTGATTGATTGCTTCCTTTGCTGTAAGGAAGCTTTTTGTTTGATACAATCCCATTTCTTTGTTTTTGCTTTGGTTGCTTAAGTTTTGTTTGCCTAAAATTCACCATGCAGAATAATATCAAGAAGTATGTCCTTTATATGTTCTTCTAATAGAAGAAATGGATAACTTCCAAGAAACATAAAATTTACCAAGACTAAATCATAAAGAAATAGAAAATTTGAACAGACCAATAATGACTAAGGATATTAAATCAGTAGTCAAAAACTTCCAACAAATGAAAGTGCAGAACCTAATGTCTTCACTGGTGAAGTTTACCAAACATGTCAGAAAAATTACTACCAATACTCCTCAAATTCTTCCAAAAACATTGACAAGGAGTGAACACTTCCAAACTATTTCATGAGGGTGACATTACCTTTATACCAAAGCCAGACACTACAAGAAAAGACAATTATAAGCCAATATCTCTGATAAACACAGCTACAAGAAAATCTTAACAAAATATCAGCAAACTAGTTCAACAGAACATTAAAAGGAAAATACAACATTCTTTTTATTTCTTAGCTACCAATATTGGGTTAAAAATTCATCAGTTAATGCTTTGGATACAAAAACAAAACAACAACAAATAGATCTTACACAGACCACTTTTTCTGCCCAGTAGAAGGCTGCAAATGCTGCTTAACAAATTAAGCACTCCTTGCATGCCTCTCTAGTGACACTGCTAATTAAACACTGAAAATATGTCACAGAGGAGCTTAATGATTTCAACGGTCTTTTGAAGTCAGCAGAGATTTGAGAATAAAAGTAGCTCCGTTAATATTAACATCAAACTTTTGATTTTACTGTCCTAACACACCCAATGAACACTAAGAATACCTAGAAGACACTAATGTGACAAATTAGAAGACTGCTTAGGTTTATTCAACTGCTCTGAAATGTTTCTACTGAATCTGTTAATGCTATTGCCTATAAAATATCTGTAGTAAAAAACATGTTTAATCTCTCCAAAGAAACTTTCCACACAAAATCATTGACCTGGTTAAATTACAAGCATAAGTGCAGGTCACACCCAATAAAAAGGATGCATTCAGATTTCAAGGTAGTTGACCAAGACAGCAACAAAAGAAACATCTGAGCTTCCCTCCTCTCATGGACATACCGAATGTATAGTAACCCATAGACTAATCCCCTCTGAAAGAGATCCAGAAACTCCTACACATTGAGTGAATGAGAAAATATGCAAAGAGAAATGAGTAGGAAAGTCTAAGACATACTCTTCCCATAAACCTCACTTCTAACACTAGTGGCATACAATTGAGAGAGAGTGCCCAGCTTCTGCCTGAGGCAAGGAGGGTTTGGACCTCAAATTTAGCACCCCTATTTAAAGACTCCACCCAAGGGACAGGCCCACACCGCACCTAGTTCTAAAGATCAATGGGACTTAACCATTCATCAGACCCATGACATATTAGCAAACAAAGCTCTCATTAGTTGTGTGACCACTCACTACTACTACTTCAGGGTTTAATGCAAACAGAAGAGGCAAAAATGCCCATCTCCCTGAAAGGAGCTCATCTGCATGTTTAAAAGCTGCTACGCAAGGGTCAGGGCTCCAAAGCAGCACACATCAAAGGGCTGGCTGCAGTTCTTCTTGAGACCTGGGAAACAAGACAACACCATTTCCACCTTTCCTCCCAGCCTATTCCAGGTTGCTGGCATCTATTTGGCAAGAGCTTACATACACCAATGCACTCTTGCTTTTCTGACTACCACATGAGGGACAGGTCACTGATCACCTGCTCTAAGAGCCAATGTGGCTTACATTCATGAGGCCCACAAAACCATAGCAAACAAGAGGTTGATAACCAGCTATTCCCCCCAGATATCAGCTCAGAAGTGTCTGGTAAAAATGTCCATCTTCAAGTCTTTCCCTGAAAGGGGTCTATCTTCCTAAGAAGCTGTGCCTAAGGAGTCAAGGCTTTTAACTTTATCACATACCTAAGGGCTATCCATCATCCTCCCCAGACTCTGAGGAAGCAAATGGACACCTGCCTGAACTTCTCCTTCCAGCCCACTGCAGCCACATAACCAAGTCATCAATATCTCCATAGAAGGAGTCTGTACTACAAAAAGTTTTATTTTCTGGCAGTTTTCCAAAAGACAATCCTGGATTACCTGGCTCCACTAGATATCAGGACTTTCAGTCAAGGATCCCATAGGATTATAGCAAACAAAGAAGCGGTTCTATTTTTTTAATACAGGTAGTTTTATTTTCTTTTTTCCTGGTTTGTTTATTTATTTATTTTTAATTGTTGTTCAAGTACAGTTGTCTCCATTTTTTCCCCATCACTCCCCCCTACTCCAGCCATCCCCACCTCCTACCCTCTATCCTACCCCACCCTTTGGCTTTGTTCATGTGTCCTTTATACATGTTTCTTGATGACCATTCCCCTCTCCCCCCATTATCCCCTCCACCTACCCTCTGGTTACTGTCAGTTTGTTCTTAATTTCAATGTCTCTGGTTATATTTTGTTTACTTGTTGTTTTGTTGTTGCTGTTTTTTTGTGGATTAGGTTCTACTCATAGGTGAGATCATATGGTATTTGCCTTTCACTGCCTGGCTTATTTCACTTAGCACAAAGAAGCAGTTCTAATGGGTGCTGGATCATTCCCTTGTAACTATATAACTATACACCTGGGCCCAGAAGGCAAAATTCCCATTTTCCAGTTTCTCTCTGGATTGTTTTTATTTTAATCTTCACCTGTGGATCAACTTACAGATTTTAGAGAAAAAAAAGGGAGAGAGGGGAGAGAGAGGGAGAGAAAGACAGACATCAATTTGTGCTCTCCCTATGTGCCCCAAATGGGGATGAAATCTGTAACCTAGTTGTGCACCCTGACCAGGTTTTAAACTGACAGCCTTTTGGTCTATGGGATGATGCGTGAACAAACTGAGTCATGTAGTAGCCGAGGCTCCTTGAAAGGGATTTAATAACATATACTCCCATCAGCTTCCTGAAGGTAGAGTTTCTTATCAGTATGCATCAAGGTGCTAACTGCAATGCTTCCCCTTGGGACACTAACAGGCCTTTCACACCTACATCTGCTAAGAACCATTATGAACAAAGTAGGCAGCTTAGAAGATAACAAAGTTTTAAGGAAAAACTAAGAGCTTGGGCCAGGCTGAATGATTAGGTTCATCTCTTCGATGAGAGCACTCTGTCTGCACTGGGAAGGACAGTGTTTTATGTTCTGCACAGAAATCAACACAAGAACCAGGAAAATAAACAAAAGATATGTACCAAACAAAAGAAAAGATAAATCTCCAGAAACAGATCAAAATTAAAAAAAGACTTTATGGCTTTACCAGATAGAGAGTTCAAAGTTTTAGTTAAAACATACTCATAAAAAGCAGGAGAGCAATGCAAGAACCAAGTGAGAATTTCAGAAAAAAAATAGAAATATAAGAAATTGCCATACAGAAATCATATAGTTGAAAAATACAGTAACTAGGAAATTCAGTGCAGGATTCAGTAGCAGACCAGACAGATTAAAAAAATGATCAGCAAATTCAAATAGAAAGCTGTGGAATTCATCTAATCAGAGGAGCAAAAGGATAAAAGAGAAAAAAATAGTTAAGGTGATTTAAGGGACTTGTGCTACTCCATAAAGTGTGCCAATATATGAATTATATAAGTACCAGAAGAGCAGAGGGAGAGAGAGAGAGAGAGAGAGAGAGAGAGAGAGAGAGAGAGAGAGAGAGAGAGAGAGAGAGAGAGATGGAGGTGAATAGGCAGAAAGCTTACTCAGAAAAAATGGATAAAAACTTTTATCACCTGGGAAAGAAAACAGATATCAGTACCCAGGAAGCGCAAAAGTCCCAAATAAGAACCCCAAAATACCCATATTAAGACACATTACAATTAAATTGTCAAAAATTAAAGACAGCCGTGGCTGGTGTAGCTCAGTGGATTGAGCATGGGCTGTGAACCAAAGCATTGCAGGTTCAATTCCCAGTCAGGGCACATGCCTGGGTTGCAGGCCACGGCCCCCAGAAACCACACATTGATGTTTCTCTCTCTTTCTCCCTCTCTTCCCTCTCTAAAAATAAATAAATAAAATCTTAAAAAAATAAAGACAAGGAAAGATTATTAGAAGTAGTGATATAAAAAAACAAATTGTTATATACAAAGAAATCTCCATAAGATAAGTAACAGATTTTTCAACAAAAACTTTGCAAGCTGGAAAGGTGTGACATGATATATGCACAGTGGTGAAAGATAAAAATGTCATCAAGTAGGCCACCACACAAATTTGTCCTTCAGAATTGAAGGACAGATGAAAAGTGTTTCAGACAAATAAAAGCTAAACGTGCACATCACCACTAGACCAGCTTTAAAAGCAATACCAAAGGGACTTATTTAAGCTGAAACAAAAGGATGCTCACTAGTAACAGAAAAATGAAAGTACAATGAAACTCACTGTAAAAAATATATATGTGTATAGATATATATACACTTAGAATATTCTAATGTGGTAATTGTGATAGGTAAATCACTTATAACTCCAGTTTAGAGGTTGAAAGAAAGGTATTAAAATCAGTTTAATTACAATAATTTTTAATAAGTACAATGTAAAAATATATAAAATATGACATCAAAAAGCATAAGATGTGTTAGGGGAATACAAAAATGTAGAGTTTTTATATATGTTTGAAGATAAGCTGTTAGCAGATTAAAATAAACTTACAAATGTAAAATGCTTTAGGTGAGCACCATGTTAACTATAAACAAAAACACTGAAGTAGATCTAGAAAAGTTCAAGACAAAAAAATCAAATATCCCTATATAAAATAAAATTGTAATGGAAGAGAGTAAGAAAGAAAGACAAAAACAAAGGAATTACAAAACAAGAAGAAAATAATGAACGAAAGGTCTATAGTAAGCCTAAACCTATCAATAATTATTCTAAATATAAATGGAATCAATTTTCCAATCAAAAGACAGTGACCTAAGGAAAAAATCGAACTCATTGCAACTATATATGCTGTCTTCAAGTGATTCACTGAGCATAAGGATATACATGCTGAAAATAAAGGGATAAAAAAATTCCATTTAAATGGAAGCTAAAAAAAACAGTACAATAAGAGGCTGTAACATTTATAAAAATGTAGCTACCCCAACATACATATTTTAGGAGTAACTACATATATAAATCATGAGAAAGAAAGACATCCAGCCTTTTGGGACAGCATGCATGAACCTGGAGGGTATTACACTGGGTGTAATAAGCCATACAATAAGAAGTACTACATCATATCACTTATATGTGGAATAAAAGAAATGACTCATGAAAATAGTAGGTAGTAGTAAAAACAGTAGAAGATAGAAGAAAAATTATTGCCAGAACCTGGAGGGGGTGGTGAAAATAGGGAAATATTGATTGGAGGGTATAAACTTTTAGTTGTAAGATAAATAAATTCTGACGATTAATGTACAATGTGGTGATTATAGTTGGTAACACTATACTGTATCGCTGAAATTTGCAAATAGAACTTACATGTTCTCATTCAAAAAAGTAATTATGTGAGGTGGTGAATATATTAGTTAAATTGATATGGAAATCTTTTTACAATGTATAGGTATATCAACCATCACATTGTATATTTTAAATATGCTTCTATTTGTTAATTATACCTCAATATAGCTGAAAATAGAAGTGTTCAGAATTTATTTCCATCTTCTAGCCTCTATAGAAAGGGAATAAATGTTGACACCAATCCAACTTTTGAACACATAAATGAAACTACAGCTGGACCTTGAACTGCATAGGCTTGAACTAAGGGGTCCACTCACACATGGATTTTTTCAATAAGTACCTGTATTGTTTTTATGTGTGGTCAGGGGAATGTGGATGCAGATGGCCTGTAGGCACTGATCTATTCCAATCTACCTAGGGAACTTGATAATCCTAAGACTTTGTTATCCACAGGGATTCCTACACAATTCTTCATGGAGATTGAGGGACAACTTAAATTAGGGCAAGTCAAAAGTTATACATGTTACTTCAACTGTGTGGAGAAGGGAGGTTAGGTGTCCCTGATGCCCACATTGTTCAAGTGTCAACTGTATATGGGTTTGAGCCTCATCTTTATTTTGCAGTCTGCAGGTTAATTTATTATAGGCTACTTTTAATATTTCATTGCTCCTTGAATCATTTGAACTTTAAATATCAAAAATAATGTGTTCAAGGAAATATATGTATTAGATTTGGCATACAAGATTACTGGAAGAGATGAGGTATGTACTTTAGAAGCAAATGGTAAAACTGTTATTTTAATCACTGGCTATGATAATAGTTTTTCAGGAAGAATTTCCAAATTGAAATTGATACATCTTATATGATGAAGTAGTTGAAGTAGAGCAAATTCAACCTTAAAAAACCATATTGAACTTGAGTTTACTAGGGCTTCCCTCTTGAAAGATGGTATTTGCATAGCTGTTGACCTAATAACGTTTCCATAGATTATATCTAACTCTCTATTCAAATATTTTTAATCTTGTCTAATGAATGAGAATTTTTATTTATTTATTTTTTTGCCTTTTAGTCACTTTATGGAATACTCATGGGAAATGGTTTTATGTGCCTGGGCATCTTCTAAATCTCCAAAGACATTTTATCTTTGTCATTAAAAATAAATGGCATAAGTTGTGACAATTGCTCCTACAGCAAGGTACAGCCAAGCTCTGTATAGACCTTTCCAGAAAATAAATTAGATCTATGTCAAGAAGAAAAAAAGAATATAAAAAGGCAAAAATTCCTCTTTATTTAAAAAGTAATTTTTGACTGTAATTTTTTGTTATTTGTTCAATGTGTCCATGAGTAAATAGAGGAATCTGATCTATGGTGTCTCAAAGGATAAGGTATAAAACCTATGACTGAACATTAACACTGAAACTAATCTAAACAGCATAGGGTTATAAGTGGATAACAACTCTGGGGTTCAATATTAGCCCCAGAGCTAGTAATAAAATGGATCAGGACACATTTTACCTTTGAAACGTTTCTAAATCACCCTAGAGATTTTGCAGTGAGTTGTAGGCAAACCCATTTGACAAGATATTCCAGTGAGTTATATCATCCTAGGGGCTGAGAGAGCTTAGACAACACAGCAATCCCAATTCTGGTGGCAGAGACCAGGATCTGTGAAAGTAGCAGAATGTTTCTAAATATTGTTCTGCATACAGGATGAAAGAACAGTAAAAATGCTTGAAACTTCTAAGTAACTTCTATAGTAATTAAGTGGGGGAAGCAAAACATGTTTATAATAGTTCTTTTTGAAGCTGAGTCTAATGTTTCATTGTGTAGGTGTGTTGATTAGTAAAGATTTTGTGGACTGAAACATTTTAATTAACATTCTATATTTCAGATATCATATATACATCTCCAATAAATTATGTACAATGTATAGTTTTAATAAATTATTAACAAACATGAAACTCCATCCTTCAAAATCTGGAAAAAATTGTCAAATTACATTTTGTGTGTCTGCATCTCTGACTATAATTTTATGACAAGGAGATATGTACAATAAACCACTCTGATTTTTGCAGACTGCACCTTATTTAACCTTATATAATAAAGATTTAAAGTTCTTATAAAATGCTATCAGAGATGCTATATTATGTTATATTTCATTTGTGCTATGAAATGAAGATTTTTTTCAAAATGATGGTATGTAAAATCATCCAAACATGCATCACTTTCCAAACAATGATCAAGGTTCCAGAGGTCCTCCTTTCCTACACTAAGTATCTTGGCATATAGTTAATCCCATTACCACATGACAGATAACAGATGATATTTAGTTGGCAATAAAACTGGTAAAAATGGCTTACTGGACAAAAACATAATAAATTCCTTATAAGATTTTTAACAGATTTAAGTAAAGTATTTCTGTTAATATAAAAAGTAGTAATTTATATATTAACACAAATATTTCTACAATATTTTTCAAGGATTTATTTTGCTAAATACCTCATATTTAACCAAATCAACCACTGGTATCTAATGAAGAAAGTAATCCATGTGTTGTTTGTATTAATGAAGAAACGTGCTTAAGAAATGCAATAATAATTCTGGACATTTCCAAAAGGCATCAGGGTCATGATGTGATACTCCAGTAATAACCATTTTTCCACTACTCTTACCTTTTTCTCTAGAAGATTGGAAGGGCCTGATGAAAGATCAGTAAATTAAATTAAACAGTGATTTCCAAATAAGGTGGTATTAAAATAAATCAGCCCTGGACTGGCTGGTAAGAAAAAGGGTAAAGAAAAATTTGGCCAAAACAGTAGTATCATGAATGTGCTCTATGCACTTTATTTCAGCAGCAGTGCACAAGGCCAACTTGTATGACACTCTGAACCTGTAAACATTGAGTAAAACTAGTCCCTACTTTCACAGATTATTAAATGTAAAATTAACAAGTTGCACAAATAATCTAATAATTTAATGCAATTTATGAGAAAAATTCTCAAATGTAGTATGGGGTTTCCTTAGAAATACTGAGATAAAATGAAATTAAAATCAATTTTCTTAAATTTTTCTTATAAGATATCCAGTTTTAGAAAAACATAGGGAAATAGTTATGTAATAAGAAATTTACTGAAAGCTTCTTTTCCCAAAGAAGTAGTATAGCAGACAGGATTTGGGCAGGCACCACATTCTTTGGCTCACCTATAATCACCTGTGATTATGCTGTAGTATGAAAAAGTAATTTAAATTATATTTTAGTTAATATATATTTTTCCCTGAATGTAAGCAAATCCACTAATATGGCTGTCTGTTACACCACTATTGAGGCAAATTTGAGATTTGGTTTCAACATTGGTATTTACAAAAGACAGATGAGTTATCTTTGTAAATCTCATACCATTGAAAAGTCTAGTGCAATGCACTTTGAATTACAAGGGGAAAGAATGAAAAATGAGTAACAAACAGATGCACAACCAGTGCAAGTTTCTTATGTCTGACTTAGAAGTAAATGTGAGACAAATTTTGGTGATTATCTGCTGAACACTGGGAAGGCACTTTAGCATTAAAAATAAAATAAGCTAGCACAAGTCAGTGCTGTAGCTTCAATATTGCTTTTACAATATTGAAATTAACCTTGGGTTGAGATCCCTAAAGGACACTTAAATACAATTTGGTTAACTGTCTCCCTCAAAATTTAATATTATTCACGGATTTTAAGGCTTTCAGCAAGTGGCAAATGCATTATCTTTTTAAATATCTTACTCAATAATTGTACTAACAAAAGAAACCTGTCCAGTCAGAATCTAACCTTCCTGGGTAATATGTTTTATAACTAAAAAGTATTATTTAAATAATTTTTATTTTAAAAAACTCATATTTTGACACTTTCCATTAGAATTATGACTTGTGATACAAATATACTGCTACTTCGGTTTATGAAAGTTGATTGATTTGCTATAAAAATTTCATATTATTATATAAACTTTTTGAGGTCAGAAATTTCTTACTTTTCTGTTAAAATCTGTAATGTTTCCACTAGAGATGATGTGACTAATGGATATTTAACAAATATTTATTTATAATAAACTAATTAATAGATTGTAACGTCCCAAAGAAAGAGCATAAAATTCAGTGTTAGGTTTAAATTGTTGTAATATCTTTTCTGTTTTTTTCAACATTAGTTACAGGCTCTGCTTAGTGCAGTTTTTTATTAAAATACTTTATATCTTATTATATTGTAATTTTTATGTAGAATATTAATACATAATATTAGAAAAATAATTTCCTTGTGGGGATAATGGTGAATTAAGGGATACCCTTGTAAGAAATATAAAGAGCATGCAAAGTAATATGCTCAGTAAACTGAACAACTGAGTTGCTTAGTGATAAAATTTTTTGAACATGATTGTTGAGTGGAGACATAAGGTCATGCTAATTCAAGTGCTGTTGGCAGCAGGCACAAAAATCTTAGTTATTAGGACACACAAGGTTTCACAAAATTTTCATAAAACATATTAAAAGAAATCATAGTATTCAAGAGCTCAGCAGGCTACTGCACTTATGCTCTTTTATGTAAAATCACATGGATTTTACCAACTCTAATGAAAAAAATATTAAATACACAAAATAATTATATTCAGATGATTAAAAAGAGCCCATAGTTCAAAAAGTGGATTCCTCACATCAAATGAAGTTCTTGACAACATTACTGAATTTTAGATCACTGTTATGTACCCTAGTAACTTTTCCTAACTCCCTATATTCCTTAAGAAAATGCCATATTGAACAATGATTAAAATAAAAAAAAATGCCATATCATCTCAACAGAAAAAAAAATGTAGCTGATAATATCACCACCTAAGCTGTGGGAAAGCAGGGAAACATCCTTCAAATGTTCTCTCTTTTAAAAGAAAGTAAAATAGGACAAGAGTTGGTCTTTTTCTAAGTTTTTTGACTAACAACTCCTACATTCATACCATCCCAGTGCTTATACAAAAAAACACGTTTCACACATACATCTTATGGACAAAGGCTCTACTTCTTACAGACACAGGACAGACGTCATGGTTATGGGACTTGTGCAATTCATTGCATAGAGACATATGTGTAGGACCTCATACTTAAAAAAATTCTACAATAAATACTTGAAATTCTCAACAATATTTTAATAAGGGTCTCTCATTTTTCATTTTGAACTGGGTCTTACATATTATGTAACTGGTCCTCGGTAAACACCTTTCTTTAATTGGATTAATAGTACCTATGAAAATCTAGACAAATTAGACTGTTTCTTGGAAACAGCCACTTTAGGGAAGATGTGCTAAATCATGTTTTGGTTACAAACTAAAACTTCAATATCTTAAAAAAATGAAAAAGATTCATTTCCTGGTCATGCTGTTCATCTATCATAGATCACATGGGGACTCTGTTTTACATCATGCTGATCTCTGTGTCTAAAGTAGTTCTAAATATTTAAAAATATAATATGGAAAGCAGAGAGGTTAAAAGTTATAGTAATCAGAACCCATTACCAATAAGAGGAAAAACTTTTTTTAAAAAAATCATTGTTCAAGTACAGTTTTCTTCCTTTTACTCCCATTCCAGCCCGCCCACCCATCCCTCCCCATGTCCCTCCCATTACCACCCTCCCCCCAGTTTTCGTCCATGTGTCCTTTAAATATGTTCCTATAAACCCTTCCCATTCTCCCCTGCAATTCCCTCTTCTCTCCCCTCTGATCACAGTCAGCCTGTCCTCTATTTTAGTGTCTTAGACTATATTTTGCTTGTATCTTCATTTTGTTGTTTAGGTTCCTGTTGAAGGTGAGATGATATGGTATTTGTCTTTCACTGCCTGGCTTATTTTGCTTAGCATAATGCTTTCCAGCCCCATCCATTCTGTTGCAAAGGGTAGGAGCTCCTTCTTTCTGCTGCATAGAATTCCATTGTGTAAATGTACCATAGTTTTTTGATCCATTCATTTACTGATGGGCATCTAGGTTGTTTCCAGCATCTAGCTATTGTAAATTGTGCTGCTATGAAGACTGGGGTGCAAAGGTTCTTTTGTATTGGTGTTTTGGGGTTCTTAGGACATAGTCCCAGCAGTGGAATTGCTGGTTCAAAAGGTAGACCCATTTTTAGTTTTCTGAGGAAGTTCCATGCTGCTTTCCATAGTGGTTGTACGAGTCTGCAGTCCCACCAACAGTGCATTAGAGACCCCTTTTCTCCACAACCTCTCCAACACTTGTTGTTTGTTGTTATGTTTATGATGGCCATTCTGACTAGTGTGAAGTGGTATCTCATTGTGGTTTTAATTGGCACCTCTCTGATAGCTAGTGATATTGAACATCATTTCATGTGTCTTTGGATCCTCTGTATGTCCTCCTTGGAGAAGTGTCTGTTCAAGTCCTTTGTCCATTTTTTAATTGGGTTGCTTGTCTTCTTGGAGTGGAGTCATGTAAGTTCTTTATATATTTTGTAGATTAAACCCTTGTCTGAGGTATCATTGACAAGTATATTTTCCCATACAGTTGGTTCTCTTTTTATTTTGATACTGTTTTCTTTAGCTGTACGGAAGCTTTTTATTTTGATGAGGTCCCATTTGTTTATTCTTTCCTTTATGTCCCTTGCTCTAGGGGACATGTCAGTAAAAAAGTTTCTTCGTGAAATATCTGAGATTTTCCTACCTACGTTCTCCTCTAGGATTTTAATGGTGTCACATTTTATATTTAAGTCTTCTATGCATCTTGAATTTATTTTTGTATAAGGTGTAAGTTGGTGCTCGAGTTTCATTTTTTTGCATGTGGCTGTCCAGTTCTCCCATCACCATTTGTTGAAGAGGCTATTTTTACTCCATTTTATATTGCTGCCTCCTTTGTCAAATATTAATTGACCATAGAGACTTGGGTTTATTTCTGGGCTCTGTGTTCTGTTCCATTGGTCCATGTGCCTGTTTTTATGCCAGTACCAGGCTGTTTTGATTACAGTGGCCTTGTAGTATAGTTTAGTGTCAGGTATTGTGATCCCCCCTACTTTACTCTTCTTTCTCAAAATTGCAGCAGCTATTTGGGGTCATTTATGATTACATATAATTTTTTTTTAATTTTAATCATTATTCAAATACAGTTTTCTCCTTTTTACTCCCAATCCAGTCCCCCTTCCCACCCTCTCCACTTCCTTCCCATTACCACCCTCCCCTTAGTTTATGACCATGTGTCCTTTAAGTTTGTTCTTGTGAACCCTTCCCACTGTCCCCTTAAAGTGTTTGCTCTATGTCTGTGAAATAAGGCATTGGTACTTTAATAGGTATTGCATTGAATGTGTAAATTGCTTTTGGTAGTATGGACATTTTGATGATATTAATTCTTCCAATCCATGAACATGGTGTATGTTTCCATTTGTTTGTGTCTTCCTTGATTTCTTTCCTGAGTGTTATGTAGCTTTCTAAATACAGGTCTTTTACTTCCATGGTTAGGTTTATTCCTAGGTATTTTATTTTTCTTTTTGCTATTTCAAATGGGATTTTTTTTTAAATTTCTGCTTCTGCTGTTTCATTGGTGGTGTACAGAAATGACTTTGATTTCTGGATACTGACTTTGTATCCCACTGTCTTGCCAAATTCATTTATTAGGTCAATCAGCTTTTTGCCCGAGTCTATAGGATTTTCTATGCACATTATCATGTCATCTGTAAACAGTGACTGTATTGTTTCCTCCTTTCCGATTTGGATGCCTTTTATTTCTTTTTCTTGTCTGATTGCTGTGGCTAAACTTCCAGTACTATATTGAATAGAAATGGTGAAAGTGGACAGCCTTGTCTTGTTCCTGTTCTTAGTGGAAAAGATTTTAATTTTTGCCCATTGAGTATGATGTTGGCTGTAGGTCTTTCATATATGGCCTTTATGATGTTGAGGAATGCTCCCTCTATTCCCACTTTGCTGAGTGTTTTTATCATAAATGGGTGCTGTACTTTATCAAATGCTTTTTCTGCATCTATTGATATGATTGTGTGATTTTTGTCTTTGCTTTTGTTAATGTGATGTATTACATTTACTGATTTTTGAATATTGTACCATCCTTGCATCCCTGGAATGAATCCCACTTGATCATGGTGTATGGTCTTCTTAATGTATTGTTGGATGCGGTTTGCCAGTATTTTGTTGAGGATTTTAGCGTCTATGTTCATCAGCGATATTGGCCTGAAGTTTTCTTTCTTTGTTATGTCTTTATCTGGTTTTGGAATTAGGATGATGTTGGCCTCATAAAAAGAGTTTGGGCATCTTCCATCTTTTTGGATTTTTTGGAATAGTCTGTGAAGGATAGGGGTTAGCTCTTCCTTAAATGCTTTGTAGAATTCTCCTGTGAAACCATCTGGTCCAGGGCTTTTGTGTGTTGGGAGTTTTTTGATTATTGCTTCAATTTCTTTTGCTGTTATTGGTCTGTTCAGGCTTTCTGCTTCTTTTTCATTGAGTTTTGGAAGATTATATTTTTCTAGAAATTTGTCCATTTCACCTAGGTTTTCAAATTTCTTGGCATACAGCTCTTTGTAGTAATTTCTTACAATCCTTTGTATTTCTGTGGTATCTGTTGTAATCTCTCCTCTATCATTTCTGATTGTGTTTATTTGAGTCTTCTCTCTTTTTTTCTTCATGAGTCTGCTTAAAGGCTTGTTGAGGTTGTTTATCTTTTCAAAGAACCAGCTCCTGGATTTATTTATCCTTAGAAATGTGCTTTTAGTCTTCATGCCATTTAATTCTGCTCTGATACTGATTATTTCCTTCCTTCTACTTTCTCTGGGCTGCCTTTGTTGTTGTTCCTCGAGTTCTTGTAGACATAGATTAGGTTGTTTGTTTGAAATATTTCTATCTTTTTTAGGTATGCCTGTATTGTTATGAACTTCCCTCTCAGGACTGCCTTCACTGTGTCGCATAAGTTTTGGCTTGTTGTGAGTTCATTTTCATTTGTTTCCAGAAATCTTTTGATTTCTCCCTAATTTCATTCTTGACCCATTCGTTGTTTAATAGCATGCTATTTGATCTCCATGATTTTGAGTGTTTTGGGTTTCTTCCCTTGGGGTTGGTTTCTAGTTTCAGTCCCTTGTGATCTAAGAAAATGGTTGGTATGATTTCAATTTTCTTGAAATTGTTGAGGCCTGTTTTGTGTCCTATCATGTGGTCTATCTTTGAAAATGTTCCATGTGCATTTGAAAAGAATGTGTATTTTTTTGATCTAGGACATTGTTCAATGCCACAATATCTTTGTTGATATTTTGTTTAGAAGATCCGTCCATTTTTGATACTGGGGTGTTAAAATCCTCCACTATAATTGTGTTGCTGTCATTATCTTTCTTGAAGTCCTCTAAGATTTTCTTTATGTATTTGGGTGCTCCTATGTTGGGTACATATATATTTACAATATTTATGTCTTCTTGGTGGATTCTTCCCTTGAGTATTATGAAGTGACCTTCTGGATCTCTCCTTATGGCCCTTTTTTTGGAAGTCCATTTTGTCTGATATGAGTATTTCTACCCTGGCTTCTTTTTCCTGTCCATTTGCTTGGAAAATTTGTTTCCAGCCCTTCACTTTCAGCCTGTGCAGGTCTTTTATCCTGAGGTGGGTGTCTTGTAGGCAGCATATGTGTGGGTCATATTTTCTTATTCATTCAGCTATTCTATGTCTTTTGATTAGAGCATTTAATCCATTTACGTTTAGGGTTATTATTGATAGGTGCTTATTCATTGCCATTTATGTACATGTGTTCCTCTCTCTGTCTCTCTTTTCCTTACTTTCCTTAAAGCAGTCCCTTTAGCATCTCTTGCAGAGCTGGTTTGGTGGAGGTGTATTCTTTTATTCTTCTTTTGTCTTGGAAGCTTCTTATTTGGCCTTCTATCTTGATTGAGAGCCTTGCTGGGTAAAGTAGCCTTGGCTGCAGACCTCTGGTTCTCATCACTTGGAATATTTCTTACCATTCTCTTCTGGCTTAGGGTGTTTCCATTAAGAAGTCAGCTGCTAGCCTTATTGGGGCTTCATTGTTTATTGCTTTCTGATTTCCCCTTGCTGCCTTTAATATTCTTTCTTTGTCTTGAAATTTTGCCATTTTAATTAAGATGTGTCTTGAGGTGAGCCTCTTTGGGTTCCTCTTGATTGGGACTCTCTGTGTTTCCTGGATTTGTGTGACCTTTTCTCTCATCAAATTAGGGAAGTTTTCCATCATTACTTTTTCAAATAGGTTTTCCATCCCTTGCTCCTCTTCTTCTCCTTCTGGTATCCCTATTATACAGATATTATTATGTTTCATACTGTCTTGCATTTCTCTTAATCCTTCTTCATTCTTTCTGGGCCTCTTTTCCTATTCTTGCTCTTTCCGGGTTTTTTTTTCTACTTTGTCCTCCAATTCACTGATCTGGTCTTCTCCTTCATCAGTCCTGCTTTTCATTCCTTCTACTGTGTTCTTCTGTTCAGAAACGGTATTCTTCATTTCCTCTTGGCCTTTATTGATAGTTTCTATTTCCTTTTTCATGTTGATATAGTTTGCAGTGAGATTGTTGTAGCTTCCCTGTAGTTTCTGGTAGCTCATTGTGAGCTCATTGAGCTTCCTGATAATCATTGTTTTGAACTCAATATCTGACAGTTGAGTTGCCTCTATTTCATTTAGCATTCTTTCTGAGGCTTCCTCCTTTCCCTTCATTTGGGGATTGTTTCTTTGTCTTGAGACAAAGAGAACATTGTTTCATTGTTTGTGAGACTCTTCTTGTCAGCCTCTGTTTCTTAAATTTATTTGTTATTGTTCCCTGTGTTTATGGTGTGAACTTCTCTGGAATAATACCTGTGAGATTCAGTGGTGCAGTCTCCTTTGGGTATCCTGGTGTTCACAGCTTCCCCCTACTCTTTTTTGTGATCAGTTGGAGGAGTAAGGCAAAATGGTTTAAGACAGTATTCTATTATATTTACAGTAGCAGGCAATAGAGAAGAGATGGGAGATCCTTTGGCTACGTACACTGTTAACCATGATCTTCCACCCCACTAGCCACGTTTTAGAAAGGATGGAAAGAAGATAAGACTCTTATTGGGGAGGAAAGGATTGTTAGTTGGATCTAGAAAGCTGTGAGGCTGTGGGAGGTCAGATTCTGAGGTAGGGTGGGAATCAAGAATAGTAAATAGGAGTAGTGTGTAAAAGAATAGAGACAACCCCCACAATAATAGAGTTCAGGAAATTGCGAAGTGGGCTGAGATCTGGAAGGCGTGTTGTATAGTATTTACAATTGTATGAACTAGGTCTTATTTACAGTAATATTAAAGAAACAATCATATGGCAGAATTATGAGATCTAGATAACAAGAATAAGGAGTATAGAACCTTAAGTAGTGTACTAATAGAACACAAATGAAGGACAGTAAATTATCAACACACTGTGAATGAGATAACTGGGGGAACCTATCCAACGACAGTATAACCAGCCAAGCAAACAAGATTATACAGAAAGAAAAAGAATACCAAAATACTATTAAAATAAAAAATGTCAAAAAAGTGAGAAAAAGATAATACAAATTTGTAGTAACTTGCAGGCTCAAAAAAAAAAGGAAAATAAAGCAGAAGATGAAATGCAGGAGAGATAAATTTGGAGTGGAAGGAATAACACTAGGATGAAAGGAAGAGAAACATAAGGAATTGAGAGATACAAAAATAATAAGAATTAAAAAAATAAAAAGTTACTTAAAAAACTAGATAAAATCAAACAACAGCCAAAAACAAAAAACAAACAAACAACAACAACAACAATACCCTCTTGTTGGTTTCTAACTGGCCAAACCACTTTTTCTGGTCTTGGCTTTAGCAGGCTGAGGGGCAATTTGAATGCTTTTCACTCTTCCCAGTCAGAATTCAGCCAGTCTCTCAGTGTACTGTCCCCAGGGCTAGCAGCATGCTGTCCCTAGAGCTGATCTGATGTCTTCCCAAAAGACACTGGGTGTGGGTATGGGCTCTTCCAAACATGCTTTCCTTGGTCTCCCAGGCTCCGGGGCCCTGCAGAGTGCCTATGTCTTTTCTGGGTTTATGGCGTAAGCTCTGCAGATTGCGAGGGGTTGCACCCTTCCCCCAATTTCCCCACTGCAGGCTCCAGGAACCTGAAAAGCACCACGTCTTTTCTGGGTTCACAGTGTGAGCATCGGGCATCCCAAAGGAGTGCCACACTTCCCAGAGTTCACCACCTCAGGCTCCAGAAATCTTCGAACACCCGTGCCCTTTCCTTGTTCCTTGTTCAGGGTTGTGGGGTCTGGATCTTCCACAGAACCACTCTCACCAAGTTGGGGGTGCGGGTGCAGGGTCAGACCACCCTTGGTCGTGCAGGCTGAGGCACTCACTCTTCCCAGGGCTATGCATGGGAAGAGCCCCTGTGTGTGACTGTCTCTCAGTTTCACTCCCCTCTCTGTGCCTTCAAGCAACAAGGCCTCCCCTGGTGCTGCATCAATCCTTGTTGTCCAGTGTGGTGATTCCACACTCCCAGGTACTCTGAGGCAAACCCTGGAGCACGGGGCCTAGGGGCTGCAACCTCCCTGGTCCCTGAACTGATCCCTGGGCCCTTATTATCCTGAAGCAGTCTCCTTACTGTCTGGTTTTTCAATGCCTGCTATAATTTTTGATGTCCTGTTTTCATAAATGTTGCGATATCGTAGGACCCTTGCTCTGTTCCTCTGCAGATCCACGAGTTTCTCTCCCATGCATAGGCGAAGGGGATTACACTCCCTCCAACAATGCTGCCATTTCCCGCCTCATCGCAAAACTTCTTCAATAATGAAAAACACTGTTTTTGCATTTAACGAAGATCTTTTACTAATTCATTGCTAATGAGTAAATAAAGAACAAGAAGAGATCTTTTCCCTTATAAAATTTGTGCTGTTGAAGATAGTCTCAAATGCTAACTTACAGACTATTTTTGAATCATCATAGCCCAATAACAGCAAATGTACTACAGCATTGTGAGGTTCTTATATCCATTTGCACCTCAAGGTCAACATTGCTTTCAATATTTCCAGTAGGAATTGTCACTTAATGTCATGCAGCACACTTTGAAAAAGTCTTTTAACACTAAATCAATAATCTGACCTGACTTCCCATGACTGCTCTTCACCACTCCCCAGTCTAGAAGCCAGCCACTTAGTACTGTTTTCAATTCAAAATTATGCAATTTTTGTTTTCATACATGCTGATTCCTTTGTTTCAACACTGGAGTATTTATTTCCTTTCTTCTTGGAAACTATGTTCACTTGCATTCTTTAGGATACTGAATTCTTTAGGTTCCAACTAAAAAGTTACTTCCTTGAGAAAGGAAGACTGCCCACTCCAGGTGAGGTGCCTCTCCTCTGAATGCCCACCCCAACCTACGCTATCTCACCACAGCACACATTTGTTGATCCATTCAAGAATTTGTTTGCTTGCTTGTGTTTATTAGGTTATGAACTCTGAGAGGACAACAGCCTGATTGTTTCTTCATCACTAAATATATAGCACTTATTACAATAAATATTATTTGGATTGATTTAAATAGACTAGTTTTAGAAAGAGCCAAAGAATTAATAGAGTAATATGTTCATTTATAATTTGAAAAGAGTGTTCATTATGTGATGTAATTCTGTGTGTTCCCATTTATATGGAAGTTTTGCTATAACTGAAAGAGGAATTATTTACAGCTACTTTTATTTCCATTACATATAGGCAAGTCAGACTATGTTTTCCTGGGAGCTATTATACCTAGGGAGGCAATATCCATAAGCAGCTTGGAAGTAAACTGATAATTCAAATGTTGATGTTTCTATTACCTCCCCTTCTAACAGAATCTATAATTGTATGTAATCACTTGGTGTTCTTCCAACACATTTTGCTTATTTTAAAAACAAGACTGATGAAATGGGATATGTGGGTATAATGACATATCTGGTGTAAAGAAGCAACTAAAAATTTTGAATCTGTCTTTGTGTATGACCTTGGAAAGTCCTTTTATTTTTAGTTTCTTTTTCTCTAAAATTAGTGTAATAATATTTATCCCACAGGGTACTGTGAGGAGCCCATAGAATGTGCATGGACATAATATGTAAACTGCAAGGAGTTATATACGAATGAGAATTCAATAATTCAAATAAATTTTCTTAAAATAACTTAACAAAATTACATATTTTAAGGAAAAAAATATATATGTTTCTGAGAGTATAAAATATATTACACTGGATTAATATATGTGGATAGATATACACATGTACATAAACATTACATATACAGATATGAAGCATTTATTGAAAGAAAAATTTCAAATACTATGTTTACATACATATATACACATATCTATGGTTATTTGTATATAGCTAATAAATGCTTTAGATATCAATTGCCATAATTTTGGAGATGATTTTACTATAATCAAAAATATGTATACTTTTGAAGTATTTAGAAAACTATAGCAGTAAATAAGATATTTAAAAAGTTAATGTCCTTACAATTTCTATTTTCTATCTACTCAATGCAAAATTTTAATTTTTTTCAGATAAAAAATAAAAAAAACAAATTCAAGAATTCAATTGAAAAATGTACTTAAATCAAACCATTCTTTTAATTCCATAAAAAATAAAAAGAAGTGCAAAAATTGGTGTTTATATACTACATATTATTTCATACTTGAGAATTCTAGATATTTTGTTTATTCAACTAGAACATATTTTATTGTAAAGGAACATGCACATCATGGGATATAAAGTTTTAAAAAAATAATATTTACCACACTTCTAATAACTCTTCTAGAATCTTTCACTTATGTTATACACAATTTAAGAGTCACCCTCAAAAATTTATCTTTCCTTCTAAGTGCCTGAATCCACACCAATTATACACCTTCCTATGGCTGTGTCTGGTAAAGTCACTGAAGAGAGGACCAGCAAATTGTTGTATTTTTTTCCAGGGTCAGTATTTTAGGATTTCAATCCAATCTAAACCAACTCAGAATTTCAAAGTGTGACTTTAGCATTATAGTATTTTAAAAGTCAGTTTGCTTTTTAGTGAAGGGTAGTTTTATAACAACCTTTTTAAAAAAGAAAACAGTGTGGTGATTACCAGAGGAAAAGGGGGATGGGGACAGGGAAAATGGGTAAATGGGGAATAAATGGTGATGAAAGGAGAGTTGGCTTTGGGTGGTGAATACACAATACAATATAGAAACATACATAATTTTATTAACCTATGTCAACCCAATAAATTCAATCAAATTTTTTAAATAAAAATTTAATTTAATTTCCTTTGTAGTTATCCTTTTTTCCAAATAACCTACTACAAGCCACTACAACTGAAGAATTACCTTTATATTTTTAAATTGTAAAGAAATCCAACATATTTAAGAGGTAAAAATAGCAGCAAAGTATGCTCCGATTCTGTAAAATGTACCTAAATTCCTTCTTCTCCAGATAAAAATTATGACTGATTTTCTAAGATCCATCCTGTCTTGAAATACTTTTACAGTGTAGGCTTTAGGCTGATAAGTGTTACTGTTTCTTAGTTAATATAATAAATTCTATGGGAACTTAAAAACTAAGTTCATTAATGCCTTTTAGATATGGAGAAATAGCTAAGAATAATCATTTATTAACTAAAAAGACTGAATTAAAACAAAAATGGAATATAAAATTTTAAAAGGCAATTCCAAGAACTTTGGAGCATACATATTCAAATATTTTCTAGTAAAACATAAAATATCTTGAAAAATAGTTGAAAAGCATACCCCACAAGTAATTTTAACATTTTATCCAAATATGATAATATTATAGATACACTTTAATAAAGCGACTTATTTTATATATACTTATACATATAATACATAGTTGATGTATACATAGTTTATATGTATGTGTGTGTGTATATATATTTATATATATTTATCTTTCTGTACCAATATCAGTTCTACTAAGCAAGGTTGTAATATACAGGGTGGAGCTAAAGTAGGCTTACAGTTGTTCATATAGAATAATATAGTAATTAGTACATTTGATTTCTGGCTGAGATGAAGGCATATAAGGATATGCTTCACTTACTGGCATAACCAAAAGAAAGATAACAACAAATTTAAAAAAATACAGAACTGCTAGAAAATCAAACTGCATGGAAGTCCAAAAACCAAAAAATTAAAGAAGAAACATTCATCCAGACAGGTAGGAGAGGTGGAGACAGGCAGCCCGAGCAGCGAGGACATGAAGCAAGGCAGCAGCTGGTAGACCAAATGGTCCCACACTCACATGTGGATAAACCAGGAGGAACAATGGGGAACAAGACAGACCACACAACCCAGGGTTCCAGGGCAGGGAAAATAAAGCCTCAAAACCTCTGGCTGTAAAAACCTGTGGGGGTTGTAGTGATGGGAGAAACTGCCAGTCTCACAAGAGAGTCCATTGGATGGGCCCATGGGATCCTAAAATATACACAAGTCTACCCACCCAGGAATGAGGACCAGAAAGGAGCAATTTGCTTGTGATAATGGGGTAAGTGACTGAAAGTGGGGCAAGAGCTGAGGAAGCAGCACTGTTCCCTCTCTGACCCCTCCCTTACATACAGCACCACAATGCAGTGAAGTGGGTTGCCCTGCCCTGGTGAATACCTAAGGATCCATGTCTTCCAACATAACTGGTGCACCAACACGAAGAAAAAAGGTCCAAATGAAAGAACAGATCAAAACTCCAGAAAAAGAACTAAGTGATAAGGAGTCAGACAATGTATCAGATTCAGAGTTCAAAACACTGGTAATCAGGATGCTCACAGAAATGATTGAGTGTGACCACAATATAAAGGAAGAAGTGAATGCTACGAAAAATGAACTAAAGAAAGATATACAGGAAACAAATAATGAAAGAAAGGAAATTGGGTTCAAATCAATGATTTGGAACAAAAGAAAGAAAGAAACATTGAACTGGAACAGCATGAAGAAACAAGCATTCAAAAAAAAAAATAAGGAGAGGCTTAAGAACCTCTGGGGCAACTTTAAACATTCCAACATCCAAATCATAGGGGTTCTAGAAGGAGAAGAGGAAGAGCAAGAAATTGAAAACTTATCTAAAAATAATGAATGAAAGCTTCCCCAATCTGGTGAAGGAAAGAGATATTCAAGTTCAGGAAGCTCAAGAGAATCCCAAAGAAGATGGACCCAAAGAGGAGCACACCAAGACAAACCATAATTAAATTGCCAAAGATTAAACATAAGAATAATTATTAAAGTAGCAAGAGAAAGGGAGACAGTTACCTACAAAGGACTTCCCCTAAGACTACCAGCTGATTTCTCAAAAGAAATCTTACAAGCAAGAAGGGGCTGGAAAGAAGTATTCTAAGTCATGAAAGGCAAGGATCTACATCCAAGATGACTCTGTCCAGCAAAGCTTTCATTTAGAATGGAAGGGCAGATAAAATGCTTACCAAAAAAGGCCAAGTTAAAGGATTTATCATCACCAAGCCCTTACTATATGAAATGTTAAGGGAGAAAATGTTTTTTCTCCCAACTATCAATGACTGAACCTAAAAAAAAGAAAAAGCCAACTAAACAAACAACTAGAATCACAGAAATGGAGACCACATGGAGACCATCAGTGGGAAGGAGGAAAAGGTACTGCAAATAAGAAGCATAGTTGGTAGGTGCAAAATAGAAAGGGGGAGGTTAAGGATGGTATATAGGAAATGGAGAAGCCAAGGAACTTATATGTACAACCCATGAACGTGAACTAAGCGGGGGATCTGGAGGGAATGGGAGTATTGGGCAGAGGAGAATAAAGGGGAGAAAAAAAGGACAACTTCAGTAGCATAATCAATAAACTATACATGAAATTGAATAATACAATTAATAAATAATAAAACATGAATAAACTGTTTCATGTACTCATAATTGTAAACCTACTTTTGCTCTACATTGTACTTCTCTCTTATTATTCTTTAGTATGCTAAGGACATCATTTCCCAGTAGAGCACATATAATGAAAAATCTATATAGTTTTATGGGTTACAAGAAGGGCATGGATAATAAAAATGGGAAGCATTTATAGCTATCACTTATTCAATAACAGATAACATTTTGGTAGATATCTTTTAAGATGACATTTTTAGTTTTTTTTTTACTCCTTTTTAGACAGAGAAAAAGAAAAGAAGAAAGAGAGAGAAACATCTACCTCTTGTTCCTCTTATTTATACATTCATTTCTTGCTTCTTGTATGTGCCCTGTCCTGAGATGGAACTCACAATCTTGATGTATGGGATGACACTGTTGCCAAATGAGCTACCCAGCCACCCAGAAACCCAGCCAGCGCTAAGGTGAAATTTTTGTTCTCCAGTTGAATTTTATGTGTTTTTGCTTTTTTCCCCTTTTCTTTGACTTTTAACACTATAAGATAAATCTTGCATTGTTAATGTGTTAAAAAGATATATACAATATGTTTATTTTCCTTCATTAAAAAAATTGATTTACCTTATATTTTCATTGGACATTTGCAGAACACCTCTCAGAGAAAATACCTTGTTATGATTTCATTGCTATTCTATGCTTTATTTGCAGTTATAAAAATAGTGCATCAAAACTAATTTCTCTGGTAATACTCACATTCAATCTTTCAACAATTCTAAACATTACAAACAAATAATTCAAAGAAGGAAATATAGGCTTAAGTAACTATTTAATTTTATTAGGTGTTAATTTTTTGAGATTACTTAAACATGTGGTATATGTGTTTGTGTATCTATTGTATAAGACTAATCTTTAAATGTTAAATACATGATATTAAAATATATTTAATAATCTATACTTCACACAAGAAAATAATTATAAGTCCCACATTGTGCCTAATACTTTTCATAATTTTATATATGTGTAATCTGTTCATTATTGTAGTATGGAGTAAATTGGTTTAAATATTCATAGTTTTTATAATACTGCACACAGTACCTTATGGCCAAGCCATTAACACATCTACTTATTTGATAAGTATTAAAATAAAAAAATATTCTGAATCCTCTGTAGAACTGTTTTTTTTTCTAGTTATATGTATGAAAAGCTGGAAAGAATTATAATACTCCAAGTTAACAGAATTCTGAGGGTATTCTCTGAATACTGTTTTGTCTCATGGAATTCTAGGGTTTCCCTATTAATTGCAGAAGTTTTTTTTTCCTCTAATTTTTCTGAAGCAGCTTCTGAATGACATTTCAAAGACTCTAAACTGAACTTCCACTGTCCCCCATCACTGATCCTACTGTGGAAGAGGAGCCTAGCTTTCCATTTACTGCAGCCATTTCAGCAAAGAAGTGATGCTGTTGTCAACATCATGTTTCAAGTATGAGAGTGGAGTTGAAAAATACCTTAAGCTAATTCATAAGGACTGTTAAGGGACCACTTAAGAGTTGTTGCATGAGTAGATGCTACTAAATACCCCTAAGGATATCATGTTGTGGGACTAGGGCTGAACTGAAGATTCTGTGATATTTCTTTGGTTGGCATAAAACATAATGATATAAATCACATTTTGGCATAACACAATTTAGCCCACTTATCCAGGACACACCACACTCTTCACAAAAATGGTTTCTTAAATATAAACAATTTTTTTATTGCTAGGGAAAGATAGTCTCATTTCATCTCATTTGTTATGTTTATGGCTACCATTGAACACTTTTCAAACACCCTTACTATACACTTTATAAGAATTACCTCAAACATTTAAAGAAATTAAAGGAGGTAAGTGTGCCCATTAACCCATTTAACAGACAAGAAAGCTAAGAAGTTAACTCAGACCTCAGGATATATAGTAAGCAGGTGCAGAATCAGAATTCAAATTCAAGTCTGCCTGCCTCCAGAGCAGAATACTTAGCCTCTCCTCATAGTAATGAGAAGACTAATGAGAAGGATAAAGAGATGAAGGAATCTTGTGTTATATTCATGCAGTACTCTTAGCAGAAAGGCAGTTCTGCTTTCCATATCCCCAGGGAATATTTAGTAATGGCACTAGTTCTGTCCTCATTTAAAATTTGGAATTTTATCATTAATTTTTGTATTAATGTATTTGTTTAAAATATTGCATGAAGTATTATTTGTCTTGATTACTCAGCTTTCGGTACCCACCTTAAGTGTCCATGGTAAGTGCCTCATTGACTTCACCCTAGTCCATGTCCTGTGAAGGCATTTTGGGTCCATTATTTAGGAGGGTGTTACTGCTTTCTAGTAGGTAGAGACCAGAGTTAATGCTAAACTTCCAAAAATATACAGGATAGCTCCCTACAACATAGAACACCCAGATCAAAATGTCAAGTGCCTCAGTTAAGAAACCCAGGGTTAGTGAGCTTTTTACAAATTAAAAATGACTTTGAAAATCCTAATTTATTTGATTCAACTAGTAGTTCAGATGGCATTTAAGAAAACTTTTTAGAATTTAAATATACTTGATATACTATATTATATTAGCTATATTAGCTTTTGTGTGCAATTAAGGGATTTGACAACCCACTAATTCTAGTAATCAACTGTCATTATCCAATCTTATCACAATATTATTGACTATAGTGCTCTTCACTTTTTCACCCATCCCCCTACACCCACCCCTCCAGTAATTATCTGTTCGGTCTCTGTTTCTATAAGTGTGTATTTGTTTTGTTTATTTTTTTTAGATCCCACATATAAGTGAAACTAATAGTATTTGTCTTTTTTATCATGTTTATATTTCCACTTTTCTTCCCTCCACATTTGCTGTGACGTTCATTTTTACTATTTCTTTCTGTGCATACAGAAAGAAACTAATCACCACAAACTTAGAGGCTTAAAACAACAGAACTATATTTTTTTTCAGAATTCTGCCATGTAAAAGACCAAAATAAAGGTGGCATCAGGACCACAGTCATTCTAGAAGTTGTAGGGGAGAATTCTTCTTTGCCTCTTCCAGCTTCTAGTAACTCCAGGCATTACTTAGCATAGCTCTGTGTGATCCAATTTCTAGCTCCACAGTCACATGGCTTCTCTTTTTTTGTGTATTCTTTTCCATAAAGATCATACCATTGGATTTTGGGCCTATTCAGTTAATCCAGGATGATCTACTTTGAGATCTTTCACCTAATTACAACTACAAAGATTCTTTTTTCCAAATAAGGTCACATTCCCAGGTCAGGAGGTAAATATAATTTTGGAGGGGAAAATCCAACCTACTAGATTTAAAAACTAGTATTAGTGCAAAATGCCTTCATTTTTCTATTGATTCTGGATGTGATACTCATTCTAAATTCAGATAATGAACTAAATTTTGATAATGGACATGTGGGATATTCTAAAAAGTATGAAATGATGCTAAGAAACATTTTGAAGGATTGAAATAGTCAAAATATTTTGGGCTGAAGAAAAGGATGAAAAGACTGAAAATGATAGGCAACAGCATGGAATAAGGTGAAAAGAGAATAAATATTTATTGAATACCCACTACCAGTTAGGTGCTATGCTATTACACACATACAGTATGCCATCTATTCCTGTAGAGAAGTAGTAGTGAAGTTTTTCCAGCAACAATACAAAAAATGCATCATAATAATTTTCATTTATTTTGTAAAAGTCATATAAGAAATACATTTCAGAGTACTCTAGAATGATTCAGTTTATGTTAAAGCTAGTCATACATTTCTGGATCTCTAAGTACATTTTATTTAGTGCATTATTTAGTTTATGTTTTAGGTATTTGTGTAATATGTGTATAAGTAGCTGAGATTGGTTTCATTTTTTCCTATTGGCCTAAGTTTTATTTGAATTAATATTTATAGTGGTTTAACAATATATTGTGGAGAAATCATTTTTTGTTCAACATATATTATACTTCTCACTCATGTAGTTTAGATTTGAACCAAGAAAATAGATTTTATTTTCTCCTTCTATGTTTCACCCACTAAAACCATACTACAGCATGATAATAACTAATAACAACTGTCAATCCTAAATATATCTAATTATTACAGCTATCATTTCACTATTTGTAATTAAAAGTGACAATGTGTGACATAGGTGGAAGATAAAAGAAAGCCAAAAACCAAATATTAGCATTATAATTTTCATAAAACCCTGGCTCAAAATAAACTGTAATTTATTTAACCTTTATGTGAGATCTCAGAGTTCAGAAACATTGTTCTGACATGGTCCATTCTCTTCGCTCCTTTACCCTGGGCTCCCT
Source organism: Phyllostomus discolor (assembly GCF_004126475.2). Lineage (NCBI taxonomy): Eukaryota > Metazoa > Chordata > Mammalia > Chiroptera > Phyllostomidae > Phyllostomus > Phyllostomus discolor. Next base: position 99,323,294 of record NC_040908.2, on the reverse strand, counting down.
TATCACTCAGGGACACACCACACTGTTTCTTACCCATAGCTTTCTTTGGAAGAGGACTGATGTGGACAAAAAGGTAAAGGAAGGGGATTTCAAACCAAATATAGAAAAATATTTACTTTAAGGACACAGTATTTCCTCTCTTTAAACAATTTTTAAACAAGTTTGCAGGTCATACATAGACCAGAAAAATACTTTATTGCTTTTGTCCTTCATTCATAAACTTTGTCTGCAATACTAAATTTAATTTTATTGCTTTAATTGCAAATATATATTTTCTCATAAAAATATTTTTAAATTATAATTCAATTTTCCATTATAGAAGAATAAATGGCATTTGCTGCTGAAATAACAGACTCCAACTTCAATGTGACCTGTCCAAACTTGTTACCCTATTTTTATTTCAGGAATATACAGTTTAGTTCAGGTGATATGTACAAACACACCAACCTACTTAAAACACAGAAATAATAACAACATATAGCACAGAGAATTGTAATAACTACATACAGGGGTGGGCAAAAGTAGGCTTATAGTTGTGAGTATGTGACAGAGTTCATTCTTGTATTTTTATTTATTAATTATTGTATTATTATTTATTATTATTTATTATTATTAACCTACCTTTGACCACCATGTATGCTGTATAGATTTATCAGGAAAATCACTACATAAGTTATATAAATATTTAATCACAGGGTTGTATACCTGAATCTAATATAATACTGTAAGTCAATTGTAATTTAAAAAATAAAAAGAAAATAACAGCAACAAAAATTGCTAATGCACATTGTCCACTTATTAAATGGCAGGTTGTTGAAACATACATAAATGTATATAATTTATCTTCACACCAACCTTTTGATTTAGGGACCGTTATTACTTTTATTTTGCATAGGAAAATAACAAACACTGGGGAATCAAGATATTAAATAACTCTCCAAGGCAGCATAGCTAAGTGGTGCATCTGAGCACTGAATATGATACTGGGTTGCATATATGTAACCACTGTACTAATAATGAGTGTCTCTGTGAGTTGCTGTGTGTGTATGTATATATCCTGGTGGGGAGAGAGGTCATGACTCTGAGAGAATTAAATATTATTTTGTAATAGTATCTTTAAATTATTTCTGTTTGTAAAAATCAGTTCTTTAGTGCTACACAATAGAAAATGCCCATACAGCAATTAGTACCTAGGCATTCTGCATTTGGAATAAAGTGAATTTTGATTTTCAGGCTAAAAGATATAAACAATAATCAAGGTCCATAAATTTGTAGACCTTAAAATGCTTTTTTGGCAGAATTTAGTTTTATAGTGTTACCTTTAAGATAGATTATTCCTACATGTTTTTTTTTGTTTTTTTTTGGTTTTTTTTGTTTTTTTTTTGTTTTTTTTTTTTTTTGTTTGTTTTTTACCTGGACTGTAGATAGTGGATTTTACTTGGAAAGAATAAATTCACCAAATAAATGGCTTACTGTGAACAACTTTTGATATTATATATCTGTTAAATTTCTTGATTTTTGTGTAAGTGGCAATACAATTCTTATAGACTGTTTAAATTCACAGCTGGTCAATGCAAAATAAGCCATTTTGCAGTCCATTTGTTCTAAGAGATTTGTAACAGGGCACAGCTTAGGCCAGTACTGCATTATCACTAGAATTGCATTTTCTATATAGATTTCAAAAACAATGATGTTCAGTTCTACTTTTAGAAACCAGTGAGATAACACCTGTCTAGACAGATGGTCGCTGGACTGTGAGCTAACGACAGCAGAAAGAATCAAGTTGGTGACTAGTGTGAAACCATCCGTATCTCTTGTGGAAAACTGGTATTCTCTGAAAAACACTTTTATTAAAGACATAGAAAAAAATATAAGCAGGCTATGAATATGAGATATGAAATAAAGTAAATGAAAAATACTTGCATAAAGGATTAAAGGAAAGTGACCCAAACTTATATTTAGACTGAATTCATGGATCAGACAATTAATATTTCCCATTAAACAATTCAGAACTATAGCTTTCCTCTTTCAGAGAACAGCACTTACTAGCAATTATTTTGCCAAAGTCAGAACAATAAATGTCATAGCAGGGAGCTGATTTTATTCCCTTTTTACCCAGTTGGCCCCTGTAGTGTAGGAGAGCCTATCATAAAGTCTTCAGCTCTTCTGGCCTCTAGTGTTCTGGTCCACACAAAGTGGAAATTAGCTCTGTTACCTCAAGGAAATAAAGCAGACATCAAAATTTTACTGCTCTGATTATACCGCCTTACATGGCCTAATTTGTAAAATGCGTCATTCTCCAAGGACAACCTGATTCTTCAGGGACAATTCCATATGCATGATGGAAAATACTCTGTTAGAATACAATAAATATTTTTTTTGATTAAAAAATCTAACTTTCTTGATATCATTGAAGCTGTGAATGGTCAGTGTGTATACCTGGCCTCATATGTGCTTCCTAAGAATTTATATGGAGAAGGGACCCCCATCTTTTTCCCCTCACAGGTACCTAAAAGGGGAAATGAGGTAGAGAATTGCTCATTTTCTAACAAAACCCAGGTACACCAAACATACTGTATCTTAAAATGTAGATTTTTTCACCAAAAAAATATGGAATAAGTCTAATTCCTGATAAATTTTGCCTTTTAGTTTAATATTGTATTGATTTTATAAAATTTTGTCTCCTTTTCTTGACTGTCCTTAATATGCACACTGACCTTTTATCTTCAGCTCATACCGGTTTTCAACCTTAACAGGCAGATATCCAACTTGAATTAAAAATTATTTTCCTTATAGAAAAGAATTAGTATTTAAAAGTAAGGCTATTATTATTAAAATTAAGTAATGCTATTCCTGAAAATAATAAATATTTCTTTTAAACACCACTTCTCATTATATTAATTATATTGATACTGATATAAGTTTTTAAAAATAGGTGTAATCAAAAGTTTTGGTTATGTATTACAATTTGATTCATTAAGAGTACAAGGATTTTTAGCAACTTCAACTATTAAGAAATTAATTATCTCTATGTAGATACACTGACACTACAAAACGGCATTATTATGGCACACAGTTCTTAATTTGATTGTAAAACTATGCAAATATCCTAATAAAAAATTTCCCTATGATCTTGGACACAATTAAATTTATTGAATAGTGTACAGGTAAATAAAATATATTCTACTTTAAAGATTTTATATATTAAATTATTTAGCGATAGTGCCATTATTTTATAGTCATTTTTGTTTTATTCTTTTTTTCTGGTGAAACATGTAATCTTCAAGTCTGTCTCACTTTGTTCCCACATCCTTATATGGTCAATAACTTCCCTCAGACAAAAAAAAATTGAGGTGTATGTACTAAAACACTGGATTAAACAAAAGACAGCGACATTTGGATATGAAATATGCTGATGGTTTCCTCTATTTCTCTGCATCAACTCTCTGTATTAGCAGAAAATCAAAGTTAATACAGGTTGTTTGAAGGATAGTGTTAAATGCAGACATTCTGCATGCAAATGAGCACAAGATATAGCAATTTCTAATGAAATATAACATTACATATGCATATACAACAAATATAATTATAACTTTATAATTTTTATAATATCCACTGGTCATTTTTCCTAATGAAATTTCTAAATTGAGAATTGCAGTGTTTTCCAAATAGTATTAAAATCATTACTTGAAAAGTATTTCAAAAAGAAAAGGAAAGTCTGCCATATAAGAAACTTAGGTCTAAATGCACAGTCTACCCAAGTATTATGACAGTGAGATATCTGACATACTACTCACATTTACTCACTTGATTGAGTTCTTGTATGCCTTGACCACAAAAAAAAAATGCTTGATATATTTCTGTACCAAAAAGAGAAAAGTCTAATAAGCCTACTCCCAGTAAAAAAGATATGAGAAGAAAAACACAACTGCGTCCTAATTCCAGACCTGAAATCTAGGGCAAGTCATTAAAATAATATACATTTCACCACTAATGCTTTCCCATATTGAGGAATTACTAAGGGAATCAAATGAGGTAAAGTTATGAAACCACTACAAAAAATATAAAATACTAGATAACCTGTGTGTTACTATGTTCTATATGTTTCTAGTGACAGAGGAATACATATTTGAATACTCTTTTCATCTTAGATGATCATTTTAAATTATTAATCCATTAAATTCATGAATCTTATCCATTTGATTTTCCTTAAAACAGAGCAAGCATTATGATTATTCCCAAATCATACCATTGTTTTCATAGCCAATATATTCTATTAAAACCAAAGCAATGGCATAGAAATGAACAAATTTTATCCTAAATTGGGCATTTCACTAATTCTAACAATTTTTATCTAAGACCAATTAGTTTTTAAAACCCATGAACCTAGTGTATATTGATATTTTTATCAAATTATTTTCACAGTTGAATACATTTATTTAACCAGTTGATATTTTTTCAAAGGAATAAAAGCATTTCTGCTAAATTTATTGCAAGTTGTTAATTCAACTGTAATATCCCTGTTTAACCATTCATGTAAATTAAAGAATTTAAATATTGATGCTATTCAAATAAAATTGAAAAAATATCATTGTATCCTATTTAAAAGCATTGCACTTAAACAAAATAGATGAAAAATTTGATACCCATTTATATGTTGATGGTTTGTTGTATATTTACTATTTTTATAAAAGCATATCATATCTCTCAATAAAAGTCATCTTATTCTTGCTACTCCTCTGAACAAAAATTTCATGGCTACTAACTGCTTAAATCATACAGTCCACAGTCCTTAGCCTGTCATATAAATCCTTTCCCAAGCTATAGTCCTAACTTCATCAATTCACTTCCTTCTACTCTTGTACATCTGACCATTATGCATCTAAGCCTCTACCACTACACATAAATCTCTTAGTTTCCTGCATTCCACTGAGCTACTCTGAAGCTAATATACTTTTATGTCTCATGTCCACATTTATCTTCAAGGCAGTTTACTACTTTACTCTCCCTTAATTGACATTTCACTTTCTTACTCAAAGTACACAACAAATGCTAGTGTTACCTAAATACCCCTGATTAAATTAGTAACTTCCATATAAACATACAATTTAACAATGTTTAATCTGTTACATTAATGCTAGCCAGATATACCCATATTTTTACCATTTTATATTCTTTTAATTTTATTTTTCAATTAAAGTTCACTTTCAATATACTTTTGTATTAGTTTGAGATGTACAGCATAATGGTTAGACAATCATATTATTTATAAAGTGTTTCTCTCAATATTTCCATAGCCATTTGTCACCACCATACAGTTATTACAATATTATTGATCATACTCCCTTCTCTGTACTTCACATCCCTGTGACTATTGTGTAACTACCAATTTGTGCTTCTTAATCCCTTCACCTTTTTCACCCAGTCCCCCAACCAATCTCCCCTCTGCAACCATCAGTCTGCTCTCCGTACTTATGAGTGTGTTTCAATTGTGTTTGTTCCCTTTAGTGTGTTCCTGAATCTTGTTCTTTAGATTCCATATATGAGTGAAATCACATGATATTTGTTTTTCTCTAACTTATTTCACTTAGCATAGTACTCTCTCAGTCCATTCATGTTGTCACAAATGGTAAGATTCCATTCTTTTTATGGCCAAATAATATTCCATTCTATATATGCAGCACACTAACACACTTTCTTATTCACTCATTTATTGATGGGCACTAGAGATGCTTCCATATCTTGGCTATTGTAAATGATGCTGCAGTGAACATAAGTGCATATATTCTTGCAAATTAGTATTCTGAGTTTGTCCAGATATGTACCCAGAACTGGATTTGCTGGGTCATAAGTCAGTTTAATTTTTTTAAAAACTTTTTGAAGACCTTCAAATTGTTTTCCATAGTGTCTGCACCACTATGCATTCCCACCAAAGGTGCACAAGAATTCCTTGTTCTCCTCATTTTTGCCAAAACTTGCTTGTTGATTTATTGATGATAGCCATTCTGACAGACGTGAGGTGATATTTCATTGTGGTTTTAATTGGCATTTCTCTGATGATTAGTGATGTTGAGCATCTTTCCATATGTCTATTGGCCATATGTAGGTCCTCTTTGGAGACATGTTTATTTAGGTCCTTTGCCCAATTTTAATTGGATTATTGGTTTTTTGGTGTTGAATTGAGTGAGCACTTTATAAATTTTGGTTATTAACCCTTTATGATATAAATCATCAGTGGATATGTTCTCCCATTCAGTGGGATGACTTTCCATTGGGTTGATGGCTTCCTTTGTTATGCAAAATATTTTTGGTTTGATGTAGTCCCATTTATTTATTTTTGTTTTCTTTGAGGAGATATATCAGAAAAAATATTGCTCTTTCTTCCCTTTGCTGTGAACCTGACCAGTGCAGACCCCCATTAGAGATCCACTAGCCCCACCCTCCCTACTGGAATCAGACCTGCCCTGCCAAGTTGAGAAGGTCCAGCCAGAATCAGGGACAGACTAACAACCTCTAAGGCCAACCTGACCTCTACACCAGGGCCCAGGCAGCTGACTTTTCTGTAAGTCAAGAGCTGGCCAAAGTGGGATGACAAGGAGTTGAGAGGGTGCAGCTATTGAACTCCCCTAGGCTGATGCCATGTGGAGGGGAGTGCTCCACCCAAGAAAGTCAGTGTCTGTGGAAAATGTGGAAGAAAGACTCACCACAGGAGCCCAGGCAGTTGTCCCTCCAGCTCTATGCCTAGACCCACACAGTCCAGTCTCTCTTCACACAACTCTAGCTGTAGTCATCTCTGATCTTCTCTCCCTCTGTTGGAACCCAGGGGTGGTAGCTTCCAACCAGATCTTTTGTGTTTTCCTTTAAGATGGCACCTGGTTTTCTAGCAGACTCCCATGTCAGACCAGTGGACAGAATCCTGGCTGATATTCCCAGATAGATATTATGTGGTCTTTTCTTCCTGGCTCTGATACTCCAGGCTAAGGGTTGAGACTCCTCACTCCTCAAGGCAGATCTTTGCAGTTGAGTTATACCTCTGGATTCTCAGCCACCTCACGGGGTTGGGGGTGAGCCATCTTCCTGTCTCTATCCTTCCAACGCATCTCAATGTAGCTTTTTCTGTAAATGCTTGCTTAAAAGCCTTTTGTTTATCTAGCCCTTACCTGGTTATTCAGGTGATTAGTCTATAATTTAGTTATAATTCCAACTTGGTCCTGGGTGGAGGGTAGAACTTCCACCTATTCCACTGCCATCTTGGATACCCCACCATTTTGTATTTTTGAAGAAAGAGTAAATGAACTCTTTCTTACAGGTGTAAGAAGAAAGAATTGAAATAGATTAGTGTAGAACAGAATGAGTAAGCATTATACATCAGGCAAAACATTTTCTAGGGAACAATTAGATTAATAATGTGCTTGATTGTAGAGACAATTGGGACACAAGGTGGAAAATATACTAAAATAATATATTTCTTCTTGCCAAGAACCGCTTTTCAAACAATGAAAGTTGTGAGAATTCCCTTTCTCACAGTGACAGCTGCTACATCACACACAACTTTAATGCACTAATACTGGGAGACTCTTTAGTATTCATGGCAGGGGAGGCTGGTAACAAATCTTGTAATTTTCCACCTACCCATGGCAACCTTCCTTGCTATCAGAAATACACCTATTCTCCACAAGCATCTATTAATAATGCCATCAATAATGCTTCCACTATTGTTCTTGTGTAATATTTTAAAGTGTTTTGCTGTCCTGATTCTTTTCTGTCATGTTTGCCACGTACTTGAGTGGTCTTACCTCTTAAAGATGTTACATTTCTATCCTTCTCAAAAGAGCAGTGTTTTCATCATTAGAATTTTCTCTCTTTTTTTGCTTCAGGAACAATGATTATTTTTCATGATTCTTTGGGTTGGCCGAGGGGTTCTTCTGTTTTATATGATACATTTTATTTACTAGTATTTTATTTTTAAATTTTTTTGTTTTTATTGTTGACACTATTACAGTTTACCCCCTTTGCTCCCCTCCACTCAGCACCCCCAACCCTCAACATTTACCACACTGTTTTCTGTGTCCACAGGCTATACATACATGTATATATGTTCTTTGGCTAATCTCTTCCAGTTTTCCTAAACCCCCTCCCATCTGAGATCTGTCAGTCTGTTCTATATATCTATGCTTCTAGGATTATTTGGTTTATTTTGTTAATTAGGTTCTACATATGAGTGAGATCACATGATATTTGTCTTTCTCTGACTGGCTTAATTTACTTAGCATAATGGTCTCCAAGTCTGTCCATGCTGTCTCAAAGACTAACAGTTCTTTTTTTTCTCTTACTGCCAAGTAGTATTCCATTGCATAAATGTACCACAGCTTTTTTATCCACTCATCTACTGATGGAAACTTGGGCTGTTTCCAGATTTTAACTATTATAAATAATGCTACTATGAACATAAAAGTAAATATATTCCTTCTGATTGGTGTTTCCAGATTCTTAGGATATCTTCCCCCAAAAATGCGATTGCCGGGTCAAACAGCAGTTCCACTTTTTGTTTTCTTAGGAAATTCCATACTATTTTCCACAGTGACTGCACCCGTCTGCCTTCCCACCTATGATGAACAAGCGTTCCCTTTTCTCCACATCTTTCTCTTCACTTGCTGTCTGTTAATGTATTGATGGATTTTATTTCTATTTTAAATGGTCAGTTGTTCAGAAACAGCTTCTCTGATATCAGGATGGGTCAATTCATTCATTCATTCACTCATTCATTCACATTTGGATTCTCAGTTTTTCTAGATATTTTCCAGTAGTCTAAGCTCTGTGTGTTAAGATTTTACAGTGATTACAATTAAGATTCTAAGTTTTTTCAGTGTATCAATCTTTTAGATACACATTAATTTCAATTATACATGGATAGTACTACTAACAATTATGACACATTAATGAGATTAATCAATAATGCACTCTATTGACAACAACACTGTGATTACTATTGTTACTTTTATGAGAACTACAGATATTAATGAACAGGAATTACCACTCCATGTAGGGTATTTGATAGATCATGACAAAAGATACAGACTATTAATGTGGGAGGGCACATTTGAAGCTGTATTTTTTAAAGATAAATAAGTGCACTGACAGTATCTAATTGGGTACAAATCATTAATGTCAGAAATCTGCCCACTAAATTTATTAATCATCTCATGTTTTCTATTCAATATGTTATTTCAAAATGACTTACAGTGTGTTAAATACTTCCATGAAGGGATCAAATATGGCCCTCTACCATGAAAATCATGAGATTCAGTGGAAAGGACCCCAATTTGAAATCAGATATTTAGATAAATGATTACACTTTCTGAGTCTCAGATTCTTCATATAGGTAATTGTACTTGCCCTAACTTGCATTTTACTAACTTGAGTTACAGTGATATAGAATGAAGATATATTAACTTATTATACTGGTCAAAATTTAAAGTGCTATAAAATCAGTGATTGTTATTAGACAATGTCCATACTTTTGCTACTGTTAATTTCACAAAAGCACTCATTTAACATTACATTGGTAGTCTCACATTTTCAACTTTATGGTATCAGTTTATTTCTCTGATCCTTTGCACTGTAAATTTAGGTGACATTTAATTCTACTAAGTCTGTTACATTACTGGTAAAAGAAGAAAATTGTTGGTACACATTAAGAAAATATATATTGATAACCAAAATAAAAAAAAAAGCAAAAAAAGAACAAACTAAAAGCAATGGAAGTATGTTTCAAACTTCTACTGTACTACCCTGCATACATCAGAGACTGTCCCATTTATGTTTTTCCTTCATTCCTGCAGACCACTGCCTCATGCCTTGCAACAGGGAGCACAGAGAAATGTCTTCAAGATTTAAACCTCAATTAATAATTAATTAATTTTGTTATTGGCTATTAAAGCTAAGTTTAAAAATAGTCATGCCTTAGGATAATTAAATCTGATTTTGCTCTTTTGTCTAGAGTAAGTTTAAATTGAAATTATTTCTATTCCTCTATAAGCCTGACATTAATATATAAAGTTTCTAGGTTTTCAACTGTATTTTTGTTCTCATTCAAATAATTGCTATTTATTATGTGACTAAGAATATCAATTATATGCAACTTATTCATTTTAAAATTCCATGCATAAAAATAAAGGAAAAATGAAGATTAGGGGACCCATTTCTCAAAGTGAAAGGAGTCGTTTCTTTAAAAAAATTTATTATAAAACAAAATTAATTGCATAAATTGTTTTAAAATACCAGAAAGCACTGAAACAATGTAAAAATAGCTTATAATAACACTCCTCAAAGATTCGCCATGATTGTCAATTGATTTTATATAAAATAACATAAATGGCATCATGCTGTTCTATAACTTGTTTATTTCCCTTAGTAATATATTATATATGATTTTCCATATTTGTCAATGTAGATAAGTATCACTTCACACTTAAACAATTTTAAATGTATTTAATCAATTTTAAAATTGATAGGTATTAGGATTAATTTCATTTTTTTCAAATATTGTTAAGCCTTGATTCAATTGGCTTACCTGCACATACATTCTTTCAGCTTGGCCAGTTATTTTAGGTAATTCCCTGTGAGTGAAACTAATGAAAATAAATTTTGAAATCTTTAATTTGGAACATGAAAACTATTTTATTATTAAAATATTTATCCATAAGTTTCAAAATAAATTTTTCTTCATAGAAAAAGATGTACTACCTTCAGTTTTATTATTGTTCAATTACAGTTGTCCCCATTTTATTCCCATTACTCTCCCCTGCCTTACCAACCCCTCCCACCTTCCACATTCATTCCTCCCTCATCATCTTTGCCCATCTTTGCCCTTTATACTTGTTCCTTGACTTGACCCCCATCATTCCCATTACCTTTCCCATCCCTCCCTTCTGGTCACTGTCAGTTTGCTCTTTATTCCTCAAATATTTAGGTGATGTACAGAATACTTTGGTACTAAATTGTGTCATTTATTTCAAATTCCATTGAATATCCAGACTACTTATTAGATGCTCATTGAATCTAAGCTGGGCTCCTATTTTCTCAGATAAACTCTATAATAAGTAATAGTGATTTAAAATGCCATGTTGAAGAAGTCATGCAAGGTTTATGATTTTTAAATATATTTTATTGATTATGCTATTACAGTTGTCCCAATTTGTCCCCCTTTCCCCTTTCAACCTGGTACCCCCATTCCCTCCAGCAACCCTCCCCTTAGTTTACATCTGTGGGTCATGCATACAAGTTTTTTGGCTACTCTATTTCCTATGCTGTTCTTAACATCCCCTGTCTATTTTGTACCTACCAATTTGTACGTCTATATCCCTGCACCTTTTCCTCCATTCTCCCCCTCCCTGCTGATAACTTTCCAAATGATCTCCATATCTGTGACTCTGTTTCTCTTCTGCTTGTTTGCTTAGTTTGTTCTTTAGATTCAGTTGTTAATAGTTGTGAATTTGTTGCCATTTTAATGTTCATAGTTTTGATCTTCTTGTTTCTATATAGTTCCCTTTAACATTTCATATAATAATGGGTTGGTGGTGATGAACTCCTTTAGGTTTACCTTGTCTGAGGATCACTTTATCTGCCCTTCAATTCTAAATGATAGCTTAGCTGAATAGAGTAATCTAGGTTGTAGGTCTTTGCTTTTCATCATTTTGAATTCTTGCCAGTCTCTTAAGGCCTGCAAAGTTTCTTTTGAGAAATCAGCTGACAGTTTTATGGGAATTCCTTTGTAGATAACTCTCTGTTTGTCTCTTGCTGCTTTTAAGCTTTTTCATGAAGAATTTCTTTGTAAAAAAAGAAACAAAACCAAAACTTTTTCTTATGCATTTGTTCCAGTTTGAGGTGATGAAATTAGAGAAGAAAAAATACTATCAATACATCAGGATCATTATAATTTATAAATGTTATTCAATTTAATCTTATTAAACTATTATGCTTTTGATGTTTCCCCAACATTAGAGGAGAAGTTGAGATTTAAATGTTTAAACTGCTTCATTAAAATCATCAAGTTGGTTGTGTCAGTCATTTGTGTTTTTCTTCTCATATCAATCTCTGTCCTTTCCCAGATATGTTTTATATCACACAGGGCTCATCTGCAAACCACCTGACTCAAATTCTGGTTCCAGCTAGCCTTTAGCCAATGAGACGCCTGGAAGATATTTAGAGGGTGACAGAAATGAGAAGCCATCAAAGTTCCCTTTCGTGCCCTGAACGGTGTCTTCAGAGGTGATGTCTTTCTTCCATGATTTCAAATTCTCCCTTGGTGGATAAAGCTACCAAAAGGCAGCTTTCAATGTGGTTCCAGCTCCCACTGGGTGGCTTCTCTCCTGACTCTCCTCTCTTAGGATGGTAAAGTGCATGCTCTATGAATTTCTGAGTTTGTCCTGAATTCACTTCCCTATCAAGTTTTCCAACAATTGTCTCATTGGTTCCTATTATTAAAATGGCACTGCAGAACATTCTGACATGGATTTTGTTTTCTTGGCTAGAACCAATAGTGGAGCAAGTAATGAAATCCAGGTATCTGAACTGAAGATGTTCAGTCCTTATAATATCTTATATATGAATTACTATATACAGGTACTTGCTAGTTACAGAGCAAAGGGGGAAATTAACCAATGTAATAGCAACAGAACCACAGTGGGAGGTTCTGTCTATAGATTTTTCAGCAGGAAAAGCAGATATGTGTAGAATACACAGATTTCAAATCTTTATCTTCTTTAAGTCTTCTCAATTGCATTTCTTCATTTTCTGTAAGATCAGGAATCTTCCAGGGACATAGAACTTTTGTCTGGCTAGCAGAATATGTTAGAAATCACCCTTTTCATAGTAACAAGGAGTTTGTTTATCCTGTGGTACGTTTTTTTAGGGTATAACATTTCTTTGTTCCTTATAGTTAAAGCCCTTTAATATAAAGATAATCTACAATATACATGCGGAAGATTAAGGGATATGTGGGGTTTTGTTTGTTTGTTTTGCTATCTCTATCACCTGTTTGTTCCAACTGGAAAAAACATCTGACATGCAAACCATTTGGGGGCTTCATAAGTTCTTCTACCAGACTGGACATGAATTATTAATTAGTGAGATATGTATATTACTTGTAGCTATGTGCAGAGTTAGTGCAGAAACTATTATAAAATCTAATATATTTTGCATTCCCAGTGTCTCCTTCCTACTCTTCTTTTTATAAACTGCAATGGGCACACACTAACTTCATGAGACTGCAGATTTAGTTTCACCGTGTATAAGCTACTGCATATAAACACAATATTTATTTTCATTTTAAGAATAAGGTGGTTCTTAATGTAAATGAACATCCTATTGCCTCTTTTTAAATAACATTCAATAATAATGACATATGAATGTGAGCTACCAATTTGTACCTTGTGTTATTATCATTAGCAACATATTGGCAATTTTAAAGTAAATATTTCAGTTTAAATCAAAATTCAGATAAAGGATAAGTCTATAAAACACAAAAGTGTAAATATGCACACAAAAATATTTGGCATGTATTAACTTTGCTTTTTTATTAAATGAGTATTTAAAATTTAAAACTGAGCTTTTGTATCCAAGCAGAAACTAACTTGAAAAGTCATAAAATGATCTCAGTCAGCCTTGACACTGGGCACAATGTATGTTTGCTTACAACATACACTCCTAGGTGCCTGTTAATGATAATGATTAAATTCCAGTTTTTAAATGAAGTTTCCCTATTTATCTTTCCCCTGAATGATGAACATTGACTACTACAAATGTGGAAATTGGCTCTTGTAATGCAAATTTTTTTGAGATCCTGCTGGTTTACACATTGGAGTCTAATTCATTGGAGTCTAATTCTTCAGGATATAACAGCTGTCACCCAAACATCCTATAAACACGCCTGCCAATCACTCTAACAGTAATGATTGTGTTCTGAGAGACTCAGTAACTGATATAGCCAGTCTTATACTGATGAGAACACATATAAACAGTTATGCAAAGTAAGTGGTGGAGTATATGTGTGTAAGGATATGGTTGCGGAATGTTTCTGAAAGAACTGAAGTAGTTGCCCCTGAACAGAGTGTTCAATATTCCCTACCATCTTGTCTCAGAACCTCTCCTCCAAAAATTCTACTCACACCATCCATGTAGTTTAGGCAAAAAGGAAATGAAATATTAGGAGCAGGACTCAGAACATAGTTATTGGAGTCCATTGCAAAACAAAAATGTGGCACAATCAGAACAAAAATCATTAAGAATTTTAAGACAGTAACATCATTCAGCCAAGAATTAAGCCCTTTTGAGCATGTGCTGCTGTGAGACTGCACAGGCCATGCATCCATGAAGTCAGCACTGGTCAGGAGAAAGAATGAATCTCAAGAAAAATTAGATTGCTCTTTTCTATTTTCTATAACAAAGTTCCTTGTTATTTTGCAGCCACGGGTAACAGACATAACTGTAATGTCTTTTACAACTTACAGCTCCCACTGAATTGAATTAACTTCCACTAATATTTATGAAGCAGTTAGTTTGTATAGAAGACCACATTTATTATTGGAAAAGAAAAAGGTATACTCTGAGCTCTAAAGGAGATCAAAGAGCACTAGGGGGAGAATTGTATACAACCATCTGAAATAAACATTAGGCTGAGGGAAATGCTTTAATAGAGCTATAATACTAGGTGTCACTTTTACTTGCTCCTTCTACATTGCAATTGTTTGTTTGCTTAACTGCCACCCAGTAGGCCTCAAGTTTTTCACATTAATTGCATTGTCTAACTTTGTATCTGGTGTACAAGAAATTTTAAGATTTTTAATGTATGAGTAAATGTGTGGTCCAGGAAAGAATCATACAAATAGTTTTTTTTTTTTATTTATGTTTGCAAAAGCATAGATTTTTGAAATAACTTTCTAACTGAGTTTGAGTTCCACCTCTGACTCCTACTGATTTTAAGGCTTAGACAAGTCAGATATTTGCACTGTTCTTTAATAACATAAAGGTCCATCAATACGAGGATTGCTATGAAAATGGGAAACAAGGTATAGACAGTGCTTTGCATCTCCTCAATTCCAAGTTCTATACAGAATTAAATGTCTGCTCTTCTGTTTTTGTCCTGTTTTGTCTGGTTTTTATTAACACAGTGAAAAGAACACAAAATTAAGCCAGGTGTACTAGGCTCAAAACCAAAATTTACCACTTACTGTTACTCTGAACAAGTTACTCTATGGGCCTTTGTTTTCTTTTATATGAAACAGGAACAAAAGTAAAACCACTGCCATAATGTTGGTGAGACTGTTATATGAATTTATACATGTAAAACACTTGGAAGCTATATTTGGTCAGTGGTAAACATTTTGTAGTGTCTGCAATTATCATTACTATTGTAACTCCATTACTTAATTGAACTAGGATCAAAACCTCAAATACTACTAGATTCCACCTTTATCCGTATCTCCAACAAAGTGGTTCTCACATATATTCCTTCCATTTACACCAGTGACTTCACTCTAGTTTATACATGTCATATTCCATGGGTGAAACACTACATTATTTCTCCTGACTTATAAGCACTTTAATTGGTTCTCTCAGTAATTACAGAATAAGTTTTTTTTTTTTAATTCCAAATCAACTTTACTCCTTCTGATCTCTAAGGACTATTACACCTATATTTCAGATTTGAATATTTACTATTTTATTTAATTTTTTGCTTTTTTCACCTATATGGATATTGTTAAAGGCTCATATTTTATTTTAATATAATCTCCTTTACATTTATTTATTTCAATATATCAATAGCAAGCTAATAAATTTTAAGCAATTTATCATAATATACAAGGTTAGGCAACAGTTTGCAGTTGTTCACATGGAAAATAATATAATAAATAAATAATAGTAATGCAAGAATAAACACTGTTTTGCATACTCACAACTATAAACTGACTTTTGCCTAACACTGTATATATGAATGAAACTGATAAAATTATTAAACTAATTAACAAAGCCTCTTATACTACATAGTATTATCAGCAGATCCAACTAATTGAGAATAACTAGGACAAGGGGTCAAGGGAAAGTAATTGGGACACAACTTCAGGCCCTGATTTTATTTCTGTCCATTTTGACATGGGGCAGATTTCTTAAACTTTCTGACTTCAATATTCTTCTCTATCAAATAGAGGGAAAAAATACTTGCCTTACATAATTTTCAGGAATCAAAATGTGAACAATGTATAGATATATTAAAATTTAAATATAAATAAATATATTAAATATATTTGAATATTAAAAATAAATGTGAATCATAGCCTTATAAATATATTTACTCATTATCCCAATATTTCAAAAAATATTTTAATTCTACTAAACATATTTTGTTTGTTGAATCAAGTAAAACATCTTTGATTATTATTAGAAAAACTATTAAAAGGCATTGAACAAAAATATGGATGAATTTTATGTATAACGATGATTCCAAATTTTTACAGTTGAAAAGAAACTCAGAATATTGAGCATGAAAGAAAATGACATGAGTTTTTAAGTTTCATTTCTCTAATGATTGGTGATACTGAGTATTTTTTCATAGGCTCTCTATAAGTCCACTTTGGAAAAGTGCCTATTCAGGTCTTTTGCCCATTTTTAAATTGGATTGTTTGTCTTCCTGGTGTTGAATTGCTTTAGTTCTTTGTATATTTTGGAGATTAAACTCTTATTAGGTTCCCTATTAGTTTTACTGATGGCTTCTTTTTTTTAACATTTTTGTATTTTATTTTATATATTTTTAATGATATATTTCTTATTACAGTTGTCCCACTTTTTCTCCCCTTTATTCCCCTCCACCCTTTAAACCTCCCACCAGAATTCCCAACCTTAGTTCATGTCCATAGGTCATACATATAAGTTCTTTGGCTTCACCATTTCCTATACTATTCTTAACCACCACCCCCGTCTGTTTTGTACCTGCCATTTATGCTTCTTATTCCCTGTACCTTTACCTCCATTCTCTCCCCTTCCCCTCCCCACTGATAACCCTTCCTGTGATCTCTATTTCTGTGAATCTATTCCTGTTCTAGTTGTTTGCATAGTTGATTTTTGTTTTTGCTTTTTTTTAGGTTTCTTTGTTGATAGTTGTGAGTTTGTTGTCATTTTACTGTTCATATTTTTTATCTTCTTCTTTTTCTTAGATAAGTCTCTTTAATATTTCATGTAATAAAGGCTTGGTGGTGATGAACTCTTTTAACTTGACCTTATCTGGGAAGCGTTTTATCTACCCTTCCATTCTAAATGATAGCTTTGCTGGATAGAGTCATCTTGGATGTAGGTCTTTGCCTTTCATGCCTTCGAATACTTCTTTTCAGCCCCTTCTTGCCTGCAAGGTTTCTTTTGAGAAATCAGCTAATAGTCTTATGGGAACTCTTTTTTAGGTAGCTGTCTCCTTTTCTCTTGCTGCTTTTAAGATTCTCTTCTTATCTTAAATCTTGGGTAATTACATTATGTGCTTTGGTGTGTGCTTCCTTGCATCTAACTTCTTTGGGACTCTGTGAGCTTCCTGGACTTCCTGGAAGTCTATTTCTTTTGACAGATTGGGTAAGTTTTCCTTCATTACTTTTTCAAATAATTTTTCAGTTTCCTCCTCTTCCTGTTCTCCTTCTGCCACCCCTATGATCTGAGTGTTGTAACATTTAAAGTTGTCCAGGGAATTCCTAGGCTTCTCCTCCTTTTTTTTTTTGAATTCTTGTTTCTTCATTTTGTTCTGGTTGAAAGTTTATTTCTTGCTTCTGCCCCAAACCACTGATTTGAGTCCCAGTTGCCTTCCCTTCACTGTTGGTTCCCTATAGATTTTCCTTCATTTCACTTTGCTTAGTCTTCACTTCCTCTATTTTTCGACAATACTCAACTATTTATGTGAGCATCCTGATTATCAGTGTTTTGAGCTCTGCATTTAATACATTGGCTATCTCTTCATTGCTTAGTTGTGTTTTTTTCTGGAGCTTTGATCTGTACTTTCACTGGGTCATATTTTTGTCTTGCCATATCTGTAGGTAGTAAAGGGCAGAGCCTTAGGTATTCAACAGGGCAGAGCAACCCACATCACTACGTAGTGGTGCTGTATGTGGAGGAGAGGTCCCAGAGGAAACAATGCTGCTTGCTAAGCTTTCAGCCAGCTTTCAGTCACTTCCCCCGCTACCCACAATCAAATCTGGCACTTCCAGTGATGATTCCCAGGTGCGTGGGTTTGTATATGTTCTAGGATACTGTGGGTCTCTCCAACCAATTCTCCTGTGAGGCTGGGAGTTTCTCTTGCTGTCCACCTCCCACAGATTTGTTTTTCAGTCACAGGTTTTGAGGCTTTATTTCTCTGTGCTGGAACCCTGGGTTATGTGGTCTGTCTTACTTCCCAGTTTTTCCTCCCGGTTTATCAGCACAAAAATGTGGGACTGCTCAGTCCACCAGCCACTGCCTTGCCAAGTTTGCAACCTTCCACCTTGACTGCCCCGGTCCTCCAGCCACTGCCTTACCTTGAGTCCTCTCTACCTCAGCTGCCTGTTTTCCCCTCTCCTACAGGTCTGGATGAATGTTTCTTCTTTAACTCTTTATTTGTCGGACTTCCATACATTTTTGATTTTCTGGAAGTTCTGGTTATTTTTTGTTTTAAATTTGTTGTTGTCCTTCTTTTGGTTGTGCTAGGAGGCAAAGTGTATCTACCTACTCCTCCATGTTGGCCAGAAGTCCTCTGATTGTTTCTTTAGCCTGCAAATTTTTATTTTGATGTAGTCCCATTTGTTTATTTTCTCTTTTGTTTTCAGGGTCTTAGGAGATACATTGGCAAAAATATTGCTACATGGGATATCTGGGATTTTACTGCTTATGTTTTCTTCTAGGATTTTTTGGTTTCACAATTTACATTCGTCTTTTACTCATTTTGAGTGTAGTTTGTATATTGTGTAAGTTGGTGTCTAGTTTGTTTTTATTTGCATGCACCAGTTCAGTTTTCCCAGCACCATTTATTGAAGGGACCATCTTTGTTATACTGTATATTCTTGCCTCATTTGTCAAACATCAATTGATCATACAGGTGTGGGTTTATTTCTGGGCTCTCTGTTCTGTTCCATTGGTCTATATTTCTGTTCTTATGCCAGTATCAGGCTATTTTTATTATTCCGGCTTTATAGTTTGATACCAGCAGTTGTAATACTTCCAGGTTTGTTCTCCTTTCACAAAGTTGCTGAGGCTATCTGCGATCTTGTTTTTGTTTGTTTCTTATAAATTTTTGGAATAGTTGTTACTCCTGTGAAATATGTCACTGGTATTTTAATAGGAATTGCATCGAATGTATAGATTACTTTGAGTAGAATAGAAATTTTAATATTTCTTCCAGTCTCTGAATATGATATATGCTTCCAATTACTTGTATCTTCCTCAATTTCTTTTTTCAGTGGTCTATAGTTTTCCAAGTACAGGTCTTTTAACTCCTTGGTTAAATTTATTCCTATGTACCTTATTATTTTTTGCTGTATTTTTTCTTAGTTTCTCTTTCTGATAGCTTGCTATTGGGGCATAAAAGTGCCATCAATTTCTAGGTATTAATTTTTATCCTGCTACTTTGCTAAATTCATTTATTAATTAGGTCTAGTAATTTTTGGTGGCATATTTAAGGTTTTCTATGTACAATGTCATATGATCTGCAAATAATGAAAGCTTTGCTTTCTCCTTGCAATTTGGATGCTTTTTTATTTCTTGTTAGTATCTGATCACTGTGGCAAAGACCTTCAGAACTAGTTGAATGTGAATGGTTAAAGTGGATATCCCTATCTTGTCCCTGATCTTAAGGGGGAGGCTTTTGGTTTTGTCCATTGAGAATGATGTTAACTGCAGGTTTTTTTATATATAACCATCAGAGAAATGCAAATTAAACCTTAATAAGATGTCACCTTACACCTGTCAGAATGGCTACCATCAATAAATCAACAAACAAGTGTTGGTGAGGATGTAGAGAAAAGGGAACCCTAGTGCACTTTTGGTGGTAATGCAATCTGGCACAGCCCCTGAGGAAAACAATATGGAGTATCTTTTAAAAATTAAAAATGTGTCTCCCTTTCAACCCAGTGATTACACTTTTAGGAATATATCCTAAGGATCCCAAAACACCTTTACAAATATATATATATACACTCCTATATTTATAGCTGCACTACTTACAATATAAGATTTGGAAACAGCCTGAGTTCCTATCAATAGATGAGTAGATAAAAAGCTATGGTACAGTTACACAATGGAATACTACACAGTAGTAAAAGAGAATAAACTCATACATTTTGCAACAGCATGGATGAAGCTGGAGAATATTATGCTAAATAAATTGAGCCAGTCAGTAAAAGACAAATATGACATGATCTCACCTATAGGTGGAACCTAATGAATATGAGAAACTAATGAACAAAATAGTAACAGAAGCTTAGCAACATGAAACAGACTGACAGATGCTGGAAAGGAGTGGGGATGGGGTGGAGAATGGGATATAAAATGGTGAAGAGATTAACCAAAGAATATTTATGAACAACCCATGGACACGGACAACAATACATGGTTTGACTTAGGGAGGGGAGAGTGTGGGACTGGGTGGAGGTGGGAAAAGGGAGAAAATGGGAACTTTAATAGAATAAACAATAAAAATAGTTTTTTTTTTAAAGAAAATGACAAGTATATGTAGGCAACAGTTTTTCTTTTAGGCTCAAGTGTAACACTTGTGGGTAGGTAGTTGGTGGAGAGAGAGAAAATGTAAGACTACAATAAGGTTTTGAAGTGCTTTTAATAACAAGCTAAAGATCTCTTTTTGGTAATCAGAGCAATAGGTATTTATTTTTTTGGACAAGAGAATGATGTCACTAAAGGAGTGCAATAAACTATTAATAGAATAAATACAAAATAGCCTAGACATGTGATGCCAGGTGCTTCCTTAAAGAGCTCTGAACTCTAGATGGAGAACCACTGCAGGGGTAAAACAGCGAAGCATGAAGAACCTGGTGTGGTGCTCACTATAGGAATAAAAAACAGAACAAGAGCTTCGTGGTGAGGCTTTCACCACTCACTTTCCCCAATTCATCCACCTCTCTTAAGTTTAACTTAAATTCTCTAAGTCTAAAATGTTATTATATATTGTGCATTCCCAACTTTCCCTTTTGCTACATGACTGCTACTCTTAAGTTCATGATAGAAATTCTCAAGCCACTAATGTAGAAGATTGTTGCTGAGAAAGAGTCAATGTTATTCACTAACTAGCAAGTTAGATGTCCAAGATGATTGTCATGTCAGACTGATGGTTGGAATGATTGTGAGAAATATGCTAGTGGTATGCAAGATGAGATTAAAATTAGGTATAATACTTTTGAAATGCAATGTGGTAACCAGAGGAATTTATCAGTTTACCATGTAGAAGTTAGTAACTTGAGTTTGAGGCTATAGAATTTTTGCAGTTGAGAGATGAAGACACAGGTATGGTAAATAACGATGTGGGAAGATAAAGGGAAAAAGAGAGAAGCTGAGGAAAGAACATTGGGACATACCCAAATTTAATATGAGAGGAAAGAATCATAAAAGTAAAACAAAATTTGTGTTCAAATAGGAGAAGGAAAATTTAGTAATGAGGGGAGATTATAAATGTAAAATGTAAATATTTGGACAAATATCCATGTCAATTCTCTTGTTTAATTTAATGCTTAATTTTTATATATACCATTTATTATAATATTTTTGAAATCATCAAAAACTAAAGCAAAATGTAGAAATATAATAATCCATAATACTAAAATTTAGAATTAAGTACTGTTAAGATTTTGGACTATTTTCTTCCATGGTATTTAAATGTACTTTTACTTATGTGAAATCACAGTAAATATACATGCCATATTCTAGTTTTATTTTTTACTTATTTTATCATTTATATGTCTCATTTAATTTAGACTCTTGTTAAACATTATTTTAAAGTAGGTATAATATCCACTCTATATCCACATGATAAATTAGATGATGATTTTCACACCTTTTCATAAAATACATTTTAAATTTACCTCTTTTTCTTTCTTTGTGAAAAAAATATTCAGAACTATGTGTACATACTTTTTCTCTTTATAAATAAAAGAAACCCACCCTCCTACATCCACAGGGCAAAGAATGGGGAAATGTAAGCTAAAGATTTTTTCCTTACTATTTATTCATTTCCAAATGATATATTTATTTGCACTAAAAACAAGCATCTCAATCTAGAGCAGTGTTTTTCTTTGAGGACACATTTTGAATATTTGCCTTTTGGGGATACTGGAGGTAACAATAATTAGACACCACTGGTATTGGCAATGCTAGCCCCTGCCATATTATGTAGAAGCAAACATCTTATTCCTATTAGAACATCTTATAGAGGCCTGCTGACCATCTGCATATTGAAATGAACATTAGTTTAGAATTTCATTAATTTTATTTTTTCTTCTATACTATAATTACTTTAATTGACTTCCTAAAATTGTGTATATAACTAGATTATATTATTTGTGAATTTCAGTTTAGGAAAATAAAGTAGATGTTACAAATACGGGTTATAAAAGGGGACATTGGCTCTGGTAGGTAACAATTATTAGTCTAGGGTCTTTATATTCAAAACTTTTTAAAAATACAAAGACCTCCATCAGCTTCTTAACCTAGTAAAAGGCTCTCAATGCTTATTTTTATATTAGTCTTTTACATTAAAGTTGTGATGTATTTATTGACCTTGTTTTTCAGAGACAAAGTATAAACATTTAAGAAAACTTGATTTACTAAAATGTGATCATTTGAAAGCAAGTGGTAACATTATGGAATAAGGACATCAATCCAGCACCTAACAGTGGTGTATTTGAATTTGCTGGTGTTAAAAGGATCAATAAGTAGACATGATGTCATCTTGAGATCATTGTTTAGGTATGATGACTAAAACTTCTGAGAAATGCACTGGTGGGTATTTTTTCCTCTTAAGTTACAGATTAATTGAAAGAAGAGAAATGAACTAGACAACATATCCTGAGCAAATATAGAAAACATTATTACAACTTGTGTGTCTGAGTGAATAAAACCCAAGAAACATTTTCTATGCACCTATGTTTTACATTTATTAAAGATATCTTTGTTAAATTAATGAGGCTGTAGCTTCACAGTGAATTCTGAAGAGTTACACTCACAAAAAGCCACTACATATATTGAAGAGACTGTAAAACAGGGATTTATTTCTTGGATATGTCGGCATTTACAGCATATTGAGATATAAAGAACATATGTTAGAGTTATTGAAAATACAAAATGCAATGGAATGTTTTGTTTGCAATTTTTAAAAATCTATTGCATTAATTTATACTTATAATTCAAGGAATTGTATATACATTTGAAAAGCAAAATTTCCATTTTCACCATATTCTGCATAGCTTCAAGACAATGCAAGCTAAAATAGGTTTAGAGTTGAAAGTATGAAAAACAATGTATTCTAGTATTATTATTATTATATTATTTTTCATACATGCAACTGTAAACTTACTTTTGCTCACTCCTGTGTCTGTATGTGTATATATATTTCTTAAATATATATATTTTTAAAAGAAATATTATTTTTGAATAAGTGAGAAAAAGTTGTACCAAGTCTTCAAAATAGCTATTGTAGCCATCTCCAAAGAAAATCTCCTGCCTCAATAGAAGTTATACACATTATCTAAATCTTTAAATGGCTTCTTATTTTCCATCACATTGCCTACATTCCTCCCTAAATTGTTCTCACTGCATATACACAAACCTATTTTCCACTTTTCTCAATACAAGTTTTAGAAACTGCTGGTTGCCTATTTGGTAGTTGTTCTTTTCCTTTTTTTCCTAACAGTGTTCTGCCCCCTCCCAGAAATCATAAATATTAGTCAATTATGTTAATCAAATTCCCAATTCTAATAAAGGCTATGACTTAGTTCTGCTAATTAATTATCATCATTTGCTGATAAAATGTGACAAAATATTTTCTAATAAAATGGCAAATTTGAAATATGGCAGGAGTCTTGTCATCTTAAAAGAGTCATCCAGAGGACCAAGTCCACATTTTATTGGCATAATGTCAAAAAGATAAAGTGAATGTTGGAACTTGATTACCATAGTGAAAGCACTATTTTACATTCTCTTTCCACTCTACTTAGTGATTTTTATGAAGGTCACTGTTAAATGAGGTAATATGTTTCCCTTTATATTTATAATATTCTGAGTTGGATTTTCTATTATTTGCTGCCAAGAACATCAAAAAGATGAATTGTGTAATATACTATTCATATTCTTGCCATTATCACTTTGTTCCTTTTGTTTGAATACTCTGTTTTTTAACCTTTTCAAATTATTAATACAATCAAGAAATAACATGAAACCTAACTTCTCTACAATCTTATATTTTATGCAATCACCTTCACTTTCCTCCTCTTTCTTTGAATTTGCACAGCACTTATGGTCAGTAATACAGTTTGGCATAAAATAAAATAATATTTTAGTGTTTATCCACTATGCATTTGTTGAGTGTCTATAAGTTGTCATGCTCAGTGTTATATACATGTGCTAAAGCATAACAGCACTCTGCTCCTGCACACAAACAGTTCAAGTCTAGAAGAAAAATAAAATACAGATAGAAGCAAACTACCTGCAAAGGCTGGAATACAGATATGTACAAGGGGCTGTGGTGGTAGAAAAGAGACAATCATCTTATCTATCTGGGGGCAATCAGAAATTCTGAGCTGCCTTAAAGAATGAGATGAAGTTCACCAGGGTGACAAAAAGGGTGATTAAGGACATCATATTTAGAAAAGATAGGATGTACAAAGATGAGGAAGTGGGAAACTATGACACCTCCGAGGACCTGAAGTTAATTTGTTTTGATTCAAGAACAAACCGCAAGGAATAAAGGGCTTATAAATTAGGCTAGAAAGGCAAGCAATGAAAATAATTGTATTTTGTATTTGTTCTCCAATTAAATTGGGTTTACTATTTACTATTTAGCTTATGTTAAACTTATTTTTGGTGAAGGTAGTGTAGAATTACAAGATCATACTGATTTCAAACTTCCTGCAATTGTGGCGAGTAGATTTACTTGAACTTGTCTGATAGATCATCTTGATTTTTGAACTAGATCACATGGTCATTATATGCTATATAACTCTTTTTTAACCCTAGCACCTAAAACTGTGCAGGGAATATTGCAGGCATTCTACTTCCTTGTGAATGTTCTGTGTTAATTATACAAACAGAATTGGAATCTTGCAGGGAAGCCTTAATATAGTATGTCCCCTTTATTAGTCATTTAATTTTCTAACATCAGAGCAAAACCTAGAATTCTGTCTTGCATATCTGCATCCTTAAAGTCCTGTTTTATTGTAGCTGTATATATACCACAATTCCCCAAACAGAAATCCACCAAAAGGTATCATTGGATGAAGTGTCTTTATTTAAGTTCATGGACACACAGATTATTATTTATCAACAATAATACCTGTTTAACATTTCTTTCTGAAGCATTATACTCAGAATCAGATAAATTTAAATATTAAATTTAGTTACTTAGAAAACTTTACCTTTTCTATTCAAGAAGAAAAAGTGTGTTGATATAAATCATTACTTTAACTAGATATCAAATTACTTATAAGAGCAAATGAAATAAAATTATATTAATACTGTTTTGTGTTCATGTTTACAAGTAACAATTATTTTTTAAATCACAAGAAATTGATAATGCATTAAAGTTTAATATATATTAGCAAAGACAGGAAGAAAAGTTTGAGAATACACTCTCCACTTACACTTTATTGAAGAGAAAGAGAAAGCTTGAGGTAATTCTGATGATGCTCTAGCATCACAATAGAACTGATTATATGTTGGCAAAATTACAAATAAGAATTTAGTCATTTTCTGTCTGCCAAAGAAAACTGCTGAGAATCACTGAGGGAGATAATACACAAATTTTATCTGGAATCCCTGGAATAGTGTTGAAAGTGTGGTGACTATCACCTTATGTAATTTTTTTGCAGCAATGTTATTAAATATAGTCAACTCAAAGTGCTGACTGTAGGATCCATCATCCTTATTATTACATAAATAGTAGCAGTATTGCTTTTTATAATTTTCCCCTGGAACAATATATCACAAAACTTTTATTTTAAATTTTGATCATTTGTCAAACTTTATATTCTATAATAGTGTTAAGAGTAACAACATATCCCAAATGCCTTCTCTTAAGTATCTGAATTTGAAGCCTAGGTGTGCCACAGAAGGCCACATAAACTCAATACCACAACTTAGTTTCATAAAATGCAATATGCTAGCACAGCTTATCCTGTATCCTGAATAACAAAGGAAAACAAATTGCACATGGGACTACAAGAACACAGTGCAACTCAATTCCAATCAGTAGCATGTGTAAAAAATGTATGATTAGATCAGTTGGAAGACGAATAATAAAATAAAAGTAGAATAAGTGATCCTTTGTGAGGAAGAAAAATTATAAACATTTCAAAGAAACAAAAATACACAATGGGTTACAATTTTCATTCATTGGAAAATACCGAGCTAGTTTCCCTGATGCTCTTCCATCAGACTCCTCCTTTTTTTAACCTCCTTTGTGCCCCGTGAAAAACTTTACACAAATAATCTTCATTTTCCAAATAGCACAGAAAATGAGATGTAGCATTTTCCATGGAAGGTATAATAAAGTCTTTTCACAAATTATGTCATACTAAAGTAGATATAGAAGTACACTTTTAAAAAATATTTGTGAATATATCTATAGATGTCAAGTATTAAAGAAGTAACTGCATCATGGAAAAAACCTGTTTTGTATCTTGTGATATTACATGTCTTAGAATTTGGGTATACTGAATCCATTACTTGGAATTCTCATATTTCACATCTCAGCACATCCAGTGCTCTTTAGGTACATTATATGTGTGTTGTGTGCATTGTGTGTGTCTGTGTGTGTTTTAAAAATTTCTATTTCTATATTTGGAAATGTTAAGTAGTACTTTTTCTACTAATGGCAAACTCCTCCTAAAAAGTAAAGTTCTTATTTGAACTGCTTTCCAAATTATGAAATCAGTTTTAATATTTTTCCCATTGATATTTTGCATAACTTTAAATGCTACAGTGTATCAGTCATAAGAGTTTGTAACTTTGTTGAAGTAAATTTTTTCTTAATGGTTATATCTAACTTTTGGAGGAGAAATAAAAAGAACTTAAAGCAACTACTTCATGCATGCAACATTATTCTCAACTGGGTGAACAAAAACTAACATAAAACGATAATCTGCTTTCATTTCTAAACCAGTTTTACTTTCTAAACATATAGTATTTTATATGCCAATTCTCTTAACAGCTATCAGTATGCATTAAGTGAAAAGAATATGATAAGACTATCAAGTAAATATTATTTATAGAAGAGATGAAACAAGAAAGATTCCTTTTGTAATAGAAGGGAAATGTATTAACATATCATAATTTTTTCTTTTATATTTTCATAGTTTTGAGCTAGCTTCAGTTGAAGTGTTGTTCCTAATCTTACCTTTCATTTGATTTGTTTTATCAACATTTATTTGAAAGTTTAGATAATGATGAACTAAACGTAAACCATTTTCTTAAAACATATCTAAATTAAAAGGAATGTTTGCCCAATTTGTATTTTAATCAAATGCTGAATATGTATTTTAACCCAATCACTTCCTGGCATTTGCAATCTATATTTTCAAAATTCACGTCTATTGATATTAAAACTAATGCTTTTATTCTTTAGGTACAAAAGTAGTGTTATAATTCTTTAGGTGCATATGTTCAATATAAAAACACATGAACAATATTTACATATGAACATTTCATATACTAATTTAAAATTATTATAATTTTATGATATATTTGGTTGCAGTAACAAAATGTGATTTTCCAGGATGTTGTTGGAGAAACTTAAATCTTTGCAGCTTATTGATGTGTTACTAGAGATGTTGTAAAAATAATGAATAATTCATGAATGTGCAAAATCTATAACCAATGCTAAACTTTATTTTGGTTTCTACAAGGGTTGCTGCCTTGAGCAAATCGAGAGAGGATCTGGTTCTTCATTTTTATGTATATACCTGTTACATAGCCAAGAGATTATATCATTTTGGCTGTTTTTTATCATGTGATATGTTTTATATCATTCCAATTATTTTAGGCCAAAGAAGCACACTGCTTAATAGCTGTTATATGTTCTGACTGAAAAACATTGTGCCTTGAGGTATGTGCCTTCTGTTTTAGCTTTGAATCACTGAGTCTTTCTGGCATATAGTAGACTCGAAACATGCTTGTTGGAGTGAACTGTACTAGCAAATACATTTGAAAAATTGCTCTAAAAATATACCAGCTTCTGAAGATTGGACTGGGTTATTTATAAAAGTTACACTATAAAAAGTAGACATTTAACTTCAGTGGAATTGAGTTTTAATTTAATAAACATATGATAATCAAAAATATAAAAAAATATTTCCTCTTGGAATGCTTAGGTGAAGAATAAGACAAATTCATAAACAGGTAAAACTAAAAACAATGAAAAATACAATGTGAGTTGCAATTACTACATAACATAACTATTAGCTAAATGTAATGGGATTTTCACATCCCAATATGCATTATCTCTTTCAAAGTAATCATTTTAGAAAACAACATACTTAACATCAATCACAATCTCATTACTCAAAAGAGTTTTAGCTCCTGATTTGATAGGATTCCCTTGAGTATTCTCAATGACAGCATTTTTCCCCAACCTGAGACCAGTTTATGAATTTACTATGCATATGGACTGATCTAAGCAATAAGGACTTTTTTATACATTTGTATTCCTTTTAACTTTACAGAAATTTTGTTTGAGAAATGTACAATGTTTTGAGTTCTGGAAAATGTGTACACTCTTTTAAAAAACATCCCAATCATTTCCTTCACTGAAAAAAGTCTTCCCATGACCCTTTCACATTTGTTCCAGATCTTTATAGGCCATGGACACTGATTTCTCTCATCATTCATTAGATTAGCCAGTTAATCAACTTCATATGAGTAAAATTGTATAGTATGCACATTTGTGTCTGACTTCTTTTGCTCAATTGTTAAATGTATTCACACAGAGTTTGTGTGATAGTATTATTATTTCCTTAAATTTTTTATAAAATTAATCAATGAAGCCATCTTAGCCTAACGTGTCCTTTAGGAAAAAGTTTTAGATAATAAATTAGACTTCTTTAATAGCCATAGGATTACTCAGATGTCCTATTTATTTGTGTGCTAGTTTTAATCATTGTTTTTTTCCAAGGAATTTGTTTTTTTTATCTATGTTGGAGCCAACTACTGCAAATATAACCTATAAATTTGGCTTTTTTTAGAAATATTGTAAAGTTCTTCAGTGTGAAATTTAGTAGTAAAATTAGTGCCAATTGTTTAGGTAAGTGATAGTTATTTTAGACTTGATAAAGTAGAAATAATAATGGAAATGATAATATGTAGGGTAAAAATTTGTGGGTTTTTTTCAGGATTTTTAAAATTGTTTTTAACATACAGTTGTCTGCATTTCCCCCCCACCACTCCCTGCAACCCCAGCCATCCCCACCTCTGCCCCCAATCCTACCCACCTTTGGCTTTGTCCATGGATCCTTTATACATGTTCCTGACAACCTGTCCCCCTTTTCTCTCCATTATCCCTTCCCACCTCTCCTCTGATTACTGTCAGTCTGTTCTTAATTTCAGTGTCTCTGGTTATATTTTGCTTGCTTGTTTATTTTGTTGATTAGGTTCCACTTATAGGTGAGATCATATGGTATTTGTCTTTCACTGCCTGGCTTATTTCACTTAGCATAATGCTCTCCAGATCCATCCATGTTGTTGCAAAGGGTAGGAGTTTCTTCTTCCTTTCTGCTGCATAGTGTTCCATTGTTTAAATGTACCAGAGTTTTTTGATCTATTCATTTACTGATGGGCATTTAGGTTGCTTACACCACTTGGCTATTGTAAATTGTGCTGCTATGAACATTGGGGTGCACAGGCTCTTTCGAATTGTTGTTTCAGGGTTCTTACAATATAATCCTAGCAGTGGAATTGTCAGGTCGAAAGGCAGATCCATTTTTAGTTTTCTGAGGAAATTCCATGCTGTTTTACACAGTGGCTGCACAAGTCTGCATTCCCACATTGACTTGTGGTTTATATATTTCCTGAAAAAGTTCTCTGATATTAAACTTAAGGTTAAGTATATTCCAGCTTTCCTAATTGTAATTTTTATTACAGTGATTCATAAATATGCCAATAGTTCCTTTAAAGTTTTTAGTTCATATAAAATGTGAACATTTTCATTGATTTCTTCTTTCTACTTGCATAAGCTTTCTTTTTTTCTTTAATGTAAACCTTTGTCCCAGTTTTATGGACTGTATGTGGTATTTTCAGTTTATGCCTAATTTAATGATGTTGTAGATTTAAGTACAAGTCAAACAACTTATCTCCAGCCTCCAATAGAATGACCTTAGGTACATATTTTATGCTCTTTGAGCCTCAGTTTTGAACTTAAAAAGGTGGTAGTCATAGATTGTTTTGATGATTCAGTACAATCAAGAATATTTCCCTGTGCTGGCTGGTATGGCTCAGTGGTTGAGTACCAGCCTGTGAGTCAAAGGGTTGCCAGTTCAATTCCCAGTCTACATCGCATGCCTGGTCTGTAGACCAGGTCCCCAGTAGGGGGCTGTGCAAGAGGCAACCACACATTGATGTTTCTCTCCTTCTTTCTCCCTCCTTTCCCCTTTCTAATAAATAAATAAATAAAATCTTAAAAAAATGAAGTTGGAAAAAGAGGGGAGCTTATCCTTGGGGGAAAAAAAGAATATAGTACTGACAGATTGGCCTGCCACATAGTACCTAACACATTGTGCATTCTAAGCCTTGCTGCTTACAAGATTGTGCAAGGCCAGCAACACCAATATCTCCTGTAAGATTACAGAGTGTCAGCCCCCCATCAAGCCCTACTGAGTTAGCATCTGCATTTTAATAGTTTTCCAGATGATTTGGATGCTCATACCAATTTCAGAACCAGTTTAGAAATAGTAATTAGCAATAGTAATAGCAATTAGTATTATTTAGTAATAGTAATTAGTATTATTAATAGTATTATTAGTATTCTTAGTCTGTATTCAAATTGCTCTGGCCATTTGAACAGATACTTTTTGACATTCCCTGGACTAATTATGTTAACACTGATGTCCAGCAGGAAGACACGCACATAATACCTGTGTGAGGTTCTCTAGGGTGATTTTGAAATAAAATATTATTTTCAAACTACTGGCATATTTTAATTCATATATTCAAACTTAATTTAAGATTTAAAAATGGCCACCCTTACAAAGTGTTTACTACTGACAAGAGAAAATGAATATAACAGTTATTTTTACTTAATTAGAAGCATACATATAAAGATCTCATTTACACTAAAAGTGTATTTGCGCCCTGGCTGGCGTAGCTCAGTGGATTGAGTGTGGGCTGGGAACCAAAGTGTCCCAGGTTCGATTCCCAGCCAGGGTACATTCCTGGGTTGCAGGCCATAACCCCCAGCAACTGCACATTGATGTTTCTCTCTCTCTCTCCCTCTCCCCCCCTTCCCTCTCTAAAAATAAATAAATAAAATCTTAAAAAAAAAGTGTATTTGCCTATCCCTTGGTTTATCTATTTCTTCATTCTGCACATATACGGAATAATCTGGATATGTTTGTCAAGTGCTGGAAACTGAACAGGGGGGTTCAGGGTTTTTTTTCACCTTTTTCTCTATTTTTTGTATTGCCTCCATTTAAAAAAAAGAAACTATCTAAAATTCTTTTCAGAAAAAAATCATTATTCCTGAGCACCAATTATGGCCTTAAAAAAGACACCTAAAATCTAAACCTAAATTCCCTTTGCTTGCCAATTTCCTTGAAGAAAGAACTGAGAAGATCTTAACAAGAAAGGCAGGCTGATCTTATTGGAATATTCAGCAGTCAGTAAAGCAGAATAGCCAGTGATAGGTGACAGGTTTTGAAGTTACAACCAGTTGGAAGTTATTAGGAGGAAGATACTGCCAGGAGCACAGCCAAGGCAGCTCCTTCAGCCATTTTCATGCCGTTGGGGACTAAGTGGTCATCAGGGAGCCTGACCACCAGCTGTGTGAAGAGAGAAACCAGTGTGGCTGGCTGGCAGTGTAGACCTCAGTTGCAGTTGAGGGAGATCTGTCCCCTACACCTGAGGAACTGTCTAAATTAAATCCTTCCTGCTGCAGCCAGGGAGCAAGCTTGTGGGGTGGAGTGGGGTAGAGTGGGGTGAAGGTCTTTAACCCCATTGCAATAGCTGTCTGTAAGCAGTAACACTGGCTTGGGTAGGGATCTTTAAATTTGCTACAGAAAGCAGAAAGCAAAGCATGTCAGTGTGGTTTATACATGTAGCAGAGTAATTCCTGGAAGACAAGAAAGCTAAAGGACAGGAGGTTGATGTTTATGAAACAGGGCATTTTTCTAGGTATCTAAATTGTTTATTAAAACAATAACAGATCAAATTATTCTTAAAACAAATACTAAGTATATAATACATGACAGGTTCTGGTACAAAGTTCTGAGAATAAATATGTAAAACACCTAGTACTTGTCCTCTTAGAAGCTTATGATCCAGTGGTAAAGACTGACTTGAATAATTACAATACAATGCAAGCACTATAACAGACATTCACAATATAGTATGGGAGAGATGGAAGCACACGAGTAGTGGCAGGACATTCACCAATCTAATCAACCAACACAACTTTTGAGAACAAAAAGAAGAAAGGTATATTTGACCTTGATTTACAGACTGTCTTTTTAATGTACCCTTCAACCACTTTTTATCCTGACTTCCACTTAAAGGTCATCGGGATCTTATCTGCCCCATTTCCCTAAGCCTGGTTTATACCTAAATAATAAACAATTCTAATGAAATTTCAGATGAACATATTGCTTTGGCCATGAAGTTTTGTTTTGTTTTGTTTTGTTTTCTGTTAGATGGCTCTTGTAGTGCTTAGTTGTCTAACTACATTTAAACAATTTTCTTACATTGTATTGTGATAGCTGTCATATCAGCATGCATTTAAAAATACTTATCAAAATTGATGAATTTCTGTGTAGCCATTTTAATATTGAAGTTGAAAGTAAATATGCAATATTTTTTGGCATATTATATATTATTATTTCAAGAAAGGTAAAAAAGCAACTGATCAAATGTGTCAAAAGTGGTTTGTGAAGCTTCAGGCTGGAGATTTCTTGCTGGGTAGTGTTCCACATTTGGATAGACCAGTTGAAGTTGATAGCGATCAAACAGAGAAATTAATTGAGAAAATGAACATTATGCCATGTAGGAGATTGCTGACATACTCAAAATATTCAAAGCAATAAAGTTATTGTTGAAAATTAAAAATCTGTTTTATTTTATGAAAGAATTATATAAACTTTTTGGCCAACTTAATACATTAGTGAATTAATGGAAAAGAGAGGCATATTTCTTATAATCTAAGAGTCAATTTGAGGGTGGAAGCCCTCATTTTGTATAGAATAAACTATGAAAAGTTTTATTTTCTATCAAATTATTCCTCACTGTTGATTTTCTATTCAGTCTGACAGCAACTCTCAGTCATGACAGCTTCTTACAGCTTTCAAATTAAGGTAAGACTGAATCATTGCCAACTACCATGAATGATGCTAGAAGTATAGCTAATACAAGGTAAGAATCCAGGAAAAGTGTTAAACAAGACTTCCTCTTTCATTCACTAATGGTCACTCTTTCTTAGAAAGGTCTGATTCTGTATATTATACTCAATTTCTAGAATTCTAAAGCCCTATACTGTTTGCCATTAATTTTCTATTTATCCAACCAAAATACATTCAAATTGTGTGTTACTTTATTTTATATAAACTTTTAATAGATTCCCTTGCCTTTGTCTCCCCATACCTCGATTTATGATATTCAAAGTTATATTTCTAAAATCCAAAGTGACAGTGTAACTTCTTTTAATAAAATTCTTTTGTGGCTCTTCAAGTCTGTCAGGGTAAAATCTTAGGTTTCCCAAGAGCTTTGAGAAAGGGCCTGTTTATCCCTCCTGCCTCACCCACTTTGCTCCCTCACCAGCAGGTTGCTCAAGTCACAAGGTTCTTTAATGTCTCTAAATAGATAATGTCACCTGATTCTCTAATATTTTTAAACAAGCTGTTGA
Organism: Phyllostomus discolor; assembly: GCF_004126475.2. Lineage (NCBI taxonomy): Eukaryota > Metazoa > Chordata > Mammalia > Chiroptera > Phyllostomidae > Phyllostomus > Phyllostomus discolor. The sequence continues at coordinate 99,288,973 of NC_040908.2, read as the reverse complement.
CTAGATGTGTATTCCTCTGCTCTAGACCATCTAAGAACTAAATACATGTTTTAATTCTACCCATACTTTATATCATCTAAAGTGTCTTTCCAGGCTCTTCTCACGTGAATGAATTAAATGCCTTCATTCTATATCCCACCACATCCTAGACATACCTTTTCATACTATTTATCACAATAAATTTCAGTTGTTAGCTAGTTGTCTTTCTTCTCTGTGGGAGATCTAGCACAAAGCAGGCATATGGTGGTATTGTGTGAATACTTAATAAATTAATTAATAAGTCAAAGAATATTATAGCAAGACTTTATATTAAGATATTAGAGATTATCTAATACAGCCTTAGTCGACAGAGGTAGAAATTTAATATGCTTTTCTCTAAGTAACCTAAGTTTTTTGAACACCAGAGCTTTTTAATTTTATTTTTCTTCTTCTGACTACTCTAAAAAAACCTCCTTCTTATGCCACCCTTTCTTCCCGTATGTAGCGCTGCCATACATTCCTCTTTATACCTACTGTAAATTCTTATATTTTAATGACAGACATGACACCTAAGCCAATCTTCCTTTTCTCAGTCTCCTACAGAAGATTTCAGCTTTTGTTTATTCCACATTGATTGCTTCTCTTGCACATCTCTCCATTGGCAGAACTGTCAATATTTATTTTAGGAGAACAATAGCTCTCTAAAGAAAAGGAAAATAAAAATATGGGAATCCCTAGAGCAGCATGAGCATCTGGTCACTATGATAATGCTTACAAATTTTCTGACTATGCATGTCTTTAGTATTTGAAAGACAACAAGGATATTTTTAGTGTTAAAAAATTATAGAGAGACTTACAAGTGGTTTCCATCCTATGAAATTCTAAAGATGCCAAAATGTTTGAGTGTTAGGTTCTTTGGAGAAGCAACTGCCAAAATGGAATTAGACCTGCAAGTGATTCATTGGAGAAAATGCCTATGATGGAAAATGGAAAGAATCCAGGAAAGAGTCCAAAAGAGCTGGCAGGGTACAATAAAGGTCTCATCTCTGTGAAGAAGAGAAGGAAGGGAATGAGTTTTGATGGAACATCTTAAACTGCAGCACAATTTGAAGAAAGTGTAGCAAGGCCAATGGAAAGTCCTTGAGTGGAAGTCACAGTCAGAAGTCTCCTAAGAACCAACCTGCTTTAGTATTCCTGCTTTACGCAGTGATTGGCTGGGAAAAGTTAATGGGAAGGAAAAGCATCAGCTTAAAAGCAATGATGGATTTCAAAATGTAAAACCATGAGCAATGGGTCAGTCGGACTCTCTTAGTCAGATCTGAGAAGCACATGTTCATGGCTGCCACAGTATGTTGTTTTACATTGCACAGCTCAGGTCATTAGAAAATTTCCTCGACGCAATGCTAGTTAACAGCTCTTTTCCATGTTTGGTAATGATTTTATCTATTGAAGATAGTTTCTTTAAAATAGTTGCAGTGTAAAAGAATAGATAATTTTCACATGTACTAAGTGGAGAAAACCTTATTATCTTGTCCTTTCAGTCATACCCTCATGGACAACACAAGTACTTAACACCAGCAGTAATGGTCATTAAAATAAATATGGCAAAAAGGTTGTTTGAATATATTATATGGGTACATATTTATATTTAATAACCATATCTACATATTCTTTTATAACTTCATGTATGTTAATTTACAGAAAAGTAATATGATCAGTAATGAGCAGATGAAAGTAAAATTGAAAAGCTTGATTAGATTTTAACAAAATTAATATTTCAAAACACTTTTATTGAGTTCAAAATTATATGCTAATCATGTTTTAAAATGTTTCTTATATTAACTATCTATATTTCAACTTCAATGTTAAAGAAATCAAATTTCTCTCTACTCATCCTTTTTGTCAAATACAGTATGAATCTGCCCTAGTAAGGCCAGTGTTGTTTGTATATGTGCCTATATGTGTAGGTGGTATAGTTTCAAATGTATATATAACCTTTCACATTTTCTCATAAGATTACTTATGGTTTTATAGTGACCTATAAGTTTTAAAAGTTGTTTACATGTAAATATGGCTGTCATTGATGCAACACAAGAAAAAGAGGTGGCAACACTATGAAATCACTCATTTCCTTTGCAGACAAAGAAGGTAGATGCAGAGATGTGTCTGTTTTCCACAACTTGTCCTTGACTTTAACAGTCACTGGCATTTGTACATTATTTTTCCCTAATCTAAAGACTTCTATACTTGTGTGGTGGCCTCTGAATTTGAGAATTCTGCTTCCTGCATTCTCTTTTTTTAATATATTTTATTGATCATGCTATTACAGTTGTCCCATTCCCCCCTTTCATTCCCCTCCACCCTGCACACCCTCTCCCACCCACGTTCCCCCCTTTAGTTCATGTCATGTGTCATAAGTTCTTTAGCTTCTACATTTCCCATAATATTCTTGCCCTCCTCCTGTCTATTTTCTACCTACCATCTATGCTACTTATTCTCTGTACCTTTGCCCTCTCTCTCCTCCTCCCACTCCCCTGTTGCTAACCCTCCATGTGATCTCCATTTCTGTGCTTCTGTTTCTGTTCTAGTTGTTTGCTTAGTCTGTTTTTGTTTTAGGTGTGGTTGTTAACAATTGTGAGTTTGCTGACATTTTACTGTACATGTTTTTTATCTTCTTTTTCTTAGATAAGTCCTTTCAACATTTCGTATAACAAGGGCTTGGTGATGATGAAGTCCTTGAACTTCACCTTATCTGAGAAGCACTTTATCTGCCCTTGTATTCTAAATGAAAGCTTTGCTGAATAGAGCAATCTTGGAGTAGGTCCTTGCCTTTCATGACTTGGAATACTTCTTTCTAGCCCCTTCTTTGCCTGCAAGGTCTCTTTTGAGAAATCAGCTGACGGTCTGATGGGAACTCCTTTGTAGGTTACTGTCTCCTTATCTCTTGCTGCTTCTAGGATTCTCTCCATTTTTATGTTGGCTAATGTAACTATGATGTGCCTTGGTGTGTTCCTCCTTGGGTCCAACTTCTTTGGGACTCTCTGAGTTTCCTGGACTTCCTGGAAGTCTATTTCCTTTGCTAGATTGGGGAAGTTCTCCTTTATTATTTGTTCAAATAACTTTTCCACTTGTTGCTCTTCCTCTCCCCCTTCTGGTACTCCTATAATTCAGATGTTGGAAGATTTAAGATTTCCTGGAGGTTCCTAAGCCTCTCCTCATTTTTTATAATTCTTGTTTCTTCATTATTTTCTGTTTGGTTGTTTCTTTCTTCCTTCTGGTACACTCCACTGATTTGAGTCCCGGTTTTCTGCCCATCACTCTTGGTTCTCTATGCATTTTCCTTCATTTCACTTAGCATAGCCTTCATTTTTTCCATCTAATTTGTGACCAAATTCAACCAGTTCTGTGAGCATCCTGATCACCAGTGCTTTGAACTGTGCATCTGACAGGTTGATTTCCAGCCAGGATGGAGGTGTAGGTAGACACACTGTGCCTCCTCACATAATAGAGACAACAATAATTTAGAAACAAAATAACAACCAGAACTGACAGAAAATTTAACTGTATAGGAGTCCAACAACCAAGGAGTTCAAATATACACATTCATCCAGACTGGTAGGCAGAGCTAAGTTGGACCACAGGGCCTCAGCACAAAAAGCAGTGGCACCAGGGGCACAAGTTACCCTGTGCACACAAGTCTGCAGCAGGCAGACCCTGGGTGCACAGAAAGTGGCTGGCAGGCCCTGGGCACAAGGTGACAATGGGCAGACCCAGCAGAAAGGCGACTGTGAAGCAAGGCACTGCATGCAAGGCAGCTGGCTGATCCAGTGGTCCCACGTTCACGTGCAGATAATGCAAGCAAAACTGGGGGGCGAGACAGACCATGCAGCCCAGGGTCCCAGCACCTGGAAATAAGGCCATGAAACACCAATTGAAAACACCTGTGTGGGTTGAGGCCTAGGGAGAGACTCCCAGCCTCACAGGAGAGTTCACTGGAGAGACCCACAGGATCCTGGAATGTACACAGACCCACCCACATGTGAATTAGCACCAGAAGGGCCCAGTTTGTTTGGGGGAAGCAGTAGAGGGGACTGGGATCCAACAAAGAGCAGAGAGGGTACCATTGTTTCCTCTCGGACCCCACCCCCACATATAGCATCACAACCCAGTGACTGGTGAACACCTAAGGCTTTGCCCCTAATATGTAACAGGTGCGGCAAGACAAAAAAAAAATGGCCCAAACGGAAGAACAGATCAAAGCTCTGCTGTTTCCTCCATTCTCTTAAGGATAAATGTCAGTGTGATTACCACTGAAAATCTGCCTTATTACCTTTTTGCTTCACACATCCTTAAAGATAATTATATGTCTCCAATATAGCCATATTTGCACAAGAGCATTGTAAATTTGAAGATTTTAATTTAATTTATATGTTTCCTACTCTTTAATGTGTACTCTTACTTTGTAAGTATATTTCCTCTAAAATGAGAAATATATACAATGCCATTTAATTGAAAAATTGAAAAACTAACATTTATATAATTTTAAAAATTTTATTTTGAAAATTAGTGCTAATATTTTCATTATAGAAAAAAATTTAAAAGCAACCATTCTTTTTACTCAGAAACCACCAATCATTCTAAGTCTTAGGTCAAATAATTATATTAGAAGTTGGAAAATAAGAAATGTTTTATTCAATATAAAATACACATTTAATATTATCAAATAAATATTTAAACATGATTTAATATGAACACAACTTTAGAAATAAAATAATGGTGTTCAGAACACGCTACACTTGGCATACTGAATATTTTAAGCTTTTGTTTCAGAAAATGTCAGAAGCAGGAAAGGCATTCTGACTCCCTCCTCTCTTTGACTTTCTATCTTGAAACAAGTCTTGAAAACCTCATTTGAAAGGTGCCCTCTTCATGCCCTGTATTCTTATCTCTGGAGACAAAAGGATGCCAAGAAGAAATTTAAGAAACAGGCATTACTACATCCCCCCACCAGTTTTAGCACAATTACTTCATAGCTAAACTGCCATTTTTCTCCACAACTAGGCTCTCTTCATCAAACTTATCACATAAATACATGTTTGTTTCACTGGGTCTTCATTACCTTATCAAAGCTACCATGTCATATAAATCATGTATTAATAAAATTGTATGCTTTGCTTCTATTACTATGTCTTTGCCAGTTTAATCCTTAGACCCAGCTAGAAAGCCTAAAGGGATTGGGAAAAACATTTTCCCATACAAAAATTTCCAAACATTTTAAGATAATTTTTAATGAAAATAATACTGTCTCTAAAATAAGAGACAATAATTTTTAGGTGCAATTTTGTTCATCTTTTTTCGATACCACATATTTTATGGAAAACATGATACTAATTTTTATAGGCTCAAAATAAAATTTATTATAAAAGATTATAATATTTTTGTATGACTTTAATTTTAAAATATTTGGTTTAAGGTTTTGTTCAATACTAGAAAGATTATGAGAACCTCGACTCATTATTTATATGGTGAATAGAGATGTTCATGATCATTAGTCACTTCTCAGTTTTTTTCATATAAAAAGTCTCATTTTACTGGTATGCTATTACTTCTAGACTAACAGATGCCTTTTGACTACGCTGTCTGAAAAAATCTGTGTCCTTTTTCATAATGAAAAACTTTTCAAATGATCTATACATTTTCTGATTTAAGTTGTTTTCCCACATGTTAAGCAAAAAGAAATATAACATTTCAGGATGAAATACCAATACAGTCATAACTGTGTGAACAGAGAGAATTGGCAAATAATGCTCAAGAAGCTGCTATGCTGAAAACTTCAGTCAGGTACTCCTGAACAGATAAAGCAAGAAAAAACTCATAAAAACACATTGGAAGAAGAGTTCAAATAGTGGAACTGACCGTGGAAAACTGCAAAGCAACAGGGGCATGCAGGCTGACTATAAGAACAAATGAGGTGATTAATTTTAAACAAAGGGTTTGCCTTTGAGGCAGTGATGTTCTGAGACATTGTAAATTTGACTCAGCCATTAACAATATCCAGCACTGCTTAATCAATGTGTCCTAAATAAATGATTAAATAAGTCAGTGAAGGGCAGTAGCAAGTTACATACAGACACACACAGACACACACACAATTTATGCAATATGATAGACACATGTAAAAAACAAAGAAGCACACTGTAATATGTTGCCAGTGTGGATTATTTTCTCAATTTATTCTATTTGCATTGAATGAGATATACAGCAGCACTGTTATAGTTCTACTGTCTAGTAGAACTATAACATGAGCCACAAATGAGAAAAGTAAAAACAGGTGAAATTAAGTTTAATAATACATTTTATTTAAATCAATATATCCTACAACCTGTATAATTTTGTTAACCAGTGCCACCCAATATATTCAAGAAAAAGAAAAAAAATAAGCCAATACATCCATTAAGCCAATTATACATTATAAGCCAAAATATAATTTCAATATATAATAGATATAAAATATTTTACTTTTTCCCATATTGAGTATATCTGGTATGTAGTTTACATTTTCACTGCATCTAATTTGTGGTAGCCACATTTGAGTCTCTGCATTGGTCTGTGTAAGTATAGAGATTCTTACAGAGAGTTGATTCCTGGAAATTGTGTTCCCTGTAAGGAAAAGAATTTGCTATCCCAAAATATGATTTTTGGGATATTATTTTTAAGCTGGATGTTTTTTAAGAAAAGAAAGTCTTAGGAAAAAACTTTGAATTTTCCCCTAACTGCCTAAAAGGAATTTAGTTAGAGAACCTGCTCTAGGAGGGCAGATATCATCATAGATCACTTTACCATAAACTAGTGTATGAGAAAGGAACCTAGCAAAGGCCATTGGTTCAAAGTCCTTTCTGTGCTCCATTGTTAGGATGGACCAGCAAACACTTATGCACCAAATGTATGCTTTTCCATCTCCATGTGAATTGACTTCCTACCCTGGGAAGACCCAGTCCATAACCACCCTCCCCTTTCCCTCAAGATGGTACATGAGCCTCAATTGCCAGATCTATCCTTAGGTTCCATGTTCTTTTGAAGCCCCAGGTGCACATACATATATTAAATTTGGATGTTTTCTCTTCTTAATGTCTTATGTCAATCTGAGTATTTGTCCAGTCAGAAGAACTTAAGAAGGTGAGAGGAAAATTTTACTTTCCTACACACACACAAATTCTGTGGTAACCTGCTAACACAGTTGCCCCTATTTGTTTTTCAGAACTTCTTTATAAATCTGATGATATTAAAACTATTGATTGATTGATTGATTCATTCATTCATTCATTCATTTATGTTTTAGTCAATGATGGAGCAGGCACAATTCTAGATGTGTGAAATTAAGTAGTGAATGTATTTTTAATAACTAGAACCCTTTGTAGTTTCTTATAATTCCAAAAGGAAAGCTAATAATTTAATTATGAAAGGCTTACATTAGGCTAAGGGAGTATTTTTTCAAAGAAGCTAAAAATTGCAAGAGTAAGAGATAAGGTTGTTTTATATTTGGACCTAGAGCAAATTGTAACTGCTGTAATGTATATGGTTCCCTAAACAGTGTACATACCCACAAGAATGTATGCATACCCACACATTATATATTTAGGATGTTCTTGTTAGATACTCTCTTTAGGTTTGTATTTTTTTGAATGCAAACATTTCTGAATAATGTAAGTTTTCTTGTTTCATACAACTTCTATTACTCAGATAGATAGCAAACAATACAAATTTGTTCCTGATCTGTAGCATTCATTTCTTCCTGGTTCTCTGATGGTCTTCCTCAGTCTTCTCTCTGGAATCCTCTGGGGTTCTCCTGGCTTTACTTATATGCCTAAAACTCTGCCACATAAAACACAAGCAGCCCTGGCCAGGTAGCTCAACTGGTTAGAGTGTTGTCCTACTTGTGGGTTTAGTCACTGTTTGAGGCACGTATAAGGAACTACCAAAAATTCATAATTGGGTGGAACAACGAATCAATCTCTCTTTCTCTGTCTCTCTCTCTCTCTAAAAAAATCAATTAAAAAAAAAACCTCCTCAAACCAATGATTCCCATGTATTTACTATTCTCTTTTGATTTTTAAATAACATTTACTTACAACTTCTTCTACTGGCTTCGGCACCTCTTCAGTTTTCATCTCAGGTAATGTTGCTACAAAGTCACTCTGTCCAAAACTGTCCTTACTAAAGCTCCTGCTCATCTCCTAGTTGGTAATTTGGTGACTCCTTTTCAGGGTGAATTGCCACTGCTGCCTTGGGTCTGCCAGGGTCACTTGGTGTCCTTTCAACTGACCCTTATTCTCTAAGCAGTATCATCTACTCTTTGCTTCTACTATCATCTCTATGCTGTCGACCTGCCAACAAATATATCCCAGACTTGACCTCTATTCTAAACTCTAATCATTTTTAATCTCTACCTAGATTTCCTACATCAATTTAATATTCCCCTACCTCAAATAATACTAATAAGAAAAATTGTTGATAATTAATTGAGAGCTGCCATGCTAATAACTAAGTACTTTGTATAGATTATTTTATTTAATCATCATAACAATTCTATGATATAAATATTATCCTCATGTTAAACATGTAGAAATATTCTAAGAGCAGTTAACCGACTTGTATCTTTAGTAGATATCACACAGCTAAGTCACAAATTCAAGTATGATTTTATTTTTTTAAATTGCATCTAATATTATTCAATGGCTTTCATTAATGAAAGCCCAATCAGTCATCACTATCATTTGAGATAGTGAAGTGGTCCTCAAATTAAGAGGTAGATTAAACAATTATTAAAAACATGGGTACCAAAACCAAACTCTCCTGATCCAAACTCTGATTCTCTTGAGTAGTATAATCTTGAGCAATTACTAAATCCTTCTGGGCCTTGTTTTTTAACTGGATACATAAAACAACATGACAACAGGTACATAAAAACAACATTGCCAACAATATACACTTATTATCTGTAGATGAAATATTTTGTATATAACTCTTGATGAAGATTTATATATCTTCATCAAGATATATAAATCTGCCATTGTTAGCACCTCCAGTCATATCTTATTACATCTCCTAGTCAGCTCCTGGAGTTACAGCATAATACGTTTCTTCCAATTCCTTATGGTAGACACCTTTGGGGATCTACCTACAGAGAACTGTATACTGTTATTACTTTATTTCCATATATCATATCTGTGATAAACATCCTTGTTTATTTAAGTTCTCTGTCAGAATAAATCTACAGGCTACTATTAAATGGTCAAAATATTTGTTAGTTTTCAACAAATACATTTTCAAGCTAATAACTAAACAGTCAAAATATGTGTTTTGACATAAAGAAACTTTTCAATCTTAGTCCCAGGTAGGCTACTGTACCTAAAAGACTGACAATATGTTGAGTCTCATATGCTAACCAATTACAACTGTTCTCTTTGGGTTTTCTTTCATCAGATCATCTTGCCTGCTTTTTTGCAATGTTGATTGTTGTATGGAACTCTATAAATTTAGTTAAATCTGTTGAAGCCACCAGTGCAGTCTGAATCTCCGTCACATTCTCATTTTCAAAACATCATTTACTTCAAAATTGTCATGAAGTTTCTTCCAATTCTTGTATAGCACCAATGAAGTTTCCAAAGTTCTCTGATTGATCCCAATTTAATCAGAAACACTGATTCTAGTTATTAAATTCGCAGAGATTATGTCCTCTTTTCAGGTTAAATCCAACTGAAAGTTTGCCCCAGTAGTCAAGTCTGTAACCTCTTCTTTCCATATGTGAATAGTATGCTTTGCCTATTGATCCTATCTGAAACATGCTTTATTTTTTGATGTTGACCGAGAAATTTGCCCAAGAGCCTGAAGTGGGTCAGATTGTTCACAGCAGCAAGAAACCCAAGGCATATCCACATACTGCACTCTCCACTCTTCTCTTCCTGAGAAGCCACACCCCAAAAGACTTCTGGTGTTGCAGACACAGTTGCGCTGGATCAGACTCTTCTTGGACTGCTGCCAATATGATTTCCCTAATACCACTCCCTCCTTGTTATACACACAGACTTCTCCTTCACAGAAGCATATTTCATGGATATTTGTTGTGAAGAATGAAAGCAAGTTTTCAGCGCAATGGTATTCAGATAGAGAAAGAAGATATTCAGAGCCTTTCACACTCCTTCTAACCATAAAAGAAGAACTTATTTGTTATTACATATAGAATCACAGGCTTTGTTATACAGGGATGGCTAATGGACAAATTAGGGGTTGGAAAACTCCCAGAGTATATAAACTGTTTTTTTTTTATTGACACAAAGCTACTTAAAGCAAAAAATAAAAATTAAATCTGGAAACTTGGGATGGGCTTATGACAATAGGAGAGAAGGGAAATCTAGAGGAATTGGAGTTTGGAAGGAGAACCTTGAAGGAGGCTACAATGGTAATGCTATTGTATGAGGCACTGGAAAGCGATAAGTAGAGGCATTTCAATGTGCACACTGTGATAGTGCATTCCCTTTGCCACCTCTTCAAAAGCCTTTGCTAATGACATATTACTTTGAAAACATTCTTGTCATATTTTTCTTTCTTTTCAATGTAACACTATCTGAAAATGGATCTTAAGGTGGGAACAAAAGGGCCGAATTTTATTCTGCTTACATATTTTAAGTAAAATTCATTGAATGCAAAATGACATATTATTTGTGTTCTTTTTTGTCCCGTATAGATCCATGACCAAATTTCTTACATTGCTTATCTATAATAAAAAAAATCATTTCACATACCAAGCTTATTTTTTTTCTTTCCTGTCTGTGACTAACCGTATATTCTCTTACCACATCATCTTAATACCAATGATGGACCTAGTTATAAACTAATTAATTATTAATCAGAACATGACCATATTTCCAACTATGATAGCTTTAGTGTTATTAAGTTTAAAGTTCTGTGTGATGTGTTAAAGTGTGATGTGTGGACTTTGTATTTCCTCTGTAAATCTACATACTTTCAATTTATAACTTTCTAAGATGACATGCCATTGTGCATGCATATATATACAAGGGGAGACCAAAACGCCCAGAATTTATTTATTAAAAAATTGTACATTTATTCTTACATGTTTAAACTTCAATCACCTTCCAAGTACTCTCCATTTGATGCAATACACCTATCGAGACACTTTTTTTCCACTGCTCAAAACATTTTTGAACTTGTCGATTTTGATACCTTTTTAGTGCTTCTGCCATTTTTTTGTTTCACCTTTTCCATGTCAGCAAAATGTTTCCCTATGAGGACTTTTTTTCACCCAGGGAAACAACAAAAAACGTTTCTGCCAGCGAGACTGGGTGAATAGGAAGGGTGGGACATGGGGGTCATGATGTTTTTGGTCAAAAATGCGCTCATAAATCACCCATGATAAAATGGGCAAATGTGTTGATAGAGTCTTCAAAAAAAATTCACTGAAGCTGAATAAAGCCTCTCACAGCAAGGTCAGCTGGTGCACTGATATGGACAAGTTCCTAGAACACTAGCAGGGGAAGACTATATTGCAAGGGGCCCACCCTCCAGAATATAATTCTGTTTTTTCTGGTGGGGGGAATCCCACCTCATATACTTGAGATTGCACACATAACAAAATATTTCCATTTAATTTATTATATTCTTCAAATGTACTGTATTGTAATATTCTGATTTTTGTAATCTAATATTAGATTTGTTTTTGTTGTACTTAAGTACAACAAAATTTTATTTTCAAATAAAGTTTTTTATTTCCCAAACAAGAGCTTATCTACAAACCTATATGTATAAAATTTACATCAATCTCTTTCTTTCTCTTACATTTCTAAAATTAACTAATTTTAACCATTCCAGTGGACTATATCCTAATGTTAAATTTCAATATTTTAAAGAAAATTCAAATCAGTAAATAGGCAGTATATACAAAACATATGTATTGCTATAAAACTGCACTTGAATTATATATGTGATTATATATATATATGAATTAGGTTCGTATTTTACAAACCACAGATATCTATAATTATATTAAAGTATGAGAAATTATTATAATCACAGGTTGCATTTATATAACTAATAATGATCTTACTGGAATAATATGCTAACTTGACCCATCACATATATGGGAAAGGAAGCTTGGGGATATTTAGTATCCCTAAAGGAGAAAAGAAAACAAGCATGCTGGAATTGGTACCTGTGATATTAGTATCAATGAGAGGAGATAAAACAGTATAGAAATATTAATAGAGAGACTGGAAACTCCAAGTACATATCATAAACAGAATGTTACAGGAAAGTCAGTAACACTTTGTTGTAAGGACTCTTCTAAGTGTTTTAAATGAGAATGTACAGTGTGTGAATTCCATGTGACCATTCTGAATGGACTGAAAGGGCATGGCAGATGTTTTCAGAGAAAAAAAAAGTCTCCTGGCATTAATTTAAATTTGGATTCACATTGGTAATAGAAATTAAGGAAGCAACGTCTACTAGGAGCATCATAGAGCATAATAGAAGAACGGGTAAATAAATTTCCCTTTCCACTAAGCAATGATTCCAGCTTTTTGTAAAGTAATAGCCTACCTCTAGTTTCCATGATAACAAAAGACCAAAAGGTCTAGAAAAAACTCATTTTAGGGACTAGCTATTAGTCTAATAAATAAACTCCTACCAGTTCTCCTAGTAGTATGTCTTCAAGTTGTTAAATGTCTACCTTACCCAGATACTTAGCCCAAAATGACCACTCTAAGTGTTATGTTTCTGAAATAAAGAGAAAGAAAGCAGAAAAGAAGAAAAGAAAAAAGGAAGCCCATAGATAGGGAGGAAGGAAGAAAAGACAAATGGAGGAAGGGTCATTTCTTCATGACCACTATCTCAAATGAATATTAGTTCTAGTCCCAGATTCCAGGCAGTGAACGGCAAATACCACATGATCTCACCTTTAACAGGAACCTAAACAACAAAACAAAGAAACAAGTAAAATATAACCAAAGACACAGAAATAGAGGACAGGCTGACAGTGACCACTGGGGAGAGAAGAGGGAATTTCAGGGGACAATGGGAAGGGTTTACAGGAACAAATTTAAAGGACACATGGACAAAAACTAGGGGGAGGATGGTAATGGGAGGGAAGAGGGGAGGGTTGGGTGGGTGGGCTGGATTGGGAGTAAAAGTGAGAAAACTATACTTGAACAATGATTAAAATAAAATAAAAAAAAAGAATCTGTGGGCTTGTATAAATAAACAACACCTCTTATTTCTAGATTTGTGTGTATGTGTGTGTGTTATAGAAACACAGAGAGAGAGACAGAAAATTTTGTAAATTGTAGGTAATAGCACATGGGCCAATATGTTTGATTATATAAGTAATTTGATAATTAAACATTGCATTATAAAAGTACATATGACGCAAAAGTACTTGGAAGAGAGCAGAAATTTTCCTAATCCCTCAGCCATTAATATAATTCACTCATATACAGAAAAACAAATAACAATAAATTAGAAAAGATTCAGTTCTTAGAAAATGGGAGGGGAGACAGATAAATTTATTTAATCTAAGAATTTAAAGTCATGAAAAACTATAGAAAACAGTTACTAAATATAAGTCAGAAGTAGACTATATCTGGTCTAAGGATGTATTTATCTTGCATACAATAGTGTTAAATGAAAAGAGAGAGACAAAAACAAATGGGGAAATGGGAAGAAAGAGAAGGAGGAAAGGAGAAAGAGATAAAGAGAAACTTTTCAGCATGACTAAACTTCTCACTTAACCAGAGACCCTACCATGCTCTATTGTAATACCAGATAACCTGCACTTTAACATTATTTAAATTTGTACCTATGAAAAAAATTGAATCTGTGACCCTTGCATACAAATAAGGAAAAATTAGGATGAGGGAAGCCTAGAAGGGATTCCTGGAGTTTGAGACTAATTAGACAATGGGGGAAATGGGGAGGGGGATAAAGGTGAGAAAAAGAAGTTAAAAGAACATCATAAAGAGAAGATAATTCTTATTTATTATCTTCAGTTTTACAAAGATATATTCTAAAATCCAGCAATAATAATTAATTGACAAACTGCCTGGTTTGAAAAACTCACAAAGAGTACTGTGCTCCTTTATATTAATATATAAATTTTATCCATCTGTGATTTAGCATCCTCATCTGAATGGTTTTAATCAGGATCACACCTAACAATACATAAATTGCTTTAAAACCTTAAACACTATAATGATTACAATAAGACAGTGAATTGATAAGATAATGGAGGACTAAGCAACAGTATATTAAATTGCCTTTAAAAGATGAATACTCCTGAATACATGAATACATTTATATTTTAATTCTTTCTTATAGGCACTTAAGGACAGTGTGCTGTGATTTTATTAATTTAACTAGGATGGAAAAGAAAAAAAGACAAATAATTGTGTGTATGTGTGTGTGTGTAAAATCACCTACCCACCATCAGTTGTCCCTTCCTTCTGTTCTCCAATTCAAACCTCATCATTGAGAATTTCATGGAGTCTCAACCTCATTATCTCTCAAATTTCCATGGCACTTTGACCATTACTTTGTTTGCCTTCTTGTTAGCCAGATGACTGCAAGAGTGCCAAACTTTGATTAATGTCAATGAAGAAAGAGTTTTGGCAGATGAAGGAAACTGGTCAAGTGGGAGAAACAAGCAGAAAGGGACACTACCGAATGCTGAGGAGTTGTAGAGCAACCAGCTCAAGGAAGATGCTAAGAATACTGAGCTATGTGATGGAAGGACTTGAATCTTCAGAAGCAAAGGTCTTTGAAACTTAATCTTTGCACGTAATGTCCTATGGTATGTGTGTGTGTGAGTGGTCAAGCTATTTAGCTTTCCAAGTTGTAGTTTCCTCATTTCTAAAATGGAGAAAAATGGTTTTTTTTTAATTAAAGGAACTAATTTGTGTGGACTTTTGTTATGCAGCAATAGGTAATAGTTTTAAATATTATTTGTGCATGTATGGCTCTCAAATTTATATCTCTGGTCCAAACCTCTTCCCTAAATTTCAGTCATATATCTAACTACTTAATTGATATATCCCATTAGATGTCTAACATCCAATGGAAATAATGCATCAGAAACTGAGATCCTGATCTTTCCTTCCAAACTTGCTTTCCCCTCATTGTCCTTATCATCTCAACAGAAAATATACTGCCCCATGTGCTAAGGCTGGAAACTTTAGAGTCAACCCTGATCCTGCCCCTCACATCAAAACTGCAAGCATTGTTTATAGATATACCCAGAAACTGACCACATGTATTAGCATCACCTAGTCAAGGTGCCCATTATCTATTACTTGATTTTTTTAGTAGCCTCATTAATATATTGCATATTACTCTCCCTACAATTTCTGCTTCACCCAGGAAGCAGAGTTGTGCTATTGAATGCCAGTCAGGATATAGCCTTCTGTACTCATAAACTACAGAGCTTCCCATCTCACTCAGAGTAAAAGCCAAGATCATGATAGTGACCTCCAAGTTTTTTTTATCCCTTCATCTTCCCCAAACTCCAATACTGACTCTTAATCAATCAAACGTGAATCCATTATGTGCCTATGGAAAACTAGGAAGATTCCTGCCCAAGATGTTTTGCACTATGTGCCCTCTATCTAGAATGTTCTTATACCCACATGGCTTGTTCCCTGACAGTCTATATGTAAATATTACCTTCCATTGTCCCTCTAGCTAAAATGTTGACCATTTCTGCTCTACCCTTTCCAATACTAAAAACTCCTTTCTTTATTTTTTTATTCTCATCATTTGTGACCATATAAATAAAGATATTTATATTATGTTTCACTTACTTATTAAATATATGCCTGACCGCCTTACTAGGACATAAACTCTGTTAGAGTGGGCATTTTTCACCTTTTCTCAATATTTTATTCTTAACAATGAGAACAATTCCTGATACAGAGCAGGCACTTAAGCATTAATTGAATGAAGGAATGAATCATAATCAAATGTTTTCCTTTAAAAATGTTTTCAAGGATATGAAATGCATAATTATGCATGAAATGCATAATTAAATCATGTAGAATAATCAAAGACTCTATGTTCTGGATAAGTTTTAGTCACCTAGAAATCCTTGTAGGTTACATTAAGCTTCTTTTTTTTCTAGAAATATTATCTTTCCTTTC
This sequence comes from Phyllostomus discolor, assembly GCF_004126475.2. Classification (NCBI taxonomy): domain Eukaryota; kingdom Metazoa; phylum Chordata; class Mammalia; order Chiroptera; family Phyllostomidae; genus Phyllostomus; species Phyllostomus discolor. The sequence continues at coordinate 99,272,792 of NC_040908.2, read as the reverse complement.
TCAAAGCCATACTTAGATAGGACCAGAGAGAATCAGACTCCTCCCAGCCTAAAATAAGCAAAGAATATTAAGTATTTATTACAAGGTGAACCTTTTAACACGATTATAGAAAAATAAATAAAAACCTGCATTGTTTTAGTTATATATGGACTTTGGGGTGGACATAGTTCAAAAATACATAAAAATCTGGAAATTGGAAGAAGCCATAAATGATTTTTACAGAAAATGTTCAGGATAAACAGATTAGATTTACCAAAGGCAATGTTGAGGACATACAGTGGTATATGGAATTTTCCAAGCATTTCAAAGGCAAAAATAACCTTCTGTCCCAAAAGACAGCATAATTGAAGTTACTTCTGACCCTCTGGAGACTATTCACACTTACCAGTTTAGTGATACGCTTAAATTTGGTTTACAGGTAGTATCCATAATTCACCTGATCTTTCAGGGGAGTTGAGAACAAAGGGAAAAATGTTGGGCAGTCAGGAGTAGAAAAAAATACATTAGCCCAGTAAATGAAAAGTTAAATACAGAATTGAAAACCTGTCAAAGCTCATATAAGGTATGAAATATGTATGTGAAAATGCATTCATTCCCCAATTCACCACCATGCATGAAGGGTAAGGAATGACTGAATAAAGGGGTGACCATTCCAGATTGGTAAATGGCAATTTTAATAAGCAAGAGAATGTACATACAAGGCAACTGTAAGACAAAGAGATCCCACCACTCAGAACCCAAAAAGTTTATAAGGATGCCTTAACTGGGTTCAGTTCCAAATTCAGCTCTTATAGTCTCAAGAGTATGTTACTCTTTCAAGTATCACTTGAAATGGCTGCTAGCATGGGAATAGTAGGCAGAGGTACTTTCCAAAGACAGGGTTAGGGATAAAGAGCCTTCTGTTATCACGGTGCCATTTGTGGGTCAACTGGCAGCCACGTCCTCCTACACAATGATCTTGTAAATATTTTTCCATCTTTTAAAATCATGTTTTCTTTGACACAATATCTGAGTCATTTCTGGTGTTGGGGGTGGGAATGCAGCTGTCACAAAAGCCTTGAGTGGTAGCAGGGCAACTTCTCCCACTGCGCAGGCCAGTAGGTTGGACAGACTTATTTTAGCCAATCTGATGTTCCTAGCTGGGACCTTGAACATGCAGTTAGTGATTCAAAGAAAGGGACTTTTAATAATCATTTTAATATGACAGTGGTGGCATTGGTGCCCAACATCAGCACAAGGCTATTTTCAGCTGCTCAGTTTCTGTTGGCTCCCTTTACCTTCCTTTGGTTGTTTTTTTGGAGCATGGTTCTCAGCTTTGTGTTAAGTGTGCTGCCTGAATACCTTCCAATAAACCCTCTTCTACTTAAACTGAAACAACTATGAGTCCTTGGTTTACTACCAATACCTCAACTGGTTATGACAGTGTAGGTGTGCAAATAATTTCTAGTAGAAAGTATGCATTTGGGAAGATGGTGATTATATGCTACATAGCTTACCACTACAAAATCCTAAGGTTTGAAATAAAGTATAATACAAAAAGTAATGTACAAGAAAAGGGTATATTGAATTTCTTAAGAGGGAACATCAGATCAATGAAACAGCAGCCCACATCCATGTTATTGAAGCATGAAACAGGAAAGTACTGTAATGAGAAAGTGTTTAAGCCACTAGGCCTCTGAAACCTAATACAGAAACTGAAAAGGGAAAACCTGAGGGTAAAAAACAGGCAAGCCTTGAAATTGAAACTGAAGGAGACAACCCAAAGGCAATATTCACTGGCGCCTGGATGATCAGTCTGTAGGAATGGAGAGAGCCTAAGGGCAAAAATGCATTCAGGCCCAATAGTAAGTTCGAAAGGATTCCTTTAGGGCAAGACTCATTCTTTTTCTAACTATAAATTAGAATAGATCCAGTTTAGCCGCAGCATGCTCAATGCTGTGGAATTGAAAAAGTAAGCATATAACTAGGAGCAACTTGCATTTTTTATAAAATGGTAATAAGTCTGATTGGTAAGAACTAGGATGTGGCTAGCATTTAAATACACAGCATGAGCTTATGAGAAAAATTAGACAATGAAAGAGAAAATAAAAGGAAAATGGGACTGGCAGGGAGAGCATATATTGATAAAACCTCTACTGAGTATAACATTGTGATCCAGAGTCAATTTCCACATCTCCTCAATCAGTATACATTAACACTTATCGACAGATGTATTTTTATAATGCAAACATCTCTAGGAAACCAGAATTGATGTTGAAATACTAACAGTAGAGAAATCTCTTTTCTATTTCGAGGAATAACATAAAATTGGCATCTTAAATTTACTTATGCAGAGGAGTCAGACTCCCTTTCTCTTAAGTAATAAACATCTTGAATGTTACAAACTGACAAATGTGAGCTGCATTAAAACTCTTTTATTGGCATGCACAGTTATATACATATTTAGTTTCCCTGAAATTATCACCAGCCACACAGCTTAATACAGTTAACTGTAATACAGTTAATGACTACGACTGTCCACATCAGTAGTTTTCAAAATATTCTCAGATTATAAACACTAGCATCACCTACATACTTGTTAAAAATGCAAATCCTAGGGCACCAGCTTGGATTTTTTTAATTCTTCATATGAGTCCCAGCAACATGTGTGTTAATAAGCCTTCCTGATGATTGTGATTGTGCAGGTAAACTTTGAGAATTACTTGTCTACATTACCATTAACATGACTACTATTTCAGAAAATGTTAGCCCATAAAAAATTGTGAATAACTTTGTTTAGAAACTTCCTAATAAATCTAAAAAATAAACTAGAGAATAACCCCACATATGATTTTCATTCTCCTTCTAGGAAAAACATATTATTCAATTGGGTTAATACAAACAACTTTTTACTCTTAAGTCTTCTTTTAAAACAGTTATGACCATGTCACCCCTTTAAACTCACCTTATAAAGATGAGTCTTCTGTTGGGTTTGAACCTTTGAACTTCTACATATTTTAAATGCTCCCAAATGCTTCTAGGAATGAAGATAATTTACATGAAATGCTTTTAGTAGGTCCTTTTGGAAAGCTTTTATCTTTGTGGAAGTATGCTTTATTAATAATAAAACTGTTTCTTAAGGAAAAGAACAAGTATAGACCCTTACAAGTTTGTCCATGCTCCAAAATCTGTCCTGCTCCAAAAAGCCAATGACTTTAGAAGTTCTCAGTGAATCAGCATTTTTGTAGAACAAATCTTGCCATATACAGTAGCCACCCCCAACCCTTATCGGGGGAAGATACATTCCAAGATCCCCAGTGGATGTCTGAAACCACAGATAGTATTGGATCTTACATACACCATGAGTTTTCCTTTACATACATAACTATGATAATGTTTAACTTTAAATTAGGTACAGTAAGAGATTAACAAAAATGACTAGTAATAAAATAGAGCAATTACATAACAATACACTGAAATAAAAGTTATGTGAATGTGGTCTCTGCCTCAAAATATTTTATTTTATTGTACTCACCTTTTCACTTAAAGGAAGCATTTTACAGTTTTTCTTTGGTTCATTTGAATCACCAGCATGACTACCATTGCACTTTGGGGCCATCGTTAACCGTTATTTGAACACAAGCAATGTAACCACTCAAGAGTCAATCCTGTAACTGAGAGGACTACCAAGAGACTAGAATGTCCAGCATTGCACACACTGGACAAGGGGATGATACACATCCTGGGCAGGATTAGCAGGGAGATTTCGTCATTCTGTTCACAAACGTGTGAAATTTAAAACCTATGAATTATTTATTTCTGGATTTTTTTCACTTTCAAAATATTTTATTTATTTATTTTAGCAAGAAGGGAATGGAGGAGGAAAAAGAGGAAGAGAAACATTGATGTGAGAAACATCAATCCACTGCCATTCATAAGTGTCCCAGCCAGAGACCAGACCTGTAACCCAGGCATGTGATGGGTCCTGACCAGGAATTGAATTGGATACCCTTCACTTTGTAAAACAATGCTCAACCAACTGAGCCACACTGGTAAGGGCTATTGCTGGAATTTTTGATTTAATATTTTCAGACCATGGTTGACCATGAGTAACTAAAAATGCAAGAAGCAAAACTGTGGATGAAGGAGAACTACTGTGTCCCACATTGGAAAACAGAATAATTTTTCTCAGATCTGTTTTTGTGGGGGTTTTGTTGTTGTTGTTGTTTGTCTCTAAACAACAGCTTAGAAAGCCTGTTTCTAAGAGAGTCCCTCCAGCCACCTAGCCATTCCAATTCTGGCCACAAAATAAGAGATCTCACCTGGCAGGTCTCTAAAGTCCAAATCTCACCTGCTTTTGGAATCTCCAGCAAGATACAACTCAAAAAGCCTGTTGTAGCTTCCCCATGGCTGTCTAGTACTGACCAAGACTCTAAAGTATAGTAATACATACACTGGAGGATCCACAGCCATCTCAAGTTTTCAAAGCAAACCCAGGTGAGGGCACCAGGCCACAGGCAATGGCTAAAGACCTCTTTGGGTGGTTCTCTTGGCTAAACTGCACCAACACCATCCAGGGCTGGGGCAGAAACACAGCAACCCAGCTCATCTCCACTGGGCCAAGGGAAGCAAGCCCCATTCTGTTCTTAAGGACTGAGACCTGAGATGAGGAAAATATTCTCCGGTAGGGTTGGAGAACACAGGGCCTCCACAAGGTGAGTGTGGGTTTGAGAAGGCCCACCACCACTACCACCACCACCACCACAACTGGGAAGGGGAAGAAGGGCTCTAGTTTCCTTGGAGGCTGCACCCTGCCTTAGAGAGAGCAGCGCCCTAAAATTTACACTTAAGAAACTGACTTGGGGCCATGAAAACACACTTAAATCTCAGGGTTTGATTTCCCCTTTACAAATGGAGGCAGGTGAGAAAAGGAATTTTTTGGCTGAGTATCACAATAATTCTGAGTCCAGCCCACCAGGCTTAGCCCTGGAAACAGCAAACAAGCTGCCTTGTCCCAACAGGTGTGTGGACACTGGCTGCCAACTGCCATTCATTGGGCTAAGGTGTGGATATGCCAGCAGGAGAGGAAAGCCAATCCCCAGGGAATAGGGGTGCTGGGAAAGACCTTTAGTCCAGCCTCAGTCCCCTGAGCAAGGCCAAGGCCCAACATTTAATGCCATCAGATATAACTCTGTACCCCAGACCCCCCATGTCACCTCAGCTCCTACTTTCACTGACGCAGGCCACAGAATATAGCTATAAGTCCAAGATTTCTTCTTCATAAACTGCATGAGCTGAGGGACTTCCTAAAAGCTACCTGCCCAGGTGGTGGCCCTTCCCCACTGATATATACCTATGTGTTTTATATGTCAGAAGCCAGGAGCAAGCACCTGTGACCTAAATGGTCAGCCACAGAAGTAAAATGTTAGTAACAAGCAGCATTTATTCAGTATTCTGCAATTTATAAAGTACTTTTTATAAATGTTTCTATCCCCCTAAGTTAGGCATTGACATTTTTCTATTTCACAGGTACAAAAGAAAGACTTAAAGAGGTATTTACTGGGATGATAAAATCAGGTTTTCACCCCAAATTATCAAACTCTACAGATAGTCAGATCGATGATGGACAACAAAAAATTGGGATGAGGGCTGAATACAAGTTGCATGAGCAATAAATTGATTCAGCGTTTCCAGACTTTTAAGGATTTGTCCCAGTCTAAGTCCTTTATATCCACTAGACTAAAACTCCTGCTTCTTATATATACTAAAATCAAATTTTTTCACTTATTTTTAATGGCATAATTACACCAAAAAAATAAAATTACAGTGGCCACATTGGGGAATTTTACACATGAACCATATTATTCATTTTATTCATTTTTAATTGGAATGAGGAAAGTCCCAAAAGAAATTCAGGTTCAAAATTGTTTCCTCAAAATATTCCTTGGCTAATTAAAAAATGGGGAAATTAAAAAATGAGGAAAACTTAAAACTCTCACTTAGATCCTCCTAAACTTCAACTAAAGCCTAAGGCTTTATCTTATTAGTCTTCTTTCTTCATCCTATGCTCCTGTATTGTCTGCTACCCATACTTTTTTTCTGTCCCGTTCCCCTTCTCTTAGAACCAGCTAGAAATCCACAAAGCTCAATTACATGTTAAACACTATTCAGCATTGGGAAAATCCTTATGGAAAAACTTTTGAAAGCCTAAATAAGTCAAAGAAAATTTTAGACACATCACATATTTAGAGTAATTTCAGGAACATATATTCTAGGGTCCTCACATGTATATCAATTAGCTTGTATGTTAGTGGAAACCTCACATGCAGATGCAAAAAAAAAACAAAACAAAACAAAAAGAGAAACAAAATTGAGAGGTAGAATAAGACAGTTTTGATGATGACTTAAAGGATTCTAAATTGCATATGAACCTAGAAAGGTTTAAGAAAAATGTATTTATTTGTCATTGTCATTTAGCTGTTATCCCAAATTATTTCCTATGAAAGTAGATTGGCCTTGACTTCTAATTATAAATAAAAAATTAGTTCACTGGAGACTTTAAGAACAGGCTCTTTGAGCCCTGGCTGGCATAGCTCAGTGGATTGAGCGCGGGCTGGGAACCAAAGTGTCCCAGGTTCGATTCCCAGCCAGGGTACATTCATGGATTGCAGGCCAGAACCCCCAGCAACCGCACATTGATATGTCTCTCTCTCTTTCTCTTTCTCTCTCCCTCCCTTCCCTCCCTTCCCTCTCTAAAAATAAATAAATAAAATCTTTAAAAAAAAAAGAATAGGCTCTTTGAAAACTTCGACATATAAAAGTAGATTTGAAGCAGATATGATTCCAGCTTTTTCCTCCATTTTTTTTGTGAAAGTAATCCAGAGATAGGAAATGTAAAACACAGCATATAAGCTTTTTATTTTACAACTAGAAAGATCATTGTATAGAATGGCTGTATTGAAACATAAGGAGGTGTGGAAAAAGAAGCATGGAGTAATGTGAGTCTTAAAATAGGACATAGAATTTTGTATATCGTGCTCTGAAGTTGGGCTTGCACCATGTACTACAGTCAAATTTTTGAAGAAGTTTAATTTCTAGTTGTTCTAAATGTGGTATGTAAAACACAATTAGATTTAAGTAGTAGAAATATTTTTCTTGTGGTAGCATTAAGGATAAATTGAAAGAGTAAAAAACTAGATACACAGAGCAAGTAGAATTAACATGACTTAGAAACATCTCTGAATTCACATGTTTATCTCATATATCAAAATTCTTCCTGCTTCATATAAGACAACACATCCAATACGTAACTAATAGATATGTTTTACAGGTGAACATTTGACCACATTAACTCCTCTTTCAAAAATATCTGGCAATCTGTTAACTTTTGAATTAAATTAAAACTTCTTTTCAAGATTTTTCAAGATTTTTCACCCATTTTGCTCAGCAGAGCTCACCATTCATACTATATGTCTTTTATGTTTTATGTATGTGTGTATAAGTATATATACTTAATATGTAACATAGACACATTCTATGTATCATACATATAAGCATACTAGGTCTGTCCAGAAAAAGTCAAGCCATTGTTAATATAATGAGAATGGTTTGCACAACATCTATGTAACCTAGTAGCCAACAAGAGTGGAATACACATGCATGAACAATGATGACTTCACTGTACTAGTCAGTGAGGATCATAGGTGCCTTTGAATGAGCATGTGTACTGTGTGGCCAGCACATTCAAAATGAAGCAAGTAGGGCAATGAACCTGCATGAAATTTTGCATTAAGCTTGAACATTCCGCCATGGAAAGTATTTGGATGATTCACAAGGCCACAGCTTAGGCAGCTGGTGATTGGAAGCTTCATCATGACAATATGCCAGCTCATGCATCTTGTCTAGTGCAGTTTTCTGGTGAAATAGCAAATCACCCACGTGACTCAGCCCTCCTATAGCCCGGATTTGATGCCCAGAGACTTTTGCCTTTTCCCAAAACTAAAATCACTTTTGAAAAGGAAGAGAGTTCAGACTGTCAATAAGATTCAGGAAAATATGATGAGGCAACTGATGGTGATTGGGAGAACTGTGTGAGGTGCTGAGTTGCCTACTTTGAAGGAGACTGAGGGGTCTTGTCCTATGCACAGTGTTTCTTATCTCTTATGCCTTCTTCAGTAAATGTCTCTTTTTCATATTGTATGATTGAATACTTTCTGAACAGAACATGTATATTTCCCACTTTTGTTTGCCCCCTCAATATCACACTTTGTTGTCACCCCAAGCTACTATTTTAAGTTTCCCAAGTGCCTAAAATGATTGCTCTTGTTGAACTCCATGCTTTTCTTTTTAGTATTTTCTCTATTAAATTTTACTTTCTCCAATCTCCAACACTCAAAATATAATTCATCCTTTAAAACCACAGTCAAAAGCTGCTTTTTTCCCTATCCTTCTTCCCTAACACTCTTCATGATAATAAATTGTACTTCTACTATTCAGGGGTAGTTATATCATGATTTGGTGTTCACTGTGAGTTTTGATGGGCATACATACTTTCTTGTGCATCTGTGTAAATTCTAAAACCAAAAATTAGAAGTTAAGTACATACTTCAATCAATGAATGAATAAAGAGTACATGGATGAACTAATACTTAATCATTTGTATAAAGTTTTCCTTTTCCCCCCATTAGGTGATAAGTATGTGATTATCTGAACAAATATTTTACTTCCTGTGTAATGACTTCCTCACAATACACAGTACAATGCTTTCAACACAGTGGGTAATCAATACCTGCTGTTGACTGTTGAAATAAAATAAATTTACAAAAATAAACCAGGCTTGTTTCTAGTAATGGAACTCCCCTTGGTGATTTTTGGCATGCTAAATGAAATCACCACAGGAAAGTTTGTGAATGATACCCTGAATATTCCAAATGAATGTTGTACTTCCAGATAGAGCACCACTGGCTTCAGTTGCAAAGATACTGAAAATTAAGTAAGTTTCAAAAGGGAAAATTTTCTGGGTGACATTAATGATTCAGCTATTTGTCTCTTCCCTTTTGGGACCAAGTACACTGATGTCATTATATTGAATATGAATAAAATTGTACAACTAGAAATTCCTTTCTTCAAGTATTATAAAAATATGATTTATAATTATTAAACATAATATTATACAGAAGAAAAGTATACAGGCCTCCTAAAACAGGTTTTCCTAATAGGACTGACATTAGGATATCATTTTAGCTATATTTTAATAGTAATTTATGTAATATATGAATACACAGGGTATTAATAATTGTTATACACAGGTTCATTTAGGGGAGCAAGCCATAATTTTAAAAATATATAATAAACATATGACATAAAAAGCATTACTTAATATGAGACTTTTTCATTTTCATTTCCATGATTATTTCTTAAGGAATAAAAGTTCTGAAACTTTAAGTTTCTAAATATATGCAAAGCACTAAAATATTAACTATGTGTGCAACAGTTAGAAATATATTGTTATCCTTAAAGATACTCTTTTTCACCAGAAAAACAAGTATCTTAACTTGAACATGTATACTTCATTTGGGTTTCTTCTTTTAATTTAAAAATAAATCTTTATTTTTTAAAGAATGGCTTTTTTATTCTCCATTTTTTTCTGTTTGGAATACTAATTCTTATACAGGATTGTTCTTTTTTCTGACAAATACCAATAGCTGATTTCATCTAAACAAAAAATATCACATCCCCCATCAAATTATAATACAAAAGTCCATGTATTTCAAATAGTAAAAATATTATAAATTTATTTTCTTCCTTTTTTTACTCTTTTAAAAGAAAAAAAAACATAAGTTGCTTTGGTTTGTCTTTTAAATTATATTGTCTAAAATATATTTTTTTCTCATGTTCTCATTTTCTGCTTTTCTTTCTACTAAAGTGTCAGTCAATATATCTCAAAGAGAGCTGACTGTTTTGTTTGGCAGTGATTCTCTATACCAAAGAATTATGGAAGTAATCACATTCTGAAGGAATGTGTTTCTACTAGCTACACTGCAATGGGCCCCAGATATCCAATTTACAAGTTTTAAATTAATGTATGTTTATTCTGCTACACAACAAAAAGTAGTTATCATAGAAACTAATTCATTGCATAATACTCTCACCATCAACTAGTTTCACAATATCACCTACTCTTTGGAAATAAAAGAAATAGAACACACAAAATTTTATTCTTTCCTTTCAAAATGTAAAATATGAAAAATAGATAGGATCAGAGTGATGTAGGGCTGTGGCAAAAATGAAAATAAAATCTTCGATTTGTAGTCTTTATCAGTGTTATTTATATAATTGATAATTAGGATATACAGGGACCAGATGTATGGGAAATAAACATACCTGGATATGAGGAAAGTTGATATTAATTTGCCTGTTTTCTCAGTTTCCACTCTTTGCTTTTCTGGAAAATCTTTTTTTTTTTTTTTTGGATTTTGGGGAGTTCCAGCCAAGATGGAGGTGTAGGTAGAAATGCTTCACTTCCTCACACAACCAAAAGAAGGATAACAACCAATTTAAAAACAAAAAATAACCACAACTGCCAGAAAATCAAACTGTATGAAAGTCCAACAACCAAGGAGTTAAAGAAGAAACATTCGTCCAGACTGGTAGAAGAGATGGAGTCGAGGCAGAGAGAATATGCAGCAAGGCCGCAGTGGGCTGGGGCAAACAAGGCAGCACCTGGCGGAAGGGATTTCCCACATTCGCATGCAGATAAACCTGGAGGAATGACTGGAAAGCGAGATAAACCCAGGGTTCCAATGCAGGAAAACAAAGCCTCAAACCTCTGGCTGTATAAACCTGTGTGTTGTGGGAACAGGAGAAACTCCCAGCCTCACAGGAGGATCCACTGGGGAGACACATGGTATCCTAGAATGTACACAAGCCCACCCACCTGGGAATCCCCAACTGAAAGGGCAAGATCCCCTTGTGGGAAGCAAGGGAAATGACGGAAAGTGGGGTGAGAGCCAAGCAAGCACTACTGTTCCCTCTCTAACCCCTCCCCCACATACAGCACCACAACAAAACAACTCAGCAAAAGGGGTTGTTCTGCCCTGATGAATACCTAAAGCTCTGCCTCTTACAACAGAACAGGTGTGCAGAAACAAAGAAATAAGGCCAAAATGAAAGAACAGATCAAAAGTCCAGAAAAAGAACTAAGCAATGAAGAACTAGCCTATCAGATGCACAGTTCAAAACACTGGTAATCAGGATGTTCACAGAAATTATTGAGTTCAGTGGCAAAATGAAGATATGAAGAATATACTGGTGAAATAAAGGAAAATATACAAGGAACCAACAGTGAAGGGAAGGAAACTGGGACTCAAATCAATGATTTGGAACAAAAGAAAGAAATAAACATTCAACTGGAACACAATGAAGAAATCAGAATTCAAAACAATTAGGAGAGGCTGAGGAAGCTCTGGGATAATTTTAAATGTTCCAACATCCAAATCATAAGGGTGCCAGAAGAGAAACAGCAAGAAATTGAAAACTTATTTGAACAAATAATGAAGGAAAACTTCCCCAATCTGGAGAAGGAAATAGACATGCAAATCCAGGATGCTCAGAGAGGCCCCTAAAAGTTGGATCCAAAAAGAAACACACTGAAACACATCATAATTAAATTATCCAAGATTAAAGATAAGGAGAGAATCTTAAAAGCAGCAAGAGAAAAAGAGACAGTTACCTACAAAAGAGTCCCCATAAGACTATCATCTGATTTCTCCAAAGAAACCTTATAGGCAAGAAGGGGCTGAAAAGAAGTATTTGAAGTCATGAAAGGCAAGGATCTACATCCAAGATTACTCTATCCAGCAAGCTATCATTTAGAATGGAATGGCAGATAAAGTGCTTCCCAGATAAGATCGAGTTAAAGGGATTCATCATCACCAAGCCCTTATTATACAAAATATTAAAGGGACTTATCTAAGAAAAATAAGATGAGAACTATGAACAATAGAGTGACAACAAACTCACAACTATTAGCAACCAAATCTGAAAGGAGAAAAAAAGAAATAAACTAAGCAAACAACTAGAACAGAAACAGAATCACAGAAATGTAGATCACAGGGAGGGTTATCAGCAGTGGGAGGGGGAGAATAGGGGAAAAGATACAGGGAATAAGAAGCATAATTGGTACATACAAAATAAACAGGGGGGAGGTTAAGAATAGTATAGGAAATGGAGAAGCCAAAGACCTTATATGTATAACCCATAGACATGAACTAAGGGTGGGAGGAATGCAGATGGGCAGATGGGGTACAGGGCTGAAGGAGATACAGGGGAGAAGAAAATGGGACAAATATAATAGCATAATCAATAAAATACACTTAAAAATCTTTTTTCTGAACTGTGTTTCATGTAGGTTTTCATCCTGCGATGATGAATAGATTTTTAATATACTTCTGGCATAACTGGCCCATGAAGGAATCAGGTTAACCATGGACTACAGTCAGTACAAAAGACTATGTTCACTTAAGTCATATTTCAAAATACAAAAAGAGACTTTCTGTGAAAATCAGACACCTTCTTCATTTATTTCTTTGTTTTACTTCTCTAGGAAGCTCAGTTGAATATGCGAACAATTTAAAGTTAAGTCGATTGCTAAAGCTAAGTTTACTGAGCAAGCCACCTTCAATTTACCAAGGAACTCAGGTCATTACAGATGAGGAAAATAAGGCATAGAGAATATAACTTGCTCAAGTAGAAACACTAAATTTGAAAGCCAGGTGATTAGGCTCCGTTATTACTATTGTTAACCAGAATGTTCTACTAGTGAAGCCATCATGATACATGATATTACATATTTTTCCAAAATCTCAGAAAGAGGAGAAAGACAAATTGAGGCAGCAGCAAAATTAAATTTTATCATGAATTTAAAAATAATTAGCAGTGTTTTCAAGTATCTATTTATAGGTTTTTAGACCAACCTTGCATAACGAAAGTGTTCTAAGGAAAATGTAAGGATGAACCACTCCTGAAGATGGTAAGCCATCTTTGCTCAAGATGTGGACCTAGGATGTAACTGACACCACAGTGGTAGTGCCTATTTCATTATAAATCCTTTAGAATTTTTTTTAAATGATACAGAATTTTATCACAAACTACTGATAAGAAACTGGCTTTGCCAAAATGAACCTGCAAAATAATGTATTCTCTTAAGAGCTGACAAACTGAAAGGTGCATGTGATGCACTAGAACTTAGAAAGGAGGCAATAAACACAAATAATCTTCCTATCTAGTAATTTATTTCATAACTAATTAATGTGAAAATATTTAAAGATTCTTAGATAGTTATTTGTGACTACTTATATACAGTAACTCCTGAAAAATACAGAAAAACTTGAAAAAATTAATCATTTTTATGTCAATTTTCTTTAAAATTGGTGATAATGCTTTTTTCTTTGGAATGGTTCATACCCTAACATTGGGACACAAACAGAATTCATGGCATCAACTCTGGATTGAGATGCCCTTGCTCTGCCTTGGGTTGTACAGTAGTACCTAATCTTTTTTAGAGCAAATCTTAAAGTCACTACACTGATTTAGTGTTTTGGGTCACCTGCATTTTACCTGTAAACTGACATCAGCAGTCTGATTTGGTATCATTTTAAGACTTAGTTTGTATAGTGACTGTGAAACTTGAACAAAATAGAGATAAAAATTATACAAAATGCTTTAAATGGGGTGCCATGTTATTATTTTAAACTTTACAACTGTATATATTTGTGAAACAGCTTGATTTGTTTCCAATTATCTTTTGTAAAAATGAAATACACTGGATTTTTTCAGGAAAGGCCATGGAAAATGTTAACTCTCAATACATATTTTTAAAATATATTAAATACATTTAATGTAACTGAGAAAATCATGGAGGAATTCCATAAGTTACACTCTTTCACAAATACAAATAAATTTTCACTATTTTTAAAAATGAAAATAATTGTATAAATATATATGTAGAAGTTGCAATAGCACACTTGTTTAACTTGTGTATGAGGTATGAAAATAGTGACATAATTTGAGGAACGGACAATTAAGACATTTTTAATTTTTAGGGTAAAAATCTCAATATCAAAAGCTAAACAATTGATTCTATTAAGAACAAATTATTTGAACTGCTTAGATGGCTGAGTTATTGATTAGGTTTTACTGGATTATTGCTGCAAACTGATGTTCACATGATCAATACAACAAAAGCTTGTATACCCAGTCTACGGAGCTTTTAGAAAACTGTGAAAGGCAATGTTTTGAACACTCAAGGCCAGAGTGGGCTCACATTTTACTCATTTTTGTGTTCTCATAAAATAAATGAGAAATGACAAACAAAGTTCTAAACTTGAGGGGGATAATTCAGGTTAAAACAAAGTTACATTTCTTTTTCTCTATAGATTTGGTTTAGCATCTCCTTTGCTGCTGCTTCTTTTTCTTCTTCTTCTTCTTCTTCTTCTTCTTCTTCTTCTTACTATTATTTGGAATGGCATTTATTACATTTTACAGTTTTGCTTTAAATTTCTAATAAGCCTGAAAATTGTGACTAAAGGAATGTTAACAACTACTTAAGATCTGTGACAGCCCTTTCTTCTTTAACCATAAGAAGGTAGTTAAAATCATATATATTTTGCCCTGGCTGGTGTAGCTCAGTGGATTGAGCGCAGGCTGTGAATCAAAGTGTCGCAGGTTTGATTCCCAGTCAGAGCACATGCCTGGGTTGCCGGCCATGGCCCCCAACAACCGCACATTGATGTTTCTCTCTTTCTTTCTCTTTCTCCCTCCCTTCCCTCTCTAAAAATAAATAAATAAAATATTTAAAAAATCATACATATTTCTAGATATGCACCAGCAAAACCATTAAATAATGGATATTGTGAGACTTTGATCTTTGCATAAAACATTCAGAGTAAACTAGCCAAAATGGTAATGTTTAAGAATGTATTTGTGCCATCCAGCATCATCTTGCCCTGCACAGACTAAACAACAAATAAATCCACACTGAATAGAATTTCACTCACTTTTTACTTTTATTTTTGAATGATCTCTTAATTCTTTATTTTTCTTTCAACTCTTTGGATTTTTATAGCTTCAGGTTTTTGAAACAAGCTATATGGAAAATGCAGTTAATTTTAGGCAAAGATAAAGCCTAAAATAATAGCACCAAATGTTAACAAACATCAGTATTATGCTAATTAATCAGGCAGGTACAATATTTATCTTATATTCTAACATAATGTATTTAATGTTTTATAATTATTTTTATGATAAAAATTTGCTATAAGAGCTTTTTTTACAAGACTAATAAAAGCATATTTATATAGAAAAATGGTTTGGGTTCTAGTTATTAAATTATATTTTCTTATTATTCTCTCAAAATCTATACATACCTGTGCATACTTAATCATCTTTTCCTTTTTCTACAGTGATATTTCCACTCTAAGTGACACCTCAGGAATAGGAACCCAAAGTGTCCAGATTCTCATCCATCTGTTATTGAGCAAATACCTGCTGGGTGACTTTCTTATCTGATTGGTTTTATGGCCTCTGAAACCATAAAACCAAATGAAAGATAAATCCCCACTACCCCCTGCCATCCTAAACAATGCACTGTATATGATTACTGAACAAATTAAAATGGGTACATGAAATTCACTCAAGTTTTTTTTCTTGACTTTCTGAAATGCTAAACATTTTTATTTCAAATGTAAAAATCTCTGAAACTGTTTTAGACAAGTTTTGGTATACCATGAAATATTCCTTTTAAATGCTTAGTAAGGTACTGCTGATTCCTCCAGGCCACCTATTTCTTAACACAAGGAATACGTCATAAGCTAATACAACATTTGGTGTCTTTCCTACTTTTGGATTAAGTGCTCAACACTTGCTCATCCTTTTCTTTGTTGATCAACTACCTACCATTCAGTTAAATCACAGAGGTCATTTTAGTTGTACACAAGGCAAAGTTTGTAATTTCAACTACTGTGTTTGTGCTTGATACCTGCAAACTCTCTATTTTTTCTTGATCTCAAAAAGAAGTCTTGGACTTCGATTTGATTTTTATTGTTAGTGTTTTCTATTGAGGCAGAAAGAATACAAAGAACAGCAGCTTGGCTTTTCTGAATTTATCTAGTGACAAAAATAAGAGTGTTGATCCTTTCTGCAGTTCAATTGTATTTCCTCTTGATGACACAGGTTCTTGTTCAGAAGAAATTGGTTCAAGGAATAGTATCTTAAGATAAAAAAAGGAAGCACAGGATATAAAGGAGGTAACAGCATACTCTTAGACTTAAATACAGTCAATGGTCTAAAAGGTTGTGAGATGCCTTTAGGCTTGTTGGAATCAAATCACTCTTTAGGATTTCCCTTCTTTTATTTTTTTTTATCCTAAGACATATTTAATACTTTTTTATTGCTCATATTTCTGTGATGTTAAGAAACTGAATTTATGGACTCAATTTTTAGTGTAATTATCAAAATATAGTCCAGAATGGAGAAAAATATTGCTTGATTTTAAACAAGAGCTCTAAAGGATTTTCTAGGAACATTTTGAAAGATTATTAAAGATACAGAAAATGTCACTTCAGGTTTTTAAATTTAATCTTTATTGTATTTTTCCCATTACTCTTTAGTACTCTTATGCCCCCCTACCCCCAGAAGTCACCACATTGTTGTCCATGTCCATGAGTCCCTTTTCTTTTTTTCTGTTTTCAATTAATTATTCTTCTTATGATAACTTTGGTATCTGATCAAAAACTATGACATTTTAGCTAGTTGCTAATTTTTTGAATTGGAACAGAATTATACAACTAGAACTCATAAGTTTATAATTTATTTAGATTACAGATGGGACATTTTACTTAGTGCTACTTATGATTTGATTCAATGGTAAAATTCAAACATAGTTTGAATTCAAAGATATGTCTTCATCATAAACGTTCCCAATATCTTAAAGTGAGTTATAAAAGAATATATATCCTTGATTTCTTTGTGCTAAGATTTTGCTGTGTGCAACATTTGTAAATGATATATAAAATGAGAAATATTTACCTGTGTTTCATCAGTGTTAAAATACATATTGGTTTACTGCCCATTGATTTTATAAGAAGCAATGCTCCATGTTCTGGAATGAGCAATGCAGGTGTACCAAAATCCAGCAAGGCAAAGATTCGTTATAAAAAATTTTAAACAATTTTAAAGATGTTTATTACAAATTTGTCATGAATATACAAGTTTAGTTTCTTCATAACAATTAGGAAAAGTCAAATTACATAAATATTTAATATTATTGATGTCGTCAAGTCAAGGTATAGTAAGAACACTTACTATATGTAGAGGTATAGTAAGAATACTTAATGAAAGTTTGTTTTGTGTTATACTATACTGAAAGCAATTGTTTCTTATGTAGTATTTCTCAATGCTGACAACTTCAAAGCATTACGTTATTTAGAGCATTATGCATTAGGACAAAGATCTAGTTTAATTAAATAAACATTTCACTTGTTTATGTTATTTACAGCAGTTTATGATCAAAATGTGTTCCTATCTTTAAAGCCCCTTGCATGGACATATCTGGAAGCATAATTTTTGGCAGAAGAAATAATGTCAACAAAAGTACAGAGATGGAAAATTTAATGACAGGTTTCAGAGAGATGTGGCTCTATCTAAAATGTGTACATCGATGTAGTTTCAGAGGAACTTAGAAAGAGTTTCTAAAGAACAGCTGTGGAGCTCCTTACTGGCACACTGAAGAATTTGAAATGTGTTTTTCAAACAGAAACAACCATTAAAGCCTTGAAAGTAAAGAAAGGGAATGACTAGACTTGAGTCTTCAAAAGGTTATTCCATTAGAATGACTGACATTTTGGAGAATACAGGGAGAGAAACTAGTCTGGAGATGTTATTCCAGTGAAAGATGCCCTGAACCAGTGCTGAGTGAGAGAGATTTGTAAAGCTGGTTTGAATACAAGACGACTCATTTCTCCATAATTTTTTATTTTCTTGACATCCTTTCTGCTCTACCTGAGTAGAACTGTCTTCTCTTCATTGTACTTCCACTGGATATTTTGAATACAATGGATAAGGAAAGGAAAACAATGTTATGTTACAAATATCTCTGGCTTTTCACAGATGTGCCCTTTATTTCTTAGAAATTTTGGCAATGTCTCAAAGCATTTTTAATTGACTTCTTGCTGCTATTTGTTTCTTGCTTTCAGTTATTATGTAAAGGGAATAAGAAAAATATTAACTCATAGAATTAAACTGAAGATGAGCAAAAACAGCAGGTTAAAAAGTTTTATAAACATGTAAAAGTGCTCAAAATATTAAGCATAAATAAAAGTGAAAATAAAATACTCTTTTATCTCTTCCATTAGGTATAGGACAAGAAGTTTGGTAATACACAATACTGGCTTAGAATATAGAGAGACAGACACTCTAATAAACTGTTAGTGAGAATGTTAATTGGAACCATCTCTGTGGGGGGCAATTTGGCAATAAAACCAAAATTTTAAATGCATATTCTCACTGACCTAGCAATTTTATTCCTAGATCTAGTTATACTTATGTAAACATAAATACATAAGAATTTTTTTATTTCATAAGCATTTGTATTCCTATTTAAAAATGAATTGATAAAGAATTTTAAGTAAAGGACTATTTATATAAATAATGATATAACTTTATCATGAATAGTCTACAGTGTTCAAAAATTATATACCTTTTGAATTGATATGTAGACACCTAAGATTCTTTTTTAAAAATAACATTCACTGGAAGGAAGTCATAGAAAAATCTGTTATATGGGCTAATTCTGAGGGATAGAACTAGAGAACATTTTAGGGAAAATATTTGGCTTCCATCATATTCTTTTTATACTTCTCATCATTATTTCTATAATATTAGAATAAAAAAGAGATGATGACATCAGTGTTTATTTCAAGCAAGATTCTGACTTATGAGACTTGCTTTATCATATGGTCCTAAGGCTAAGCATATCATTTGTAATCTAACAGAAAGAATTTCAGCATCATTTTAAACGTCATTCTTAAACAACATCCCACTCTTTATCAATAAACGGGTAGGAAAAGAGTTATAATTATCTTTTGTTACTGGAAAGTAACTTCTACAAAACAATGCTTTTTAAAATTAATCCTTAAAATGATATCTGTACTATTTTTACCTAGGGGAAAAAGGATTAATAAGGATGTACCTATTTATATTTAAGTTTTATTTTTCTGTCTTGAGAAAGCTTAAATTAACCTAATGATTTTGAAATGAAAAGACAAAGGAAATTAATAAGAGTAATTTTTTCAGATGAAAAATAATTGATCTCAAATATATCATTTACCTAAATATTAGCTAAAGACAAACACTAAACAGAGATTAACAATTAGAAAAGATATGTTGCATTAACTTTTAAACATCTTTTAAAGTTCTAATATGTAAAAGACATCTAATCATGCAAAAAATCTAAAGAAGAGAAGTAATGAGAATGAGAACACTGAGTCATTTCTTCTAAATATATTTATCAAAGCAACTATATAGTATCTAGATGGCATTTTAATATTCAATCTGGGGAAATTAACCATGTACTTGTATGTAAAGTCCCTTATCTTATAAGACAAATACATGCAGAAAAGATAAAAAGAAAACTGTTTCAGGTAAAATATCAAGTCCAGGTAGTTTTTAAAAGTATTTCATGATGTAAATTATTATTTAATCACTTCTTCATTGAACAGTTTAAAATTGCTTTCTATCAGCTCCCTCTCCTGTCTGCTTTGTGGCTTTCTCCACCTTTCTCTTTTCCTCTGTATCCTGTATCTCTGAAACCAGTATAGTATTATCATACTTCTTTGAAAGAAACTATTTTTGTGACATTTGTTTCTTTCATTTCTTTCTACTGTGTTCAAACTCATGCAATAGTAAAATATTCAGTAATTATGTAGGTAAAAGGTTGATTGGTTGTACAGATACAAAGCATATACATATTTCAAGTGGCATATAAGTTACCACATTACTCATAAATTTATTTACTTTTTAATAACTTATAATATCACAGTAGCAAAGCCAATAAAATAGCAATATGTCTAAATATCTCTTACAGAAAAACTTAACTATAAAATGATTGTAAGTTGAAATGAAATCTTTTCACTTTTGCTCTAAAATGTACTAACAATTTACAGTTTAAAAGATTTCATTTTTAATTTGTGCTAATAAATTAGTATTAGACACAACTTTGCAGCATGAGATACTTCCTTAGAAGTATTTAAATAACAAAGAGATACAGTCAAAATAAAAGAAGAAAATATTTGGAGGAAGTATTTTCAAATGAATATATCCTATACCATTTTACAATCCCATTGGGTTCAAAACCAATTTTGAAAAAGCTTTCCCTCCTACCAAAATAAAATCAATCCTCCAAACAAGCTCACAAAGGGCATTAAAGACTTCCCTCAGATAAAGCAAAACACAATATTTTTTAAAATAAACAAAAAATAATAATCTCTTTAAATATTGTCAAATACAATTAAGACCATAAAAAGAAATCATCTGACTAACAGCAAATGTACAATGGTGTGCCAAGAAAATAAATGAGTTTCCTCATATTTGGAAAACTGAAGTGATTGTACCCAGATGTATTTATACAAAATTCAAATGAATTTTCTGCCTTCTAATATTCCTTGTACTTAAGCCTAAAAATATATTGTTGCAAGCAACTATACGTAAAGATATGAAGAAAATGATTTTAACTTGTGAATTACACAATTGCATTTCCTTGTTACAAAAAAACCCCACAAAACTGAGAGGTAGCAGTTAATATCGTTGTACAGGAAAAGAAATGGAAGCTTAGAAAGGTTACTGTATTGCTTAGGTAAGCACATAGAGAAATTGCTGAATCAGGATTAATCTTGTGTGTAATAAGTCCATGCTTTTCCTTGGCCTCCCCATATGCCGTGAACGTTACCTTTGTTTGGTGGAATCTATCCTAAATTCAGATGTCAACAACTACAATTTTGTTTCTTGCAATTTTCCTCTTCATCAAAAGCTCGGATCGTGCACAGTCATTGAACTACAGTGGATCAAAACTTTAAGAGAAAAAACTCTTTTACATTTATTGATTTTAACTCTCTTGCTTGAGAGATTAGTAAAGTGAGGAAATGACTTTTCCAAGTCAAAGTAAGGGACAAAACTGAGGCTGAACCTCATATTCAATGCCATCTAATTTTGAGTTATCCTCTTCTTTTTGAACAAAATCCTGATTCTTCAAAGCTCTCTCAGAATCCTTTACATTTCTGCATCTGATATATTTTATATTCTCTCTTTGGATAACAAAGAGTTCTTTCTTTACATTAACTAACTTTCCTACTTTCTTCTACACATCCATCTTATTCTGCTTATCTTTCCACCAACTGAAAAAGAGTCTTTGCCAATCCATAGTGGAAAGTTCCTTCAAGTTCCATTGCTTCTCATTTTGTCTGGGATATAACCCATCCCTACAATGACCATTTCTGGTCCTCCAAGATTCTCAGAATGTGTGACCCATATCTTAATAAGTATGTTTACTGATACATTTTCTTAAGATTCTTATTATGTTGTGTTCTGGCTGACAATTTTCCATCTTTCCATTGTCAGGAATCAAACTTCTAATTTCCTTTACATCTCCAACAGTAAGTGGTATTGTAAGTGTGAATTTTTAAGAAATGTTTATTCAAGTAATTTACTTGACTCAGAGGTAAGATACAAAAGAATAATCTTCAAATACTCATGGTCTATAGATCTCAATATAACTCCACAATTAGGACAGCATTGTGCCTTATACAAAAATAGATTTTTGTAGATAGATAATTTAAAATTTATATGTTAGAAAAGGAATTGGAGTGAAACCAAAATTTCTTCCCAGACTTAAATTTTTGATGTTACTAGTACTGTCAATTTTTTTCATTGAAAAGTAGACTTTTTTCCTATATATTATTACATCTTCATGACAGTTAATATCCTGATTTACAAGTAAATAACTTTTCTAAAATTATACAATAAAATTGTAGAGCCAACTCTAAATCTTACAATTCAAATACCTAATCCCCTAATTCATACTATCTCCCTATATTAAATATACTATTGTAAATAGCAAAATAATGTTTACTACTGTTCTGATGCTACTATTACTACTATATGGGAGGACCTGTGTAAGCAAAGCTTCATTAGCTTCATGCCTAACCCAACCCTGTAAAACAAGTATCACCAACACATTACTATTACATACTTAATAACTCAAAAACCAAGCTTACTTATAACAACATATAAAAATTGCATATCTTCATAGCATCTAAGCCACAGATTTGGCTGTATCATCAGAAACTAGATGATACTAAAGTTAGCACTATAATGAGATGTAGAAAAACAGAACATTCATTTAAATTAGGTGAATCTTGGAACCACAGTTACTTCAAAATAATTTAGACTCTAGGAAGTAAATACAGCAATTACAGAACCAATGTTAGCATGAAATAGTCCAAACTAGAAAGACTGGAGGAAAACGAACAGCTGTCCATAAAAGGAGAAATATTGAAAATTTGCATCTTAGCTGTATGCAACTTTATCACTGAACATTTCACACTGAATTACATTCACCCTATGTGCTTATTTCCTCCATCAGTCCATGAAATACTTACTCCCCTTTATACTCTTACTTATTACTACAACTGTCCACAGAAGACCACTTGAGTGATTGAAATAATGTAGAAATTGCTTTAAATGTGAAAGGAATTACTTTTTTGTTCATTTTACTCACTGGGGTATATACTAACAACAACTCATTAAAGAATGTGAAGCAAACAAATATAGTCATGTTTTAAAACACAATTGATGTAGTAATTTGTTTTACAAAATCAACTCTGGATCATTTAACTTAAATATCAAGTAACCACTCTTTCTTACTAAGTTTATTGTTCTTTGAAAACATTGAAGAATTAAAAGTTGTAGGTAAGTAAATATACAAAAATTAAAATTCAAATAATTTTAAGAACATCTATTCATTGGACCTGGAGAATAAATTTTGTATTTTCTACCAGAGTTATCTCCAAATTTTGGCTATATGCATAAGGTAGAAAAGACCTCAAACCAAACATTGTTTTAGCCACAGTCTTTTACCACATCTTATTACGTCTACCACCTTTAAATATTCAGAATTTAAAGGAAGAAAGTCTTAAAATATAAGGTCACCCCATATAAACACATATACAAATTTCTTGTCATAATATGACAATTAAAGAAATTTGAGAGAGAGCATCTGTAAAAATATCACTATCAGAAACCCAGCACCATTCAAGTGACTTTCCATTAAGTTGTACTATGCTAATTTTACAGTTTATCACATTCGGTTCCACTGGTGAAAAATTTTAGCATATAGATGAATTCTAAAATCATTTATATAGTACTATTTAAATTAAGTATAAACAAACTTGGTTCAAACACAATGATAACTAAATACTATTACTCAAATTTGCTCTGTATTAACTTCCTTTTGTATTGAATCAGTAAATTTAAAATTTATATACAAGTTAATATTTGAATTTTAAAACTCAGAATAGTGCCTATTTTTAGAGACTCATTTTCTGTTTTGCATTTTATTAAATGATCTAAAATCATTAGTGCCCTAAGAAAGGTCATTATTTAAATTTTATTCAAATTTTCCAATACACAGAAATATTATCTCACCCACATTTCTCACTGGTTTTCCACTTAATTTAGCACCCCATCAAACATTTATTACTGGGGGAAAAACACCAATCCAGAAAAGAAGCTAATGAAAAAATGAATGGTCCTTTATAATCACTGGAAAAAAATTACATTTCTTTTCCTACTTGAGTTCACAGTGTTCTTAACTGAAACTGTCAAAGCCTCCTATTTGATTCAGCTGGTGAGTGCACACTAAGTTCATTGTGAAAAAAGTTCACATCTAGCTATTAAGTTGTCTAGTCATTCAAGTCTTGGTTAACAACAGAACCTGGGTATAGTAGCTATTTCTTCTGACTTTATGTAGTTGGATTTTAAATTATTGGAATAAATTATGAAAACCTCTGACCTAGAAATTTAAGAGAACTGGGTTCTAATTCCATCTTTTCCATTAAATGTAATGTCAAACCCATCACTTAACCTTTTCATATCTTTGTTTATTCCTTTTCATGACAAATGACAAATATGTGAAAATAGGAGCTTGGTAAGTTCCTTCTAACACTAAATGGTATCATTCTGTCATTTTTTCTTAAGTATCCTCATCATAATTATTTATCATCAATAACTCATGAGATATGTGCTTATTTTTAATAAAATGATTATTTTAGCATTAGGAACTCTCATTTACTAGCACACACATTTCCATTAGAACAATGGAACTGAAAGACAAAGAATATTACATTGAATCATGGTTTAAAGGTTTCATATAAACAGGAGAGTTTTCAAATAACTAAATGTGGCAAAATCTAAAGTTAATTATGAGAATTTTCACAATGTTTTCAGAAATATTCATGAGCACTTGAATTTGTTTAGGTGTCCCAGAAACAATTTTACATTTAATAATAATAAATCCTAATGCAATAAAAATTTATTTCTAGGAAACAATTATTTTTTAAATTTCTACTGTCACCTGTACCTTCAAATAAATATTCACATTCATCACTAGGGATTTCATCTAATTCTGTCATTAGATACTATAAACTATAATAGCATCTCAACAAATATTACATCATTGAAAAATGAATTTGGCCCTGGCTGGTGTAGCTCTGTGGATTGAGTGCGGGCTGCAAACCAAAGGGTTCAATTTCCAGTTAGGGCACATGCCTAGGTTGCAGGCCAGGTCCCCAGTAGGAGGCGCAGAAGAGGCAACCACTCATTGATATTTCTCTACCTCTTTCTCCTTCCCTTCCTCTCTCTCTAAAAATAAATTAATTAATTAAAAAAAAAAGAAAAGTGAATTTATATATAAAACTGAAATGGGAGCACCTAGAACATTTAAAATAATTTATCTAAACTATCTGTCATCTGTATGTTTGGTTTGGTTTCCAAAAAATTCTTTAACTTATAAATATAAAGTTAAATATTTGAGAAAATAAAGATTAAACTTTATACACTTAAAAATAAATTTTTCACCAAATACAACAACCATTTTTCTACTTGTTATCTTACAAAATAACCCCTGCAACTAGTAAAATTTTGTGAAAATACAGCAGCTCTAAACATATTATAACTATAATTACCCTATTATAATATCTCTTTCAATTAAAATCCCTAATATTTTTAGCTTCAGAATGAATGTTTGTGCCAAATGATGACTATCAAGTGGAAGAAAATTCAATCCATCTTTTATCACATAAGAGGTCAGCAAAGTTTCTCTTCCTAAGCTCCATATGCTATAGTTACTACTGGATCATAATGGAAGATGAGATGTTCTCCTTCTTGAGCATTTAACAGCTATAAAAATGCTAAAAAGCAAAATCCTATGTCCCTCATAGAATGATATGTATACAATTATACATCCTGTCAAAGGTCACAAATGAGAGTTTTTGACCACTCAGGTAAATGCAGTACTTTCATCTTCCTCCTTGCCTGATCTTATACAATTACTTAAAATTTCTATGAAGTTCATATTAGTCACTTTAATGCTTAAGCAGGTTCATATTTTAGGGTAAAGAAACAAACTATAAAGGTGTGTTTGTGGGAAAATTCATAAAATATGTTAATGCTTTCTATTAAGATCTCAACTTTTTTGGACTACATAGTGAATATAAGAAATATTTGGAACCACAACTAGTATAGGAGGAAATACACAAGTCCTGCCAGATCTTTTAAAAGAAGTCCACTTGTTAAAAGTGAATAAAAAAGTGGTATTCATAAATAAGTAGGTTATTAGGCCATTATGGATTTTTAAGGGACCACTTAGAAAAACAGAAAAAATAAATAAATTTCGTCCCTATGTTGTCAAATGCAACCAATGGAACAATTTTGGAGCTGTATAAAAATGATAGTGATCACAAGGAATTCCAGTTTAAGGAACACATGGGAAAAGAACATGACTGTACTTTCTAAAATTTTCCACAAATAATGTTTCATAGTTTTATATTAGATTAAGAAATGGTAGATTCATTGATTTTTTTACTTCCATTAAAAAAACAGAGCTTGATTTATTTTTTGCAATTACTTCATGCCAATTTCTATAGAGCCATTACCTTGTACTAAAGAAAAGAAGAGCTTTCACATTTTGGCTAGCTTTTAAGTCTTATGAGCTAATGTTTAAGACAGCTATAATGTCAAAAATACAATATGCACTCTCTGGCATATGAAATTAAAAACCTGTGTTTTAACTTAAGGGCCTGATAGCATGAAAATGTTCTCTGCTTAGCTTAAGCACATGTTTATCATAGGTAAAATATAAAGAAAGTTAAATATATAGTCATACATCAAGTTCATGTGATATAATTTAATAGTGCCAAATAACTCTGATGAAAATTTATTTGCAAAACTGTATTTTCCTACAAATTAAATATATTGTCACATAAAAATTTCTTACATACTCACTTTATCAATGAAGCACTATCAAATTTGTTTTATCTATTTTAATGAAAAAATTAACAAAAACCATTGAAGTATCTGGAGAAAATATAACCTGGTACTGTTACATTTATTCAAACCTTCTCAACATTATACATATGAATATCAAAAAATTGTAAAACAGGAGAAATTAATTGAAATGGTATGGGTAAATAGTATTCAATATTAAATCTTTAAGTGTTAATGACTTTTATATACTTCATTGCTTTCGTAAATGTGCCAGTCTCTAATGTAGTTATTGATCACAAATGCTCAGAAAATAGACCTCTGCAGATATTCTACTGCTTTGAGCTTCCAACCAGCCTCTTTCCTGCTACAAAGTGCTAAGAAGTTCATGTAACATATTAGTACAACCTTATGACCCTCATCTGAAAAACATATTTTCAGAAATACATACCTCTTTCATATTTATATCTTTAGTAATAAGAAAGAGGTGAATAAATCTGAGCTCCTGAAGTCAGAATTTGAGATAGCAAATTATATGGACCTGTTAAATTAAGACAAATAAATTTCCAACCTCTTAGTAAATTTTTAGAACATATTTAAAAAAAGACAATTCAAAAACTATAATCAAAATATGTGTGGCAGAATGGATTCAGCAAATCTAACATTTGGTCTTATAAAATTGAAATTAATTTTTGATGAATGAAGGGCACTTAACCTCTACTATAAAACTTTGTTTTAGCCAACAGGACTTAGGCATAATCAAATAATCTTTATACTATTACAGCCATCTAGACAAGTTTTGGTTAGTTTTTTTTTTTCACAAAAACATGCCATTTATTTTACCTAGAAATAAGACAAACTCTAAACTAACTTGGCCAGCAAATGTTCCCTTACTTTCTTCATCTGGAGAGCCCTCTACCCTTAATTAACATCCTTTGGTCCTTATCACTAAATCAGTTTTGCCATTAAACCATACTCTTAACTCTACTCTGAAGGTGGCAAAGGTTTTCTAAAATGTTGGATAAAAAATACATTTAAAGAAGTTTATATTAGTCAAACCTGATCTTTTTTAAAACTTAATTTGGCACATAAAATTGAAGTAAACTTTCACAAGTAACTATTTTTAATTATTCTTAAATAAACATAGTCTACTTGCTCATTCATGGTTTGATTTTAATTCACCTCCCAAAAATAACAAAGGTGTCAGACCACCACATAGTTGGAGTACTGCTCACCTGAGGAGAAAAGGTATTTCAACGATCCATTTAAAAATTCCACAACTGTAGTTTCTCAGACCTATTTCCAAATGCATCTTGGTATGCATGTGCCTCAAAAGTTATAGACAAAGTCTGAAATTTAGTGACTCTATTGGGGTAATGTTCTTTTTTCTAACTTTATTATTCTAACTTTCTATTCAGTTGTGTATGAAATCAAAGAGAAATGAAATTTAGCAGTTTTCCTCTCCATTTTGTAGTTTCTAAAAGTGTTAACAGGAATAATTGAAAGGCTCCATCAAGCTTTACACAACATATTGGAATTTATACAAATATTGTAATAAACATTTTATTGATTTTCTATTTTCAAATATGGTTTTAAATCATTGAATCACACTCCAGCTAAGTTAGTTTTCAAATTCAATTTTATTTTTTAGATTGTATTTCCCTTTAACTTTTAACTTTAAATTTTGTTCTTTGTTTCCTCCACTAGACTTAGTTGTTCTTTGTATGTGATATTTTTTCATCTTTATTCATTTGTTTTATGTGACATAGTCTTATATAATCATATCATTTTTTACCATTGTAATCAAGGAAACATATACTTTTGAGACTCAATAAACTAGTCCACATAGAATTTATAATCATTTGAGTATGAAGTAGGAAAACATACAAAGAAACCCTTCTGAGTTTCTTAAAATTGACAATAGGAACTTAAAAAATAATAATGTAATCATCACTAATATTTTATGTTTAAGGTCACAATATTAATAATGATGAACTTCTTTAAGCTTGCTATGGTACTCAATTATGCCTCCACTAATTTTTAAATTTGACCCACTACTTATTTATCTTGCATGTTTAAGGCTAGTACACTGCATGTACTTCTTACATCCTTATTTCCAGTTACCATGGAAAATCAAGGTATAAGCATGGCCTTTCTCAATGATTTTAGCTTTAAATTTTTTTTTAAAAGAGTACATGCGTATAGGTAAGACATTTCACATACAATAGTTAAAAAGTTTCTTTCTTCCAAACCTGCATTTACATTATCACAATGAATAGTATTGTTCAAGGTAGAGAGGTTATCAGATTGTAAAAATAAAATAATTCTAAAACATTTAGTGGATTATTAGTTTTCCCAAATAAAGTTAGTTAAAACAACTTAAAATTTTTGAGGTTGTCGGATTAATTCTCAGCTTACTATACACCATGTCCATGTACATGCAAATTACCACTCTTCCACTTTTCAATTAAAAAACTCAATATGGATGTCTGAATATACGTTCATATTATTTTTAAAAATCTATCACATTCCTACACAACATTCAGAAAACACCTCAGCATAATCCAAGATACTGTTGTTTTAGTCTCTCGAACTTTGTAGAACTTCACTTACAGAGTATCCCTGCTGAAATTTAACAAGTTACTGCACTGTCAGACGCCCAGTTACCTGGTCTCTGTTCTCTCAAACAAACTGCTCAGTCGTAAGACACATATTCAGCACCTGAGAATGCACCCTATTTCATGAACATTTAGTTTAGTTTAGTTTTTTTTTTTAAAGAAAAATCCCTACCCTATCTTCGTATTCATCACCTTACAGTTTAGTTGTAGGAATTGTTTACTCTTATTTTGGATGACATTATGAAATATACAAATAGGTTATAGTTACCCTTGTTTCAACTTTTCTTATAGAAAATCCCAGCAGAGAAAAAAAATAGCATGTTGAAAAATATATAAAAGCTTTATTTTACAGTTTTTAAATTCTGGCAACATCGCTAGAGAGGGTGGCTATGCAGAAGCCAGTGTGTCAAAATTTGAAAGCGCCTGGGAGAGAAAGTGCACAATTCAGAGAAAGCAGTCATTGGCAAAGGAATGTATGTCAGCCACTTACCAATGAGATGCCAGACTCCCCTGTCCTTCCTCTGAGACTCTCAATTCCCGTCTCCCATCATCCTGCCCCTCCGCACAGTTCAAAGAGAGCAGTTCCTGGGGTCCTTCTTCAGCCTGTGGCAGAAGAGAATCCGGGAGTGTGGAATCATTCAGTGGGAATCCTCCAGCTTGCCCGGCTTCTCCCAGAAGAGAGGACCCAGGTAACGCCTCCCTTCCACCCCGAGCTTTAATGGCACTTTGGCTGCTGCCTTCTCGCAGTTAACACTCCCGCACTCGGTAGTTGGTTATATTGGGAAGTAGGCGCGGCGCCTCCTCCGGCTGGTGTGTTTGGGGCTCGCGTGTTCTCCAATGCGTCCGCGCGCCCCGCGCCCCGCGCCTCTGACTGGCTGTGTCCTTCCCGGCGGTCCCTCGCCCCTCCCTGCTCGCCCGCGCTGTCGCCGTCGCCCGCGCCCAGCGCCTCACTGCCTCTCGCGGAAAAGGTTCTTTTAGCTTGTCCCCGGGCTTAACGGTCTGTTTGTCTCAAGAAGGGTTTTATACGTTTCCCTCAGCGTCTCACTAGTCAACCGCTCCCGAGGACACAGGGCTTCCCTCACGCCTGTCAGCCCTGCCACCTTCCCCGGTTTAACGTCCGTAGATTACAAAGCAGACGGAGGTGTCGGCGGTGCGGGCCCAGACTGGAGACCCTTCCCGTCCTCCGAGGCAGCTGCCTCTCTCCTGACTCCCAGGCTCCTTGCTTCCACCTCTGATCGCCGCGGCGTTCACTTAGGTGGCTCCAGAGCGGACTTTTTCACTTTGGAGAATTTCCTCAGGTCCTGACTGGGAAGACTG
Source organism: Phyllostomus discolor (assembly GCF_004126475.2). Lineage (NCBI taxonomy): Eukaryota > Metazoa > Chordata > Mammalia > Chiroptera > Phyllostomidae > Phyllostomus > Phyllostomus discolor. The sequence goes on along the minus strand of NC_040908.2, from coordinate 99,242,289 downwards.
CTCTTTGTTTACACACTTACGAGTTGCGTCTTCGGACTGTTAGGTTCTCTGACTGTTTCGATTTCCCCTGGATTCTCTCCCCCGTGTCCGTTCTCAATAAGCTGAGGAAATAGTTGCCTGAGTCTCAGACAGCAGCCCTGTCTCTGAATTTTTATATCACAATGGAGGTAATTGGGAAAATAACCCAGGTAGTAAATCCACAGTGTGGCAGCTTTAGTGCCATTGTTCTGCTAGTCCTCCCCACTACTTTTCCTCTCTCTGAGTCGTTCTCTCTTTCTCCTGATGCATTTGGTGTTAATTGAGTGTTTGCTAAATGAATCCTATGACATTTCTGTTGCAGTGTATTTCCGTAGATAATGCGGTTGGCACCTGTGTTTTATGAGAAGGAAAGCCCACATGCTGTTTTCTATTTCTGTAGGTCTATGAACGAAACTGCTCAGAGAAGCCTCAGGTCACACCGCGGAGGTCGGTTTTTCACGTGTGTTTGAGCCCAGCCTGACCTGCACTGAGGCTGATTCCTCTGCTTACTTCATCCCCCAGTGAGGTCTCACTGGCTCTGATTGGCACGGGGAGTACAGTGCCATGCAGCCTGTAGCTGGAAGCTTCCTGCCACCAGCTCTGTGTTCTTTCTCTTGCAGCTTTCCTAGTAATTAAAATTGGTCTTTTTTTTTTTTTTTCTGTTCCTTGGCGTCTTCTCATTCATCCACACGTGTTAGACAAACATCCAGTCTTTAATGGCTACCCTCAGGACCTAGGCTGATTTCTCGTTCCACAGCAGAGACAAATTTGTGTGTTCGCATTTAATGCTTCTCTGCCTTCCCATACTTTTTATTTTCTTTTTCCCCGCTTTCCAGTAATTAGGTTGTTTTCTTTATGTGTTAACTGAGGGATTGTTGCAGAGATTCGACTTGTCTGTGCTTTTTCTCTCCTTCACTGGCTCCACTCCTGCATCAGGCTATTGGTTCACAGGGAGAATCACCAGGACTTTTATAACCTCTTTAAATATGTCACAAAATAGATACAAAGTCTGAGGGCTTAAAGCATGTTTTTCTATTGTGCAGTTGTTTTGCCTTTAAACGTTTGTTATAATTGAGCACATTCAATCTTAATGGGGGACTTGGAAGGTGAGCTTGCTTGTAGTTTTCTTCACTTCCTAAATACCTTTATAGTACATGACTTAAGAATTTTGACATTTACATCAGTATCTCATGTATTTCATAGACTTTCTTTTAACTGGCTTTTCAGAAAGGATTTGCTTGGCTTATCAAAATTTATTCAATTAAAAATTAATCAAAAGTATAGGTCAGTCAAACGAAGACAGAGGGTAAAGTGAGAGAAAATAGTAGAGAAATGAATCCAAGAATGGGGTTTAAGGAGAAAAATCATTTTATATTTTGTCAGAAATGGCCCCAAGTTTACCAGTAAGGTGGTTAATAGCTAGTATAAAGAAGCAAACACGCAGCAATGTGATTCATGGTACCCTACAGCAATCAACCTGAGCAAAGAAATTTATGTTTCGAATGATACAGACGATTTAATTTTTTTCCATTTTTAATAAAAGAATCTAAAGGCTTATGATTTTGACTTTTTATAAAGGAAACAATATTATCACAAGTTGGGCATGAACATATTTTAGCAACAAGTAGATGATACAATAGCATTTTTCCTTTCAAGGTTATCTGATAATTTAAAGGGAGAGAAAGGAGATGTTGAATCTGGTTAATCAGGAATAGTGTGATCTCTTTTTGTCAGTTCAAATTTAGAATGTTAGTTTCAAATCATAATTTAGGGTGACTAGGTTACATGACATTTCTGCAATACAGAATGAGTGACTATATTTTGATTTATTTTATAACTTAAATGTTCCATTTTATATTTACAATTACATATTCTATATTAATATATATTTCAAATTAACATCTATACTGTACATTAACATGTACTATAGATAATATTAGTCTTTCTGACTTCTACAACTTTCTGAAAAATTTTGATTTTTGATATGTTTATTTTTGTGCTGAATATTTTAATGGTTGTGTTTGTAAAGTGAGGGGCCTATAGATCATGTATTCTGTTATATAACAAGTCACAGGTATAAGCATGTTGACATCTGAAATTAGAAAAAAAGTAGTGCATAAAGTAAGATGCAGGAAAAATTTTTATTGTAGGACTTCTACCAAGGAGAAACAAACTATTTCAAATTTCCTAGCATTACCCTGGCCTGTGTGGCTCAGTTGGTTGAAGCATCCTCTCATAACAAAGGTTGCAGGTTCAGTTCCAGGTCACAGCAAATACCTAGGTTGAGGTTTTGATCCCCTGGGTTCATGTGTTTGCCTGGTCTGGTTCATGCTCCTACAGGAGGCAACCAATCAATGCTTCTCTCTCACATCAACGTTTCTTTCCCTTGCTCTCTCTCTAAAAGTAGTGAAGAAATGTCATCCGGTGAGGATTAAAAACAAAAATTCCTAGCGCCCATCAGGGTTTTGCACAGGTATCATATGCATCATAACTAAAAGTTTCTATTTTTATCATGTGAAAATGAGATTTTAAAATATTGTTCTGTCTTAGAATTGTCTTTAGAACACTACAGAGTATTCATACTCCATCTTTACAATCGTAATTCTGTTTACCTAAGTAAAGCCATTATTAAAATATCACTTATTTCTCCCTATTTCAGAATAATAGTGATACTTTAAAAGTAACCAGATCATTGTCTATCTTGATTAAAATATAATTTGAATGTTAAATGAATTAAAAATACTGTTTGTAAGTGGGTTAAGTGGTTTAGTGGGTCATTTTCTCCACACAATGGTTAGAGTACCTGAACCTTGCTGTCTCATTATTTATCTGATCTTGTCTAACCATCTTTGTGTAAATGTCTTAATCTCTTTATCTGCTGGTCCCCAGTGGGCAAGTGAGCAGATGCAGCACATCTGCAGCAGTTGAGTTGCCTCTAAGCTTTTGTCTTATTTGTGTTACAAATATTTTCTTTAAAGCATGCCCTCCCTTTTCTCTCCTTTTATTTGATTCACATAAGGTGAATCAAGGTTCTAGTTAACAGACCATAACTACCATTAGATCCCAAGTTTTACCATAAAATGTTGGGAAGCAGAGAGAACGACGCAGTTCAAATCAAGTTCAATCCTTTCTTTCCTGGATTACATGTGTTGCATATTGGAACCAATTTCACCATTTACAGTTTGTGTTTTGATGTTTTAATCCTCTATGGTTTATGGTAAAAATAATGGTGAATGTGAAACTATTTAGAAATAAAACTAATAAGAAAATAAACATCTTGGATTCTGTATATATATACTGGTATTCCCTAAAAATATAAATAAAACATCAAGACCCATAAGTGAACTTTTACTTGAACTGGACAACATATGATGGTTTTAATTTTATTTTGTTATTCTTAGAACATCAGTTTTAGGACTTATATCACAGCTGTTTTCTGGAAGCAGAAATAAACATATCTTAATCAGACCCGAGAAATATACTGACTTAATTAATTTAACATCTGGTTCAGTAACCAACACTAAAGAACACAGAATACTTTGTAGATGTCTTGATAACATCTGCAACCAAAATCATCAGGAGGTATGAAAGAGGCACTCTAATTCAAGTGCTCTGAGGCTCATAGTGCCAGCTTTTGCTTGCAGTGGCTACAGACATGACTGACTTCTCAGTGCTTCTCATGCTCATCCTCTGTGACATCTTGGCCTAACAAAAATGTTCTTCCTTAGGAAAAAAGAAAAAAACACTGGCAATTAAACTAAGATTTTAGGAAACAGGAGTAAAATTTGAAATTATTTATTATTAGTTTCCATACAGTAGCTTTTGTTAGATAAGCGCTTGCATGTTTCCTTAGATATGTCTTCAGTCTGAGAATGCCAATGAGCTTTATGACACTACTTTTATAGATGCCTAATTTTCATTTTGTATAGTGATCATTCTCCAAGATCATTTAACTTAAAAATTTTTCCACGAAGAAAAAAACCTAAGTCACTTTTTTGTGACCAGGTATTTCTCCAGATATTCTCTGTTTTCACACTGCTCTTCTAAATCTGAGATTAAAAATCTCTGGTAGCTTCTTATAATCTGTCTCAATTAATGTGTCTTACTTTAAAGGATTTTCATGTGTGTTGCATCTCAATCATTTCCCATCTCTTTCCTGTTTTCTTATTAACTTGACAATTCTTTGATGTTCTGCACTAAATCAGAATAATCTTCCTTCCAAAAATTTTGTGCTATTATAATGTCATATCCCTCTTTCTGTTTCAGCCAACCCTAGTTTCATTTATATCTGGAATCATATTTTTTTCTGATTTGTATCTTTAATCCAATTTAAGTATTTTATGTGGGTATTTAGAACTAGACTGTATTCTTCTTGTAGCCCAGAAACTAAATTTCCCTGACACCTTGCTGAAATTTTGTGTTAAAACATTTTAATTTGTTGAGTGGTATGCATATAGGAAGCTTCATTTGTTTGTCTGAGATTCACTCCAGGAGACTGCATTATGAAGCAGAAGCAGAACATCTTCACCACCTACTTTTCTGTTCACCAGTAAACCAGTAGTTAGCAATCATGACCACTAGATGGCACTCGTGTTCTAATTAGGAATGTCATTGAGGCGTTGTCCTAGGGATTTTCTGATTCTTTTTAGGGAACTGAGAGGAACCCCCAAGTTAGCAATTGTAACTATAAGAAGAGTTATATGTACAATTTAACACGGTATGTCTGATAAATACATCAGCAAGTTGTAAAGTGTCAAAATGCTTAATAAGTAGTCTTTCACTCAGAAGCAAAATAAGAGTTATTAACATTTGTTGAGGGCTAACTATACACTAGGCATTGAAGTCGTATGCTTTATATGAACTCTTTGTTTCATTTTATCCTAATTGTCTAGTTGAAACTCTCACTGAAATATTCTGCCTCCAATGAGTGTTCTTAACCCTTCACTAAACCAATCCTTATTTTGATTAGCATAAATTAATCAAATCATCACAAAACAAGTTGTTCATAACCACGTGCACAGAACAGACTTCATATATAGAATATCCAACTAATGGAAAATAATTAAGCCCAAGTTCATAATAAGATAAAATGCCATATTAAACATATTAGTTGGTGTTTTATGGCATGTTTGTATATTCTCAGGGACATGATTCATTTTTGTAACATTTATTAGGAACTTAACTACTCTAAGCACTGTACAGAATTAAATTAGTTTAAATATGAGGTTTCAATAAAACTTTTTCATATACTTAAAAAATAGATACTATATATTCTCTTATTCTAGTGTTTTGCCTGAATAACAACCTGATTCTACATGCTAATTGGCATATATGGGCCACAATTGGGGAGGAAAATCCATAATTTAACAATAGTTGCTGTTTTGTTCAGAAGAGATTACATTTTGGCATTTCAAATTTATTTGTCATCAATCCTATTTATATCTGGTTGCTTTCTTTATAAATTAAAAAAATCACTGTCCTCTCACCATGTTAGTTTTACCAGGGCACATAAAAATAGGCTGTGTTCTTTCTACCTGACCCTCCACCATCCATTTCTCATGGTAACTGGTAACAATGAAAAGATTAGGGCTGATAACGGAGGAGGCTCCCCTCTGGAATAGCTATCTTGGCTTTGCTTTCTGACAATGGTAAACATTTGCTTTGTGTTATGAAATTTCAAGATATAATTTATAAGCTATGCAAGTACAGATATACCACCAATATTTTATGATTAAATAGAACCTTTATGGTAAGGATCCCAAGCCTATTTAATATGGCAACAAAAATTAATCAGTATAATATAGCTACATGGTACTGCTTTTGTATACCTCTCATTATTTCCTATGCCACATCATTTATGTGCATACTCAAACTGTATGAAAGGAAGGAATTATATACTGTGAGCCAGCGTTCTGAGCAGTTGGTGAAGGGGTGTTCCTAATGAGATAAAAATAAATTATATCAGGAGCCAAAGTACAATATAATGCAACTTTACTATCAAACATTAATTGATTATTAATTATTGGCTCACAAAAGGCTGACAGTCTCATTTTAAGGAAAAGAAAGAAGTCTATGTTGAACACTTCCAAGAGAAGCCAAAAGACTAAACAAGGTGGCATCATGCTGGCTTAGGTGTGTGCTACATGATGGTTGCTAGTTAGGTAGCAGATACTGATGAGAACCCAGGAGTAAAAGAAATAATATCAAAACCACTGGAAAACAATATGAGAAAAGAAAAATGACAACATTTGCTGAAAATATGACAGCAATAAGTGTTCTATACCTATAATGAGCCTTCAGAACAATACCACCAACAATGAATGACAATCCCTAAATGGTAGGAAGTATGGTTGTTTACTATGAAAATCAGCACAATTAAAGTGTAATGATCTATTAGTATCAGATTAAACTGCATGTTTGACTAGAAGTTTGAAAATGTTAATAGCAAAGTTATTAACTTAGAGCTTTTTCAGTATTAGATGAATAATGGGAAAATGTTTTAGCTTTCTTACTAAAGAATTGATTTTTTGATAAGACAAAAAAGAGACTAATTTCTAGATTCATGGAAAATGCACTGGGAGGATTGAGCCTCTTAAAGGTACTTTCCTCTCAGACAACCATCTTCCTTTCCCAGGTCAGCTTCACCTACCGGTTTTCCCTGGAATGTGTTCTCCCAGCAATTGATTTAAATTGAGGAAACTCTAGCTATCCTATGATCTCCACACCCAAAACAGGATTACATATCTTCCCCTTCTGTTTCATTTTCTTTACCTCTCTTTCCATATGATCTGAATTAGAGTTCCAAATTCTCTGATTCTCTTTGACTGACATAAACACAATTTTATCCTGCTTTGTTCTCAATTGTGTTAATTACTTCAAAATGAAAATGTGCTCTCTATGAAGAGATGAAAAATAAATTTTGTTTTAAAGACTAAATTGTTGACTTTGATATGTTTTTGTATCGAATGAAATGTTTACTTCACTTTTCATTAATTCTTGACTGCATACTGTGCTCACAGTTTTGTTCTGTTTTTGTTTTTGCTTTTGTTTTTAAATGAAAGCACTAGAGCCATTTTTAATGTTGAAAAAATTAACATGGCTTAAAAAAGTAGGAGGGATTCTTTCTGGTTCTCAGTTGGACTTGCTCACTGAGAGGTCAGAACTGAATATAGTAGAAAAAATCAAATACGTTGAGCTTGTCTCTCCCCACATAATTAAATTTGAGGTTACTTTCATTGTTTCTATGAAGCACTAGTGTTACAATACTTTCCTGTGAAAATAAGTTTCCAAATAAGTATCTTCAATTCTTAATCAAAAGTAAAAACAAACTGGAAACAATTTATTGTTAAAATCTCTGAACAATTTGGATTTTAACAAAAATTAACTCTTACCTATAAAGACTTCTTAATATATACTATACTTATTTATTAACAGATTTAAAATAGCGTAAGTAGATATTTATTTTGAATGTGGGGGTTTATTTTTCTTAAGTATTATTTATTGACCTTATATTAAGGAAAGAGTTCTGAAATAAATTTTTATTTGCAGGATTCCTAATTTGAGGTTCTTAGTGCCCAACTACTTAGATAAGTGTATTAAAATTTAGATTTTTGTCTCTTTACATGGTAAATTAATATGATAATTAATACATATTATCATTTTTAATTTACACATTCCTTTAATAAACATTTTTACTAGCAATTGTGTGATACTGCATCATATATCATGACGTACCATCGTTACTCTCAAGGAGTTTACAGAATGTCCAAAGTGCTTTATTTGAGATATTCCCAGGATTATGTAAAAAGTTTTGGGAAAATACCTCTCTATGCATTGAAGGGATTTCTTCACCAATGACATGCACTTGAATTGGCTCAGAAGAATGAGTGGAAGAACTGTACAGAAGTAATTAAAAATATGTATGTTTACATTTATATCCACAGCCACATACCTACAGCTATGTCTATATCTATGTAGATATAGGTATTTATATCAACATCTACATCTATCCAGCCCTGTGATAGTAGCACAGTGTGCTGTCACAGATTCAGGAAAATTCAGGAACATTCAGGAAATTTATGTTCAGGAAAGTTAAAAATGATGAATATGAGTAGATTCTGCATTGAGGGAAGGTGTCATTAGAGTAGGAAGCAGCTCAATTAAGACATATATCATCTGAAGGAACTAGAATTGTGAAGTTTTAATCAGGAGGAGGTAATTCTATTGATGAATAAACTTGAAGAAGATAAATTAGTAAGGAGGCTTATAATGTTTGTTGATGAAAGAAGCCATCCATGATAAAAGAAGAAAATAAGACTGGCAGGGCAGTGGATTTCAGACTCTTTTAGGATGAGCTATCAGAGGGACTTGCGGACTAATTGGCATGCAGGCAGGTGGCACAAGATTCACTCTGCGTTAACTCTTCTAGGACAGCAGAACTAGGTGCACCACAGTGAATGAAATAGACAAGAAGTAGACTTCACTTTCCCATATTTTAATTTTTTTGTCAGGTATAAACAAGTAAACAAGATATTACACTGAATCCATTATGCCAAATAGGAAAAGAATGGAACTCTAGTTGCTCAAAATGTGTAGGTTTAGCTGAAATGTAGTATTTAAGGGATATATTTAGGGATACATGTGAGTTTAGTTTTGGAAATAGTGACAAGATTCATTTGTGTAATATTTCAGGAAGTTGTGTTGAACGATACTACTGTATTTACAGGTCATAGATCTTGTTTTGAAAGTAAGCAGGTATAGTTGATGCATGGAATAAATGGATGTACTGTTGAAAATGATAAGAAAAGGTCAGGGATGACAGTGAAACCTTGTGGAAAAACAGTTTAGAGTCATAGGAAATAAAAACCAGTATTAAACACCGATAAGGCAATATTGTGCATGTTGGAGGAGAATCATATAAAAAGAAATTAAGGAAGCCAAAGCTAGAGAGAATTTCAAGAAAAGGGGCAAGTGTAAATGCATCATTCAAAGGAAAGAAAGAAGATCAGAATGCAAAACTGAGTTTTGATTTGTCTTTAAGAGCATATACAAGTATGTTGCAGTTATGAAAAGTTTCCTCAAAGCAATGGATAACATGAAAAGATTATCAAAATTTAAATACATTTTTTAATGAAATAGAACATTGAGAAATTGAAAACATTCCACTTGTTGTAACTTTATTTGGATGAATTTAACTTGGGGTCAATAGTACTAATATATCTGAGGATTTTTTTCCTGAAGAGTTACTTTTCAAACATATATCGTCTTATCATTCCTGTGAATAAATGTTTCTGTTATTGTTAGAAGATTAGATTTTAAGAATTCAATTTCTGGGGACTAATCCATATATAAAATATATAGAGATTTTTTCTGTGTATATATATATTTGTATTGTTTTACATTTTGAGAATCATTTGTTATTAAAACAAAAAGCATGCTGTAATATAGAGACCTTACTGCAGCATGTGTGTCATTTCATATTAACACAGCATTTGCCAACTCACAATTGAGAGAATCTAGGCAAAGGGAAACTTACTCATTTAGATTGGTTCCAACTAAAGTGATTCTTCTTAAATAATACCCAGTTAAAGTTAGTCATACCTAACATCTCTATTTCTTTATTAATAACACAAGTGAACATAACTAAAATATGCTGTGACATTCTTAATTGTAAAATATTGTTCAATATATGCTCATTGTCACTAATGATAAGTTATAAATAATACAATCTTAAAACTTAAATCACTGTTGCTAGATAAAACAGGGTATCATATCTAATTTTCCTCTAACAACAAAAAGAAACAAAAGAATTCTCCATGAAATCTATGCCATTTACTTAGAAATAACTTACTGCTATCTGAAACAGTAAAATACCAACAAAAAGACAATATATTTCAGGTTGATTTTGGACCCTGCAGAACAAATTAAAATATATGTTAGCTATTTTTATTTAAAAATGGCAAATCAAAACCATCTTTTAGGACACATTTCTTTACTCAAAAAATTAAAATTATTTTTACTGTTTTCAGAAAAATATGTTTTTCTGAAAATATAGCAGATATCTTCCATACCAGTGAACGGACTGGAATAATTCTTCATTATTATCTTATAATGAGAATATGAAATTATTTTTACAACTTCCTTTTAGTTTGTTGTAAGTTAATTTGGTAAGTGCATCTTTTTAATTCTCTTGCATTTTCTGGAGATTAGTGTTTAAATTTGGTCTTCCAAAATTTTTTTTGGAAGACATACTATATAAAAAGCTAAGCAGAATACATATTTTTATTTTGGTTTATGCTTGTAGACATGAATTCTAATTAACTTGGCAACAGCTGATAATAAGATTATTAGCATGTAGAAAGTGTACAGTTAATAGAAGCAGAACTAGAGGCAATTAGTGGAATTAGGTGTTTTTTCTACCGAGAAACAGTATCCTAAATACTAATTGTTTATGCCAGTCCAGTCACTGTAAATATCACTAATAGCATCATTAAATCTAAGTAACACTACATTATAAGCACTAAATAGACTTACTGATTTGGTATTAGATTGGCATTGTGATGAACTTATTAACATTTTTCATGACTGTGTACACTGGGGAAACTTGGTTTAACAGCAAGATTTAGCTGAATATAGTTTTGAAAGATAAAAACATGCTTACTCTGCCATAGGTACAGGGCCTCTATGTCACACTCTTAAAATTACTCAGTAACTTTTAAATTTTTTTAGTTCATTTGTGCAGTGAATTTTTTATTGATAAAGCTCATGAAACTGTCATGAAATAAAAGTGCTGTTCCCTAGAGACTAAAAAAAAGAGAGATAGAAGAACAGTTAGTAGTAATTATTACTTTCTTATTTTAAATGTTCATTACTTTACTTTTTATGCTTCATATTATCCAATGGGTTTGGCATGAATGTAGCTTTGAGGGTAGGGGCAGTGGACTTCCAATTTTTCTTGTGGTTTATTTCCATGGAAGAGACAAGCTGTCTATCTGACATGTGAAGTGAGGTATGGTAAGCCACATACTTCCTTCAGTTCTGTTTGCAGTGTGTGCTTTTTATCTCTCCCTTTTATTCATCTTCATTTTTCTTTCTTAGTCATCTCCTGTTTTTTAATTCTTTATCAAAAATATATATAAAATAAAAAAACCACAGTAGCCTCTCTATTCTGAAATATATATATATATATATATATATATATTCTAGCATTTTGCTTTTAGGACTTAGATGCTCAAACTCTGTGGACTTTGTACCACTTAGCACTCAAAGTACACAAAGTCCAAAAGAGTTTTTGTTGTTGCTTTGATTATATCTATTGATATTCATGATATAAGAAATTGAAAATGAGAAACTTAAAAACAATTTGTATAATTCACTTAAAACTAGAAATAGAGAACAGTATATGCTAGCAAAAATAAGCTATTTTATAAAAAGTATTATATTAAAACAAAAATAGTGGAAAGATCAACACTATTTTATGTTTGCCAAAACATTGTAAATATCTTTCTTAATTGAAGACAGATTCCCATGTCTGCTTCTGTTACACTATCACATTGAATGCAGCTGCTGGGCCACTCCTCTGTACACACATGAAAGAATGAAAATTTTTTAAAAAGGAAATACCATTTTAGCCTTTTTATGAGTTCAGCTTTATTTCACATACCTAATGAAAGGATCTTTGGGATCCCAGAGTCCTAAGACCACCTTTCAGAAACCACTAGTTTGAGGCAATGTCAGTTTTATAAATCAGAATAATTTAGCTGATTGTGCCAAGATTAAAACATTTATTACTATCTCCACATAATTTATAATCTAGATTGAATCTTCACTTATATCCATCTAAATAGCTAATATAAATTCATTGTGTATAAAACATTTAGCTACCTTGGTTGTAGGGATACAGATTCCAACATAACCTTTTTAAGCTAGCAGTTTCTAAAAGGTCCTTTTCTATGTGTGACTTACTAAGCATATGCTTCAGCAACGTAATACAGAATTCCATATAATCAGGAGGGAAATTATCATTAAAAATAAAAGTCCTCTAAAATTACACACACACAATCTTACTAAGTTAAGGGAATATATAACCTAACAACATTTGCTTTTCAGGAAGTTTTATTTTAAGGGTAAAATGAGTCAAATGAACTCATAAAAATTTGAGGTACCATCAACCAGGTCTGAGCACAGTTATACTTAATCACCAGACTTGAGTAGAAAAGTAAAAAGCAAAGTAAAAAAAATTGTTTAAGACGCTGTAAAACATTAAAGGAGCAAATTAACTCCTGAGCCACAGATGTTTTTAATATTGTCTTTTACCAGTTCTCTCCTGTACCCATTTCCACAAGTCCTCTGTCAATATTTCCCAAGCCTAACAGACATATTCAATAGTCTTTGTTTCCCAAATATTCCCAGCCTCAGATCATACATATTCCTGTTTGTTTTCATTTGATTACTCCTTTATTTTCACTTCCCACTTCTCTTAATCACTCTTCTTACAGCAATATGAAGGCTTACAGCCTTCTCACCATATGACTCACTGTAGAACTCCTATCTCTGCCAGTTCCACTTTCCCTCCCATTGTTCAAAAAGTGGGTGCAGCAGATGCCCAGGCACTTAGCAGGCAAGACACAATCTGTAGTGAGTGTGGTAGGTAAGTGGAAAGGTTGTGTATAAATATAATTTTTATTCTTATTTCAAAAGCAAAATAATGTATTCCAAAATATAAAATAAAAGATGTGATTTCAGCTTCTGTCCATGAAATATAATACATGGCTGTGCCCAATCCTTTCACCTTCTTGCAACCCCCTCAACCCCCAATCCCCACAGCTGAGGAAAAAATAACAACTCATGGACATGGACAACAGTGTGGATATTCCAGGGGGTCGAGGATTGGGGAAGTTGGAGGACGATATAGAGGGAATGAATAATGATGAACTGATTACTTGACTTGAAGTGATGAACACACAATACAGTGTACAGTGATGTGATATAGAATTGTGTACCTGAAATCTCTATGATTTTGTTAACCAGTGTCACTCCAACAAATTCAATGAAAGATACATGGCTGTGGTTTGACTCTTTTTATAGTAACATTTTTATTTTATTTTAGATTCATAGCCATTTTGAAAGATTGATCAATGTGTAACTAAGAATGTTGGTACTTTAAACAGTAATTAAATCCCTTGCTCAACCCTAAGATTCTGTATTCATGAAGGAGTAGGGAATGGAGGAGTGTTTTTTGCTGCTACCTAGATAAAACATAGCATCTCTTTTTCTGTCCACTTGGAGAAAGTTTGTTTTTATCTCATAACCTCCATCATACAGCTACTGTCCTCCAGCCAAAAAAAGGTTGATAGGTATTTTTCTCTTTTATGGAATAACAAAGGAAAGAACATACAGAATGCAGAGAAAGGACCCTCAGTTTTGAGAAGAGTATATAGCCCACCAGATCAATTTGTAGCTCGGCAGATCCTTTTCCACATTAATAAGCAGATGTCACACAGCATTAAACAAACTTTACATTTATAAGCAAATATCAGAACTTTCAGAAAATACCGTAAAACTCTACCAACATGCTGTAAATGACATCTACAAATTCGGTTCAATAAAATAGACAATCACATTATTGCTGAGGATAGTAAGGAAATAATAGGAGTTCTTAAAAAGAAAACAGCATAGGCTAATGGAAGAAAATATGGGAGACTATATATCAAAAGCTAGAGAAATAATTTTTAAAGGACACAAAAGTTGCAAATTTTAAGAATAATAATTTCTATTCAATAGATATTAATTGATGTTAAGATACAAATGTGACTGGGGGAAGATATTTATGACATCTAAAATGGCAAAAGGGATGCATATCTAAAACATACTAAGAACATTGAAATTGAGTAAAAATATCAGGAAAACCAATAGAAAATAATCAATACATGTTAATGATCAGTTAGAAATATAAATCTCAATGTATAATAAGAACATTAATTGATAATCTCACAGTGATTTTTCAACCAGTGTGATGTGGCAGGCACACTGGTGTGCCAAAAGAAGCATGCAGTATCTGACTACTTATTTAGAGGCACTGACCTCTTTTTCCTTAGACTGTCATATTAAAAAATAACAGCCCACGCAAAAATAGCTGTCCATTGTGAATGAATCAAAATTATAGTTTTTGTCAGATCAGCAAAAAATGCATTTTCTGGTTTGCTACAGAATTTTAGTAATTAGTTTATATGGGCCATGAGGTAAAAATGTTTGAAAATTGGAAAATAAAATTGCAAGATCCTTTTTATCTACCTTGAATGGCAGAAATATGTATCATTTCCAGTAAGTGGAACAGACATAGGGAGATGAATTTTAGATTTTACCAAGAGTATGTAAAATGACCAGCCATGAGGACTTCATTAAAATAATATTTATTAAATTATGAATATTTAAGTCTGATATGTTTAATATTGTTTTTTGGAAATAAATTGTAATCTTCACTTTATTCTATTTTCTTCCCTGTGTCATAGAAGGTGCAGTATGGAAATATATTTTCCAAAATGTATTGCTATCTTAGTTCTTGTTTAGATTTCTCCAGAAAGAAGCAGTCATGTGTGGTAAGGAAGATAGAAGGAGCTGTTGAGACTATAACAGACAATGGTAGGGGACTATGCAGATGTGAAGTTTTTCCACCAACCTTGAGATGTTTTCCTGTGGATCACCAATCCATGAACACTGGAGGAGGTTTCTTTAAGTTCCTTCCATTCCTGATGCCATGGAAGCTAGAAAGGCATATGAGAGCCAACAGAAGCCTTTCCTAATATCACATATCAAGGCTTTCCAAGGGCTTTTATACCTAATTCTCTGTATTAAATACCATTCTCTAAATTTGTAGAGTAGAATCTCATCTTATATGGACTGATACACAAACTAACCCTACTTATGGGTTAATTATACAACAACAAAGAAAACAAAAAAACTTCATCACACATTACATCATCATATTCTTTATAACAATGAATAGTCACAGGTTTCAAAATTGAATGATATATAGAGAATACATAAAATATGGTGAGTGGAATACTTTTGAGCTAGAAACAACAACATAGAAACAAAGAAGTGTGAATATATCTCAAAACAGTGCTGAGAATGAAAGAGGAGTAAAATAATATGATTCATGAGTAAGTATCATATCTAAATTAAAGCATAAGCACTCAACAAGAGTCCATATTTGATAAAGTTTTACATGTATTGCAGAGTATATTAAATAAGGAGAGTAGGTGCATAAGGAATTAAAGGGTACAGGTTAGAAGACCAGAAGAAAAGAGGAAAAAATGTAATGTAATCAAATAACATAAAACAGTAAGATAAAACACAAAAGGGATGCTTTGGAATGGATATATAAGGGATGACCCCAGAAAGTATGGAAATTATCTTCTGGTGCATGGGTCCTTTGTAGTACAGGCCTCACCCACTAGGTGAATATTCTAGGAACACATCTGTATCAGTGTACCAGCTGGTGTTGGTGTGAGAGGCTGTATCCAGCTTCAGTGAATTTTTTGAAGACTCTTTCAACTTGTTTGCCCATTTTGTAATGGGTGATTTACAACACACCTGCCCACACCATGCTGAGTGTTTAGCAGTTCTTGGACAAAAATGGCATGACCCATGTGCCCCACCCTCCCTATTCACCCAATTTCTCCCTAGACAATTTTTATTGTTTGTTTGTTTCCTCGGATGAAAAAGTCCTCAAAGGGAAACATTTTGCCAGTGTGGAAGAAGTAAACCCAACATGGCTGAAGCACTAAAAGGTATCAAAATGGACAAATTCAAAACAGTTTTTATCAGTGGAAAAAACGTCTCAATAGGTATATTGCATCAAATAGAGAGTACTTTGAATGTACCTGAAGTTTAACATGTAAGAATAAATATGCAATTTTGTATAAGTAAATTCCAGTTTTTTTGGCCCCCCATCATATGAATACAGCTTGCTATGAGCTGAGGAGTACAAAGGAGCATAGGCTGTCTCTCTACACCTAAAGATCAGAAAGGAGACAATAAATACAATACAAAAAATACTTTAACCAGTGTTTTTTCTAAGTTCACACTAGTGCTTTCAAATTTATTTTGTATTATTTTTTTGTACTAAAATGTAGATTTTGAAACTGATCTCTCAATAGATATAGAGCTTTCTTATGCATATTTTCTTGAAACATTTCATTTGTACCTGCATCTATACTTCACAAACTAAAGCAACAGTTAAATTATTTTAAAATCCAATAGCTTTTAAATGTTGAATACAGCTTCTGTTCTTTCAACAGCCTTTTTACTTATGTTGTGTTTACTGAATTTTGATTTTAAATGAATTACCATTTCAACATTTATATATATTAAAGCTGTTAAATGTGTTCACATTTAAAAGTAATAGAAAAAGCAAAATATGTAGCAGTAATATTATTTTTTAAATACCAGATTTGCTTTCTTCTTCTTCCCTAAACTACAGAAACTGTATGGTATAGTAAGTGATACAGATGCACCTTGAAGGAATATTAGTTATTCTCCGACAGCATCATTTCTATAACAGATAATATAATTCTTTGTTCTTTCACACTATTAATTTTGTTGAAAAGTAATGTGTACAGATCCAAGGGACATGTTATGATTTGCCTGGGCCAATGATGGTTACCTTATTTCTGTACTAGAGACTGGTCAGGGATGAGCAACGATGTAAATAAAGTCTGCTACAGATGTTTGAAAAGATTTTCCTCCCCAATATAGGCAATAGTGGCATGAGAAGTCTCTTTTGTGCCTCTTCACCCTTCCCCAAATTCTGGACATAGTCAATGAAAACAAGATTTCTCTTTCTGTAACAGTTATCTTGCACCTATCAAACAAGAAGCAAAAGGAGAAAATAAAAATGTTTAAGAGGGTGAAATGCAATAACATGGTGAAACAGAGAAATGCATATGTGAAGATAAGAATGCCTAATAGTTTACTTTTTGGTGGAAACTTCATACTCTTTTTCACAGTGGTTGCACCTATCTGCATTTCCACCAACAGAGCACAAGGATCTCCCTTTCTCCACATCCTCGCCAGAGTTGTTGTTTGTTGATTTATTCATGATAGCCACTCTGACATGTGTGAGGTGATATCTCATTGTTGTTTTACTTTGCATCTATCTGATGATTTGTGACATTGAGCATTTTTCATATGTTTATTGGCCATCTGTATGCCCTCTTTGGAGAAGTATCTATTCAGGTCCTTTACCCGTTTTTTAATTGGATCCTTTGTCTTCCTGGTATTGAGCTGTGTAAGTTCTTTATATATTTTAGAGATTAACCCCTATGAGATGTATCATTGGCAAATGTGTGCTCCCATGTAGTGAGTTCCTTTTCATTTTATGGATGGTTTCTTTTGCTTTAAAGAAGACTTTTAGTTTGACATAGTCTCATTTGTTTATTTTTCCCTTTTTTCCTTTGCCCTAGGAGATATATCAGCAAAAATATTACTCCAAGAGATGTCTGAGATTTTACTGCCTATGTTTTCTTCAAAGATTTTTATGTTTTCACAATGTACATTTAAGTCTTTTATCCTTAGTTCTTCTGTATTGTATAAGTTGGTGGTCTAGTTCCCTTTTTTTTTTTTTTTTTGCATGTATGTGTCCAGTTTTTCCAACACCACCTATTGAAGATATTTTCTTTACTCAAATGTATGCACATGCCTCCTTTGTCAAATAATAATTGACCATGTAGGTGTGGGTTTATTTCTGGGTTCTCTGTTCTATTCCATTGATCTACATGCCAGTTCTTATGCCATTACCAGGCTATTTTGATTACAATGTCTTTGTAGTATAGTTTGATATCAGGTATTATGATACCTCCAACTTTGTTCTTCTTTCTCAAGATTGCTGAGGATATTCTGTGTCTGTTTTTGTTCCATATAAATCTTTGGAATATTTGTTCTTGCTCTGTTAAATATTCCATTGGTATTTTAATAGGAACTGAATCTATAGATTGTTTGGTGTAGTATGGACATTTTAATAATGTCAGTCCTTCTAATCCATGAACATGATATATCCTTCCACTAATTTGTATCTTCCTCAATTTCATCTTTTAGTGCCCTATAGTTTTCCTAGCACAAGTCTTTTACCTCCTTGCTTAAATACATTACTAGGTACTTTATTTTCTTTTGTTTCAATAGCAAATGGGATTGTTTTCTTAGTTTCTCTTTCTGATAGTTCATTGTTGTTGTATAGAAATGCTACCAATTTCTGTATATTAATTTTGTATCCTACTACTTTGCCAAATTAATTTATTAGATCTAGTAGCTTTTTGATGGGGTTTTTAGAGCTTTCTATGTGCAGTATCATGTCATCTGCAAATATGAAAGTTTTACTTGCTCCTTCCCAATTTTCATGCCTTTTATTTATTCTTTTTTTCTAATTACTCTAGCTAGAGCTTCCAGTACTATGTAGAATAAAATTGGTGAAAGTGGACACCCCTGTCTTGTTCTAGATCTTAAGGGAAACAGTTTTGGTTTTGCCCATTGAGTATGATGTTGGCTGTGGGTTTATCACATCTGTCCTTTATAACATGAGGTTATGTTCCTTCTATTCCTACTTAGCTGAGAGCTTTATCATAAATGGGTGATGGATTTTATCAAATGCCTTTTCTGTGTATAGTAATATGATCATGTGATTTTTATCCTTCATTTTTTTATGTGGTGAATCACACTTACTGATTTGCAAATATTGTACCAATCTTGCATCTCTGGAATAAATGCTAGTATGCTATCAACAATTTTAGCCTCTATGTTCATCAGAGATATTGCCCTATAATTTTCTTTCTTAGAAATGTCTTTAGCTGGTTTTGGAATTAGGATAACACTGAGCTCATAAAATATACTTGAGAGTCTTCCCTTCTGTTGAATTTTTTAGAATAGTTTGAGAAGGACAGGTGTTAATTATTCATTAAATGTTTGGTAAAATTCACCTATGAAGCCATCTGACCCTGGACATTTATTTGCAGGGAGTTTTTTATTTGCTGCTTCTATTTCACTAGTTGTAACTGTCTTTTCAGATTACCTGATTCTTTCTGGTTTGGTTTTGTAAGACTATGTTTCTTGGAATTTATATATTTCTTCCAGATTGTCCATTTTGTTGGCATAAAGTTGTTTGTAATGCTTTCTTACAATTCTTTGTATCTTTGGTGTCAGTTGTTACTTCTCCTCTTTCATCTGATTTATTTATATGGGTCTCTCTCTTTCTCTCTCTCTCTCTCTCTCCCCCCTCTCTCCCAGACTGGTTAAAATTTTTTCAATCTTGTTTATCTTTCCAAAGAAGCAGCTCTTGGTTTAATTAATCTCTTCTATTATTTTTTAGACTCTGTTTTGTTTATTTCTGCTC
The DNA here is from genome assembly GCF_004126475.2 of Phyllostomus discolor. Lineage (NCBI taxonomy): Eukaryota > Metazoa > Chordata > Mammalia > Chiroptera > Phyllostomidae > Phyllostomus > Phyllostomus discolor. The sequence continues at coordinate 99,222,887 of NC_040908.2, read as the reverse complement.
TGATCTTTACTATTACTCCTTCATAAAATAGATCTGTCATTTTTCTTAAAATGCCCCTCATTGCCTTCAGGTACAATTCAGTGTAATTCAAAGCCATGAATTATTTGGGTGCCACTTTTCTCCACCATACTTCTTTGCATTCAGAGAAGCACTCTACCCTATTGCCAACAGTCAACTGATGGTATTGCTTGGAATGTCTGTGGTAGAAATGATTCTTGTTCTACATTTTAACTGAACCTGGCAGAGTCATATATCTTTGTTTTTGTCAATCTACTGGGTATGAAATAATATCTTATTCTGGCTTTCCTGAGAAAGCCAATTCATCTTTGTTTACTTTATAGGTTTTTCCTATATAGACATTGCTTACATTTTTAGACCCATATTATTGTCCATTTATGTATGTTGCAAATACATTCTTTCAGAAAATGTGTTTCTCCCCTAATTTTCCCTCTATAGTATTATTTGATGAAACAGGTTTCTTAAATTTAATATAATTGAATTTTACAAATTTCTGTTAATGTTAACATTTTAAAATTTATTCATTGACCAGTGATATACTAAAATGTTAAAATATACTTTTTATGTTGTCCTATAAAATGTTATGAGTTTTATTTATGGGTGATTGTTTTATTTTGTTTTATTTTATTTTGTTTTGTTTTGTTTTTCACATTCAGGTCCATAAGCACGTAGATTATTTTTCATGTAGAGGGTCAATTTTACCACTCTAAAAATTTTGAGAAGTTCCTTATTTCCCATTGCTCAGTAAGTCATACCATTTGTCACACATACCAAGTTTGCACACCTGACTATTTTGGGGCCCTCTATTCTGTTCTGTGATCAATTTATAATTCTTTAAGCCGATACCACATTATCTCAATTATTAATGCTTTTTAAATCATTTTGATATGTTAGTCAAATCTTTACATGTTAATTTTATCAACAATGTCTTCCTTCTTCTTCATTTGTACTCCTTAGATTTGTTTTATTTCACCCATAGCCTCTGTACTTCTTATACATGTTATACTAACCTCATCAATTCCCAGGAAACACCTTATCGTAGTTTTGCTTATAAGAAAGTTTAAAATTTTTCTCCACAAAACCACTTTACATATGTTGTGGGATTTTTTCCCTGGTTACCATTGTATATGCATTGTAACATCAATTTTAAAACTATATCTCTGAACTCTTCCTTTGCTTCAACAATTATAAATTCTATTGTATTTTTAATTTCAGGGTCTACATATTCATCGCTGATATTTAGAAACACGATGGATTTTTGTATATATATCTTCTATTTTCTTAAGTTGCTGAACTCATGAGGAAGTCCTGAGTCCAGGGAGATTCTTTTTTATACATGGGAATTTTTCTTTAGACAACCATGTCATCTGGAAATAGAAACCACTTCATTTCTTTATTTTTAATTTTCATGCTAATCATTTCCTCTTCTTGCCTTATTCCATCAATTGAAACTTCAAGTGGTATGTTAAATACCAGTGTTAAAAGTAGACATTTTTGCTGATCTTAGGAAAAATAAATTGTTTAGCAGATACCTTAGGGAAAATAAATTGTTTAGCAGATATTGAGTCTTGTTCAAAATATCCATAGAGACATTTGATCCATGCCAATTCATCTCTCTCACCCAATGCACCATACCAGTTAAGCTACCATAGGATTATTTTTGTAATAAACAGCCACAGCACAATTAATGGACCAATAAATGTATTATTTGTGTTAATACTATAAATCGAAAATTGAAATAAACATTATGAGCTATTTAAATCTGGGGTGTTTTCTAAGCATGGATGTTTTGGACAGAGCCAAATATCAAGGACCACTTGATGTGGACCAAATATTTTCATGAAAATTTTGGACAGAACCAAATTACAATAATATTTTTTCATGGACAGAATGTCTTTGTGGACATTTGGGCCAGCACCGAATATCATGCATGGAATAATCCAGTCTTGAACATTAAATATAATGTTACCTAAAGGGTTTTCATAAATGCTCTTTATCAAGCTAAAATTCTATTCTATTTTTCTGACAGTTGTCATAAATTAATGCCAAACTTCTCAAATGAGTGTTCCACATTGATTAATATGACCATGTGACTTTTTTCTCTTTACCCTGTTAATATGGATTGCATTGATTTTGAAAATATTAAGCCAGATTCCCATGCCCAGAATAAACCTTACTTGGCCATTTCTATAATGTTTCCTGTATAGTGCTTAATTCTATACCAGCGATTTTCAACTTGTGTATCACAAGAGGCACACTGGTGTGCTATAAGAATTTTTATAACATGCAATACCTGACCAATAAGTCAGAGGCACTGACCTCATTGCCCTTAGACTGTCAAATTAAAAAAATGACAGCAGCCAATACAACAATATCCATGAGGTGTAAATGACTCAAAACCATACCTATTTTTTCTCAGATTAGCAAATCTATTTTGGTGGTGCTGCAGAATTTTAGCAATTAGTTTATGTGTGTCATCAGATGAAAAGGGTTTAAAGTCACTGTTCTGTATAATATTTTATAAGGAGTTTACATCTCTACTCATAAGCAATGTTGACCTGTGGTTTTGTTGTTATTTTTGTGTTGTTTTGCATTGTTTTTGTGCTTTCTCTGGTTCTATTAAGAGCTATAAATGTCCCTGTCAACATTGTGATCCATACATTTTTATACGCTGTATTTTACTTTCATTTAGCCCAATGTATTTTCTAATTTCCTTTTGGACTTCTTTCTTTGACCCATGGGTTATTTAGTTTGCTACTTTCCAAATTTTAGGAGATTTTCCTGTTAACTTGATTGATTTCTAGTGGGATTTCATATTGGTTGGAGAACCAATGATTTCAATTCTTTTAAATTTCCTGTTAACTTGATTGATTTCTAGTGGGATTTCATATTGGTTGGAGAACTAAATGATTTCAATTCTTTTAAATTTCCTGAGGTTTTTTTATGGCCCAGTATATGATCTACACTTTAATCTTTCTTGAGCTGTTGAAAAAAAATGTGTGCTTTGATATTTGTTTGGTGGAGTGTTCCATTTTCTCCTGTTGGTTGGTTAGAATGCTGAATTATTTGTTATCCTTGCTAACTTTTTATTTGTTTACCAATTTTTGAAAGAAGCTTGATATCCACAATTATGAATTTGTCTAGTTCTACTTTTAGTTTTATCAGCTTTAACTTTATACATTTTGCAGCTATCTTATTTGGTTCATACATTTTGAGGGGTGTGATGTCTCCTTGCTATATTTTAACATCATACAATACCCCTCTCTTTCTCTCATAGTTTACTTTTCTCTAAAGTCTACCTTTTCTGATATTAATGTAGCCCTACCTCCTTCTTTGTATGATTTTTAAATTATTTTACTTTATAGAATATAAACTGCCTATAGTTTATAATTAAAGTTAGTGTCTTATTGGCCATTTAAAAATATTCTTTCAATTCCAGTCTATTAACTAGTGTAGCTACACTATTTATGTTTGATGCAATTATTGATATTAAAGATTATCTCTAATTTATTTCTTTTATGATTTTTATTTCTCTTTTTGCATTTTTTACTTTCATACTCACATGTTTTAAAATATCATTTTCATTTATTATATATTTTTAGTTTATCTTTTTTTATGTATAGTTTTAGTGGTGGTTCTCAGCATTTCATTACATATACAAAGCTTATCACAGTCTATTACATAATTATTTTACCAATTGAGTGGAGTGTATAGAACCCTTACCCCTTTCTACATTCCACTGCCAGACCCCATTTATAATATAATTATTAAATATTTCCTCTCTATAAAACCATATCACACAATGCTATAATTTTTGCTTCAGCTATGGAACACAAATTAGAAAATTAGTAAAAGAAAGCAAGAATATTGCTATCCATATTTTTTCTTACTGTGTTCTTTTTTCCTGGTCGGTATTCCAAAGCTGCTTCTCTTATTTTTTCCTGCTTAGAGAACTTCTTTAGCCATTCATTTAGCACCAAATCTATTAGGAGAAAACCACTTTTTGTTTTTGTTTTTTCACCTGAGAATGTCTTGGTTTTTTTCTTCACTGCTGAAATATATTTTTTGTAGGATATAAGTTGTAGTTGACAATTTTTTTCTTTCAGTTCTTCAAACATATTGTGCGAATTCTGACTTCAGTGGTTTCTGGTAAGAAATCTACTGTCATTCACATTACCTTTCCCCTACAGGTGAGGTCTCATAGGTCATATTTCCCTCCTGTTGTTTTTAGGATTTTTTGTTTGTTTAGAAACACACACAGAGTTTGACTATGATGTATTTTGGTGTGTATTTCAAAGCTTTTGTTCAGACTGGGGTCTTCTTCACTTCTCATACTTGTAGGTTTATATCTTTTGACAAGTTCAGGATGTTGTTAGTCATTATTTTTTGAGTACTTTTGGCCTTGATACTCTTTCTCTTCAACGTTGGGACGCCAATGATACAAATATTAGGTAATTTGTTATAATGCCATAACAAAGCCCCTAAAGTTCTGTTCACCTTTGAACAGAAGGGGCCATAACAAAGCCCCTAAAGTTCTGTTCACCTTGTTATAATGCCATAACAAAGGCCCCTAAAGTTCTGTTCACCTTTTCTTGAAGTCTGTTCTCTGCATGTTGTAAAGATTCATTACTTTCTATTGTTTTATGTTCCATTTCACTAATCCTTTCTTCTGACACCTCCATTCTAATATTGAACTGTACATTCCAGTTTCTTTATTCTTTAGTTTTAAAATTTTTATTCAGTTCTTCTTTATTTAGTTCAGCTTTTATATTTAGCTGAGATCTTTTTCATTGCTGAGTCTTTATTTTTTCATTTGTTTCATGCATGTTTGTAATAGTTTATTGAAGCATTATATTCATGGCTTCTTTAAAAACTTCATTATATCCATTATCTCAATATTTGCATCTATTTATTGCCCTTTTTCATTCAATTTTAGATCTTTCTGGTTCTCGATACAATAAATGATTTTCAGTTGAAACTTGGACATTCTTATTACATTATGAAAAATTTTAAACTTATTTGTACTTTTTTTAGCTGACTTTCTCTAACAGTGCTCTGGTGAGAGAATTGGAGAAACCACAAGATAGAGACAGAAGTTCACATTTTCCAGTCACCTCCTTTTGATACCTAAGGTGGAACACTGCTCATGACTGCTGGGAATGAAAGTCTAGGTTTCCTGCATGGTCTTCAGTGACACCATAAGGATAGTAGGGCATGTTATCAGCTAGCAGGGATGAAATTCACAGCCCCCTATTGGACCATCTCTGCCATCACCACTACACAGGTGGGGTGACTTACAGTCTTACAAGGGCAAAAGTCTAGGTTCCCCACTTGGCCTTTGCCAGATCAAGTGGGAATGGGACCAGAGTTTTTCCCATGGAATTTGCCTGAAGTAGAGTGGTTATTATCTAAGAATTTTCTGTGTTACTAGGTTTGTCCTATTTTGCTCCTGGGTTTAGAAAGAACACTTCTTTTGGAGGAAACTCTTTTGTCTGTGCCTATAGGCATTTGCAGGTTACAGCTTCTTAAAAGCAAGTCTGGTTATATGAAACAAAAAGAAAATTCAGAGACTTAATATATTTCTCCAGTGCCCATGTCCCTAACAAGTATGCTTTCTTTTTTCCAACTTTCAGGTTTTTTTACCTGTTTTTTAAAGATTTTATTTATTTATTTATTTATTTATTTTTAGAGAGGGGAAGGGAGGGAAAGAGAAAGAGAGAAACATCAATGTGTGGTTGCCTCTCACTTGGCCCCCACTGGGGACCTGGCCCACAACCCAGGCATGTGCCCTGACTGGGAATCGAACCTGCGATGCTTTGGTTCACAGCTCATGCTTGATCCACTGAACTACACCATACAGGGCAAGAGTTTCCTTATATTTGTTTTATATATAATGTTCAGGGCTTTTTGTGGTACTTAGCAAGAAAATTAGAGAAAAGTATGCTACTTCATCCTCCCAGAAGTGAAAGCCTTCATCACTGTCTTTTAAAAGCTCTAGCTTACTACCATTTAAGTATTTTTTTTTATTACAACCTGATCTAATGTACAGGAGTCACACCAGTCAGGGCTATATTAAAGAATTTTTAATAGCAAATAATATGTGTTACTTCCCTTTGATACCACTCTATAGTCACACATATTTAGAAGTAGCTGCAATGTAAAATGAAGAACAGTTTTCTCACTGAAACAAAGGTTTATCTTAGTATCAATCAGGCATTAAAATAGTAAAAGAGAAACAGAAGGCTAAGGAGCATAAATTTAAACTGTGCTTCTATGTAATTTTTGGAATAAAGATAATAGAGCCCTTAAAAATAACATTCTGAATCCTCTAGGAAAATCAATGATTCCACCGAACATAATTTTTCCCTTCTAGACACAGGCATTAATTATTGTCAAGGTTAAAGATAGGAAATATATCAATGCCACTTTACCATAATCATGTTTTTTAATGTTTAGTGTTCTATTTCTTAACAAACCTTGTTTTTATTTTAAAAGTAGCATATTTCAAATAAAAGGGAGTTTATAAAAAGTTTTCTCAAGTCTCAATCTTGAGATATGTAAAATCAGTGCACATGCATTAATAATGGTTAACTTATACTTACAATTGTTCTATTAATATTAGCTATGGGGATTTTAATCATGTTACCTCTAACCACCTGTTTTATTATCATCATTATTGCTCTTCTTTAATTGAATTTACTAAACTTTGTCTTTTCTTTTTAGAAGGCCTAGGGCAATAAACTTTTACTTTTAGTGCTTGTAGTTATAAATAATTAAGTATCTACATTATTTTCTTCCTACTAATTAGCTTGAAATTTACTGTTTTCCCATTATTTTACTGTATTATTATCCACAGTTATTTATTAATCATATACTATAACCCAAACAATACCATATTTTAATACTCACAAAGATATAAAATATATAGTACTATGATATCCACTGTTTAATTAAGTACCCTAAGGTGCAAGGACTTTAAATAACATGCCCAAAGCTATAGAGCTCCAAGTAGCAGCAACTGAATTGTAAATCATGTCTGAATGCTTTTGAAACTTTTAACAGTGGAAACTTATTGCCTCATATACACATAAATAAAAATTAAACAATTCATCACACCATCATAATATATCATTTGCAATGCTGCAATTTATTATTTCTATCCATAATTCTATTCCTACCTTTTTTCTCACTATATGGATACTCTTACCATGGTTGCATCTATACTGAATGTGTACAGACTTTCTTTTCTTGTCATTATTTCTTAAACAGTATAGTAGTGTGACAGGACATAGCTGAGCAGTAGCCATTCTTAGGTAGGAGCTGACCAGCAGCCGTTCCCAGACAGCAGCCGTTCTCAGATAAGCAGTTATCTCAAGGTCGTACACTAACCCCCGTTTTAGCAGCTGCACTCCTTCCCCTCCTCCTTCTGCCTGTGTAACAAGCATATAAGGAAACTCCAGCTTGACCTCAAGGCCCAGAATTTGGATTTTTTTATCTCCTCCGGGTCCACATGTATGAATAAACCCCACTTCAAAAACTCCAAGGCCGTCTGAGTCGTCTTTTCCGTAACAGTAGAACATCTTTTTACATAGCATATACATTGTATTAGATATCATAAATAGTCTAGAGATGATTTAAAGTATTTGCAAGAATGTGCACAGGTTACATGCAAATATAATACCATTTTAAGTAGATGACTTAAGCATTCTTGGATTTTGGTATTCTTGGGATCTTGGAACTAATCCCCCATGAATAACAAGGAATGACTGTATGTGCCAAAGTTTTTGTGTGTATATGTGAGTGTTTTATTTTTAAATACTGAAGCTTTTGTCCATGTGCATTTTCATTATTACCAGTAGAGCTAAATGGTAAGTTTCTGAATAATGGTACAGAATTGAGCATTGGGTATCTGTAGAAATGACAAGAGCACTGATACCCCCAGACCCTAGTACATCAAAGGAGCATCAGACATGGCTAGTTTGTCACAGCATGGTGACTCTCTACACCATGGGGAAACTTTAGAGCACTTAAGAATGAGCGCCAGCTGAAGTAGTAGTAATCACTGTGGGTGATCTTAAGAAATTTAATGGGCAGCACAGGCCTCTACAGCAGTCCTTTCTACAGAAAAGACAAAGAGGAAAATAATAAATGAGAGGTGAGCTGAGGGAGCTTTTGTAAGATGACAAAACATTCAGCATGTCAGCATCTCAAAAATCCCCCTGGACCTTTGATCGGTATTTCAGTGAATTTATAAATCAATTTAGGGAGGATTATTATTCTTAAATGATTGATTCTTAAAACCTATGAATAAATTCTATCTTATCATTTCTTTAGCATTTTAATTCTTTTCAATAATGTTCTGTGATTTTCAAAGTAAATGGAGGTTTTAAACATCTTTTGTTACATTTATTAAGATTTTATATTTTTGAAACTATTATAAATATTACTCTTGAAAATAGTTTATTATCTACCTAGAATTGCCAGTAAAAGTGATCTTTAATAAAAGTAGTCATAACAAGTATTCTTGTTTTGTTATCAATCTTATGAATAAAACTTGTAACAATAAATTACTGAAGTTGCTGTTGACATTTTTTAGATGCTTGCATTATATCCGTGACTTAAAAGCTTTAAAAAGATATTTTATCTCCATTTGTGGTGTCAGGAATCTGGGTGGGGTTTAGCCAGGCCCTTTGGCTCAAGTCTGCCTGGAATCTGCAATCAAAATGTCAGCCTAGGCAGGCTCGCCTTCCAAACTCACTCTCTTTGTTGGCAGAATTCAGTTCTTCATGGGTTGTTGGACTAGGGACCTCAGCTCCTCACTGGATGTTGGCTGGAGGAAACACGTTGCTTTGCTTCTTGGACTTCTTTATAAGGCAACTCACAAAACGATAACTGGCTTCATCAAAGTGAGAAAGCAAGATAGATTGAGGGTGAGATGAATGCCACAGTGCCATAAAATTTAACATTAGAAGCAGCATTCCCTCGAATTTACCATAGCCTGTTTCCTAGAAATTACTAGTTCAGACTCTCACATAAGGGAAAAGCCATGAATACCTGTATTCAGGGACCATTGGTAGCTATTTTAGAAATGGACTAACCCAAAACTCTTCATCAAGTAGGAAGTTCTTTCTACTGCAACATTGCTGAGTGGCTTTTACTTAAATAAGTATTGAATTTTGTCCGCACCTTCATATATCGACATAATCATATAATTTTTGTCCTCTTTTTTAGTTTCTCTACTGATTTGGTCAATTATATCACCTGACCTGTAATCTTTATACCAAACTTTGATTCTAGTATTAACTCTGCTTGCTAATGAGGCATTATCCTTTTAATATATTACTGTACTTCACTTAGTGATATTTTGTTTAGAATCTCTGCATCTATTACAAAAGAAATATTTGTTTTTAAATCTCTTTCCTTTATTTTGTTGTCATGTTTGATGATAACATTATGCCACCCTCATAAAATTAGTTCAGAAATATTTTCTCTGTTTTTCTACATTAGATTTGTCCAAAGAAATATCGATCTTCTCCTGTCTTTAAATGTCTGAAAATCTCCACTGGTGAGTCCATTTGAGCCTAGAGATCTCTTTAAGGAAAATTTTAAATGTGGATTCAGTTTGAAAATAGATATAAAATGTTATTGGTGTTTTATGTCTTTTCAAAAAATTACAATATTTTTAAAGTTTTTTATTTAACTGAAAAATTTTAATTTAGTGTTATAGAATTGTTAATATAGAATTGTCTTAACATCATTTTAATATCTAAAAATTATATAGTGATGAACACCTTTTCATTCCTTATAGGTTAATTGTACCTATTCTTCATTAGTCTTGCTAGCAATCTATTAACTTTATTAGTCTTAAAAAACACTTTAATTTGTCGATATTTTTTATAATTTCCCTAATTTATAGTTTACTTTTTACAATCTTTACACTTTGTGTGGGTTATTTAGCTTTTTAAAAGTTACTTGAGGTACACACATATTTGGGGGACTTTTTTCTAATATATGTATTTTAATGTTATAAATTACTCTATAGGTCCACAAGAAATGAATCTTAATTTTGTAAGGAAGTACTTCTTTTGATCATTTAATTCAAAATAATTATTAGTTTATTTTATAATTATTTTTACTATAAGATCTCTTTATTGGCATTAATTACTTAATTTCTAAACAGTGTAGATTTTCTACTTTTATTTTTGTTATTAACTTTTAGATTAATTTGATTGTGGTCAAAGAACATATCCTGAATAATTACTACCTTGAGAAATTATTTGGGGTTTGTTTTTTTTTGTTTAATAAACATAGGGTTAAATTTATGAATATATAGCATGAGTAGATGAAAAGAATGTGTAACCATTTGTTGTTATGGGTGGTATTCTAAATGTGGAAATTAGCAAATTGTTAATTTGTTAAATTGTTAATGTGCAGACCTCCTATATTGTTACTCATATTTATTTTCTTATTTTATCACTTTTTAGAAAGGTATGTTGAAATCTTCTAGGAAAAATTGATTTCTACTCTAGTTATTTTAATTTTTACTTAATATATTTGAAGTCATATTATTGTGTGCAGTGAAATTTTATATAGTTACATTTTCCTGAAGAATATACACCTTTATCATTACAAGATATCCCTTTCTTTCTGTTTTACCTAGTAACAATGCTTAGTTCTTAGTTCTTAGTTCTTTAGTATTTTTACATACTAAAATAGGAATTCAAGCTTTCTTTCATTTAGTGTTTTTTGAAATAGTATTGTTTTTATCTTTACATGATAGTCTTTCTGTATCCACATATATTTAAATTCTATTTCTAGAAGAAAATACATAGTCCTTTTTAAAGAATAGTTTTCCAATTAAATTTATGGGTGTGATATTGGTTAATAGGATCATATAGGTGTCCAGGGTAGATTTCTAGGATACATGCTCTATATATTTCATTGTGTGCCCACCAACCAAATTCAAATGATCTTCCACCACCATATGTTTTGCCTCTTTTACCCTTTACTACCTCCCTTTCCCTCTAGTAGCCAACTGTCCCTAGCAAGGAATTTATAGTCTTCTTTTTTAAATACTGGCCTGACCATCTTAGCCTTATTTAGTGTTTACATTTTTTTTGAATACTCACACACATATATATAGACACATTCACACAAGGGTAAACAAAAAGTAGGTTTACAGTTATGATATAAATAAATAATACAACAATAAATAAATAATAATACAAGAATAAATTGTATTTCACATACTCACAACTGTAAACTTATTTTTGCCAACCTCTATATGTCTATTGTTAACCTAAAAATAAAACGCCTAAGTGAGGCAACAAGTATTTATTTGAGATCAAAATGAATAGCTACTTGGGAATCACTGAGTCTAGCAGAAACCCAAATGGTGTTGTGATCAAGGGGTAAAAGCAAGAGTTTTTTTTTTATTAAAAGGGAAGAGAATAAATTACAATAGTAGAAGGAACAAACTTCTATAGGTGCAAACAAACTTATTCTTTAGATGATCATAGTGGCGCTAATTCAAAAAAATGTCTTTAGTTATCGGTCTAGTAATTGGGATATCTGCTTTCCTGTTAGCTTTTCAAAGAATTGTTTGAAATACAATGTTTTTTTGTCCCAGTCCAAAGGTGCTTTTTTTTTTCCGTTTCAACATTCCAAAGGTTTTAGGAGCAAGATTTGCAAGATATTTTCTTTGGAATGGCTGCCCTGCCCTAACTGTATTTTAAAATGACTTCACTCAGGTCAACTTCTCATAATATATAATGTTTATATGTACTATTTTACTATTTTTGGTATATACTCCACTTTCTGACCTTCATTTAAATTTCTTTTTAAATTATTTAATAAGGTTTGTTATAGGTACATTATTTATTAAGTGATTATAATAGAAAATTAAACATGGATATGGACTTATTTTATCCAATCTAAGTTATAACTTTAAGCAGTGCTTAATGATACAAAATCTTCCCACCTTTTTGTTTTTTGTGTATTTTAATTTTACTTATATTTAATCTTTACATTATAATTATACTTTTGTATGGCCAGTATCCAATATATTATGCACACATTTACCTTTTGAGATAGTCTTTTTTTCCTGTCTCTTGTATTTCTATATAGAATTATTCTCTTTACACCTGAACAACACTCCAGTATTCATTTAACTGTACATATAATAATGTGTTTCTTAGTTTTTCTTGTCTTAAATAATCTTTATTTTTCTTCACCTAAAGTGGTATTTTTGCTGAATATAGAACACTCAGAAATTTGTTTTGCTTGCCTTTGGTAAGGTTTTTAATTGTTTTCTGGTTTCTATATTTATGTGAACATTCAGCCATTAGTGATATTTCTGCTTCTGCAATGGTGTGTCACTTTTTATAGCTGTTATTGAAATGTTCTCTTTACCTTGGGTTTTCACCATGATGTGCCAAGATGTAGATTTCTTTGCATTCATCCTACTTGGTGTATACAGAATTTATTGCATCTGTCACTTGGTGTTAGTTTGGCTTTAGAAAATTATCAATCAATATTTTTTCAAATGCTCCTTTTGCTCTATTTTCATCTGTCCTTCTGAACTCCAGTGTAAAAAAAATGTTAGAACTTTTAACTTTGTTTCACATATTACTTATGATTTTTTCTAATATTTACCTCATTTCTCTATGTGCATCAATATGAATACATTCTATTAATCAGCCTTCCTATTTCTTTCACCTTTGAGCACTGGGACACTTCAGAATTAAGTGAAGGCCTTCATATGAAAACTAAAGTAGTAGTGAGCTCAATTTCTCACCTGTGCTTCTTTCTTACTGGAAACCTAGCAATTTTTTCTCTTTAGCTGTTTTCTCTCTAAGGAGAATATCCCATTTCTTTTGATTTTCCTGCCTCTTAGTGACAGCTCTTGCCTGGGCCCTTTCTCAGAACCTCAATTTCTTTATCCAGAATTGACAAAACTCCTGAGGGGAAAAGTGGATGCAAAATTTCAGCTCATCTTTTTGAATTGCTTTCCCTTCTTCTGGGATTTTTTTTCTGTTTTGATTGCTTCAGACTTTTTCCAATGCTTTCACTAGATTTTTAATTGACATTTTTAGCTTTTTAACTTGTTTTTGGTGAGAGTATTGTTATTCTACATCCATAAGTGTAATCATACTATAATAATTATAATCAGTATATTCTATTTTAAATCTTGGTTTTCATAAAGAAAAATGGGATGGTACAACTTGTTACATTCATTTTGAAAAGTACTTATTATTACTGTTATAAAGTAATATTTTCTTTTTTTTATAATTTTTTTAAGATTTTATTTATTTATTTTTAGAGAGGGAAGGGAGGGAGATAGACAGAGAGAGAGAGAGAAACATCAATGTGCGGTTGCTGGGGGTTATGGCCTGTAACCCAGGCATGTACCCTGGCTGGGAATCAAACCTGGGACACTTTGGTTCCCAGCCTGCACTCAATCCACTGAGCTACACCAGCCAGGGCAATATTTTCTTTTTTTACTTATACTTAAATATTCTATTTTAACTTCAAACATATCTTTTAAGATTTTATTTATTTACTTTTGGAGATAGGAAGAGAGGGAGAAAGAGAGGGAGAGAACTATTAATGTGTGGTTGCCTATCACGTGCCTCCTATTGGGGACCTGGCCCACAGCCCAAGCATGTGCCTTAAACTGGGAATCGAACCACTGACCCTTTGGTCCTCAGGCCAGAACTCAATCTACTGAGCTGCACCAGCCAGGTTAACTTCAAACATATTTAAATACATTTACTCATCAATGTTTTGATGTAACACAGGGCTGCAAATGAGTAAACTATTTAGAGCTGTGGATTATCTTCCTTGAACAAACCACAATCAAAATAGGTATTTTTATGGTTCCCAGTTTGGGTTTCTTTTTGGTGTAGCAAAAACTTAAACAAAGGGAAAGTAATCTGTGTGCAGGACTTTAAGTTACTTAGAACAGGGGTTTAAGTTACTTAGAATTCTTGATCAACTTTTTACAAGTTTTACCCACACTTATTTCAGTGGTGGGTATTTTTGAATTATATTTTATTGATTATGATATTAGAGTTGTCCCAATTTTTGCCCCTTTGCCCCACCCCCCACAAAACACCCTCTCTACTCCCTCGGGCAACTCTCACACCTTTGTATATATCTATGGGACATACACAGCAGCTCTTCAGTGACTCCATTCCCTATACTGTACTTTACACCCCCATGGCTATTCTGTAGCTACCAATTAGTATCTCTTACTCCCCTCACCTCTTCACCCATTCTCCCAAAGCCCCATGCCATTTGGCATCCATCAAAATGCTCTGCATATGCAGGATTCTGTCTCTATTCTTCTTGCTTGCTGTTTGTTATTTAGATTCACTTGTTGAGAGATATGTATTTATTACCATCCTATTGTTCATGGTTTTGATCTTCTTTTGTTTAAATAGGTCCTTTTAACATTTCATATAATAATGATTTGGTGATGATGAACTCCCTTAGTTTTTTTCTTGTCTGGAAAGCTCTTTCTCTGCCCTTCAATTCTAAATGATAGCTTTTCTGGGTAGAGTGATCTTGGCCGTAGGTCCCTACTTTTCATGCCTGAATATTTCTTGCCAACTCTTCTACCCTGAAGTTTCTTTTGAGAAATCAGCTGACAGTCTTATGGGAACTCTCATTGAGGCAACAGACTTCTTTTCTCTTGCAGCTTTTAAGATTGTCTCTTGCCCTGGCTGGTGTAGCTCAGTGGATTGAGCGTGGGCTGTGAACCGAAGTGTCCCAGGTTCGATTCCCAGCCAGAGTACATTCCTGGGTTGCAGGCCATAACCCCCAGCAACTGCACATTGATGTCTCTCTCTCTCTCTCTCCCTCCTTCCCTTCCCTCTCTAAAAATAAATAAATAAAATCTTAAAAAAAAAAGATTGTCTCTTTATCTTTAACATTGGCATTTCAATTCTGATGTGTCTTGGAGTGGGCCTCTTTGCATCCATCTTTTTTGGCACTATCTGTGCTTCCTGAACTTGCATGTCTATTTCCTTCACCAAATTAGGGAAGTTTTCTTTCATTATTTTTCAGATAAATTTCCAATTTCTTGCCCTTTTTCTTCTCCTTTTTCACCCCTATGATGCTAATGTTGAAAAGCTTGAAGTTATCCCAGGTGCTGCTTAAACTAGCCTCAATTTTTTGGATCCTTTTTTCTTGTTCTCCTTCTGATTGGTTGGGTTTTTGTTTGTTTGTTTGTTTGTTTGTTTTTTATTGTTGTTGTGTTTTGCTTCCTTATGTTCCAAATCATTGATTTGGTTCTTGGCTTCATCCACTCTACTATTGATTCCCTGTCAATTGTTCTTTATTTCAATTAGTGTATCCATCATTTCTGACTGAATCATTTTTATGCTCTTGAACTACTCACTAAGTTCCTTGAGCATCCTTATAACCAGTGCTTTGAACTCTGTATCTGATAGATTGCTTATCTCCATTTTGTTTAGCTTTTTTTCTGGAGCTTTCATCTGGCTCTTCATTTGGACCATGCTTCTTCATCTCCTCATTTTAGCAACCTCCCTCTGTTTGTTTCTGTGTATTAGATAGAGTTGCTATGATTCCTTGTCTTGGTAGTATGGCTTAATGTAGCAGGTGCCCTGTAGGGTCCAGTGGCACAGCCTCCCCTATCACCCAAGCTAGTTACTCGAGGTGAGCCCTTCTTGTGCTCTGAGTACACATTCCTCTTGTAGTTGAGTCTTGACTGCTGTTGGCAGGTCAATGGGAAGGATTTACTGAGGCCAGTTAGCTACAAGGACTGGCTGTGCCCACTGACCACCAACATATGCCCTCTGTGGAGGATCAGCTGTGCAGGGGTAGGGTGGCGGTTCTCCAACGTGGCCTATAGCTCTCCATTAGGTGCACAGGCTCTGGGGTTTCCCAGGTGGTGCAGGCCAAGGTCAGCCAACACTTGTGTTCTTCTCCAGAACCACCCAGCATGAACTACAGAACAATCTTCAGATGGCTGCTACTTGTGCTGGGCTTGGAGGTTCCCAGTCAAAGCCAAGCTGTGATCCTAGGCTGGTCACTGCTAGTACCAGGCCTGGGGCCACTTAACAAAGGGTATAGATGGCTGGTGGCTTGCTGAGGCTGGCTGTTGCTTGTTTTAGAGGATTTAGGTAGATCTGAAGCATGAGCCCAGATAAGCCATTTGTAAAAGCTACTGTTTACAGCTTGGGTAGACCCCATGAGCTGGGTGAGGCAGATCTGCAGGGAATCACCAGGACAGGGCAAACAGTGTGGGTTATGCTGATGGAGTCTGTGGCTCCAAACAGATATGACACCCACGTGCTGGCTCTGTGGGTCTGTGGGAAGATAGTTAGAAAACTATCTAACTATCAGGAACATAGAGGAACAATGGCCTCTGCCCACTGTTCTGTCTAAGGGAAAGCTTTCCCCCAGCTCTCTCCCTGATGCCAGATACTTTGGTTCCTCCCAGTATGCCCCTGGTGCCTTTCAAGCTGCTATTCCCAGTGCTGGAGCTCAGAGGGAGTGAGACTAAGTTCACAAAAGAACTACTTAGGAATCCAGCAGTTTCTTCCACTGACTCAGTCCTGCTGGTTTTTCAGCCAGAAGTTACAGGGATTTATCTTCCTGGCACTGGAACATTTATATGAGGGGCCTGGTGTGTGGGCTGGGGCCCTTCGCTCCTGAGATATCTCTCCCAAATTTTTATCCACCATGTGTAGTTGTAGGGCCAGCCCACTCTGCTTTGCATCTCTGTCTCTCTTAGTGCTCTGGATGGATGTGGTTTCTTTAATTTTGTAGCTGTCAGACTTCAATTCAACTCGATTTCTAATGCTTCTGAAGAATGGTTGTTGTATAGTTTGGTTGTCATTTTGATGTGGTTATGTGAGGAGGCAAGCTGTGTTTTCCTATACTTCCGTCTTGACTGGAAGTCAAAATAACATTTTCTTATCAATCTACTAAAAATAAAACTGATATTTAATAATTCAATACAGTGGAACAGAACTGTATACTAGGTAACATATCAGAAAATAAGTTCTTAAGCCGAAATATTTTTCATCTATAAACTCTACTTCACCTGATTATTAGATGTGAGTAGGTTTTTATTTTCCTCACTGAAGAATTCACTGTTCTAGGAAATGCCTTATTACAAAAAAACATTATTTATAGCACAGAGAGTAAGACATTTCTTGTAAGTGATAAGAGATTTCACTTGTTGAAAATCTGACTCTGAATTACAAATACTAAATATGTTTTTTATGTATGTTGATTACTTTTAATTCCCCAGGCATTTTTTATGCAATTCAATTTTTTTGTATATAACTTCTTAAATTAATAATTCATGAGCTATTTATTGAGAGCCTACTAAGTGTGCAATGTCTATTTTAATGACAATATATTTATAAACAAGAGGGTTTTTCTTTTGTTCAAATTTTATTTATTTATAAATCACAACCATAAAAAAGACATAGGCTGAATCTTCAATCCCAAGTCTTATCTGAAGTAATGGAATTTAAATGGTTAGATCTCTGAACACTTTCACCACCTTAGAGGATGGATTCTAATGGGTATAATATTGTAAATTAGCTATTAAAATAATGTGATACACTATTTCAACTTTTATGCCTCTGCAATGTTAACCATCAAAAGTTTTGTTTTGGTACAGACTCTAGAAGTCATTGAAGTTTCCTTGTATGAGAAAACTACAATGACTGTGTTTAAATTAAATATTTCCACAATACTTGAACTTACAGTTAATAACATATTAAAATTTATATTAACTTATGTTATATATCCATATATTTATATAACTTAATATTATTACAGGTAAAATGAAATAACTGATATCTACAACTTACTCATCTCTGTACCCCCAGTACCTATATATTTTTTCAATTATGAACTATTAAATGTTTCTTGAGTGAATGAGTAAATAAATTAATTATATCTACTGAGATTATAGCATTTACACTTTCCAATTTTGTTTTAAACACACATTTTATGTAATAATATTATAATAAAGAAAATCCAAGAAGAACCAGTTTATTGCAGTAACATTTTTTATTTGTATTTTTAAGTATGTTTTAGTCATTATGTTATTATAGTTGTCCCAATATTTTTCTTCCCTTTATCCCCCCTCCTTTCCTGCATACTCCCCACCCTCCTTCATCCTCCACCCTTAGTTCATGTCCATGAGTTGTACATAGAAGTTCTTTAACTTCTCTACTTCCTATACTATTTCTTTTGTTCTATGGATAGCAGATTTATTATTTTTTTTATTTTTTTAAGATTTTATTCATTTATTTTTAGAGAGGGAAGGGAGGGAGAGAGAGAGAGAGAGAGAGAGAGAGAGAGAGAGAGAGAGAGAGAGAGAGAGAGACATCAACGTGCGGTTGCTGGGGGTCATGGCCTGCAACCCAGGCCTGTGTCCTGACTGGGAATCAAACCTGTGACACTCTGGTTCGCAGCCCAAGCTCAATCCACTGAGCTATGCCAGCCAGGCCAGATTTATTTTTTAAACAAAATTTAATAAAAAGGTTTTTTTAATTGTTGTTTAAGTAAAGTTGTTTCCAATTTCACCCCACCTTTCCCCCTCAGCCCAGCCATCCCCACCTTCCACATCTGATCCTACCCCCTGCCTTGGTTTTGTCCATGTGTCCTTTGTAGATGTTCCTGAAAACCCTTCTTCCTCTGTCCCCACTATCCCCTTCTACCTTCCCTCTGGTTACTGTCAGTTTGTTCTTATACTATTCTTAACCTCCCCCTGTCTATTTTGTACCTACCTACCATTTTTGCTTCTTATTCCCTGTACATTTCCCCCCCTTTCTTCCCCTCTCACTCCTCACTGATAACCTTCAATGTGATCTCCATTTCTGTGATTCTGTTCCTGTTCTAGTTGTTTGCTTAGTTTTTATTTTTCTTTTTAAGGTTCAGATGTTGATAGTCATGAGTTTGTTGTCATTTTACTGTTCTTGGTTTTTGATCTTCTTCTATTTCTTAGATAAGTCCCTTTATCATTTCATATAGTAAGGGCTTGGCGATGATGGACTCTTTTAACTTTACCTTGTCTGGGAAGCACTTTATGTGCCCTTCCTTTCTAAATGATAGCTTTGCTAGATGGAGTCATCTTGGATGTAGGTCTTTGCCTTCAAATACTTCTTCTCAGCTCCTTCTTGCCTGCAAGGTTTCTTTTGAGAAATCAGCTAATAGTCTTACGGGCATTTCTTTGTAGATAACTGTCTCCTTTCCTCTTGAGGCTTTTAAGATTATCTATCTTTAAGCTTGGATAACTTAATGATGATGTGCTCTGGTGTGTTCCTCCTTGGGTCCAATTTCTTTGAGATTCTCTGGGATTCCTGGACTTCCTGGAAGTCTATTTCTTTCTCCAGATTGGAGAAATTTTCCTTCATTAATTGTTCAAAAAAGTTTTCAATTTCTTGCTCTTCCTCTTCTCCTTCTGGTATCCCTATGATTTGGGGGTTGGGAGGCTGGAGCACTTAAAGTTGTCCCATAGGTTCCTAAACCTCTCCTCATTTTTTTGAATTCTTATTTCTTCATTCTGTTCTGATTGGATGTGTATTTCTTCGTTTTGCTCCAAATCATTAATTTGAGTCCTGGTTTCCTTCCTTCATTGTTGATTCCTTGTATATTTTCCTTTATTTCACTTTTTATAGCCTTCATTTTTTCCTTCATTTTGTGACCAAGCTTAATCAGTTTTGTGAGCATCTTCATTAGCAGTGTTTTGAACTCTGCTTCTGATAGGCTGTCTATCTCCTAATCACTTGGCTCTCTATTTTTTGGGAATTTTGATCCATTCTTTCATTTGGGCCATATTTCTTTATCTTGGCATGTCTGTTATGTTGTAAGGGGAGGAGCCTTAGGTATTCACTGGGAAAGAGCAACCCCTTTTGCTGTGTTGTGATGCTGTATGTAAGGGAGGGGTTGGAGAGAGAGTAGTGCTGCTTACTCGCTCTATGCTAGCACCAATTTCCATCACTTCCAACAAGCAGATTGTGTTCGGTGAGGTGCTGACTCACAGGTGGGTGGAGTTGTGTACATCCTAGGATCCTGTGCATCTCTCCAGTGAACTCTCTTGTGGACCTGGGAGGTTCTCTTGCCTTCATAAACTCTCCAGAATTTTACAGCCAGAGGTTTCAAGTCTTTAGTTTCCTGGTCAGCCAGCCCCTGCCTCACCATTATTGCTTTTAAATTGGTTGTTATCCTTTTGATTTTGTGAGGAAATGAAGTGTTTCTACCTACACCTCCATCTTGGCCAGAGATTGCAGTAACATCTATGTTCTACATAATACAGCCTTTGACTGTAAGCCTGCGATGTTAGATATTGATCAGAATTATCACAATAGGTAAAAATGAGGCATTAAATTACCTAAAACTCTAAAAAGGATTTTCTCAGAGTGATGTGACCAATGAGGATGTTGTTCTAAGGAGAACAGCTCCAAAAGATGTCATGATGATATAAGAAAATAAACAAAATAGATGAAAGTACAGGTATCTCAGTAATTACATAAGGATACCGCCTTTCTCTTTAAAAAAACTTGTTTGTAAAGTATTATGATAATGAGGTTATATTTAAAAGGCATAAAATCCAGTTAGTAAAGGATCAATAAATATTGAGACCATACATACACCAGAGATTGTTTTACATGCTGGGGATCAAACAATAAGCAAAAAAGTACACTTGTAGGGTTTGAAGCTAAAGTCAAGAAAGAAATCTGCCAAATAATCAAACAAATGTTAAAGAGATTTTAAAAATTAAGAGAAAATGTAAAGCAAAGCTGATAAGACAGCAGAGCAAAGTGTTCAGAGTTATGAAGATGCATAGTTTCCTGTCGATAATTGATATTCAGTTGAATAGTAAAAAATATGAGGGCAATATGAAACTATTTTTACATTTTCTTTTTTTTTAAATTGACAAACTTTAATTAATTAATTTATTTTTTAAAGATTTTATTTATTTTTAGAGAGGGAAGGGAGGGAGGGAGGGAGAGAGAGAGAGAGAGAGAGAGGGAGAAACATCAATGTGTGGTTGCTGGGGGTTATGGCCTACAACCCAGGAATGTACCCTGGCTGGGAATTGAACCTGGGACACTTTGGTTCCCAGCCCGCGCTCAATCCACTGAGCTATGCCAGCCAGGACTATATTTTCACATTTTCAAGGACTCAGAGCTTATTTCTGACAAAACACTTTTAGGATTTTCTTTGAGTGCACATTTAGCCAAACAAATGGTTAAACTAAAAAAGAAAAGATATTAAATTCAGGCCAAATCTTAGACAAATTAAAGACAGACCTTGGCAAAACTATGTTGTCTCTATTTTTGATGTAATGATAATATGAAGTTTAGAAATGCAAAGGAAGATGTAAAATGGATGGCACTATTAAAAATATGCATTTGCCTGTTGATGGATTGATTATATCCTGGGTACCCAATGGTTGCCTCTCCAAAAATCTGTACTATAAAGAGCATCTCAAACCTTTGAGCCAAAGCAGAATTATCATTTCCTGCTAAAGAGGCATAGTAAAATATGTATACATTTATTTCCAGGTTTGCTTTAGAGCTGTGTCAGCCTAATCCAATATTCTTTTCAGTTTTTCACTTTGTAGGTAGGAAATAACCACTTTCTTGAGATTCTGTTCAGAATAAAGGCATAAACCCATAAAAGTTGTGAATGATTCACAGTTTCCCCAGGCTCTGAAGACAAACGTGCTAACTCCTAAAAACAACTTGGGTACTTCCTGGAAAATGTTAGATTTTAAAAAATTGGTTTTTTAAAAAAATCTAAGAAGCAATATTGAGGTTTGATAAAACTACTTCTTAGATGAATAAAGAAGGTCTCATCATAAATAGACATAGAATTTTGTTGAAGTGAAATGTTTCTGTTAAATAGCATTTCTGATTTTATCGTTATTCTACTATATTAAATTTTTACTAAACCATTTATTTTACCTTCTTCTTATACCTTAAGGGTAATGGCCTTGATCTTTTATTTCAAACATTTTTTTGTATTACAAGTCTGCTTTCTGTTCAAGGGCAGACTTAAAGTGAGTGAGACACACATGGTTAACATGCCACCTGTTTACTTTTTTATTGAAATCCACATTTTATACTTCCACCTGAGTTTCAATAGCTTTCCACTCAATCTGTTTTGTTTAGACTTTTTAACTAATCATACTTTTTCTTCTTAAATTTCCTGCTCAATTATCTACTTTTTTATCATAATCTCTGAGATGTGGGGGGTGGGGGGGAGCAGGTTGGAGAATGGGAGGAAGGAAGGGAATGGAAGAAAAAGAAAAGAGTGAAGGGGAGGTGGCAGGAGAGGAAGAACTAAAAACTCAGAAAGGGTAGACTGGTGCCACAGAGTCCTGGGAATGAATACCTGCTTAGCAACTCAATTTCCATTTGACCAGGTGTAAACCATTTATTTATTCATAAAGCCATTCAATTCTTTTTTTAAAGATTTTTTATTTATTTATTTTTAGAGAGGGAATGGGGGTGGGAGAGAGAGAGAGAAACATCAATGTGCGGTTGCTGGGGGTTATGGCCTGCAACCCAGGCATGTACCCTGGCTGGGAATTGAACCTGAGACACTGATTTGCAGCCCACACTCAATCCACTGAGCTATGCCAGCCAAGGCATAAAGCCATTCAATTCTTACAAACTCCCATATGTGTTCCACACACTATGTTAAAAAGTAGGGATAAAAAGAATTTGCTAAGCATCATTCTGCCTTAAACATACAATATACTGTTGGCATATTAACTTTCTGAAAAGGTTTTTTCATCTTAAAAAGGATAATACTAAAGCTTAATTGTATTATCTGTTATTTTTCTTTATTTATAATCCTGATTTTTTGTTATATTTTTATTTTGTTTTCATTGAATTTATTAGGGTGACATGGGTTAATAAAATTATATAGGTTTTAGGTGTACAATTCTATAATATATCATCCATATGTATGAAAAAACTGTGGTACATTTACACAATGGAATGCTACTCAGCACTAAGGAAGAATAAAATTTTACCCTTTACGATTGCATGAATGGACATGGAGATTATTGTGCTAAGTGAAATAAGCCAGTCAGAGAAAGACAAATATCATGTGATTTCACTCATATATAGAACCCAGTGAATAAGATAAACTAACAAACTAAATAGAAACACACTCATAGCTAGAGGACAGAATAACAGCTGCCAGAGAGAAGGTGGGTTGTGGGGCTGGATGAAAAGGGTGAAGGATTAAGCAAAAAACAAACAAACAAAAAACAACAACACAACAACAACTGACAGACACAGACAACAGCATGATGATTACCAGAGGGAAAGGTGGGGGAAGAGAGAAGAGGGTCTAGGGGGAATACACGGTGATAGGAGACTTGACGTGGGGTGGTGACCCTGATTCTTTGATATGAATTTTACCTTCATTCTGAAGGAAACCCAGTGAAATGTGACTTACAATGGGGGCTTTGGGAACAGCCATGTCAGTTCAGTGAAATCCATATTATTATCCCGTTGTACAAATGATGAAATTGATATATCTAAATGCTCAATAAACTCACTGGAATAACACAGTGCTTAACAAGCTAAAATCATCTGAAGCCCAGGCTGTCCCAGGCTAATCCTGATGTCCTCAAACTTTGTCACTGGTGCTAGGCTTCTTTTATTCAACTTTTAATGTGATTCTCTGTGCATGTCTTTGCCTACCTTTTGAAAGTTCCTCAATTTTCACTCCCTTACACTGCAGTTCAAACTAATTTTCTGGAATAATCTGATGCAAAAGGGGATATAGTACCTGAAGTGTATTATTATATGGAGTTGACTAGCTCTTTATAATCTTTATGTTTTTACTCCTCACAATAACTTTGTGAGGTAGATGATAGCACTCTATTTTTTAATAACAAACTGAGACTAGAATGGTTGTATATGCTGTCAATTAATCAATCCTTGAGCATAGGATAAAATATTTGGGGGTTTGGGAGCTTTCTAGTATCCTCAAAATATTATGATTTTTATATATTTGTAAACATAGATTTAACATGAGTATAACTTTGCCAGAATAAGCATGGAGTTAAAAAGAATAAGCAAAACTATTAATTATTCTGTATTTTACACTAAATCTAATTATGCTAAATTTGATTACTTTTGAATCACTATACTGATAACTTCTGTAGCAAATAATGGGTATGGAAAATTAAGCTTAGGCTTCTCTGAATTCTCCATACAGAATGTCTCATTATGCTGCATCTGTTTCTATTAGTGGTGGTAATGGTATATGTCTGAGAGAATAAAACCTTTTCATGCACCAAAAGTGCACATTGAGTTATACCTATACCTTTTCAAGTGTGTAGCTCTGTGAGAAAAGAATCCATATTATGTGTTTACTCATAGACTGTTCTCAGCAGTAGACTGTAAATCACAAAATGTCTGGCATTACAAAGAGAATTGCACATAATCATTATTAAGTATTTGCAGCACATTTCTTCATTTCTCCTTTGCTATGATGTCTTTCCCTGCCTTTCTACTTCACCAAAACCAAAATATCAATAGTCTTACCAACTTTTTCAGATAATAAGGAAAATCATTACGTTTCATGTCCTAAACATTTTACTTTTTCTTAGTTTCATTTTCAGTGCTATAGGATATGTTTATTGTCTATATGTTCATTCTCAATTGTTCTTGATGCCAAAATAGTATTTTTGTTGTTGTTTTTTTATATTTACTGAATGCCTTCAACATTCAAAGCATTAGGGAAAATCCACACAAGGCTCAGTTGCTGGCTCAGTTGCTAAAAATGAGAGTGCTACCTTTTTTAGAAAGGCAGTGAATGAAGACCATGGTCTCAGACTATGGGAGTTATGGTATCTAACTTGCCAAAGTCTTATTAACTAATATTTTATCTTTATAGTTAATTCCACATAAATTACTCCATTTCTTTATTCATTTAGTAAAGAATGTAGTAAGGAAGACAAAGAAGCAAAATTCGAGCAATAAATACTATGTGAGGCCCTGGCCAGGAAGCTCAGTTGGTTACAGCATCATTTCAATTAACCAATGCTGCAGGTTCCATCCCTGGTCAGGGCACATACCATAATCAACCAATGAATGCATAAATAAGTGAAACACCAAAAAGATCTCTCTCTCTCTCTCTCTCTCTCTCTCTCTCCTCAATACAATCAAAGTAAATAAAAATACTATGTGATAGTATATATCAGAATATGGAAAAAAAGAAGAGAAAAATAATAGGCAATAAGACTTCATTATATTATTCTTTTTTAAAAGATGTTACTCATTTATTGTTAGAGAGGAGAAGGGAGGGAGAAATAGAGGGAGAGAAATATCAATGTGTGGTTGCCTCTCAAGCACCCCCAACTGGAGACCAGGCCCACAACCCAGGCATGTACTGGGAATCGAACCAGCAACCCTTTGGTTCACAGTCTGGCACTCAATCCACTGAGCCACACCTGGCATGACAAGACTTCATTATATTATTCTTAATATATCAGAAAATATTATCCATGAAGAAGCCAATCAATGGTAATTTCACGAAGAGAAAAATAACATGTATAAGGGCAGTGTGCCTTAGCAAACACTGGTGGCTTTGAAAATATGGAAGAGGGCAGTTTGGATGAGTATAAATGAACACATGTAGAAGTTACTGGTGACAGATGAGGCTTTTTAGCTTATCATTTAGATTTTATTTTGACCGTAATTGAAAAGATATGAGATTTTCTTTTAAATTGGCAGTGACCAAATCATATACTTTAATTCATTCAGATATGTTTTTTCAAATTGTTGCTCTGGAAACAGAAAAGACAAAAGAATGGGTGTGACTCACAGCCACCTTGTGCTAGTGTAGGAAAAACATTCGCCCTTGTGTCTCAAGGATTCATAGCATTTTCTTCATTCATCAGAACTGCATAGCACTTGCATGTCTAGAACCTAGCTTGACATCATTTTGAGGAATTAGACTGCAGTACTGACCTTTTCTATCATGTTGGGTTGTATTTGGAAAGTAGAATTCTTAATGTGATGGATAGAGAAGGAACTTTCATAAGAATGAGACCTTATATAATTGTGGGAGCTGGTAAATAAATCTGTGAAAATATGCTACCTGTGTTATCAGGTGATGAGTCTATAATTGCCATAGATCATCAGCACTAACAGTTAAGGAGCAAAGTGACACACAGACCAATGGAACAGAACAAAGAGCCCAGAAATAAACCCAAGTCTCTACGATCAATTAACATTTGACAAAGTGGTCAGCAACAAAAAATGGAGTACAAATGGTCTCTTCAACAAATGGTGTTGGTGGAGCTAGACAGCTATGTGCAAAAAACATGAAATTCAAGCACCAACTTAAACCATACACAAAATTAAATTCAAGGTGGATAGAAGATTTAAATATAATCTATGACACAATTAAAGTCCTAGAGGAGAACATAGGCAGGAAAATATCAGATATTTCACACAGCAACATTTTCACTGATATGGCCCCTACAGCAAGGGACATAAAGAAAAGAATAAACAAATGGGATCTCATCAAAATAAAAAGCTTCTTAACAGCTAAAGAAAACAGCACTAAAATAAAAAGAGAACCAACTGTATGGGAAAACATATTTGTCAATGATACCTCAGACAAGGGTTTAATCTCCAAAATATATAAAGAACTCACATGACTCCACTCTAAGGAGACCAAGCAACCCAATTAAAGAATGGGCAAAGGACTTGAACAGACACTTCTCCAAGGACATACAGAGGATTCAAAGACACATGAAAAGATGCTCAGTATCACTAGCTACTAGAGAAATGCAAATTAGAACCACAATGAGATACCACTTCACACCAGTCAGAATGGCCATTGTAAACAAATCAACAAACAACAAGTGCTGGTGAGGTTGTGGAGAAAAGGGAACCCTAGTGCACTGCTGGTGGGAATGCAGACTGGTGCAACCACTATGGAAAAGAGTATGGAATTCCCTCAAAAAACTAAAAACAGATCTGCCTTTTGACCCAGCAATTCTACTACTGGGATTATATCCTAAGAACTCTGAAACACCAATCTATAAGAACCTATGCAACCCAATGTTCATAGCAGCACAATTCACAATAGCCAAGTGCTGGAAGCAACCTACATGCTCATCAGTAAATGAATGGATTAAAACACAATGGTACATTTACACAATGGAATTCTATGTAGCAGAAAGAAAGAAGGAACTCCTACCCTTTGCAACAGCATGGATGGAACTGGAGAACATTATGCTAAGTGAAATAAGCCAAGCAGTGAAAGACAAATACCATATGATCTCACCTTTAACTGGAACCTAATCAACAAAACAAATAAGCAAGCAAAATATAACCAGAGACATTGAGATTAAGAACAATCTGACAGTAACCAGAGGGGAGGAGGGGGAGGATAAAGCGGGAAAAGGAGGGAAGGGTTTTCAGGATCAACTATAAAGGACACATGGATAAAACCAAGGGTGGTGTAAATCAGGGGAGGGAGGTGGGGATGGCTTAGGTGCAGGGGGAGTGGTGGGGGGTAAATGCAGACAACTGTACTTGAACAACAATAAAATAGTTTAAAAAATAAAATAAAATATGGAAAGCAAAAAGAAAGAAAAAGAAGCAAAGTGACAGAGTATCATTGCCTCCAACCTAGATGACATAGGTAAACTCTAGTTACCTAAAGAAGTTAGTGCTTTTCCCTATTAATTTCACATTGGCCCAGGCCCAGGATTTGGAGAATATAAAGAAGGAAATTTGGTGGGAATTAGAGGAGTTTCAGACTCTATTTCAGCCGGAAACCAAGAGGTAGACTCAGCCAGTCAGTGGATGTGACTGTCACTGGTGCAGAAGCATAATGGCTACCACTTCACTTACACCTTAAAAATTCTTTGCTATTTCATTAGAAGAAATGCTGGATCATTTAGTTCCAACTGAGCTAGAGAATATGACAATATCACCACCATCCACTGCATGTCAACTTAGATTCCATACATAATTTATTAAACCATATGTAACTTCCCAATAAAGACAACAGCAAACCATGATTCATGTATGTGAAGCAATTATCACCTTGTACAACTGAAAACACACTGTTCCTTTCCCCAAAGGTGAAAGAAAGACCTAATTGTCATTTCATCTATTTTTGAGTGATATCTGTCTTCATCTAGGCCAATCATGTCCTTCTTTGATATCATGATTTATATACTGAGATATTAAGTTAAACATTATTAATACAGCTTATACAGTAAGGGGATGATGGGAGAGGGCAGAAAAAAGAAAAAGAATTGGTCAATGCTTAACACATACATTCACATCGAAATAAGAACGAAATGTCATAAGAAATAGAGTCTGTATTGGTGCAACTTCTATTATGAATCATAACTGGTATTTATAAAAATGTAAACATTCTTTATTTTATACCTTTATTTTTTCTTAGCACATATGTAGGCTAGCTTTGATACCTTTTCTGGTAGGGTGACCTAAATATTAATTTCTATGGAATCTAAACTAAGCCCTTGTGGTGGTTTTTAATATATATACAAAAGTACTTTGATGCTCTTCATTTAGAGATGGAGCTTAATTTCCCTTCCTTTGAGTATGTACAGCACTTTGTGAATCACTTCTAATGAATACAATATAGTAACAATGAAAACATGTCACCCCAATATTGTTATAAAAATACTGTGGCTTCACATCTTGAGGGTTCTGTCTCTTTGGCATCTGTTTCTTGGTATGAAAAATCCATATCTTTAGTAGCCCTATTGAGAAGCCCTATTTGGTTTGTGCTATAAGAATGAAACTCCTAGCCACACTAATGAGCTCAAAAGCAGATCCACCAAGCTTCAAATAAAAGGTCTGCTGTCTGGGGTGCCAGTTTGACTGCAACCTCAAAAAAAATTATGAACCAGCACCAACAACAGGTACTCTCAGAATCTTGACCACTAGAAAATGAGTTAATAAATGTTCATTTTTTTAATCTGGAAAACTTTGGGATAGATTTTTTAATGCAGCAGTAGATAATTAATACCACTTTTTGTATCTGGAAGTGGGGTGTTGTTTTAACTACAACCTAAAGTGTAGGAATGACCTTGGAACTCGACAGTGGGCTTTGAGGAGAGTTAAGGAAAAGCTTAGAGTACCCTGAGCACACCATTTGTAGAAGTCTGAACTTTCACATGCAGTAAGACCTCTCCAGAAAAGAGGAGATCTTCGTTATGTGGGGTCTGAAAGTTTAGCAACAGTGTTGCCTAAAAATGTATGGAAAGTAGAAAATGTACTTAGTAAATTGGATGATTTAGATTAGGAGATTTCTAACCAGAGAAGTACCACTTTTTTTCCCTTGCTATTTAGAGTGAAATGCAAGAAGATAGAGAAAAACTGTTAAGGACAAAGGGAAAACTATTATATGATAAGGGGCCAGAATTTCATGATTTTAAAGTTTCTCAGCCACTTCGGAAGCACATGGTGCTAAATTTGAGAAATTGTTCTGTTCCCAGTCAGGGCACATGCCTGGGTCATAGGCCACAGCCCCCAGCAACTGCACATTGATGTTTCTCTCTCTCTCCCTTCCTCCCTCCCTTCCGTCTCTAAAAATAAATAAATAAATAACTCTTTTAAAAAATGAAATTGTTCTGAAGCAAGGATTAAATCTAGGATACTGCAAGAAAAATAAGGTCTAAAGATGAAGCTGAGGATGTGATTATAAAACCTTTTGTTAAGTCTTCAAAAAGAGTAAAGGTAGTATCCCAGAGTACCTTTCCATACAACAAATATTCTTCTAGATAAATTAAGGGTATACTTCATAGATCATCTCAATCAAACAATAGTGCTTCTAGGAAGATTAAGAATGTTATATCCCAGAATTCTTAGCAAAAGTTCAAGTTAGAAAAAGGTTTAACCTTGAAGAGATATGTGGTAATACCCTTTGTCAAACACAATAAATCTTAAATGTTAGAGGACACCCAAAATATTTTAGAGAGTGATATTGGAAACTCTGTCATCTTAGAATGAAGTGGAGAGTGTATACAAAGTGAAGAGCCTACTGTAACCTTAAAATTTCACTGGCAGGAAGCAAAGAGAAAAGTACTGAGATGTCAACATGTGATACCTCCCCTTCAAGAAAAACAAAGTATGTTGCAGAGAGAAGAAACATGAGAACAGAGCACAGAACCAAGGGTGTAATGTTTCTATTTAAAAACCTTCCCTTGATCTACTTGTATTATCTAATTAATCATTAGCATAGCTTACATAGACAACACAGGATGCTTGCTTCACTCTTTCCTTCTGGTTTCCAAATTTTTATAACATGAGTCTATTCATGATATGCAACAACTTCTGAATGTTTTTCCTGAGCAGCATCACAGTTTTCTGTTGGTACAATCAATCCTGAGATGTCTCTAAAGATTTTCCAGTTTTTCTCAGCAAGGTCATTAAAATGAGGGATAATCTTCTCTGTTCTAGGTGTTTACTAACCCTCAATCAACCCTTTACATGCTTTGATATCAAAGGGCAATTCAGAATTCTGAAATCTACTTCTTTTCACACTTTTTGTACTTTCTCTCTCTGCATCCATCTTGGTCTTCAGCCATGTCACTGCGAAATGAAGAGCCCTTCTTGCTGGTTGGCAATTTTGATAGATTATATAATTCTGTCAATGATGGTGTAGTTATAAGTTTAAGGCTATTTGTAGGAAATTCTGGAAATGCTATTTTTCCTCTATTAATCTTGGATTGTGAGGTAATAGATTTGTTATTATTTCAAGAAAATTAGTTTTTAAATGCAAAGAAAATGATCTTCTTTGTAAATTCAATGGTTGGGGTAATACAGACCAAATGATTAACACAACATGAAAATATTTATAGAAGTTAAAAAAAGTATATCCTTTATACAGGATATACTTTATAAAGGATAAGCATATCCTCATCCTTTATGCTAACCTTACCAAATATATGCTGCTGAATCTTTTGCAAAATAGATATTCCAATGTTCAAAAAGATGTTCACTGTTCAAAAAGTGATTTTTGGTAATAGTTATTACATGGCAGCATTTGAACAGGAACTCAGTAAGAAATCAGAATAATCAGCTTATAGTAGTGGTTTTGTCATAGTTTTGTTACTGCTGAGAATGATGTATGTACTTAACACTTGCTTAAGGCAAAACACATTAACCTATTATCTCACTTATTTTGCTTTTATTTCTATATTTGGAATGGATGAGTTCTACAATCAACTATAAAATGCTCACTCTACAGTCACTGAACAGGTGTATTATAATTTTAATTTTGTGAAGTAAAATATGAACTGGACGATCTGACCATCTAGCCTTCTTGAATTATATTTGGTTTTAAAAGAACCAGTCTGAAACAGATTGTTTCTTTCGTTCCAAACATGAACACTTTTCATAAAGGTAAAGAATTAGGGTGCATTATGACTATGTGTTTCTTTCATTTTATTAAAACTGATTCAGACACCCCAGTAACTTATCTACAGACATAGTTAACATACTTTATGTTTACTTTGTTTACTTGTTGACTAGCACACCAAAATTCTTTTGATTTTTTTCAAATCTTCACCTGAGGATATGTTTATTGATTTTAATGAGACAGAGAGGAAGGGGGAGAGAAAGAGAGAGACAGACAGACAGCCATTGATGTGGGAGACAAACATCCATTTGTTGCCTCCTGAATGTGCCCCTACTGAGACTCAGCACCAAAACCTTGTGGTATGCAGGATGACACTCCAACTATCTGAGCCACCCAACCAGTGCCAGAAGTCTTTGACCAAAGAAGCATTACAAATAACTCTTATGTATATGTGATTGAAATATTTGTAATGTGTTTCAACATTATCCATTAATAAGATAAAGACCATTTTAACCTGTTTTTAAAATATTTTGATTTATGTTTTTCTCCTAAGTATTTAATTTTATTCATCTTTTCTCATTATATTTTGTGGATTTAGCTATCATCAGTGAAGAATTTTTTTGTACCAGTATTATCAGAAGTTCTATTTTTATTTTATTGCTAGTTAAGTAGACATTGCATTTGGAAATCATTTTTTTCCCTAAGTTTTTCAGTGTCACAGTTAGGTAAGATTTAATATTGACCTGAATGATTCTAATATAGAAAATCTCATAAACTTCCGGACCTCATCTTACTTTTGCAGCATTTTAAGTTATAGATATTTTCATTGTAGATTCAATGACATCTGTGATCTCCTTGCTCACAGAAAAGGTTATAGACAACTAGAAAGGATGTTTAGTTGTTTTTTTTAAAGAAGATTGTGTAAGAAAGAAAAAATATCAAGAAACAATTTTTAAGAGCCCATGGATTCTTAATATCTCAAGTCAACAACACCAAAATACAGAATGCAGTGAAGGGAAACTGCCATCACATTACTGTGATAGCAGAGAAGGAATAAAGACTATTTCGGACAGCTGGCTTTCAACTGAAGAAACTTTAAAATGAGGCAGTAATGAACACCTGAGTGTGGTAATGAATCATATCCTTTAACCTTAATTCTAAGGACATGATTTAAAAATGGAAGAATAATGGCATATAATATCCCATTATTTTCAGGTGTATATCATTGTGATTCAACATTTATATACATTACAAAATAATTACCACAATAAGTCTAGTTACCATCTGTCGCCACACGAAGTCATGACAATATAATTGACTATATTCCCTATGCTGTACATTAGAACTCCATGACTTATTTATTTTATAACTGGAAGTTGGTACCTTTTAATCCCCTTCAGTTATTTCACTTGCCCTCAACTCCCCCTCCTCATCTGGTAACCACCAGTTTGTTTCCTGTGTTTATGAAACTGTTTCTGTTTTATTTTATTTGTTCATTTATTTTGCTTTTAGATTCCACATGTAAGTGAAATCATATGATATTTGTTTTTCTCTGTCTAACTTATTTCACTTGGCATAATATCCTATAAGTCCACTCATATGTTGCAAATGACAAGATTTCAGTCTTCATTTATGACTATGTGTATGTGTGTGTGTGATGCTTCCATAGCTTGGCTCTTATAAATGGCACTTCAATGAACATAAGGGCCCATATCTCTTCTGATTAGTAAAAATATAATTTTAAGCCTATATATTTCAGGTTTTAGATATTGAAAGAACATACTAATCTGCAATTAAGTAAAGAAATAATTGTCCTTCCTAGGATATCTAGAGAACATCTGTTGCTCCTAAAGATGAATACCACACAATTTACCTTAGGATAAAGGTAGATAAGCAGTTAATCTATATTCTAGCCTCCTGAATTACTTCTCATTTTGAAGAGGAAAAATCTAGGGCATTTTTAATGAATATACTTCACTTTCATAAACTCACTGTTGAGGTTACATTTTCAGAGTATCTGAAGCATTACACTACTGCTAAAATATTTATTCATAACACATATGACCAATATTTTCAATATACATAAAGTGCATTTCAAATATAAAATAAGTATTTTCAATATGAATCCTAAACAGTGTTAATTGGATGATAATAATCCTCTGGATAGTGTGAGCATAGACTCTTAGGATATAAAATTTTATTTCATGTTATTTTATTCATTTAAAATAGTTAATTACATATGTGAATTGACAGACATAATATTTCCCTTCAGCTGCACATGATATATATATATCTATATATATATCTATATATATATATATCAACATATATATATATATATATGTTGATTTTGTTTTCTATTCTGTACAAATAAAAAGCAAGAGACTTTGGAAAAATGCAAAACTCTATCTTTTATGTGAAGAAGTCTTCAAATTATGGTATCAGTTTATGAATGACTTTCACAAATTAAGGAGATACCTACATGAAACAACACATTCTCACATAGGAATAAGTTAGTGTATTATCAGGCCCTGAAAAGCTCATGTAATCTCTCCTCCAAAATAACTTTTTTTTGTCACTATGCTTTGACCAAGAAATCACTTTTCCTAACAATAATTCTAAGTATACTTTAGTCTTAATTCTTTTTCATGTAACAACTCAGCTTAGATAAGGCAAAATAACTCTAGTCTCTTCTTCTTGCAGCTCTCCTCTGTGTGGGGCAAAAGAGCTTCCTGATGACACAGTGAGTCAGGCAGTGGGAAGGTATGTACCTGCATGCATGTATGAATGCATGCATGCATACACACACATACACACATACATGAATAAAGTAACTTGGATTAGAAATAGCCTACTAATGGTGAACAGAGCACTAACGTCTGGATAGCAAGCTGGAGAGGACTTTGAAAAGAAAGATAAAACTTCAAACTAGTAAGAACACATTCCCATGTTTTGTAGACATAGAATAAAAATATTCCCTCCACCTGCAGCATTGTAAATCATTATATTCTGTTTGTCCTTGTTTGTCAAGGTGATTTTATGGCATTTTACTTTCAATATTTTATATTACAAAAACACTATATATTTATGCATTCCAAGCAGAAATTATATTAAAATATCAAATATGCTTTTGCAAATGATATTGCTGTAGATTGGGTGCCTCAAATTATTTTTTCCACTTGAAGTATCAGTATGCAAACTTCTGCAAGATATGATTTTTTTAGTTTTGCTAAGCTGTCTTAAAATGCGTACATATGAAGTCAAACATATGCAGGTATATACATGCTGACCATATGTTCATTATCTTAATATTCAAAATATTAGAAAAAGAAAATACTATATCATTAATGTCAAATCATCAATGAATGCTGAGATCTTTGAATAGCAAATAGCACAACTTACCTATCTCATAAATGTTTGTTCAGACCTGCAGAAATTATAACTGTCTAATCACAAAGCATATGCAAAATTTGTATATTAATTATATATTAAAAGAGGAACTGGTAGTTACAAAAAAGTCACAGAGATATAAGTACAGCATAAGGGGTATAGTCAGTAATACTTTAATAACTATGCATTGTTCCTGGTGGGTACCACTTTGTAAAGTATATGATTATCTAATCACGGTGCTGTCCACCTGAAACTAATACAGAATAATATTGAATGTAAATGGTAGGTGGAAATAAAAAATAATAAACAAACAAACAAAGATTAGCTATCTAAGGAAGACAAGAGTGAGGATGTGTGTACAGTGAGATGCCAGGTTGGATTTTTAATTATTCCTTGAATAACAAATGCCAAAAAAGCACTTTGGAAACAATACATCTAATCTCTTGGTAAGCAGATCTTATTGGAATAATATAGTTGAAATTCACATAAAGTGTAAATCAACTCTGAGTTCCTGAAAATAACTCACTCTGAGACATGGGTGTTGAGATTAGCATCCAATAGGAGGATTGACAGATACTTTATAGCCCACAAAACAGGGAATTAAGAGGGAAAGATTTGCCCATAACCCCAAAGGAGAATGAGAAACAAATTATTTGGGGGTCTTTGAAATTAATATTGCCTTTTCTAATAAGAACACTACTGAATGGAATATTCTACTACTGCAAGAATAAAGGACTAAAGTTACTGTTAATTGTAAGCCTCTCTCAAAGACTGCCTTCAAAGCAACTTCCCAATTTGCTGGTAAGTAAATTAGCCAGGGCATTTGTCCAATGCGTATGCTTCTGATTTGGCTTGTACAAACTAGTCAGTGTAATATGTGCATGGTAGTGGGTTTTTCACAGTAACTGCAAAAGGAATTAAGTTTACTTTTAACACACCTAGCAAGATAGCCTTAAGTTTTATGGGAATCATAGAAATGAAGGAAAGAAGGAAGAAAAGGAAGGAAGGAAGGAAGAAGGAAGGAAGGAAGGAAGGAAGGAAGGAAGGAAGGAAGGAAGGAAGAAGGGGAGGGAGGGTGGAAGGGAAGGAAGGAAAGCAGGGAGGGAGGAAGGAAATAGGAACAGAGGAAGGAAGAGAGAAAAGGATATTCTGGGCTTGCTTTTACAGAAGTTAGATGAGGTGATACTTAGGTACCTGGCATAATCTTGTGAATTGGGATGGAATGGTAATAAAATATTTTTTACTGAAAGAGAAGCTCTGAGCCATAGAAATAGAAATTTGGGCCTTAGATATGATCACTTTTTAAATATACTAGAAGCAGTAAATAGGACACAAGACAAAGAGGGAAGAATTACATAGTATAGAGAAGAACCTCACTTATACAGAGTTATATTTCCTGTATATTCATTAAACTTCCAAATTTATTTATTAAAGTTAGGGGTAAGCATTATCATTTTTTCCCTATACATATAGGTGAATTTTATTTTTATTGTTATTCAATTACAGTTGTCTCCATTTTTCACCCATTACTCTCCCCTGCCCTAACAACTCCCCACCTCCCACATTTAGTCCTCCCCCCCCACCCCTCATTGTCTTTGTCCTTGGGCCCTTTATACATGTTCCTTGACCTTTCTCCTTCTTTCCCCCATTATTCTCCTCCTCCCTCCCCTCTGGTTACTGTCAATTTGTTCTTAATTTCAATGTCTCTGGTTGTATTTTGCTTGCTTGTTTATTTTGATTAGGTTCCACTTATAGGTGAGATCATTTGGTATTTGTCTTTCACTGCCTGGCTTGTTTTCACTTAGCATAATACTCTCCAGTTCCATCCATGTTGTCATGAAGGGTAGGAGTTCCTTTTTCTTTCTTCTCTGTAGTATTACACTGTAAATGTACTGTAGTTTTTTGATCCACTCATTTACTTATGGATACCTAAGCTGTTTCCAGTATTTGGCTACCATAAATAGTGAGGTTATGAATATTGGCATTCATAGGTTCTTTTGAATTGGTGTTCCAGGATTCTTAGGGTATAATCCCAGCAATTCCATTGCTGGGTCAAAAGGCAGTTCCATTTTAGTTGTTTGAGGACATTTTATACAGTTTTTCACAGAGGCTGCACCAGTCTGCGTTCCTACCAACAGTGTACTAGAATTCCCTTTTCTCCACAACCTCACCAGCACTTGTTGTTTGTTGATTTGTTTATGATGGCCATTCTGACTGGTGTGAAGTGGTATCTCATTGTGGTTTTAATTTGCATCTCTCTCATGGCTAGTGATGCTGAGCATCCTTTCATATGTCTCTGTGCCCTTTGAAAGCATTATCATTTTTAATGAAATGAGAAATACTTTTTGTAGTAACAAGTTAATTTTAAAAAACCTCTAAGGTTATATCACTGATAAAGAAATACAGTTGTCACTGGGTATTATTGCAAGAGGGAAATGTTCTGTCTATATTCTTTTATTATCATTGGAAAAACTAAGATTAATAGACAAGCAGCTCACTTTTAAAAATACATCCATTCTCAAGGAATTCATTAAGAAAAGATCATGAAATATATACTGTGTATCTCCTAAAACATGAAAGCATTTCTTCATTGTGTATTTAAGTCTTTTAATAGGGTTAAATCAAAGTAAAATAGACAAGGACTTGGGAATCTGTGTTTGAACTGTTAGCTTGGATATAATATTTTTAAATGTCCTATGTGCTTTTGAAAACCATTATTAGTACAGAATATATGTGCATAAATAAATTGTAGTATCTGTTTCTTAACCTTGTGTACATGATTAGCACAAATAACGTATCACAGTAGCAGATTTTAGAAATAAAACTGTGGTGTTTTTAAATGAATATATTGCTATTAGCTCATTTTTCACTTGCTAGAAGACACCAAATGTTTAATTAAAAACCAACCTTATACAGGCATAGCTGCATTTCTGCCAAACAAAAAGTTGGTTGAAAGATTTGGCAGCTATATAAATAAGATATAATCTAGGAGTTGTGCTCTTTTTTCTTTCACACAAACTCCTTCAAGAAATATATGTGCCTCATTTTATTAATGCATAAGAGGAAAAATCCCTTTCTCTTAGAAAATCCACTGTCACATATATTGGCTTCTTTTACTACTGTAATAAAACCCAGAGATTTGTTTTAAAGGACACCACATTATGGATTTTTCTTTGAGAAAATGCAACAGCGGGCTTTAGTTAAACAATGAATTATGCCTCCATCTTTCAAATGAATACAGCTTAAATATAGTAATTTGAAATATTAGTTTAGGCAGAATTTTAATTAGCTTTTGTAAGCCCTAGGATGTACCTCTCAGTAATGTTGTTTTCAGTCTCTACTTTCAGACACCCTGAGTATTAATTTTAGCATAATAATCAACCTTTCATATACTTTAAAATCAAAGAAATAATATCATAGTTGAATCTAGTTATTATATACTAACTTTTTGTTACCTGGATTTTATAAGCTGATGCAGAAGTTTAGAAAGATTTGGCATCACATGTGAAAAGGTGTTAAGTTAAAAAAGAATTGCGCATGAAGCTGGTAGGAAATAGGAGGTTTCTAGAACAACACATCTCTAAATCCAGGGAAAGTGCTAAGATATTAAGCATCACCTCTGTTTAAACTTACATGATGCATTACAAAGACATAGTTTTAGTAAAAGGTGGACACATCAGCCCTGGCTGGTGTGGCTCAATGGACTGAGCACCAGGCTATGAACCAACAGTTACTGGTTCAATTCCCAATCAGGGCACATGCCTGGGTTGTGGGCCAGGTCCCCGGTAGAGTGTGTGTGAGAGGCAACCACACATTGATATCTCTCTCCCTGTCTTTCTCCTTTGTGTCCCCTCTCTCTAAAAACAAATAAATAAAAATCTTTAAAAATGATCACATTAGCATTTATATTAATTACATAATATACTAATAATTCTTAACATTTATTCAACATCTTTTAAGTACTTGGCATGTGCTGTCTTTACATTGATACTTTCTTCTTAATCACTCACAACAGCCTATGGTTTGTGCATTTTACAGTCAAGAAAATAAGACTTAAAATGGTTAAGTAGTATGCCAGCTTGGAAGCGACACAATAAAGATTTTGAACCAGGTTTATTCATATCTAGGGTTTAAAGATTTAACCACTTTGCTACATTGTTAAATGACATTTAGTCTGGTAATCTGGCATAATATCGCTACTAGCATTTATTAAACATTTCCAGATACTAATCTCAATTATTCCCATTAATTCAAGGTTCTACTACCACAAAAAATATGATCAAATATACAATTATTAATTTAAAAATATACAAATATACAATTCTGGTAATATGCCTAACATACATATGAGGTGCATGAGTACATACACTACACACATAATCATAATATGTGCTAGAATGTTTATAGCAACTTTATTTGCAATAGCCCCAAACTGGAAACTATCCAAACATCTATCAGTGCTTGAATGGTGAATAAATTATGACTATATTGAGTTTATTCTCAAAAATAAAGTGCTGAATGAAAGCAGCCTGACTTTTAAAAGTATGTAGTTATCTTATTTCTGTGAAATATAAAAACAGGAAAAATTAATCTATGTTGTTAGAAGGGAATATAATTACCCTTTGCCTCAAAGGGTATAATACAAAGGGACAATCCTGGGGTGCTAACACAACTTCTTTTTTGAGTGGTGGTTTTTATGAATATATTCAGTGTATAGTTATCCATCAAACTTCACACATTTTAGGTATGTGTGTGTTTGTCTATAAATACTTTAATAAAATTTTAAAGTTGATTAACTGGGCTTCTTTCTTTTCTGAGTTTACTTTTCCTGTGATTATCATCTCTTCACAGCCCACGTATACTATATCCTTGTTTCTTTATTCAAGCTAGGCGTAAACTTCAGGCTGTCCTCTGTATCTTTAAAGTATTATGCTATAATAGTTCATGAAAATAGCTATAAACATTGGGGGAAAATTTTGTAAACATAGAAGGTTTAAAGTATTCCTAATATTTTTAAATTTAGAAAGCATTTATGTTTATATCTGAATATATCTGAAAAATTTTATTTATACCTAATTTTGTTTAATGTACTAAATCTAGGGCTTCAAAAACATTTTTACCTTTTAGTCTCTGCTCTCAGTTTACATTTCCAAATAAAGTTCATTTATTTTCATTCACTTTCTAATTCTTCATTTTTTCATCCTACTAAACGAGAGCAATACTATAAATGCATGTTTTTAAAGATCCTTTGATGCTCAGTTTTTCCATATTATAAATTTGTAAAAATTAATGAACATTTTATGTTGATGATATATTGCAGATGAAAGAATATTCATATTTACCATCTTAACGAAATACTGACATTACCATTTAGCTTACTGATTGTTATAACTTAAGCATTTTTACCATGATATCAGACTTTCCTATAGTTTTTTTAAATTATTATTTTATAATATTTACTGCATGCCTATCATGTAACAGGCCCTCTTCTAGTCAGTGGCGTACACAGTGAGTACAAAAGGCAAAAGACCCTCTCTTCAAAGACCTTGTAGACTAGTGACGATGGGCGGCTATACAATAAAATATGAAGTAAATACATACCATTTCATATATTGATCAAGTATGCCAGAGGACAGAGTAAAGAACAGTTTCTATTTTAAGTAGGGAGTTCAAGAAAGGACTCTTTAACAAAGGGGATGTTTTGGCAGAGACCAGGAGAAAGTGAATACTGAGAAAAACAGGTGTGTCTGAGAAGAGCAAACCAAAGAGAGAGAAGAGCAAGGACCAGAGTTCTGGTTGGCAGAGTCTGGGAGAGAGTTTTTCTAGCCAGATGCCCAGATCTTTGATGATAGAGGCTATTATAAAGAATTTTAGTTTCATTCTGCAAGACATAAGAAGCCACTAGCAGCACAGTGGTCCCCAACCTCTTTAGAACCAGGGACCAGTTTTGTGGGAGACAATTTTTCCACAGACTGGGACAGGTGATAATTCAAGCACATTACATTTATTGTGTACTTTATATTATTATTACATTGTAATATATAATGAAATAAGCATACAACTTACCACATTCTAGGGTTAGCATATGAGCTTACCAAAACTGTGACTGAGACAAGTGTGCAATTTGGGAAAGAGGCACAGACAGAAATGATAAATAAAATAATAAGCAGGCCCACCATGGACTAAAATAAGTGTCAGATTCTGATTTAAAGCCTGCTGCCATATGCAGCTGTACAATTGAAGCACATAAACTTGCTTGCCACTATGAAGCCTGCCACCAGATGCAGCTTAATTGCCACTTGCTACTCACTGATAAGGTTTTGATATGAGTCTACAAGCAACTGATTTATTATGGTCTCTATTCAGTCAGACCTCTCTGCTAATGATAATCTGTAATTGCAGCTGCTCCACAGTACTAGCATCTCTGCCTCAGCTCCATCTCAGATCATCAGGTACTGGATTCTCATAAGGTGCTTGCAACCTAGATTCCTTGCATGCACAGTTCACAGTAGGATTTACTCTCCTATAAGAATCTAATGCTGCTGCTCATCTGACAGCAGGGGAAGCTCAGGAAGTAATGCCAGCAATGAGGAGTGGCTATAAATACAGATGAAAATTCTCTCATTTGCCTGCCTCTCACCTCCTGCTGTATGGCCCGATACATAACTGGCCATGGACAGGTACAAGTCCATAGCCTGAGGGTTGAGGACCCCTGCACTAGAGAGTTTTAAGGTGTATGGTGAGATGATTTATATTACATTTTAAATGGATTACTCTAGATTCAGTGTTGAAAATAGACCCTAAGTGTGCGTGTGTGTGTGTGTGTGTGTGTGTGTGTTGGTAGTGGTGGTATAAGGATGAAACATGGATATAAGTTAAAATGCAATTGCCATAGTCCAATAGAGATCAGATGGTGATGTCTGGGGCTTATATATTCACATTAAAGAAGAGAGGACAGATAATACATTCTAAATTAAATTTGTTGGGGCGACATTGGTTAATAAGATTATATAGGTATCACCTGTACATTTCTATGATACATGATCTGTACATTGCATTGTGTGCCACTACCCAAATTAAAATCATCTTGTGTCACCATATATCTGGCACCTTTTACTCTTTACTACCCTCACACCACTTTCCTCTGGTAACCACCATACTGTTGTCTGAGTCTATCAGTTTTTGTTTTCTTGTTTGTTCATTTCTTACTTTCAGTTTTATATCCTACATGAGTGAAATCATATGATTCTTAACTTTCTATGACAGATTTCCCTTAGCATGAAATTTTCAAAGTCCATCTATACAATCACAAATGACAGTATTTTCTTGTGGCTGAGTAGTATTCCATAGTGTATATGAACCACGTTTTCTTTATCCAGTCATCTCTCAAGGGACACTCTGATTGTTTCCATATCCTGGTCACCATGAATGATGCTGCAATGAACATATATTTTTTGTGCATATAATTTTGCAAATAAATGTTTTTAAATTTTTCATGTACATACTCAGAAAAGAGATTAGGAATCATAGGGTAACTATTCTTAATTTTTAGAGTTTTCCATAGTGGCTGTACCCATTCACATTCCCATCAATAGTGAATGAGAGTTCCTTTTTCTGCACAACCTCTCCAACAGTTGTTATTACCTGTTTTGTTGATAATAGCCTTTCTAAATGGTGTAAAGTAGTATCTTACTATAGTTACCTTTGCATTTTCTTAATAGCTAGTAAAGTTGATAATCTTTTCATATATCTGTTGGCCATTTGTATGTCTTCTTGGGAAAACTGTTCAGGTCCTATGCCTATTTTCTATTTGGATTTTTTTGTTTGGTGTTGAGTTGGAGGAGTTTTTAAAATATTTTAGATATTAAACTCTTGTAGGAGCTGTTGTTTGCAAATATGTTCTTCCATTTGGTTGGTTCCCTTTTTGTTTCATTAGTGGCTTCTTTTGCTGTGCAAAGCTTTTAAGTTTGATATAGTCCCAAAATTTATTGTTGCCTTTAATTCTCTTGTCTTTGAGGTCAAATTCATAAAATCTTCTCTAAAACCAAGATCCATAAGTTAAGTGCTTATCTTTTTTTCTATATAGTTTATTTTTTCAGATTTTATATTTAGGTCTTTGACCTATTTCAGGTTATTTTTTGTTCATGAGAACAAACTGTAATCAACTTTCATTCTTTTGCATGTGGTTTTACAATAGCATTTTATTTATTTTCTTTCTTTTTTTATTGATTGTAGAGCTAGAGAGGAAGGCAGAGAAGGAAAGGGAGACAGAGAGAGAGAGAGAGAGAAAGAGAGAGAGAGAGAGAGACTGAGAGAGAGAGAGAGGAACTTTGATCCATTGTTCCACTATTTATGCATTCATTGGTTGATACCTGTATATGACCTCACCAGGGATTGAACCTGTGACATTGGCTTAGCAGGACAATTGCTCTAGCCAACTGAGCAACTGAGGCAGGGCCTCTCCAATTGCATTTTTAAAGTATCAACAATAAACTATTAATAAAAAATAAATGAATGCCACTTAAAAAGCACACATTGCCAAATTTATCATTGTATACCCAGTAATGATACAAACTTCTCAAAATAATTGCCAAATGAGTGAATAGAATATCACATGCTCCTTTTCTCTTTATTTGTTCCCAATTGTACTCTCAAGTCACTGCCAATTGTCAAAATTTCCATGCTATTACTCTAAATTAATTGCCCCTTTTGCATGCCCTCAGTAACCTGTGTATATTTCCATTACAGTTCTTGGCAATATTTCATACACACAGAGAATATGGTTAGAGGACTAAAACAGTGTTGTCCAATATAAATTCAGTGTGATTCACATAGGTTATTTAAAATGTACTGGAACTGGAGCTATAACTTTTATTGTCTCATTTGAATTTTGTAGATAATATTAGGAAAGAAGATGGTTAAAGCAGTCTCAGCCTAATTTGAATATCTGAGTAGCAGTGACTTAAAGGTACATGGGTCAAAGGCTGAATGTTTGAAACCACCAGCCTCAGAGTTGAGCAACATATGAGAGGCCTCTTCTTTATGTTGGGATGAAAGAGCAGATTCTTTCCATCCACATAGTTTGGCTAGAAAGCTACCAGCTTGGTTGATCATTTAAAATAAATCATCAGTGAGAATCCAAAATGATGGAGGAGTAAGTGGAAGCTGCACTAATCTCCTCTCAGGACCAATCTAGAATTACAAGTATATTGTAGAGAAATCATCTTGAATAACCAACTGAACACTAGCCAGAGAAAAGCCTTATAACCAAAGACATACAGAAAAAAAAAAAAAAAACACAACAATGTGACCGATTGGGAATATGTAGGAGGTGCAAAAGGGCTGGCTAAGCTCCCATATGCAGTAGCTGAAATGCATGAGGAATATTTCAGTGGCTGTGTTGGGGGGTCCTGCTGAGAAGTGTGAGGTCTGTCTAAACCTCAAGCTGGGCTCCCTAGCATACAGCACTAGAGCCAGAAAGGAACCCACATAACATCTAGCTGTGAAAAGCAGAAGAGGTTCTGTTGGCCAGAGAGAGATAGCTAGAGATGCAGAGAGCCTCTTAAGGGGCCAAAGTACAAAATTCTGTTTGTAGCTACTTACCCTGGGTGCCCACAAAGGAAGGACAAAGTGGAGTAGATGTGCCTGAGAAGGGTCTGGGGTTGGTGTCTCTGGGGAGAGAACTGAGGGAACAGCCACCAGGATCTGTGTGCTGACACATTCCCCATACTGCTGGACCCATCTCTGTCAGGGAAAGCCTTCTC
The DNA here is from genome assembly GCF_004126475.2 of Phyllostomus discolor. Taxonomy (NCBI): domain Eukaryota; kingdom Metazoa; phylum Chordata; class Mammalia; order Chiroptera; family Phyllostomidae; genus Phyllostomus; species Phyllostomus discolor. The sequence continues at coordinate 99,178,335 of NC_040908.2, read as the reverse complement.
TCTGAATGTCAGCACCTAATGCTAAGCAAGAGCCCTGCCCAAAGAAATTATACCACCCCACCCTGTGGTGCTGCTGGCAGATGGATTATATTAACAGCTGAGCAGTTTAATGGCTGATTGGTTTAACATCTAAGTCAGAAAATACAAAGAGGCAGCCAACATGCAAATGCAAAGAAATAGCCTCAAATGAAAGAACAAGAGAATTTTCTAGAAGTACTAGATGATAAGGAGGTAAGCAATTTATCAGTAGAGTTTAGAGTAATGATTATGACGTTACTCAACAGAATGAAAAAAGGCACAGAAACCATAAAAAAGGACCATTCAGAAATAAGAAATGCAATATCTGATATAAATAATACACTGGAAGGAATAAACAGTAGGTTCAATGAAGCAGAGGATTGAATCAGTGTTTTGTAAGACAAGGTAGATAAAAACCTAGGCAGAGCAGCAAAAAGAAAAACAAATTCTAAAAAATGAGGAGACAACATGAAGCATAGCAATATCTGCACCATGGGGATACCAGAAAGAAAGGAGAGTGAGCAAAGAATCAAGAACCTATTTGAAGAAATAATGACTGTGAACTCCCCTAAGCTGGAGAAGGAAAAAATCACACAACTCCAGGAAGGTCAGAGAGTCCTAGACAAGGTGGACCCAAAGAGGCCTACACCAAGGCACATCAAAATTAAAATGACAAGGCTTAAAGATAAGGAGAGAATACTAAAAGCTACAAGAGAAAAGCAGGCAGTTGCCTACAAGGGAACATCAATTGGACTCTCATCTGGTTCTTCATCAGAACATTTGAGGCCAGAAGGGAGTGGCATGAAATATTCATGGTGATGAAAAGCAAGGACCTACAATGGCTACTTTACTCAGCAAAGCTGTCATTTAAAATCAAAGGAGAAATAAGGAGCTTCCCAGACAATTAAGAGCTAAAGGAGTTTGTTAACACGAAACCAGCACTGCAACAAATATTAAAGAGCTCAACTTAAGAAGAAGAAAAAGAGAAAGTAAAAAAAAAAAGGAGGAAAATAGTCTAACAATAAAATGGTACTACACACATATTTATCAATAATCACCTTAAATGTAAATGGCTTAAATGCTCCAACCAAAATACTGAGGGTACCTGACTGGATAAGAAGACAAGATCTGTATATATGCTGCCTCCAAGATCCTATCACAGATTGAAAGATACACACAGACTAAAAGTGAAAGGTTGGAAAAAGATATTTCGTGCAAATGGAAAGGAAAACAAAAAGCTGGGTAGCAGTACTCATATCTGATGAACTGACTTTAAAACCAAGGCTATAGTGAGAGACAAAGAAGAGCATTACATAATGATAAAGGGAATAATCCAACAAGATGATAAAACTCTAGTAAACATTTACCTACCCACTGTAGGAGCACCTAAGTATGTAAAGCAAATATTGATGGACATAAAAGGAGAGATCAACAGAAATACTGTCATAGTTGTGGATTTTAACATCTAATTGACTTCAATGGATGGATTTTCCAGGCAGAAAATCAACGAGGAGACAGCGGTTTTAAACGGCACACTAGATCAAATGCATTTAATCCATATCTCCAGAGTGTTTCCACCCCAAATAAGCAGACTATACACACTTTTCCAGTGCACATGGAATGTTTTCTAGGATAGACCACATGCTAGGAAACAAAACAAATTTCAATAAATTTAAGAAGATTAAAATCATAGCAAGCATATTCTCTGACCAAAATGCTATGAAACTAGAAATCAATCATAAGAAGAACATTGGAATACATGGAAAGATATGGAAGCTAAATAACATGTTATTAAACAATGAATGGGTCAACAACAAAATCAAGGAAGAAATCAAAAGACACCTTCAAACAAGTGAAAATGAGGACATAACAATCCAAAATCTGGGGTACACTAGGAAAGTGATCCTAAGAGGAAAATTCATAGCATTTCAGGATTATCTCATAAAATAAGAAAAAACTCAAATAAACAATCTAACTTCACACTTGAAAAGGAAAAACAAACAAAGCCAAAAGTGAGTAGAAGGAAGGAAATAAATAAGATTTGAGCAGAAATAAATGAAATAAAGTCTAAAAAAGTGATACAATATATCAATGAATTCAAGAGATGGTTCTTTGAAAATATAAACAAGTTAGACAAACCTTTAACCAGACTCAAGAAGAAAAAGAGAGAAAAGACTCAAATAAATAAAATAGAAGTGAAAGAGGAGAAATAACAACTGAGACCAAAGAAATACAAAAGATTGTAAGAAAATATGAATAATTATGTGCCAACAAATGGGCTAACTTGGACAAAATACATAAATTCCTAGAAATATACAGTCTTCCCAAAATAAATCAGGAAGAACCAGAGACCCTAAATCGACAGATTATACCTATTATAATTGAAGCAGTAATAAAAAAATAAATAAACTGGTAACAAACAAAAGCCCTGGGTCAGATGGCTTTACAGATGAATTCTACAAACATTCCAAGAAGAGCTAACACGTCTCATTCTCAAACTACTTTTAAAAATTCAAGAGGTGAGTAGGCTCCCAAACTCAGTTTATGAGGCTAGCATTATTCTAATTCCAAAACCAGGTAAAGACATAACAAAGAAAGAAAATTATAGGCCAATATCATGGATGAACATGGATTCTAGAATCTTCAAAACAATTTTAGCAAACTGAATACAGCAATGCATGAAAAAGATTATATACCATGATCAAATGGGATTTATTCCAAGAATGCAAGGATGGTACAACATTTGTAAATAAATAAATGTGATTCACCACACAAACAAAATGGAGGATAAAAACCACATGATTATATCAATAGATGCAGGAAAAGCTTTTGATAAAATCTATCACCCATTTATGATAAAAAAAAAAACTCTCAGCAAAGTGAGAATAGAAGGAGAATACCTAAATCTAATAAATGCCACAAATGAAAAACCCACTTCCAGTATCATACACAACAGAGAAAAATTACAAGTATTCTCCTTAAGACTATGAACAAGACAGGGATGTCCACTTTCACCTCTCTTATTCAGCATAGTACTGGAAGCCCTAGCCACAGCAATCAGACAAGAAGAAAAAAAAAGGCATCCAAATTGGAAAAGAAGAAGTAAAACTGTCTTTATTTGCAGATTATGTGATATCATACATAGAAAACCCTAAAGATTCCACCAAGAAACTACTAGAACAGATAAATGAATTCATCAAAGCAGCAGGATACAAAATTAATATACAGATATCAGTTGCATTTTTGTATGCCAATTACAAACTAACAGAAAGGGAAATTAAGAAAACAATCCATTCACAATTGCTTCAAAAAGAATAAAATACCTATGAATAAATCTAAGCAGGGTGTAAAAGACCTACACTCAGAAAATTATAAGATAATAAAGAAAGAAATTGTACAAAATGTAAATAAGTGGAAGCACAATACCATGTTCATGGATAGGAAGAATTAGCATCATTAAAATGTCCATACTACCCAAAACAATATATAGATTCAATACAATTTCTACCAAGATTGCAACAACATATTTCACAGAACTAGAACAAATATTTCAAAACTATATTCAGAACCAGAAAAGACCCTGCATAGCAGCAGTGATCCTGAGAAAGAAGAACAAAGTTGAAGGAATCACACTACCTAGTGTCAAACTACACTACAAGGCCATAGTAATCAAAACTGCCTGTTACTGGCATAAAAACAGACACATAGATCAATGGAACAGAATAGAAAGACCACAAATAAATGCACACTTTTATAGTCAATTAATATTCAACAGAGGAAACAAGCTCACACATTATGCTAGTGATAGTTTATTCAATAAATGTTGGGAAAACTGGACAGATACATGCAGAAAAATGAAACTAGACCACATTCTTACACCACATACAAGAAAAAAATTCAAAATGGATCAAATACTTACTTGTTTGACCCAAAACAAAAATAGTAGAAGAAAACATAGGCAGCAAAATCCCAGATATTGCCTGGAAAAAAATTGTATTGGCTATACCACCCCAGGCAAGGGAAACAAACAAACAAAAAAATAAACAAATGGGGCTTCATTAAACTTAAAAGTTTTTGCACAGCAAAGGAAATCATCAACAAAATAAAAAGACAACCCACAGAATGAGAGAACATATTTGCCAATACTTCTGATAAGTGGTTCATATCCAAAATTTATAAAGTACTTACAAAACTCAACACCAAAAATTAAACAATTAAAAAATGGACAAAGGATATGAATACATACTCTGCCAATGAGGACATACAGATGGCCAATAGACATATGTAAAGATGTTCAACCTCACAAATCATCAGAGAAATGCAAATTAAAAGCAAAATGAGATACCATCTCACACCTGTCAAAATGCCTATCCTCAATAAATCAAAAAACATTGAGTGCTGGTGAGAATGTGGAGAAAGGAGGATGCTTCTGCACTGTTGGTGGGAATGCAGACTGGCACAGCCACTATGGAGATACCTCAAAAAATTAAAAATGTATCTACCTTTTTATCCAGTGATCCTGCTTCTGGGAATACATCCAGAGGAACCCAAAACACTAATTCAAAAGAACATGAGCACCCCTATGTTCATTGCAAGGTTATTTACAATTGCCAAGAGATGGAAACAGCCCAAGCATCCATCAATTGATGAGTAGATAAAACAACCATGTGACATTTACACAATAAGATTCTACTCAGCTGTAAAAAAGAAGAAAATTTTACCCTTTGCAACAGTGTGGATGTAATCAGAGAATATTATGCTAAGTGAAATAAGCCAATCACAGAAAGTCAAATACCATGTGATTTCATTTATTTGTGAAATCTAATGAACAAACTAAACTAACAAGCGAAACAGAGACAGACTCATACATGGAGAACAGATTACAGCTAATGATGGCAGGAGATACTAGAGGGTGGTGGGATTTAGCAAATAGGAAAAAGGACTCATGAACAATAGTGTGGTGATTTCTGGGGGAGAGTAGGTAAAAGGGGACTAAATGGTAATGGAAAAATATATAATAAGGATAAAAAAAGAAAATATGGTTCCAAAAAATAAAATAAGTAAATTTAAAAAATGCACTGGTACTACATTAAAACAAGTAAAAACAAATAGGTGAAATGAATTTTATGATATGTTTTATTTATATTGACTTATTCAAAATATCATAATTTTAACATGCAATCTAGACACAAAAAATCAATGAGATATTGAACATAACCTTTTTTTATACTATGTCTTCCAAATCTGGTGTATATTTTACAATTACTACACATCTCTGTTCCTAATATTTCCTGAGACAACTTAATTTTTTATTTGTATTTAATAGAAGTTATGGTTGAAAATGTAGATTTTCATAATTGAGTTGTTATAAGCATACTTAAAATTTTCAAGTGATTGAACTGAGGATCAGTTTTTTAATTTAAAATCAAAGTAATTAAAATTATGCAAAATTTAAAATTCAGTTTCTCAATCTCTCCAGCCACATTTCAAGTGATCAATACCCACATATGGTTAATGACTACCCTACTGGTTAGTGCAGCTGTAGAAAAACAATTTGTTTATCTTAATATATAAAAATAGTATAACATAATTAAAAAATGCCATACATATGTGAAGCCTGAGATTGAAGGATTCTAGGAATAATGTGTGAGATATTTTTTAAAATGCCAGCTATATAAAGGCATGCAGTAGGCAGAAAAGCAGTTTTAATTAGGATTGAGATTTTGCCAGGAGAATAAAAAAGAGGGTAAAAAACTATGCTTTAGTAAGGCATCATTGAAAATAATGGACTACAGAATTAAAGCTTGTCAAAGTTGTACATTCTGACTATAATGAGGAAAGATGAAACCAATCAGATTGGGAAGATATTTGACAAAATAAGTGGTCTTTATTCTTCAAATATTATAGAACATGGAAGACAAAGTTAAGCTGAGAAAATATGTCAGATTATGGGTACTAAAGAGACACGGTATTTAAATGCAATGTGGGAATCTAGATAGAATTGTGGGCTGAAAAAATATAATAGTTGTAAACATTATTGAGAAAATTAGAGAGATTTACTCTTATAAATTGGATTAGATAAGAGTATCATAACAATTGTAAATCTCTAGTTTTGCTCATTGTACTGCAGTTATGAAACAGAACCTCTTTGTTGTAAAAAATAAATATTGAAGTGTATAGAATAAAATGACACAATGTCCGTACTTTATGCTCAAATGGATCAGGAAGAAATGGAGAGAAAGGAGAAACAGCAAGAGTGCAAAACAAATGATAAAATAAATCAGGGACCTCACCTATAAGCGGAACCTAATCAACAAAACAAACAAGCAAACAAAATATAACCAGACATTGAAATAAAGAACAAACTGACAGTAACTAGAGGGGAGGGGGGGTATAACAGGAGAAAGAAGGGGAAGAGTCATCAAAAAACATGTATAAAGGACACGTGGACAAATCCAAAGTGGGTAGGATCCAGGATAGGAGGTGGGGGTAGGTGGGGCAGGGGAGAGTGGTGGGGGAAAAATGGAGAATAACCATACCTGAACAATAAAAAATCAGGTAACTTATTAATTGTTGATATAGTTAAAGAGCTCTAGGACTTGTTTGTACTATTCTTGTAACTTTTCTGTACATTTGCAATTATATTAAAGTCACAAAGATGTTGAGAATGAACCATTATTCATTCATTTATGTATTCAAGATACTCTTCTGTATGTCGAAATTGTGCATAGTTTTGCTATGAATAGAGATACAATGGTAGGTACATCAGACAGACACATTGCATTTTCTTACAAATTTTATGGTTTAGATTTCAACTAGTCCTTTGAACTAATATTTATTAATTTTAATTTTTAATGTAAAAGCCATGATAGTTTAAGTAGAAAAATATAAAGATGTTATAATTTCAAGGTTATTATAATCATTTTTATGAGAAAAATGAAATCAATGTTTAGCTATAAAAATCCATCTACTTTAGAAAATGTGCTTTTATACTTTGAATATAATAAAGATATGATTATTTTTTCTCCTTCATTTCCAGTAGTTATATACTCTCTCCCTTTCTATCACATATACTACCTAATCAGACTTCAATAAAGTAAACAAATTACCTAGGCCTTTCACACTCTGTATTGAATGTGCATCCATATAACGAAATAGTATTCAGAAATAAATAGGAATGGAATTCATGGTACAACATGAATGAATCTTAAAAACTTTATGCTAAGTGACATAAACAAGACAAAATAGACAAATAGTGTATAATTCCAATTAAGTTAATTAACTACAACATGCAAATTCATAGAGACAGAAATGAAAATAGAGGATACCAGGGGTTTGGCCAAAAGAGAAATGTGGTATTATTGTTTAATAGGTACAGAGTTTCTCTTTGGGATGAAGAAAAATTTCTGCAAGTAGAAATGATGTTTACAGAACACTGTAAATGTACTAACATAATTGAATTATAAACTTAAAAATGGCAAAAATGGTAAATTTTATGTTATATTGATTTTATCACAATAAAACACATTGTGTGTGTGTGTATTTCAAAGAAGTTAAATATAGTTATAACCTCAATATCCTAGCCTATAAAATAGATACTTGTTTTGTTAGGCTGTGTAAGGATTCAATAGACTATGTATATTTCCTATCTAGCCTGCCGCTGGGTAGCTATTTGTTTTATGACAATCCTTGTGTTATTTGGGAGGAGCAGTGGTCATAGAAATGCATATCAAAACTAATAATTTCCTAATATGGTGTTTTAAAAATGTGTCCTGTGAAATAGTAGTACCAAGAAAAATGGTTAAGCAGCAAAGAAAGGCCAGCAGGAAAAATTTGGTTGGGAATTGTTACATATTACACTTATTTATTTGGCATTGATGGTGAAAATTGTTTTGTTAAAGCTTGTGAATGGTCTGCAATAAATAAACCTGTTTAACCTTTTAAGAGTACAGTGGATTTGAGCACTTGGCCATAGAATCTCATGTTGTTGACATGCTTTAAATGCTTCATCCAGGAGTAACTTCACTACAGGTTTTTTTCTTCCTGTCTGTGGCTGAATTTTTATATATTTTGAAAAATTCTACATACAGTAATCACATGCCTTTCTTTAGGAAATTATTTCCCAAAGAATATTTCAAGAACTTATATCAAATATTTATCAACATCAGTACCACAAAATGGAGCAAATTGCCACACAGTTTCATCACCTGTCGTTTTAGGTTAATTTGATGATACAAGGCACTAGCAGAACTTCTTGGACATAAAAAACTTAAATTAGAATTTTCTTTGTTGAAAAAATAATGAATGGATAGATGGAGCCAGGGAATATTTACAGCAGAAAAACTATTATGTATGATACTCTAATGGTGGATACATAACATATGTACTTGTCAAAACCCAGAGAAATGTACAACACAAACAGTAAATCTTTTGTTTTAATTCTCTCTTGAGGGTATGTTTAGAGAGGAAGACAAAAGCTACATATGTGTCCTGACAGGGGATTGAAACTTTTGGTGCATGGGACAATGCTCCAACCAACTGAGGCACCCAACCAGGGCACAAATAGCAAATCTTAATGTCAACTGTGTGTTTTAGTTAGGAATATGTATTAATATTGGTTCATTAATTGTAACAAATATGTGTCATTATTGCAAGATATTCATTATAAGAGAAACTATCTATGAAGTAGGAAAAATGGAGTATATGGAAACTCTGTAAATTCAGAGCAATTTTTAAGAACACCTAAAATTCCTTTTAAGAAACAAAAAATGTCCCTGGCTGGCATAGCTCAGTGGATTGAGCGCAGGCTGCAAACCAAAGTGTCACAGGTTCAATTCCCAGTCAGGGTACATGCCTGGGTTTCAGGCCATGACCCCCAGCAACTGCACATTGATGTTTCTCTCTCTCTCTCTATCTCCCTCCTTTCCCTCTCTAAAAATAAATGAATAAAATATTAAAAATAAGAAACAAAAAATGCATGCTAAAAATTTAAAAGAAAAATATACACATACATGTATATATGTCTATGCATACATGTATAATATATATTTCTGCTGAGCCTTAACATGTTTTTTAATCTTGTCACTATAAGTGCATTTTAAGGAGTTTAAAGATATATCATTAATGCCACTATGCTGCACAAATTTTGAATACTTGAGCAACTGGACATATATAATAAAACACTAGTTGCCTCCTGTTTTTGCTAAATTTTCTAGACAATCTCATTTCCACTTATATCTATTGTTATTGTGATGAATGCAAAGAATATTAATACCATGGCTTTCTGATTACCAACACGGCATATTTTTGCCATTTACAATTAATAAATAAAATGCCATAGATCAAAATACAACAAACCAAAAAATGGAATGAACTATTACTAGACCCATGTACACATATTAATGAGTTCCTCACACACAAAAAAAACCTTTGAAATGGGAGTATAAACAACATGGAATATTTTTAATTAAGTTCAATGAGTATTTCTAAAATTTGTACTTAAAAGAAAGAAAAATCATTTATTTTAACAAATTATTATGGAAATTGTCACTCTTGCCATGTCAAAGTAAGACTTTCAATTGAGGCATTTAGTATATTAAATACACTTCATCATTATATAATTACAGATCTGCCCAAACAGTTAGAAATGCATGGGACATACTCTTCCATTTAACTTTAATAATCCAAATCTAAGTTGAATGTTTGTGTTTTTCAGGTTAACCTAAAAATGATCATAGAGGTTCTTTCAGAAGCAGTCCCAGAAACAAGTATTTCAGAGCAAGCAGTTAATTTGGAAAGTGAAAGACAGAGGATAGAGAGTGAGGAAGCTGGACAAACAGGAGAGAAATATTAGTTCATTATTGAACTAATTATTTCTGTGTGCAGAGGAGTACTTGAGTAGAACATACACTAGAGCTCTACCCTGCCTGCAAATTGAGAGAATGAGAATGGAAGCAACAGCTTCCATTATCTGGGTGATGCCTGCTCTCAGGTGGCATTGAATCCCCACATTCTGCCTTGATGCACTAGAAGGAAAAGTATATTTCAACTGGAGAAAGACACATTTCAGACAAAGAAATGTGTCCTAGTAAAATAATTTTGGGTGGTGTGCATTTAAGTGATAAAGGCAAAGGGGTTTGTTAGACACCACCATCATCTGCTATAGTTATTAACATCCTATCAACTGTGATGTTGCCAAATTCCTATTATAATTATTGTTTTTATTATTACTACTATCATAGTTTAAATTTTATATCACAGAAGGTAAGCTGAAGAGGGGAGTATGCATGTCTTTTTTTTAGCAGAAAACCAAGGGCAGTATCTTGCATCAGGACAAATAAAAACACTTTTAAAGGTTTTTTTGTAATTTTTACATGAGTTTAACAATTTTATTTTGAAGTGTTTCTTAATCTTCCCTTAAAGAAGTAATTGAAGGTTTCTTTACCTAAGTCCACCATGCAACAAAGAAATTAATTGAAAAAATAGAGTAAAAAGACTATGCTTGCCATAAAATCCTAATTTACCAGCATCTTCATTTAGTCATTAAATCTGCTTATTATTCATGTAAACATTTTTATTTAATCAAGTTATTTATTTAATTAGTGAAATTTTTGTTCACAGCTAGTTCATATTTGTTTCCTGTGTAATGTGAAAGAGTTATGGGGGAATGTAGGGGAAACAAAGGATACACTATGGAGCTTCCTTTGGTATCCAAGTAATTTAGAACTAAAATTCCAGAGCCAGGTAGGTGGATTTAAAGTTTTTTTTTAAAAAAAGTTAATTAATTGTTTTAATATTATTATTTATTTTTATGTGAACTAAGTTAAAGTACCCTCCTGTGTCTCAGTCTCTTCATATGAAAAATCAGGCTATAAATAAGTATTGAGTCATGATATCTCAGACAAGGGTTTGATCTCCAGAATACATAAAGAATTCACATGACTACACACCAGAAAGAGAAACAATGAAATTAGAGAATGGGTAAGGGACCCAAAGAGACACTTCTCTAAAGACAGCTTACAGAGGGCCCATAGACACATGAAAAAAATGCTCAACATCACTAGCCATCAGAGAGATGCAAAATAATACCACAGTGAGATACCACTTCACACTGGCCAGAATGGTCATCATAAACCAAGCAACAAACAAGTGCTGGTGAGGTTGTGGAGAAAAGGGGAACCTAGTACACTGTTGGTGGGAATGCAGACTGGTGCAGCCACTGTGGAAACAGTATGAAGTTTCTCTTCAAACAACTAAAATGGAACTGCATTTTGATCCAGTGATCCCATTGCTGGAATTATACCCTAAGGACCCTGAAACACTGATTCAAAAGAACCTGTGCACCCCTATGTTCATAGCAGTGCTATCTACAATAGCCAAGTGCTGGATACAGCCCAAGTGCCCATCAGTAAATGAGTGAATCAAAAAACTGTAGTACATTTACACAATGGAATACTACAGAGAAGAGAAAAAGAAGGAACTCCTACCCTTTGCAATAGCATGAATGGAACTAGAGAGTATCATGCTAAGTGAAATAAGCCAAGCAGTGAAAGACAAATACTATATGATCTCACTTACAAGTAGAACCTAATCAACAAAACAAACAAGCAACCAAAATAGAATCAGATGCATGGGAATAAAGAGCAAACTGACCATGACCAGTGGAAAGGAGGAAGATAACAGGAGAAGGAAGGGGAAGGGGCAAGTCAAGGATCATGAATAGAGGACTCATGGGCAAGGACAATGGGGGGAATGAAGAAGGGAATGAGGAGGGACAAGGCAGGGGAGAGCAACAGGAAAAAAATGCAGGACGACTGTAGCTGAACAACAATTTTAAAAAAGAATATATTGAATTATATGTTTATAATGTAAATTAAATGGGTAGATGCACACAAAATACTTAAGAAAATGTCTAGAACATATTTGCAAGGTATTGTCAAGGTGTGTTTATGTGTGTCTAATCATTTTCTTTGATCAATGTGTACAAATTTCTTCCATAAATGAGTTTATACAAATAGGATCAGGCCATTTAGAAAGAGTAGGATCTTGAATTCCAGTCTTTGAGGACTTTATTTTAATTTGATAGTTTATTATTTTGTCAGAGGAGCAATGAGAGGACATTTACAGAGCTGTGTTGATAAATACATTTTATGTCTCAAAAGGCTTTTAACCTTTCTTCTGACTACTTGATTTATCTCACTTTTAATGTTTGTAAGCATGAGTAGTTATGATAATCACCTTTAATTGCCACATAATGATTTATTAATAACTCACTCTGTGCCACTATTCTGAGATTTAAGAAAAAGTAGAAGACGCCTTCAAGGAGATTATAATTTATCTGAGATCATTTCCCACTTATATTTAATTACATAGTTAGTTTCTTGAGTGCTACCATAACTCTCAAATATTTATTTCCTTTGTTTTAAAATTGTTCAATCATAGAATGAGAATTCTTGTCAGAACTTGTAAAGTTTGATAAGTTAAATAGCTATGAATATTTAAAATTATTTAGATGCATTTAATTTCGTTTTTTCTTGAAGAGTTTTTATCAGTATATAATCTTTTTCTAGAGTGCTTAAGTGAATATATTATCAGCTTTGATTTAAAAGAATTAAAAATAACAAATTGAAAGCCATGACCCAATCTTAAATGCTTAAATATAGAAATTATTTGGCACATTGTAAAAAATAAGTTATAAAAATGACATTAAACTATAAATTGAAAAGACTCAGTAATATTGGATTACTTTAGAGAACACACACTTGCTACATAAATCAAGAGTCAATTATAAAATATTTTAATTGTGGAATGCATAATATTGAAAATTCCATGTAAAGAACTTCCAATTTAAAAGAAACTTTAAAAGTCCATCAATAAAGATATCTTATATTGTACTAAGTGCAGAAAATATAGAAATGAATAAAACATGCATATTCCCTAATCTCAAAGTCTAGTTCTAAATACATAGTCATTAAAAGTTAAGTCAGTATATAATTTCAGACATTATGTCAAGCACAGAATAAATCATTATCTTGCTTATTTCAATAGGCTATATGTAGTAGGTGCCAGAGGCCACATTCTTAGCCATCACACTTTGCTGCCTCTCATAGAAATAAAGAGTGCAGTGGAAGTTGGGAAAATAAGTGTTGTTTTCAACTAGATCAGAAGCATCTTTAAGTAGAATAGACACTAGACAGATCTTTTTGGTTTCTCCTACATAGAGCTGTCTTACTTTAACCACTGTGATTCTTTTCTCTATTTCCATTAATGTTAATATATAAGCTTTCCTATTAGAGAGATAAGAAGATGAGTTTAATATTTAACCTCATTTATAATTGTGGGGTATACCTTTAATAAAGAGTAATTTATCTTTCTCATCATTTTCAAACATTTATAAGATGCTCCAAAGTACAAAAAACAAAATTTTTAAAACAGTCCCAACACAAGAGTAAGATTCTCCTTGCCACACTTGACAATGATGCTATATCTATATTATGGTTATTATTGTTCTTTAATCTGAGGTGAGAAGATAAGGTTAAAATCATTTTTAAGTTCTGAGTATTTATATGTTTATGCATGAGTCTGTTTGCATATATATATATAAGAAAATGTTTTACAATGCAAAAGAAAAAAAACAGTAAATCTATTATGAAAATCATAGAATGCCAAGAAAAAATATGTTTCTTAGAATATGTTTTGTGATAAAACATATTTGTTAATTTCTTTTCTGCATTCACTATAGTCTTGAGTCTTTATGCTATTGGGATGGCTTTATAAATATATTTGTGTATGACCTGCATAGATTCATATATAATGTATTATTTGAACTGCACAAGAAACTGTACTGGGTATTGTGATGGGTATTGTTAAGCGCATATAACCAACAGTGGCCTGGAAACTCACAGTTCCACAAAATTTATGCATTCAATTTTAGTTAAGCAAAAATTACTTAAATTCACATATGACATAGCAGAAACCCCAGAGCATCTCTACCTCTGTATCTTCCAGAATTCTCAGAAAGTTTATATGTCTCCTAGTTACTGTTCTCTCAAATAACTAACAGTTGTTAAATTTTACTGTAGCTCACATCTTATGTTTGGTTCCTTCTCTCTGTCCTGCAATAATTCTGAAGAAGAAATATAGGCTTGTATTTGGTTATTAAAGCTTTGAAGATAAAAGTTATAAAACAATAAACTTAAATGTCTTTTGTTTATTCCTGCTCCCTTCACTGTGAACTTCTCTTTTTCCCATGTTCCAAAGCCTTGTTCTCACTTTCTCCTTTTCACCTTATTCTCTCTCACTTATCTCCTCTTCCTTGAGATAATACCTTTGGTAACTTCTCTTATAAAGAAAATATGGCATCTATTTTCTTCTTGGCTCACTACCTATCTTTGCATATCTAATGATTAATATACTTTAGTAAAGATATATCCATTTACTATCCATTTAACTATTTGACATACAAAAGATCTGGCAAAGTCTTTGGAATTTTTATTTTTAATCCCATCCCTAATAGTAAATGGAATGGAGTAACACAGACATGATCCTTTCTCTGATCTTAATTCTACCATTTTTGTTAGCAAGTGGGAACACATATATGGAATCTGAAAAAAAAATTTAAAAACTCTAAAACAAATATATTTTTATTAACAGTTGTTTTTAACTTCCAACTGAACTGTAATTCAGTTTGAAGAAAAGGTTCCAAAGCATTGCTTAACTGAAATATATTGAAAACACAGGTATCGAAACATTAATCTTAGTGCCTATCCACTGTAACCTTCTTTCTGTTTTAAGGCTTGAAATTGATTTACACTGATACCAATGTTTTTAGGGTAGTGCCGTGCATATTTACACACTTAGTGCATATAACAAACACAAGTATAATTTTAGTTATGTGTTGGAAAGTGCAGAATTATGCATAATTGCTCAAAAGCCATGTGGAAAATATTTGAAATTGTCCGAAAGCACTTTTCATCCATTTAAAAAGTAATTGCTGTCAACTTCAGTGAGGTAGATAGAGCAAGTGCTTACTTAAAAAACAGAAGGAAGTAAACTCTTTTCATTATTTATGAAATTGGCTTGTGCTGATAAAAATAAAGAGTCTAGGGAATCTCTCCTCTATCACCTAACACATTATAAATAAAGGGATCTGGGTGATTTACCAGAAAAGCCAGGAAGGCATGTATTTCCTCCTACAGTTGCATATCTTGCTTCAATAAACATTAAGCAAAGAGCAGTATGAGAAGAGAGGGTGGTTAAATTGTATTATTGGAAGATTACTTTCTTTTTTTACTGCACTTTGGAAAACAGAACACAGGGGAAAACATTGATCTAAACCTAATCCAAGAGGCAAGAATTGTGGCATCTGCAGTGAGGATGGGTCTAGAAGCACCGGGCAAGGAGATCTGGCCTAACCTTGGAGCTAGTTCCTGAGCCTGGCTGTGGTGGTCTACATTGTAATATTTTGTGACAAGGGATTATATAGTGTTTCTCAGAAAGTAATCAAGGCGTACTGCATCAGAGGATGTTTTCTTCTAATTAAATACAAGCATAGAAAAAAATGCACTTCAGTGTTCTCCCTTAAGGTAAAAACAAAACTTATACAAATGTAATTATTCATATGACATCATAAATACCTTTTATTAATAGACATTGATATTAATAACAAACAGTCATCTTACATAAATAATTACCTTAAAAAAGAAAATATACTAGACAGACAGCATGCCATCATGGGGTTGGAGTCAGTTAAATCTAAGTTAGAATGCTTTTACTGACTCATAGTAAGTGCTTGACTCTGTACTGCATATTTAACATTCTAAGCCTGGGTATCTTCACCTTTCAAACAGGACTAATAATCTCATTATTGCAGGGTTATGGTGAGAATAAGAATAGCATGTGTTCTGCTTAATAAACAGTAAATATTAACATACTCATTTTCTTGTTTTCTTTGTAGAGACAGTGAGTTCATTTATCATTTTGTTTTAATTTTCTATGCTGAGGATATTAAATAATATTTTTGGAAGGAGGAATGCATGTATGTTTTGTGAACATAATCCTATACAAAGGAAATTTTTTAAAAATTTTATTAACCAGAGGATACAAAATATTGCTTCCTTGATGATGTCAGTTTGAGCCTTTCAATAATTACATTATGAAGCTGTACAGAGAACAGATACAGAAACACTAGATATTTGCCTGTTTTCAGCTACTCTTTCACTTGAGAAGTAGCCAAAACAAATAGATACATAGGATGCAAAGGCAACAGATCACTGTATTGTTGTTGGTGATTTTTAGTAAATTACTTTGGAATCTGGAGATTTTTTTTGTTTGCTTTATTATGGTAATGCTAATACATAATCTTGAAGCAAAGGGGACCATGAGCTGGCTGGTTCCGACTTCCTCATCTCTGATTCTACCGCTGTGCTGACAGGTGGAAAACATCTGACTCAAAAAGAGCCTCTACTGGAAAAAAAAATTTTTCCAATATCTGGAACCTGAAACAAAGGTAGGTTGAGACAACAGTTTTCAAACTTTCTAAAATGAAAATCTAGTAAGAAATACATTTATATCTGTTTTTTAAATTTATTTTAGTGTATTTTTCCATTACCATTTATCACTCTTATATATCTTCTTCCACCTCTACCCACATCTCTTGCACCTGCAATCACCACACTGTTGTCCATGTCCATGAGTTCTTTTTCTTTTTTGCTCAATTCCTCTACCCCCTAACTCCACCACATCCCAAAACTTTCAACCTATTATCTATGAGTCTCTCTATCCTCTATTTTGCTTGTTAGTTCAGTTTATTCATTAGATTCCACATATGAGTGAAATCATATGGCATTTATCTTTCTCAGTCTGGCTTATTTCACTTAGCATAATGTTCTCCGGATCCATCCATGTTGCCACAAAGGGTAACATTTTATTTTTTATGGCAGTGTAGTATTCCACTATTCAAATGTCTCATGGTAGTTTTATCCATTTATCTACTAACGGATACTTGGACTGCTTCCAAATCTTGACAATTGTAAATAACACTGCAATGAGTATAGTTCTTACAGTCTTTTCAATTAATGTTTTGGGTTTCTTTAGATATATTCCCAGAAGTAGAATTTCTGGATTATAAGGTAGTTCCATTTTTAATATTTTGAGGTAACTCCATGATTGCATTCCACAGTGGCTGCACAAATCTGCATCCCCCCAATAGTGCACTAGTTTTCTCCTTTCTCCACATCCTCACTAGTACTTGTTGTTTATTGATATATTGATGATAGCCATTCTGACCCATATGAGATGATATCTCCTTGTGGTTTGAATTTGCATTTCTATGATGATTAGTGACGTTGAGCATCCTTACATATTGGCCATCTGTATGTACTCTTTGGAGAAGTGTCTATTTAGGCCTTTTGCCTATTTTTAATTGGATTGTTTGGGGTTTTTTGATATTGAGTTTTATAATTTCTTTATCAATTTTGGATATTAACTCCTTATCAGATATAACAATGAATATGTTCTATTCAGTGATTGTCTTTTGTTTTGTTGATGGTTTTCTTTCTGTGCAAAAATCTTTTTATTCTGATGTGGTCTCATTTTTTTATTTTTTGTTTCCCTTGCCTGAAGACACACACATACACTAAATAAAAAGTTTTCACAAAATATACTTAATTTTCCTGAGTGAAACAATTTGATATATTTTGTTCCATTTTAATTATATTCAATGCCCGAATACCATTCAGTGTCCATCTCAGTCTTGAATCTAAGTTCATGAATCAAAGTGAGGAGCAAGTGCATTATTCTTCTGTTCTTATGAACTGCCCTTGGGAAACTGCATGTGAATTTACATCTTTCTCTATTTCTATCGGATCTGCTCCAGAAAAGTGAAAATTGAGTGTTTTTTTTTTCTGAATAGATACTTTTCAGAGTTCGAGTCACAGCTTAACATACATCCTGAATAGGAAATCTCAAACAACTTACTGTCTTATTATTTTACCCTCAACCCAGGGCTGGATTGATTTTTATGCTTTCAAAGCACCTTGTGCACTTCTCTCTCAGTATTTTTCCATATGGTATAAGATAATGATTATATGATCATGATGAATAACGTGCATCTCTCTGTGTGTGTTTCCTACTATATGACTTCTACAAGGTAGGAATTCAGTCACTAGGAAAGACAATAAATAATAGTTTTATGATAAAAGAGTTAGTCTAAACAGAGTGAGAAGGTTTTTTTTTACACTTATAATGATATTCCACCCAATTCTTGAGTATGTTAGCATGCTGCTATATATTCTTATTGTGTCCCCAAGATAGTGTATATAAGACAATTGTATATATAGAGACTTTTTGTGCATATGTATATCAGTGAAGCCAGCACAAACAGATGATCTGTATAAGAACTACCATTATCCAATAAAGTTAATCCTGATCTGCACATATAAATCTTTTCTGTGCCATTAGATTTATTTTTAGTTTTATATATCAACTTTTAAAATAATCACACACTGATACTCATTATGTGATAATTATTTTGAGTTTATTAAGGAGATAGTGTATATTCATAGGAGAAAAATGTCACCAATGTTAGCAATCCCAGCTTCATATTTGGTAGAACTTCATGAAAAATTAAATATACATTAAGAATAATGCATTACCTGATTTTTCTATTGTCGAAACCATAACAGTTTTCCACTCCTCAACTATGAGCTTCTTATACTATAAAAATCAAGTGTAAAAGAATTTATGTCTCTATACTTCCTGAATATCAGAAGAAATTTAACTCACACTAACTTTAGTTGTCTCTAGCTAAGTCTGTGCATGTATATCAAGGGTAGATATTGAGTCAGTCCTGGCACAGAGCTGAGCTAGGTTTGAATATGTCTGTGTACCACAGTCTTCAAATTTGTCTAGTGTTACTCCATATTCAGAGTGGTTTGTTAGAGGTGTGCCCCCACCACATCCTCAGTGTATACCCCACACTCAACTTTGGGTCTTTCCTTGGTGTTATTCTTCAGTGAGTGTCTTTCTCCATGTTCTTGTCCCTGTATCAGAAGTAGAGGGCTGTGACCTATTACTCAGTGTTTATTGACTTGGATGTGGGTAAGGCTGGCATCTGGAAAGGGGCTTTCTTTCTTTTGAATAAGCCTGAGTCTGAGGAGGGCACTTGCCCTGGATACAGACAGGCCCAGTGGTTGGAGAAGAGATAATCTATGTGCAATTAAAAATATCATAATGAAGCCCTGGCTGGCATAGCTCAGTGGATTGAGCACGGGCTGCGAACCAAAGTGTCGCAGGTTTGATTCCCAGTCAGGGTACATGTCTGGGTTGCAGGCCATGACCCCTGGCAACCGCATATTGATGTTTCTCTCTCTCTCTCTCTTTCTCCCTCCCTTCCCTCTCTAAAAATAAATAAATAAAATCTTTAAAAAAAAGAATATCATAATGATCCTGTGATCCTCTAGCACCCCCCACCTGTATGTCCAGACCTAGCATGAATTACTACCCCACCCCCAAAAGAAGTGTTTTTTATTATTTTTCATATTATTTTATTTACTTATTTATTTAAATTATTTTTGGAAAATTCAGGGGAAAAAGGGAAGGGTTTACAGGAACGAGTATAAAGGACACATGGATAAAAACTAGGGGCTGGTGGAAATGGGAGGGAGGAGGGGAGGGCTGTGTGGGTGGGTTGGGATGGGAGTAAAAGATAGAAAATTGTACTGCAATAACAATTAAAATAAAATTTTAAAGAAAAGAAAAGAAAAGAAAAGAAATAAATTATTTTATTGTTGTTCGATTGCAATTGTCTGCATTTACCCACCACCATCCCCCCACCACAGCCAATGCACCTCCCTCCCTTGATTCCAAATCCCTGCCCTTGGTTTTGTACATGTGTCCTTTATAGTCATTCCTGAAAATGCTTTACCACCTCCCCTCTGGATAGTGTCAGACTATTTTTAATTTCAGTGTCTCTGGTTATCTTTTGCTTACTTTTTTCTTTTGTTGATTAGGTTCCAGTTAAGGTGAGATCATATGGTATTTGTCCCTCACCACCTGGCTTATTTCACTTAGCATAATGCTCTTCATTCTATCCATGCTGTCACAAAGGGTAGGATCTCCTTCTTTCTCTCTGCTGCATAGTATTATTACATTGCATAAATGTACCATAGTACCATTTTGATCCACTCATTTACTGATGAGCACTTAGGCTGTTTACAGCACTTAGCTATTGTAAACTGTGCTGCTAAGAAAATTGGGGTGCATAGGTTTTTTGGATTGGTGTTTCAAGGTTCTTAGGATATGATCCAAGCAGAGAAATTGCTGGGTCAAAAGGCAGTTCAATTTTTAGTTTTCTGAGGAAATTCCATACTGTTTTCCACAGTGGCTGTACCAGTCTACATTCCCACCAATAGTGCACTAGGGCTCCTTTTTCTCCATGTACTCTCCATCACTTGTTTGTTGATTTGTTTATGATCGTCATTCTCACCGGTGTAAACTGGTATTTCATTGTGGTTTTAATTTGCATCTCTCTGATGGTTAGTGATGCTGAGCATCTTTTCATATGTCTCTGGATCTTTTGTATGTCCTCCTTGGAAAAGTGTCTGTTCAAATCTTTTGCCCATATTTTAATTGGGTTGTTTGTCTTCCTGGAGTGGAGGCGCATGAGTTCTTTATGTATTTTGGAGATCAAACCCTTCTTTGAGGTATCATTGGCAAATATGTTTTCCCATATAGTTGGCTTTCTTTTAATTTTAATGCTCTTTTCTTTTGCCATACAGAAGATTTTTAATTTGATGAGGACCCATTTGTTTATTCTTTCCTTTATGTCCCTTGCTTTAGGGGACATATCAGTGAGAATATTGCTGCATGGGATGTCAGGGATTTTCCTGCCAATGTTTTCCTCTAGGACTTCTCTGGTGTCATGACTTATATTTAAGTCTTTTATCTGCTTTGAATTTATTTTTATGTATGGTAAGTTGTTGATCGAGTTTCATGTTTTTGTGTGTAGCTGTCCAGATCTCTCAATGTCATTTGTTGAAAAGTCTATTTTTACTCCATTTTATGTTTCTTCCCCCTTTGTCAAATATTAAATGACCATAGAGACTTAGGTTTATTTCTGGGCTCTCTTTCTGTTCCATTTATCTATGTGTCTGTTCTTATGCCAGTACCAGGGTATTTTGATTATAGTGACCTTGTAATACAGTTTGATATCAAGTATTGTGATCCCTCCTACTTTGTTCTTCTGTCTCAAAATTACTACAGCTATTTGGGGTCATTTATGGTTCCATATATATGTAAATTTATGAAATGTTTGTTCTATATCTGTGAAATATGTCATTGGCACTTTAATAGAGATTGCATTGAATCTGTAAATTGCTTTGGGTAGTATGGACATTTTGATGATGTTGATTCTTCCAATCCATGAGCATGGTCCATGCTTCCATTTATTTGTGTCTCCCTTAATTTCTTTCTTCAGTGTTGTACTTTTCTGAGTACAAGTCTTTAACTTGGTTGATTAGGTTTATTCCTAAGTACTTTATTTTTCTTGTTGCTATATCAAATGGGATTTTTTTCCTGATTTCTGTTTCTGATGTTTCATTGTTGATATACAAAAATGCCTTTGATTTCTGAATAGTGACTTTGTATCCTGCTGTTTTATCAAATTCATTTGTTCAGTCAAGTATTTTTTTGGTGGAGCCTATAGGATTTTCTATGTACACTATCATGTCATCTGCAAACAATGACAGTTTTGCTTCCTCCTTTCCAGTTCAGATGCCTTTTATTTCTTTTTCTTATCTGATTGCTGTGGCTAGGACTTCCAATACTATGTTGAATAGTAGTGGTGAAAATGAGCCTTGTCTTGTTCCTGATCTTAGTGGGAAAGCTCTAAGTTTTGCCTATTGTGCATGATGTTGGCTGTAAGTCTCTCGTACATGGTCTTTATTATGTTGAGGAACTCTCCCTTTATTCCCACTTTGCTAAATATTTTTATCATAAATGGGTGCCGTACCTTAGCAAAAGCTTTTTCTACATCTATTGCTTTGATCATGTGATTTTTATCTTTTGTTATGTGATGTGTTACGTTTATTGATTTGTGGATATTGTTACCATCCTTTTATCCCTGGGATGAGTCCTACTTGATCGTAGTGTGTGACCTTTTTAATGTATTGCTGGATGCAGTTTGCCAATCTTTTGTTGAGCATTTTAGCATCTATGTTCATCAGTGATGAACATAGTAAGCATTAGTGATGTTGGCCTAAAGTTTTCTATCTTTGTTATGTCTTTATCTGGTTTTGGAATTAGGATGATGCTCACTTCAAAAAAGAGTTTGGGAGTCTTTCATCTTTATAGATTTTTTGGAATAACTGTGAAGGATAGTGGTTAGTTCATCCTTAAATGCTTTGTAATATCTTCTGTGAAACCATCAGGTCCAGGGCATTTGTGTGTCAGGATTTTTTTTATTACTACTTCAATTTCATCAGCTGTTATTGGTCTGTTCAGGCTCTCTGCTTTCTTCTTCATTCAGTTTTGGAAGATTACATGTTTCTAGAAATTTGTCCATTTCACCTAGGTTTTCAAATTTCTTGGCATATAGTTCTTCATAGCAATTTCTTACAATCCATTGTATTTCTGTGGTAACAGTTGTAATCTCTCCTCTTTCATTTCTGATTGTGGTTATTTGGGCCCTCTCTCTTTTTTTCTTGATGAGTCTGCTTAAAGGCTCATTGATTTTGTTTATCTTTTCAAAAAACCAGCTCCTGGATTCATTGATTCTTAGAATTGCGCATTTAGTCTCTATGTCATTTAATTCTGCTGTGATCTTGGTTATTTCCTCCCTTCTACTTGCTCTGGGCTTTGTTGGTGGTTGTTCCTCGAGTTCTTACAGACATAGGGCTAGGTTGTTTATTTGAAATGTTTCTATATTCTTTTAGGTAGGCCTGTATCACTATAAACTTCCCTCTTGGGATTGCTTTCACTGTGTCCCATAAGTTTTGGGTTGTTGTGAGTTCATTTTCATTTGTTTCTGGAAACTTTTTGATGTCTTCCTTAATCTCATTCTTGACCCATTTATTGTTTAATAGCATGCTATTCAATCTCCTTGAGTTTGAGTGTTTTGCAGTTTTTACCTTGAGGTTGATTTCTAGTTTCAATCCCTTGTGGCTGGAGAAAATGCTTGATATGATTTCAGTTTTCTTGAATTGTTGAGGCTTGTTTTGGGCCCTATCATGTGGTCTATCTTTGAAAATGTTCTATGTGCATTTGAAAGAATTTGTATATTGCTTCTTTGGGATGAAAGGCTCTGTATATATCAGTTAAGACCATTTCATCGAGGCCATTGTTCAATGCCACAATATCTTTGTTGATATTTTGTTTGGAAGATCTGTCCATTTTTGACAGTGGGGTGTTAAAATACTCCACCATAATTGTGTTGCTGTCAATATCTTTCTTGAAGTCCTCCAAGATTTTCTTTATGTATTTGGATGCTCTTATGTTGGG
Source organism: Phyllostomus discolor (assembly GCF_004126475.2). Lineage (NCBI taxonomy): Eukaryota > Metazoa > Chordata > Mammalia > Chiroptera > Phyllostomidae > Phyllostomus > Phyllostomus discolor. The sequence continues at coordinate 99,154,821 of NC_040908.2, read as the reverse complement.
TACATATGTATTTACAATGTTTATGTCTTCTTGGTAGGTTCTTCTCTTAAGTATTATGAAGTGACCTTCTGGGTCTCTTTTCATGGCTCTTTTCTTTTAAGTCTATTTTGTCTGATATGACTATTGCTACCCCGGCTTTTTTTCCTGTCCATTTGCTTGAAATATTTGTTTCCAGTCCTTCACTTTCAGTCTGTGTAGGTCTTTTGTCCTGAGGTGGGTCTCTTGTAGGCAGCATATGTGTGGGTCATGCTTGCTTATCTATTCATCTATTCTATGTCTTTTGATTGGAGCATTTAATGAATTTATGTTTAAGGTTATTATTTTTTAAGATTATTTATTTATTTTTAGAGAGAGGGAAGGCAGGGAGGAAGAAAGGGAGAGGAACATCAATGTGTGGTTGCCTCTCATGCGCCCCCTACTGGGGACCTGGACTGCAACCCAGGCATGAGCCCTAGACTGGGAATCAAACTGGCAACCCTTTGCTTCACAGTCTGGCACTCAATCTACTGACCCACACCAGCCAGGGCTAAGGTTATTATTTATAGGTAGTTCTTCATTGCCATTTTTTCATACCTATGTTCCTCTCTCTCTCACTCTTTTTCTTCCTTTTCTTAAAGCAGACCCTTTAGCATCTCTTAGAGAGCTGTTTTGGAGGAGGCAAATTCTTTGAGGCTTCTCTTGTCTGGAAAGCTCCTTATTTGGCCTTCCATTTTGATTGAGAGCTTTGATGGATAAAGTAGTCTTGGTTGCAGACCTCTGGCTTTCATTACTTGGAATACTCCTTGCCATTCCCTTCTGTCTTGGAGCATTTCCATTGAGAAGTCAGCTGCTAGTCTTACTGCAGCTCCCTTGTATGTTACTTCCTGTTTGTCCCTTGCTGCCTTCAAGATTCTCTCTTTGTCTTGGAATTTTGCCATTTTAATTATGATGTGTCTTGAAGTAGGCCTCTTTGGGTTCCTCTTGATTGGGACCCTTTGTGTTTCATGGATTTGTGTGATGTTTTCTCTCCTCAAATTAGGGAAGTTTCATCATTACTTTTTCAAACAGGTTTTCTGTCCCTTGCTCTTCTCCTTCTGGCATCTGATTATATGGATATTATTCCATTTCATGTTTTCTTGTTTGATTATACGGATATTATTCCATTTCATGTTTTCTTGTTTCATGCCTCTTCATTCTTTCTGAGTCTCTTTTCCTTTTCTTGTTTTTTTCTGGGTGTTTTTTCCTACCTTGTAATCTAGCTCACTTATTCAATCCTCTGCTTCATCTAGCTTGCTTTTGATTCCTTTTACTGTGTTCTTCAGTTAAGAAATTTTATTCTTCATTTTCATTTGGCCCTTGTTGATAGATTCTATTTACTTTTTTATGTTGATATAGTTTGCAGTGAGTTCATTGTAGTTTCTCCGTAGTTTTGTAATTCTCTGTGATCTCACTGAGCTTCCTGATAACCATTGATTTGACATCAATATCTGAGAGTTGACTTGCCTCTATTTCATTTAGCATTCTTTCTGAGACTTCCTCCTTTCTCTTCATTTGGGGATTGTTTCTTTGTCTTCCCATTGTTTCTGATACCCTTCTTGTTAGCCTCTGCTTCTTAAAGTGATCTGTTCTGACTCCCTGGGCTTATGATGTGAACTTGTATGGTAGAAGCCCTGTGAGAATCAGTGGTTCAGTCTCCTTGATCTACTGAGATCACTGGTCTTGGGCTGTTGTTTATGTTGGCTCTCTGTATGTCTTGGTGTTTTGATTGTTGTTGGGTCTTTTTTCAGTGGTTCTTTCCTTCCAGCTGGTTAAATGATGGTCATTCCATCCACCACATCTTGTATTCTGTTGTGCAGGTGTGGATAGGTTGTGTTGAAGCTGGTTCTTCTGTTTGTATGAGGTTTTGAGGCTTCTCTCTCACTCTTGTTCAGTTGTTTGTTGTGGGTAATTTCTCCTCCATTTTGTTGTAATTCCAGACTGGTCCTGTGTGAAGGTTAGTGTGGCTTCTGCTCACTCCTTCACCTTTTTTGGTTATTATCTGTTGGTGGTTCCTTTGTTGGTGGGTTTCCTCTTCCAGCAGGTATACTGGTATTCACAGCCCCCACTGTCTGATTTTTCAATGTCCTCTACTGTTTTGGCCCCCAACCTTCATATATGTTGGGATATTGTTGACTATTCACTCTGTTCCTCAGAAGTTCACTAGGTGTTCCACTCATGCGCAGGGGGCAGTAGACTCTGCTCCCACCTATCTCGCTGCCATCTTCTCAAGAATTCTAGTTTTATTTTAGTTTTATATCCTATTCCTTTCCACACCACAATGGGTTTTCATGTGGGAAATACATTCTTTGTGCCTCTTCTACAGAAGGGCAAGCCTTTCATTTTATAGTAGAGATAGTGGAAATTATTAAAGAAACAAGCAAAATATAACCAAAGACACTGAAATAAGGGACAGACTGACAGTGACCAGAGGGGGAGAGAAGAGGGAATTTCAGGGGAGAATGGGAAGGGTTTACAGGAACAAATTTAAAGGACACATGGTCGAAAGCTAGGGGGAGGGTGGTAATGGGAGGGAAGTGGGGAGGGTTGGGTGGGTAGGCTGGAATGGGAGTAAAAGGGAGAAAACTGTACTTGTACAATGATTAAAATAAAATTTAAAAAAAAAGAAATTATTACTTCACTGGTTGCTGGCCACTTCTTCTAGGCCTTATACTGCAAGGGATACTTTCTCAGCACTGTAGCCAATGTTTTGTTGAGCATTTGAAGAGGTCCCTGAAGATAACTGTAAATGCATCTGAATTTTCCTTGTGTTTGCATCTTCTTTCCCAAAGTTTCATATTTTGTCACTAGCCCATACTCCACTTAAAGGTACTTGTTAAGAAGTTTAGCTAAATTCTTACTGGTGTCTAGCAGTGTCTGTCCCAATAAGAAAGTGCTTTGAGCTTCATCTGTCCTAAAACTGATTGTTTTTCATAGATTTTGAGTTAGTTCATTGGGCTGTAATCTTAGCTCCTTGGTGGGTGCGAGAAGAGTTATGAGTTTACTGATTCTTTAGCATTCTCTGAGTGATGGTATTGGTTAATTGGTAGGAATGATGCTCCTTTTAGTTTTCTACATCCTGAATAAAAGCCAGAAGTACTGTTCTGGTAATATGTGAAGATGTGTATCTAAATCTAGCACACTGAATTGAATAATTGCATTTAAATTAATTATGTGGCAACTTTTATGTAGTTCATTTAACATTAGAATGCCAGTATTTCTACAGTGGCATAAAGAAATAAAGATGACCACTAATTTCCTACATCAGCTAAGACTTGGCTTTTCTTTCTTAAATACAAGAACAACATATTTATAATGGCATTCACAGACTTATTGGCCACCTTTAAAGACTTAGTTTTTTATTTCCTATAAGGCTTTCATTTCATTAATTTAAAAAGTTGCTACCATAGAGGGTTCCAGAACTTAATTCTTATATTTAAAGGAGGGTTATTTCATGATTTTTGTAGCCATGATATTCAAATATTGTTACTATTTGAAATGGAGATATTAATATAACACATGCAAAAATGGTGTTATATTTAATACTATCAATGTTTAATTATCAATACATTTATAGAATTTGTGATTCCTTTATTTGTGATTCCTATATATTAACTTATTAATAATACCTATCCTATTTTGGAACCACAATACCTCTTTTCAATTTGGTGTAACTGTTGGATATCAATACAATGTTAGTCCACATGCTTATAAAGACTCAGACTTATTTTTTTAAATGGCTGGTATATTCACTCTTGTGTAAAAACAAATTTTTCTCTCTTAATTTTTAAATTATTTCTGTCTTAAATTTTTACAACCTGATATCAAATGTATGATTTCCATATCTTGCTATGAAAATATGATTTTTTCCTTCAATTAACATTTGTAGTAATACTTTATCAACTATTAAAATAAAATTATTAACTGACTATAATCCACACTCACAAAAATCTCAATAAAAATATTTGATATTTTGGAGATACTTGGGTCCTACCAAGAAACTCTTGTCCATTGTAAAGAGAGTTAAATGTAGTAAGTTGACTTTTTAGAATATATCCACTGTAGTCTGAGGATGAATGGATACTTATTGAAAATATAGGTTGAAATTCTTCCACGTTATTTAAACTATTTTTTTAGTGTTGTACATCTGGGTTTTTCTATATTATGACACTTAGGACCAGTATATAAATACTGTCAGTGTACATAGACTTAATTATAAACACTTCTATTTTTCCAAAGGGGAAACATTAATGCTGTCCATCTATCCTCTGCAAAACTCAAATGAAAGCAGTTACTAATTATGTTACTTAATGAGCCCTGTATTAAAATCTGTATAATCAATACACGCTAGAATTGGTGTCAATAAGAATATCCTTTCAAAAATAATTGGTATATTTTGTTGTTTGGACAATGATAACAATATATAGGTCTATATTTCCTTTTCTGCTTTTGTTCAGAAAAATGTATAACTTAACCAAAGTGTTGATGATCTGTATTTATTTGCTTTTCTGGTGTCTATTTGAATGACTTATTTTTACTTATGTATAATATTTAGTTCAACATTATAAATCAACAATATTTTTACAGTTAAAAGAAAATCATTTTAAAATAAGTGATAATCAATTGGAAGTTTTCTTTTAATTAAGTATACACAGTTGACAAGTCATTGATACTTTGCTTAACTCTAATTTACTTATGTCTTTTGCAGGATATAATCATTTAGTTCTTACTGCTTAGCCTGCTTGTTTTATGATGAAGAATGTTTAATCTGAGACTTGGTTCACAGATGCTCTTATTGAATTAAAAATTGTGATCACCACTGATAACACAATAGAGCAAATTTCATTTTAAGACAGTAAAGTTTAGAGTAGTACTAGGAGGGAAGCTCTCTAATAGGAATTTCAACATTTGAGCCTAGCGCTGATTATTATTTGTGTGTTTGCTACTTAATCTCTTTAAGACAGTTTCTCCACCCACAAAATAGTACTATAATAATAGCAGCTGCTACCAAAGGCTGTTGTGAAGATTAGTATAAATTTATGCAAAACACTAAACATTGTGTCTAATTCTTATAGTCTCAGGAATATTAAAGAGGTTCCACAAACTGGACAGGTAAAACATCTAAGTGAAGTCCCGCAATAACTTCAAATTCTATTTAACTTCTTTATGTAATAATTTTTTTTCTCTAATCTGAATGTTTTGTGGGGAAGGTTAATAACTTTCTCTGATGCACAAATGTATATTTTAATACATAAAATTTGGAAAATACAGAAAAACCAAAGCTGTACATAAAAAAAATTATAACTAAGAAATAATTAATATTTGATTTTTTTATTTTCAATTTTAATTCTCATAAATTAAAGAATATAAACATGTATAATTGAAAGCATAGGAATAAATGGTGTAATGTGTGACAGCCACTGGGGATAGATAAAGTGATAAAAAGAACAACTTTTTCTTTTAAAATCTATGGTCAGTGGAAGAAAATATTTGCAAATCATATATCTGATAAGGAGTTCATACCCAGAATATATAAGCAACTTCTACAACTAAGAAAAAAAAGAACAAGCTGATTCAAAAATGGACAGAGGACCTGAAATTGGCAATTCTCTAACTAGGTCAAGTCATTTTACCCTTTAAGTAACAAATTTCCTACTTAAAAATAGATTTAATAGCTTTGCCAATTATTGAACATAGAAGGCAGAGTTCCCCATTGTCCTTTGCAGTATATGCCGCACCTTGATCCAGGTATATCCAGAGTATTTGGTTCATTCTTTATTGAAACTCTATCTGGTTGAAATGTCAGAAAAGATGTTTTGTTAACCTCAGATATCTCTTCTGGGTGTTAATTAAAATGAGCAAATTAGAATCCTTTATTGTTCTATTGTCCTAATAAGACTATTGAACATAATAGTGCCAATGCTAAGAATTATTTCCTATCCAAGGATCAATAGTCTCTTCAGTCAATGATATCACACTGATACATATGGATCAAAAAATGTAATATTAAGAAAACTTTACCCCTGGCTGGTGTAGCTCAGTGCACTGAGCGCAGGCTGGGAACCAAAGTGTCCCAGGTTCGATTCCCAGCCAGGGTACATGCCTGGGTTGCAGGCCATAACCCCCAGCAACCGCACATTGATGTTTCTCTCTCTCTCTCCCTCTCCCTCTCTCTCTCTCTCTCTCTCTCTCTCTATCTATCTATCTATCTATCTATCTATCTATCTATCTCTATCTCTATCTCCCTCCCTTCTCTCTCTAAAAATAAATAAATAAAATATTTTAAAAAGAAGAAAACTTTAAAATCTTTAACTGTGAAGTGAGTTTTGAAATTATTTTAGGAACTGAGAGTTCTGTTAACATTTTAAGCTTACTGTCCCACTCATGCTTTTAAGGCAAGATAGATTAAGCTTCTTAGATCTTACATATTGTCTATTATAATGTCAAATTTCCAGTGACCTTCCTGACAGCAATATTATATGAATAACCCAACAAATAGCTATTATATGTTTATTTTAGTATTTTTGCTCTATTAATAAAGCTATAATTCATTGCTTGAATGAACAAACACAAAATATTACATAAAAGTCAAGTTTAAATGCAAAGACCTTTTCTTTTTTACAGTTAACATTGCTATCTATCTGCACAGCTAAAAAGTTATTTTCCAGACCAGAACTTGAAGCTTCCGTTAATCATTTTCTTAACTAAATCTGCCTTTTAGCACATTTCTCCCTGTCAGTGAGTCCTCCCAGCATTTTACTTTGAGCAGTGCTTGCATTTATTTTTTGACAGGGGTTGGCTTTATCACAAAACTATTCATTTAGATTGCTAAACTTCACATAATAATTGTTGACTAAGCCAATACCCTCTCCTTTAAAACTTTGAAATACAATGCAAGTACTGCATGTTTTTCCCACCTGACATTTTAATTTCATGGTAGGACAAAATAGATATTTAGACCTAATTTCTACCACCTTGTGGACTAGTCCAGCCACCACAAGTTAATGCTTTGAATATCATAGATCAAAGGCATTCATTATTTTTTTAAAAAAATGCATTCTCAGTATGCCCCAATTAGTTCATTCTGAATACCTAGAAATGTTTATATCAAGGTATATAGAATGATTGAATTATAAATCTAGGGTGCATCTTAAACTATTCTGTCTCCTTCACAAACACCCAAATACATGCTGATTGCCCACATTCACTGTTTTCTGAATATTCTACAACCATTATCATTATCTTCTCTTCATAGCCACTTTCTCCATGGTATACCATCACACGGTATCACCTGGACTATTGAAACAGTCTCCAAACTTTTATTTGTGATGTGATTCTTGCTTCTTCCAGATTGTTCTCTGCAGTAGTATCAAAAAGAGCTTTATAAGAACAAAGTGCAGGCTGGCTAACCCATGTGTCTAGGGCCTCAATATGACATAAATTATGTTCTGTTTCCTGGAACATACCTATTAGAAATTCAACCTTTCGTATATTTTGCTGTACATTTCACTCTAATTACATAAAATAATAATAGTAATACTAGTAAAAATAATGCTAAAAGAAGAACTATTAATATTTTGGTACTTTGTGCTACATATGCTAAGCTTTTTGCATGCATCTTCTTATGTAATCACTATCTACATAACCTAAGAAATCCATACTTTAAAATTCCACTTTATAGATAAGCAAATTTATGTTTAGGAGGTGAGGTGGCAATCAAAGTTAAAGAACAGTGTCAGTATTTGACCTAATTCCTGACTCAAAAGCCAAACATCTAGTGACTATGTACCACTTTATACTTTTCTACATTTCATTCACCCTCTATTATCTTTAACATTCCAGAATTCAGCTTGTGAGTAACCTCTCTGTGAAGCCTTTCTTAAAATATGTCTAAGCTTAATTTATTGAGTAAATTGACCATGTGTCATTTTATAAAGTCAGTGTATTTTAAACTTTTTTAGATATTCCAGACTTCAATGTATGAGTTGTATTTTCCTATGCATAGGTTTTGAAAATTTTGTGGTAGAAAAAGAATGAATAAAATCAATGATTGTGTGTACATTACTAAATTGAAAATAGTTTATCATGGCAAAGACCATCCTTTGTTTTAAGGTAATGATATTATTCCCTTTGAGATATTAAATTTTTTTCTCTAATGTGAAATGACAGACTTTTAAATATCCTTAAAAAACAAAAATCAATACAATGAATCACTCCTTTAATTTTAGAATATTAAGTTATGGAATCTAATAATATGGGAATTTGTTTTCTACATTGAAATTCTTATAGGAACTTAAATTTATTTATAGGTAGATTCTTTTTTAGAGTAAAAGCTCTTTAAGAGTCCTTTCATATTTTTTTCCAATTCCTGGGACTGGTACGCTTTCTATTTGCAGTGCATCCTTTATTAATGTTGCTTTTGAATGTAAAAACATACTGTAAATGTTTTTTCACATTACAAATTTTCTGTAACATGCTGTCAGCCAGATGTGTATACCTAATTTCTTGCTACTAACACTACTGTTATTATTACTACAATTACCAAACCTGCTCTGTTACATTGCCATGTAAATGTTTCCTGTGTAATATCCCCTCCTTTCCCCACATAAACACATGTGGCAGCAGATGGGGCAGAGTTTATTTTAATTTAGAAAAGCTCAGGGGGATAAAATATTTGCTAACAGCTCATCAATTATTAAGTTACAGAATTGGAATCAGAACCTGATCCTTTTGTCAGTCCCATGAACTTTCATGCACATGCCAGCATACCACATACAGCTTCTTCCTTCAGAAACTAGTCTGTAAGGACATTGGCACGGACTTCTTTGAATATTTTCTCACAGCAGATATTTTGACAATAATAATCAAGGTGGGTTAATTAAAGCAAATTGTAGTTTATTTTTGGAGATTTCTAAATCAGGATTCTTTTCTAAATTTAGATAAATGTTACTGGGGTTAATACTACATCAATTAGCTGAAATGTTCTCATTTAAAACTAAATGTTTTGGGCTTTTTGTCATCATTACCTGTTCTTAATAAATGGAGGTACTGAGTGTTTTCAAGTCCCCTAAACACCTTTCCTTTTTTAAAATTAATTTAAAGTCAACTCAGAAGAAAAGACAAATGATGGACAATATTTCATTCTGCAAAGGTATCACAGAGCTCACTTACAATCTGAAGGTGCTAAGAGCTGATGCAACATGCAATGTTGACAAAATGAGACAGGAATATGCTCTTATGTTAACTGCAGGCTAAAGGTACCAAAAATGGTCTAAATATATTTTGTTGTCTTAAAAGATTTTTTAAATTAAGACTTTATTTTTAGAGCAGTTTAAAGTTCACAGCAAAATTGAGGAAAAGGTACAGAGAAATCTCATGTACCCTCTATCCCTAAACACACATAACCTCACCTATCGTTAATGTCCCCCTCAGAGTGGTACAGTGTTTACAATTAATGAACCTACGTGGATATTTCAAAATCACCCAAAATTCACAGTTTACATTATGCTTCATTCTTAGCATTATATATTCTATGGGTTCAGACAAATGTATAATGACATACATCCATCATTATGGTATTCTGAGCAGTGTTTTCAATACTCTGAATATCCTCTGTGCTCCACCTATTCATACCCCATGCTTAGTTCTAGCAACCACATACATTTTTCTCTTTAAAATCTTTTTTTATTGTTGTTCAATTATACTTATCCCATTTCCCCCCATCACTCTCCCCTGCCCTACCCACCCCCAACCTCCCACATTCAATCATCCCTTCCACTATTGTCCATGTCCATGGATACTTTATACATACCTGTTCCTTAACTGGATCCTTCCCCTTCTTTCCCCCATTATCTGCCTCCTGTCTCCCCACTGGTTACTGTCAGTTTGTTCTTTATTTCCATGTCCCTGGTTCTATTTTGCACTTACCTTTTTATTGTCTCTATAGTCTTGCCTTTCCAGAATTTCATATAGTTAGAATCGAACAGTAAGCAGCCTTTTTAAATTAGCTTTTTTACTTAATAACATGGATTTACTTTTCTTCTGTGTCTTCTCATGGCTGCATAGTTCATTCCTTTTTAGCACTGATATAAGCACTGAATAATATCCCATCATCTGGATGTACCATAGTTTATCCATTAACTTACTGAAGGACATTTTGGTTGCTTCTGGGTTTTGGAAATTATGAAAGTGGCTATAAACATCCATGTGTATGTTTATATGTGGAAATAAATTTCCAAATCCTTTGGGTAAATACCTAGGAGCTTAATTGCTAGATCATATAGTAAAAGTATGTTTTGTTTTGTAAGAAATTGCCAGTTTTCTGAAGTGGCTGTACTATTTTGCATCCCCACAGTAATGAATGATAGTTTCTATTGCTGTGCATCATTATTAGCATACAGTGTTGTCAGTATACCAGATTTTCTAGTAGGTGAGTAGTGTTATCTCACTGTTGTTTTAATTTGCATTTCCTTCATGCCATATGATATTGAGCATTTTTATATTTTTCCTGTCATCTGCATATTTTCTTTTTAAAATATATTTTATTGATTATGCTATTATAGTTGTCCCATTTCCCCCCTTTATTCCCCTCTGTCCTGTACCCCTCCAGCCACATTCCCCCACTTAGTTCATATCTGTGGCTCATACTTATCAGTTATTTGGCTTTTCCATTTCCTGTACTATTCTTAACCTCCCCCTGTCTATTTTGTACCTACCAATTATACTTCTTATTCCCTATACTTTTTTCCTCATTCTCTCCCTTCCCCTCCCTGCTGATAACCCTCTATGTGATCCCCATTTCTGTGATTCTGTTTCTTTTCTACTTTGCTTAGTTTGTTTTTGTTTGTTTTTTTTAAGTTCAGTTGTTGATAGTTGTGAGTTTGTTGTCATTTTACTGTTCATATTTTTGATCATCTTCTTTTTCATAGATAAGTCTCTTTAACATTTCATATCATAAGGGCTTGGTGATGATGAACCCCTTTAACTTGACCTTACCTGGGAGGCACTTTATCTGTCCTTTTATTCTAAATGAGAGTGTTGATAGATACAGTAATCTTGGATATAGCTCCTTGCCTTTCATGACTTTGAATACTGTTTTCCAGCCCCTTCTTGCCTGCAAGGTTTCTTTTGAGAAGTCAGCTGATAGTCTAATGGAAACTCTTTTGTAGGTAACTTTCTCCTTTCTTTTGCTGCTTTTAAATTCGCCACTTATCTTTCATATTGAGTAATGCAATTATCATGTGCCTTAGTAAGTGCTTCCTTGGTCCAACTTAATTTGGGACCTTCTGAGCTTCCAGGACTTTCTAAAAGTCTATTTCCTTTGCCAGATTGGGGAAGTTCTCCTTCATTATTTGTTCAAATAAGTTTTCAATTTCTTGCTCTTCTTCTCTTTCTGGTACCCCTATGATTTGGATGTGGTCATGTTTAAAGTTGTCCTGGAGGTTCCTAATCCTCTCCTCACTTTTTTGAGTTCTTGTTTCTTCATTGTGTTCTGATTGAATGTTTATTTCCTCCTTCTGCTCCAAATTTTTTATTTGAGTCCAGGTTTCCTTCCCTTCACTATTGATTCCCTGTATATTTTTCTTTATTTCACTTTGTATAGCCTTCACTTTTTCCTCTCTTTTGCAACCATAGTCAACTATTTCTGTGAGCATCCTGGTTTCCAGTGTTTTGCACTCTGCATCTGATAGGTTGGCTATCTCTTCATTGCTTAGTTCCATTTTTGGAGCTTTGATCTGTTCTTTCATTTGGGCCATGCTTATTTGTCTTGGCAACTGTTTCAATGTAAGGGCTAAATCCTTAAGTATTCACCAGTGTGGGGCCACCCCCGTGGCTGCCTTGTGGTGCTATAAGTGGGGGAGGGGTCAGAGGAGGAACAATGCCACTTGCTTGGCTCTCGGCTGGCTTTCAGTCAGTTTCCCTGCTACCTACAAGCAGATTAGGCTCTTATGATGCTGATTTCCAGGTTAGTGGGTTTGTGTACATTCTAGGACCTGGTGCATATCTCCAAGAAACTCTCCTTTGTGGCTGGGAGTTTCTCCCACCACTGCAAGTCCCACAGATTTTTATAGTCAGAGGTTTTGAGGCTTTATTTCCCCATGCTAGAACCCTGGGTTACATAGTCTGTCTCACTCCCCAGTTGTTTGTCCCAGTTATCTGCTCACAAATGTGAGACTGACTGGTCCACCAGTCACTGTCTTGCCTATTCCAGACCATCAGCTGTGGCTTCATCTGCCTGGTCCTCCAGCCGCTGCCTTGCCGTACATCCTCTCCACTCTGTCTGCTGTCTCTTCCCCTCCTACAAGTCTGAATGAGCGTTTCTTCTTCAACTCCTTATTCATCAGACTTTTATACAGTTACATTTTCTGGCAGTTCTGGTTATATTTTGTTTTAAATTTGTTGTTATCTTTCTTTTGGTTGTGTGAGGAAGCAAAGTATATCTACTTATGCCTCCATCTTGGCTGGAAGTCTCCATCTGTATATTCTCTTAAATGTGGTATCTGTTAAGGTCTTCAGCTCATTTTTTAACTGGGTTTCTATTTTCTTATTGTTGAGTTTTAAGAGGTCTTTTTAAATATACTTTGAATAATCATTTATCAGATGTGTCTTTTGAAAATACTGTATTTTGTGTGTGAGGCTTATCTTCTCATTTTGACATTGTCTTTCACAGAATAGGTTAGAATATATTTTCAATATTTGAAACCCCTCATGTCCAAATATACCTGAGTCAATGAAAAGATATAAAATTCTAACAGTTCATAGAGATCATCTTACTTTGTAATTTTAAAGACGAAAATACATTGAGTGAAACTGACCCTAAGCATAAAATTATGAGTTGATTTAGGATATGACACCAAGAAGTCTGGCATCTTTTTACAATAATATGTAGTTAATCTTAAATGCTTCTCCTAAGGTCCTTTTTTATGCCTTCTCATTTGTTCAGGATTTCACTTTAAATCTATAGAATTTCAGTTTATTTTGTATATATGAATTACTATAACAAAGGGTTAGCTTAATGAGGAACTGAAGAAGGACCTAAATAGGCAGGTGAGTTTTCAAAAAATTACACACTTATAATCAGAATTTTCAGAGGAAAAGACTATACTTTCTTTTTTTTAATGTACTTAATGTAAGATTTTTTAAAAGATTTTATTTATTTATTTTTAGGGAGGGAAGGGGGAGAGAGAGAGAGAGAGAGAGAGAGAGAGAGAGAGAGAAGAGAAACATCAATGTGCAGTTGCTGGGGGTTATGGCCTGCAACCCAGGAATGTACCCTAGCTGGGAATCGATCCTGGGACACTTTGGTTCCCAGCCTGTGCTCAATCCACTGAGCTACACCAGCCAGGGCCTGAAAGGACTATACTTTCTAAAAGAGTACTATGAACTTAGATCAATGTATGCGTATTCAGTGACACATTATGACTTTAGTGAACTCTAGGGGCTTTTGACTTTGCAGTCTCATTGCTTTATAAAATATTATAAAACATTATATAAAATATTTTAAATGTTATGACTGCCTTGGTAGAAGGTATAATTTAATACAGACTGTATTGATTATCATGCATTTACTACTATTATTATAAATTTTTCTTTCTGATATTAAAAGAGATTAAAATTAAATCATTTTTGTGTGTCCCAAATATCATGGGCCCTAGGCACTGTGCCTGATGAATAAGACACTCCATTACATATTACTCATTACTTTAGTAATTTTTATTGATTTCAATTTTATCCTCAAACTTGACTGCTTCCCATTCTATTAGGAAGCCAGAATTGACCAATATATTAATAATAGCTAACATTGTTTGCACAGGTGATTACTCTATACAAGGCTTATTCAGGCTGTTCTAAGTATTTTTACACATATTAGCTCATTTGAATTTTTTTAACAAGCATAAGAGGAAGTATTAATTATACAACATCTTTTGGTTGCTGCATCTTCATAAAAAAATTTCCAAAATTTAATGTTGTGAAAAGGCAATTATTTTATTTTGTTCACAATTTTGTGGGTTAGGAACTTTGTAAGGGCTCATTTTAATAATTCTTGCTTAGAGAACTTCATGAATTTGTAGTCAGATAACATTTGGGACTACAATCATCTGATGCCTGAACTAACTGGGTTTCCAACATGGCTGGCAATTCATTCTGGCTGCTGGCTAGGAGCTCAACTAGGGCTGTTGCTGACAAAAGTGAATTCATACAGATCTCATGTTCTTGACATAAGTGAATTCATGTAGGCTGACTTCCCTCAGGGCACATAGAAAAAACTAGGTAGAAATTCTATGGCCTTCTCTCACTCAGCCTTGGCAGACAAAGCAACACTTTTGCTGCATTCTATTGGACACAAGTGCATCTTGACAGGCAGTTCAAAGTCAAGAGTAAGAGACATAGACCACACTTCTCAATGGAATAAGTGCCAAAGCATTTACAGGCTTGCTTTAACACTGTCATAATTCCCTACTGAGCTTTGAAAAAACTGAGAGTTAACATATATTCCAATGATTATATAACTTATAAGTGGAGGATATAGAATTTAAACCCAGGCAACTCTTGATCCAGAGAACTCACTCTTCACTACTCTTCTGTAAAGTGACATTTGAGAGAATATTAATATATTCCACATATCCACTCTGTACTATAATATGCCAAATTGATTTATTTAAAATCATGCAAATTTAAAATTCATTTAGCCTAACACCATCATTTAAAGCAGGGGCAGGCAAACTATGGCCCAGGGACCATATCTGGTCCATAATGTATTTCAGGAAATAAGATTTTTGTTGGCACAAAACTTCATCTGTTTGTTTACATGTTTTCTATGACTGCTTTTCTGCTTACATGGCAGAGTTCAGGGATTATGAAAAGTATTATCTGCCTCTGAAAGCCTGTAATATTTATTATCTGGACATTGTTAAAATATTTTCCAACTTCCATTTAAAAAATCAAGTGTTACTCCCTGACCAGGTGGCTCAGTTGGTTGGAGCG
Source organism: Phyllostomus discolor (assembly GCF_004126475.2). NCBI lineage: Eukaryota > Metazoa > Chordata > Mammalia > Chiroptera > Phyllostomidae > Phyllostomus > Phyllostomus discolor. The sequence goes on along the minus strand of NC_040908.2, from coordinate 99,139,821 downwards.
TTGTCCCATACACCAAAAGGTTGCAGATTTGATCCTGGCCAGGGAGATTATGGATTTTTTTTAAAAATTAGGTGTTAAGAGAGAACATAGGCATTACAGTAAGAGGTTACATAACTAGCCCATTATTACTAAATGGGTTAGTGCAAAGATTGGTACTACTACACAAGTAGTGTCTCTAAAGTTAACATTCATTTCCATTTTATAATGTCTGCACTTCTTGTCCTAGCAATGGCTACATTCTATTGTATAGTAATAATCATGGTATAGAATACATAAAAATGCCTGAAGCACCAGGCTGTAATGGAAAGAATATAAATTTGAAATTTGAAATGAAAAGAAGAAATTCTTCCATTTGTACTTATCAGAAGTTTCTACTAAGTTTCAGATCCCTGATTTGTCAAATGGATTTTTTATTCTTAATTAACTACTAAATGTAAAGTATATTGGATCTCAATAAATGTTAGACATGAGTCCTTTCAGTGTTGACTTAGAAGAACAATTAACAACCACTCAGATACTGATAAGTTATGGGTATTTGAGGACAAAATAAAAAACAGGTTAAGACTGGGAGAAAATTCAGACGTGTAACCCCAAGGATTGAAAGTTAGTTCTATATCTGAGGAAACAATATTATTTGGAAAAACTTAAGTAATAATTCTAATAATAGGGAAACAAAGTGCAGGATATATGGAAACTCTCTGCAATTTTCTGTATATTTAAAACTGTCCTAAAAAATAAAGTTCATTTATAATAAAACTTACTGGTTATTCATGGGATCTACAGATTACATCTGTAGATTGGTTGTTCACAGAAATCCACAGATTCAAGTCATTGGTTTTCCTAAGTTTTATTTATATTGGAGAAGACATGTGTGTGGTTATGAGGCTATTTCTAATAATAAATATTTAAAGTTACATCTTATAAAGTATAAAACATAGTAGTGTCTTAAGAGCAAACTTGTTACATAAATTAAATTATAAAAAGCATAGTCATGAGCAGACTTCCCCACTTAGCCAAACTTCTGAAACACACAGAAGATGTACTTAGATAGACTTTTATTCATAGACAGTTACCTTCCACTGTTTGATTATGATAGAATATAAGTGCTATATTATTAATTCATTGCATATAATATACAGAATAGAGTCTACTAGCTATTGTATATCATTTAATATTTGTAACACTTTATATTAAAGTGCTGGAATACTTGGTTTTCTTTTTTGAAGTGCCATAGGAAAGAACATTATAATGAAAACATTTTTCACTTTGCAAAATATATTTCTGATTTTACTTCTATTTTGCAACTGATCTAAGTTATGAAAGGCAATTTGAATTGTCAGTCACTGTCTGAGCATGGTTTAAGTGATGGATTTTGCTTAGAATAGTATAGAATAAACCAGTTTGGTTTCACAGAAGAGTGCTATCCTTCAAATTTTACAAATATAAAAACTTTACAAGAGGTTTTTAAGTCATGAAAAAATGTGACAGTGTTCTTTCAATTACAAATATGTATGCCTTTGAAAGACACTGGTTATTTTCACTGGAGTGGAAATTACATTTCATTACTTTCTTATAGTAAAAGCAATTTGAACCATTGCTTTCCACTGAGAGAACAAAAATGAGCCTTTTAAAAATTTCTCTTGATAATTAAGCACGCAAACAGGCATTCATAATTTTTAACAAGCTATTTTACATGCCAGAAAGTAGAATATTTCAAAACTTAAATGAAGGGAATTTTTGAAAATATTAATATCTACAGGGCTTGTATATACACATTTATATTATTCTGAGACAATAAAAAGTATAATTATCTTTCATAATCTGTAGCATTATATAGATTCAGATTCCCTCCTATTATCATTTATTATGCTATTACTTCTAAAATTGTCTTTATTGTTACTTTTAATTATATTTTCTCTCTCATTTTAGGTATCAAAAAGCAGCTATATAGGGGGAGGTCCCATCAGCAAGTCAAGTTTATATAGGTTACACATGGTAATGGAGTTCAGAACCATAGGACTGACTGCTCAGCATCAACTCTTTCTGCTGGGAACTCCCTCTCTGCTGATATGCACTCTAATCATTCTGGAGGGAGTTGGCATATTGTTATACATCTCTTGACCTTCAGTTGAATGGTAAGTCAAAGATGGACATTTGAAAAACAAAGTCAATGTATCCTTCCTTGGGATTTCTGGGATTAACAGAGTTTGTATCTCTCCATCAACTGAACCTGAAATATATAAAACACAGGAGTAATGTTTTTTATGCTATACAAAGAAGATATTCCATAAGCAGAGAATACAAAATCTGGCACACAACATGGAAAGGGGAGACACTCAAAGTATTCAACCAAAAATTCCCAGTTGTTCTTAAGGCTCAGCTGCACATGTCTCTTTAGCTGACATTATTGGTTTCCAATCAGATCCTTTTTTTTTAACCAGTTCATGCTGCTAATCACTCAGAGCTGTGCCCTTCTTCAGAGAGTTGTCTTTGGCCTCTGGACACTCCTGACCATTTGGATAGCTTGAAGAAAACATTTAAAAGTACATAACCCTGGTGTAATAAATGCCTGAGTGATGTGAGTATACAGAAGCTCAATTATTTTCATAGATGAGAAACAAACTCTGAGTTAGAACTTACACTTCACAGCACCCTGAAGGACCAGACTGATTCTGGGCTTCATCTGAAATTAAACTTTTGATGAACTGGTTCAATGTCCTTTTCCCACCTTCTAATTCATTTTTCTTTGGAAGTCCTTTTTCATAAATCACTTACACTGAAATCCTTGGCTCATGATCTGCCTCTGGGAGAATAGGATTTAAGATATAGCTTTTTCCACCGATCTTACTGCCCTGAGTTTTTCACGGTCTCAGTAGATTCTCCTTTCACTTCAATTAATTTACATTGAGTTTTTGTGAATTGCTTTCAAGAAAATTTTAAATACAGTAAATCCCACCAAAATTCTATAGATGGAATCTAAAGCAATCAGGTGTGACAAATGTGGAAATCGTATTAGTATGTAATTAATGAAATGATCTGTAAAAACTTCCTGCAGACTGGTAACTAATGAGTAAATATTAATATCCAAATTTGGGCGACTTCAAGTAGTGTCATATGGATTTTTACTTAATATTAATAATGGATCCAGGCCACGATGGAAGCATAGGTAGATATGCTTCACTTTCTCACATGACCAAAATAAAGATACAACCAATTTAAAAACAAAAAACAACTAGAACTGCCAGGAAATCAAACTTCATGGAAGTCCAACAACCAAGGAATTATTGAAATATTCATCCAGACTGGTGGGAAGGGCAAAGACAGACAGGGCAGAGAGGACACTAGGCAAGGCAGCAGCAGACCAACTAGGCAAGCAAGGCAGCAGCTGGCAGAATGGGCAATCCCACATTCATGTGCAGATAAACTTGGAGGGACAAGTGGGGAGTGAGACAGACTGCACAACCCAGGGTTCCAGTGCTAGGTAAAGAAAGTTTCAAAATCTCTGGCTGTAAACATCCATAGCAGTTGGAATGGTGGAAGAAACTGCAAGTCTCACCAAAGAGTCTGTTGGAGGGGTCCATGAGATCCTAGAATTGTACACAAGCCTACCCTCCCAGGAATGAGCACCAGAAGGGCACAATTTGTTTTTGGGTGAGGGAGGAAGTGATTAAAAGTGGGGCAAGAGCCAATAAAGTGGCATTGTTCCCTCTCTGATCCCTTCCCAACACACAGCACTACAATGCAGGGAAGAAGGTTGCCCTAACCTGGCCAATACTTAAGGATCAACCTCTTGCTATATAACAGGTATGCCAAAACAAAGAAATATGGCCCAAATGAAAGAACAGATCAACACTCTAGAAAAATAACTAACCGATAACCGATGATAAGATAGACAATGTGCCTGATGCAGAGTTCAAAACACTGGTAATCAGGATGCTCATAGACATGACTGAGTACAGCCACAAAATAAAGGAAGAAGTGAGGGCTATACAAAGTGAAATAAAGGAAAATATACAGGGAACCAACGGTGAAGGGAAGGAAACCAGGACTCAAATAAATGATTTGGAACAGAAGGAAGATCTAAACATTTAACCAGAACAGAATGAAGAAACAGGAATTCAAAAAAAAAAAAAAATGAGGAGAGGCATAGGAACCTCTGAGACAACTCTAAGCATTCCAACATCTGAATCATAGGGGTGCCAGTAGGAGAAGAGGAAGAGCAAGAAATTGAAAACTTCTTTGAATAGATAATGAAGGAAAACTTCCCCAATATGGAGAAAGAAGTAGACATATAAGTTCAGGAATCTCAGAGACTCCCAAAGAAGTTGGACCCAAAGAGGAACACACCAAGACACATGATAATTACATTACCCAAGATTAAAGATAAGGAGAGAATCTTAAAAGCAGCAAGAGAAAAGGAGAAGTTACCTATAAAGGAGTTCTCATAAGACTATCAGCTGATTTCTCAAAAGAAACCTTGCAGGCAAGAAGGTGCTGGAAAGCAGTATTCATAGTCATGAAAGGCAAGGAGCTACATAACAAGACTACTCTATCCATCAAAGTTCTCAGTTAGAATGAGAGGACAGAATGAGTGCTTCCCAGATAAGGTCATCTTATCTGGGGATCATCATCACCAAGCCCTTATTATACAAAATACTAAAGGGAATTATCTAAGAAAAAGAAGATCAAATATATGAATGGTAAAATAACAACAAACTCACAACTAGCAACAGTTGAACTTCAAAAACAAAAACAAAAATTAAGCAAACAACTAGAATAGGAACAGATTCACTAAAACTGAGATCACATGGAGGCTTATCAGCCAGGTGGGGGAAGGAGGAGAATGGGGAAAAAGTTACAGGAAATAAGAAGCATAATTGAGAGATACAAAATAGGCAGTGGGAGTTTAAGAATAATATAGGAAATGGAGAAGCCAAAGGACTTACATGGACATGAACTAAGAGGGGAAATGCTGGAGGGAAGAGGGGTGCAGGGCAGAGAAAAGTAAAGGGGAGAAATAAATAGGACAACTGTAATAGCATAATCAATAAAATATACTTTTAAAAATTAATGATGAACATCTCCAATTTATATCACAGTATCTGGAAAAGCATTCTATAATATTTTATTTCCAGATATAAGCTATTTGATAATCATGAAAGTCAGGTGACAGTATAAAATTTCATATATTAATATATCGAGTTACCATAAGATTGTATTCAAAGGTACCCTAACTTTAGGTTAGCAGGTATCGCTGTCCTCATCCATTAGCTAGAGGGTTACAAAGACTCAAGGGATAATGCCTGTGAATATCTGGCACGTAGCATGCAGTTAACAAATGTTTCTCTATTCTTCTCCTAACTCTTCTTTATGTAATCATTTATTATAATGAGATTTTCCATTGACAAGTATATATATTAAAATCCTCTAATTCTTTTAACTTTGAGAAAACAGGGATTATTTTTTGACACAAAGTGTGACGAAGTATGTAATTTCTATTTTTTCCCACTTGTGCTTTTCCTTCAGATCACTATTACTTTAATATGTTTTTTGTCAAAGTTGGGGAAGTCATTTAAATTTGCCAACATTTTTATTGTTTTTTCTCTTTAATTTCAATCAGTCTTTCTCAAACTTTTGCATACATCAGAATCATATGGGAGATCGATTAAAACACAAATTTCTGGACCCTAACTTCAGAGTTTCTCCCCCACGCTCCTCAGTCATCTCCTGTTGCTTATTGATTTTGTAATTTTGAGTAGTGCTTTGCCCTTCCTCCACCTCAACTCACTCTCTCTCAGCCCTTTCTTCTCTTCTCCATTTCGTTAATTACAGAAGTGAACATATTTAGAGAAATGGTTTTATGGGAGCCTTTACATCCTTAAATTATACCTACTGTAAGAGAAGTACTTCTTATGTTATTAGGCCCTTAATAATCTTTTGCCAAGTGAGTGAATAAACCAACTCCCTCACATTTTTGAAGTACCATATATTCATATTTTTGGTTTTGGCTGCTTTTTAAAATTGTAAGACAAGTAAACACAAGTTAGACAATATTTTATTATATCTTTAATTCTGTATGAAACAGTCCACACTGATTTCACAAAATTCTGAGCAGTCAGGTTTTTCACAGTGTTCCCTGACATATCCCTGTCTTTCATGGTTCCTTTTCTATAATCTCTGATATGTTTACGAATTTGAAAAGATTATTTTTAGTCAGATTTATTTTTATATTATAGAGGTAAATTAAAATTATTAAATCTTTTTTATTGTTGTTCAAGTACAGTTGTCTCCTTTTTTCCCCCACCACTCTCCCCTGCCCCACCGACCCCCACTTCCCACCCTCAATCCTACTCCCCTTTGGTTTGCCCATGAGTCATTTGTACATGTTCCTTGATGATCGTTCCCCTTCTTTCCCCTGTTATCCCCCTCTCCTCTCCCCTCTTGTTGCTGTCAATTTGTTCTTTATTTCTATGTCTCTGGTTATATTTTGATTGCTTTTATATCATATGATCTCACCTATAAAATTATTAAATTTTCTTTTTCAGGCAGTTAGAGAAAATATTTTTTAATATTTTATCGTTTATACTATTACAGTTGTCCCAATTTTTCCCTCTGTGCTTCTTCCGACTAGCCCAACTCCCCAATTCCATAGTCCATCTCCACACCATTGTCCATGTCCATGGGTCCTTCATATATGTTCTTTGAGTAACCTCTTCACTTTTTTTCAATCAGTCCCCACTTCCTTCTCCCTTCTGCAGCTGTCAATATTTTCCATGATTCCATGCCTCTGATTCTATTTTGCCCATTAGTTTTTTTGTTTGTTTTTTCATTATATTTATCTTAAAAGTGAGATTATATGGTATATGTCATTCACCGACTGGCTTATTTCACTTAGCATAATAGTCTCCAGTTCCATCCATGCTGTCGCAAAAGATAGGAATTCCTTCTTTCTATCTTCTGTGTAGTATTCCATTGTGCAAATGCATGACAGGTTTTTTATCCACTCATTTCCTGATGGGCATTTAGGCAGTTTCCAAATCCTCACTATTTTAAATAGCACTGCTATGAACACAGGGGTGGGTGAATTCTTTTGAATTGTTATTTCAGGTAAATTTCACAAAAGAGAGAAAAAAAGGGAACACAAAAATAAGAAGAAGGAACAAAGGTGGTAAAGATAGAAAACAGTAACAAATATGGTCAATTTTATTCCAATCATGTCAACATTCACTTTAAACACCAATGATTTAAATACATGAAGTAGAAGAGATTACCAGAATGTATCAAAAAACAAGACCCAAGTATATGAGGTCTGTCCAGAAGGTATCAAGTTATGTAATATGAAAAAAAAAAGACATTTACTGCAGAAGGTACAAGATACAAGAAATATTGTACATAGGACAATGATACCTCAGTCCCCTTCAAAGTAGGCACCTTAGAACCTCACACAGTTGTCCCAGTCACCATCAGCTGCCCCATCATATTTTCCTGAATCTCATTGACAGTCTGAAATCTCTTCCCTTTCAATTATTATTTTAATTTTTGGAAAAGCCAGAAGTTAGAGGTCACCAAATTTGGGCTATAGGGGAGCTGAGTTACCTGGGTTATTTGATGTTTCACCAAAAAACTCTGCATGAGATGTGATACATGAGTGGGTGCATTGTCATAATGAAACTGCCAATCATCAGTTGCCCATATCTGCAGCCTTCTGAATTATCCAAATGGCTTCTACAAAGAAAGGTTCAAACTTAACACAAAATTTGGGTCCTTCAGATTCAGATACAGATTCATTGCTCTACTCACTCAATCATTTTGAATGCAACAGCCACACAGTGTACATGCTCACTGAACAGCATCTATTACCCCTACTAACTAGTACAGTGAAGTGGCCATTGGTCACACATGCACATTCCAGTCCACTCTTTTTGGCTGCCAAGTTACATCAATGTTATGCAAATCATTCTCATTATGTTAATAATGGCTGGACTTTCTCTGGAGAAAGTGTGTACACACGCACACACACACACACATACATATGTATATACACACATATATATATTTACTTCATTTTTAACTTTAATTGTTGACACTATTACAAATATCCCCATTGCCCCCACCCTTTGCCCATCTTCATCCAGTCCCCACTGCCCACCGTCACTGCCTCCCTTCCCTCTGGCCATCACCACACTGCTGTCTCTATGGGTTATGCATACATGTTTTTTGGCTAATCTCTTCACCTCCTTTCATCTGCAAATCTTAATACACACACACACACACACACACACACACACATATGTTAAGTATATAGAAGTATAATTAGCCCTGGCTGGGTAGCTCATTGGGTTAGAGCATCATCTCAATATGCCAAGGCTGTAGATTCAGTCTCTTGTCAGGGAACATATAGGAAGCAACCAATGAATGTATAAATTAATGGAACAACAGATTGATGTTTCTCTCTCTCTCAAACCAATAAATAAAAAAAATTTAAAAAGTGTGATTATATTATACTGAATTATATTGCATCATGCTTGTTTTTACCACATAATAAAAATTTCCATATCAGCACATGGAGTTTTACCTTATTACTAGAAATATTGTATAATATTTGATAGTCTGCATGTATCACATTTTATTCAAACCTTCTCCAATTTGATAGTCATTCAGTTTGATATTAGCTTTTTTTTTAAATTAATCAATGCTATAAGAAACAATATGTGACATACCTTTATTGAGTTTGTGGGGAATATTAAAACCAGTGCAATCATTGGTGTAAGAGTATGTCCATAAAAGATTTGGATAGGTACTGCCAAATCTTTCTTCAAAATCTTGAAGCAGTTTAAAAACCTCTATAATATGACAGTGACTTTTCCCAAGGAGAATACTTTTAAATATTAAGTTTAGGTTTTTTTTTACACAGAACAGATTTAAATGGTATATTGGGTCTTCATTCCATAATAGCCAATTTTGAGAAGTACACTAAATTAAACAGACCATCACGTGTCTTGCTGAGTACTTACAGTAACCCTATTATCAGAAGATTGTGCTGAAATTATTGTAATGTGAGCAGTTTTTCTCCCCTTTTTGCTAATCTGAGGAAAATGCAGCACTCATCCCCTTTCTTCATATGGGAAGTTGGCTTTGATGTAACCTATAATTAAGTCAAACTCATAATCATGCCTCTTTTTCATTATTATTATATTCCTTGTATGGATAATTTTAATATGGATACAAATCTTCATTTTCTCTAGGAAATATATCTTGGCAGCATATTTTAATATCTTGACCCGCCTTGAATTTATAGTTTGATTTAATCTCCTCTGTATTCATAAACTTGATCCCAATTATTTCTTTCTTGATTCCCTATTATTGCCAAAGCATGCATTGAATTTTTTTGCCTCATTAGCATAATATTCTTACCCTTTGGGACCCCAAGTCTTATTTGGTTTGGATGTGTATATTTGTATATGTATGCTTGATAGTGTTTTCTCATGAACTACAGGATTTTCATGAAAATGAAATCGCTATAAATCTAAGTCTGCAAGACTGACAAACCACTGTAATTGAATTCAAGTTAATGGACAAAATATAGCAACACTTTTAATAATGTTGCAACATTTTCAAAGTAATGGTCTATATTAAGAACTACTGTTTAATAATCAATGTGATCAAAAGTAAGGCTAGTCCACAGCTTCATGTGACCACTTTGTATCATGTCCAGCTGATTGAAGATCACAGACAGCAGAGCTGCAAATCACAGACTCCTTTGGCCCTATTTATTTCAGGGAAGTTTTATTAAATCCCTGTCTTGTGGAAGGACCCATGAAAAGTTTTGTGAATAGATCATCAAGAACAGTAGTTTTCCTGTTTTCTTTTCAGCATAGCTCTTGCTACCAGATTATATGCACAGTGAATAAGTCTACGTATAGAAGGTACAGTTGAATGCCTCAATAAAAATCACAGACAATGCAAATATCAAATAACCAAAAGTAAGATATTTTTCATGTTATAAACTATTTGTTGAAACACTATTTCCTCTCAGAAATGACATCTTTATTTTGATCCGATTCAGTCCCTACTCAAAACATAGAAAAATAACCCATTAATTCATTGTATACTAATTTATTGAAATCTTCCTCAATAAATGCACAGCAGGCTCTGTTCTTGGCACTAGAAATGAATGGTAAACAAAAATGTTGTGCTCTCATGACAATGTGGAAAAAAGACAACAAACAAGTTAAAAATAAATAAAATGTCAGTAGTGACATAGTTTATGAAGAAACATATTGCAGGGATACAGAGTGGGAGGGTGGGGGAATCTGCATTCTATTGGGTGGTCAGGCTTGTCCTTCCTGATCAGCTTACATTTGAGGACACGTGTAAAGGCAGTACAAGTGCCTGCCATGTCGATTCCTTTACTCAGAGAGAGCTTTTCCATGACAGAGGCATGAGCATGAAGGCTCGGAAGAAGTTGTTTGCTTAGCAAGTTAAGAAACAGCAAGAAAGCCAAACTATCTGGAGCATTGTGGGCAAGAGGGAGCATGAGAGATGGCCAGAGAATCAGTGAGTGGTGACAGCATGGAGGGCCTTGTTGTGGACAGACCCTACAGGGCCTCTGTGTCTATGTTCTGTATGAACCCCTCTCCTTGCATGTTGGCAGGACCTGCCACTTGCTTCTCATTATAGAAATGGCAAAGATAATTGATGTCAATCTCATGATCGCAGAGTGATTATGTATATGAAATTGCACACACAATTATTAAACTCACAATTATTGTGACTCACATGACAAGAAGTAGCAGATGACCTCTAGGCGCCCAGAGTGACCTGCCTCTAACAGCCAGAAAGAAAACAAAAACCTCAGTCCACAAATACCAGAAAATCAGAGGTGAATTCTGCCAACATCCTAAAGGAGCTTGGAAGGGGGTCTGAGACTACAGCCAAGTCAGCTGCAGGACTGCAGCCCCTTGAGACCTGAAACAAAGCACTCAGGTAAGCTTGTAACCTTGTAGACTGCTGGCCCAGGGAACTTTGTACTTTTAAGCCTACTGCATTTTATGTAGTGATAGAAAATTGATACAGGCCTTGTATCATGTAAGAAATTTATGTGTCACTATTTGGCTCAGAGTAAATTGGACAGTTTTTGAGCACCAGGTGTCATGATCTCAACCGTGTGTTAAAAGGATCACCCTGGCCACTGTGTTGGAAAAAGACAGAAGAGGATGGGGAAAGTGTAGAGATGTGGGACATTCCAGAAGATACCGCAAAAATCTAAGCAGGAGATTTTGCTGGTTTTGGCTTGGGTGGCAGCAGTGGAAGCGATGTTAAGTAACTTGATTATAAATTTGATTCTGAATATTGAGCGGTTGGTTTTAGATAAGTGATTATGAGAAAAGAGTCAGAAATGCCTCCAAGGTTTTTAACCTGAATAACTGAAAAATTTAGGTGTCATTCGATATGATAGACAATCCTAAAGTTCAGATCATCTGCTTCCTAAATCATCTACTCTGTAAAGCTAGTAGCAAGTGTAAAGTCCATGAATAAACAACTAACAATATCTTTCCTTTTCCTGTTCCAATCCTTTTATAGGAGAAAATATTGTGGACATCTGTGTTAAAGTAGTTCAAGAGGCTAGGGGGATCTAAGATGGCGTCGGAGTAGGAAGGAGCAGATTTGGCTTTCCTCTGCTCAGGGGAGAGAGTCCTGACCGATCTTTGGAGTAGAAAGGCAAGCAACCAACATATTTCAGCATTTTTGAGAACGGAGGACCAAGGATTGTGGCAGAACCGAAAGAACAAAAAACGGATCCTAGGAGGAGTGCTGCATCAAGGTAGGCTCCCGGGACAGGCGTGTGGTCCCGGAGCTGCAGCCCCAGGCCCGGGGGGCCGCGGCTGGGTTTGCCAGAGGGTTAGTGGGAGAGAGCCAGGTCGGCTGCTCCCTCCCCAGCCGAGCAAGGTCTGGGCGGCTCTGGGAGGAGTCCAGGTGCTGGCGGGCACACCGGGTGGCGAGCAGCTTTGGAGGCAGTGAACACCAGAGCCGAGTCGCGCTGCGGACCCGGACTCCCAGGGTCACCGTTCTGGCTGGAGCTTTGGCAGTGAGAGAAGCTGGGCCACTGTGGAGAGCGGCGGGCTCGATCGGGAGGAATTTCCCAAGAGGAAGGAGTGAATGGACACAGACACTGTTTGGGGAATTCTCCTGAAGTGATCAGTGGCTCTGGCCTGTCTGCTCCCCAGCTGTGAGCGCGCAGGCTGCGGACGGGCCGCGCCCACCCGCGGGGGCACCAGCGCGCGGCGGCAGACGGCCCCGCGCTCACGGGAGCGTGGGCCTCGCAGGGCTGCTGACGGGCCGCAGAGCCAGTGCGAACCCCACAGGCCTGGGAAGAAAAGCCAAACAAGTCATCCTTCAGCCTGCCTCAAGCAGCAAGAGCAGAAAAACCGGTTTGGCCACTTTGAAATCAAGAGACTTTTTAATTTGATTCTATTTTTTTTAACAATTTTTAGTTTTTTAAGTTTTATTGTTTTTATTCTCTTTTGATTTCTTTTTCCTCTCTTACCTGATTTCTTGTTTTATTCCTTCCTCCTTTCTGTCCTCCAATTTTATCTCTTCTTCCTGCCTTCGTCTGCCTTTTCTATTTTTTTCTTTTTTATTTTTTTTCCTAAATATCTACAAGTGAGACAAAATCCTGGATGTGTGAAAAGACCAAAGTTGAACCCAAAGAAGGGGCATTACAACAGCTGGGACAGTGAGATAAATGTCACTCTGCTATTACAGAGAACCTGCAAGTTATTGCATATTTGTATTATTATTATTTTTCCAGTGTTCCTACATCTTTTTCTTTTAACAATATTTTTATATCCCTCTTATTTTTGTATAGCCTGCTTTGCTAGGCTGGTTTTATTGTATGACCTGACAGCTTTCCCCTGATATCTCTTTCTATACCGTATTACTAATCTACTGTCCATTAACTCACCTGTGTCCTATCAGCATACTACTCAATGTTCTGTACTCCATATCCTTATTACCTAGATTTCATAGACTCTGCCATATGAATGTTGCCATAATATTATTGTAAATAACTGCTGTTCCATGCAATTGTAATTACTTCACAACACCCCCCCACCCCCAGATCTTAGCCCATTTCAAAGTTTCCTGAACTCTATTACTGTAGTGGTTAACTCTATTCTCTCACACACTACACCTATTTACTATCCTTTACTCTCACCTTACCCCAGAATCTGACCGCCCACAACCTCTCGGCTTTATAGATCCAACTCACAATCCTTCCTCCCCCAACAAGAGTCTTATCTTCTTTCCATCCTTTCTAAAAATCAGCTAGCTGGGTGGAAGACGACGGTTAACACTATACATAGTGAAAGGATCTCCTATATCTTCCCTACTTGCTACTACTGTAAATAGCATAGAATTCTCAGTTGCTGTCTTAAACCATTTTGCCTTCCCCTCCATCTGATGACAAAAAAGAATAGGTGGAGGAGGTGAACACCAGGATACCCACTGGAAGAGGAAACCCAACAACAAAGGAACCACTAACAGATAACAGCAGAAGAAGGTGAAGGAGGGAGTAGTAACCACACAAACCTCAATCCAGGGCTTATCTGGAAATACAACTAAACAGTAGAGACAGTACCCAATACAAACAACTGAACAAGATTTCTTTAAACCTTGTACATACAGAAGGACCAGCCTCAACACAACCTGCCCTCACCAGCACAACAAAATACAGAAGGTGGTGGACAGAGTGACCCACATTTAACCAGCTGGCGGGAAGGAACCACCAAAGAAAGACTCAACAACAATCAAAACCCAAAGGCAAACACAAAGCCAACTTAAATGACAGCCCAAGACCAGCGAGCTTGGGGGGTCAAGCAAACAGCACCACTGAAACTCACTGCTACTCTACTAAAGAAGTTCACACCATAAACCCAGGGAGCCAGAACAGATCAATATAAGAAGCTGAGGTGAACAAGAAGAGTCTCACAAACAATGGGAAGACAAAGAAATACTCCCCAAATGAAAGGAAAGGAGGAAGCCTCAAAAAGAATGCTAAATGAAACAGAGGCAATTCAACTATCAGATATTGAATTCAAAGCAGTGATTGTCAGGAAGCCCAATGAGCTCACAATGAGCTACGAGAAACTACAGGGAAGCTACAATGAACTCAATGAAAACTACATCAGCATAAAAAAGGAAATAGAAACTCTCAACAAGGGCCAAGAGGAAATGAAGAATACAATCTCTGAAATGAAGAACACAGTAGAATGAATGAAAAGCAGGATCGATGAAGCAGAAGATCGGATCAGCGAGCTAGAGGACAAAATAGAAGAAAACACCCAGAAAGAGCAAGAAAGGGAAAAGAGGCTCAGAAAGAATGAAGAGGGTTTAAGAGAAATGCAAGACAATATGAAACATAATAATATCCATATAATAGGGATACCAGAAGGAGAAGAAGAACAACAAGGGATAGAAAACCTAGTTGAACAAGTGATGATGGAAAACTTCCCTAATTTGATGAGACAAAAAGTCACACAAATCCAGGAAACACAGAGAGTCCCAATCAAGAGGAACCCAAGGAGGCCCACCTCAAGACACATCATAATTAAAATGGCAAAATTTCAAGACAAAGAGAGAATCTTAAAGGCAGCAAGGGAGAAGAAGGAAGTAACATACAAGGGGGCCCCAATAAGGCTAACAGCTGACTTCTCAATGGAAACACTCCAAGCCAGAAGAGAATGGCAAGAAATAATCCAAGTAATGAGAACCAGAGGCCTGCAACCACGACTACTTTACCCAGCAAGGCTCTCAATTAAGATAGAAAGCCAAATAAGAAGCTTCTCAGACAAAAGAAGTCTAAAAGAATACACCTCCACTAAACCAGCTCTGCAAGAGATGCTAAAGGGACTGCTTTAAGGAAAGAAAGGAAAAGAGAGAGTGAGAGAGGATCACACGTACATAAAAGGCAATGAATAAGTACCTATCAATAATAACCTTAAACATAAATGGAGTAAACGATCCAATCAAAAGACATAGAATAGCTGATTGGATAAGAAAACATGACCCACACATATGCTGTCTACAAGAGACCAACCTCAGGATAAAAGATCTGCACAGGTTGAAAGTAAAGGGCTGGAAACAAATTTTCCAAGCAAATGGACAGGAGAAAAAAGCCGGGGTAGCAATACTCATATCGGACAAAATAGACTTCCAAAGAAGATCCATAAAGAGAGACCCAGAAGGTCATTTCATAATACTCAAGGGAAGAATTCACCAAGAAGACATAAATATAGTAAATATATATGCACCCAACATAGGAGCACCTAAATACATAAAGAAAATCTTAGAGGACTTCAAGAAAGATATGGACAGCAACACAATTATTGTTGGGGATTTTAACACCCCTCTATCAAAAATGGACAGATCTTTCAAACAAAATATCAACAAAGATATTGTGGCATTGAACAATACCCTAGATGAAATGGGCTTTACTGATATTTACAGAACCCTCCATTCCAAAGAAGCTAAATACACATTCTTTTCAAATGTACATGGAACATTTTCAAAGATTGACCACATGATAGGACACAAAACAAGACTCAACAAGTTCAAAAAATTGAAATCATACCAAGCAACTTCTCGGATCACAAGGGACTGAAACTAGAAACCAACCACAAGAAAAAAAACCCAAACACTCAAATTCATGGAGATTAAACAGCATGCTATTGAACAATGAATGGGTCAAGAATGATATTAGGGAAGAAATCAAACGGTTTTTGGAAACAAATGAAAACGAACTCACAACAACCCAAAACTTATGGGACACAGTCAAGGCAGTCCTGAGAGGGAAGATCATAGCGATACAGGCCCACCTAAAAAAGTTAGAAACATTTCAAACAAACAACCTAACCCTACGTCTACAAGAACTCGAGGAACAACAACAAAGACAGCCCAGAGCAAGCAGAAGGAAGGAAATAACCAAGATCAGAGCAGAATTAAATGACATAGAGACTAAAAGCACAATTCTAAAGATCAATGAATCCAAGAGTTGGTTCTATGAAAAGATAAACAAAATCGACAAGCCTTTAAGCAGACCCATCAAGAAAAAAAGAGAGAAAACCCAAATAAACACAATCAGAAATGAAAGAGGAGAGATTACAACAGATACCACAGAAATACAAAGGATTGTAAGAAATTACTACAAAGAGCTGTATGCCAAGAAATTTGAAAACCTAGATGAAATGGACAAATTTCTAGAAAAATATAACCTTCCAAAACTCAATAAAATGGAAGCAGAAAGCCTGAACAAACCAATAACAGCAAAAGAAACTGAAGCAGTAATCAAAAAACTCCCAACACACAAAAGCCCGGGACCAGATGGTTTCACAGGAGAATTCTACAAAGCATTTAAGGAAGAACTAACACCTATCCTTCATAGACTATTTCAAAAAATCCAAAAAGATGGAAGACTACCAAACTCTTTTTATGAGGCCAACATCATCTTAATTCCAAAACCAGATAAAGACACAACAAAGAAAGAAAACTACAGGCCAATATCGCTTATGAACATTGACGCTAAAATCCTCAACAAGATACTGGCAAACCGCATCCAACAGTACATTAAGAAGATCATACACCATGACCAAGTTGGATTCATTCCAGGTATGCAAGGGTGGTACAATATACGCAAATCAGTAAATGTAATACGTCACATAAACAAAAGCAAAGAAAAAAACCACATGATCATATCAATAGATGCAGAAAAAGCATTTGATAAGGTACAGCACCCATTTATGATAAAAACACTCAGTAAAGTGGGAATAGAGGGAGCATTCCTCAACATAATAAAGGCCATATATGAGAAACCTACAGCCAACATTATACTCAATGGGCAAAAATTAAAATCTTTTCCACTAAGAACAGGAACAAGACAAGGATGTCCACTTTCACCACTTCCATTCAATATAGTACTGGAAGTTCTAGCCACAGCAATCAGACAAGAAAAATAAATAAAAGGAATCCAAATCGGAAAGGAGGAAACAAAACTGTCACTGTTTGCAGATGACATGATAGTGTACATAGAAAATCCTATAGACTCCACCAAAAAACTGCTTGACCTAATAAATGAATTTGGTAAAACAGCGGGATACAAAGTCAATATCCAGAAATCAAAGGCATTTCTGTACACCAACAATGAAACAGCAGAAGCAGAAATCAAGAAAAAAATCCCATTTGAAATAGCAAAAAGGAAAATAAAATACCTAGGAATAAACCTAACCAAAGAGGTAAAAGACCTGTATTCAGAAAACTACATAACACTGAGGAGAGAAATCAAGGAAGACACAAACAAATGGAAACATATACCGTGTTCATGGATTGGAAGAATTAATATCATTAAAATGTCCATACTACCAAAAGCAATTTACACATTCAATGCAATACCTATTAAAGTACCAATGGCATATTTCACAGACATAGAACAAACACTTCAACAATTTATATGGAACCATAAACGACCCCGAATAGCTGCTGCAATTTTGAGAAAGAAGAGTAAAGTAGGAGGAATCACAATACCTGACACTAAACTATACTACAAGGCCACTGTAATCAAAACAGCCTGGTACTGGCATAAAAACAGGCACATAGACCAATGGAACAGAACAGAGAGCCCAGAAGTAAACCCAAGCCTCTACGGTCAATTAATATTTGACAAAGGAAGCAGCAACATAAAATGGAATAAAAATAGCCTCTTCAACAAATGGTGTTGGGAGAACTGGACAGCTACGTGCAAAAAAATGAAACTCGAGCACCAACTTACACCTTATACAAAAATAGATTCAAGGTGGATAAAAGACTTAAATATAAAGCGTGACACCATTAAAGTCCTAGAAGAGAACGTAGGTAGGAAAATCTCAGATATTTCATGAAGAAACTTTTTTACTGACTTGTTTCCTAGAGCAAGGGACATAAAGGAAAGAATAAACAAATGGACCTCATCAAAATTAAAAGCTTATGCACAGCTAAGGAAAACAGTATCAAAATAAAAAGAGAACCAACTGTATGGGAAAACATATTTGCTAATGATACCTCAGACAAGGGTTTAATCTCCAAAATATATAAAGAACTTACACGGCTCCACTCTAAGAAGACAAGTAACCCAATTAAAAAATGGGCAAAGGACTTGAACAGACACTTCTCCAAGGAGGACATACAGAAAATCCAAAGACACATGAAGCGATGCTCAATATCACTAGCCATCAGAGAGATGCAGATTAAAACCACAATGAGATACCACTTCACACCAGTCAGAATGGCCATCATAAACAAAGCAACAAACAACAAGTGTTGGAGAGGATGTGGAGAAAGGGGGTCCCTAGTGCACTGTTGGTGGGACTGCAGACTGGTACAACCATTATGGAAAGCAGTTTGGAACTTCCTCAGAAAACTAAAAATGGATCTGCCTTTTGACCCAGCAATTCCATTGCTGGGACTCTATCCTAAGAACACTAAAACACCAATACAAAAGAACCTTTGCACCCCGATGTTCATAGCAGCACAATTTACAATAGCTAGGTGCTGGAAGCAACCTAGATGCCCATCAGTAAATGAATGGATCAAAAAACTATGGTACATTTACACAATGGAATTCTATGCAGCAGAAAGAAAGAAGGAGCTCATACCCTTTGCAACAGCATGGATGGAGCTGGAAAGCATTATGCTACGTGAAACAAGCCAGGCAGTAAAAGACAAATACCACATGATATCACCTTTAACAGGAATCTAAACAACAAAACAAAACAAAACAAAACAAAAAACTAGCAAAATATAACCAAAGACACTGAAATAGGGGATAGTCTGACAGTGGCCAGAGGGGAGAGAAGAGGGAATTTCAGGGGGGGAATGGGTAGGGATTACAGGAACAAATTTGGAGGACACATGGACAAAAACTAGGGGTGGGGGGTAATGGGGGGAAGGGGGGAGGGTTGGGTGGAGGGGCTGGAATGGGAGTAGGGGGGAGAAAACTGTACTTGAACAATGGTTGAAATTAAAAAAAAAAAAAAGAGGCTACAGAAGTATTCCAGTGCTCAGTTAGCCTCACTTGTTACTGTTTACCGAACACTCAGTGAGCATAGACACCCAGGAACCTACACACCTAGGGCTCCTTAGCTAGTGTTGCCTGGTCCTGTACACTCTGCTAAATAAAACTGGTAGAGTATAATACAAATCAAGTAACTCATAGGTGTTACTTAATTTTTATCAAGAAATTATTTTATGGTCAACTACCACCTCCCTTCTTCAGTCTTTCCAAAATAACCCAACTTATATTAAAGAATTAATAAGCATTTTATTGTTTACTAAAACAATGAGGTCTGAATTTATCAAATACTTTAATAGTTAAACAAAACAATACAAGAAAATTCATGTATATACCAGAACTTTAATATTAGGTATTCTGATGACTCTAGTAACAGAACATAGCAGTGAACAGAAACGTGGATCCAAATCACTCTTATTTCTAGTAATAAAAACAATACATTTGCCATTGAGAACATATAAAATCCCAGTATGAATTCAGACACCCTCACAAAAGTACCTTATAGACCTTGGCTTAGTGTACTTTTTACACATGTATATAAATATTAACATTAAATTATATTTAAATGATGAAACTGCTTTCAAACATTTTAAGAAAAAAATAGCTAATTACAACAAAGAAGTATATCTGGTACATTGAAGGCATTTACCTCTCTAGGGAGTAAAGTAGCCATAATCATTTTAATGTGTTATTTTATTCCACTTATCCAAACTCCACATTCTTCACCCAAAGTAGTATATTTAAAAATTGTGATATTTGTTCTTAGAGTAAAAAAAACTTTTAAGCATAATAAAATATTTTGTAGAAAGTTTTATAATGAAAAATAAGTAAAAACTGCCCTGGCTGGTGCAGCTCAATATATTGAGTGCTGGCTTGGGAGCTAAAGGATCACCAGTTCAATTCCCAGTCAGGGTACATGCCTGGGTTGCGGACTAGGTCCCCAATAGGGGGTGCATGAGACTAAACCACACATTGATGTTTCTCTCCCTCTTTTTCTCCTTCCCTTCCCCCTCTCTAAAAATAAATAAATAAAACCTTTAAAAAATATATAAAGTCTTTTCCAACAAAAAATTCATTGTAGATATGACCAAAACTTAAGTTATGGGCTACATGAATCAAGAGAAGTTATCTTTTTACTGGCTTACATTAATGCAAATTCATTATCACTTTGAAAATTCTAAACTCATATGTAATATAAATATTTGGTCATATCTTCATGCATTGGGTTGGTCAAAAAGTCCAGTTAGTTTTTATTGTAAAATGAAAGACATATTTTTCATCCAAACCAATAATCATTGATTTGGATATTTTGAGTATGTCGGCTATCTCCTGAGTGGTAAAATGTTGATTGTTCTCAACTGATGTCTATATTTAATCATTATGAAGTTCAACTGGTCTACCAGATAGCAGAGCATCATCGAGTAAGAAATCTCCAGCAAGAAACTTTGCAAAACACTTTTGACATGTTGAATCAGTCACTACACCTTCTCCATCACTGCACAATTTTTTTGCATTTTTACCTTTCTTAAAATAATAAAGTATAATACACCAGAAATGTTTCATATTTTCTTCCATCTTCAATATTAAAATGACTACACAAAAATTCACCAATTTTGGTAAGTTTTTTTTAAAAATACACACTGATGTAACAAGTGTCACAATACAATCTAACAAAATTGTTTCAAATGAAGTTAAAGACAACTAAGCAATATTAGAACCATCTTACACACACAAAAAAACAAACTTTGTGGCCAACCCAATGTGAAAATAGCATATTGTTTGCACTTTTAAATGAAACAATCCTCCACATAACATTCAACATAATTAGAGATTTCTGAAACATATTGTATTTGGGGAATTTTTTCAATATTATGAATTCTTTATATTTTTCATAATATTTGAGAAAGAAATATATATTCTATTATTAAGTTAATTCTGCTGACACTAGAGTCACTGTTTCTTATATTAGAACAAAATAGAAGACTGATTTCTATTCATAATTAAAAGGTGTGTCCTGTGGTGCTGGGGGGAAAAACAGAAGAGATGTGACATCTTCCTGGGAGAACTCTCATATTTCCATTGAAGAAACAGATACAAAAATACAGTGAGCCTACTAATGAACATGCATGCATACTATGTTTGGGGCATGGTCATGGGGTGATTACACCTTGGGAGTTGTATTGAAGAGAAGGTGAATTATAAAAGCATCTAATTCATCCTGAAGAGCTTAGGATGGCTCTTGAGCATGTGCCATCTGGGCTTAATACTAAGGGTTAAGTAAGCATTGGCTATATTGTTACCAATCTAGGAAGGAGGAAACCAGGAATAAATTAACAGAAATCAGAAACCACTAAGAGTATGTGGTGAGATGTAAGTAGTTCTCTGCTATCAGACAAAATTTAAAGTAAAATGTGGCAATATAAGAGAAGGCTGATGAAGTAAGGGTCTTATAATACAGTATCTTATTCACCATTATAAGAATTCAGAATTCATAAATAATTTTAGCCCTGGCTGGTGTGGCTCAGTAGATTGAGCCCCAGCCTGTGAACCAAAGGGTTGTCAGTTCAATTCCCAGTCAGGGCACATGCCTGGGTTGTGGGCCAGGTCCCCAGGAGGGGGCGCATAAGAGGCAACCACACACTGATATTCTCTCCCTCTCTTTCTCCCTCCCTTCCCCTCTGTCTAAAAAGAAAATAAATAAAATCTTTTTAAAAGCAATAATTTTAAAAATACTGAAACATTTTAAGCAGGAGTGAAATGCTTTCATTTTAGTTAGAAGACAATTTTTATTGTGTTAAATCTGAAGAAAGAAAGACTAGTGATGAAATTATATCAATACCCCTGTACAATATTATCATTCAAAGGATATGAACAGATATATACTACATAGTCCTATAAATTTACTGGAGGAAAGGTGGAGTAGGGAAGCATGTTGAGATATTAATCTGGGAATCATCTGCATATGGGTGGTAAGAGGAATGAGGGATGTGTTGGAGTCATCTTAGGAAAATATGCGCAAAAGCATTGATAAAAAGAATCTCAAGCAATATTAATATTTTAGGGGCAAGGAGAAGACATAGTGTGATCAAGGGGGGACTAGAACAAATGACAAGAAGGGTAGAGGGATAAGGATAATGTGAAATCATGGACTCCAGGAGATCAGAGGTTTGTGAAGGAGGGGGATGGTAATGGTGCCCAATGAAGAGAAATTTGGTAAAATGAAGACTAGCAATTATTGTTTATGGAATGCATTGAATGAGTAAGGCAAGAATAAAATTTCCCATCTCTGTAAGAATACTTCAAGAGTAATAGCAAGGGTTGACAACAACTTCAACAGGTAAACAGATATAATCAGAACTTTGTTATCCAACCCAGGATAAAAAGTTACTATAGACATGAGAAATTGAAGTCTACCTTGTTGAAAGACTGGATGATATAGAGAGGAGAGAGTCTAGATAGTAGTTAGGCAGAAAAATAGAGTCAGGAAAGCATTTTATGCTATGAGAGAACTTGAACATGTAATGGGATCTGGAACATCAACAAAAGAAATTCACAATTCTAGAGTCAATGAAATGTTGCCACAGACATGTCTGAAAACAGAAATGTACAGAAATTCAGTCAGGAAGACAGTATGTGAACATAATATATTGGCAGCAGATCCCAGAGTTGATCTCTGTAAGCATCAAAGACAGAACTGCAGAATTCCGTAATTTAGTAAAGCAGAGAATCTATATAGAGAGGTAACTAGGTAACTTATTATTAAACAGAAGATTTTATTTCAACATTTTGCTGGATACTAGGAAATTTTATTGATTTAAGCATTTTTCACATTGGGAAAAAGTAAGCACATCAAATCAAATTTTCAGACAGCAGAGAGCAGGCAGAAACCCAGCGTCAGGTCCCAGGCCACAGAAATGGCTGGAACAAAGTGAATGTAATGGGAGCATGTTATAGTAGGACAGGCCATAAGTTCTTTTGGAGACACATGAGTATGAGTCAAATGTATGTATCATGACATACTATATGTTCAGTACCTAATAATGTTCAACATAATTAGCATTTGTTATCAGAATATGTCAGTATTAAGAAATACTAATTATTCAACATGGAGGGTTGATTTATCAGAATAGTAAGGTTTAATTTTTACAGATGCATGTTTTCAGTGACTTCTGGAAAAAGAATATTTAACTTCTGCTGCTTATTTGATTCATCTTTTGACACAAGCAAATGAGAATGCATGAAGGAATGCTGACAATCATCGTTTATATGTTAGTGTGTGTGCGTGGTGAGTGTTCCTGTGTCACTGTGAGATTTCCCTATAGTTTTACAAAAAATACTCTTTGTTATCTTTGCTCAGGTATTCTTATGTAAAAAGGTTTTTTTCTAATATATATATATTTTCTAAATAAAAAACTTTTAGGAAAGCAAACTTGTTAATTTGCAGCATTACAAAAAATTATTTTAACTAACACTTCAATGCTTTCATAGTGGAATGAGAATTCATGTTGTTTTAATGACGACAAGGCAGCTGAGATCTTGCAATGTTTCCATATTAAAGAAAAAAACTTGCCAGAATAATATATACTTTACTGTTTTTTTAATTTGGTAATTCAGGTGAGTGACACTTTATGATTAATTTATCTTTAAATACCACTAGATATTTTATTATATGGAGATTCTTCTTCATTGTGTATAAACATCTTTGGTAAAAAGGTCTTAAAAGTGTAGTGACAGTTTTAAACAATGACTAATGTTATTCATCCTTATGAGTTAGTTTTTACACTAAAAATAATGATTATAACAGCAGTGAAAATAGAAACTGGTATGTGTTTCAAAGTCTAATATATCCATATGTTGGTTTCAACAATATATATGTCTTATGCTATTAACAACTCTAAACACTATGACATGATTCATTTCATTTACCAATGACAAAACAGAAGTTACCAAAATTGAATAAATGGCTCAAGGTTACAGAGCAAGCGACAGCAAGCTGATGGGGTTTTAACTTCCATCTGTTTAACATAGTCTGGGCTCTGTGAACATTGCCATATAGTGTTGCTGTTTTTCTCCAGAAAAGTGATCTGTGTTGTTTGATGCTTTATATTTTTAATTTTATTTTCATCTCCAGTGCCTTTTCTACATCCATAGCTCTGATCCAAACCACCTCTGGCTCTTTCATTACTTAGCCACCAATGTGAATGCCGCTCAACTGCCTTCTGGGCCACTACATGGTGGCTGACTATTCTGAAGGGGGGCACTAATTTTCTAGCCAGAATTATTTTCCCCCACAAACACAGAATTATAGCACAAAGCAAAGACAAAATTTTTTAAAAAGAGAGAAGAGGAAAGTCAAAAAGTGATCTTACAGGTTTCTAAGTCAAGTAGACAAAATGTGTATGAGTGGTCAGCAAATTTCTTTTTCTTTCCTTTTTTTTTTGTTATGAGGCCTGCTTCAAAAGCCATATGTTTTGGTTTTTTTTTTGTGATTAAAGAAAAGAATGTACAATAACCCCTTTTCTTTTCAGAATGCTTTCAATTGGCAAATAGCCACTTAGAACACCAGGCACATTCTGGCCATTCCACATTGACACGAAGTTGGTACTTCAGCAAAAAAGCAATAGTCTACATTTCCTATCCAACCTCAGAAACTGTAGACTTTTTCAAGAAAATCTATCTTTGTCACCAAATAGTTAACCCTGAAATCAAACTCCTTAAGTCAAACTCCAAGATTTATTAACACTAATATTGGGCAAATGTTCAAACCATGTCCTTTTAATTGAGAATGGAAAGATACATTGACAGATTATGAGGTATCCAATGGTTGTAATGAACATTGTAACCAATCATTGGTATATATAATAAAAGTAAGCAGGTACTCCCTTTTACATGCTTAATGGTCATTCAGGTAGAGGGAGTACAGACTTATCTGCACAATGAAGTGTGGTAACCTGGCAAACATACACACACACACACACACACATGTTGTTGTTCTTATGACAATAACTCCAAAGATCTTCTTAGGCTCTTAATGTATAACAAGTCCATAGCCTCAGAAGTCTTTTGTACAAGTTATTTTTTAACTTTGTGATTTATCTTTGTGTGTAGATTTTTTAATTTACTTAATGCAAATGAAATGCATTTAATTTTATTTAGATTTTGAAGAAAAATAGTTGACATTTATTTTTTTCTAAACGTATATCATTCGTTCCAATAATTTTTGAAGTGCATATGTTTTCTCCTAAGTGTGAAAGCTAATATTAAATGCCAATATATTGTAAGATCTCTATTTTGGGATTATTTATTCTATTCTGTTAATCATTTTCTTTCATGTATGTGATAATGCCAAACTACTTTAATTACAATTTCTTTATATTGTATTTTAACATATGAAAATTCAACTACCCTTATTATTTTAATTTCAACATTTTTCCTGTTGTAATACCCATACAGATCTGTGCTCCATGTATCCTCTAAACTTGATATTAGAGTTCCTCCTTGTCCACTGTGCATTGCTTATATTTTGTTTTTCTGAAATTCTATTTACAAAATTAGGTCTAAAATTTTTAATAAACATATAGTTGTTATAGAATTTAAAAAATTGAACTTTGTTCTAATAGAAACTAACTGCTAACTAGGTGTTATAAGCTAAATTGAATTCATCTAAAACACAAGTTTTGAAATCCTTCCTGCCCAATATCTCAGAGCTTGATTGGATTTAGCAAGAGTGTCTTTAAAGGGGTAAGTTAAACTAAGGTCCTATGGGTGGGCTCTAGTCTAACACGACTGTTGTTCTTATAAGATGAAGACATTAGGACATGTGCATGAACAGAGGAAAGGTTACAAAAGTTCTGTTTTTCCTAATGTCAGCATATTATTTTTATTCCACTCCAATTTTTCCTACTAATAAAATACTGCAATCATTATTAGTAAAAAAAATAATAAATTCCAAACTATGTTATCTTAATCACAATGCCATTAAAAGGGCCTGTATCAAGTGTTTACTGTGTATCTTTCAAAATAAATGATTGTAGAGATAGAATAATATGAAACACAGTTTAGGTCTCTGGTCCCCTTCTCACCCTCCTTTACTTTGAGTTCATTAGAGAGACAACTACACTGTGAAGTCATGTGCCATAGTAAATAGATGAAAGAACTTTGGAGAACAAGCATGGCAGCGCAGGTCTTATGCTCTGGAATTGGGAGGGGATGGACATTGTCTCATCAAATACATGGAAATATATTTGGGAAAAAATTCAAGAAGCTTCAAGTAGAGAAAGTCTAAGGTGTCAGAGAGAAAACGCATAGCTGATATATAAAACATTCTCAAGTTTACTTAGTATATTAAGTAAAATCTTTTCAGTGATTATATCCATTATAAAATATAAGAATGCTTACTAAATAAAATAAAGTCATTTGAGCTTATTTATTTAGAGGATGTTTAAATAATATTTTAAAGGAAAAAATGATTCCAGGTAGCATGAATTTTCAATTTACTCATTATTTGCTTCAGCTGACATTATCTTTATTTCTTTTTATTTTACTTATTTTAATTAAATGTATTGGGGTGACATTGGTTAATAAGATCATGTAGGTTTCAAATGCACATTTCTGTGATACATGATCTGTATATTGAATTATGTACTCATCATCCAAAGTCAAATTGTCTTTTCACACCATATATTTGGCCCTTTTACACTTTATTACATCTCACGCCCACACCCCCTCTGGTAGCCACTACACTATTGTCGTGTCTATGAGTTTCAGTTTTATATCACACATATGAGTGAAATTATGTCGTTCTTAGCTTTTTCTGACTTACTTGCTTAGCATGATATTCTTAAGATATCTGTATTGTCTCAAATGGAAGCATTTCATCTTTTGTTATGGCTGAGTAGTATTTATTTGCAAAGGTATATGCACCCTTCTGTTCATTAGAGCATTATTTATGGTGGCCAAGACATGGAGAAAATAGAAGTGTTCTTCCATAGGTGATTAAAAAAGAAAGATATGGTACATATATACAATGTATACTAATGGACATTATCCTTTTCAAACAAGTTTCTTCTCCAGTTTTTGCTTTAATTGATTAATATTTTATTGCCATTGGCCATTATTACCTAATTTTGAGGTATATTCTACATTTTGAGTTGATTTTAAGTTTTCTTTTATGGAACAACACTATGTCAAAAATTTTGCAAATATGTTATTTCCAATACTTAAGCCATCATGATAGGTCAGTGTTATTATTATGATGGAATTTGGAGATACAACTCTTGTAATGGTGCACAGCATCTAAGCATCTTACCTGTGCTCAGAAGATCAACTGTATTCTGTATACTGTATTCAGTTGTGTTCGAATTTTCTTTGCAATATGGGAAGGAGAAGAGCAAAATCTTTTATTATTTCCTTTAGACTTCAAAATGAGGAAAGATTTATATGACTCCCTCTGGTGATTACCCTGCTCCAATACACTGTTAAAATGTATACTTAAATGGATATTTATAGAAATAAGTATCAGTCTTATACTATAATAATATCCAAAAAACAGTATTATACTGTAACATCAACTGAGTAACAGTCACAACATACTAAAATAACAAACTAAATGATTACAAAAATTAATAAGTGGGCAAATTATTGTGTAAATACACTTTGTTTTTCTATAGATGTTTAATGCTTGCATCACACAATGATGGGTTTTAGTCATAAATTAGACAAAATGCTAGAAATAGAATTAATAGTAGGAATCATCCAAGTTAGCTTCCTCAATTTATAAATGAAAAAAATAAAGAAAATTGAATTATTTGTATTGCTCAACAAATACCTATGGAAGTATATGGCTAATTATTTGCTAGAAGTCCAGTATCCTAGCTCCTATTCTAAAGCTATTTTCATAACAATAACACATCACTGACTATAGTTTTAGAGACCAACCAGAAAACTAAATGTGTGTAATACAGGGTTTTGTTTTAATAACAAAAAGAAAACATCAAAAATAGAAGGAAATTAAAATCTGTCACATACACATCATATGGCAGATTATCAATAAATGTTGAATCACAGTAAGTACTGCATTAATAAAAGTAACAAATAAAAACAATTAGAATAGTCAACCACTGACTGATTCATCTACCCTAAAAGTTAAAACTAATGGGAGCCCAGGAACAGAAAGTTGAGCACAGGTATGGCAATATTATAATTTATGGAAGACAGCCACTTAGTGAATAGTTAATAAAACACTTTGTTTCAATATATTGTATATAGAAATATATCATATTTTGTTTTCTGCAATCCCACCAACAGTGCACTAGGGTTCCCTTTTGGCCACATCTTCTCCAACACTTGTTTGTTGCTTTGTTTTTGATGCCCATTATCACTGGTGTGAAGTGGTATCTAACTATGGTTTTAATTTGCATCTCTCTGATGGCTAGTGACGCTGAGCATCTTTTGATATGTCTCTGGACCACTTGTATGCCCTTCTTAGAGAAGTGTTGTTCAAGTCTTTTGCTCATTATTCAACTGGGTTTTTGTCTTCCTAGATGGAGTCAATGTGAGTTCTTTATATACTTTCGAGATCAAACCATTGCCTGAGGTATCATTGACAAATATGTTTTCCCAGACAGTTGGTTCGTTTTTCATTTTAATGCTGTTTTCTTTAACCATACAGAAATTTATTTTGATGAGATACCTTTTGCTTATTCTTTCTTTTATGTCCCTTACTCTAGGGGACATATCAGTGAAAATATTGCTGTGTGCAATATCTGAGATGTTCCTGCCTGTGTTCTCCTGAAGGACTTTTATGGTGTCATAACTTATATTTAAGTCTTTTATCCACCTTGAATTTATTTTTGTGCATGGTGTAAGTTGGTGATCAAGTTTCACTTTTTTACATGTAGCTATCCAGCTCTCCAAACACCATTTTTTGAAGAAGCTATTTTTACTCCATTTTATGTGGCTGCTCTTTGTCAAATATTAATTGACCATAGAGACTCAAGTTCTTTTCTAGTCTCTTTATTCCGTTTCATTGGTCTATGTGTCTGTTCTTATGCCAGTACCAGGCTGTTTTGATTACAGTGACCTTGTAATACAGTTTGATACCAGGTATTGTGGTCCCTCCTACTTTGCTTTCTTTCTCAAAATTGCTGCTGCTATTCTCAGTCTTTTATGGTTTTATATAAATTCTTGAAGTGTTTGTTCTATATCTGTGAAATATACCATTGATACTTTAATAGGTATTGCATTGAATCTGTAAATTGCTTTGGATAGTATGGACATTTTGATGATGTTGATTCTTTCAATCCATGAACATAGTACATGCTTCCATTTATTTGTGTCTCCCTTAATGTCTTTCTTCAGTGTGGTGTACTTTTCTGAGTACAAGTCTTTTACTTCATTGATTAGGTTTATTCCTAAGTACTTTATTTTTCTTGTTGCTGTATCAAATGGAATTTTCCCCTGATTTCTGTTTCTGATGTTTCATTGTTGATATACAAAAATACCTTTGATTTCTGAATATTGACTTTGTATCCTGCTGTTTTATCAAATTTATTTGTTCAGTCAAGTAGTTTTTTGGTGGAGTCTATAGAATTTTCTATGCACACTATCACACCATCTGCAAACAATGACAGTTTTGCTTCCTTCTTTCTAGTTCAGATGCCTTTTATTTCTTTTTCTTGTCTGATTGCTGTGGCTAGGACTTCCAATACTATGTTGAATAGTAGTGGTGAAAGTGGGCATCCTTGTCTTGTTCCTGATCTTAATGGACCCAGTATTCCACTGTTGGAACTATATCCTAAGAACTCTGAAACACCAATCCAAAAAGGACCTATGCACTCCAATCTTCATAGCAGCACAATTTATGATAGCCAAGTGCTGGAAGCAACCTAAGTACCCATCAATAAATGAATGGATAAAAAAACTATGGTACATTTACAGGATGGAATACTACACATCAGAAAGAAAGAAGGAACTCCTACACTTTGTGACAGCATGAATAGAACTGGAGAGCATTATGCTAAGTGAAATAAGCCAGGCAATGAGGGACAAATACCATATGATCTGACCTTTAAGTGGAACCTAATCAACAAAACAAACAAGCAAGCAAAATATAACCAGAGGCATGGAAATTAAGGACAAACAGACAGTAACCAGAGGGGAGGTGGGAGGGGATAGTAGGGGGAAAAGGGTAAAGGGTTTTCAGGAACAACTATAATGGACACATGGACATACCAAAGGGGAGTGGAATCAGGGGAGAGAGGTGGGGATGTCTGGGGTGGGGGTGAGCAGTGGGGAGAAAAGGCAGATAACTGCATTTGAACAACAATAAAATAAAATTAATTAATTAATTAAATGTAAAAAAGTGTAAATAATATGGTCAAAATTATGTATGTAGTAAAATATGAAGTTATAATTTGAGTGAATTCTTATCTAATTCCACAGGTCTAAAATTTTTAAATATCTTGATATTTTCCTATGATTTTTTAAATCAAGTACATATATTTTTTTTAATTTGTGTTATTTTATTTTTTTCTACACACCACAGAACCTGCAACACTTTTGTCATTAAATTTGGATACTACTGCTTACTAGTTCTGGAATCTTGCATATATTATTTGAATTTCCTCAACCTCATTTCTTCATGTGAGACACAGAGGGATTATTATCCCAATGTCAAAGAATTATGGTAAGAAGTAAATAAGATAATTATGTCCAAGTTCTAATTCTCTTCTTTCCATAATAGTCAACATCTCTACTAAAGAACCTTACTAAAGACAGACTCACAAACTTTCTGTAGATATTTCATTTTTATCTACTGTCTTCATGTATTGAATCTCACTGGCATTTTTCTAAAGTGATAACCTTTGAAAAGTCTCTGTATACCTCAAAGATTACCTGCAATATTATTGTAGTATTTATATTTAGCAGTGTCAATTTTTATAGATTATACCTATACAGCTGCAATGTAATGTTCAGCAGCAACATTCTAGTTATGTGTATGTTATTTTGTAACAGGAAGACTGGGAAGGTTATTCCAGAAAATAACTTTACTTTTTCTTGAGCCCATTTATAAACTTTAGGTACCTAGTGTTTAAAGGAATATTTTGCACTCCTAAGTAAAATCATGTTGCTGTACAAATTAATTTTATCCCCTCAAGTTGATATGACATTCCTTTGAAATAACATGATATTCTAATGTTGGACCATGTCCCCTATAGCTCATTATCTAATAGATGTTTCCTTACTCCTGAAGTGAAATTTTATCAATATTAAGTTAAATTAACACCTTTATATAAAGTAATCATTTACTCCAAACCCATAGCAAGTGGCCTACAAGGTGGTATACCAGGTCTGTCCAGAAGGTATCCAGCCATGAACTATGAAAAATAGACACATTTATTAAAAAAGGTATAAGATAAAAGAAACATTGCACACAGGACAATGACATCTCAGTCTCCTTCAAAGTAGGCATCTTGGGACCTCACATAGTTCTCCCAGTCACCATCTCCTGCCCCATCATATTTTCCTGAGTCTCATCGGCAGTCTGAAATCCTTCCCTTTTCAAAGGTGATTTTAGTTTTGGGAAAAGCCAGAAGTCACAGGGTGCCAAATCTGGGCTGTGGAGGGGCTGAGTCACCTGGGTGATTTGGTGTTTCACCAAAAATCTCTACATGAGACATTATGCATGAGTGCATGCACTATTGTGATGAAGTTGCTAATCACCAGTAGCCCATAGCAGCAGCCTTCTGTATTGTCCAAATAGTTTTCTGTGGAGAAATATTTAAGTGTAGGAGACCATTCTTCATAGCATGGGTTCAGCTCCCACTCAGAGATGCGGAGGACCCGTACCCACAGATAAGTTCTCCCATGGGGAATCAGGCCTGTAATGTGCCTAGGCTGCTTTGAGTCTTGCTCTTGCTAAAAAACTCCCTCACCCTGAATTGAGGACATTTACTGCCAAGTAACTTCCTAAAATCCATGCTAACCCTTCCAAGGATGAGTGTGACCAGTTCAACCACTTTTGCCTTTTCATTTGCAAATATCCCTCTTCCCTGATGTGATTAGCAGCATTGGCTCCTTTGTTTTCTGTAAAAGGTAACCACCTAAAGCAAACCTGGGCATAGTAAATGAGGACCATCATGTAATGTGCAGAGATAGAAATAAAGGCCTGTCATGGCAGAGGCCGTGGCTTTTGCTCCCCTTGAGAGAAAAGCCGTGCTGTCCCTTTTCCTCCACTGGACTGGGTAGTCTGTGTGAATGTCTCATTTCATCCATAATAATGCAGACACTGCAGGCTGGAGTCTGCATCATTCAAGCTTAATGCAAAATTTGATGTAGATGCATTCTGTGTTTGTTCAGTCGTTTTGAATGCAATGGACAAACAGCATACATGCTCACACAAGGACGTTTACCATCTCCATTGATTAGTACAATGACATCATCATTATTCACACATGCACTTTACAGTCTGCTCTCCTTGGCTGCCAAGTTACAGTGATGTTGTGCAAACCATTCTCATCATATTAACAATGGTTTGATTTTTCTGGACAGACCTCGTATGACAGACATGAATGTTTGGTTGCTGGCATTTTGCCTGGGCTGGGAGGGTGGGGAACACAATAGTCTGCTCTTATGCTGAGGATGGAAGCTGAAGACAACTCTGGATTGGGTAATGAGACCAAAGTTGGAAATCTAGGGTGGACATGAAGAAGTAGAAGTTAGGAATAAGGTATAACATTTTTCAAATTTCCCTTGCTCTTACACTTACACAGTTAGCAACAGAACTTAAGGATATAAAAAAGGGACAATGTATCCTGTCATCTCCTTGAATGCTATTGTACTTTTTGTGGGGAAAAAAAGCTGTCAACAATTTTAACAGCCCTATAAACTCAAGAAAAAGTCATTCAATGCCATTTCAGCCAGAATCTAATCATTTGCAAAAAGCTTGTTGTTCATAATAAACACCTGTAAAATGAAATCTTGTATTTCAGAAGAGACTTTAGGTGTTTGTTTATCTCCATATCTGCATGATGTAAACACAACCTGTTTTTAAGATGTCAAAAACCTATAATGATCAACAGCACTATGTGCATTAAAACACTTAGTTTCCATGGACCTTAAATAATATATTGCTACAAGGCAGAGAAAGTTCATGTTATAGAATTTCATTAGCCGTATTACAGTTATCTAATATATGGCTTTAAAAACACATTTTAATATTGATTTAACCATGTAACAAAGTCTTCTTTGCTTTAAACAAAAAATATTTTCTATGAAGTAATTTTGAATAAATACATTATTCTTGTGAGTGTTATTGTCTATGCAGGCATAATTTAAGTGTTGGGTTTTGCTTTTTTCTCTTAGGTTACTGAATACTTATTTCGATAGATATTAAATTCATAAGACCATAAAATCAGGTCGAATCTATGAAGAGGTATCATTGTGTGGAAAAATACTTGCAGTAGAGAGTCTTATATCCCATTGTTAAATGTTTTAGGCATTTAATTTTTATCTGAAATATACTTTTGGCACAAAAATGGCTTGGGAACAATTTGTTTTGAATCATGGGAGCATTAGAAAGGAGGCTGTAAAACTCTTAACTTCTTACAAGCTCCCTTTACTATCAGCAGCTAAATCCACCCTATGTGTTTATTCAGTCATTCATTCATTCTGCACAAATTTCTTAAAAGCCTGCTATGGCCCAGGTACTGTTTTAAGTGCGGGAGATATAGTAGCCTAAACACAGGGAAAACAATCTTGCCCTCATAAACATATTTTAATAGTGGTGACCAACAAGAAAGTTATTGGTGTCTCTAGAAAGCATCAGCAAAGACAGGACCCAATGGTTCTGAGTCTCTGTATGTATCTCCATTTAATGTTTAACTCCTGTAAGAGGCAATCAGATAGGCTTAGCTTTCATTTGTCATCTATAAATTAGAATAAAAAAACCATGCTCGAGCCAAAGATTTGAAAGATATTCTAATTTTTATCTGCTATATTGTCCTTTTTGTGTTCCTTGTCTGTTTGCACTCTCAAGATGATTCAACTATTCTAAATGCAAGACTTACTCATCTAATATAACTGAGACCTCATACCCATTGAACAACTCCATTTCTCCCACCTCTAACCCCTGGCAACCAGCATTGTATTTTCTGCTTTGGTGAGTTTTACTATTTTAGATACCTTAGAGATGTAGGATCATACATTCATTGTTTGTACTTCTCTGACTAGTTTATTTTGTTTGGCATAATGTCCTCTGGCTTCCTCTATGTTGTCACAAATGACAGTATTTCTTTTTTTAAGGCTAAATAATATTTTATTAGACATATATACCATATTTTATTTATCTACTCATACATCAGTGGAAACTTGGGTTATTTCCAAATCTTGGCTATTGTAAATAATGCTGTAATGAACATGACAGTGCAGATATCTCTTTGAGATCCTGATTTCATTTAATTTATTATATATCCAGAAGGAGAACTATTGTTAACAATATAGTATTATAAACCTCAAAATTTGTTAGGAGGGTAGATCTTATGTTAAATATTCTTACCATAAAAATACAAAGTCAAACAGAAAAAAAACAGAGACACCTGGGAACTTTGGGAAATTTATATTTATATTTACATTTATATTTATCACCCTGATAGTGATGGTGATATCATGGGTGCTTGCAGATGCCCAAACTCATCAGCTATACATTTTAAATATGTGCGATATTTTGGATATCAGTTATACCTTAATAATTCTGTTTAAAGAAAAAAAATACATAAAATAATGCAACAGCAAATATAATCATCAGACCACCAATCAGAGGCAAACCAAATTATCCTGACTTCTACATTCCCCTTCTTCTTCCCTGTGGGAGCAATGTACAGCTACAAATGCTTTCTTTCTCAGTTAGTAAAAGCTCTTTGTCTTAGTGGAATTATTAAGAGGCCCCCTTTCCCAGCCTAGGCCCCCTTCCTCCTGTGCAATTCCCACTTGTGACTTTCAGAACACCAGCAGTCTTAGTGAGATTGTTACAGAAGCCCCTTTTCTCAGCACAGTCTCAAGGACTCTGCCCTTCTTCCATGCTATTTTGCTTGTGATGCTTGGGCGCCCAGGCAATTTTATTAAAAATGAACTCAGGACTGCTGGGTTAACTGGTGAGACATGTCTTCTTTTGCTTCTAGAGTCTTGTATTAAGTTCTTTGTTAGATTGTAATGGTGAGGGCCCTGCCTTTATTTCCCCTCTGGCTGCCCATTCCTGGCTGCTTGCTACCTAACAGAAGTAGGAGACTTTCTGAAAGACTCAACATTTATACTGAAAAAGATGATCTCAAATGAGATTATCTAAATTATTCAAGTGCCCTAAATTTATATAATGAGATAAAATTAAACACTACTTGTGGAAGTTAAAATAATCATAGTAATAGAATGTTTACTGTAGAAATTACCACAATATTTATGTAAAACTCCCTTTTAAGTTTTATCAGCAATGTTTTCTATATATTTTCATTAAATAATATCTAAAAATGTATATGATCTGAAAGGTATCAATAAATAAATATGTGATTTTTATTTCTAATTAAATGAAATGATCCTAAATGGCATAACTTTTTAATTTTTTTCAAACAGATTTAAAATTTCCAGAGAATGTTCTTATTTTTTTAGGCTGTTCCATTTTTCATGTGTGGTTTCCACTGGATGGAACAGCTTCCATTGAAATCAAAGGAAGAGAAAGAATAGGAAACGGGAGTAGCTGGTATATCTGCTTGATTTTCATTCCCTGGTGCATGCTGCTTTTCTTCATCTGTGTAGTAGAGCTTTCTTTGAACTCAATGAGTGTTCTTTGCAATGTAGGGAATACAGAAGTGGTGAGAGTTCAGAACATGGAGTGAAGTATTTCAAAATACCAGAAGTATTTTGCCTTCAAAACAAGTCAGTCTTCAAAGTGCTATCTCCCTTCAATAACAGACTTAAACCAAAGGGCAGAATATTGGAGAAAAGACCAAGGAAATAATTGAGGAAATGAAATTCTCACATTAGAAATAGAGAAAAAAAATTTACATTGAGGCAGCAGAAATCTCAGAATTCTCCAATGTATCAAGGCAATACAATTGGATTTAGTCTGGGAACCCATGCAAACACAGCTTTCATGTTGTCACTAGGGTTGACAAACTCACAGACATTTTTGTCATGAGATTCATAATATACGTTTTAATGTCAAAAGCTATTATTCAAATGGGTCTATGGGTAGCAAGGTTCAATTCCTCTGGAACCTCCTGCATAGAGAAAGAATGCCTCTAAGAATTGTCCAACTAAATAATGGGAGGTGAGAACATTTGTGCATTACCTTGCATTCCCCACTGTGGAATCTGGGCAGTTGGAGTACTAGTACCTCTGCAAGTTCTATGTGCAAGTTCTGCAACCCTCTGTAGGGTCTACAGAGCCCGAGATCTGGAGGCAAAGATGAAGCACACACTGAAGGGATAAGAAGCTGTCATGCCAACGTGAAGTTAAGCCGCCAAGGGAACAGTCTATTTCAAGGTGCCTGAAACCAGAAGTGGAGTAAGAAAAATGTGATTGGAGATGTTAGATGTGCCTGAAGCAGTCCACCGCTTCCCCAGTGCTGACCTGTTCACACTGTCTATACAAGTATTCTTGTGCCAATGACTTTAAGGGGTGCAATCTCTACACAAGATTTAACACAAGAATTCTAGAAGTTTACTGTACATCCCACCACTGCAACTGTCCTCGATAGTTATCATCTTCCTTCTCTACTATCTCTTCTAGTTTCTCATCACTCTCAAAAGAGCTGCAACTAGAAAAATTGGTTTCCCTGGTTATATGATATAAACCTTAGTGCCTGTGAGATCTGAGTCCTTGTTGTCTTGCCCTTGTAACTCTATGTTTTTTTGGAATTGGCCATTCACCATTTTCACTATGCATGGAAGCAAAAAAATGGCACACTGAAAAACTCAAATTCACATGTGTCCACTGTGTACTAGCAATCCAAGCTGTCCATGATACCCTAGTTGATTTCCTTTGCCAGTAGAATAATTTATTGCCTTGTCTTCTGGTCCATTGGCCTGTGAAACACAAAGTAACCAGGTGGTAGTTTAAACTCCAGATTTAGGTACCTATCATAGGTGCTCTAGGCAGTTTATAGGCTGACAGCCAGACCTCCTAGGGACTTGCCCTCGGCTGAAAAGATAGCCATCTTTGGAAAGGTTGGGCTTCCCGAAAAGCTTACATTCAAGACTTGTCAATGTAGTAGTGTAAAGGTCCAATCTCCTATCCCAAACTGTAACAATTCTGACAGTAATCCTACTTGTACAGCACTCCACAGAATGCACTGACTCATTGTATGACCATACTGCAGCACAGTTTCTCCTTTTTGCTCAGCCCTGTTTCCTTTCTTTCCTCAATTCTGCTTCTCTCTCTTTCCCTGGAGGGATTGATTTTAAGAGTCATATTGGGTGGGCTTTTCCAGAAAAACAGAATATACATACATGCAATCATACATACATACATATATACACACATACACACCTATGAGGGGGGAGAAAAAATGGAATTCTCTTCTGGAGGGCAGGACACTTGTAGTAGAGGCTTCCCCTGGTAGGTGAGTGTTCTAGGAACCCCTCTGTATCAGTGCATCAGATGGCATTGCTGTGAGAGGCTGCAATAAACTTCGGTGAATTTTTTTTGAAGACTCAACAAGTTTGCCCATTTCATGATGGGTGATTTAGGAGCAAGTGCACCTACCCACACTGGCCGGCTGTATTCAGCAGTTTTTGACCAAAAAAGGCATGACCTCCTTGACCTACCCTCTTTGTTCATCCAATCTTGCCTCAAGTGACTTTTTTTGTTTCCCCAGATGAAAAAAGTCCTCAAAGGGAAATTTTTTGCCTGTAGGGAAGAGGCGAAACAAACAACGGCAGAAGGACTTAAAGGCATCAAAATAGACGTTCAAAAACTGTTTTGAGCAGTGGAAAAAATGTCTTGATAGGTGTATTGCATCAAATGGAGAGTACTTTGAAGGTGACTGAAGTTTAAAGGTATAAGAGTAAATGCACATTTTTTATAAATCAGGTTTTGGGGGTTCCTCTTGTATATGCATTTGTATAAAAAGATTTATTATAAGATATCAGATTCTGTGATTTAAAGCTGAGAAATCCTGTAATCTGCTGTGTGCAAGCAGGAAACCCAGGGCTGGCAGTGTAGTTGAAGGCCTGAGAGCAGGAGAGGTGACAGTATCAATTCCAGTCTGAGTCTGAAGACCTGAGAACAGTAAGTGCCTGAGGCAGGAGAATATTAACCATCCAGCTCAGTGGTCAAGAGAGGGCAAATGTGACTCTCCCCTGCCTTTTTGTTTCACTCAGGTCATCAGTGGATTAGATGATACACACATTGGGAGGGCAATCACTTCTCTCAGTCCACCAGTTCAAATGCTAATCTCTTCTGGAAACACCCTCAGAGTCATACTCAGAAATAATGTTTAACCATATTTTTGGGTACTTCATTTTCCAGTCAAGTTGACACACAAAATTAACCATCACAAATCCACTCCTTGTCCATTTGACACTTATATGCATATCTCAAAATATACTTAATATTCAAATAAAAACAAGGTCACGATTTAACCTACCATTATACAACTATCCTATGTACAACTGAAAATGAGCTAACCCTTCCTCAGAAGATGAAGTTAAGTCCTAAGTGATGTTTACTCTTCCCCTTGATACTTCATAGATTAAGTACTATGATACAAAATTAAGAATACTTAAATACTATAACATCAATTTATCTTATGTTGCATAAGGAAATAAGAAAGAAAAAGAAAACAAAGACATGCATATTTATAAATGGAAACATCTATGTATACACTTAATTCACACACACAAATGTATTTATACCAAACTAAGGAATACCCATGCCAATTAGTCTTTACTTATTTCATAAAGTATAGTCAAGCTTTGGAACTTAAACTCAAGAAATTGAGTTTATTCAATTTCTACTTTACTCTGATTTTGTTGACATTTGATTGTTGTAGGTGTGACTTACAGTCTTCAAAAATCTGTAAATTTGTCTGTCTCTCCATCTCTTTTTTTAAACTTTTCCACACGATGATACCACACATATGCTTGTGCATTCTATAAGTCTCTAGCACACTGCAGACATACTCATTATGATCAGCAATAATGTTTCTAACATATGCAATATTAGGAAAGATATACTAGCAATAAAGAGATATACACTAAATTGTTTTCCTAACATCACATAATGAGCCCCTTCTAACAACTGGCTGTAATTTAGGAACTCACTCCTTGCATGATCTCTGAATTCAACTGCCAACACAAAGACATTTAGAGAAATGCACCAAGGCAGTATACTCCTTCTGTTAATTTGTTCTCCTCAAGTCTTTGACTGTGGAAGAGACTGACTAGGAGATTTTTCCTATAAAAACTAATTTCACTTGTGTAAATTTGTTTAAATAAAACTAACAAAATTTTGACATATGCTGGGTTTTTCTGCCTTTTTTTTCTACAAGTAAGTACTTTGACTTTCATGATAATTTTTTCCTGCAGAAGATTGATGAAGAACGTTGTACAGTTTATGCACTGATTGAAAAGTAGAAAATATTGTTTAATGTTGGCTCAATGAAATATTATCTGAAATTTAGTGCCTTTTATTAAACTTGGATAATACTTTGATTTATTCTTTCCTTGAGGATATAATAGCATAATTTTTAAAACATTTGAAACATTTTTTTAAAGAGTTTATTTATTTATTTTAGACAGAGGGAAAGGGAGGGAAAAAGAAAGGGAGAGAAACATTAGTGTGTGCTCCCCATACTGAGGATCTGACCTAGCCGGCAACCCAGGCATAAACCCTGACTAGAAATTGAACCAGTGACCCTTTGGTTCACAGGCCAGCACTCAATCCACTGAGCTGCACCAGCCAGGGCTATAATAGCATATTTAAACAGTACATAATGTGACTGTCTTAGTTTATCAACAGGGTTAAATTAGTGTTTTATGAATGAATACAGAAAGTAAAAGAATATGTGCAATTTAAGAACTAAAAAAAAATTACAGTAATAGGCTTCCTAATCTCAACATATATATAATTAATAAAATAACAATTAAAAGAGCTATAATCTACAAAAATTAAAAGAGGTCACAATAGATGTCAAGAAACAAATAGACTTAAAAATATGGCACATTTACAACATACATTTTGATGCTATCTTCCATTTTTAATGTTCAACCATTGAATGAAAAGTATGAAGTACTAATGAGTAATTTAAATTTATTTTAATTGGCTTTACTAATAAAATTTCACATAGCTTAAAAGAACTGGTCACTGAGTACTGATGAATATATATACTCATATAACTATTATTTCAATGAAAGTACAGACTATTTTTATTCAACAAAATATTTATTGTTTTTCTTTTTACCCAGTCTTATACACATGCCCTCACTACCACCTCAGACAACCACTGATCTTGATCTGCTTCCTGTTACTATAGACATCTGGCCTGTTCCAGAACTGCACATGAATAAAACCATATAGCCCAACTTTTTTTTGTTCTAGTTTCTTTTTCTCAGAGAAATGTTTTAGGATTTCATTCATGTTATTGTATGACTCAAATTCATCATTTTCAATTGCTGAGTAGTATTTTAATGTATGACTACATCATAGTTTTAAAATGTACTCTTATTAATTAACATGAGTTGTTTCTAGATTTGACTATAAAAATTCTGGCATCAGAATTTTATAAAAATATATATTGTATATTTATTAATACTTATATTACATATTATGTTTGTGCTAATATATTAAAATACAATATAGTCTACTACTAAAATTGTATGAAATACTTAAATATAAGTTATTTCATATATTTATTAATATATTTAAATATTAATAGAATTGGTAGGTAATATATTGGGTATATGATTATCATTATAAGAAACTACAAAAATTATTTTCCAATGCAGTTATACTATTTTATAGTCTGACCAGAACTTTATAACAATTAAAGTTCTCCACATCCTCACTAATACATAGTATTACCACATTTTTAATTTGGGCTATTACTGTGGGATTTATGTAGTATTAATTTGAATTTATGAAGAATAATTATGTGATCATTTTCTCATACACATTTAGACAATTTTATAGCTTATTTTTTAGTTTCTTGTATTATTTTTGCATTTGAATTGGTTATTTATCTATTATGAACTTCTAAGTTTTTTATGTATTCTGAAAACAAATACTTTCATAGATATATGTGTACTATTTTCTCAGATATATGTGCAGTATATTTCTCCCAAATGTGTAATATTTGTCTTTTACTTTTCATAAGGAGGTATTTTGAAGAATGCAATTATGTAATTTTAATTAAGTTCCATTTAGAAATATTTTTTTGAATTTTTTTGTTCTTCTAAGAAAACTTTATTTCAGTGTTACAAAGACATTCTCTGTTATTTCTAGATGTATTATTTTAGCTTTTATATTTTCTGTATAATCTATCTCAAATTCAATAGTGTGTACAAATTTATAAAATATTTGGTATTTTTTAATAGAGATATCCAGCCATGGCTGGGTGGCTCAGTTGGTTGGAGAGTCATCCCGTAAACCAAAAAGTTGCTGGTTTAATCCCTGGTCAGGGCACATACCTAGGTTATGGGTCCACCCCCCCATGGGTTCAGGCATGTACAGGATGCAAACCAATGTTTCTTTCTCACATCAATTTCTCTCTCTTTCTCTCCTCCTCTTCCCCTCCTCTCTATGTCTTCTGTCTCCCTTATGATATTACCTGGAATTTTTTTCTTTTTTAAAATTTATTGTTGTTCAAGTACAGATTTCTGCCTTTTAGTTTTTTCAGAAAATAAATTTAATGTATGCTTCATACTTCCACATTTGGGCTTTATATTATGTTCCATCTATTCATTTATTTATTTGTATGCAAATACCATGTTTTTTTCATTTTTGTAGCTGTACAGTAAGACTCGAAATAAAGTGTTGTGACTCCTTCAAATTTGTTTTTTCCCTCAAAATTGTTTTTTTAATTGAATTTGTTCATCACCAAGTTTCTTTCATTTGCAATTCAAGTTTTAGACTCAGTTTGTCAGTTACAAAAATGTTGACTTTTACTATTATATTTGTATATTAATTCGAGGCAATTTATATCTTGACTACATTGAATCTTGCAAATAATGAAAATGTCTACATTTCTATTTATTTAAATTATAGGTAAATTTTCTTTCTATATTTTTTAGTTTTTATAAAAGTCTTGCCTATTCTTTAAATTTATTCTAAATATTTTAAATATCTTGATTTTTCAAATAATTCTTTAAACATTGATATTTCATTTTTATGGCAGTATGGAGAGAAATCAACTTTTTTGTATACATATTTTATATTATTTAAATATTAGTTATTTTTGTATATTTATTAAGGTTATTGTTTTTCCTTCCCAATCTGCACACAATTCTTTACTTCTATTACCTCAACTGTATTGGCTGGGACTTTCAGCCCAGCCATGTTAAAAAGAAAAAAAAAAGAGAGAGGAGGGTAAGTTTTCTTTTTCCAAAATTTAGTAGAAAAACATTGATTCTCTCAATTCTAATTATATTAGCTGCAGGTTATATTTAGATGTGTCAATCACACTAGGTTTCTTTCTATTGCTTTGTGGAAAATTTTTAGGATGGAAGTCTATTGAATATTGCCAAATATTTTTCTACATCTTTTGATATAGTATTTTTCTTTTGTTTTACAAATTCTCCTTTTTATAAACATGGTTTACTGAACTTATGGTCCTGAGTTTTAAACCCTACTTGTTCATTGTGTATTATCTTTGTTAGCAAAGGGAAGCTAAATTCTCCCATTATAATTACAATTGATTATACTGATTGAATGTCCCTATAAGATATCTTTAGTTAAATAGCCTATAGAAATGTTCTGTTTATTGTCTATATTTTATTCCTTACTTTTTAATATTTGGTCTTTTTTGAAAAGTTATAATTCTTCTTTTGTTGTTGGATATTGCGGAAGAGGGAGAAGGGGGGCAGAGAAGGGAAGAGAGAGAAAGGAAGAGAGAGAGAGATGGAGAGAGACATTAGATGAATTATCTTTTTCCAAAGAGGTTTATAATTTGGATTTAGCCTTTGTTTTGTTCTTAGTTCTAGAATTGTGGTCCTACTTCTAGGGTCTGGTCATTACTTCTAGGGATAGTCCTTGTGGAGTCTCAAATGAAAGCCAATGTACCACAAAATCTGTGTCTCTTTATCAGAGGTTGAACATTTTCTGCCCTCAAAATGCAGAAATTAGTACTCAACACTTTTGGCTTCCCAGCTGGGTTTTACTACTCTGCTTTATGGATACTCATTCTATATATGCTGAACTTAACAGCTGGTAGGGGTTCTGTGTGCAGCATTTTGGAACTTGTCTGCATTTAGGTCTTCTCCAGAATTTTGTCCCTTAATTCCAGCCATTTTATAATCTCCAAACTATTTTCTATATTTCCTCAGCCCAGTATATTGCTGCTTTCCACTTCAATTGCTTTTCGTTTTCTGCTGGGATTTGGAAAAAAGTGCTGTCAGAGAAAAAAATAGATGTGAAAGTATATTGTCCATATTCCAGTGATGGTAGCCCTCAAAATCTTGCACGCTTTTGTTTTTCTTCAGTGTCTTCATGTTTTACACATTCCTATTGCATGCATTTTATCCACATTACAATTCTCCTATGAGCAAGTTAGTCTGGTATGAACTAATTCATTTTGACATGTCAAAAATGTTTTCAGAGGTTTTAATCTATTGTCTATCAATCTAAATATTTCATATGACTAATTGATTTTTATAAATGGCTTAAGTTAAAAATTCAAATTTCCTTTACTTTCTTCATTTTGATAATTAATTTTCCTAACACTATTTCTTATGTATTTAATTCATGCACAGATTTCCAGTTAATCTGTAATGCCACCTTTGCCATGTATCAATTTCTTTAAAGTGCATGGTTGGACATGAATCAGGATTTTCTTGACACACTTTTGTTTTAGCTATCCTTATTAGAAAACACTTATAAGTTTATGTATCTGGTAGGACACATTTATTTTCCTACCTATTGATATTTCACAAGAATGGCACAAATGTAATTTGAATAATTTTATGTGTATTTTATTTAGCAAGATAGATTGTTCTTACATTGGTATCTGTTGTATTATTTGCATACATGGATTAGTCTGCAATATTTATAAACTATAATATACTTCATGAATGTATATGTTTATGTATTTTATGTATTATATAAAATCAATCCCTTGATTAGACTCAGTATATATAAGTATATAACATATGTATATTAGCCTAGTATCTTGTCCACTGTCAAAATATTCTTAAGAGGTTCTAGCCCTGGCTGGCATAGCTCAGTGGATTGAGCGTGGCTGGGAACCAAAGTGTCCCAGGTTCGATTCCCAGCCAGGGTACATTCCTGGGTTGCAGGCCATAACCCCCAGCAACCGCACATTGATGTTTCTCTCTCTCTCTCTCTCTCTCTCTCTCTCTCCCCCCACTCCCTTCCCTCTCTAGAAATAAACAAAATCTTTAAAAAAAAGAGGTTCTAAACTATTGTCTTTCAATCTAAAAATTTCATATGACTGAACCTGATTTTTATAAAAGTCTTAAAGTAAGGGATTCAAATTCATTTGTTTTTCTTCATCTTTTTTTAATAGTGATATTTCTTTC
Organism: Phyllostomus discolor; assembly: GCF_004126475.2. Classification (NCBI taxonomy): domain Eukaryota; kingdom Metazoa; phylum Chordata; class Mammalia; order Chiroptera; family Phyllostomidae; genus Phyllostomus; species Phyllostomus discolor. Next base: position 99,094,977 of record NC_040908.2, on the reverse strand, counting down.
TTTCTTTTTAAATATTTATTTATTTGTTTTTAGGGAGAGGAGAAGGGAGGAAGGAAGGAAGAGATGGAGAAAAACATCAATGTGTGCTTGAGTCTCTTGCACCCCTTATGGGGACCTGGCCCACAACCCAGGCATGTGTTCTGACTGGGAATCGACCCAGCAGCCCTTTGGTTTGCAGGTAGTACTCAATCCACTGAGCCACACCAGCCAGGACTTCATCTTAATAATCACTACTCCCAGCAAATATATATAGTTTCTAATTTCATATGGAAATTATCCATGCTATCTATATTCTCTAAAACTATCGATGATATCCTAGTATTCACTGGTGTTATTATGTCATGTGTTTACCAATACCCTATTTGTAAGAATTTATGTGACTTTATATTATTTTCATTCTTTAACTGCATGTTTTTAAATTTATTTAAAATATATAAATAGTTTTTATTCTTAATAAGAGTTCTGGTGAGCATAAATATTTAAACATGCATTTTTATATAAATAACTAAATCATTGTACTGTGAAAATACATTATTATTGATTATGTAGTTAAGAATACTTTCAAATATTTAGAGATTTCATTGTATTCTGAGCATAATTGATGATGTTGTAGAATAGTATTACCAAATAAGGAAAAAACAAATACATACAAGTACACCATCTCTAAGTAAACACTTGATCCACTCTATCTGCAGGGACATATAGCTGAACAAATTCCATTTATGTGATGAGTGTATGCAACGTATTGGACCTTCTCATGCTCAGGGCTGTTCCTAATGTCAGTTCCCATTGTTCATGTCTGTCATCCCTGGATTAGGACTGTCAGAGCCCATGGATCGATTCTGCCTCAAATGATTTCCTCCTCAGCTCCTGCTGTTAGCATATTAGACAAGATATCTTACTTGGTTTGTTCAGTCTTCCTTTATACTGCACACCCCAAATGTAATATAATAATTCTGTATCATTCCATGTCTACTGATTATACAGAAGTGATCACATACAATTTCTTTGTAGTTATGAAACATGCTACTGAGTACAGAGCATATATTTTGGCATCATGTATGTGTCATCTGCCCTAACTCCCTTTTAAAATTTAAGCTGCCCTACCACTAAACTATACACCTTGTTAGAGTGCAGTTGGTACAGGTCCACAATCATCGATTTGTATTTTAAAAATGCAAAAGAAGTATCTGAACAACAACAACAAAAAGAATTTCTGTTTGCTTCAAAAACTCATTTGATGACAAAATCTAATATAAAATAAGATTTATATTCTTTATTTTTGAACTGAATGATAGTATTGATATTTTGCTATAACAGCTATTAGTGTATTTAATTATAATGTATTATCTCATTCTGTAATAACTACAACATGGCATATGAATAATACCACCTTTTAAAAAAATTGAAAATTCAGAATTTCAAAATGTATGTGGCCCCAAGGGTTTCTAAAGCAGTAATGACTAACTACATAAACATTTTTTCTTTCGAAGTGCCATTTCTACCATTTATTGACTGTGTAAATTTGAGTAAGTCACGTAATTTTGACATTACTAAAGCTAATCATTATAAAATTAGGATAATAATTATTTTTACATCAGAGGGTTGTTTTGAAGAAAAATAAATAATATGCATAGACTTTAAATAATTTGTGGTACATAAAATGTTTAAATTACATGTTTATTATTATAAATAGTTACAAATAGTTTTCTTTCTTCTTTTCCTTCCAGTTCTTCCCTTCACTGTTATATGCCACATTAAGAAATAAAAGCAGTTCAATGAAGGATTTATCATTTCTATCTATTAATGAGGTCTACATTATGTTATTACTATTTATGTTGGATATAGATAGTTATACTTGCAGAATGCCTACATAAACTATAGGTTCTTCACATTAGCAAAATTTACAATTTGTAGCAATCAAGTTAATAATTGGTTGAGTTATTAATAAATGGTAGGAGTGGGAAGGATTATGCTATGATTAGGTCACTTAATTAATTTATTTCCAAAGGTAGATTTTAATAGATTTCTTGCCACATCAGTTTTTAGGCTTACTTAACTTTGTTGTATTTGTTTCACTTGTTATTGTGTAAACAAAAGAATGACATTTGCAATTAAGAAGTCCTTTAAAATACTTCCTCTGCTAATTTTATATTAAATCTAACAGTTTTCAATGAAAAGTTTAAAAGAATATATATAATTCTGTAAATAATTTAAATATATATTTATCAAGAGAGAGAGATGAACTTATTTTTATGTCAGACATGGTAGCTGGGCATACTGAGAAATTTTGACTACTGGAGATGCCATAAGGTGAAAGATCGCTACGGGAAAATCCTTATATAAACACACAAATTAAAAGCTTCGACAGAGATGTCAAAATGTGAAAGTAAAAAATACACAATTGCCCTAGGGAATGTTTGACCTTCATTGATAGAATTCTGTAAGATCCAAACAATAACTTAATTTGAAAAAAAATTAGAAACCCTCTCAAAAATCATAAAGATCAGCAAGAAAATATTATTAAAATGCTCTTTCAGATAAAGATCCAGAATATTATACAAGTAGACATGGAAAAGAAAGAAAGGCAATTCAGAAAGACAAAAAATAGAATACCAATTTCTAAATTTTTATTACTGTCACTTGGAGGAGGAGGAAGAGAAGGAAGAAGGTGGAAGGAGAAATTGGGGATTGGGGGAGAAGCGAAGAGATACGGTGCAAAAGACAGAGCAAGAGCAAGAAGAAGAGAGAATGGTATTGGGCTCTTATTGGCTAAAAAATTTTTAGCGTTCTCTTTTCCTAAATGGAGAATTCCTTCTCAATGAATTATTCTTTCTCTGCATGTTAAACTACTCTTTTAAAAGCACCATCTTTATAGGCTAATCTCTTTGGAATTTATGTTTCTCAGTTCCATTTGCCTAAAAGCTGAACTGAGTGCTTATTGAAGTAGTTTTCATAAAAAAATTACATATCTTTATGTAGCAGATTGTTAGATTTTATTGCTAGATGAGGTGCAAGGGCACCAGACATGCTGGGAAAAAGATCAGATATATAATTTGCAAGGCCCAGTGCAAAATAAAAATTTAAGCCACCTGATTCTAATTATGAATTTTAGGACAGTAACAACTGGGTCCTAAACTAAGCTTGGGAGTCCCAAGGGCACAGTTCTTGCAGGACTGCCCTTTCAGGAAGCATATTTGTGAGGCAGAGCCCATCCAGGAGACATCTCCCTGACCTTAGGGCTGAAACTGAAAACATCTATAGCCATATTGTCTAACATGGAACCCCCCAGCCACTTGCGTACCTGAAATGAAATGAGGCTGGTGCAAATGGGAAGTCTAACATTTAATTTAATTTAATTTTAAATTTGTAAAGCAAAGAAGTACACATTTTTCTGGTAAATACAACTTATAATTTTTGTAGAATTTTATTTTAATTATTGAAAATGTGTTGTATGAATTGAGGTATGATCTGAAGTGTAAACACATATTACATTTCAAAGATTAAAATATGTAGTATGAAAAAAGAAAGATAAAATATCTCAATAAATCTTTTTAAAATTGTTGGAATGACAAAATTTTGTTATATCAAGAGAAGTAAAATATAGCTTAAAAATTAATTTAATCTCTTTAATTTTACTTTTTAAATGTGACTACCAGAAAATTTTAAATTATGTATGTTACATGGATTATATTTCTATTGAACAGGGTTAATCTAGAAATATAAACACCTCCTAAAAGTCATCTTTGGGGTTTGTAAATCTTAAACTGAATATTTCCTTGAATTTTCACATTTCTAAGCAATTTTACAATTGATAGTACAGTTATCAAAGTTCAGTTTATACCAAATCTCACCAGGCATGAATTCAGAGGCCTTTATATTCCAAATAGCTGATGGAGAATGCCACTATCCATCCCAAGACTTTACTTAAGAGTAAATTCACCAGAATAAAATTGAACAGGATTCAGATTTCCTTTTGCTTATTCTCTTAGGCAGGCATAGCATTATAGCCTAGATTTCTGAGAAAGCAGGCACCTAATTCAATAAAAATAATGACTTCTGTATTATTCAGTTGGATATGATGCAATTAATAGGGAGGCAGACTGCATTTGATACATAAAAAAAAAAAACACTTTTAGAATTGGAGTCTGGAATGACCTGAAATACAAGGGTTTGACTGAACAGACATGTAACAACTTTAGCAATCAGTATCAACCTTAAAAATAAATTTCTACTCATTTTTCTCTTTGGAAAAATGACTGAAAAATGTTAAGGTACACAATTTTTCTTAGTATTGCCTGGTGTCTCACAGCAGAACATATTCCAAGTAAGAGTACAAACTGATATTTTCAAAATAATGTTTCTTGATGATTCCCATTTTGAATCCTCATGTAGAATTTTGTTTTGTAAATTTGATTATCAGTGTAAGCAGTGATCAATCAGCATTAGCTATATGAACTTTGACCTGAAAAGTGAGAACATGTTTAAAAATGCTTTATAGTTTTGTAAAATTCATATTATCTTCATTATTGTGTTTATTTACCATCATTAAAATAGTGATTTACCATCATTATTGTTATCATCATTGATGTTATCTTATTACAATAGTATAATATAAATATATTTGGGCTTCCAGAAGTAGGGACAAAAGAGGACAAAGGAAGCAACATTGTGTTCTAGAATTGAGGAGCAATGTGCATTATCAGTTAGTAAAGCAAAAAAGATCACATGGAGAGTTTTTACCCTGAAACTAACCACACCTCTTAAAGCTATAGAACTCAATAAACAAAAGAACATCTTAAAATCAATTAGCAAAGAAAAGGATCTCCTATAAAGAAAGGGTTATTAAAGTGATGGCATAATTTTCTATAGCAATTAATTACAAAAAGCATATTAGAGGGAGTAATTTTTCAAAGCCCTTGAAAGGAAAAACTTGGCATCTAGAATTGATTATCCTGTAACATTATAATTTATAACAGTTCAATAACAATATACTTATAAATTATTTTAATATATATGCACACAATGCAAAATTATGAATCATTCAAAAATTAACTAATATCTAAAATATATCAATTTTGTTACAATATGATACTATATGTAACCAGCAAAATTATCATTATACAAAATTTTAATTATCTACAGCTATAATAAAGGCATGAGCACTTTTATAAGGTGGGTATAGGCCAAGTTGGAATTGTATTACAAATGAAAAATACAACTATCATGTGATGCCACAACCCACTTCTGGATATATATCCAAAGGAATTCAAAGCAGGATCTCAAAAAGATACTTGCACACCCACATTCATTGCTGCATGTTTCACAATAGCCAGGAGAAACCTAAACACCCATCAGCAGATGAACAGATAAATAAAACGGGACTGCACATGAAATGGAATATTATGAGCCTTGAAGAGAAGGAAACCATGTCACATGCTACAATGTGGAGAACCTCTGGAACATTATACTGAATGAAATAAGCAAGTCACAAAAGGACAAATACCATGTGATTATAATCATATGAAGAAGCTAAAGTAGTCAAAGTTATAAAAACAGAAAGTAGAAAGGTGGTTGTTCAGGTCTAGGCGAGAAGGTGGGAGAATAAGTGTCAAATGTGTACAGAATTTCAGTGTTGAAAGATGAAAAATGTTTAGAGATCTGCTGCACAGCAACATAAATCCATTTAGCAATACTGAAGTGTATAAACTTAAAGAGGTAGTTTAAAAAAGGAAGAATCACAGGCACACATTTTCATGAAAGGGTTGTCAACAGATTTGTAGACATGACACTGAAAACAAAAGCACCAAAAAAATAAATAATTTGGACTTCATCAAAAGTTAAGACTTTTTTCTTCCAAAGACACTTTCAAGAAAGTAATGGACAACCTGTAAAATGGGAGAATTTTGTGCAAATCATATCTCTGGACACATTGTGTTTTCTAAAATATTTAAAGAATTCTTATGACAATTTTAAGACACAAATAAACCAACTAAAAATCGGTAAAGGGTGAATACACATTTCTCCAAAGAAGGTATGCACATGGCCTGTAAACACATGAGGAAGTGCTCAAAATCTCATCCCATGATGAGTTGCCACTTCAGAGCCATGAGGGTGGTGATGATTCTTGCTTCTGTATTGCTGGAATTTACTCAGGGGGCTGTGGCTTCTTTGAAGGAATTTATTCATAGTGAAGGAAAAGGAAGGCTCTGAAGCCAAACATGCACAGTGCTGACTGGTTTGCTACAGTTCCTAGTGTGTGTGGCTTGTGCTCAGTCCCTGATCTCCCCGAGCCCACTTTCCACTTTCCTTATGGAAAAACAGAAACGAGACTCTCTCCCAGGCTCTCCACGGAGACCCAATGAGCTGCAAGGAAGTGGAGCAGCAGAAATCGCCGAGCACACAGGTCACCTTCCCTGTTTGAGCATCATGATTTCCATGGAGGTTTGATGGGATGACGTTGTTGTTTTCACAGATTCTACTTCGGTCACTAGTAATTCTTTCTTGATTCCTGCCTTATACACTGTCCCTGCAAAGTGTCATTTCAAGTCTGTTTTTCTGTAGTAATGATCGGCTATAATGAAAATGTGAAAACTTTCTTTCCCTTTTCTTCCTATTGGAACTACCCTAGTATTTTCCAAAGACTGATGTGCAACTCTCTGCAAGATTCCATGTAGCCAGTGGAGTTGGACTCACTTAGGGCTGAAGCAGCAGCAAACCTCCAGTTGGCTCCACTGTGCAGGTTCTAGGGAGATTTCAGGGTTCACAGGCCTCAGAGTTGTGGGCAGCAGGGGTTTTGTCTCCCCCTGCAAACCATTCATCCAAACAAGGACTCAAAGTCACAGACCTCCAGGTGAGTGAGGACAGGTGCAGAGACACCCACGGGCCAGTGTGAACCTGATGGTGGTGACTGAGGATCCAGCACACACAGGGGAGGTGCAAGTAATTTCCCTTCCAACACGACCCACTCAGTGTTCCCAGCAATGCTGAGAGGGGGCTGTGTTCCTCTGTTTCACCATGAAGACCCTGAAAGCAGAGAAGTCACAGGGCGAATTCACACTGGTGAATGGAGGATACAGGCTCATGTCACCCACCACATTTGCAACCAGTGCCTGCCACCTTAGGTAGGGGCACACTGGGTGGGCACATGACTCACCCATAATGGGTCACAGCTTCTGGACCACCCCACAGCACACACTGACCTCTGAGCCCGTTTCTGTGTTAATGCCCAGATATACAGGGATGCGGCAGCAGTCAGGGAAAGCACAGCCAAGATGAGAAGTCTCCTTCACAAAGTGCCCAGGAAGGCTGGGCAACATCGATGCTTCTGCCCACCACATGGGAGGAGGGCAGGCTGCAGAGGAGGGCCTGTGGGCTGACCTGCAATTATGTGGCAGGTGAGGGCCCTGATGTGAGTGTATTCTTGCCTAAGCTCTTTTGAGGGGCAGGGGCAGTAGAGGATCACTTTTGGAAATGGAAAGCTTTAGCCTTGCCCATCGCTGCTACTGGACTGCCACCCTGGGCCACAGCTTTGAGTTCTGGGTGGAGCTGGGGCTATGCTTGGAGAGGTCCAGCCATCCCAACATGACCTGTGCCCAGGGAAAAAAATGGAACTTAAACATGGGTAAGTGGCATTGCCTGGGAGGGAAGGGGATCAAGGCCAGGGCATGGCCACATGGGGTCGGAGCATCTGACTGGTGCTGGGGCAAGGCAGTTCTGGAGACAGGGCTTCTCCTTTCTGGCTCCTCTCCCATCCCTCATGGATTTCTCCTCTCCCTCTTATATCTGGGTTTTGGACCCCAGTGTTGACTATGGACTCTGTACCAGTGCCCACAGCAGGGTGACTGAGAACCCCTCCCTGAGCCTGGACCTCCAGCTCCCACCAGTCCCGGAGTCACTCACACCTTGCCCCTACAACCCCTGCTGGTTGTGCTGTGCTTGTGCAACTGGGTCACAGTTCATTAGTGGGAGCTGTTTTCCACGCGAATATAAATTTGTGTCCGCCTTTATTCACACAAGAATCCAGCCATGGTTGTGAGAAGAAACAGTAGTTGTAGGGTGTCCTTTAAGCCTCATTGTCCCTGAGCCCAGTCCCCCAGCCACAGCAGATGGGTTCTTGTCCCTCATTTGGACCAGATTCTCCCACAAGGAAATCCCAGAGGGACTTGGTATATTCCCCACTCTGGTCATTTCCCACATACACACCTTTAGCAGGTGCCTCAATTATTCTCTTGTCACCTCTTTGTTCCAGCCTCACTGCCTCCACCACCTTCCACGTTCAGTCATCCCCCTGAGACTGGAGGATGCTTCTCCTGGATGAGGCACAGAGGCAGACAGCCAGCCCCCTGAGGCCAAGCCTTCTCCTCCCCATCTGGGGGGGAAACCTTGGAGGAGCTGAGAATCGCTCAGCCCCTTGTCTGATGGCTTCCAGGAGGCCCCTCACCCAGGCTGGCCTTGGGAGTAGAAGTGATGGGAGGACTCGCTGGGGATACAGAGCTGTGTGCTCCCAGGAGCAGTCCTTGCTCTGAAGGAGTTCCTGTTGATCTGGAAGCAGGGACTGAAGAGTCATCTGTGAATCCATAGATTCTGTGACCTCCCACACCCTTCCTCCCTCTCAGGCCCCCTCTCCAAGCTGCAGCAGTCTCAAGTATGGAGACAACGGCCACTAGAGCATTTTCAAACAGAACCATCTTTATTCATAACTGACACACAATGCCACAGAGGAGCTGCTCCTACACCCCCTACACACCCCCCCCCCCCCCACACACACACTGTTATGGTCCTGCTCTCTCTCCCTGCCACCCATGGTGATAGAGCAGTCAGGATCAGCCCTGGGATGAGAAGAGCCTGTGGCTCCTCTGGGGGACAGCCGGATCACATCTTGGCTGGGCCCCCCAGGGTCTGGCAGTGGGAAGGACACCCCACTGCTCCATACTGGCTGCAGTGCCGCTTCCTCCAACTCCCTGTGACAGACTGGTCACACTTTCTCTTCTGACGCTGGGACAGGGCAGCTCCCTGGGGCCCCTGAACTCCAGGGCAGGCAAGGCCTGAGGCAGGGACAGGATCCAGAGAGAGCTCTGGGGGCAGCAGGCTGTTGGGAGAGGCCCAGAGGAAGGACAGGCTGGGAAGGTCCTCCTCATTCTCACTGGACCTGCCCACTGGCCTGCAAGTCTCCCTAACAGGAGAGGCCTCTCTGGGAATGGAGGCAGCCCTGGGCCCCAGTGGGAAGTAAGTGTGCCTCTGACCCTGGGGAGCAAAGTGGGGGCATTGAGCCCGCAATGGTGAGCACTCCTGATGTCCTGAAGAGACAGCAAAAGCTTTGGGCTTAGACAGGTAAGTGTTTGCTTGACCATGGCTTTGGCAGTCCTTGAAATCAGTCTCTGGTGGGGAGGCTTTGTCATTGACACCCTGCTGGGGGCCACGGTCATACTTCTGGGACTCCTGGCTGGCTGCAGATTCAGAAGGACTTGAATCCAATTGGGGTGCATCATGAATGAGGGGTGCCTGCATACCCTCCTCCTCCTTTGAGGCCAAGAGTCGTTCCTCTACCAGCTGGGAGGAAAAGGGGACAGTGACTGGCTCTGCACATCCTTGTGAGAGGACGAAGTATTTGGGTGTGGGGACAATGGCATTGGGGGGAGGTAGGAAAGGGACACTATGACTTGAATCCAAAACACACATGTGGCTCTCCTGCTGTCCTCCCCTGCCATATTCCCAGCTTTGTGTTCTTCCCTCCTATCCTTTCCTTCCTGTCACTCTTTCCTTCCTGTTGTCCTCTCCTTCCTCCTATCACCTCTCCTTCCTGTCACCCTCTCCTTCCTATCACCCTCTTTTTCCTATATCACCCTCTCCTTCCTGTCACCCTCTCCTTCCTGTCACCCTCTATTTCTTGTCATCCTGTACTGCATCTACCCCAGAGCTGACCCCTTGGCATGCCATGCCTACAGGCAGGGGTGGGCTGGACAGAATCATGTGAGCCTTTGTCCTAGGTTGCTCTTTTCCCTGGTTTATCTGACTGCTCTCTCCCATGGTTTACCTGGGGTCCTTCCTTTTCTGTCTAACCTAGGGCCACTCTGTCCTGTAACTCACCTGGGGTCCCTCCCTTCCATGGCTCACCTGGACAGCAGTGAGTAGTTTCTCCTGCTCCAACAAGTCCTCAGCTAGGGCCAAGACATCCAACTGTGCTTCTGGGGAAAGCAACTGTGCCAGAAACTGGGGGTGAATGACCTCCTCCACCTGGGACAGAAGGAAGATGCTGTGAGCACCCCTAGCAGGGAGTGACCTGTGAGTCAGTACGCCCTGCAGGAAAATTAGAAAAGCAAAGACCCACCCCATCCTCTCCTACAAGGTGAGTGTTTTGTAACTCATGGTCATCAGATACAGACACACACATAGGAACATATATACATACAAACACAAGGGCACACCCATATATACACACAGATAGCACACACCACACATACCACACATACAACATGCACACTGTCACACACATTCACACACACACACCCAGCCCCGGAACAAAGAACAGAGCTCAATCTCATCTGCCTGAGCAGAGCCCTGGCCTGGGGCCTGGGGTGTCACCCTCTAGAATCCTGTAGATACTGGAGCTCTGAGCCAGCCCACCTTGATAACAAAGTCTTCCTGGGAACAGAGCTTGTCAATGTAGCTCAGGAGACCAGGGTCCAGGTAGGTCCCACCCTCTTCCTGCTGTGACTCCTTTCTGTCCTCTTCTGATTCTCCATCTGATGGCCCCGGGGCTGAGAGGGCCAGCCGCACAAGCTTGTCCATGATGTCCATGTACCCTTTCAAGGCCCCAGGGGGGATATCCTTGGGTGTCTTGGTCTCCAAGGGCTGCTGGGGTCCGCAGGTGCCCTGGGCCTTGGGTACCACCTTCCTGGGAATTCGAGCTGGGGCAGAGAGGGAAGAGAAGGGTGTTTGAGAGGCTGCAGCTACCACCTCCTGAGCATGCGATGGTGAGGGTGGTGTAGGGGGATGTTAACATGGTGCAGCTGAGCCAGGCCCTCAGAGGCCATGTGATCTTAGGAAGGGAGAGGTCAGAGGGGAACATTCAAAAGAGTCAACTATGAGGACATGCAGAGCCACCAATTCTCCAAGGCCCTCACCTACCCTATCCAGCCAGGTTCTTAGCAGACTTTATGTTGGGTCCTTTGATAGGGAGGTAGGACAGAGGTTACAAAAGTTGACCAAGTGCCTCTAATTACTCAGGAGAGGTATCCTTAGATATTTACTAATGATATGAAAGGTCATCTTCCTGCTTCAGTGCTATTCCCTGTGCACTCTTTAAAAAGCCATCTGCCTTTACAGATGTTCCATGAGAAAACCAACCACACTCCACATCTGTTTTCTGTCCATGAAGCAGTGACATGGCCTCCGAGCAAACCCTTCATCTCAAAGGAAAAAGGCAGGGCAAGGGATGCGCCATGACATACACAGTGGGAGGAGGCAGGTCTGAAGAACTGAGTTTCCACAGAGGGGGAGCAATCAGGACAAGTCAGGGAATTGAGCCCTATCTTGGTGGAAGTTACCCAGCTCCCCTGTCCCTGTGGAACCCAAAACAGCATGCAGCTCCCTGGACTCAGGAGAAGTGAGCTCCGGGCTGGAAGGAGTGGGGAAGCCCTGGGCTGCAGCAGTTGGGGCACCTCCCAACCTTGCTCTTGGGGATGACATTTCATTGGCAACCTGGCCACAGACTGCCACACTGGAGGACTTCATGGCTAAGACCACCTCTCCCCACTGCCCCCATTAGCTCTAATATAGTCAGTTCAGATCCCTTAGAAAGATACTGTGGGGTAGGCTCCAGGTGCCTGAAGAGCAGCGCAGAGGACAAGGCTTTCCTGTAACCCTCCCCCCCCACGTGCCACCACCATGACACACCCACTGCTCCCTGCACACACAGATTGAAGTGGCTTGTCTCTCCTCCAGAAAGAACCAGTGTGCCTGCGGCCATCCCTTCTGTACACCCAGGCACTTCCCCAGAGCCATCCTGACCACTTCTCAGCAGCCCTCCTGCCCAGTGCCCTCACCAATTTCCACCAGCTCCCTGCCTTCCCTGGTGACAAGTCCGTGGAGGTCGAGTGCTCTCTCCTTCCTCTACTTCAGCCCAAACTATGTTTCCCCAGTGGGACTGTCATATTTTAATCCTAAATTTTCAGAGATAGCACTGTCTCTAAAACACCTCCCCAACCTACAGACTCACCTCCTTCTGAAGCCATCCCTGCAGGCTGAGACGCTGACCTCCACTGCCCAGTAGCCTCCACAACAAGAAAATGCAAGTCTGGGATCCAGAGAGTGCCCTGCTCCAACAGATGCTCAGCATCCAGTGGAAGGAGGAGTTTGAATTTAAACAGCAGAATGTAGGGCTCCAGACATTCTGCAGCGGGGGAGGGGTGGAGGGCAGGTGGCATGGGGGGTGGGAGTGGGGAGACATTCCATGGCGGGCTCTGCAGGTAGGCAAGAACCAGAAGTTCCTTTCAAATTTAAGTGGTAACACAACTGGTGTGTGCCTCTTCAGGCAATTTATACATTGTTTTGTTTCAATTCACAGCACAAAGGCTTTACTTGATGTTCCCCTTATCTCAGTTCTTGATCCATCAACCTAATTTTGGGTCCCTCAACCTGCTTCCTCTCTGACTCTTGACTTACTTCAACACAGGCTACACTTCCAGAACAAAAGTCAAACATATGACCTGAAAAGATAATGTGTACTTAGGGCCATGGAGAACCCAGTGTCTGAAACTAGGGTTGACTCGGTGGATCCAGCCCATGAGGCAGTGGTGTGCAATCTCTCTGTAGGACACAATCCCGAGGCCCCAGTACTGTCCAGTGCTGGCAGCTCTGCAGGGGGCAGCCGGCCCAGCCTCACCAACAATCTCCTTTGCTCCAGTCTGACAGGGGAGGCCCTGTACCCTACTCAGCAAGAAATCACTACTTTTTGTTTCTCAGAGTTATATGTTGTTCAATGTTTAATTTTTTACTTTTTGAGTGATCTTCATGTAATATTCTAAACAAGCAATACATTTGCACACCTCACAGGAAAATTGTGTGAAATGGGAAATGCAGCGATGAGTCTTTCTCCTGCCTCTTTCCCCAGCAGCACAGTCCTCTTTCCCACGGGATGCCAGTGCTACCTGGCTCCTTTAGTGCTTTCCAGAGATGGATTGTGGAACTAAAAACAAATGCAAGCTATTTTTATTTTATAAAAATGCTCTCAACTTTTTTCCCTGGTTAAAAATTAATATATGTCCCAATATATTTACTTTACATGAAATATTCCTTAGTATATACCATAATCAATTGTTTTCCTACAGATAAGGTGACTCTTCTCTTTATTTCTGAAAGCTAGACACCTAAAACAAGTTCTGCAGTCCCTTAAAATTCAAAGTACATGAAAGAATAGGTGGCTAGATTTAGCAAATGGACAGCCAATTAAATTTGAGTTTCAGATACACAATGAATTAGTTTTTAGGATAATCATATGCCATGCAATACTTGGGACATACCTTTACTGTAAATTTGCTGAAATTTACATTTATCTGGCTTCTTGTATTCTACCTGACAACTCTACCAGACAAGTAACTTACCTGGCTATTATTAGCTACTCCCCCTATAAGAAGGATAATTCAGAGTAAAGGCTTAAGTGTGCATCTTGGCTCCTACAAAACATAACAGCACACTCACGTGAAAAAGGCATTCTCTTTGGAGGACATGGAGTTTGTGAGAGCCGTGACACAGCACGAACGTCTAGGCTCAGTGTGGCTAAGAAGTAAAGGACCAGAAGACAGGAAATCTGTTTCCATGTGTTAGTGGGACTTAACATCCTAAGGTCCTAATTTTCCTAGGTGTTAAAGTTGCACTGCACATGAGATGGATGTGCACTGTGAAACAAAGCCAGAATTCTGTCCACCGTGTCCAACCCCATTGACAGAAACCCCATTCACAGAAACCTCATCTACCTAAACCCCAGCTTGCAAGGCTGAGCCTGGAAGCCCTGCTCACTGGCTTCCAAGTTTCCTGTCTGCCTCACACATACAGCCCTGTTCTTTGGAATCTAAGCTCATCATCGCATGTGGTTCCATCTGCATGTGAATCATGGAGGCACCCCTTAGAAACCTTGTTTGATTCTTATTTTCACAATGTATATAAATGCCAGTATATTGTCACTGTCAAAATGGCATGAACGAGCATTTGTGTTTTGTGCTGTGAAAGGAGAGGATTGTTGGGAGATTGGTCAGGGGAGACAAGCGGTGACAACTTGGGAGGAGTGCAAGCAAATCTCTCCAGAGACAAGCTTTACTTTCTGCTGCAGCAGCAGAATTCTTACTGATGGCAAGGTGAAGGACTGCTCCACACGGTAAACATTCACTGAAAAAGACTCCAATATGACACAAGTTCTGCCATATAACACAAAAAAGGAGGAAGGAAAGGGTGAAATTATTCCCATACTACCTGCTGTGTCAAGAGAAACTAGCCCAGACAGTCAGCAACCTCTCAATAGAAATATCTGTGAGTCAGCATTTATTGAAAAGCCTCCGTGTACTAATTAAATACACTAAGAAAAATATTCTAATACAGTTAGTGTGTTTGGAAATAGTCTGAGTGGAATCAGGGGAAAGTATCTCTTAGAGTGTTTCCCAGGACTAAATTTCTAAATGTTTACTGAAACATTCAGACTTGTGGGAGAAAGGACCTACTATTTTTAGAAACCATGGAAATGTGCTTTCCAAAGTGCATGGAGGCACCAGCCCCAGTTTGAGGATATGTGCTTCAGGGAGAACTCTCCGACACTCTTTCAGGAAGGAGGACTATTTCGAAGTTCATGAATTTCACAGTTGCAACTTTAACATCCTAAGTGCTCATTTACACGTCCTGGTGGTTCAGACCAGGGGCCCCCCACCGAGGTTCTGGACAAGGAAGCTTTGCTGGAGAAGCTCTGCAGGGAGTCCCCACACTGTATTTCTTTCTCCTCCTGCAGAGACAGCCTGATATCGTCCCCCGCTCCCCAGCCTTGCCGCAGGTCGGCAGGTCGTAAGCACCAATGCGCACTGGGAGTGGAGCTCCTTCCTGCAACGGCTGGCAGAGTCCGTTGTGGCCAGTAGGCTCTGGTGGGCACGCGTGTGTTAGTGGGGAGGGAGGGTGCCCAACAGCTTTCCGGGCTGGCATTGAGGCCTCTAGAATGGGTCATGTAAACAAAGGGCTAAGGGATGCTTGGACTCTTCACCCCTTGTGTGTCACTCCTCTTTACTGTTAACGCAATGGGCTGTTTGCACTTAGGTCTAGACGTGTGCATGGCCCCACCCACCCACACACAGCTCACTTCTGGTTGTGTTTATCAGGGACTTGGCACCAGGGGAACTGGCTGCAAGCGGGGATTCAGTGATTGTCGGGCCTACACTGGGGTCTAATAATGCATATGAGCTGTTAACCTGAGAGTCATTCTGTGTCTCCTGCATTCTGAATAACACACGGGCTGCAAGGCAGTTTCATTCTTCTGAATTTGAAAATGATGGTTCTGTTCAGCAAGAAGTAGCACAAGTCATTGAACATGAGTAGAAGTGAGCGAAGCTTTCACGTCCTGATAGTTTTACATGAATATCTCCACCAGAAATCCCGTTCAAACTGAACTCTTGTCAATGAAGTGAGTGACTTGGCTGAATGAAGTCTGTTGTCAGATCATGGAATTGTGAGCACAGACAGGGTTTGTGCGTATTTGATTGGTTGGTGGGAATCTGATATGTGTGTATCGAAATGTGTGAGTTGGTTTTGTCTGTGGATATTTGTGATTGGGGGGGGTCATGCATGTGTTTTTGTGAGAGTAAGATGTATTGTTGTAGGTGAGGGTGTTGAAATTTTGGAGGTCGGGTGTTTGTAATTTTGTCTGGAGGGTGCATATTTACATTTTTTTCCCCAGTGTATCTGAGGATTTCTCTAATGGCTGGTTTAGAAGGATTATCTGCATATCCAAAAAGTGCTGTGTTCATCAGCGTGGATGTGTGATTTCTTTGTTTTGTATTTGGGAATGTAGAAGGGTCATTGTATATTCAGGGCATGTTGCATGGTTATGTGTATTTCTTTTTGTGATTTTAAGGGGCATTCTATGCAGATTTTAGTTTGTAGAGGGCAGGTTTGTGACTTTTACACAACGGGTATATCTTGTATATGCTGGTGCCATGTGGTGTTTGTTTGATTTGAGGTGGTGTTTATGTGATTGTGTAGTCTGTGAGATAGAAGAGTTAATTCTGTGTGAGAATTTGAGGGTTTGGGGTTTTGTATATGCAGGTAGTGTGGCATTATATGAGTATTTGGGACATAATATAGGGTTCTGTGTTTGCATATTTGTATTGTGGGTACGTTTGGGGCTTCTGGAGAGTTGTGCATATATTGGGTTTGTATATACGTATTCAAAGGCCATGACTGTTTGGAGAAATATTTGCTGGAGCTATGTGTTTTATATTTTTCAGTAGGGGGCTATTAAGCTTATATATTTTAAGAAGTGAGTGTGTGTGCATTTGATGGAGAGATGGGTTTCTGTGTGACATGTTTACATATGTAAATATATATTTTCATATATGAGCTCAGATATGTGTGTACATGTATGCACAACTTACTGTGAGTATTCATCTAGATATAAGAAAAATAAAATAGGATATCAGAACCATGAAATTTTAAACAGAAAACTATAGCAATAAAATAAGCATTAACAGATGATTCTACCCATTCAAAACTGTTTTTACTATCTACTTCAAACCTCGTTTGCATGCATTTACTTAAAGTATAATATTTTTGTATTTATCTCCAGAGCCCTAAGGTATACGTATATGTTAGTGAGCTCTAAGGAAAGCAGAAAATATAAATGTAGAACAAACTATCAAACAAAAAATGAAGAGAACATTTTACTTCAATCTTATACTCCCTGTCATGTTTTGTCTTGGTGGGCCAACTGTTTCTGACATTACAAGGAATGTATCATGTAGAGCTATGGTTTCAAGAAGGACAGGAGATCCCAGGTGAACTAGATTTGTCAGGTTCAGGAAAGAAGTGGGGGTGATAGTTTAGACTAATGAGTGAGATGGAAAGCCGAGCTGATCGATAATGTATGATAATAGACATATAAGATACGGCATGTAAGCAAACTTGTATATAAACTGTTCCACTTAAATGAACTCATATTTACTTTATAATAGATGCCACTAAAATACTTTTTTATTTTCCTTAGAACTGATTTGTTTCCTTTTGATTTAATGTTTCTTCCTCTTTGAATTTTTAGAAATATAATTTCCATTGAGAAATATGAGCATAAAGATATTTTGACCCTGATCTGAATTTTGGATCCCAAGTGCATAGTCTTAAGCAGGAGTGCCTTACCTTTACATTCTATTTGACTTACTGCTTTTCATTAATTCTAATATTAAATGTGATATCACCTAATTATATCTTTAACTTTCTACTATTTGCTATCTGACTATAAATGGAATACAGGTTAGTATATGTATTAACATAAAGTTAAATTTGCAGATGTTTTATTCAAATACACCGAGTGACACATCAGACTGGAATCCTAGCAGATGTCTTAAACATCAGTTATTTAAAATAATGACTATAAGCTCTGGCAGGTGTGGCTCAGTGGATTAAGTACCAGCCTGCGAACCAGAGTCGCCAGTTCAATTCCCAGTCAAGGCACATGCCTGGGTTTTGGGCCAGGTCCCCAGCAGGGGGTGCACAAGAGGCAACCACACACTGATGTTTCTCTCCCTCTCTCTCTCTATTCCCCTCTGTCTAAAAATAAATAAAATATTTTAAAAAATTCTATTGAAAAATAAAAATAAATAAAAATAATGACTATCATTTTGCATA
Organism: Phyllostomus discolor; assembly: GCF_004126475.2. NCBI lineage: Eukaryota > Metazoa > Chordata > Mammalia > Chiroptera > Phyllostomidae > Phyllostomus > Phyllostomus discolor. Next base: position 99,077,103 of record NC_040908.2, on the reverse strand, counting down.
TGCCAATTTGTGTTTATATACATGCCCATAGATTTATAAAGATGGATATAAACCCTTTGAATGCATTAATTAGCAAGTATAAAGATGAATATTGGAGTTATTGTGATTCCTTGGTCATAAAAACAATAGTGATTCATTAACTTAACTGTTAAATGTTCTTTTGAATATTTCTGTATCTATATACCATATTGATGTATGCAAATGCTGGCATCTTATTTACTTGGTTGTTTTTGTTGCCTGTCACTCTGTCCCATCGAACGTAAGTTTTATCCACATGTCATACTTTTTGAAAGTGGTAAGTCCATTCATGTACTTTCATAACTTTGCTCATGATATTCTCCCTGAGTGGAATTCTCACTTTTTTGATAGTTAAAAGCCTATTGATATGTAAAAGCTCAATTCAAATGTGATCTCCATTGTGAAGCATTGTGAACTTCCACTAGTATAGACTAGATTCCTTTCATGACTATTTGATATAGTACACTACATTTGTTATACACTTATTATAATGTTCTTTATACTTTATTTTTTCTACAAAATAGTTTTGAGTTACCTTTATAAATAAAATTGCTTACAAATTTTAGTAAATGATAATGAAGCTTCTTTTCTTTTTTCTTCTTTATTATAATATCAGTATGTCCAATAAGCACCAGGTTTATTTTGTTGTCATTTGTTTTTTTGTGTTTGTTCTCATAAACTTAGACTTTACATTGCTAGATTGTGGAAGAAGAGAAAAAGACAGAGAAAAATTCCTGACCTGATATATGTTGATTCAGCCGAACTTTATAACTTTACTGAGTGCATATTTCATATGAGCATGTTTCATATTTCATTTCATATTTCACATACATTTCTTCTTTTCATATTCACAAACTGATTAAGCACTGTGATCCCTACTATCCAGATGATGTGACTGAGTACATAAAGTTGACACGACCACTGGCCTGCAGTGACTGCAGAACGCTGAGGATGGCTTGTCAAAACACGAGAAAAACATACACAGAGACAGCCGGGTCCTGTGGGGAAATAGGGACGAAACAGCCACCCTCTCTAGTGGAGAGCACCCCATTTTCCTACCCAAGCAGGTTTTTATTAAGAATACAGACACAGTTTGTGGATTACAGTCTGGCAGGAGTGCCTTACCTTTACATTCTATTTGACTTACTGCTTTTCATTAATTCTAATATTAAATGTGATATCACCTAATTATATCTTTAACTTTCTACTATTTGCTATCTGACTATAAATGGAATACAGGTTAGTATATGTATTGACATAAAGTTAAATTTGCAGATGTTTTATTCAAATACACCGAGTGACACATCAGACTGGAATCCTAGCAGATGTCTTAAACATCAGTTATTTAAAATAATGACTATAAGCTCTGGTAATAGGTAATTTTCAAAGGGTCTGACAGACCTCCTGTTGGGATTCCAGACAAACTTTGGGGTTTTATCACTACAGGACCTAAAAGGCTAGTCTTGTTTCCTGCCTGTGCCTTCAAATTCTAATTCAATAGCATCCTCCAGCAAGCAGATCTCATAGCATCTTGCATATTCTGTGTCCCAGGCCTGATTACCTGGGGGTCCGCCGACTATGGTCTGGGCTGCACCACCCCTGTTATTTCTGCAGGCCTGAGTCAACAGAAGAGACAAAGGCAGCCAGGGGACTTGGAATTCTCACAACTTAGAACAAGGACTCGGGCTTTGACAAAGCCCAGGGGGCAGGGGTTAATGTTCATCACCCCTTCATTCCCATAGCCCTGAGTCTCTTCCCTGAGGCCTTCTAGTGATCATGCCTGTCTAAAGTGATTCCCCCCATGGGAAATCTTACTCATTAGCTAACTGATCAAACGTTGGAGGTTGGCACAAAACAGGCAACGTTCATGTCAGGGAAATAAGTTTTGTCTCCTTAGTGGCTCCTGGTTTGGAGGTCTCTCACTCAGCCTAAGTCACGGGGGTTACAGTTTCCTGACACCAGGCAGGGCTGACTCCAACATAAAGTTAAGCAATTTGACTATAGTCACTGAGGCGTAAGTGACAAAGGCAACATTTAAGTAGGTTTCATTCAGGGGTGTTCAACATTTTGGCATTTGTGGGCCACACTGAAAGAAGAGTTGTCTTAGGCCACGCATTAAATATATTGGGGCACACAATCACAAAAAATCTCATAATGTTTTATGTAAATTTAACTTTTTGTGTTGGGCTGAATTCATAGTGATCCTGAGTCACATGCAGCCGGCAGGCCGTGTGTTGAACAGCCCTACTTAAATCATAACTGGAGTAAAAACAGAGTCACAATGGAGTCATAAACATAGTTGTCTGTGTTGCTATACTCTAATTCCTAGCTAGTGTATTACCTCAATATATACTACAGTTGAGTTTTTTTAACTTTGTCTCCAAGTTAGAATTTGCCAACAAGGGGGGCAAAAAACATTTTTTTGATCTTACTCTACTAATACACCCTACCCCACACCTAGATATTTAAGTAAATTATGATAGTTCAAAATATTCTCCAAGAATATGTATCTTTGTTCTGTACTTCTTGAAGTGGACATCATTTGATATATTATACCCTGATGGTACTTCAATAGGTAATGAATTACCTGCTATTATAATCTGTCAGTTATCAAATATTTTTTAAAAGATTTTCATACCATATTTAATTATCATCCAACTGGAAGTCATTTAATAATTTTATAGGAGCTTGGTCTTCAATACTTCTCTAAGGAAAATTAACATCAAAATCGAATGATTTCTTTAAAAGAATTCAAAATATAATTCAAAGAACATACACATTGGTAACACTGTAGATATTCTCTTGGTTTGTTTCTTCTTGGCAAAACATTTCCAATGATATATTATCAAAAATAAAAGCCTAATTGTTTTCTGTCATCTGACAATTTTGTGTTGAGCTAAAGAAATCATGTGTGTAAAAGCCAGAATTAATTTTAAATTGCAGGATCACTTGCACATCATCCTGGGATAAATTCACAAGAAAATTTAAGAGTGCTCATTCTTCATGTGAGTTCAATGAGACATGATTTCTCCCTGGAGCTTCAGCCTCTGAGAGCAGAAGCCATGGAAGGCAGGTTGTGTAATTCATATGATGGAGTAATTGTTCCTCCACCACCACCAATGAAACTATTATGCAAGTAAAATGTCTGTTTTTATTAAACACGATTTCAAAAAGTGGGTATAGTTTTGAAAGAAATTCTTAGGTCATCAACATCTTTCTTGAGATACAAGGTTTAAAGGCAGTTTGGTCTGAATTTTTAGCAGGAAACAGTTAAGCCACCACAAATATTTCTATTAAGTTGGAAATTAGTTTATCACTTGATGGCATAAGAGGGTAAAAGTAGGAATTTTATAATTGCAGAGTGCACCCTGAACACCTAACTCCTTGAAAGTAGATGAACCTCTTTGGGAAGCTAAAAATTCTTCATTAAATTTATGTTTGTGGCCAAGAAGTTACTCAATAATCAAAGAAACAAAAGAAGATGTAAAATTTGTCATTTAAAACTAGCGAGAAATCACAGGACTGGTTGAACATCCTAATCGCCTGAAAATATATAACTTTAAATATTTTGGGAAAATACTCTTTGAGAGCATTATTTTGGAGCCCATACAAATACAACAGCCAAAGTATGGCATGTTTTTAATTAGATAAATTTATCCACACAATGAAAATTATATCAGGTCTATGTACCTGATTCAAGTGTAGAATTCATGCAATTCATGTTTATGAAATTAATATTTTTTGTCATTCAGTGGTTGATGTTTATTGGGTGGCTAAGTGAAGAAGGATTTTTATCAGTAGTCACATGCATGCCTATGCATGGAATGAAAATGGCAGTTATTTGTTTATCAACACGTCAACAAATTATATGTGATGGCATTTCTGCAACCACTGAGATCTGATTATTTCACCTCCCCAAACTCTAGATTTTATTTTATTTGTTTTATTCTCCACAACACTTCTTTCCTTTACTTCACTTTTCATAACAAAGTCCTAAAGTTCTCATGACCTCTTTACATATTAGTTTAAAGGAGAATTTGGCAAAATGTAATAACTTAGCATGATCCTTCCCTTTTTTAACTGAAGCAGAATGAGGGTTCAGAAACATAACTACTGTTGCTAAATGTCATCTGATTTCAGAAGATCTCTGAATATTGGGTGGCTGACATGAAATTTATATTGGTCCTCAGAGATTTAAAATAAAAGAAGCAAATTAAATGCAAAAGCTAAAAAGTATTTATGTGTCCATATTTTGGTAAGGAAAAGCAGATGGTTTATGGAACACTCTAGAAATGTGAAAGAGTTATGCCATTTAATAGTTTAGCAAGAACAAAAAGTAAAAGAGGTAACAGTGTGAGAAGTAGCTTCCATAAAAAGATCATCAAACCACTGGTGGATCCCAATTTTTCATAAAGAGATGGTACTGTATACAATTTGTCTCCAGTAAATATAGAAAAAAATAAATGTTTGCCTTATGGATTCCCCTTCAAAGAGGACATGGTAGAAAGCTGAATTCATAGATGCTATGAATTTACCTGCTTATACTCTACATCATTTTCTGTTTTTATGCATTCCCTAAAGTAGCTTAAATACATAGTGTCATTTAGCTGGCACTTTTTAGGAGTGTAGTGGCTGTTGACAACAGGAAAGTTTGCCTGTCAAATCTGGATGGAAAGACAGAAATGAGCACATAAAGTCTTTCAGTATATTTCTTCTCCAGAAACAGTATTAAAATTTGCACTTAACATCCATCTTGCACCCAACCAATGAGACTTAATAATCCTTAATGAAAAATTATTGTACATTTTGCCACAATAACCAATAGGTTTTATTACTTTCTTTCCCTGAGAGAAGAAGAGTTTGAAATTAAAATTTAGAAAGAATATCTATAGGAATCATGTAAATGTGCTTTATAGCCAATTTCATAGCATATTTATGCTTTGTAGAGTTCAGTCTGAATTGATAATGTATCTTTGACAAAACTGTGTTGGAATACTACTCACCTTTCTTACAGGTTTATCTAATAATTGATTATAATCATGCATATCAAATACTGGAAAAAACGTAACTCATTTGGAACATGCATAGTGATTTTAATCAAACAGTTGCCTACAAAACTAAATCATTTTGAAAATGGCTTTTCTTCTTTCATGTACCAGTTGTTCAGCCTATGCAATTAAAAAGTATACAGTTTCTTAGCTTCTTAGTTAAGCCCTTTCTTAAGTTCAAAAATCTAGAGGCAATAATGAGCAATAAGAACCACTGATGGCTCACTCCTCATCACATCTTTAGTAAACTCGTACAGGACACGAGAGAGTATATGCAGGTAAACTGTGCTACAAGTCTGATAAAATGTCATTTCCTCCACTGGAAAAGGGTTATTTGAGAACTTTCCCAGCAGAGCTGTCAACAGTGAGACTCTGGAGTGAGAGTTCCAGGATCTGAACCCAGGCTTTGTCAATTTCTAACCACAGGCCCCTGAGAAAATTATTTAAGCTCTCTGTCCCTCATTTCACTGCCTGCCCAATGGGAAGCATAGCAATGCCTTTCTCACAAGCTTACCATAAGACTTACAGGAGTTAATATTTATGAATTATTACAGTAGTGTCTGGGACTTGGTAAGCTGTCTGTAAGTGCTATCTAAATAAACATCCATGAAAGACTGAAAATTATTTTTCAAGTAAAAGCAACAGAGGTGTGTGTGTGTGGTCAAGTTCACAGCACTGTTTGACTTGACAATATATTTAAGTTGGAGTATTTAAACTAGCAAGACATGCTCATTATTTAAATCAATTTTGGATACAAGTAGGAAGCAATACTGTTTTATCCAATTACAACAGATTATGTATTGCAATAGAGTACATTATAATACAGTAAATTTCATATAGGTGGTGCACATGTTATTAGAGTATCTTGTATTTAAAATACACTTTGTTGTAATAATCCTGTTTTACATGGTTAAACTGAGGTTTGTAGATTTTAACAATTTATGTGAAGTCATACATTTGGTTGTAATGGCAATATCTAGACCTAAACTTCCATTTTAAACTTCTATTTCCATCAGAGACAGTGGTGTTTATTAGCTCTGTGACGCTGAAGGAAGCACTGGTTTTTAATGCCTCACTTTGAAAGTCTTCAAAATACAAACATTCCTGTGCTGCAGGATTATTGAAAGTACAAAAACCCTAGTGTCTGAGACATCTGATACATTCAAAGTGCTAAATAAATGGCAACTATGTTTCACTTGATGTGTGTTAGTTTACAAATACTATGTAGAGGGTGGAATATGTTTGTGAAGAGGAATGGCTGATAGATGACACAGCCTTTTCAGAAGCCCAGGAGTAATAGTGGATAGTTATTGAGTTCTTGCCATGAACAGTACTATTCTAATACTTTAGAAGTATTGCTTTATTTTTTAAAAAAAGAAGCATGACTTTATTTAATCTGATAATAAACCCAAAAGACAAGCACTATGATTTTCCAGACTTTACATGTGAGGAAACTGTGGTATAAAATATTAAGTGACTTGCCTCTGTAGTCACTGTGGACAGAAATGAATCCAGCAGTGTGCAACCAGAGTAAGCATTGCACGCCGGGCTGCCTGGGCAGACACTGGAGAAGCACTAGTGCACAAATAACTCTTATAATTCATTCAAGGTTTCCAGATTAAGAAGACTAAGTGGTGTATTCACTGCAAACTATGTGTTAGGGAGGCAAAACACATCTTTGTTACTGTCAGTCTCTCTTTCAATTGGTTTGTGTTCATTTTATTATTGAATGAATGAACCTTTCAGAGAAGACAATTAAGAACTTTGATACTGGAAAAACAAACTGGTCTTTTCTGTTGGCTCTTATGTAAACATCTCCTTAGATGCACCATCATCTTGAAGGAGTTTGAACTGTTTTTGGAATTAAACAAGCAAACAATCCAAGGATCATAGAATCTGGAGATCTGATAATCTCATGTAATGACAAAATATAAAATTTTGTGAATTTAGAACTGCCGACTATCTTCTCCTCACTGATGTATCTTCTGATAGTTAAGCACTATTGGGGGTCCTTCATTCTGTAATTCCCAGTCTATTTATTTGTGAAGATTGATCTCCTGTGCTACATAAGGACAGATACCCTCTTTAACATTTTATGCTTTCTCTTCATTTATTCTGAACCAAATTGCCACTGGCTATTTGTCAAGTAAACTTTCTCCAATACCAATGCAGAATTGAAAATGAATCTGCGTGAATTAACCTGAAACCTCTGTAGTATAAAAATACATGTTCCAGCCCTGGCAGTTGCAGCTCAGTTGATTCAGCATGGGCTGTGAACCACAGAGTACCTGGTTCAATTCCCAGGCAGGGCACATGTCTGGGTTGCAGGCCAAGTCTCCAGTGGGGACCACGTGAGAGACAACCACACACTGATGTTTCTCTCCCTCTCTTTCTCCCTCCCTTCCCCTTCTCTAAAAATAAATAAAACCTTTAAAAATTTAAATGTATATGTATATATGTATATGTCCATATATATGTACATATATATGTGTGTATGTATGTATATATATATTTTCCAATATGAACAAGGAAGCAATCTGGAATAAACAACACCAAATTCAGTTAACTCAGTAGCATCTCGGGTGGCTACTCCAATAGTACCTTTTCATTTTTCCACATGATAAAAAGAACTATTTAGATGTACATTAAAAACAAAAACCGGGGCACTGTGTTTTCTTATGGTATGGTCACCAAGAAGGTAGCAATTTTCTGTGACTTTAGAAGGAGAAGTTTCCAAAAATTTGGAACACCATCACATTTTATGACCTGAGAGTATCCAAGTTCCTTTGTCTTTCGGTAAAGTTTAGAAATATTGTACTGTGTCCTCTCTAGTCACGAGCAACAAAGCATGATGCAGTTCTTTCTGAATTAAATTATTCTTTGTCTTCAGAGAAGAATGTTGTGAAGGTGGAGAGTTTTCTCTGTGGATATGCTCATTGAAACAGCAACACGGAGAACAGCAATTTTTCCTGAAAAATGGACACTGGGCTGTGTAGTGTGTGAGACTGTGCTGCCTCTCAAACAGACCCTGCTGCTGGCGCTGTGCCAAGAATTGAGTGAGTGCAGAGACCTAGATGTTATGCTGCTGTTTGCTGCTCACATGGCTTCACCCAGGTAAAAAGACCCAAATTTAGTAAGCATATGAGACAGAGTAATCAGTTTGTTTTACATTACCATTTTAATCTTAACAAAAAGATTTTCCTCAGTGGAAACTCCTCCTAATGAATTACATATAAATACATGTACACATATCTTGAGGAACAGACCTAAAATTGAGTATTTTTCAGTTTATTGAGGTATAACTGACAAGTAAAAATGTATATCATTTAAGGTGTATAACTTGATGTTTTGATATGTATGTACATTTTAGAATGATTACCACAAGCTAATAACATAGCCATCAGCCCATGTTGTTACCATTCTTTTCTTTTCTGTGCAGGTGTGCAGGAAATGCTTAAGATTTATCCTCGCAAATTTCAAATATGCAATTCAGTATTGTTAACTATCGTCACATGGCTGTACATCAGCTCTGCAGAACATACTCACCTTGGGTGACTGAAACTTTGTGCTTTTTAACCAACATCTCTTCATTTCCTTATCCCCCAGCCCCTGGCAGCTACCACTCTGTTTCCTGCTTTTGTGAGTTGGACTATTTTTGATTCCATATATAGGTGAGATTACACAGTATTTAGTTTTCTGCATCTGGATTATCTCACTTCACATAATGTCTTCCAGGTTCACTTCATTGATCTAGTTTGACTGTGTTTACTATCTGTTTCCCCTGATTTCAGTTGTTTATTTTTTGGTGCATGCATGCTCTCTAATATTTTCCAGGTTATTTCCCCTCAAAGAGTAACCAAGCAGCTGATTTGGATATTTTCAGAACAGGAATTTGGGGAGTTAAATTTACTTTTGCCTTAACCTGCCATATAAGTTGAAATAATGTCATCAAGGCCAAATTACAAGAGGCAAAGAAGTCTTAACTTATCACTTTTCAATAGCAACATTATTTAATTTAGTTAATATAATACATTATCTTGTATCTATATGTTAATCACTCCCAGTCATTTCAGTAGATCGTATTGTTCACATGCTCCATTGAGTCTTTATAAGTGAAATTTTAAGGCAAATTACAGTGATTTTGTGATTTGTATCTACATCCGCCACAAATTAATTTTTATTACTACCCAGGTTTTTACCTCTTTGCCAAAGTGAATGGACTTCACTAAGTCCATCCTGTTCACCTTAGAGTAGTAGACCACATTAGTCTTCCAGTTTGCTTTTGTCTTGTCAAAATTGTGGCAAGGCTTTATCGCAATGTGATAAAGTTGTGGTAAAACTTGAACAGGGTTTTCAATACTGGAATAGTTATAAGAGATCATTTAACACTGAGATTTTTAGCAGGAAAACGGACCAAAATATGTCAAAGTGTTGATGCAATTTATCAGCCTATATGAAAGTGTTGGAAAAGAAAGCTAAGACCTAGCAAAGATTTCCAAGCCCATGGCAAGAAACTCACAAAGCACAAATGACAGCAAGAAATGAAAATCCAAATCACAAAGGGGAGTGACAGCCTCCACACTGTCAGAGTGGAATGGCATGTACTTAGTCCACTCAAAGAATGAAAGAACACGGTAACAACCTTAATGCATTCTGTTTCCTTTCTAAACATGATAGGCATATTAAAATGTTCAAATTCTCCCCCTGTGTAATTTGTCTTCAAATGCATTTTTAGAAAATAACCTCTAGCTACTACACTGCTATAGTGGCAGAGATTTTATTTCATTAAAATTTCAACAGGATTAAATGATGGTAACATTCTTCTTGAGCATGTTTCTTGTTTCTATAGAAAGGAATTAACGAGCTGTTGTTTATATCCTCAGTGGAAAAAATATCAACTCAGAAACTGCTTCTCTGCAAGCAGGTGTTTCAGCATGTAAAAAAGCAGAATTACATCTAATAGCCAAGCCCCAATATAACTTTTTTGTTGTTAGGTAGCTCTCTCCAAGGATGATATTGACAGGCAAAGACAGCTGCTAAGCTTTTGTTTTTGTTTTTTAATGCTAACCCACTGCTAGTTTACATCATTGTAACTGAATTTGTTGCATGTGATATATACCAGATAGATACATGTGCTTAAGAGGATTTTTCCGGAGGGCTGCCCTGCTACTGCCTACTGGAGATCTACGAACTTGTTTATAAAAATGACAAGGTTCCACCCATCTGTGTAACTGTATCTCATCAACATCTCTGGGCTGATGTAATAAATGATTTTGTATGATTTCAGTTAAATATCTGAGATCTATGCTAATGTTAATCTTTTCTAGGTCTTATGGGACCAGGTGCCATATTTTTCTTATTCATTATATTATTTCCTGACTTTTCAGTGGGCTCAATGCACAGCAGGATTAAAAAAAATTATCTGAATAAACACCAAGGCATAAAATATTTCATGTTGGTAATTAATGAAAATATCAAAAAGATTTCTTGAAAATGACTAAGTTCTACTCACTGAAATAAATACTATATTCATTTTATTATACACTTATGTTCAATACACCTTGAAGACTAGAAAGTTTGGTTCTGGTATCAGCAGCCGCTCTTCGGCACTAAAGCACTGGCGAGTGAATGGCTTCTCTGTTGTTCTTTCTGGATCTCCTTCTGCATTCCTCCCCAGTTTTCATGCCCCACAGGTGTGCTAGTCTCCATTTACTGCAGGTACTTCTCACTAGACATAGGGGACACTGGACTATGCTTATATATTCAATTAATCATACGGGCTTCAAATATTGTGGTATTTACCTTATTTGGTGGTGGATGATTTTCAATTCCTGTCAAATATTCTTAAGCTCTTTTCTGAGAAGCACGTGATCACCAATGTGCTGCTGAGTAGTCAAAGGAAATCTGCGCCACTCTCTCCCCTCTAACTCAGTTCTGCAAATTCTAGCCCACCTGGTCTCGTCTCTCAGCAATATTACACAACTCACACGGTTATTTTGGCTCCACTCTAGTTTCCCCTCCAAAGAACTGAAAATTCTCTCAGTGCAGCCAACTGGGACAATCATGAAACTAGAACTCACCTAGTTTGTTTTCCACCTCTAAGGAATCACTGGCTCTTATTATTTGATACCCAGTATCTTCAAAATTCTTGTCCTTCACAGAGCAGAAGTTTTTAATTTTAACGAAGATCAGTTTATCAATTACTATTTTCACAACCACATCTTTAGTGTTGTATCTCATATGTATTTTCAATTTTTGTTTGTTTCACATGGCAGAGTAAATTTGATTTCTATTACTGTATCTTGGAGCAGAGGCCCTTTTAAATTACTTGTTAAATTTGAAAATTTGCTGTGGATTCCTTTGAATTTAAGAACTACATAGTCATTCTGGCAATAGCTTTTTATTTATTTTTCTGTCTATGTTTCTATCCTTTTTTTTGTTTGTCTTTATGGCACTGGCTAGGTTAATACATTATGAAGAATTGCTATTCAAGGGCATTATTATCATCAAAATCTTGAGGTAGAATCTTTAAATAAATATGATATGCACTCACTGTAGATACTTTGTAAGCACTATTACTATTCATATTAAGTAAATATCTTAGTCTTTATTTGCAATGGATTTTATTCGATTTAAAATTTATCAAGCCAGCTTCTTCCACTCTTTTGCTTGTTCTTTGTAATCTCAATTATGTGTGATAGATCAATTGTTAATATTTTACATACCACATTTTATTTTTTAAACTTTTTCCATTGCAGTTTACATTCACTATTATTTTGTCTTAGTTTCAGGTGTATAGCATAGTGGTTCAACAATATCTCATTGTGGTTTTAATTTGCATTTCTCTGGTGATTAGTGACTGTAAGCACTTTTTCATATATCCATTCAACATATGTATGTTCTCTTTGGAGAAGTGTCTTTTTAGGTCCTCTGCCCATTTTTAATTGGATTGTTTGTTTTTTGGTGTTGAGTTATATGGATTCTTCATAAGTTTAGGATATTAACCTCTTATCAGATGTATCATAGTCAAATATGTTCTCGCATTCAGTGGGTTGTCTTTTCATTTTGTTTATAGTTTCCTTTGCTGTGCAAAACCTTTTTAGTTTGATGTAGTCCCATTTGTTTATTTTTTATTTTGTTTTCCTTGATGAGGAGAATCATAAAATAGTACTGCCTGTATTTTCTGCCTGTGTTTACTGCCTATATTTTCTTCTCAGATTTTTATGGCTTTGAGTTTAATATTTAAGTCTTTAACACATTTTAAGTTTATTTTTGTATATGGTGTAAGAACATGGTATAGTTTCATTTTCTTGCACATACCTGCCCAATTTTCCCAACACCATTGAATAGACTTTCTTTACACCATTTTTTGTTCTTGCCTTGTTTGTCAAATATTAATTGATCATAAAGGCATGGGTTTATTTCTGGGCTCTCTACTCTTTTCCATTGAACTATATGTTTGTTTTTATGCTTACACCAGTACCAGGCTATTTGGATTACTCTGGCCTTAGAGTATACTTTGATATTAGGTAGTGAGATCCCTTCAACTTTATTCTTCTTTTTCAAGATTTCTGTGGCTATTAAGATCCATATAAATTTTTGGAGTGTTTGTTCTTGTTCTATGAAATACAATATTGATATTTTGATAGGAATTGCCATGAATCTATAAATTGTTTTGGGTAGCATGGACATTTTAATGATGTTAATTCTCCCTGTCCATCAGTGTAATATATGTTTCCATTCACTTGAATTTTCTTCTGTTTCTTTCTTCAATGTCTTACAATTTTCTCTTTTTTTCAAAGATTTTATGTATTTATTTTTAGAGTGAGGAGAAGGGATGGAGAAAGAGGGGGAGAGAAACATTGATGTATGGTTGCCTCTTTCTTACCCCCAACTGGGACCCACAACCCAGACATGTGTTCTGACTGAGAATCAAACCAGCAAGGCTTGGGTTCACAGGCCAGTGCTCAGCCCACTGAACCGCACAATCCAGGGCCAGTGTCTTACAATTTTCTAATAACAGGTCTTTTACTTCCTTGGTTAAAATTATTCCTGGGTATTTTATTTTTTGATGCAATTATAAATGGGATTGTTTTCTTAGTTTCTCTTTCTAATAGTTCATTATTGGTATAAAAATTGCAACCATTTTCTGTATATTTATTTTGTATACTGCTACTTTACTGAATTTATAAGTTACAGTAGTGTTTTAGTGGAATCTTTAGGGTTTCTATAGACAGTATTATGTCATCTGCAATTAACAATAGTTTATTTCTTCCTTTACAATATGGATGCCTTTTATATCTTCTTGTCTGATTGCTGTGGCTAGGATTTCCAGTACTGTGTTGAATAAGAGTGGTGAAAGTGGACATCCCTGTCTTGTTCCCATTGAGTATGATATTAGCAATGGGTTTGTCATATATGGCCTTTATTATGTTGAGGTATGTTCATTTTGTTCCCACTGTACTGAGAGTTTTTATTCTAAATTGGTGTTGGATTTTGTCAAGCTTTTTATGCATCTATTGATATGATCATATGATTTTTATCATTCATTTTGTTTATGTGATATATCACATTAATTGATTTGCAGATATTGTACCAACCTTGCATCAGAAAACTAAATCCCACTCGATTGTGGTGTATGATCTTTTTAAACTATTGCTGGATTTGATTTGCTAATATTTTGTTGAGGATTTTTGCATCTCTGTTTATCAGGGATATTGGCCTGTAATTTTCCTTCTTTGTAGTGTGTTTATATGGTTTTGGAATTAGGGTAATGCTGGGCTTGTAAAATGAGCTTGTAAGTCTTCCCTTTTCTTGTATTTTTTGGAATAGTTTCAGCATAGGTGTTAGTTCTCCTTTGAATGTTTGGTTAAATTCACCTGTGAAGCTATTCCTTCCAGGTGTTTTGTTTTCTGGAAGTTTTTTGATTACCACTTTGATTTCATTACTTGTAATCTGTCTTAAAAGATTTTCTCTTTCAGCATGATTTAGTTTTAGGAGATTGTATGTTTCTAGGAATTTATCCATTTTGTTCAGATCATCCAATTCATAGGCATACAGTTCATAATATTTTCTTATAATTCTTTGTATTTCTGTGGTATAACTTGTTACTTCTTTTTCATTTCTGTCAACTTATTTAGGTTCTCCCTTTTCTTAATCTAACACAATTTATTTATTAAAAATGTTATTGAATTTATTGGGGTGGCGCTGCTTAATAAAATTACACAGGTTTCAGGTATATAATTCTATAATATATCATCTGTATGTTGTATTGTGTTTACCCCCTCAAAGTCAAATCTCCTTCCATCACCATTTATGCCCTCTTAACCCTCTTCTACTCCCTCCCCCCTTTCCTCTGGTAATCACCATACTGTTGTCTGTGTCAATGAGGAGTTTTTGTTTTTGTTTTGTTTTGTTGCTTAATCCTTTTACCATCTCTCTCTTTTTGTTGTTGGTAAGTCTAATTAAAGGTTTATTAATCTTGATTTTTCAAAGAGCCAGTTCTTGGTTTCATTCATATTTGTACTGTATTTTTTAAGGACTGTTTCATTTATTTCTGCTCTGATCTTTATTATTTACTATCTTCTACCCACTTTGGATTTTATTTGTTGTTCTTTTCTATTTCCACAAAGTGTAAGGTTAGATTGTTTATTTGAGATTTTTTTTGTTATTGTTACTTGAGGTAGGCCTCTAATGCTATGAATTTCCTTTTCAGAATGCTTTCCCTGTGTCTCATAGATTTTGTGTTGTGGAGTTCCCATTTTCATTTGTTTAAAGGTATCCTTTAATTTATTTTTTTATCTCATTATTAACCCATTCATAACATCCAAGTTTGACTGTTTTCCTGTTTTTTTCTTGTGACTCATTTCGAGTTTCACACATGGTCAGAGAAGACGCTTGATATGGTTTCAGTCTTCTTAAATTAATTGAGACCTGTTTTGGGCCCTAACATGCAGTCTACTCAAGGAGACATTCCATGTGCACTTGAAAAGAATGTATATTCTGCTACTTTAGGATAAAATGCTCTGAAGAGATCAATGAAATCCTTGTAACTTAGTTTGTCATGTAAGGTGGCCATTTTCTTGTTGATTTTCTGTCTGGAAGACTATCCATTGATGTCAATGAGATGTTAAAATCCCCAACTATGACTTTATTTCTGTCTTTCCTTTTACATCCATCAAAATTTGTTCTATATATTTAGGTGCTCCTAAGCTGGGTACATAAACATTTATAAGGGTTATATCCTCTTGTTATATTGAATCCATTATCATTATGTAGCACCTCTCTTTGTTTCTTATTATAACCTTTGTTTTAAAGTCTATTTTGTCTGCTATAAGTACTGCTACCCAAGCTTTATTTTCAAGTCCCATTGCATGAAATATATTTTTGCATCTTTGACTTTTAGTTTCTTTATGCCTTTTGTTCTGAAGTGGGCATCTTGTAAACAGCATATATATGGGTCTTGTTGTGTTATCTATTCAGCATTTAGCTACCTTGTGTATTTTGATTGGCACGTTTAAGCTATTTACATTTAAAATAATTATTGATAGGTACATATTTGTTGCCATTTATTCTCTATAATTATGTTTTTCTTTTTTTTATTTCTACTTCTTTGGAAGTCCTATTAATGTTTCTTGTAATAGTTTTTTGGTAGTAATGAACTCTTGTAGTTTTTTTCTTGTCTAGGAGGCTATTTATTTCTCCTTTATTTTTAAATGATGGTTTTGCTAGGTAAAGTATTCTTTGTTGTAGGTCCTTGATTATCATCACTTTCAATATTCCATATCAATTCCTCTGGCATGAAATACTTATGCTGAGAAATCAGCTGAAAGTCTTACGGGACTCTCTTATAGGTAACTGTCTTTTTCTTGCTGCTTTTTGGATTCTCTCTTTGTCTTTAACCTTTCCTTTTTATTTATGATGTGTCTTGATGTGGGCCCCTTTGGGTTCATCTTGTTTGGGGCTCTGTATACTTCCTGACCTTGTTTGTCTTTTTCCTTTACCAGGTTGGGGAAATTTTCTGTCATTATTTCTTCAAATAAGTTTTCAATCCCTTGTTCCCTCTCTTCTGGTAACACCATGTGCAGATGTTGTTATGCTTCATATTGCCCCAAAGGTCCCTTAAACTATCCTAATTTTAAAAAATTATTTTTTTCTTTTTGTTGCTCCAATTGGGTGCTTTCTGCCACCTTGTCTTCCAAGTAACTGATTCTGGCCTCTACTTCATCTAATATTCTGTTGATTCCTTCTAGTATATTCTTTATTTCAGATATTGTATACTTCATATCTGACTGATTCTTTTTTAAGCATTCTGTGTCTTTTTTTTCATTCTGTTGAAGTTCTCACTAACTGGTTTGAGAATTCTTATAACCATATTTTAACTCCACAGTTGTGGATTGCTTGTCTGTTTCATTTAGGTCTTTTTGTGGAAGTTTCTCCTGTTGTTTCTTTTGGGGCATATTTCTTTGTCTGCCATTTTGGCCACTTTTTTGTATTTGTTTCCATGTATTAGGTAGATCTGCTGTGTCTCCCAGTTTTGGTAGGGTGGCCTTATGTATTAGGTGTCCTGAGGATCTAGTGGCACAGTCTCCTTGATCACCTGAGTGTGGTGCTCCAGGAATGTCCCTTGTTTGGGTTATATAAGTTGTCCTGTTGTAATTTAGTGTTGACTGCTATTGGTCCATTTTTGCATAGGGTTGACTTTCAGGATGGCTTAGTGTGAAGATCACCCTAACCACAGTGTATGAGCTGCTGTGCAGGTGCTGATCACATGAGGCAGAATTCACCTCAGCAGGTTCTGGTGCCTGACAATATTTACCTTTGGATATGTTACTTGTTGAGGTAATTGGATCCTGCTCTGATGTTATCTGAAGTTGGTCACTGGCTATGTTGTTTCTGAGGCCTTTGGGTACTGGTCAATTCAGATACTTCCTGTCACTGGCCCTGAGAAACCTATTTGGAGCTATAAAATAACCCATACTTTGTGGCTGCCTCTGCTGGGCTTGAATGTGCATGGGAAGGACCAAGCTACATACCAGGGCTGGCTTCCAGCAAGCCTGGGGGCAGTTCTTCAAAAGGCCTAAGGTATCCAGAGTTTTGCCTCTGCCTCCCTCTGCCTTTCAGCTATCTGTTAGGCTTAGTCACTAAAAAAGACTCTGCACTTCCAGTCAAGATGGTGATATAGGCAGACATGGCTCGCCCCTTCGCACAACCACATCAAAATTACAGTGAAAATATAGAACAACCACCATTAAGGATGCCAGAAATCAAGCTAAATGGAATTGAACAACTACAGAATTGAAGACACCACATCCATCCAGAATGATAGGAGGGATGCAGACACCCATGTGGATAAAAATTCAGAAGGGGTAGCTCAAGAGTGAGGAGTCCCAGATCTATACCAGGCCCCCCAGCCCAGGATTCCAGTGTCAGGAAGACAAGTCCCCACAACTTCAGGCTGTGGAAACCAGCAGGTATTGAGTCAGTGGAGGGGGCTGCTGGAGCTCTAAACAATTCCTCTTGAGGAACCCACACATGGATTCACCTACTCAGATTTATTCCCTCTGAGCTCCAGCACTAGGGAGGCAGCTTGAAGGGCACGAGTGGTATACAGGGAGAGACTGAAGTGTCTGGCACTAGGGTTGGCAGAGGCCATTGTCCCTTTGCTGAGCCCTCCCCCCACAGAACCAGTAGGCTGGTGACATATCTGAAACTCTATCAACCTGGGTAACACTATGTGACCTATCTTGTGTGATCAACAAAGGTCCTATCCTACCCAACTTAATCAGCTCACCCAAGCTGTTTTCCATAAGAATGGCTCATCTTGGCTCCTAAACCTTATCAAATAAGCAACAGCTAGCTTCAGTGAGCCTTAGCAGACAGATTAGAGTCACAGCATGGCTTCACCTGGGAATCCCCAAGCCCAGCACAACTAGCAGCCATCTCAGCTTGCTTTACAGCTTAGGCATGGTACCCCAAGCAAAATAGGTGGTAGCTAACTTTGGCCTACACCACCCAGAAAACACCAGGGCCAATGTACCGAGTGGACAGCTACAGACCATATCAGAGCACCACCACCCTGCCCCTGCACAGCTGATCCTTCAGAAGGCGGAGGTTGGTGGTCAGTGGTCATAGCCAGTCCTTGCAGCTGACTGGCCTGGGTAAATCCCTCCCATTGACCTGCCAACAGCAACCAAAGCTCAACAAGAGGAGGGTGTACTCAGCCCACAGAAAGGGTGCACCTTAAGTACACAGTTTGGGTGATAGAGGGGACTGCCCCTGGCCCATACAGGACACCTACTACATTAGGCTACTCTAACAAGACATGGAGTCAAAGCAGCTCTACTTAATACATAGAAACAAACACAGGGAGGCAATCAGAACAAGAAGACAAAGAAACATGGCCTAAATGAAAGAACAGATAAAAACTCCAGAAAAAGAGCAAAATGAAATGAAGATAAGCAATCTTTCAGGTGCAGAGGTCAAAACACTGTTTATAAGAGTGCTTAAGGAACTTAATGAGGACCTCAGCAGCATAAAAAACACCCAATCATAAATGGAGGATACACTAATTAAAATAAAGAACAATTTACAGGGAAACAACAGTTGAATGGATGAAGTTGAGAATCATAAATGATCTGAAACATAAGGAAGCAAAAAAACCTCACAATGCAACAGTAAGAAAAAAGAATTTAAAAAATGAATATAGTAATAAACAGCCTCTGAGACAACTTTAAAAGGTTCAACATTTGTGTCATAGGGGTATCAGAGGGAGAACAGAAAGAGCAAGAAATTGGAAATCTATCTGAAAAAATAGTGAAAGAAAACTTCCCTAATTTGGTGAAGGAAATACACATGCAAGTCCAGGAAGTGTAAAGAGTACCAATTATAATGGATACATAGATGCCCACCCCAAGACACATCATAATTAAAAGGTCAAAGGTTAAAGATAAGGAGAGACTGTTAAAAGCAAGAGAAAAGAAGTTTCTCTTTTACTGGAAGCCTGCCAGATGAGAGCGGGCAGGGGGAGAATGGGTGAAGAGGCCAGGGGATTAAGAAGACCAAATAGGTACTTACAGAATAACCATGGGGATGTGAAGGATAGTATAGGAAATGGTGTAGCCAAAGAACTTACAAGCATGACCCATGGACATGCACAATGGTGGGGGGATTGCCTGAGGGAGTGAAGGTGCTGCATGGAGCAAGATTAAGGGAGAAATATCAGGACAACTGTAATACGGACTTGGTTACAAACTTGGTACAGACATAATTTTTTAAATGCTAAAACAATAAACATATTCTAAGAAACAATTTCATGTTTTAATGTGGATATAAGATTTATTTTACTAGTTTCTAATACTGTTTTATCACCTCATCATTTTCTTTAATTTTGAACTTTTTATAAGATTCTTCATATGGAAGTTTAGGTAATTGATTTTCTGGTTTTTATTATTTTTAATATTATAATGTATGGTTATTTATTTCACTGTTTTAGACATACTAAAGTTCTGATATATTAATTTTTATTTCACTTAAAAATATTTTCAGTTTTCTAGATTAATTTATTTTTTCATCAATGGGTTATTTAGAAGAACATTGCATAACTTGATATAACTTGGGTAATTTTCTAATTACCTGTTTGTTAGAGATATTTTCTCAACAAAAAATTAATTACACATTTTAGAGCACTTAGAGGTTTACTGAAAACTTGAGTGGAATGTACAGAGTTCCCATATTTACCCTATTTACCCCTTATTTACCCTAACACAATTTTCCTCTTATTAACATCTGCCATTAGTATATTTCATTTTTGTAATTGGTGACAATATCAATACATTATTATTAATGAAAGTCTATAATGTACACTTGAGTTTAGTCTTTGTATTGTACATTCTATGGGTTTTGCAAAGATTTTCTTGAGATTCATGACCTATCCTTTCATTCTTTTTACATAGTCTTTCATAGAAAAAAAATTTTAATTTTAATTATATAACTTCAAATTATCCAGTTTATTCATGTTTATGCCTCTGATATAATACCTGAAATATCCTCAAGCCCAAGGTCACCTAGGTTTTTTCCTATGATTTTTCTAGGACTGTTATAGTTTTGAGTTTTAAGTTTAAGTCTGTTATCTATTTTGAGTCATTTTTTGTGAATGGTATAAGGTAGCTGTCTATGTTTATTGTTTTGCATGTGTCTGTCTAGTTGTTGTAGAACCATTTGTTGAAAAGACCATTCTTTATTCATTAAATTGTTTTTGTTCCTTTTTCAAAGACCACTTGACTATATTTGTGTTGCATTATTTCTGATCACTCTATTCTGTTCCATTGATCTGCCTATTCTTTCACCAATGCTACACTTTCTTGATTATTGTAGCTTTATAGTAAGTCTTAAGTAGGCTATTGTAACTATTCCAACCTTGTTCTTTTTCAATATTTTGTTGGCTTTTCTGAGTCTTTTATATTTTAAAAAATGTTATTAACATAAAATATTTCATATTCAAGAACATTGATTCATCTATTACTCCAATTTGCATTTACTTTTTCATTTCTTCACAATGCAGTAACTATTTTGCCTCAAGAATTTCTGGAATTTTAATACATAACCATACATAATCAAATGCACTATTGGTATTATTTTGAACAAGTAATTATGTGTTAAATCACTTAAGAATAAGAAAAATAAATATGTCTTTGCTTTACTCTCAGTTATTTCCTCTTTGATGTTCTTCCTGTTTTTATGTAGATGTCAGTTTCTGACATGTCATTTTCTTTTTCTGTAAAGAGTGTTTTAAAAACATTTCTTACAAAGCAGATCTACAAGCAATGAATTTTCTCAATTTCTATTCATCTAAGAAAGCCTTTATTTCTCTGTCTTGCTGAAGTATAATTTTACAAGGTAAAGAATTTTAGGTTGGGTGTTTTTTTTTTTTCCTTTCAATATAAGTATTTCAAGTTCTTTTTTTTTTGCAGCATTTCTTAGGAGAAGGGGAAAATAATTCTTACCTTTGTTCTTCTAGAGATAGACATTTTTCTGTCCTCTGGTTTATTTCAGTATTTTTTCTTTATCTTTGATTTTCTGTAGTTTGAAAATGGTATGCCTCAGTGTAGTGTTTCAACATTACCTGGCTTGGTGCCTCAGCTTTCTGGATCTGTGCATGACATTATTTTGGGTAAATTTTCAGTCATTATTGTTCCAAATCTTTCTCTTGTGCCTGCCTTTCTTCTCCTGACATTGTAACATATGTTGCCATTACACATATGTTATACCTTCTATAGTTGCCTCACAGTCCTTGGAAATTCCATTTTTTTTCTTTTTCAATCTTTGTTCTCTTTGCTCTTCAGTTTTCAAAATTTAGATTGTTATATCATCAATTTCAAAGATTCTTTCCTCAGCCAACAACTTCTACTAGTAAGTCCATCAAAGACATTCTTTGTTTTTGTTACTCTGTTTATTTCTAGTATTTCTTTTTAATTCTTAGGATTTTATCTCTCTGCTTAAATTGTCCAGTTTTGTATGTTCTCTATTTTATCCACTAGAGCCCTAATGGAAAAAAATTATTAGTGATAGATGTTTTACATTCCCACTGTGAGAATTCTAATATCCCCGAGTGTCTCTTCAAAAAAATTTTTTTGTTAAGAAATGTGATTTTTTTTTGAGATCTGGACATAATATACTGGGTAAAAGAAAACTCTGTAAATGAGCCTGTAGTAATGCTGTGTGAGTTGGGGGAGGCTAAACATTTTATCCACCTATGATTAAGTCTCAGTCTTCTGGTGAGCTTGTACTTCTCAACTTTGAACTTCACACATGCTTTTCAGTTATTTTCTCTCCTCTTGGGTGGAACAGGATGTCTAGAGAAGCTTGGAGTTGGTATTTCTCTTCCCGATGCTCAGTTAGCCTCTGATAACACCCACAGGTGTGCTCTGGTTAACCAGTGTCTCCTGAGGGCAGACCTTGTTAAGAAGAGCAGAGTGCTGTGGTGAATTTCAAAATGGTTCACTTTCCCTCCCTGTGTCAGAAGCCCAAGGAGATATTTCTCTGATCTTTACACTGGGAGCCTGGCGGAGCTCCTCGAGCTAAATCTCCTAGTGTTGTTGGGCCTCCTCATGACTGAAGACCCTTGGAGTTTTTAACTCTGAGAGTTGCCCACTTTGATCTCCAGTATTCATCAATTATAATTCAGGTTTTCCTACCTCTGCACCAGTTCCCATGGCAGTTTATGCTGGTGAGTCTCTGTTTTGGTAAGCTGTGATTCCTTGTCTTTAATCTTGGGGATCATTGATTTCCTTGTGTCCTCCCTTCCCTTAAGGAGCCAAGAAGAGTTATTGATTTTTCACTTTTTCAGTTTTTTATTTGTTGTCAAGGCAGAATAGTTATTACCACTCACCTTACATGTGAAACCACAACCCAAGAATCCAGAAGTTTTTATACCTATAAAATGGATAAGGGAATGACAAGAGAAACAGCTCTCCCAACTCCCTTTATTATTCTTTCTAATTTTCTAATAATAAAGGTCTTGACAAAGTAGTTTTACAGCTTTTCTTTAACCAATGTATTTATTTTATGACCTTCAGGCCACATATTACCCCTGAGTATATGTATGTCATTTCTCCACTAGAGATGAAATCTATTTCTTCTTTCCCTTAAATCTGGGCTTGTCTTACTGATCAATAGAAAGTATTGGAAGGGAAACTTTGGCATTTTCAAAGCTAGTTTATAAAGAACTTTTCAGCCTATGCCTAGATCTTTTGGGATACTCCTTATGGGGAAGCTGGCTGTCAGGTGTGAAGACAGACCACCCTGAAACCTTCATGCTGTGAGAAGAAGCCAGGCTGCTTTGAGAGGCCCTAGATGATGAGACAGCATGCTGAGAGGGAGAAGAGGTCTAGGGTGGCAGGCATAAGAGTGAGGTAGTCCACTGGAAATATATCCTCCAGTTCGGTTGCCTCTACATGAATAAGATACAAAATGCTCAGAGAAGTCCTCCTCAAATTCTAACTCATAAACAATTTTCCTAAGTGTTTCAACCGACTGATTTAATCATCTTTGATTAAACTGATTTAAATACAAATCCAAACTTGCTTCTCTTCAAAACTGCACTTCGGTGGTGTCTTGCAGCCTTTCAAAGCTGGGCAGGTTCACTCAGGATTTGGGCAGTTGAAGGAAAATTTGCAGAGCCATGGGTTGCCTGACATGCCTTTATTCAAGGGTGCGGTGATCCACTCATGCTGCAAGCTGCATATCACACCTCCCTAAACGAACACAAAGCTGGCAGGGTGACAAGATAATTATATAACAAAGCATGATTCTGCGCATGCAGGCCCATTTGCAAGACTATGGGGAATACTGCTTATTGGGCCTGGTGAGGGAACCTGATCAACTCCATTTTCCCTACAATCCACCCCTTCAGAGTTCCTCACCATACAATCTACGGGAGGATGTCTTCCATGAGGGTCCCTTGGTGAGGAGGGCAGAGCCCTGCACCCATATACCACAATAGCAATATAGGGTACAGCAACAAGTGACCAAAACATAAGTGCTGCTTCCCAAGACAGCAGACCCAAAGACCCCCAGCCATTCAGTGGTTAGGGATGCCATCATTCCCGCAGGGGACCACCTGTCAGGCACAGGTCTCAGTAGCTAATGTCCATAGAGCTTAACTAACATTGTGGTGGACATCAGGAATATTTACACAGCATTCAGCCCCTACTAGGGCACACCCCCACCTTGTGATGCAGTAAGCATATCCAAATTCATATGATTTTACAAGGCTACTTTTCTTAATTGATATACTTCCTCATTTAAGAGGCTTAAGGAATCATGTGTTGCATTCAACACATGGACAGTGTGCAAAGCCAAAGCAGTTATCTCAATTTTTGGTGAGTATAGAAGCAACTTGAGGAGAAAAAATAGCTAATGGGTAATACCACCAGGGAGTATGCTTTACCCAGTGTCATACCTTAAATGCTTCCTTATTGGTTGGGCAGATTGCCAGAGTTTTCTGAACTCAAGCAGTAAATAGGGACATCCCCAGGTACAATGGCCGGTCCAGTTTCCAGATAGGTAAGGCCACCCATGTGAGCCACATATCCAGGGAGCCCCGTGAGAACTGCAGCCCACACATCATTCTGTACCTCCCAGGCATGCTTCAGAGTCTGAGTCTGACACAGACCTGTGAGAGTCCAGCCCACCTGGGCTGGTCCTTTGAGTTTCTCAATACAAAGATGAGCTGGCCCAGCCAGCCCCATGGCCTCAGCCATGAGCCACCCTGAGCCATCCCACGTGGAGTAGCCAATTCCTGCTTAACAGCTGGGGTTGGTCATACCAATGCTTCGCCCCAGCATAGCTATCAGTCCAGGTCACATTCCACAAGGGATGTTCACTGTTCCACTGGTTCTGAAACCAAGTCCAGTTTGAAACAGAAACAAGAGAGATGCACCATGGGAGGCTGGCAGACATGCTCAGGGGGATTTCAGTGTGGACCCAGCACGCTGACTGGTTAGCTGCTGAGGCATAGGTATGAACCTAGTCCATTAAGGTGTTACTTTGCACCCTGGGGGTAAAAAGACAGAGCAGTTATAGGCACCAGTAAAAGCAAGTCACAACCCTCAGGCAATATACAAGCAAGCTTCTGGTCAGCTGATAAGACAGTGGCTGGCAGAAGGGGCTTTCCTGAATGCAAATACCATACTTTTGGTGCCTTAACTGGGGGTTCAGCATCTACTTGCAATGACAGTGGAAAACTCATAATGGGCCATTGGGAAATCACAAAGGTGCCACAAAAAAGCATTTTGTCATCTTCTGGCACTGGGTATGTCACCTTTAAGATTGGGGGCCATGTCCCAATCACCTAGGGCACTACTTGCAAGTTTCTATCCACCCCTTCTCTCTAAGGGGCAATAAGAGCCACTCTGTGCATGTGGGGGACTTTTATTACCCAAGACCACCTACAAGTGGCTGTTTGTCCTTTCTCTAGGCCCTCAGCTGCAGGCAAGAGAGTATTTCCCTGTTTCGCTCTGCCTGGTTTCAGCAAAGCATCCTTAGTCTATACCTGTAGCTGAATTGGAACTGCAGTCCAGTGGAGCAGTGCTTCCACTGGAGCAGGGCCACCCCTCCTACTCCTCTCATTTAGAGTCCAGAGGACAATCCATAAGCGTTTTGTCCAGCCCCCCAACATAGGGTGGCAGCCATGGCTCACAGGCCCTGCTTTAAGACCCCAGTTTATTGTTCAATCATCTGGACAGCTTGGGGGTGATAGGCCACATGCAACTTCCAGTCAATCTGCAGGTCTTGGGCCCACTGTTGCACCAAGACCGCAGTAAAATGCATCATCCCCTGAGCACTTTCAATGATCAAGGGTCACCCATAAACAGCACATAAATGCTCCAGCACAGCAATTACTGCTTTCTGATCTGGGTGCTATGCAGAGTAAGCAGCTAAAAGTCCAATAGCCATGTCTACATATGTGATTGCATACTTATACCCCTCTGAACTAGGGAGGGGTCTGATTACATCAACCTGCCACTAAGTCAGTGGTTCTCGTCCCTGCATCACTTGATCAGAAGTTCCCACAGGTCTCCAGGTATGCTCTTATGAGCAGATCACAAGCATCCTGTACCTCTGCTAAGGTGATAGGTAACCCTCAGTTTTTTTATAGTATACCACATTGTGTTCTGTCCAGCATGTGAGAGGCAATGGTGTAGCCACTGGGCAATGGGCAATTTATGTCCCTGAAGGACTGGTAGGCACCGTTTCCAGCAAGCACACCTTGGCTGGAGTATCAGCCTCATCATTCCCAGGAGAAAAAAGGGGTGCATTCCAGGTCACATGATATACAGTGATTTGCTTCTGGTGGCCTAATTCCCAGAGGTCTTGCCACAAGTCCTGTTCCCATAATGTCCTATGCGTTGTCCCATCCATTGATTTGCATGCCATGTAGAGCTCTACAATGTTAGTTTATCCCCTGTACACTGCCCACTATCTGTGCAAATAGTCAGGGGCAGGGCTTTATCGGCAGCCATGAGCCACATGGCTCACAGTTATGCCCATTGGCTACTCTGACCTATGCCACTGTCAAACCAGATTGTGTCTGTTCTGGTTGAATTGCCAGAGCAGTCCACATAGCAGGCTGGCCCCTGCTGGACCCATCAGTGTACCGTGCATCTGAGGGAATAGGTGCTCACCCTTTCTGGAAGGGGCTAGCTTTCATTTCTTCTACAGGGACAGGAGCAGTAGATTTTTCATCTACATAGGTAACAGGGCCCAACATTTCCTGTAACTCAGCCCTTGGGGGGCTAAGTCAACAGAGTACTCCTTTGTTGCAGATAAGCCCCCAACTTAGCCAATGTCAATGTCTGATCCATCCCATTGTGAGGCTTGGCCATCCAGAGCCGGACCCACCCTGCAATGGGATATGTAGTTCTAACTGTCATTGGAGCGGTTCCTGTTATAGCCTCCATGGCCAACAGGGCAACATACACTGCAACCAGTTGCATTACAATCAGAGAGTACCATACCTCTGCTCCCTTCCATAGTTGGGACCAGAAACTCAAGGGTTGAAGTAACCATTCCGATTGCTGCCACAGACCCCACCCAAAGCTTTCCTGTGTCACATGCACATCTAGCTCACGGGGTTTAGCAGGACCTAGAGCATGCAGTGTATAAGCATGTTTAATGATGAGCTTTGCTCCTTGGAACTCTTGTTCTGAGGTTGGGGTCTAGTCCCAGTTTGCTCCTTTTTTCACTAAAGCAT
Organism: Phyllostomus discolor; assembly: GCF_004126475.2. Taxonomy (NCBI): domain Eukaryota; kingdom Metazoa; phylum Chordata; class Mammalia; order Chiroptera; family Phyllostomidae; genus Phyllostomus; species Phyllostomus discolor. The sequence continues at coordinate 99,050,283 of NC_040908.2, read as the reverse complement.
ATAAGGGTGAACAACTTGAGTGAGGTGGGACACAAGCACTCTCCAGGACCCCAGCAGGCCCAAAATGCCTGGAACTATTTCACAGTAGTAGGGGTAGGATGCACCTGAATTTTATCTATCACTGCATCAGGGATGACTTTTGTCTTACCCAACCAGACAACCCCCAAGAATTCAAAAGACAATCCAGGCCCTTGCAGCTCGGCCTCATTGACTGCCCAACCACATGATTTCAGGAGTGACAACACTTGTGACTTTGCTTTCTCTAACTCTGTAATGGAATCACTGGTTAGCAAGATGTCATCAATGTAATTGAACAGGCATGCCTCTAGAGGCTGTGGGCACTTAGCTAGGTCCTCCACCACAAGCCTGTGACAGATGGTCACACTGTGCAAGTGCCCTTGAGGGAGCACTGTAAAAGTCCACTGTTGGCCTTCCTATGTGAGGGCAAACTGATCTTGACTCTGCAGAGCAATATCAATGGAGAAAAAGGCATTTGCTAGATCTGCTGCAAAGTGGTAAGTTCCCAGCTCATTAGTTAGCCAGTCTATCAAGTCTACCACAGAAAGGACCTCTGCATGTATTGAGGGAATGACCTTATTGAGTTCCCGGTAATCTACCATCATTCTCCATGTGCCATAGGCTTCCTCACTGACCACACAGGAGAGTTAAAGGGGCTGTGAGCGGCCCTAATTACCCCCACCTTTTCCAATTCTCCTATAGTTGCTGTAATTTCCTCATGTTCCCTGGGAAACCGATATTTCTTCACCACCATTACCCATCATGGAGGTGGCAACTGTACAGGGGGATGCTCAACATCTCTCCACAGAATAACTTTTACCACTCTCACCTGCAGACAGAACTTTCCTGCAGTGGTGTGTAGCCATAGTCCTTAGAGCACATCAAAACCCAGGGTATACCCAGGTATAGGGGACACATAAACAGTGTACTCACAGTGGGGCAAATGCCTAATACCCAGAGAGAGCTTCACAGCCTTCACCTTTACACTATATCCCCCATAACCATCAATAGAGGCCTCAGGCCCCAGAAACTTCTCAGGGTTTCCATACAGGAGGGTACACTCAGCCCCTGTGTCCACTAAAGCCAGAACCCACTGGACATTTGTAGGGGACCAATGGATAGTCAATTTCAATGTGCAGCCTCTGGCCCCCACTTGTCCCTTGTAGATGGGTCTCTTGGCCTTCCCCCCATTCAAATGTCCATTCAAAAGGAGATCTCCTGCCTCTTCTTGGGAGGTTGGCACAGCCAGGTGGTCTTCCAGCCAGACTGGATGGGCCTCTTGGGTCACATCCTCAGACTTCCTCCTCGTCACCTTCTTCTTCTGGGGCCACAGGAAGCACTGGTCATCCTCCAGCTATTTCCAAAGTTCTAATAAGTAGGCATTTGACTTTCTATCACTCTTAGTTCAATCTACTCCATCCCCTAAAAGGTCTGACCACATCTGTGTCCTGGTCACCCCCGCAGGGATGCTTTTGACTGCAAGACAGAGGAAGCAAGTACAGGACACCAGTCACACTCCTTTTTGCTGCCTGTGAGTCTCCACCTCCTCCAAACTTGCCACTATTGTGGTGACGTCATTAATGTGGCTACCGAAAAATGGTGCCAAGATTGCCATGAGGGATCCAAAAGAAGCAGATTGGGCATGTTGAAACACAAGATCCCACATCCCTGCATAAATCACTCATCATCAGGGCCCTGGTTGTTGGGATTGAACATAGCCTGGTACATGCCCAACTCCCGCAGGATTTGCACTAAGTCAGCGAAGGGCTGCCATTTGCTCACAGTGTCTGGCACATCTCCCACATCAGCCCAGACTGTGTGAATAGCTGCCATGAACTGCTCCAACAGTGAATGTGAGCCCTGTCCCCGACTATGCCGCTGGCTATTGTCCAGCCATTGGGACAGAGAGGGGTGAGTTGTGATGGAAGCTAACTTTTCCATCTCATTATCAGTGCACGTGATGCTATCCACCCCTGTGCTCAAAGGTGTAAGAGCCACACTGCTAAGGGCTCACTGAGAAACTGGTGAAACACATTCACAAGATCGACCAGTTCAGCTTGTCCATAAGGACGATAGGTTTTGTGTTCAATCATCTCGGCAGGACCAGCTGGATCTCCCCCAGGTGCCAGGGGCTGCTGGGACTTTATTTTCTGTAACACCATTGGGCAGTCCCTCAGGGAACTAGGTTCCACCCTGCCTCCCTCCTCCAACTCGTCTGCCACAACTGGGGAGGGGGATCATCGCTGCTTCAGTGTTCAGAGGTGTCCTTCCAGGGTGCAGATCCGGGCCTCCAGGGCTTCCTCTCTTCCCTGGAGTCCATGTAACTTTGCTGCATTGCAAAGCGGAGCCTCCATCTCAGCTTGCAAAGCTGAAAGTAACACCCAGCCTATGGCCCCCACGGCTGCCTGTGAACTTGGCTTTTCTAGGGTCTTCCTGACCACCCACAGGGCCTTCTCTACCATGTCTGGTGTGCCACTAATGTGGGGCCAATTCTGGGGCAGGGCCTACGCTGCCAGGAGACTTGCCACCAGATACCACATCCGGTGACTGGCCACCCATCCAGGCTCACTTCTGGGGTTCCCAAAGGCTCCTCCATATTCAAACCATACTGCAACAAATCCTGCCTAGAGCACCAATTGTCTGGAAGCCTGTCAAGGCTGGGCACGTTCACTTGTGATTTGGGCAGATGGAAGAAAATTCCCGGAGCCATGGGAATGCCTGATGTGTCTTTATTTAAGATTACATGGGGAAATCCACGCATATTGCAAACTGAGTGTTACACAGTGGGAAACCCCAACTCTCTTATATATTAAATGCACAGAAAGTCGGCATGGGCCAAGATATATAGCAAAGCATGATCCTGTGCATGCAAACCCATTCTCAAGGCTGTGGGAATACTGCCTGTCCGGCCTGGTGAGGGAGCCTGACTGACTCTATCTCCCCAACAGGTGGAAACAAACAAACATGAAGATGCCTGTCACTCTAACCTTGCAATGAATAGTAAATTAAGGGCATTGGAACATCCTTTGACCTCAAAAAGTACTCTCACAGTTGGAAAAAATAAGGCAACCATTATAAAAAAGTTTGGTTAGGAGAGTATGAGCTACTCAAAGTAGAATATTAACTAAACTCAAAGTAGCTAACCAAAACCTGATAGACACAAACCTGGAAGAAACCTAATAAAGAGTTCAAAGTGTATGTAAACACACAAGAATCAAATCATCTTCAAGAACTGTAGAATTATGTGGAAAGTGTTAATGAAAATAAAACACTTGTAACTAAGGCCAAGGATTTTTATAGGTCATTTGCTTCTTGGGAAGGCAAATGGCCAATATCCAGGAATAACTTGACTGAAGTTTATAGATGGAGATAATTAAGAACTCCTGGCTGAAACAGAGGGCAAGAGTATAGAAAGGGAAAGAAAGTATTTCTGATACTCTCCACAGCTTTGTGGACAAGTACTCACTTCAGAATTTTATACACCACTGTCAAAGAGGAAAAGCACAAAGTGAGTATCCATGTTTAAGCAGACAGTTGCACTTTATCTCTGTGGTTTAAGAATATTTTGATATTTCTGTTCATAGAAAAATACCTGGAGTTGTGTGTTAGCATGTTATAAATTTGGCTTGTTTTGTGTCAGCTACCGTTTTGTTAATTGTTCATCAAAGACTGGAAGAAGCTTTTGGTGCTTTTCTGCAAATCAGCAATTAAGGCAAGATTTCCCACAGACTAGTACAACAAGGAGTCCCTTGCCTTCCACACCAAAATCCATACTGACAACTTGCCATAGGCCTGAGGGCTAAACCTAATTAGCAGAGCTTCATTTCCCAAAATAAATTAACTCAATCTTAACTTGGCTTAAAATGGCTGAACATCTCACACAACACTTTAAAAAATTATTATTATAAATGATTGACTTTAATTATATATTCTTGTCAGGTATTTGTGAATTATCCAGGAAGCAAGCATACTGTTGAAAGCCTTCTAATCACATTTCCCTTATGTCACATAATGTTCATAATCTGACCCTTACCTTGCTGTCTGGGTTGATCTCCCACAGTACAAAACTGAACTACCTATATGCTTTCAGAGTGTGTGTGTGCATATATATATATATATATACACACATATATATATATAGTTTGAATACCTAATTACATACTGTCTCCTCTTTATGAAATGCTGTCTCTTCACTAGTAGTTTGAAATCTAAGTATTGTCACTTGAATCTCTTTTCTGAAAAGACATCTTCTGAAGATATTACTCCTCCAATAAAGTTTGAAGTTTCTGCCCTTGTATGTAACCTATTAGAGCAATTATCCTACATCAGTGTTATTGTTACAGGGTTGTCTACCTATTAGAATTTAAGTTCTTAAAATTCAGAATATTGTTATTGTTCCCTTCATTTCCAGAGAGTGCATTTATTAAATAAATGTTCAATAATATTTGCAAAATGAATGAGTAAAAGAAATGAAGCCCAAAACTTTTCAGCATGTTGTTGAAATGCACCCAGCCCTGGTCCAGGTGATGCACCTCAAGGACTGTGACGTCACCCTGATGGTGGTGGAGAGAAAATCTGGCAGGCAGCAGTGGGTTAAGTCCCAGTTATAAAGTGAGTCTATATACCTAAGTCCTAGGTATAAAGTGAGTTTATACCTAGAGTAATATCGGTTTACCATGTTATTTAGCTTCAATATTCCTCACCTGGATGTTGTTCTCAAATGGATGCTCACCTATATAAGTGATTTCAGGTAACAAGGGAATTTTTTTCAAATATTATATAGCTGTGGAAAGTTTCATAAGCAAGACAGGTAGTCTCTCCCAAGAGAGTTGTGGCATGGCCCCCAATCTCCACAAAGGTGACCACTGAGAAGTGGGAATACAATTAGATTTTTTGTATTCTAAATGGAATAGAAAAAAAAATTCTACAAGTTTTTTAAAAGATTTTATTTATTTATTTTTAGAGAGGGAAGGGAGGGAGATAGACAGAGAAACATCAATGTGTGGTTGCTGGGGGTCATGGACTGCAACCCAGGCATGTGCCCTGACTGGGAATAGAACCTGCGACACTTTGGTTCGCAGCCCGTGCTCAATCCACTGAACTATGCCAGCTGGGGAATTCTACAAGTTTTACATCATAAATTTACTCTGATAACCTTCATGTGTCTTCGATATCAGATGATTCAATATCTGTTAAGCATATTGCCTAGCTCAGAAAATCTGTTCAATAATATTTATCAGTATAAATTAATTAAGATGCAATAAATTATAGCTCTTATTATTGTGGTTGGGAAATATATTTATTGTTTTTGGAATAATATTTTATAATATTTTTCTTATAACAGTGAACGAATACTTTCGTTAATTTAAAATGAAACAGACACTGTTTTGGACTGAATGTCTGTGCCCCCCTCTCCCAAACTTATTTGTTGAAATCTGAACCCACACTTTAATGGTACTAGGAGATGAGACTTTCGGGCAGTAATTACAAAATGAGGTAGAGCCTTCCTAAGTGTGATTAGTGCCTTTATAAAAGAGATCCCGAAGAGTTCTCTTTGTTAGTAGCCATGGATAATATAAGGCAAAAACAGGCATCTGCAACCTGGAAGGAGAGCCCTCAACAAGAACTGGACCATTCTCCCCCAACCCCATAGGGAGCTTCCAGCCTCTGGAACCATAAAAAGTGTATCTGTTTTTAAAGAAATCACTCAGTTTGTGTTACATTGTTAGTAGTCTGAAGTGGTTTGAAACAATAATCCTGTTCCACACATTTTTTCTACCTATTTCATTCAAAATACTCAGGCACTTCCAAACAACATCTCTTTCCTTAGTTACATTCTAGTAGGGAAGAGTGAACAATAAACATTTTAGTAAATCACACGACACGTGGGGAAGGTAATGGAAACTAATATATGGGAACCAAGAGCAAGGATGAGCACTCTGTGGGAGTGGAACAGGTTATGACAGAACGTTTGGTGGTATCATCTTGCTGTTTTGATTGACATCAATAATGTTCAAAGATAAGGCTAATTGCATTATTTTTTAATTAAAAATCTTAATAACAGCTTAGTTGTATATTTCTATAAGTCTATAGAAAAGAAAACAGCTACTTTTCTTACCTTTTGCTAAGATCTTTATTCTTATTGAAATGGAATTGAAACCTTATATTTATTCCACAATCTACTTTGTGAGAGAGTGTTTAACCAGGGACAGTTTAGGTTATGCATTAGGAAAGGAAGACTTCTAATCTTAATATTTTTACAATGACAAGCAGAAAAAAAATTACTGTTTAGTGAACACTTATTCCATATGAAGATGCTATTCGCTTTAAATAGTTTATCTCATCTATTTCTTCAGATGCACCATAAGGTGATTATTTTATATTTTGCTTATAGTCGAGGAAATCAGGGTTCAGGGGAGCTAAAGAACTATCTGGAGTTATACATAGATCAAGGAACAGAACTAGAACATGAATCTAGGCTGACTCCCAAGTCAATGGCCTTTTTACTATCCCTTTGAACATCCTTTATCTTCTCATGCAATCTTTTAATGCTAATAGCAACTGAAATGGGTCTAAAAAAAGGAAGCCCAATCTTGATATATCTGTGCTATTCTCATTTTCACACTTTAAATCTTACATAGAACAAAGATAAAAATTTGATTTTCCTTGAATTCTTACAACAGTTGAATCATTTTAAATGTGAAGAACTTTCCTAAAATAAGAAACAAGTGCCCATTTCCTTTATTATTCTTTTGTGGTGTCAGACATGCTAATTAGCTCAACCAACTCCTGTGGCATTTTACTCCGATTTGGATCACAGTGACTCACATGAAAGTCAGTTATTGAAATGATGCACAAAAAAGAATGCACAGTGATGGAATGCAACCATATTCTTATTTTCAAAACAGTTGAATACTATAACCCTAACTGTATTAATTCTCCAGTGCTATTATCTTTAGAATGAATCACCTGTCATGGCCCGTATGTTAAAATTGGCTCTTTTACTGAAAGTTGCATTAATCTGTAATTGATCTTACTAAATGTGGGGTAGAAGAATGAAAAATTATGCAATGTCATTAATCATATGTCTTGTTGGAAACAACAAAAATAATAGAAACTCCTATTTTTCAAACATTTTCTGTATGCCAGGTATTGTGTGTATGTGAGTGCATTAGTGTGTAGTCTCATTTTAGTCTTACACTATCCCTAAAAAATTTTAGTGATAAAAAAACAACAAACAGAATGTAATAATTTGCCTAAAGTTGTAGAGCTACTAAGTCACATGATGAGAATTCAAATCTACGTTTATTTGACTATAAATATCTGGCTTGTTACACTGTCTCCTTTCTGGAAATAGTGCAAGCTCCTCATTATTTGGTCAAAGTGCAAACATCTCTTCTGGGTTTATTATCAAAGAAGGTCATTTAGCCCTGGCTGGCGTAGCTCAGTGGATTGAGCGCCGGCTGCAAACCAAAGTGTCACAGGTTTAATTCCCAGTCAGGGTACATGCCTGGGTTGCAGGCCATGACCCCCAGCAACTACACATTGATGTTTCTCTCTCTCTGTCTATCTCCCTCCCTTCCCTCTCTAAAAATAAATAAATAAAATCTTTAAAAGAAAAAGAAAAAAAAAGAAGATCATTTAATGTGTTTACACTGGACCAGTGGTTTTCATAGTATGGCCCACAGACCTCTAGCCAGTCTCAAAGTTGTAGGGTACTGCAATGGCAACTTTTTATTATGACACTAAGCCAGTTGTTTGCTTTTCTCACATGCTGGCTGTTGCCTTGATGGTGAAAAAACAAAGATGGTAAAACTATTGGTGCCTTTGCATGAATGAAGAAAGTGGACTCAAGCTATATTACCTGTGTATTTGTTACCTCCACTTTCTCAGAAACAATCACTTAAACAATAAATAAAATAAACAAATACAAAGTAGTTTTGATGAAGAATGCCCTTGATAAAGCAGAAAAAGCACCTGATTGTGTCAAACATGAGACCTGCAGCACGCCTCTTCCTCATGAACATTCTGTGTGAAACATGAGACGTGCTGTGCGCCAACGTGCAGTGTCACCTCCAGGTCAAGCGCTTGGTATGTTGCTTTGAGTTGTGAGCTGAAATAGCTGTTGTTGTTGTTTTTTCATGTAACAACATTTTTATTTTTAAAGAAACATTGATTGATAAGCCATAGTTATTTGCATTTTGGTATTTAGCTGAAAAGCTTTTGAAAAGAAATGAAGTGAACCTGTGTTTTCAAGAAAAGCAACTGATAGTAATACTGACCAATGATAAAAATTCAAGCTCTTGAGGGAAAATTAGAATTTTGGAAAATAATTTTTTAAAGATTTTATTTATTTCATTTTAGAGAGAAGCGAAGAGAGGGAGAAAGAGAGGGAGGAAGAGAGGGAGAGAAACAGCAATATGTGGTTACCTCTTGCACACTCCCTACTGGGGACCTGGCCTACAACCCAGGCACAGTGCCCCAACTGTGAATCAAACTGGCAACCCTTTGGTTTGCAGGCTGGCATTCACTCCATGGAACTCACCAGCCAGGGCTGGAAAATTATTTTTATCATTTTGAATTTGGCACATGTTAAATGAATTAATAAGATTTCAAAACCCACACTTTAACTAACTTTTAAGAAAACACTATCTAAAAAGTTGCTAATTTTTGTGTAATATGAAAGAAATATATCCATCATACCGTGAAAAATGCATCAAGATAGTCCTTCTTTTTCTAGCATATCTCTGTGGCTATATTTTCTTTATATAGTTAAACTAAAATAGCATAATTGAATGGATTTAATTAAGAAATTGCTATGAAAGTCCAGCTGTCTTATATTAAACCAAAAATCAAAGAGTTTTGCAAAAATGTAAAAATTGATGCTACATTTTTTTATATTTTTATCTTGAAAAAAATAATTATTTTAATATAGATGTTTTGTAAGTTAGTATATAATGGTTTTATTTTTAAAATTTCTCAGTTTTGATATTTTAAAAGTTTAGATACTTTAAAAGTTTCTCAGTTTTAATTTCCAATATAGCAAATATTGATAGCTATAGCCCACATTTTAAAGATAAAGGTCTTTAGGTTCTCAGTAATTTTTATTTTATTTTTTGTTTTTTTAAGATTTTATTTATTTACTTTTAGAGAGAGAAGAAAGGAGAGAGAAAGAGAGGGAGAAAAACATCAATGTGTGAGAGGAACATAGATCAGTTGCCTCTCACACGCCCTCAACTGGGTACCTGGCCCACAACCGAGGCACGTGCCCTGATTGAGAATTGAACTGATGACCTGTTGGTGGGCAGGCCAGCACTCTACCCACTGAGCCACACCAGCTAGGGCCTCAGTTACTTTTAATAGTGCAAAGAGGTTTTTGTGATCCAAAGATGTGAAAATCTGGTAATAGACATTTGACCCTTTAAAGAGGGTCTCTTTTATTCTTTTTTCAAAAAACCTGATACATCTATTTTGGTATTGAAAAATCACAAAATTCACGAATAATGGAGAGAAAAATAAATATTAAATTATTTTAAATATGTTTTCAGTGACACATTGTTTTTCTGCATATGATTAATTGGTCGATTTCTTTATTGAACATTGTTCCTGGGTGAGGTGTTTCCACAGCTGTGTTCCAAAGATAGTAAATATGGATCTAATGGACGAATATGTGTGTGCAACTAACTGTATGTGCATGTGTATCCCATATGTTGTAGGTTGATGGGCTAGATGTACGAGCCTGAGAAAAGGGAAAGCACACAAGACAGCGAGCAACAACCATATATATTATTCTAATTGAAAGATATTCCTAATATATTAAGATGATATTATGTCACTAACTATACAGCACTTATATAGGCTATACTTTCTAACTCAATATGTTACTCAGAGTTTTGGCAGCTTGAGGATTCCAATGTGTGAAAGCATCTTAAGCTAGAAAAAGACTTGCGCTGCGACTGGAGTAAAACATAGAAGCAGTGTCCAAAAAAACCCCTTAATACCTAGTAAATGCAGTGGGACCCATACAAAGTGCAGTGAGGTATGAAAAGAGGGCATAAATGGCAGCTGCCACCCAAACCTGACAAGGCTTGTTCATAATAATGTATCAAAAACACCTGATGCTGCCTCACATGAACCATGAGGGACTTTGCAGCACATTGCAGTTCCTGCAAGTGCAAACAAGAGCAGTCAGAAATGGATAACATGTACATGATTTCTTATATGTTTCCATTCCATATAAGTTCACCTTTTCTTCCCCATTGTAATCTCATTCATTTAAACACCTGTGTGTCCACAATTGTCTTTAAAACTCTTCGTTTACAGACTCCAGTGGGTAATTCATATGCTTGGCACCTAGTGCTGGACTGGCCCATAGATGGCGCATCTGCCAATTAGTAAAATACCATTGTTAGTAAAATACTTGACTTTTTTCAAAAGAAAAAAAGTAGATTGTTACTTTGACTCTGAATTGTGGTCAGTGAACAAGGCTGAGAAGATGGTCCCCCATCAGGCTGACAGAAGTGAAGTAGTGTTTGTTGCCTCAGGGCTGTGTGCTTTACTGGTGCCAGCCACTCACTAGCCTACAATCTCAACACAGTTGTTGTCTTGACACAATTGTTTCTTCCACACAATTGTTGTTCTCAAATTTGCATTTCCTTGCACTTGCTTCGATATCAGCAGGTGACTTTGCTTTCAGTTTCACAGATAGAACAAAATCAGAAGAGAATTCACAGGTTTCCACCAGACTTTTAAACTAACTGCTTTAGTCATTACGCCCATTTTCCTTTGAATTTCAGTGGATAAAATTTTCCCATTCAGTCTACTCCACTAAAAGAAACCAGTAATTAATCTCTCTTGCTCCTGCATCATCAATTTTCTCTTTCTGTTCAATTGTTTCTATCATACTACAACATGTACCAATATCTATTATCTTTTTTAAAAATCTCTTGAATTCACATTCTCTTCTAACAAATGTTCCTCTCTGCTTCCTTTTTCAGTAAAATTTGTCCAGTGATTTATATTCAGTGCTTGCACGTTATTTCCTCCCTCTTTTATGAATAATCATTTAAATTTGATATATACCAAAGAAAATACTTTGACATACATGAGTTGTAAAACAAAACAAGCACCTGTGGACTTAGCACTCAACCTGTCAGATTTTTATTAATAGCATTCAATCTACCAGCATGCTTTCTGTTGCTCTGTGTAGCATCGTGTCATTAATCTTTACCCATTCCATAGTGTTACATGGTGTCAATGGATCATTATGTATTAAGTATCCTATTGATTGTCCTCATGTTTGATTTTCCTTTATATACTTATTGCTGTTGAAAACAATCTGCAATGAACATTCCTATAGGTGTCACCTCACATGATCAGGATCCAAACAAGTGTAATCACAGGACTTAAGATACATATGTATTAATTTCAGTCTATGCACAATTGTTGTCCAAATTTGTTACCAAAATGTCCTTCCACAAGTAGTTAACAAGAGTTACTCTTGCTTCAGTTCTGCCAATATTTGATTTTACCTGGTTTTTAAAATTTCAAATTAATGAAGTGTCATTATCTCATTTGCCTTAATTTTCATTCTCCTGATTACCTACTAGACTAAAACTCCTGACCTGTATTTTATAGGCAATTACTCTTTATTTCTATTTTTCCTCCTATGTGAAATGTCTCATGTATATTTTTGCACATTTTTTTCTCTTGGACCATTGGAATTTTACTTGATGATCTGTAGAGGTTTTTTTAAAAAATGTGTTATACATATAAACTTACTATAATATATGGTATGAATATCTCAGTTTTCTTTTTTACTTGAGTTATAATTTACATACCATAAAAATTACACTTTTAGAACATAAAATTCAGTCATTTTTAGTATATTCACAATGTGGTACAGCCATATTTTGATCACCTGTTTTTCACCCCACCCTCTCCGTTTAGAGAGGAAGTCCCACCCTAGGGTTATGGTGATGGCCAAGCACCTGACACCTAACCCTGGGCAGGTGAGATTGAAATCAGTTCATTAATCACACACACTCATGCTCTGGGGGAGGGCACAGCATGTCATACAGACACACCGGAGCTTTACTCAGGAACAGTGAACAAGCAGGGACTATGGGAGGCAGGCTTTGTAAGATCAAGGGGGTGGAGAGATTCTTGGTTCCTGCAAAGGAATGTGATTGATTTGTTTAAAAATTTCCAGAAACTGGAAAAGAACTGAAACCAGAGGCTCAGGGATAAGCAGGAAATTTTCCTGATCCATGCGATAAAGAGCATTGTTCAGCTAGGTGATCCTATCCACTGCAGTAGAGCGGGGTGGATGGCTTACAGTTATGCCTTTAGAGTCGCACCCGCCCCAACATTTTGGATGGTAAAGCAGCAAATAGTACTGAACCACAACCATCTCCACACTACAGTTCTAGAACATTTTGTTCATTCCTAAAAGAATCACCAGTCAATCCACATGAACAGACTTAGGCAGTCACAAATCTACTTTCTGTCTCTGTGGATTTGCTTATTCCAAACATTTTATGTAAATCGGATTGTACAATATACGGTCTTTGTATCTCACTTCTTTCATTTAGCATATTTTCAAGGTTCATCCATATTGTAGCATGCGTCAGAATTTCATTTCTTTTTCTGACTGAATAATAAATATTCTACTTGTAAGGATGCACCTCATTTGTTTAGTCATCAGTTGATTGACAATTGTGTTGTTTCCACTCTTTGGCTATTATGAATAATCTATAAATACTCAGTTACAAGTTTTTGTGGACTTATATTTTCAACTCACTTGGACATATTCTCAGCAGTAGATTTGCTGGGTCATATAATAAGTCTACGTTTAAACATTAGAGGAATTTCCAGGCTATTTTCCAATATGACTGTACCCTTTTTCAATTTATTGTGCCAACAAAATACAACTGTTTCCAATTTCTTCACATTTTTGCAACAATTGTTATTTTCCATTTTTTTTAATTGAAGCCATCCTATCTTGTGGGGAGAACTTTTAAAATCTAATTTAGTTTTTGATTTATACCTTTATGTTTTTGCTCCATGTGAAATTATTTTATTTGTATGGCATGATGTAGAGATAAACATCGTTTTTTAAATACTGATAACTAATTGTCCTAGAAGCCTTTATCTAATAGTCCCTTGGTTTTAGTAATCTGGAATAACATCTTCATTGTAAATTAAATTTCTAGGTTTCTCTATTTTGCTCTAATTTTAATACTTGTCTTCATGTTATAATTTTGAAAAATTTTGACACCTCACAGGGGAAGACTCTCCCATCTTCTACCCCTTTGGGAGAGAGCTGGTTATTTCTTGACGCTTGGTCTCTCATATGAACTTCAAAATTAGCTTATAATAGCCTTCAAAGAAATCTTATCATAGCTTTCTAAGATTTTCATTGGGATTCCATTGAATTTACAAATTGGTTTAGAGTATCGACATCCTTGTATTTGTCAATCTTGCCTATTGTGTGCATGATACCTTGTTCCATTATTATAAGGCCCACATGTAAGTATCAGCTTCCATTTATGTGTAATAAGCAAATTGAGGCTTTGTATTAATTTATTGTAATTCCAGTTACTAAACTTAGCTTAGGAAACATGTGGCTGGCTGCCTAAATCTCCTTTTTTTGTTTTTTTACTTTTTTAAAGTATAATAAAATTATTGGGGTGACATTGGTTACTAAAATTATATAGGTTTCAAGTGTACAATTATATGATACATCATCTGTATGTTATGTTGTGTGTTTACCACCCAAATCAAATCTTCTTTTGACAACATATATTATATCTTCAGGGTTATAGCATGTTTTTCAAACTCTAATCTTCACATTTATACACATTAATACATTTTTCAGACCACCAAGTAAAGGAAGTAATTGAAATTCTTTTCTATTTCAATGCTTACAGTCAGGATAAATAAATACAACACAGGCCCAAACTAATGTAATGTTAAATAGAAAAGAATGTGAAATTAAATGGATATTACCAAAATGTAAGAGAGATTCACAGAAAAGTACATTACTTAACACTACTAATTTTCAAAAGGGAACTAAACCCAATCAGCACAAATATAGGTTTCCAAATCAACACAAGATATAAAAGCTAATGTTGAAAACTTGTTTAGGAGTATTTAATTTATATCACTTTATGTTGTTTGGAAAATAAAGTTTTCTAATAGCAACATATTCAAATACACAGGCTCAAATCACATACACAAATCAGAGATCTTACCAAGTAACAAGATTTACTAAATATTTCAAGTTTACACATAACCCCAAGGCACAGCTGTAGCTGGGAGATATAAGGGACTGTAGGCTCATTTGTCCTTCTTGCTGCTTTAGATGTACTCTTGCCCACATTGAACATGAGGTTCCCTAGTTAATGTATATAGCTACATTAATTAGAAAAAAATTGGCCTTTAAACATCTCCATTTTATACTCAGATAGTTGCATAGTTTAAAGTGATTTTATTTTGAAAGCCATGCACAGGAAATCCATAGATTAAACATTTATTTTCTATGCACATTGCTAGACTGACCAGTTATATCTTTCTAAAGCATTCCATAGTTAAGGAAATTCACAATAGCAAATATCATTAATTTGTTTTCTAGGAGGTCTATGGTTACAGCAGAACTACAGATCTGACTGTCTCAAACTTACTTTCCTGGAGTATACCATTCTTTTTTTAAGATTTTATTTATTTATTTATAGAGAGGGAAGTGAGGGAGAAAGAGAGAGAGAGAGAAACATCAATGTGCAGTTGCTGGGGGCCGTGGCCTGCAACCCAGGCATGTGCCTTCACTGGGAATTGAACCTGCAACACTTTGGTTTGCAGCCCGCACTCAATCCACTGAGCTACGTCAGCCAGGGTATATACCCTTCTGATAGGAGAAAACGTTTTTGAAACTTAATCATTTGCTTCAAAATATTCATAAAATTTGAATTACATGAAACAAAGTTTATAGAATAGATAATATTCAAACATAATTATAGATTTGTATGTATAATTTGTTTAATAAAAATAGTTGCCTACATTATTAAAAATAATGTCAAAATAATGTTCAATATTATTAAATACCATTTAACCTGTCAATACACAATTAAAATTTCCTTTAGTATATTAATCTGTTGAATTTTAGCAATCTATTATTTAATATAAAATGGCGCTTACTTTCTTGAATTAGTCATGTCACGTTCTGTTTTACATGTGCTGCTGAATTACATTTGTTTAATATTGCATTTACTTTTTTGCACCAATACAATGAACAACCTGGGACTCGTGATTTTCTTATTCTTCCAGTGGTTTGCTATCAGTTTTATATATGTGGAAAATATTTGTTTAAACTTTCCATTTCATCCACATGGACTTAGGCAAGGTCCTTTATCTTCAAAAATGTGTTTATTTAGTTCAGCTGTTCAAACTCACTTATATAAATTTTAGTATTTTACTAAATATGATTATTTTAAAATTTCTTATGTCTGTGATTATTTCTTCTGTCCCTGAAATAACTTGAAATATGAGACAGATTGTTTGCTGTGTGTTCTCTTTCTGGTTTCAACAAAAGTTGATTTTTAATTTGTTTGTAAGATTTTATTTATTTATTCTTAGAGAGGAGAAGGGAGGGAGAAAAAGAAGAAGAGAAACATCAATGTATGGTTGCCTCTCACATGCCCCCAAATGGGGACCTGGCCCACAACCCAGGCATGTGCCCTAACTAGGAATTAAAATTATGATGCATTGGTTCACAGGCCAGCACTCAATCCACTGAGCCACACCAGCCAGGGTGTGAGTTGACTTTTTAAAGATAATGTTAAAAGCTAAAATATTTTTATTTCTGTTTTTCAGATAATTCATGAAACTTTCTAAAACATTCCCTTTTTATACAATCAAATGATTCTTATATTTTTATCATAGTAAATCTATATCCTGCTTATGCTGGGTGAGCAATAATTTAAAAATAAATATTCATTAAATTGAAAAATAGATTAATATAATTGACACTACAGAAATTTTATAGTTATTCAAGTATCAGACTATTTGCAAGTAATAGTGCTTGACTCTGTACTTTCAATATCTTCTGCATTTCTGGACTGAGATGACCTAGCATGCATCACTGGTATAAATTAGCAAACCAGTATATTTTTTAATCAGTTAAGTTTGCAAAACTTATTCACCCTTACTTATGAGTACTGTAGCACTCATAAAAAAGAAGAGTGACTGACAAGAATGTAACTGTGAAATGACAAGAGCCTCAGAAATTCAGTCCTGCATATCTTGGTCACCAATATTGGAGCTCTGCCATGATGGCCCTATTTCATTTTTGTTGCCCCTCCCTTCAAGTACTTTTCACAAAAAGAATAAAGCATAATTAGAAGAACGGTCCCACTTCAAAATCAGTAACATTATAAAGAAAGTAGCTTAGGAAATATTATTTATGTAACAAAAGTTTCTGAAATAATACACTGTAAATTATAGAAAAGATCAGAACATTTTAAAACACAATTTTAAAAAATAAAAAAGAAACAGAAGTATTTCCTAAACAAGAATACAAAAAATAAATTCTAGGTCTTCAAAGAGAAGGTTATAATATGAAGAAGAAAATGAATGTAAGCTGGTGGAACTCAGGAAATAAATGAAAGTGAAAAACAACACATTAAAGGAAATAGAGCTTCATTGAAAATGTTGGTTCTTTTCTGATTACCCCAGTGAGCAGTCTGCCATGCGTTGCACCAAGGCCCCCATCACGGCGACAACATGTATGAAGAGGGATAATCCTGTGTTTCAGACATATCCCTGTTCAGAGGTTATAATTGCATGTTGACAACTTTCAGTTCCCCTTCCTATAGCTTCTTCCCCTCCTGAGGAACTTCTGATGGATCAGCCCATCAGGGATGCTTTCTGCTGACCCTCTGTGCTTATTGCGAATTCAGGAAGGAAGGGTCATGGAATACTCAGATTAACAGCACTGTGGTACATAGATGACACACTGTGAAAATGTTTCAGCATCAACCCTCAAGCCAGCAAGCTCTCAGCCATCCTTTAGCTTGTCAGAATTGGAAATCCTAATGAAAACACCTTGGCAGATGCACGATAAAAAAGAGACGAGGAAATGCTATTTTTGAGGGAAGGACTTTGAGAAAACTCCAGGATGCCATCTTACTTTTGATGAGTAGAGTTTCTTTTTCAACTACTCATCTGTTCAATATTAGCACAATTTTATTATCTTTCATAGAGTTGCAGGGGTACATACTAGCCAAGATGTTTGCAAACTTGTCTTAGAGTGAAATAACTTACATTAGTGGCTTCCCATTTCTCATCAGGTCCAGACTGAAGATGTCAAAAATACATCAAGTAGTTCAATGGGGCTTTGTTATTTGACAACTTCTCTCACTTACAAGCTATCTTCTCTTGGTTCTACAGCTCAGTCAGTAGTTTTTACTAAATATTGAGATTCCTAAGTCAGACATACTATGTCTTGAAGGACTGGTGGATGTCATGAATCTGCAGTTTTTAACAAACTCTTTGATGATTATGATTCAAAAGTCTCTTGGAACTCAATTTAAGAAATTCTGTGATAATAGCTTTGCATACACATTTTTGTCTTAGCACTTACTACACTGTTACTATATCCTGAAAACAGAACTTGTTTTAACTATTACTTCAATGCTTACAACACAATGGAAAAATGTATTAATATATTTTCAGTGAATGAATGAAACAAATTAGCAGCATACAATGCTACCAGTTGATTTAACAAAACTATATAGCTTACTGATTCTACTTCTTTGGTTGAACCCTGAATGAGATTAATCTACCACAGAGGCAGGTTAAAGAATAAAAATCACATGTTCATAACAGTTGATACAAAAAAAAAACCCCAAAACATTTAACACAATTTAATACCCACTCATAGTAAAAAAAAAAATAGCAGATTAGAATTAGAGAGGAATTCTTTCTACTGTACAAATTGCATCTACAAAACTCCCTCAGTTAAAACCATAATGGTGACTGACTGGATATTTTTGCACTAAGATCAGGAACAAGATAAGGATATCCACTTTCACCATTCTTTTTCAACAATATGCTGGAAATTGTAGTCAGTACAAAAAAGGAAGGAAAAAGAAATAAAATACTTTCTAATTGGAAAGTAAGAAATGAAACAGCTCCTACATGCAGGTGACATAAAATTCTATGTAGACAGCCCCCAAAATTCTACAAAACTAGAACACATAAGGATGTTGAGCAACTCTTCAGGACAAATGATTAGCACACCACAGTTGTTTGTATTTCTATGCATGAAAAGTAAAATTAAAGACACAATAGTATTTACAATCATCAAAAAATTGTCAACTTAGAATCCTGTGTTGAGAGAAAGTATCTTCTGAAGATGAATTATAAGGATTTTTAAGATATCCAAAACTGAGCCCTGCTGGTGTAGCTCAGTGGATTGACTTCAGGCTGAGAACCAAAGTGTTGCAGGTTCGATTCCCAGTCAGGGTATATGCCTGGGTTGTAGGCCATGACCCCCAGCAACCACACATTGATGTCTCTCTTTCTCTGTCTATCTCCCTCCCTTCCCCCTCTAAAAATAAATAAATAAAATCTTAAAAAAAAAAGATATCCAAAACTGAAAGAACTCATTGCATATGGTCCTATAGAAAAGAAATGTTAGAAGAAGTTCTTTAGGTGGGAAAAATGACATCAGATAGAACTGTGACTCTACACAAAGCAATCATGAGCTCTACACAAAGCAATGATGAGCACCAGAAATAACTACATGATAAGTATATGAATATTTTCTACTCATATAAATATCTTTAAAAGACCACAGAATGAGATGTCGCTTCATAATTGTCAGAATGGCTATCATCAATAAATCCACAAACAAGTGCTGGTGAGGAGATGGAGAAAAGGAAACCCTCTTGCACTATTGGTGGGAATGCAGACTGGTTCAGCCACTGTAGAAAAGAGTATGGAGTTACCTCAAAAAATTAAAAATGGAACTGCCTTATGACTCAACAGTTGTAGAAATTTATCCAAAGAAACGTGAAAACCTAATTTGAAAGCATATCAGCACCCCTATGTTCATTCAGCATTACTTACAATAGCCAAGATTTGGAAGCAGCCCAAGTGTCCATCAGTAGATGAGCGGATAAAACAACTATGGGATATGTACACAAAGGAATATCACTTGATTATAAAAAAGAAGAAACTTTTGCCTTTTGGGACAGCATGGATGGACCTGGAGAACATTATGCTAAGTGAAATAAGCCAGTCAGAGAAAGGCAACTACCATGAAATCACTTACATGTCAAACCTAATGAATAAACTGAACTACAAAGCAAAATGGAGATAGACTCATAGCTAGAGAGCAGGCTGACATTTCTGGAGTAGGGTGTTGAGGGGTGAAGGGATGGAGCATAAAAGAAAAAAACTCATGGGCACAGATAACAGTGTGGTGATTACAGTGGGAAGGGGAATGGGCAGAGGTGGAAGAAAGTATAGGGAAATAAATGGTATTGGAAAAAATATATGAAACAAAGAAAAATACTAGACCACCATTTTACACATATACCAAAATAAACTCAAAATGGATAAAAGACTTAAATATAAGTTGTGACACCATAAAAGTTCTAAAGGAAAACAGAGACAGTAAAATTTCACATACCCCATGTAGCAATATTTTTGCCAATATATTTCCTAAGGCAAGGGAAATAAGGGAAGAAATTAACAAAAAGGACTACATCAAATTAAAAGCTTCTGCACAGCTAAAGAAACAATCATCAAAATAAAAAGGGAACTGACCATATGGGAGAACATATTTGCCAATGATACCTCAGACAAGGGTTTGGTCTCCAAAATATATAAATAACTTATATGACTCAACACCAGGAAGACAAACGATCCAATTAAAAAATGGGCAAAGGACCTGAATAGACCCTTCTGCAAGGAGAATATACAGATGGCCCGTAGACATATGAAAACATGCTCAGCACCACTAGCCATCATAAAGATGCAAGTTAAAACTACAATCAGATACCACCTCACACAGGTCAGAATGTCCATCATTAATAAATCTACAAACAACAAGTGCCAGTGAGGAAGTGGAGAAAAGAAAACACTAGTGGCACTGTCAGTGGGAATGCAGACTGGTGCACCCACTGTGGAAAACAGTACAGAATTTCCTCAAAAAACTAAAAATGGAACTGCTTTTTGACCCAATGATTCCATTGCTGGGAACATACCCTAAGAATCCCAAAGCATCAATTCAAAAAACTTATGCACCCTGTGTTCATAGCAATGCTATTTATAATAGCCAACTGCTGGGAATAATCTAAGTGCCCATCAGTAAATGAATGGATCAAAAACTGTGGTACATGTACACAATGAAATACTATGCAGCAGAAAGAGAAAGAAAGGAGAGAGAGGGAGAGAAAGAGAGAAAGAAAGAAAGAGAGAGAGAGAGGAAAGAAAGAAAGAAAGAGAAAGAGAGAGAGGAAAGAAAGAAAGAAAGAAAGAAAGAAAGAGAGAAAGAGAGAAAGAGAGAAAGAGAGAAAGAGAGAAAGAGAGAAAGAGAGAAAGAAAGAAAAAGAAAGACAGAACTATCTTTTGTGACAGCATGGATGAACTGGAGAATATTATGCTAAATGGAATAAGCCAGGTGGTGAAAGACAAATACTATATGATGTTACTTACAAAGGGGATCTAATGAGCAAGGTAAACTATTGAGCAAAATAGAACCACAGGCGTGGAAACATGGAGACTGACAAGTGACCAGAGGGGAGGGTGCAGAGGAATAATAGTGGAAAGGGGAAAGGACTAGTAAAAATATCATATATGAATGACCCATGAACATGGACAACAGTGTGGGGACTGACTGTAGGAATGGGGGGCAGGATGCATGGGGGAGGACAAAGGGGGAAAATTTGGATAACTGTAAGAATAACAATAAAAATATCTTAAGAAAAGAAAAACTACAATGAAAAATAAACTATTAAAAAAGATCACTGACTTTTTAAACAAAAATAAAAACAAAGTATTATGGAATTTATTACATGTCATAAAAGTAAAAGCTAAATAATGAATATATTATTGTAAGTATGTGTGCTACATGTAAAGTGCCATAATATCATATTAAGGTAGACTATTATTAAAGTTTGTAGACCCTGAGAAAAAAGGTACTTACTGAAAAGGGCTTCAAGGGGCTAACTAGGCTCCAATTAAGAAAAACAAAAACAATAACAAAAATAAAACACACACACTAAAAAAACCACAGAGCCTATCAGTCACTTCTACACAGGGGCTTCTCATGCAAATTGCGCTTTAGCCCTTTAGAGAGGAACCTGCACTGAACCACCTGCTTCTGCACTGAACTGCTGGCCTGCACTGTGTTTCTGGCCTACCAGACAGCTTTATAAAGAAGTTTCTGAAATCCTATTCAACCCATATGACTGAGGCTTTCCCCATCCAATCAGAGCTGTGCAGCTATATTCCCATTAGCTCCTTCACTGACCAATCAGAGAAGCCCCATTCTGACCTATATGGACCTATCAACTGAGAATTTGCTCATTTGAGCAAGGACTAACAAGTCAGGGACCAAGGTTGGGAATTTCTGGCTATATAAGTCAGCTCCATCTGGCTTTGTGAGTGCAGTTTCCCTTTCCACCAAATATTGTGTTTCCTCGTCTAGAGCTGAAACACCAAAGATGTCTTGTAGGAACAGAGCAGGCAGACCAGTGAGGAGCAGAGCAGAGCTGTCTAGCTTGGGAAGGCCTCCAGGGATGCCTAGACTCAGGGCCTCCTAAGGTTGTGCATTTACAGCTGTGTTATATCATAAATGAACTGTTTGCACTGAATTAGGTTTCCTTCTTCATCAAACCCCAAACTGAGGATTTTTCTTAGTGTTGAACTGACTCCAAGACCTTCAGTTGACAAATTGTATGCTGTAAACTTTAAAATGACAATTAAAATGACAAAATAAAGAGTGCTGGCTGGGCTCAATTTGTTGGAGTGTTGTTCCATACACCAAAAAGCTGTGGGTTCAGTTCCCAGCCAGGGCACATACCTACATTGTGGGTTTGATCCCCAGTTGGGGCATGTACAGGAGGCAACCAATCAATGTTTCTCTCTCACTTCAGTGTTTCTCTCTCTCTCTCTCTGCCCCCACCCTGTTTCCTCTCTTTCTAAATCAATAAACATATCCTCAGGTGCAGATTAAAAAAAATTACAAAATATAGAGCTATAGTTAATATAATAAGCCAATATAGATAAGCTAATCAATTAGATATAATGCAAGCATATAAAGTACTCTCAATCCAAATTATTAAAGAAAAAGGAGAGAAGGGAATAAAAATGGGACCAATGAAATACAAATATAAAGAAGCTAGAATTATCCAAACTATACCAGTGTTCATATGAAATATAAATGGAATGAACACCCTAATTAAAAGGATGAGATTGTCACATTTATAAAATAGAAAACCAAGTGTATGCTTCCTGCAGTAAATGAGTTGATATGTAAAGACACAAACAAATTATAAGTAAAAAGATGATGAGATAGACATTAGAAATGTTAGACTAAGGACCTTGATGAACTAACTTGCTCACAAAAGGTAACAAAAATACTGCACACACAAAAAATTGAAATTAACCATGTCAGAATTTTATTAATTAATTGAAGACACAGAAACAATTTAAATCATCTACCAAAAGAAACTATTGCATCTGGGTAAGAAAGCACTTTAATTTGGGAGCTCCCTGCCCTACCTCTTTCTGCAGTTTTGTGGTCTGGTTGCCATGAAAAGGCCTTGCAGCTAACAGAGAAGAGTAACCTCTTTGATAGTGAAAGCACCATGAGCTAAAAACAGTTCATATTTGTTAAAACTTGCAAGGCCTGGGAAACATCTCTATATCCTGGGTTTTGTGGTTATTTGATTTCACTCAGAGACAGCATAATGGGATTAAAACAAAACAAAACACAAACAAAATCTCACCTCTCGGGCATTAACATGATTTATACAATATGTAAGCAATATCACAGCATCCTGTGATCATTTAGGGCAAACAAGTGCCTGGCTAAAAGTTTAAAATGAAATCCTGATGAACTAGACAACCATAGGCAATTTTGAAAATATCTGACATATTCCTGGGGATATAGAAGACTGCATACATGCTCAAGGGGATCTGTGTGCCTAAGAAAGATCTAGGAGAGGTGAAGGTATCAGTCACTTATTTCTGGCTGCCCTTTCACTCCTGTGCAACAGAGGCTGTTTTGAAGTTGCCCCCTTTTAAGTTTGTATTTACCCACAGAACCCATCAATCCATAAACCAATCTTGGACTGTTTCCTTCTCTTTCAGTAGGTGGTGCAGGATCGTCCACACAGCCATTGCTGTGAGTTGAGAAATGAGTGTCTGTGCAACTGTGGTGAGTGTCAGGAAGATTTGAGCTACATGCTTACGCAGCTTACTTAGGCCCTCTGGTCCTGTCTATTCCTTATATTTTCCCCTTTGTCCTGGTTACACTGTTTGCATCATACAATGGATTACTATTGGTTTTATATGATCTATGGCAGGACCCAGCTCATGATGGACAATTCTTGATATATATCATTTGGCATCCCATAGTCAAATATCCTTTTAAAAAATAGTTTATTCAGATTTACTTCTTAGGATGGAGTGGCAAGTTAACTGCTTACATATTAGACTGGAAACTTAAAGTCTTCATGTGTTCTTTCAGTGGATTTTTCCTTCCTGAGGACATACTGCTTTGTCCATATGCAGTATGCATATTAAAGCAGGATTCCTGGTTTAAAAGCTACATTGACTTGCCCTGGCTGGATGGCTCAGTTGGTTGGAGCATCATCCCCTACACCAAAAGGTTTCAGGCTCTATTCCTACATACCTAGGTTGCTGGTTATCTCTCTCACATAAATATGTCTCTCCTGCACTCTCTCTTTCCCCTCCCTCCCAAACACACCTCCTCTCTCTCTAAAATCAATAAACATATCCTCAGGTGAGGATTTAAAAAAAAAGTTGAGCTGACTCATATCTAGGTGTATATCAAAGGATCATCACTTATTATATTTTGTAGGTGCTCTCCCCCATCTCTACTGAGATATAATTGACATATAATATTGTATGTTGCATGACTTTTTAAAGGAGAGAATGAGACCACATTCTTGATTTCTTTTGCTAAACAAGTTAGATACATATCTATTATACGACCAGGATATTGTGGTCTATGAAGTACTTTCATAACTCTTCGTGAATCATTCGTCCTTGACTGCCTCTGAAATCTTGCCCATCATTGTTATGATTGTTTCCCCTTGACTTCTGGCAGTTAATTAGCATCACTTAGCCTCTATAATTTTGGGATTCTCTCATCTTCATTGCAATCAACTATCTGAATTTTGCAACAGGGTTTCCTATTGACAGCCCTGGCCAGTAGTTTAGAGCTACAGTGTGTATTCTGTGATGCTGGTGCCCCACTCACCAGGGCATTCAGTGTAGGCTTCATTAATGTGTGTCTCCCAGGCCTTCCCATGAAGCACAATCATCCAGCAGATCTTCTGCTCACACTCCTTATGCCCACTTCCCTCAGCCTTTGAATCTTTTCTTTTACCATCTGTGTTACAACTTTACTTGTTAAAGACATTGCTTTTTCCACAAGCCATGCTCATAATAAATCATACTATTAAATGCTAGATTTTAGGAGAGTGCTCCTAAGTCAAGAAATTTTATGTCCCAACTTCCTTAAGCACTCTAAGAATAAGGTTTCATGTGTATTCCTATAGTTCCTGCCAGGGGAAGGACAACTAAATGTTACAATACCTTTATGGTACAGCCCATTTCTTTCCTCCCAGGCCCAGCTTGTCCCCATTTGAGTTGTTGTGTGATTTAACACTATCTATAGGCCAAGTAGGAAAAATAGTACACAGGGAAATTCCTGAAGGGGGATGCTCTAGAGTTTTTATTTGTATTTTTTACTGTAGAGTTGATTATTTTATTGAAAATTTAAAAATAAGTGACTATATTTACTGAATTGTGAAAAAATCAATAGTGGATATAGTCATTTTAAAAGTTAATGGATTAAATCTACTATTGATTTCTGAGTAATATGATGCCCTATAATTCTGTTTTCAGTAGTAAAGGCATATAGCTTACAGATTTAACCTAAAAAGAAAGGATTTCTGTTTAACTCATTTGGCCACATAAATTCTAATAATCATATGAGACTTGCTTAGTGAGAGCAAAAATATTCCTCTGCATTGTGCTTTAGTTTAGAGGAAGTACTACCTCTTACCTACAACAGATGGACCAACCACATCTACAGGCTCAGAAGGTTCGTAAGACTCATGTGTCAGGGTCTCTCACTAACCAGAGCTCTGATCTTGGCACAATATATTCACTTTGGCTAGCTGCTTAGCTGTCTTTGAAGTCTAACCATAGTTCTGTTATTGGTTTTCAGCTTTCTCTGTCCGCCCTTTGAGGGGGTTAGAGATTCTTTATGTGCAACCGAAGTGATCCTCAAGTTTTCACTCCTGGTTTTCAGGTGTTAGTTTTTTTTACCTCACATTCTCATTTTCTCTTTAGAAATTATTAATCATATTTATCAATGTCTCAAATGCCTGACAAGTCAGTTAATGTACTCCCTTCTACCCATACACCATCATTATTTATCTCTGGGGTTAGTGATAGAACTGCCACCTTGGGCTGAGCACAGCCTGTACTCCAACTACCATGGATGATGAAGCCTTTATTGCCAGCCAGGTGGCTAGTGATTTAGCTATAAAACTGTATCACCTGTATTTTTCAACTGCTTCTGGTAAAACTGTCACAGATTAGGTTCTCCCAAAGCAGATGCTGTGACCGAGTTTGTAAGCAGATGCTGTGACAGAGTTTGGAGTGCCATATATTTACCAATGATCAGCACCTGTGCGAGGGAGGGGTACAGGGCAGGATCAGGCAGGGCAAAGCTGGCATGATGATGCAGAATCAACAAAGTCTCATCCAAGGGCTCTGGAGTAAACCCTTCAGAATAATTTTCTGGGGAGGGGGCAAAATTACTGGGCCATTATATCCCTACCTCATTCAGTCACTGAAGGTGGGCCATTGCGTCGAATAGCTCTCAGCCACTGAAGCTGAACCTGAAGAACCTGACAGCTGGAGACTCTCTGCTGACCACACTTCCCATAGGTAAGCATCTTCTGAAGGGAGAAATGGGTGACATGTCTCTGTGTCTACCATAGGTACTTAATTACCACCTCTAAGTGCAGGCAAGGGACGATGAAACAAAAAACAATCTAGCCCTGGCCAATGTGGCTCAGTGGACTGAGTGCCGGCCTGCAAACCAAAAGGTCACTGATTGGATTCCTGGTCAGGGTACATGCCTGGGTTGTGGGCCAGGTCCCCAGTTGTGGGCATGTTGTGGGGGTGTTTCTCTCACATATCATTAATGTTTCCCTCTCTTTCTCCATCCCTTCCCTTCATTCTAAAAAGGAAATAAAATCTTAAAAAAAAACAATTTAGAAAATCTTAACGTGTGCAAACAAGCAAACATAGGGGCCAGGAGAATTTCTCTTCCTATAGTAAAAACGTGGTTAAATTTTTTTTTGGAAGCAATGGAGTCTGATTATTAAAAAATAATATCTAATCTTGAGTAAACATTATGTTATTTTTACTCCTTCTTAAAGATAATAGCTTTATAGTGAGTTGTCATAATGAGAAAAGGAATCTAATTGTCAGAAGTCTCATTTAACTTGAGGAATTATTTTTGAAGTGAAAATTATAGTATAAAGATTAGTATCAATATGTTGGGAAGCTGAAGTTAAGCAAATACCACAAACTCTTTCACTTATTGCTTTTTGTAAAACATTTTACTCATTGACATTTTTTATTATTCAGTGGAGTAGTTATTTTCCACTATTTTCATAACTTTCTTTTTATATATTCAAAACATTTCTATTAATGGTCAATATTTTTAATAGGAAGTTCTTAATTATAGGATTATTAATGAACAACAAATTAGAGAGTGAACTTTAAAATGAAAAAAAAATCCCACAGTATATCTACCAATAAACTACTTCAAACATGCTTAGTAAAGGTTAAATTCAGAGTTTTTAATTTTAACTCTTAATAAGTAAAGAGGAGTCATAACAAATCAAATACCTTTCACTGAGCAAGTTTCACCATTCATAATGTGTTGTTTAAAACATTAAGAAAACATTGGCAAACTTTCTAATAAAAATGTATTAAGAAGTTAGCTTTTATATAATCATAAAGCCATTTTATTTCATTCTTAACATTTTTGGAAATGATAGTGTACCTGGGCCTGGACAGGGGCCTTGTCCCCAGGACTGTCCACCGTGTTTGGGACTCTCCACCATCTTCCGTGTTACTATACTACAGAGGACAGAGAAGTCTTCACTGCTTGTCTCTGATAGCTAGAAATTAAGCCTGTAATCAAACTTTTTAGTTCAACATCATTAGCTAGGAACTTTTTATGACATAGAGTTGGGAAATCTGGCAACACTAGTATTGAAGGCATCTATAAAGTCTAAGTTCTTTGACAAGAAACTGCTTCTTGGGAAATGCTTAGAGGATTAATGGAGGAGTATTAATTATGTACTATAGTTAATAATAAAATAGATCACTTAGGCACCAAGGATGTATTATGACTCTCAGCAGAATATCTGTAGGGTGGCAATAGTAAAGTAACTTATCAGTACAAAGTATGATGTTCTGGTGTGATCCTTTCCTACAAATACTCTATACATCTTTCTCCCCTTTCTACTTCAGTGAAAGGGTATCTGCACACCTGTGTGGAGACATGTGTAGAAGAAGCCGTGCTTCAGTTGTTGATTTCGTGATTAGCCATGAACCTTTTTTTTAGTATAATTTTTATTGAATTGATTGGGGTGACTTTGGTTAATAAAATTATATAGGCTTCAGTTGCACATGATACTTGTACATCATCTGCATATTGTATTGTGTGTTTAGCACCCCAAGTCCAGTCTCCTTTTATCACCATTTATTTCCCCATTCACCCTCTGCTACCTCCTTCTACTATGTACCCCACCCCATTTCCCTTTAGTAATCATCATACTGTTGTCTTTCAGTTCTTTTTCCTTGCTTAATCCCTTCAACTTCTTCCCCCAATGCACTGTCAGTTTGTTACCTCAAAAAAACTAAAAATGGAACTGTCTTATCACCCAGTGATCCCACTTCTGGGAATATGTTTGAAGAAACCCAAAACATGGGTTTTGATTCGAGAGAATATATGCACTCCTATGTTCATTACAGCATTATTTACAATAGCCAAGATTTGGAAAAAGTCCAAATGCCCATCAGTAGATGAGTGACTTAAAAAGCTGTGGTACATATACACAATGGAATACTACCTGGCCATGAAAAGAAGGCAATCTTAATATTTGCAAATATGTGGACAGACCTGGAGAGCATTATGCTAAGTGATATAAACCAGTCAGAGAAAGACAAATACCATATGACTTTACTTATAAGTGAAATGTAATAAACAAAATAAATTAAATTAACCATGAATCCTGTATTTAGCCTGACATAATTAAGGTTAGCAGAATTACTGTTATATGTATATATCATTTGTCGTTGCCTTTTCTTTCAATTTACTGTTTACCATGCAGCTTTCATTACTGTCTCATTAGCATCTTCACTCCCCCTCTCAGTTGTGCTCTCTTAATATGTGTTTCCTCTGGAAGTTATGAGTGTTTTCAGCTGAGTGTTTAAATGCATGGTGATACTAATGGGAAAGTAGTTTGAGCACAATTTGCTAGAGATAATATGCATCTAATACTCAATTTTGATAAAAGTGTTCCAATGCTGAGAATACAGATTAGATTTACTAAATTCAAGTACCTCCACCTAAAATGCCTATCCGTGTTATTTTACATTGGAAAATTATATAGTCAAACAGAAATATAAGAAAAACTGAATTGCATTTGAGTTAGCAAACTTCTTTAAAATTATATTTGTGTATAACTATGTGGACAATACTACTAACCCTTCATTTTGTATATTTGGTTTTTCTTTTTGACCTTGTCTGTGTAGTCTACTTTTATGCCCACACCTGGACAGTTCACTTTTGTGTATCAGAGCTGATAAAACAAGTCTAGACTTCTCTCCATATTTTAGCTTGTCACTACCTTTTAACAAGTTTAATAAAACAAAGAATATCTGCTTAAAAACTTAAGACTTCATTAGTCATAATTATATTGTCATGTATATTTCTATTTTCTGTCCCCTAAATCCATACTGTTAGAAATTCTGGACCTATGTCTGTCCGTATTGGATGTGTAACTTTATCTATTCATTCATTACTGTGTCAATTACTGAGAAAGATATAAAAAGTATACAATTATATATTTAGATGTGTCAGATCATGTACTCTAACAAAGGAGGTAGCCATTTACCAAATATAAAAATACAACTATTGAAAGAAAAATGTGAAAATAAATATGGAAGCTTGAATAGATAGCACTCTCAGCCAAGATTGTTGATGAAAGACTCAGAGAAAAGATAACTTAAGCTTGGTCTTATATATCAAATAAATGGGATATAATCCAGGGGAGGGGGACAGGGAGAGAACATTTTAGGTATATAGAGTAGCTAATACAAACGGGACAGCAAATTTGAATAGTGTCTTGTTTGTGATAGAGTAACAGACTGGTCAATGTACTACAAAACTGTGTTAACTCAAATGAAACTACTTATTTACATCACCTCAGAAAAAAACATTGCAGATGGCATTTTAGAGTATTACTATAAATAGAAGATAGTATCTGTATCTCACACACGATCTACCTGAGTGTGTGAAACAAAAAAAGACATTCCCTGAATAAGTGTTTGATATTCCACCAAGAACTAAACTAAGATTGTGAGAGACACAGAAATCATGTAAGACAGGAAATAGTTAAGGAAATTGTTTCATTTGAATTGGATAGGATTAGGTAAGCCATTGTGAGATATCTATTTTCAAACAATAAGCAAGACAATGGGGTTACTGATGGGATACAAGTATAGTATTTTTCTGAATTACATCCAGTATGTCTGCTTCACATTATTACTATCTCAAACCAATGGTTCCAGAAAATATCTACAGACTCCATAGGGATATATTAGAGTGACCATGTTTTGTTGATTCATCCTAAACATTCTCAGCAAAAGTAAAAGCCAAATGTGAAATATAAGTTATCCTATAAAAATTGTGCTCTGTTTTGTTCCATTGTAGAGCTCCTTTAGGGAAAGCAAAAGCTATTCCTGATATGGGCCCCCAAATACTCAAACACTCTAGGGAGCATTGATCATCTAATAAGTCTAAATTGCTTGGGGCTATCCTTTCCTGTTTTTCTATCTGCTTGACAATGCTGCCTCTGATATACTATAGCCATCCACACACAGAATCTATGTCAACCTCAGATAGCTGAGATGGCACCAAGGTAACCCTGAGGAAATATGACAGTGCTACATACTTTTAAAAGCATTAATAGCCAGCCCTGGCCAAGGAGCTCTGTTGGGTGGAGTATCACCCCATACACCAAAAGCTTGCAGGTTCAATTCCTGGTCAGGAGGCAACCGATTAATATCTCTCTCTCTCTCTCTCCGCCCCCCCTTTCTATCTCTCTCTCTTTCTCTTAAAAAAAAAAAAACAGTAAACATCCTCAGGTGAGGATAAAAAATTGAAAAAAAAGCTTAAATCAGTTAATCCTTTGCAAGACTTTTACATAAACTTCAAGAAGTGAGAAAGCTTAATCTTAAATATTTTATTGCTTCACTTGACACTGCTACACTGCTGATTCACCTTCAGGTTAATGGGACTTGCCATCAGCCTAAAGATTTTCAGTGGTCACTGATTCAAGTTATACAAGGACATGGTGTTCCAATGTCAAGACAGATTAAAATCATAAAAAGGCAGGGACAAGGAACTAAGAAAAAGCACTACGTGGACTTAAGGTGGCATGTAGATTCATCAGATTTCAGAGCTGCAAAGGAACTTAAAGATCATCATGAATAAAGATACCACATTTCTTTATCTGCTTTAAATGGCTGGTTTTGCTGTTATGCATAAATGAGGCTGTACAAGCTATTGAATTATGTGAAAGGCTATCCTTTCTAGTTAGAAAAAGTTAGGTATGAAAAATCACCCTCATAATTTAATTTGATTTAAAAAGCTACATCTTTAAGTAGAAGGTATATATTCAAATCCTATGCTTAAGGACAGTATTTGTTAAGTCAGAACAATAATGCTTGATTGATTAATTTGACATGGTACAGATTTTGAAATTTTTTAAGCACACAATAGGGAGAAACTCTGGATTCTGGAGAATAGAGAACCAAAGTTATATGAGATTTAATCTTTAGTGTTTTGTATGTGGTATCATTCCAGATCCCTAGAGATTTGAGAGTGAGCAAAAGCACATGAAGTTTTTCCTCTCACTGAGTGCATTGCATGGATTATTGAGCAGGGGTTGGGCAGGGAAAGAGGGAGAGATGGATAGACAGATCATAGATAAGTAAGAAAAATGGTCACAAAAGTGAATGTATAATTTAAAACTGAGAGAAAAGATGGAAAGGAATGAAAAATTGAATAAAATAATCTGGCCAAGACTTGGTCTAGAGAGGCGCATTTCTGAATAAGCAGTGCTTGAGTCAGGTCTGAAGCAGAGCATGCACACCATAAGGAAGGATGGAAGCACCTGTAGATCAAGTGGAATGGTGCCACATACAGGACCTGATTCTTTCCTCCCCCTCAAATTGATCTCAGATCACCCACATACTTGTTTATTGAGAAGGAACACAAGCGTTTGACTCTTACAAAGGAAAAGGGGAACAACGGTGTTGAAATAGGAATAATGACATGAGCAAGGATGATGAAGGGCCTTGCAGGACAATCTAAGTATTTTGGAAACCACTGGAAAATTTATGAATAATGTGGTTGGTTATGAGATTAGATTTTTTTGAGATGATACTTCCTGCAAAACAGAGATGAGTCAGATACTCAATATACAAGTATTTGGGGGTTCTCAAAATACACTTGCATGATCAAATATCATAACATCTCATGAAATAATAAGGCACACAAGCATGTTTGTGTACACATACAAAACAACACACATGCACATACAGTTATTCACACAACACCTAAATTACAAACATCATAGTTACACGTACAAATAAATGTAGGCATGAGGTCTGTCTGGAAAAAGTCCAATCATTGTTAACATAATGAAAAGGGTTTACATGACATTGATGCAACCTGGCAGCCAAGGAGAGTGGACTGGAATGTGCATGTGTGAACCACGATGACTTCACTATACTAGTCATTGGGGGCAGTAGACAAACTTGAGTGAGCATGTGTACTGTGTAGCCATTGTTTTCAAAATAACTTAGTGAGTAGAGCAACAAATCCTCATTGAATTTTGCATTAAGCTTGAACATTATTCCATGGAAACTACTCAGATGATTCAGAAGGCTGAAGCTATGGGTAACTGGTGATTGGCAGTTTTATTGCGAAAATGCACCTGCTCATACATCACGCCTCATGCAGAGTTTTTGGTGAAACATCAAATCACCCAGGTGACTCAGCTCCCCTGCAGCCCAGATTTGGCACCCTGCAACTTCTGGTTTTTCCCAAAACTAAAATCACCTTTTGAAAGGGAAGAGATTTCAGACCATTGAAGAGAATCAGGAAAATACAACAGAGCAGCTGATGGTAATTGGGAGAACTGTGTGAGGTGCCTCGTTTTGAGGGGACTGAGGCATCCTTGTCCTATGTACAATGTTTCTTGTATCTTGTATCTTCTTCAATAAAGGTCTCTATTCTTCATTTTACACAGATGAATGCCTTTTTTACAGACCTCATAAATGTATGTTTTTCGACCTCCCAAATTGACAAACTCATTTTGAAAATTACAGTCTAACAAGTTTAACATATGATTGGATATTCCATACTGTATTTCTTTTTCCATCCCCCTGCCCATGTGACCTACTTGTAAATTGCCCTTTTGAGGTGATCATCAGGTCAACTATCAAACTTTAACATAGGAAATTATGCATTAGAAAAAGTGTCATTTTCTTTCAAACATTGGGTTAATGTTGCACAAAATAGAAAATTCACCTGCCACTTTTTATGTGGTACACATAAAATAATTCAATTATAGCAACATGTGAGAAAAATATTATTATACTCATTTGCAAGTAAAAGAATCAGACTCAGGATGTTTAAATTACCCATAGACACACCTTTAACTTAAAAGGTGTTTCAAAGTCATTGTGTTTGCTCCAAAGTTCATAGTCTTTTACATTCTTGAGGCTCATCAGAAACTTAAACAAAATGCTACTATTCTGAGACCAGATATTCCTCGATAGAATTCTTGGCACCACATGAGTTCATATGCTAAAAATATTTTTTTATTAGAATTCATAGCAACTTTGTATTGAACATATCTGGATGCTGCATTGAAAAAAACAGTAACAAAAATAACAATAGCAGCAAGTGGACACTAAGAGGGAAGACCAAAAAAAAAAAAAAGCAACACTGGAATTATCTTCTGCAGGATGGGTCCCTTGTAGTATAGGCTTCTCTTGCTAGGTGAGTGTTCTAAGAACCCATCTGTATCATTGTGCCAGCTGGCATTATTATGAAACATTGCATTTGGCTTCAGTGAATTGGGGAAAATTCAGTGAATTTTCTTTTAAAGACTCTTAACACATTTGTCCATTTCATCATGGGTGATTTACAAGGGAACCTGCCCACACTGTGCTGAGTGGTCAGCAATTTTTGACCAAAAATGGCATAACCCCCATACCTCACCCTACCTATTCACTCCATCTCACCTCAAGGGGCTTTTTTGTTATTGTTTCTTGGGATGGAAAAGTCCTAAAAGGGGAATGTTTTGCCGATGTGGAAGAGCTGAAATAACAGCAGAAGGACTAAAAGGCATCAAAATACACTAGTCCAAATCCTATTTTGAGCAGTAAAAAAAATATTTTAATAGGTGTATTACATCAAATGGAGAGTACTTTAAAGGTGACTGAGGTTTAAACATGTAAGGATAAATACATGATTTTTTTATAAATAAATTATGGGTGTTTGGGTCCCCCTCACATATTGGAACACTCATGACCTTCAGTGTCTTTCAATCTTGAGTTACAGTTAAAATTGGTTATGGCTGTGTTAAGGTACAGCCCATCTTTTTTACTTTTTTACTTTTTATATAGTTGAATGTTTTTTACACACTTTGGTTGTTCAGTTGTGCTGGAACAGTGATATTTCATGAATGATTATGGTGATATTGAGTGAAGAACTGTTAGTGGTAATTAAAGGGCCAAAGGTAAGACACAAGATGAGCAAGGTACCATTTGCTTTGGACAAGAAAAGAGGTTATAAAACTTCTGTCTCCTGACTTACTGACATGTCAATAAGTAAGAAATGCTTAAATTTTTTATTATATTATAAAATTATTAACATACTTATTTTACATGCATTTGTTTTATTTCTTCTACTCAATGCATGAGCTTTTTTGTTCATGAACCTTGAGTTTTGTTAAACTTAGTTTTCCATCTAGCCTTTATCCTAGTATATCACAAGGGGCCCATGATGTCTTTTGAGTCAGTTAAATATAGCATGAGAAGTCACTGATAAATGATGGTTTTAAATTCCTTAGAAATATGTTTTTAATTCTCTACTTATTACACATATGCTTATAAGGATAGGTGATGTGGACTCCGTCCATCGGGGTCGGTGTGTTGTAGATGAGATGAACAAATTCACATGGACTACAGAAATCCTGTGGAGAGAAAGGATGGCACAGCCACTCTCTGAATGAGAGAGAGCCCCAACCCTTGCCTGGACAGGCTTTTATTGCTTCTCTGGGAGTATTACCTTAAGGAAGGTCTTCATTCATCATTGTCAGGCATGATCAAACAATAGATAACATTCATAGAACTATGAAGGCTTATTCTGAGTCAGGGTCAGTTAGCTAAAGGTCCATAAAATTTTGGGAAACAAACTCATTTGATATTTAGACCCTTATCAGAAAATTAAGGACATTCTTAGCAAAGTAGGCTTCACAGGATTTTATGCATTCTTTCTTAGGCCCGATCACCCCTGGAGAACTGTCTGTTCCTGCCCACGGTTGCACTGCCCTCTGTCATTGTTTCAGGCTTAAGTCAGGCAGGGGAAGTAAGGCAGCCAAGAGAATAGGAGACTTCTTGCAGACACAATGAGGACTTAGGCTATGTCAAAGCCGAGAGGCGAGGGTCCATCACCCTTTCTATAGCCCCCAAGTTCTTTCCTTAAGACCCCTTTGGGACCCTGCCTGTCTTAGGTGGTCCCTCCCTTGAGGAATCTTAACTGTCATTGGCTAACTAGTTATCCTGGGGTCAAGCAGGATGAAGTAAAAGGGGGCAGAGGTGGTGCCCCTGCCTGAAGAGATAAGCTGTGTCTCCTTAGTGGCTTATGGTCCCAATGTCTCTCACTCAGCCTTAACCATAGAGGGTTACAGCTTCTGAAACCAGGCAGGGCAGTTCCCAACAGGTATGGACAAATGTGTCCCTTTTTACTATATATCTCAGCATGAGGGGAAGCATTTGACTGACAGGGAAAGCAGATGAACCTTTCTTTTTCCCTAGTTCAGGAACTTAGGAACCATAATTTTTTAAATGTTATTCTAAGGATTTTCAGAATTACAATGTGATTCTTTGTTACTAATGTGTGTTCTGTTACCTTAACATATATCTAAGCTTTATTTCTTAAATTGCAATGCAGAAGTGATATTCCCTTCATTCCCTTCATTCCATGATTACATGTAACCAGGTTCACTATATATTATGCTCACAGGAATGTTAATATATGTATGATTATCACTAATTTGGACTCAAGCATTCTCTTTTTCATACATTACTATTACTATCAGGATATGGTCAGTTTCCTATTTCTCAGTATTACATAGTAATGTCTTACCACCATTGTGACATTTAGAACAGTGATCTAAAAGACAAAGTCCATTATGACTCCCTCACCCTTTGTCTGGTCCCTGATGTCTAAGTACTTTAATCCTTAGCCATTAATCATTTAAGTCCACAGTTTTTACTGGCTATGTTGTTGCTCTCAGTGCAAGTATTTTTTTTCCAGAAAAAAACAGAAACTAATACCAGAAGCAAAGCTGATTCTAAACATTTTTATTTACAACTTTTTGATGATTATTCACTAAAGCTTTATTAAATAAACAATATGTTTCAAGATGACAACACAGATGCACTAAATATAATTAATTGTTATGTTGAATGTGTCACTTGAAAGAGAGAAAGTAATCTATATGTGAATAAGTAACAAACTATGCTAAATAATGATCAAAGATTATGAAAATATATCTCATTCCCTTGCATGGTGGTTTTTGTTATATTCACTGAGAGTCCACTTTTCTATGTCCTAAGACATATTTTTTTCTTTGCAATTTTCATTAGGTTTTATTTCAAAGGTTTGCGTGTGTTAATGTTGCCATTACCAGTTTCAAAGAATGAAACTTCATTACTTTGAAGTGTGAAATATTGTAGAATATCTAGTTAAGAAGAAAAAAAGGTTCTTCAATTTATATTGTTTACACTAATAGTAGTTTAATAAGACTTTACTGAATAAAGTTTATTTTTTCTATTTATTTTAATGTATTCATTTTTAAAAGATTTATTTTATTTCCAGTCTCTGTGTTCAAGTATTACTTGGCTAATAAACTTATTCTATACCTGAAATCATTCAATATATCTTGCAGTCATTTTTATTAGTATATTATTCAATGCATGTGTATAATGATTGGTACATGTTTTATTCCTTAAATATTTAATTTCTGAAAATAGAGAAAATTTTAAATGTATATGATTATCTATCAGTTTATATACATTATTGTGTTGTGTGCAATTATACTAATGTAGATAATACTAAAAAACAAAAGGAAACGATTTCCCACAACTCCAAACAGGCTTGCTTTCCCTCCCTTCCTCCCTTCCTTCCTTTTCTCTAGTGATATTTTTGTTGCCAAACTAACAACAGTGATTTCCATTTTTTTACATTAGTTTTCTCATGTCAAGCAATAGCTGTTGGCACTATTTCAATACCCACAAGCACCCCCAGTTTGGGGTGAGGTGGAGAGAAAAACTACTCAGTGCAGTGCTATCCAGAATGGCTGTGCAAATAGCACTGCTGTAGAATAGCTCAACAGCCCTACTGGGAGGTTGTGAAACAGCATGGTTGTGAGGCTACCTGGGGTTCAAGCCCCTCTTCAGCTATGCAGGTCTGCTCACCTTCGCTCTGGGATGATTTGGTGAGACATCTTAGGTATTTCAGCTTTAGCTAGGGAAAGGCAAGTCTTCGATAGGAAATGCACACTCTCCCAGTCAGGGGGGAGCTGGTTTATGGGCAAAAGTCTCTGCCCCTGGTTCCTGATTGGTCATTCCTAATGCAAATAACAACATCACATTTTTGCAGTTTGGTTCAAGAGGCACTGTCCTAATTAGTCAAAATAGAGCCACTCTTGTTATTCAGAGCTGCAAGGCTCTGTCTGGATGGGAAAAGTCCTAGTCATATTGGTTGGAATAGGAATCCAGGAACTGATTTGTAAGGGCTGGCTCAGATGGCAGAAACACAGTGCAGGCAAGCAGTTTAGTGCAGAGGCAGGCAGTTCAGCACAGAGGCAGGCTTCTCCCTGAATGCAGTTTGTGGGGAGGACCCCTGTGCAGAAATGGCTGCTAGGCTCAGTGTTTTGTTTTTGTTTTGAGCTTAGTTAGCAATCAGGAGACCTCCTTAGTGCTCTGGGTTCACACTTAAAATTTACATAAAGTTAAAGAAAAAAATATTCAGAAGGCCCAGAAATTTTCATTAAAATATCATATTTCATTGTTACAAAGGTCAGACTTGTTTTCCCTAAACTTCATATGCCCAGATTATCTAAGCAATAAAATAATTTGGAACCTGAGCTCTTAGTATAATTGCATATCCAATAGCATTGATATTTCAAAAAATATTATTGACCTGTAGCCTTTATATTCAGTTAAATCAAACACCTAGTAACACAAGATTCATTTCAGATCCTGCCTTTATCACTTTCTGGATAAATTTGTACTTATGGGAATTCTTCAGAGAGTGTAAAATGGTAATAATAAAATTTAACTTGTAAGGCTACTTGTGGAAGTGAGAGTTCTTATTTTAAAATATTTGGAAAATAATAAGTGTTTAATAAATTTTAGTTCATAAGATTATGATTAATGATTATTAGAGTATAATTGAAAATATTACTATGTTTTCATATGTTTCTACTTTCAAATTAGATTTTATATTTTTTGTATATAGGGAAATGGCACTAAGGAGTTATTTCTAGTAGCACAAATAGATGAGACTCAAGACGAAATATTTTATATGTTAAATAATATTACTTTGATTCTTTTATTACCCTCTTTAGCCAAAGCCTGACAATTTATGAGTTATTATCCTAGGAATACAGTGTATTTATAAAGTCAATTTGAGGAAACTTCTAAGGTAGTTAAGGGATGAGAACCATAATTTTTGTTTTAGCTTTATTTAATTGTATATAGTACACACATGTACTTTGTTATCAGTTTTAACTATCCTCCAAAATATAGCTGTTATATTTTCAGACTTTATATCTTTACTGTTTATTTGTTTTTCTCTTTGTTTATTAGGTACAATGATTTTCTGATTTAAGAAAAACATATACATCTATTGATCTATTTTTCATCTATTTTATCTGTGTTTTGTTAGTTTATTTTTACTGATCAAATATTTTTATCTTTAATTTACCATAAATTTCAATTTTGAATATATTAAGTATATTCTATAAACATATTCCTATTTTCTAAAAAAAGAGTACATATATTAATACTATTTTACATTGATTATTTATTTGGATATATATTTCTATATTATACAATATATAATCTGAGAAGCTTTATATAGTTATGTTTAGTGGATAAAAATAATTGTTTTCAGGAATTAAAAAAATGAGAAAATCTATTGTACAACAAATACATTTTCTAGGTAAACCTGTGGCTATTGCAAATAAATTATTTCTTTAGGAATATTCCTATAAGCTGTATTTTAAGGATAAAGGAGTGCACATTTTTTAATGTCATGTTTTATTTGGCAACATTTTATTTGGCAATGTCATGTTTTATTTGCCATATTTGGCAAAAGGTTGTTTTTAAGTACAAAGCTATATACGAGGTCTGTTCAGAAAAAGGCCAACCATTGTTAATATAATGAGAATGGTTTGCAGAACAGCTATGTAACCTGGCAGCAATGAAGAGTGGACTGGAATGTGAATGTGCGACCAATGAGGACTTCACTGTACTAATCAGTGGGGGCAGTAGACATTGTTGAGTGAGCATGTGTACAATGTGGCTGTCACATTCAAAATGAGCAAGTAGAGCAATGAATCTGCATCGAATTTTATGTTAAGCTTGAACATTCCTCCCTGGAAACTATTCATATGATTCAGAAGGTCACAGCTATGGGCAACTGGTAATTGACAACTTCATCATAACAACACACCCACTCATGCATCACATCTCATGCAGAGTTTTTTGGTGAAACATCAACTCATTCAGGTGACTCAGTACACCCCACAGTCCAGATTTGGCACCATGAGACTTCTGGCTTTTCTAAAACTAAAATCAGCTTTGAAAGGAAAGAGATTTCAGATTATCAGTGGGATTCAGGAAAATACAACAGGGCAGATGATGGTAATTGGGAGAACTGTGTGAGGTCCCAAGGTGCCTACTTTGAAGGAGACTGAGGTGTCATTGTCTTATGTACAATGTTTCTTGTATCTTCCCCAATAAATGTCTCTTTTTCATATTACATGTCTGAATACCTTCTAGACAGACTTCATATATAGAAATAGGTTTTTATATTGAATATTACTTTTAGTCTCATTGATGTATGAATATTTGCAAAATTATCCTTTTATGATGTAAAAGGTTGACAATCACTGAACTAGAACATAGAGATTTATAACATGAAGAAATCATTGTTGTTTTGTTTCTGTTGGTGTTTTACGTGTTTGAAGACTCTGGGTTTCATTATGACACTGAGCTTCTTGTCTGAGTGTAATGACTTCAGATATTAAAAGTAAACTGTAGCATTATACCCACTGTCCTCATTAAGCCATCTAAGACAATTGAGTGCTGGGTCATATATCTTATTTAGTATACTTTATGTGTTTCTCAGGGAAAATTTATCTTTAATTTGTTTATTTATTCATTTTTAAGTATTCATTATAAATATAAATTAAGCCAGAATCTTCCTAGGAACTGGTGACATAGTTTTTCCCATGGATCTTACATTCCAGTTGGTAGTAGAGTGTGGAGAAAGAAGTTAAAGAATATGTGAACATTATATCAGACAGTAAAAAATGCTGTGAAAAGATAAAGTAAGGATAAAGAAAGGGAAGGTCCTACTGGAACAATTTATTGAATTGGTAGTCAGAGAGGACTTCTCTGATGAAGTGTCATCTGAGCAGAGAAATAAATAACAAGAGGGGGAAATGTGTGGCTTCTGAGAGAAGATTGACAGGAAAAATAGCAACTACAAAGCTCCAAAGTGGGATCAAGCCTCTCCTGTTCTAGAAACAGTAAGAGATCAAGGGAGGTTGAAGTGACTGAGAAGCACAGAGACTGAAGTGAGTTCTGAGAGGCAATGTTTGGCCAAATCATGTGGGGGCTTATAGATCATCTTGGTGGCTTTTCTTTTCAATTTTGAAAAGGTGGAGAGCCATTGGGAGGTTTATAGCACAGTAATTTCATTGTATGGCCTGTGGGTTTTTTTGTTTTTAATATTTGACTATAATGTTGAGGAGAAATTATAGAATGCTCTATTAGTTTTCTATGGATGCCATAACAATTTCCACAAATTTGTGGGTTTACAACAAAATAAATTTAGTATTTTACAGTTCTAAAAATAAGAAGTTGGACATCAGTCTCACTAGGCTAAAATCAAGGTGTCAGCAGGGTACATTTCTTCCTATAAGCTCTAGGAAAAGAGTCTCTTTGTTTCCTCGACTTTTCCAGGCTGCCACTTTTCTTGTCTCATGGCTGTTTTCCTCCATTTTCAAAGCCAGTATATTGGATCAAGTGCTTTTTACATCTTCTTTATTCTCTCTCCTGCCTTCTTTTACTTTCAAGATTGTGATTACATTGGGTCTACTGAGGTAAACCCTCACCAAATATTTAGGTCAGCTGGTTTGCAAAGAATTTCACCTGCTATCTCAATTATAGTAATTTGTCAATCATTAACCTTACTTCAAAAGTCCTGTGGTTGAAGATGTGGGCATATTTGGGTGGCATCTGTCTGTCTATCACAGATGAGATATATGTAGAAGCAAAGTTCATAAGAAGGCTATAGGAAATGTTGGTAATGGCATAGAGTGAAAATAAGGGACATTAAGAAAAATGGTTGAATTCTAGAAATATTTGAAGGCATAGAAGGAATTTTCTGATGCCCTATAAGTATATGTGTGTGTGAAAGAAGTAGAAAAGCCAAGGCTAATCCCATAGTTTTAGGCCCGAGCATCAGCTGAAATAATGGCATTGTGATTCCTAAGGTGGGAGGGACTGGGTTAAAAGCTGGATTTCCCCTTCTCTCTCTTTCTCTCTCCTCCCACCCCCATGTGTTTGATTATTGAGGAGAAAAACAGTGCCTTGATTTTTGATTAAGTAATGTTGAGATGAATGTAAGACAATAAAAGAGAGATGCTGAGTAGCCAGTTAGCATGCAAAAGTTTGTAGATAAATTTAGGAACACATGCACTAATTTGGTAGCCTTCAAGCCATGTGACAGATTAAGAAGTATGGAAGGAAGTATGTATTCATTAAAAGGAGAAGATCTTTAAGTTCAGAGCCTTGGAAAACCCAGCATTTATAGAAATGGATGATGAAGTTGGAATAAGAAAGGAAAACTTTAACAACTAGTGAGGTAGCTGGAGAGACAATAGAGTAGCATCCCAAAGGCCAAGTGAGAGTCTATTTCAGGAAGAAGGGAGAGTTAACTATATCAAATGTGGTGGATAATACTGTGTTGGGAACCGCCCTGACTGGTATCAGAAGCTGAAACCCCCACCTAGGCTAAGGCTAAGGGAAAACCCTTGGAACCGTAAACCAGCAAGGAGACAAAAGCTTATCTCCCTGGCAGGAGTGATACTTTATTCATAACTGAACCCCAAAGCTTGGTCGGTTAGCCAAAGATGGGTAAGATTCCCCAAGGGGGGAACGACCTCAGACAGGCATGATCACTTGGGAGGCCCCCCAAAAGAAGGACTTTGGGGGCTACAGCAAAAGGGGGTGATGGACCCTCGCTCCTCGGCTTTGACATAGCCTGAGTTCTCATCATCTGGGAGAAAATCTTATCTCTTGGTTGCCTTAGTTCCTGTGTTCCACCTAAGCCTGAAACAATGACAAGGTGGTGCAGCTCCATGCTGAAAAGGGCGGATTCCCCGGGTGATCGGGCCGGCCTAAGAAAGAACATGTAAATTACTATGAAACCTTCTTTGTTTAGAATGCTGTCAGTTGGATGAGAGGGGTCCAAGGAGGAAGTTAGTTTGTTCCTCAAAGTCTTACAGCTCTTTGACCCCAACTCAAAATAGACCCTCTGACTTGTTTTCTATGGTTCCTTACTTCCTCATAATGAGTACTGTACTTGAATTATTATGCCAAACGAGCCCAATAAAAGCAGGTATGGATGGTAAATCGGCACTCTCCCCACTAGAGGGGGTGGCCATTCCGTCCCTACTTCTCCACAGAAACTAGTCTGTCTCTGTGCATGTTTTTTTTCTCGTGTGTTTTCATCGAGCCATCCGCAGCGTTCCATGATCACTGCTGGCCGGTGACCCACGCATCAATACTGAGCTCAAAACTGAGAAACTGTTGGAATTTTTTAATATAAGTCACTGCGACCTTGATAATAATTATCTGTATAATGGAATGGTAGGATCCAAAGCCTAAGTGAAGTGGATTCTTAGAGAATAGGATGGCAGTGAATAGAGTCAATATGAAGAAAAGACTCTTCTAGA
This sequence comes from Phyllostomus discolor, assembly GCF_004126475.2. Taxonomy (NCBI): domain Eukaryota; kingdom Metazoa; phylum Chordata; class Mammalia; order Chiroptera; family Phyllostomidae; genus Phyllostomus; species Phyllostomus discolor. Next base: position 99,007,132 of record NC_040908.2, on the reverse strand, counting down.
AACTTTTTTCTAATCAGTGGAGGAAACAGTTGAGGCTCAGGCAAGAAAGTTGTGATTTGTCAAAAGTTTTTAAATTTCTTTGCTATTTTTCTTTGTTTCTATTGTGAAATATATCTTTAAAAAGAGATTATCTATTTTACTATTTAATGATAAACATAATGGTAGCCAGAAAGACTAACATTAATTAAACACTCATGTAGCAATACCCAGCTTAAGAAATTGAACACTGATTGCCAGTTTTGTAACACTCCAGGTGAGCTTTCCCAATTGTATGCTGCTTCTGTTCAGAGATTACATAGACAGTGTATTTTATTGGTATTTTAATCATTTTTTGTATAGATTTATCTCCAGTGTAACCATTCCTAAAAATGCTTTTATTTTACCTAAATTTGAATTTTATATAAATGGAATAATTTTCTTCCTCTCTCTTTCTTCTTTTTGTATAGTTTTGTTGCATCTTTTTTGTACTGCTGTGGATAATCAATATTTCATTACTTTTTAAACTTGATCAAAAAAGTCATCATTCATGTAATGCTTTTACATATTCTTTACTCAATATATTGCAAAAACTCATCTGAACCTTTGCTTGTGGCTAAAGGTACTTATTTATTTATTTATTTATATTTTTTAAAGGTATTTATTTTGAACACTAAATTATATCATATTATGAGACTAATCTAAGTTTTTTTCATTCATTGTTCTGTAGATGTGTTACAGAACACACAAGGGGGGCCTGGGATGATATACTATTATTGAAAGAAGGCCCCGGGTCCGTTATGTCCACCGCCTTAGGAAAGACGTCTCTCAATTCGTGAAAAGGAAAGGAAATGTTTATTTAATGCTATACAAACTTCAAGGGGTGGCCTAATGTCTTTATCAAAAATCCTAAAGTCCCTTAAAACATCCACAAACAGACACAGTCCTTCCTTCCTTCCCCCTTTGCCCAGTCCAGCATACCATATCTCAAGAAAGGAAATAGAAGTCCATGGCTTAGGCAGTCCTCTGGTTCTTCCCAGTTAGTACTCCATGTTGACTGGGAGACCTCCCTGGATTCCCGGCACCCTCAGCTGAGTCGCCGGGATCTCTCCTAAAACCAGGCGGTGGTTCCCCCTTCTAAAGCTATGGGGGTCCCCACTCTGCCAGGCCACGTGGTTCCCTCTCTCTGGGATGCGGGAGTCTCCACTCTGCTAAAGATGCGTGGTTCTCTCCCTCAGGGCTGCCATGTGGTTCTCCCTCTCTCAGGGCTGCAGGAGTCTCCACTCAGTCGAGTCCGCATGGTTCTCCTCCTAAAGCAGCATGGTTCTCCCCCTCTCAATGGCCGCCAAATCTGGGTTTTAAATCCCCAGATTCTGGCCAATCTTCCTCTGCAGCCTCATTTCCGACTCCTCCCACACTCGGCTTCACATGCCAGAACTTGTATCCTTCCAGCTTTACTGGGCTGCCATCATGAGTCTGGGCAGGTGTGGCCCCATGTCCTGGAGCCAATCCTCTCTGAGCTCCCACGCAGGTGCTGTAACTCAGGGGACCCGCCCCCCCAGTTACATCTGGGTGGGGAAGTTACTTCCATTCCTCTGGCTTAGAGCTGATCACAGTTATTTAACATATCTAAGTGATCAGCCAAAGGCTATAGATATGTTAAATGACCAAGCCAGAGGTTAGCTGCAAGGCTGTTGCTATGCAAAACAGCTCTCAATGGCCCTGCTCCATTTGTCCCTTCCCCCAACCCACACCCTGGGGTGGGGGATGGAGACATCTTAAAATCTCCTGGACACCTTAAGTTCTGGACCGCATTTCAAATGCCTATTTGGGGCCCCCCTCTTGGCTGCACCCTGTAACAGATGGAGATTTTGGTCATGTCCAGGTGTTTGAAACTTTGAATGTTCTTTTTTGACACCCCTGCGTATGTCTCCTTGTATAAGTTGTGCTATGTGAGCATTTTCTTTAAGCATATTCCTAGGAGTGGAGTTGCTTGGGCATTGCATTTGTGAATGATCGATTTCAAGGGATAACCAACTGCTTTATTGAGTGTTTTCACCAATTCATTCTACTACCATTGTATGATGCAGGACCCCCACAGAAATACCCAGAATTATCTTCTGAAAGATGGACTCCTTGCAGTACAGGCTTCCCCTGGTAGGTGAGTGTTCTAGGAACCCATCTGGATCAGTGTACCATCTGGTGTTGTTGTGAGAGGGTGTGTTTGACTTCAGTGAACATTTTTTGAAGACTCAATCTGTTTGCCCATTTCATGATGGGTGAATTCCCAGTACACCTGCCTACACTGTGCTGAGTGTTCAGCAGCTTTTGACCAAAAAAGCATGACCTCCATACCCCACCCTTCATATTCTCCTGATCTCCCCCCAAACCGTTATTTTTGTTGTTATTTATTTTCTTGGATTAAAATTGTCCTTAAAGGGAAAATATTTTGTCAATGTGGAAGAGGAGAAACAAACAACCGTAGAAATACTAAAAGCCAAAAAAACGACAAGTTCAAAAACTGTTTTGAGCAGTGGGAAAAAAATGTCTTGATAGGTGTATTACATCAAATGGAGAGTACTTTGAAGGTGTCTGAAGTTTAAACATGTAACAATAAATACACTATTTTTTAAGGTTTTTTCAAAGATTTTATTTATTTCTTTTTCTTTTTTTTCTTTTAATCATTGTTCAAATACAGTTTTCTCCTTTTTACTCCCAATCCAGTCCCCCCACCCACCCTCCCCACTTCCCTCCCATTACCACCCTCCCCTTAGTTTATGACCATGTGTCCTTTAAGTTTGTTCCTGTGAACCCTTCCCACTGTCCCCTTAAATTCCCTCTTTTCTCCCCTCCGGTAACCATCAGCCTGTCCTCTATTTCACTGTCTTTGGTTATATTTTGCTTGTTTCTTTGTTTTGTTATTTAGGTTCCTGTTAAAGGTGAGATCATATGGTATTTGTCTTTCACTGACTGGCTTGTTTCACTAAGCATAATGTTTTCCAGCTCCATCCATGCTGTTGCAAAGGGTAGGAGCTCCTTCTTTCTTTCTGCTGCATAGAATTCCATTGTGTAAATGTACCAGAGTTTTTTGATCCATTCATTTACTGATGGGCATCTTGGTTGCTTCCAGCATCTAGCTATTGTAAATTGTGCTGCTATGAACATTGGGATGCATAGGTTCTTTTGAATTGGTGTTTTAGTATTCTTAGGATAGAGTCCCAGCAGTGGAATTGCAGGGCCAAAAGGCAGATCCATTTTTAGTTTTCTGAGGAGGTTCCATACTGCTTTCCATAGCGGTTGTACCAGTCTGCAGTCCCACCAGCAGTGCACTAGGGTCCCCTTTTCTCCACAACCTTTCCAACACTTGTTGTTTGTTGCTTTGTTTATGATGGCCATTCTGTGTGGTGTGAAGTGGTATCTCATTGTGGTTTTAATTTGCATCTCTCTGATAGCTAGCGATATTGAACATCGTTTCATGTGTCTTTGGATTTTCTGTGTCCTCCTTGGAGAAGTGTCTGTTCAAGTCCTTTGCCCATTTTTTAATTGGATTCCTTGTCTTAGAATGCAGTAGTGTAAGTTCTTTATATATTTTGGAGATTAAACCCTTGTCTGAGGTATCATTGGCAAATATGTTTTCCCATACAGTTGGTTCTCTTTTTATTTTGATACTGTTTTCTTTAACTGTGCAGAAGCTTTTAATTTTGATGAGGTCCCATTTGTTTATTCTTTCCTTTATGTCCCTTGCTCTAGGGGACACGTCAGTAAAAAAGTTTCTTCGTGAAATATCTGAGATTTTCCTACCTACGTTCTCCTCTAGGACTTTAATGGTGTCACGTTTTATATTTAAGTCTTTTATCCACCTTGAATTTATTTTTGTATATGGTGTAAGTTGGTGCTCAAGTTTCATTTTTTTGCACGTGGCTGTCCAGTTCTCCCAACGCTATTTTTACTCCATTTAATGTTGCTGCCTCCTTTGTCAAATGTTAATTGACCATAGAGACTTGGGTTTATTTCTGGGCTCTCTGTTCTGTTCCATTGGTCCATGTGCCTGTTTTTATGCCAGTACCAGGCTGTTTTGATTACAGTGGCCTTACAATATAGTTTAGTGTCGGGTATTGTGATCCCTCCTACTTTACACTTCTTTCTCAAAATTGCAGCAGCTATTTGGGGTCATTTATGGTTCCATATAAATTTTTGAAGTGTTTGTTCTATGTCTGTGAAATAAGCCATTGGTACTTTAATAGGTATTGCATTGAATGTGTAAATTGCTTTGGGTAGTGTGGAAATTTTGATGATATTAATTCTTCCAATCCATGAACATGGTATATGTTTCCATTTGTTTGTGTCTTCCTTGATTTCTTTCTTCAGTGTTGTGTAGTTTTCTGAATACAGGTCTTTTACCTCTTTGGTTAGGTTTATTCCTAGGTATTTTATTTTTCTTTTTGCTATTTCAAATGGGAGTTTTTCCTTGATCTCTGCTTCTGCTGTTTCATTGTTGGTGTACAGAAATGCCTTTTAATTTCTGGATATTGACTTTGTATCCCGCTCTTTTGCCAGATTCATTTATTAGATCAAGCAGTTTTTTGGTAGAGTCTATAGGATTTTCTATGTATACTATCATGTCATCTGCAAACAGTGACAGTTTTGTTTCCTCCTTTCCGATTTGAATGCCTTTTATTTCTTTTACTTGTCTGATTGCTGTGGCTAAAACTTCCAGTACTATATTGAATAGAAGTGGTGAAAGTGGACAGCCTTATCCTGTTCCTGATCTTAGTGGAAAAGATTTTAATTTTTGACCATTGAGTATGATGTTGGCTGAAGGTCTCTCATATATGGCCTTTATTATGTTGAGGAATTCTCCCTCTATTCCCACTTTACTGAGTGTTTTTATCATGAATGGGTGCTGTACCTTATCAAATGCTTTTTCTGCATCTATTGATATGATCATGTGGTTTTTGTCTTTGCTTTTGTTTATGTGATGTATTACATTTACTGACTTGCGAATATTGTACCATCCTTGCATCCCTGGAATGAATCCCACTTGGTCATGGTGTGTGATCATTTTAATGTATTGTTGGATATGGTTTGCCAGCATTTTGTTGAGGATTTTAGCGTCAATGTTCATCAGTGATATTGGCCTGAAGTTTTCTTTCTTTGTTGTGTCTTTATCTGGTTTTGGAATTAGCATGATGTTGGCCTCATAAAAAGAGTTTGGGAGACTCCCATCTTTTTGGATTTTTTGGAATACTCTGTGAAGGATAGGTTTTAGTTCTTCCTTAAACGATTTGTAGAATTCTCCTGTGAAACCATCTGGTCCCGGGCTTTTGTGTGTTGGGAGTTTTTTGATTACTGCTTCAATTTCTTTTGTTGTTATTGGTCTGTTCAGGCTTTCTGCTTCTTTTCCATTGAGTTTTGGAAGATTATAGTTTTCTAGAAAGTTGTCCATTTCACCTAGGTTTTCAAATTTCTTTTTATACAGCTCTTTGTAGTAATTTCTTACAATCCTTTGTATTTCTGTGGTATCTGTTGTAATCTCTCCTCTTTCATTTCTGATTGTGTTTATTTGGGTCTTCTCTCTTTTTTTCTTGATGAGTCTGCTTAAAGGCTTGTTGATTTTGTTTACCTTTTCAAAGAACCAGCTCTTGGATTCATTGATCCTTAGAATTGTGCTTTTAGTCTCTATGTCATTTAATTCTGCTCTGGTCTTGATTATTTCCTTCCTTCTGCTTGCTCTGGGCTGCCTTTGTTGTTATTCCTTGAGTTCTTGTAGACGTAGGGTTAGGTTGTTTGGAATGTTTCTAACCTTTTTAGGTGGGCCTGTATCACTGTGAACTTCCCTCTAAGGACTGCCTTGGCTGTGTCCCATAAGTTTTGGGTTGTTGTGAGCTCGTTTTCATTTGTTTCCAGAAACCTTTTGATTTCTTCCCTAATATCATTCTTGACCCATTCATTGTTTAATAGCATGCTATTTAATCTCCATGATTTTGAGTGTTTTTGGTTTTTTTTCCTTTGGGTTGGTTTCTAGCTTCAGTCCCTTGTGGTCTAAGAAAATGCTTGGTATGATTTCAATTTTCTTGAAATTGTTGAGGCTTGTTTTGTGTTCTATCATGTGGTCAATCTTTGAGAATGTTCCATGTACATTTGAATAGAATGTATATTTAGCTTCTTTTGGGTGGAGGTCTCTGTATATATCAGTAAAGTCCATTTCATCTAGGGTATTGTTCAATGCCACAATATCTTTGTTAATATTTTGTTGAGAAGATCTGTCCATTTTTGATAGTGGGGTGTTAAAATCTCCCACTATAATTGTGTTGTTGTCCATATCTTTCTTGAAGTCCTCTAAGATTTTCTTTATGTATTTGGGTGCTCCTATGTTGGGTGCATATATATTTACACTATTTATGTCTTCTTGATCGATTCTTCCCTTGAGTATTATGAAGTGACCTTCTGGGTCTCTCTTTATGGACCTTTTTTGGAAGTCTGTTTTGTCTGATATGAGTATTGCTACCCCGGCTTTTTTTCCTGTCCATTTGCTTGGAAGATTTTTTTCCAGCCCTTCACTTTCAGCCTGTGTAGGTCTTTTATTCTGAGGTGGGTCTCTTGTATACAGCAGATATGTGGGTCATTTTTTCTTATCCAATCAGCTATTCTATGTCTTTTGATTGGAGCATTTAATCCATTTCCATTTAATGTTATTATTGATAGGTACTTATTCATTGTCTTTTATGTATGTGTTTCTCTCTCTCTCTCTCTTTTCTCTCCCTTCCTTAAAGCAGTCCTTTTAGAATCTCTTGCAGAGCTGGTTTGGTCAAGGTGTATTCTTTTAGACTTCTTTTGCCTGGGAAGCTTCTTATTTGGCCTTCTATCTTGATCAAGAGCCTTGCTGCATATAGTAGCCTTGGTTGCAGCCCTCTGGTTCTCATTACCTGGAGTATTTCTTGCCATTCTCTTCTGGCTTGAAGTGTTTCCATTGAGAAGTCAGCTGTTAGCCTTATTGGGGCTCCCTTGTATGTTACTTCCTTTTTCTCCCTTGCTGCCTTTAAGATTCTCTCTTTGTCTTGAAATTTTGTCATTTTAATTATGATGTGCCTTGGGGTGGGTCTCTTTGGGTTCCTCTTGATTGGGACTCTCTGTGTTTCCTGGATTTGTGTGACTTTTTGTCTCATCAAATTAGGGAAGTTCTCCTTCATTACTTGTTCAACTAGGTTTTCAATCCCTTGCTTTTCTTCTTCTCCTTCTGGTATCCCTATTATATGGATATTATTATGTTTCATATTGTCTTGCATTTCTCTTAATCCCTCTTCATTCTTTCTAAGCCTCTTTTCCTTTTCTTGCTCTTTCTGGATGCTGTTTTCTACTTTGTCCTCCAGCTCGCTAATCCGATCTTCTGCTTCATCAGTCCTGCTTTTCATTCCCTCTACTGTGTTCTTCAGTTCAGAAATTGTATTCTTCATTTCCTCTTGACCTTTGTTGAGAGTTTCTATTTCGTTTTTCATGTTTATATAGTTTGCAGTGAGATTGATATAGTTTCCCTCTAATTTCTGAAAGCTCATTGTGAGTTCATTGAACTTCCTTGTAATCATTGTTTTGAACTCACTATCTGATAGTTGAGTTGCCTCTATTTCATTTAGCATTTTTCCTGAGGCTTCCTCCTTTCCCTTCAATTGGGGGTTGTTTCTTTGTGTTCTCATTGTTCGTGGGTTTCTTCTTTTTTCTTCTTGTTTGTTAATTTGATCTGTTCTAATTCCCTTTAATTATGGTGTGAACTTCTGTAGTAGAATATTTGTGAGATTCAGTGGTACAATCTCCTTCGTGTATCCTGGTGTTCACAGCTTCCCCCTACTCTTTTTTTGTGATCAGTTGGAGGAGTAAGGCAAAATGGTTTAAAACAGCAAGACAGTATACTATGATGTTTACTTTAGCAGCCAGTAGAGAAAAGAAGGGTTATCCTTTGGCTCCTTAAAGTGTTAACCGTGATCCTCCACCCCACTATCCACATTTTAGAAAGGATGGAAAGAAGGTAAGACTCTTATTGGGGCCGAGAGGATTGTTAGTTGGATCTAGAAAGCTGTGAGGCTGTGGGAGGTCAGATTCTATGGTAGGGTTGGAATACAGATTAGTAAATAGGAGTAGTGAGTAAAAGAATAGAGACAACCCCCGCAATAGTATAGTTCAGAAAATTGGAAGGTGGGCTGAGATCAGGTAGGGGTATTGAGAAGCATTTACAATTGTATAGACTAGGTCTTACTAGCAGTAATAGTAAAGTGACAGTCTTGTGGCAGAATCAATGAGGTCTAGATATCAAGAATAAAGAGTATAGAACCTTGAGAGGTGTATTAATGGAACACAGATGAAGGATAGTAATTTATCAACACCTTGTGACTGAGATACCAGGGGGAACCTGTCAGATGACAGTATAACCAGCCAAGCAGAGAGGATTATACAGAAAGAAAAAGAATACCAGAATATTATTAAAATAAAAAATGTCAGAAGAGTGAGAAAAATATAATACAAATTTAAGGTAACTTGCAAGATTTAAAAAAAAGGAAAGAAAAGCAGAAGATGTAGTGCAGGAGAGATAAATTTGGAGTGGAAGGAATAATATTAGGATGAATGGAAGAGAAACATAAGGGATTGCGAGATAAAAATAATAAGAATTGAAAAACAAAATGTCACATAAAACACAAGATAAAATCAATCAACCAACAACAGCCAGAGAAACCAAACAAAACCAACCAACCAAACAAACAAACAAAAAAACAAAACCAAAACCTCTTCTTGGTTTCTGACTGGCCAGACCAGTTTTTCGGATCTTGATGGCTTCAGCTGGCTGAGGGACCTTTGAAATGCTTCTCTCTCTCCCAGCCAGACCTCAGCAGGTCTGTCATGTAGCCTGGGTGCTCCCGAACACACTGGCTCTTTGGATCTCACTTCCATGTTCTTCCGGACTCGGGGGTCCTGCAGGTTTCCAGCTCTATGATCTCAGGAGGCACCCGCGACGTTTTGGGATTCACTGCACCCTCCCTGTGGATCATAAAAGGGCATGCCCCTCCCCCAGACTTTTGAGATTCTGGGTCTAGGATCGCCCTAAGCACCTCGCCACGACCCTTCCAGGATCAAAGTGCTCGAGAGTCAGCCATCCTGATGGTGCGAGAGCAAAGCCGTTTCCAGCTCCGTGTTCCCCTCCGAACCGCACTGGACTGGGTGTGGGCGCCTTTCCCTGCTCCCCTGGTCGGGCTGGCTGGAAATCTCTGAGCCACCACTGTAGGAACGCACCAAGTGCCACGTCCCTCCAGGGATCACCGCGCTCAATTCAGGCCTCCTTATGGGGCGCGAGCACAGCACGGCCAGTTCTGTACTCTCCACCGATCTGCACTTCCACCGGGCTAGGGGAGCAGGCTCCCTTCCAGGCTGCCCCTGGTCCTGTCAGCCCGAGTCCCTCACTCCTCCCAAGCCTCTGGGTGGTTGTTATAGTCCCTGGGCAATTTTTTCCTAGTCCAACTGGCCAATCTGTTCCTTTTAGCAACACGTTCTCCCCTGGAGTTGCTCACCCTCCGTATTCGGGGGAGGGAGCAACTACTTCCCTCTCCCAGGCACCCTGGAGTAGACCCCGGAGCACCCGGCGGGCCTGGGGTCTGCACACCCCTAGACCCCGCGCTGATCCCTGGGCCCCTTTTGTCCTGTAGCAGACCCCTTACCGTCTGGTTTTCCAGTGTGTGCAATAATTTTTGATGTCCTACTTTCAAAATTGATTCGGTAACTTAGCCCACTTGCTCTGTTTCTCCACCGATCCGAGAGTTTCCCCCCTCTTCACAGAAGCCGAGAAAAACACTGCCTAGAGTAAAGCCGCCATCTTCCCTCCTTGCACTATTTTTTATAAATAAATTATATTTTTGGTTTTTTTTGCTTTTGCTGGGGACAATTCTTCTTCATATGAGTTCCTGTCCATCCATATATTCTCTACTACATGATGATTTCAAACTTATTCATTATTTTTTGAGTAAATGACAAACATTTTTTTCTAGAAGGAGTGAGGGCTCATGGGTTTAATTTTATAATGGACTGAGCTGATTTCAGACCACACTGGAGTTTTGTTAAGGTTTGGTCTACCTCTGGTTTAGCTCGTGTTTCTATGGTAAACCAACAGGGTTTTTAAATGAGAGCTTGGTGTTTTCATGGGAGCTTCAACCTTGGTAGGCCTTGAACTCTGAACTTTGTTCCTCAGCTCTACAAAACAGAGAAAAATTCTGGTCTGCTTCTTAGAGCTTTTCAGCTTAGCTCTGATATCCATTTGCTTGAAGTAGCTCAGAATTTCACAAATTAAGTGAAAACCACATAGGTGTATATTTAAGGCTCCTCAACTTTTCCATCTTGTTTTATCTATGAAAACCAACTGTAAAAAATGCTGATTTCACTTTCTTAAGCAGCATCCTTTTTCCTGATCAATGGCTGGGAAAGTAAAGGGGATCTTTGCCCCTTATCACAAATCTGCAAATGCCCCAGTAGAAAGCAGATGCAGGACATCAGCCAATTTTTTGGAATCTACATCCCCAAGTTCCCCATTGCTTCATGGATCTCCCATGCCATTAAAATTTTTTAAAAAATTTGTCTGCCTTCTCTAACTGTTCTTGTCTATTGTAACTTTGTCTATGACAAGGGTTTGTTCTCCCCAAATATCATGTTATTTCAGTCTGTGAGCTCCTTTCTTCCTAGTGGAGTTCCAGCTTCTGATAAGAATGTGTGTTAAAAAAATATCTGGACTTTAATCTGTGTCATCACCATGAAGTGGATGAATGAATTGTGTGAAATAATTTAGAATTAAAAACATCAGAAAATTAAAATTAAGTATTCCTTACCCGACAATATTACATCTTTTTTTTTTCTTTGCCTTCTTAGAGAGATTTTCAGTTGGGAAGAGACACTCCTTAGATTATGATTAACCATCACTGGGAGTTTGGGCTCTGGGTGTGGGTAAGTGCCTGTAGTTAGTGAATCACCACTTGTTTTACTAGTTATGATTATTGTACTAACAAACACCTTCACAAAACATAATTCTCAGAATGGTACAGATACTTTTTTTCCCTCATGGTGATGTAGCCAATTGGGAAGAATAAAGGAAGAGTAACAACAAACAAAAACAAAGAAAAACTCAAAAATCCCATTCTCCCTCCATATACTGGTTCCAAACAGGTTCTCATCTTGTTGTTCTAGGGTTTTGTCACTATTTCCTCTTTTTTTTTGTTCTATTTTGAAATATGCTGCAGTAAACTTTCTTAGGTTCACTTACCTACTGGTGCATGTGTGCATCTGCTAGTTTTTATCTAGGACTGGCATGACCAGTTCCATGGAAGTATGCAAACCAGTCTACTTGGCTTTGGCAAACTTTGTCATGATGTCCACATGCTCTTACACCAGCAACACAGAAAATTCACCTGCTCTGTGTCCTTGGAGGCATTTTGATCTTGCTTTTTTATTTTTACCAATCATTTGGATTTGATGTTATCTCATTATAATTTTCTTTTCATTTCTTAGTTGTTACAGTGAGTTTGATCATCATTTAATAAAAGAAACACAATTCGTGCATTTACAAATTGTGTTTCTTTTTCTTTAAATGCCTGTTTATTTCTTTTGGTTATTTTATTGCTTTTGCAGTTATTATCAGTTTGTTATTTGTGTGATGTGATTCCTATCAATTTGTGGGATTTCTTCATATATTCTTGATAATAATTCTTTATTTGTTTCATTTTTTGTGACTATCTCTCCTACTTTGTACCCTTGTCCTTTACTGTTTGTATTATGTTTAATAAGATATATTCTTAAATTTAATGCATTCAAATTTATCTTTTTTTTCAGAATATTTGTTCCCTCTTTGTTTGATTTAAGAAATATTTCTCTAACATCAAAAGATTTTTTTAAACATTTAAAAATTTCATCATACTTATGTAAGATTTATTCACACAGGAATTTATTTTGCTGTTTTTTTTAAAATTCATGATCCATTTTCATTGTCCCATAATTTAAAAAAAAATGTCCCTTCCTTTGTGATTTTTTGGAAGTAGTCATCCTTCTCCACTAATTGGCAATGACCCCCTAAATTTAAATATTTAAACAGTTAAACATTTAAATCTACTTAAATATATCAGAACATGTTATGCTAGCACACAAATACATTATACATCTGGAATCCATATTATTTTCTGCTTTTTATTTCTTTATCACTGTATCAGTAGCACATTGTCTCAGTTAATATGGCTTTATACTAAGCATCAATACATATTACAGCTAGTTTTCCCTCATATTTGTTCCTCAGAAGTTCCTTGACATTTTATAGCCCTTTCTTTGATACCCTATCAATTTTTAAATAAAATTTGCCTAATTTTACAAAATATAGTAGTAATTTATTGCAAATTGCATTAAATCTATACATCACTTTTACATACAAATAGTATTGCTATTTTTATGATATTTTCTTTTCAACTCTATAAACATCAGATGTCCTTTTCTGTTAAAGTTTTACATTTCAAAATAGTTTTACAATATTTTTCATGTATATTTACCTTTTTAAGATATGTATTTATGTTCTAATTTTATTTTTATATTTAAATAATATATATCTATATATGTACATAATGGATAGCTAGATAATTATATGTATTAATTGTTACTAGGGTACAGAATTCCAATTAAAATTTGGAAATGATCTTTTGTCCTACAAAATTGTTAAATTTTCTTATTAATTATAATAACTTACTCATAAATTGCTCTTTACATATAATCTGCATGTAATGACAGTTTTAAAAATCTCCTTTTACACCCTTTTATCATAAGCCAACGGTACTGAATTTCTAGGAGCTCAGCTTTAGGTCTCTTAGCTGCCCTCTGAATCCCAGACCTAATCTTTGTAGTGTGCTCAACTATTATACTTAGCTAGTTAAAAACCAGGGCTTCCAGCCAACAATAATTGGCAGATACTCTAAAGACAGATACACAAACACTAGCTTCAACACTAGGTTATCCCTTAGGATTTTTGCTTTCTTGTTATTTGTGGGTTACAATGAATTTCTTCCTTTTCTTGTAGTTTAAAAATGCTTTTTTGAAGAAAGTTTTGTTTTGTTTTGTTTGCTTTTCATGTTTTAACTATCATTTTTGTGATTGCACTTCTGGGATCAGTGAAAGGTTGGTCTGAAGTTTTAATCCGCTTTGTTTCTGAGAACATTTTACTTCTGTTGGGGATGTGTTACTGTGGGCTAGGGTTTTTTCTGATAGGAAAAATTAGATTACATTTTTATTCTAATCAAAATCAACTGGTAAAGATAGAAAACACTGATGCAGGAATGAGGGAAAGCAACTGAGTGATAATATCTTTTCATGATGATCTAAGAGTAAGCATATATACAAGTTATAAGTGAAGAGGTTGTCCTCAGATCCCCAGACATTGTGTCAATGCACCCACAGGGAAGGTAAGGAGTACAGATTCTCATACAGGGAGACTTGTAGAAGTGGTAATCAAGATGGGTGGCACCAGTATTTCCCTTTTCTCTGATCTTTACTGACATTAACCAAGGGGTTTTCATTGAGTTGTTTGAAAGGCCTCCCACTTAGTCTCTGGTAGGCTTTTTTTCACTCTTGTGGTAATTTTCAGGTATGTTTTTTCAGGTTCTTTTCCTTAAATTTTCTGAATGATGATGGCCATCATGTATGGTGTCCAATACTGATACAGATATTTCCACCTTATTTATGTATTTTCATAACCCTTAAACAAAAAGCTAGGAGTGAAGACATTTAAATGTGTGGGCTTAAATGGCTACTACTTCAGATTAAATTTATTTACTACATACTGATCTTTCCTCAGTGGAGCTCAGTGAATATGAATTTCAATGAATCATTGTGAAAGACAGTTTATTTTAGGAGGTGTGGAAACAAGCAAGTAGTGTTCTAGTGACCGTGGAGCTTTGAGCATTGTAGGTCACATTTTTGCATTTTGCTTCTTCATGTATAAAAAGCTTGATAATCTTTAAAATCTCTACCAGATTAAGGAGGTATTACTGGAACTATGTTTGACTTCATCACACTCTGCCCTGCTCTCCATTCCTTGTGGAATTTACTAAGTAAACCAACTGCAATTAACTGGAATTTGTAAATGAATGTCTGAAGGTAAATTTTGTGCCAATAGTCAGAAGATTGTAGTTTGAACTATATTGTTAATTGGTCAAGTATACTCTAGTCTATAATTACTTCAAAATGAGACAACCATCTGTTAAATGAATGGAAAAAATAAAATGAGAGGCAAAAATATCCTTTCACTCTCATTATTTCTGAAACGTTTTTGGAAGACCTAAGCCATACAACTTGCAAATCTCTAGAGCAAAATGACCAATTCAGACTTGAATATTTTCAGCCATTATACACTAAAGATGTATCCATTTATATAAACACAATTATAATTTCCAATATCTTCAAAAGAGTAGAAAACATATGATTTGCTATAATTTTAGAATGAGAGCAATTTGCCCATGTTAGTTTATTTAATAGCATTTTAATGTGTTTCTAACAAGGAATAATTAATTTTACTCCAATAGTTACAGTAAAATATTCACTTGCCTTTTATTTCAGTTTATAATGTAAGTCAGGGGATGGAGTCTCATTTACTAATTCTAAGCTTTGTTTAAGCACAGATCTATGAACAGAAGAGCACTGTGTAAGTTCTCTCCTATGGTGATTAAAACAACCTCTGAAAGCCTACATGAGGTACAGACTGTATGAAGTGCACGCAGTCATGGCAGGTGAGTTCCTCACTGGATCCCTCAGCAGCTAGCACCACTCTTTAGTAACCCTGGTTTTCTCAAGTTTTAAATATTTATTCAATCATGTGTACTTTTTCATTTCAATTTTAGATGCCTGTGGTTTTTCTGAGGTATGGAAAAGCCCATTTACTACATAGGATTTTATTGGCCAGAAATTCAAGTCAAACAAACCTGTTTTCCATTTATGTTGGTGGACTGCTTCATTATGTTTAGATCAATCTTTTCCTCAGATTTGTCTGATGAAACTGCTTAAATTAACAATACAGTGTTTAGTTATTTAATGGCCCATTGTTCCTTAAGCAGAGGAGTACTAATATTTCACCTTCACTTGCCCACTTCCCCCGCACCTGACCAGGTGTGAGAAGGAAGCAGTTCTTTCCATGAGACAGAAGGTCTCAGAGGGCTGTGAGAGGAGGCTTTTGGTGCATAGGACATTGCTGCATTCATTCACAGATCCAATTTATCCTTAGCTCTAAAGAAAAAAATGAATGTTCCATGGCTAAAATTGATGAAATTGGCTGTTCTCATTATTTTTTTCCATGTCTGCTGTAGATATAGAGACAATTGACATAACCATTCTTAGAAGCTATTCTCTAGCCATGAGAAGTGACTATAAATAGGTGGGGGTTCTTAAATTACTTAAGGTTAGAAAATTTCACATGAGACTATCTTATTCTACTTCCAAAAAAATTGAAACTGCCATGTAATATTATATTCTACTTTAATTTACTAAGTATTTTTCTTTTAATGAAGAATAATATTTCTAAACAGGGCTATGTAAATGATTTTAATATTAAGATTCAGTTGCTCTAGAAAAACTTATACTTTGAAAGAAGCCCTCTCTTAACAAAAAATAATTTTAAATAACTGTCTTTAGTGTGTCTTTTATGTCCAAATATTGTTAGTTTACTATGGATTAATGTTAAAATTTAAATTTATAGTTTTATTTATAATTTATCTTCAACTTTGTTAATGAGAACATTTTTACAGTTAACATTCAATGTTATATTAGTTTCAGGAGTACACCACAGTAAACATTTATATAACTTATAAAGTGATCCCCTGTTTATCTCCTATTTTAGAGGTTCAAACTGTTAAACTTGGGTTTTGGTTGTATATCATACTATTATAGAGTACAATTCATTAAAATCATAAAATTTTATAAGAGGATTCTGAAATATACCTTAATATGGTAATCTGATAGTTTGAAAATACTCCCTTGCTACAGAAAAGGAAAAAAATAATAAAAAAGAAAAAAGTGTTGACTTGTTGCATTTCAGTAGATAGTACATTGCTCTTTATCTCCTCTTTCTCAATAAACACTGACATCATGTGGCAAGTTTTTACTTTTCTTCTCCTGAATTATCAAATTACTTTTGAATGCTTTATGAAATTAAACAATATATATATCTAGGTAAAACTCCAAATGATTACTATAATTATGATTATCACATATTTCTTTTCTTAAATCAATTACTAGAAAATTATAAATGTTGAAAATACAATTTTAAAAGGCAAATCATAATTCATATTCAAATACAAAATATCTGTCAAATATTTAGTTCAACTTATAGTTTAATAAGTGAATAAAAAATGAGTTATTAATAAATTGCTGGTTTAGATACAGAACTGATGATGTCCAACAGTACTCTTCAGAGTTGTTTCATTGGGCAGAATTTAGTGGCATCTCTATTGAAAAAAAAATAACAATGTCCATAGTAAATTCTGCTTCTACAGAATTATGAAATAACCTAGAAAACACACAGTCAAGTCCAGCCCTATAGTGAATGAAGTCATAATAAATTCATTTGCCTATATCTAAGGATTTAATAATGTTATGGCAGAAGTTTCTTTCATACTACTTCTAAGGCTGTTAACACATTGGCTATCCATAGATAGAACAAAGAATTAACGTACTCAAACATTATGTTATTTTCTGCCCCCAAAGAAGAAACAGGTATTTAATAGCATTTTTAACTCAAATCACTAAAACCCCAAATGGTAGAGTCTGGTGCATAGTGAAATGTAAAGTTAGATAGATCTTAAGGGTTTTTTGTTTGTTTGTCTGTCTGTCTTGGTGGTTCCTCCTCCTCCTCCCCCTCCCCCCGCCTCCTCCTCCTCCTCCTCCCCTTTTTCTTCTTCTTCTTCTTCTTCTTATTCTTTCTTCTCCTCCTCCTCCTCCTCCTTCTTCTTCTTTTTCCTTTTTTTTTACTGGCTCTGTGGCTTTTGTGTACTTAAACTCTTAAGTCTTGGTTTTAGAAATAGGTAAAATTTGTAAAATGGAAATAATAATAATATCAAATCCACATGATCATGGTGAAGAATAAATGTAAAAATGTTTATAAAACATTTGAGTTTTAGATGGTGTGTACTAAGTACTCATTAACTATTAGCTTTTAACTCTCAGACCAATTTTGTCAAGATTCATTTTCTGACTAGCAATACATTCAAATAGTTTTCAATAGGAGCATTAAGTAGATTTTTCCTATTTACTCAAATTTGTGCTTTCAGAACTATCATAATCTTAATAAAATATGGTAATGAAAGTATAGTAATATTTTTTAAAGATTTTATTTATTTATTTTTACAGAGGGAAGGGAGGGAGAAAGAGAGAGAGAGAGAAACATCAATGTGCAGTTGCTGGGGGTGGTGGCCTGCAACCCAGGCATGTACCCTGACTGGGAATCGAACCTGCGATGCTTTGGTTTGCAGCCCACACTCAATCCACTGAGCTACTCTAGCCAGGGCTGAAAGTACAGGAATATTGATTAAGATTGACAGTCACTTGCAGAGGGCTTGTTAGCTATTATTTATTTATTTTAGTGAGTACCAATAAATTATCTAGAATTAAATCTCAAAGTCCTTTTCTTTATGATATCCTTTTAGTGTAGTCAAAGGAATAATAGGATTTCTAATTTAATAGCATGCTATTGGTAATAGATTATTTTTAAAGCAATGTACTTAAAGATCCTATTTCTATAGGTTAGCAGATGTTACAATGCTTGTGTTTCTGAGATGTTTCTACAGAGGAACAGTTAATGGACATGTATTAATTTTCTAGGGCTACCATAATGAAATGTCACAGGCTGGGTGGCTTAAACAACAGAAATTTGTTCCCTCACAGTTCTGGAAGCCAGAATTCTGAGGTCAAGGTTTGGCAGGCCTAGTTTCTTCTGAGGCTTCTATCCTTGACTTGCAAGATGGCTGCCTTCCTGCTGTGGCCTCACATGGTTTCTTCTCTGCATGCCTGCACCTTGTATCTTTAGTCACTCTTCTTACGAGGTCACCAGTCATACTGAATTAGGGCAGACTCATGTGGCCATATTTTACTCTAATGACCTCTTTAAAGACCCTGACTCCAACTACAGTCATATTCTGAGGTACTGGGGGTTAGCACCTTAACATACAAATTGGGGGGCAACACCTTTCAACCCAAAACATATGTGTAATGTAGGTATATGGTTTCTAAACCATTTCTTTTGAATAAGACAGCCTATCTTAGTAGAAAAGGCAGGCACTGAAGCCAGGTAGCCTGATAGCAAATGCTGCTCTGCCACTTCTTGCTCAGTTGCTCTGGATAAGCTTCCTTTCTTGTGCCTCATTTTCTCTATTTCTGCAGTAAAGATGAATGCAGTATGCAATACTGGATTTGGTGTGGGAAGATAAATGAATTAACTCAAATACTGTACTTAGAAGAACATCTATAAGTAGTAAGTAATTCTCAAATAACATTAGCACTTATTTATTTCCTTTAAATAACTAGTAACAAGCAAAAATGATGAATGCCAAATAGAAATTAAAGGGTAAATTTTTATCAGGTTGTTTGATAAAGAATGTTGAATATATATATTCTCTATAAATAATGTATATATTACATATATATGTATATATAACTAGATTTTCCTCTCTTTTTCTGGGACATGTATTCATTAATAAATGACTAGAATCTCTTCAGTCAGTTATCAATAAGTTGAACTGTGTATGATCTGATTTCTAAGAACCAAGAGATAGGAGAACTTGAGTCCCTGTTAACTTGCTCTAGAAAAGACTCAAGACTCAACACTTTGTTTTCTGTATATTGATGATATCAGCACACCTGATTTGAAGTATGCATTATACAAAATTTGAAGAAAGTATATGTTGGCATCCTTTACTTTACATTTAAAGTATTATGTTACATTCACATTTGTGTTATTTGGATAAATAATACAGAATTTAAGGATTTTGTTCTTCATGGGGAGCTGGCTTCAGTGCATGATAGCAATGAATTAACATTCAATATTTAATGAAAAGAATGGGAAGGAAAGAATGATGGTGAAAAGGAATATTTGATAACCATCCTTAGGCAAACATTAAATTATGAGTTTATAATATTCAGAAAAAATACTTAAAATGAATAGAAGCTAATTCTAAAGTAGCTCTTTTAACATTATATATTAAAATTTACCATCTGCCTGTTTGCGCTGTGAAATACAGCTCTGCACAGTAGACTACATGATTTATCAGAGGGTCCTGCATCTCCCTGACCCTGTGGACCCATGGGAACTTTGTGGATGCAGCTGCTATAAGTATTCATGATGCTTCTTCAGCACACTGAGTCAAAGGCAATTGATCTGGTTGGCCTTCATCCATATAATGCCAGGTGTATATGTTACTTTTCCTTTATTTTGGCCCTAAATTATGTTGACAACTTCCCATTTTGCATCAGGCGGTTATTGTTATTCTCATTGGAGTTCACTTGAGAAGTAGAAAACAATCCTATATTTGTTATATGGGGAGTTCTAGTCTTTTACAATATTACATTTGAGATAGTTTTCTTTTTTAAAAAAACCAATAGCCATCTTAATAATTCATGGATAAGAGTGGGGTGAAATATTGCTGATGATCCTGAGAAGGAGCAGAACCATGTTTTCTAGTTCCAGCTTATGGCCCTGATCTGACAAGTGAAAATAAAAGGTAAGATTTACTGGCTGCAAAGAATAGCTGTGAAATTCATGGGCTAAGAGAATTTGACTTATTTATTTAACTGAGTTTGAAATGAAATATATAGTATAGTGCAAGTGAGGGTCAGGAGGAAATTAAATAAAAGATTGGGGAGTGGAAATATTACCTGAGTGTGACTGAATATCAAATAAATGCAGTATATATTTACCTAGTACTCTTGGGGTTGCTTTATTGAAACCGTCCTTTTCCTCCTCTTTAAAATGAATATTATTATTTTCTTTTGGGAGGAAAAAATACTGGCAGGATATCTTTTTATTAGGGTTTGAAGACATACTGAATTTGTACTACCAAATAGGAATTTTATTGATCTTCCTAATCGATTTGTTTTTCTAATTGATAGCATTGCTAAATAAATAAGGTTTGGCTAAGAGTTCCTTCTGTTAACTTATCAACAGTACAATACCTATATAGATATTGTGTGCTACTGGAAAGACAAAAGCCCACATTTTATTTATATGAAAGAAGAAAACTGTAGAAATTATTCACATGTGTCAGGAACATAAATGTATACCAGACTGTACACAAGGCAAACACATCTTTGGCATAGAAACATAAATGTCATGTCTAATATCCTTGTAACTATTAAAATAATTGTGGAATGTGATGAATGCACAAGAAGGGTAAATTTATCAAAGGTAATCCATCATCTTTTTGAACAGCATACTCGAGTGCTTATACTTTAGTTTTGGACCTCACAACCTTCCTAAATTTCTAACAAGTTTCTGTGTGGAAAAGAAACCCTAAAAAATACTTTTACTTTAAGCAATTACTTTTTAGTGAGTAGGTGCAGGGCTAGATTTTGGTTGAGAACATTTATAATTATTGTTTTCAAATCTCTTGGAAATATATATGAATATCCTTAGGCTTAAAACATTATCTACTTTTTATCTATGAATAAAATACTGCTTATTGAGAAAAGAGTAAAGGCTGGTCACTTACAGTACTTCATTTAAATTTCCTTAGATTTCCTAAGAAACATTTCACATGTAGTTGTGTACCTATGGTCTTATAGAATTTCACACAATTAAAAGGTGTTCATATCTTGTTTTTTTTTAAAGATTTAGATGGAACTGGAGAAATATTATGCTAAGTGAAATAAGCCAATTGGTGAAAAACAAATACCACATGATCTATCTCCCTTATAGGAGCAAACTAATGAACAAAATAACCTAAAAAACAAAATAGAACCAGAGGCATGGAAACATGGAACAGACTGACAGCAACCAGTGGGGAGAGAAAGAGGGATAATGGTAAAAAGAAGGTAAAAGGACTAGTCAAAGAACATGTATGAATGACCCATGAATATGGACAGAGGTGTGGGGATGGACTGTGGGAGAGAGGGGTGGGCTGGGCAGAGGAGGGCAAAGGGGGAAAAATTGGGACAACTATAATAGAATAATAATAAAAAATAAACTTAAAGGTGAACTGAAAATTAGTAAATATTCAGTTCTGTCACTTTGAGAATTCCAATGTATCTTTAAAAGATAATAGATTAAAAAGAGGTTTAGAAAGTTTTTCTTGTAAACATTCTAATAGAATGATATTTGTAAAGCTAAACTTACCTCTACTTTATATATATATATACATGTATTTATATATAGACACAGATACATACACACATATATACATATATACATATACATACATACACAGGAGTGGGAAAAAGCAAGTATACCGCTATAACACAAATAAACAATACAATAATTAATAAATAATAATAGGTGAATAAACTCTGTGTTATATGTACTCACAAATGTAAACCTACTTTTGTCCACCCCTGTATATGCAAAATAAAAAATGTGTTTTAAATGTCACCTTTTAAAAATATTTCAAAAAGCTTACATTGTTAAATATCAGCATACTATGATTATTTCAATATGTGTTAAGTGTATGTTAGGAACACTGTAACATGACTAATCCGTAACTGTAAATTGGTCCATTCCAGATAAAATGGCTATAAATGGCTGAAGGGTATGTCCTGTTGCAAAGTTTCACTACAAACATGTATTTTAATTTGTAGAAATGCAACAAGATTATAAGAAAGTGTTACATTGGAAAGTAGTATACAATTGAGGGAAGAATTCACAATATTAGTGATAGAATATGTACTAGAGGCCAGATAATACAAATATTGGTGAAACATTAAGTATTCCCACACTAATATCTTTTAAAATGAAATGGTAGAGTGATGTTTAAATGGGAATGGTAAAATATTACCAGAAAAATGGCTGAGTAGGAAACTCCAAGCTCCTCTATCCCATGGAACCATGAAAAACAAACGAAAACTCACTAAAATAACTTAATAGCAACTCCAGAGAACAGTCAATGGTCTACAACTACCACATGAACAATGAATCATAAAGTCATACATTTGCAACAAAAGGAAATTTTTGTGGTAATTTTGTCCACTCTTGCCTCGCTCCACACACTGCACAGTGTGATCTCTGTTTGGCCAAGGTGGAAGCCCAGTTCCCAAATGCTTCCCTCAAAACAGAAAGAGGAGACCAGATCTTTGCAAAGTTTTAATCTGCCTGGTGGCTGCCTGAAGGACTGGTCTCTGTATTGCCTAACCCGGTTATCAGGCAGGGAGTAACAGCAAGAAATGCTTCTGGGGACTATAGACCCACAGATGTCTGAGAGAGGCTACAGTGGATAACCTAAGGAAACAAGGAATTCTGGCATGAGGCTCTTTGGAAAATTAAGACACTTAAAAGCAGATATGTACATGGGGGAATTGAAAAAGCCATATAGAGGAATAGTCAAAATGCATGCTCGTGGAAAACCTGAGAAGAACTTAACTTGCATCTTACGCTGATCCCAGGTGCAGAGCATGTCAAACTAATCAGTGAAGAATTACTACAGCACAGAGCCACAAACCCTGGGAGAGGTGGCTGCTTTTTTAAATACCCAATTTTCAACAAAAACATTTATAAAGTATATAAAGACATAAAATTACAGCTAATCCAAAGGAAGAAAATATGGCAGAAACTGTCACTTAATTTTTTTTAACCACAAACATCAGACTTCCTGTAGACTTTGAAATAATTTTTTCAAGTTTGCTTAAATAGGTAAAGATAAAACATGGATAAAGAGCTAAAAAAATCAGGGAAACTCAGAAAAAATATGTCTTCAGGAGTTTTAAAATTAGACTTATTATTTGGTTCATATTTTTAAAAGATACTGCTGGCTGCTGTATAGGATATGATTTTGAGGCAACAGTAACAGATATAGGTTCATTTTGGTCATTCCAGGAAGGATAAGAGTCAGAACTGACAGGTGTTATAGAAGCAGAGTCAAAGGAAGAAAACATAAATAAGGTATATATTTGATACACTTTGGAGGAGTTCTAAGGGAGACAGTTCCTTTTTTCAATCCTCACCCAAGGATATGTTTATTGATTTTACAGAGAGAGAGAGAGAGAGAGAGACAGAGAGACAGAGAGACAGAGAGACAGAGAAACAAATCCATATGACAGAGAAACATCTGTCGGTTTCTTCCCATTCATGCCAGACTGAGCATTGAAGTTGCAACCCGTGTGTGTGCCCTGACTTTTTAGTGTACAGGATGACGCTCCAACCAAGCCACCCAGACAGTGTGAGACAGTTCTTGATAAATGAGTAGACATCCAGTTATGTCAGATAACTAATATTGAGTACATACAATGGCTTTTTGGAGTAGGGAAAATTCAACATGTTATGTTTGAAATCCTATTAAATACCCACATTGAGATGCCAAGCAGACAGAATGTTGTATATATGATTCTAGAACTCAGAGGAAAGATCTCAGTTTCAGATACATTATATTGATGGAATTTAAAAGTATAACAAGGGAGGACATCACTTATGGACAAAGTGTGAGGAGAGACAAGAAGTGTCCCTAGGTTGCTTTCCAGAACAATGTTTATTTGTTATTTTCAGAAGTTTATAAAAATATTGTGAGGCATGGAATTTTCTAGACTCACCATTGAAATGATATCAAGTGATGTTCAATATGATAAATGATGTTACTATAGAATAATATCAAAGTTTGAAGCTCTCTGTTACAATCCTATCTAATGTCTTTGACATACATTGAACATCCATCTTCAGCACGTAAGTGTGTACTTAAGAATCCCAATATTGGAGCCAATGTAGGAGGCCACATAATGATCTAAGAAGAATCAAGCAATGGAATCACATAGCACATATCAATGTCTATCAAAGTATCTACCTGGAGTAAGTGGTAGATTCCATAAGTTAATGGGTCAGCCCCACAAGATTTCTCCCATCTCAGATGTCAACCACAGGCCCCAGGTTGTCCCTGGCACTTTTCATCAAGCAGCTATAATATAAGGTTCCCATGACCCCCTTTTTAGGTTCACAAAACTGCTAGAACAGCTTACACAACTCAGGGAAATACCTAGTTACATTTACCAGTTTATTTTACAGTAAAGAATACAGATGAACAACCAGAAGAAGAGATTCATAGTGTGAGGTCTGGAAGGTTCTCAAGTACAAGAGCTTCTACCCTGTGAAGTTGGGGTACATTGTTCCCCCAGCACTTGGATGTGTTCACCAGCCCAGAAGCTCACCAAATCCTGTACAGTTGGGATTTTTATGGAGGTTTCATCATGTAGGCATGATTGTTTATTAACTAACTCTACTTCTAGCATCTCTCACTGCTCTGGAGAATGGGGGTGTGGCTAAAAGTTTCAAGCTTCTAATGATGGCATAGTCTTTCTGGTGATCAGCCTTCATCCAAGAGCTCACCAAGAGTCACTTCATAAGAACAAAACATGTGCCTTGGTCGGTGTGGCTCAGTTGGTGGGAGTGTTGTCTCGTTAACTGAAAGGATATGAGTTCAGTCCCAAGTCAGGGCACATGCCTGGGTTGCAGGTTTTGTTCCCAGTTGGGAAGTGTAGGAAAAGCAACTAATCAGTGTTTCTTTCCCTCTCTCTAAAATCGATAAGCATGTCCTTGGATGAGGATTTAAAAAAAAGAACAAACACATTTTCCTTATTAAGGAAATTCCAAGAGATTTAGGAGATTTTTGTCAGGAACTTGAGGTCAAAGACCAAATATTAGAACCAAAGATACTCCTAGTGCTCTTATCACTTAGGAAACTTCCAGGATTTTAAGAGATCTGTCCCAGAAACCTGAGAAAGAGATCAATATATACATAATTTTATTACTTCTCAATCCCATTATAATACCTGATTAGCAAGAAATTAGAAGTATGAATTTTAAGCTATGTCTCTTTAGATGATAAGGAAATGGACAAGGCCTGGAGAGAAAAATCTGCACAGAATAAAGAATTAAATTCAGAACCTAAATGGCTTGAACACATTTAAGAGTTCAGAAAATGATGATGATGAGTTTAATTCCTATGTGTAGTTCTATTCCAGGATGTCATTTCCATTTTGACCATTACCACAGAGATTTTCCAAAAGAAATATATAAATGCAGAATGTCAAGAACAACCAAATCAGTCTTGAAAGCAGAGATAACTAAGGAGAGGAGCTAAATAATTTGGGGCACCAATATGTAAGCAAAGTAACATTATCCATGAGAAAACTGTTGTTCATATGTCTTACATAACTTGACCAAGGTCAGAGCATTATTAGATTAAGAAGACCACACTTTATCACTGATCTGTTTCCATAAATCCATCCTGTCTATTGAAATGTACTAAACTGCCAATTTTATGGGTTGAAAGGTTTTTCAGTCAATAGAAATCACTCTGAATCAATACACTGCCAGTTTCCTCTAGAGTGCCTATTAGTACTCCCATTTTCTTTTTGATCATTTCCCTCTTTACACAGTTACTGGGCTTTGCATTCTGGAGCAGCATGAACACCCACAAGAAAGCATGTGTGCACTTCAGCATGTGGATATTTATTTAGGGCCTGTGAATTCATAGGGTAGATTTTGTTCCATAATTTGCCTGACTTTGCTCAAGATTATAAAATAAAAGTCTCAGTTATTTTATTACTCTCAAACTAAATATTATTTAGTTTTTCACATTTACCAAATACATAAAACAGTGCCTTATACTTTCCAATTTGTGTCAAATTAACAGCCAAAAGTAAATAGCCTTAGAATTTCTAACATGAGGTTAACTGCAAAATTTATTTTTATTGTATAAAGATGTTTTCACACTATAAAGAAAAACATAACTTTGGGGGGGATATTTTGACATAACTTTTAGCAAGAGCTTATTTTAACATGGTGAGAATTTTGTTTCAAATGGCCTGAATCACAAAAGTATAGGTACACATATATACATATAATTTGAAAACATACAGCTTAAGCATTCTGTGCTGCAAAGTAATTTGTTACCTTTCTGAGACGTTTTTCAAAAAAGGAAAACATAATTTCAGGGTTCCTAAATATCAATTTGGGATCAGTATCTTGCATTTTACCCACTTTTAAGGATCTACAGATTTACTGCCTACTCTTTAAGGAACCCCCTGGCCTTTACTGCCACATAAAGATGATTGCTGAGAAAACAAAAAGAGAAAATTTAATGTATTAAGGAGAGTTACTGTCACCTCAGGATGTAGTATCATTGGGACCTGACAAATGAGAAGAGTCTCAAGCAGGACACTTTCTACATGATGTTGCATGAAATACAGGATTTTTAGTTAGATATTTGTATATACTCTTAAAATTTTTATTGTATTTTATATATACAATAAATTTAAAAGTCCAAAAATTTAAATTCTCCTTAGGAAAAGTAGTCCACATTTAATTATAAAATGGAAAACACAGTCTTTACAAAGAGAAATGATAAAAGTTATGATGGCTCCATCAAAGCAAAAAACACTGTTCACAGTGTGGATATTTCCTGTTTTATTTTTATCTGGTTGATTTTTCACCTAACATGCAAGTTTGTGACTTTTTTCATTTAACGTTATACTATACGAGGTCTGTCTTGAAACTATCCAGCCACGTACTATGAAAAATAGTGACATTTATTGAAGAAGATACAAGATACAAGAAAGATTGCACATGGGACAATGATACCTCACTCCCCTTCAAAGTAGTCATCTTGGGATCTCATGCAAATCTCCATCAGCTGTGCTGTCATATTTTCCTGAATCTCATCAACTTGTTGGATATATTTTCCCTTTCAAAGGTGATTTTAGTTTTGGGAAAAGCCAGAACTCGCAAGGTGCCAAATCTGGGTTGTAGAGAGGCTGAGTCACCTGGGTCGTTGATGTGGGTCACTTTCAGCAGAGTTTTTGACCATCTTTAAAAGGTTTTGTCACCCTTTTATTGGCACTGCACTTACTGCATCATCCCTGAAAGCCTTCTGAATCATCTGAATAGTTTCTGTGGAGGAATATTCAAGCTTAATCCAAAATTTGATTCGTGGTTCTACTCACTCAGTTATTTTGAATGCCATGGCCACATAGTACACATGCTCATTTAATGGCATCTACTGTCTCCACTGACTAGTACAGTGAAGTCATCATTGTTCACGAATGTGCATTCCAGTCCACTCTCCTTGGCTACCAGTTTACATGGATGTTGTGCAAAGCACTCTTGTTACATTAACAATGGCTGTATTTTTTCCAGACAGACCTGGTATATTTTCCAATATCATTAAATAGCTCTGGACATTTAATTCTAAGTATTTTTTCATTATTCATTTTATGTGAAATACTTTGAACATTTGGTTTCAATTTGGGGGATTACAAAATATACAATAATATTTGACTTCATGTAAGTCAAATTTTTGCATGCTGTTTTATTCATTTCCTTAGAAGCCAACTTACTGTATGAATATAAACAGACAAAATGTAAAGGTTTATATGGCCAAAAGATTTATATTGCCGAATTGTTTTTGCAGAAGGCTATACTAATATGTACTCCAAAATAAAGAATGTATGCTTGGAAAAAACTTAGAAACTTTTCACATTTTGTAGAGAAAATTAAAAAAATATTTCAATACTCTTCTATTATAGATTTCCTTTTATTAATATTGTGGTTGAATATTTTTCATGTGTTATCACTGTATGAATTAGATTATCATGCTTTCATTCTCCAACATTTCCTTACCTCCTGGCTTCTAAATTACTATCATTTGTTTGAAGTTTCTAATTGCAATAGCACCCCACTAGCAGGTACAAATTTGTGTCAATTCTAGTAACTTAAAACAACATATTTTTTTCTCACTTATTCTACATGTCCACAGAATGCTAGTAGATCTTCTTTTTAATATAATTCCTATAAGTTGGCTGGCACAGTCATAAACTATAATATTTCAGGTTTTTGTCTGAGAATCAGTGCCAGATTATCTTCAATTTGTTGTTAACGTTTTAGCCTGGAAGTGGCAGAAATAATTTTTAATTCTAAAATCATTTATTAGAACTAGCCTCATATGTTTATCCTTTTACCAATACCAGTCTGTCTTCCTATAGAAAAAAAATTTTTTGAAGATTTTATTTATTTATTTTTTAGAGATGGAAGGGATGGAGAAAGAGAGAGAGAGAGAAAGAGAGAAACATCAATGTGCAGTTGCTGGGGGTCATGGCCCGCAACCCAGGCATGTACCCTGACTGGGAATCGAACCTACGACACTTTGGTTCACAGCCCACGCTCAATCCACTGAACTACTCCAGCCAGGGCTAGAAAATTTTAAACTTGCATAGTATGAGTCATTCAACATTATTCTTATTTAAGGACAACCTTGCAACCTTGGAGAGGTTCCAGTCAAGATAGCAGAGTAAGTGGACACTGGACTCACCTCCTCCCATGAACACACCAAAATTACAACTATATTATAGAACAATCGACCTGGATAACCCTCTGAAGACTGTGAACAGAACTCCTAGAACTAAGGACATAAGGAAGAACCCACTATGAGACTGGTAAGAGGAGCAGAGACATGAAAACAGGCTGGCCCCACACATGCATGTGGCAGTTGAGAATCTTAGAGGGATATCTCAGCTGCAGAGTTATTTCCTGAGAAGCATAGGGTCTCAGGTCCAAGCCATACCCCCGAGCTTAGAACACTAGTGCTGGGAAGATGAATCCCCACCAAAACTGGTAGTGAAAATCACTGGGGATCCCATTTGTCCAAGTAAGATGGAATGTGGCTAGGGATCCAGTCACCTTTTTAAATGGCTGGTACACAAACTGTTGTTTGCAGGCACTCATCTTGGGCTCTGGTGGCAGGACAGTGGCTTGGGGGGCACCAGAGACAATCAGGAAGGAACTGAGTAGTGTCGCTTTAGGGCTATGACCAGGGGTATGGCTGCCATTGTCCCTTTGTTGAGCTCTCTGCCCACATTGCCACTGGTGCCATCTTTCCTGTGTTGAGACAGCCTCTTGTTGTCAGAGAAACTTGGTCTTGTGAAGCTGTGAAAAAAGAATTTCAGGGACACACATATGAGAGAAGTTTAAGTGTAGTGGCAAGATTTATTGGGGTTAAAAGAAATAACATTCCCTTGAGGTTGAAGAGGGCAGGAAGGTTCCAGTAACAATTGCCCCAAGGTCCTGGCTAATCCTTCATAAATTTTCTTGGTTTGAGGAACAAGCAGGCTGTCTTCCAAACTGTCAAACCAGTTTCATGGTTTTTGCTGAAGCTGTGCTGGGACCTTCCCCCCGCATTCAATCCCTTTCCAGTGTTTTCTGGGGTTTTGTTCCCTTATCCTATCCAATCTTTTCCCCAGGTGAGACTCCTCCCCATTATGGTCCTCATTTTGGCTTCTCCTGAGATATATCAAAGTTTGTTTTGTCATCTGGCTCTACTGTGACAAAACAAACTTAGTAGAAGGATCTCCTACCATACTTAGTAGAAGGATCTCCTACCATAATGGCTTCTGCGTTCAGCAAAGGAATTTCCCCTTATTGTTTATTCTTTACCCTGGTAATCCAGACAAATGTCCCCTTGTCCCCAGGGGTGTCTGTGTATCTGTCCCTTCTTAATCAGGCTTACTGTCTGATTCTATTTGCTCCCTTCCTTTGTTAACAACTAATGAAATACCCACTGTAACACCCTCATGTGGTCAAATCTGGACCTCCATTAGCCTGTTGAACTCCATTAATTTTATCCATGCTTGTTTATAAAATGGAAAATAGAGTCTTTCCAAGCAATAAAAGGATATGAAGGCATCATAAAAGAGAAAAATGCTTTGTAGAGTGAATATTATACTGCTTTATTTTTATCTGGTGGGTTTTTCAATGAAACCAAGAGCTGATTTAATAAACCATTAACCAGGAAGAGTGAGAGAGAGAGAGAGGAAGAGAGAGAGAGAGAACCAAAATAAATAAAATCAAATATGAAAGAGAAGTAACAACTGACACCACAAAAATGCAAAGGATTATAATAAACAATGCAAATAATTACAAGCCAAAAAACTGGACAATCTGGAAGAAATGGATGAATTTCTAGAAACATACCATCTTCTAAGACTGAATCAAGAAGAAACAGAAAAATCTAAACAGACCAATTACTACCAATAAAATCAAATGAGTAACCAAAAAACTTCCAATAAACAAAAGTCCTAAACTGGATGGCCTCACTGGTGAATTTTACCAAATGTTGAAAGGAGATTTAATACCTATTCTCAAACTTTTACAAAACAATTCAAGAGGCAAGAAGGTTCCAAAGCTTCTTTCATAAGGACACCATTACTCTGATTCCAAAACAAGATAAAGACTTTATTAAAAAATTATAGGACAATATTTCTGATGAACATAGATGCAAAACCCTCAATAAAATATTAATAAACTGAATTCAGCAATACATTAAGAATCATACACCATGATAAACTGGGATTTATTCTGGGGATGCATGGTTTGTTTAACATGCACAAATCATTTCATGTAACATACCACATACACTAAATAAAATATAAAATTGTCTGATCATATTAACAGATGAAGAAAGAGCATTTGACAATTTCCCACATTGATTTATGATAAAAAAAACCTTTTGGCAAAGTGGGAATAGAGGGAACATGCATCAATGTAACAAAGGCGGTATGTCATACCCATAGCTAAGATACTCAACGGGGAAAAGTTAAAAGTGGTTTCTGTAAGATCTGGAACAAGACGGCACTGTGCACTTTTACCACTTTTACTCTACATAGTATTTGAAGTCCTATCCACAACAATCAGACAAGAAAAAGAAATCATAAGCATCCAAACTGGAAAGGAAGAAGTAAAATTGTCATTATTTGCAAATGACATGATATTATGTAGAGAGAACCTTAAAGATTCTAACAAAAAAACCCCACTAAAACTGATAAATAAACTCAGTAAATTATTAAGGTACAAAAATAAAATTCAGAAATTGGCTGTATTTTAGCCCTGGCTGGTGTAGCTCAGTGAATTGAGCGTGGGCTGCGAACCAAAGTGTTGCAGGTTTGATTCCCAGTCAGGGTACATGCCTGGGTTGCAGGCCACGGCCCCCAGCAACCGCACACTGATGTTTCTCTCTCTCTCTCTTTCTCCCTCCCTTCCCTCTCTAAAAATAAATAAATAAAATCTAAAAAAAAAAGAAATTGGCTGTATTTTAATATGCCTATAATGAACCACCAGAGAAAGAAATTAGGAAAATAAACCCATTTCAAATGAATCAGAAAATTAACTAGGAATAAATTTACACAAAGAGGTTAAAAATCTGTACTCAAAAAATTATAAGACATTGAAGAAACTGAAGAAGATACAATTAAATGGAAACATATACCATGTACATGAGTAGAAAGAATTAACATTATTAAAATGTCCATAACTACCCAAAGCAATATAAAGAGTCAATGCAATCCCTATCAAAATACCAATGGCATCTATCACAGTAAAAATAATTCTAAAATTTATATGGAACCACAAAAGGCCCTCAATAGCCACAGCAATCTTGAGAAAGAACAAAGTTGGAGATATTGTGGTACCTGATAACAAATTATACTATAAGGCTATAGTAATAAAACTAGTATGATACTGACATAAAAAGAAGACACAGACATCAATGGAACAGAATGGAACTCAGAAATAACCCCATGCCTATATGGTCACTTAATCTATGGCAAAAGAGGTGAGGATATACAATAGGCTAAAAACAGTCTCTCCAATAAGTGGTGTTTGGAAAACTAGACAGATATCTGCAAAAAATAAAAATAGACAAAGACTAAAAAATGGTCATGCTATAGATATGGTGGGAGTTCAGTATAATGCAATTGACAAGGAAATTTGGTTATTTCTGTGACATACTTTTTAAACTTATGACTGATAACCTTATACCAGAACATATCATATTTTTAAGAATTTCTTTCAAATATAACCTAAAAAACTGTAACATCATTTCTCATTTGACAAGGTTTCTCATGTAATTTAACATATCAAATAAGACTAATTAGTTAAATATCTCCCATTTCCAAGGAGAAAGAACACTTCTTTTAAAATGTTCTAGGGGTCCCCTGGAAAATTTCTAAATTAGTTTAAGGTTAGTAAGGCTTCATTTACAATTTGATTTTGAGCAAGTTTGTAAAAAAACATCAAAAACACTTTAAAACACTTGATTAATACAGTGTCATAGATCACTGTGAAACCATACTTAGTTTTCCATTTAATTCCCAGTTTTACATAATTTGTGAAAATCTTAGCTCTTTTAATAGAGAAGACTCAGTTCTCTTAACTAATCAAAGACCTGATAGAGACAGCATAAAGCACAGGAAATCATTTTGTTGGATCACAGAATTTTTTTTCTAGGTAAATTACTTAAAACATAAAGGAAAAGCTTTTTAGTCTCATTAAGAATGTACCCACATATCCCAAGAAAACTGTCTTCATTTTTTTAGTAAATGAAAAAAAACTAATTTTCAGTTTTATGTACGTGCACTCCAGATATTAAAGGTTATTTTTTTCAAGCCAATTAAATAGAGCTCCTTTACAAATTATTATTGGCAGTACTCTCCAGAGTTAAAAAAAAAAGAAAAATCACATAGACATAGCATACAGACATTCATAAACATAGACAGTGACAAAGATCCCATAGCTTTTATTGTAAAACTTTAGCCATGAATCAGACACAATAATACAAAACTCACTAGTCTATTAATAACAGTTGAATGCAAATTTCACTTCTGGCAGATAGGACAGGTTGAGATTGCCCACACACATGACTAAAGCTTTTTACCAATATTTGTAGAAAAGACTTTTAAGGTTTGTATTTGTCCTTGATGAGTAACTCTATACAAATTGTGGACTAGATTTTCAGCAAGGGCAATCTGTATTTTAAAAATCTTTTTATCCCCCTCCCAATTTCTCCCTTTCCTATCAGGCAATTAGCTATGTCCTGGGGTGTTTACATTTCAAAGCCATGGTAAGATTTGCAACTTCAAGGGACAAAAAATTCAAGTTTCTCTTTAGGAGCTTGGGGCTATATTTCTCTATTAACAGAAGGCTCGGGTAATTACGATTTAAAATGTTTCTATTAGGGATTGGGCAGCATGGAGCACTCCGTGCATTTTATTGTCAGTTACACAACATTTCCCCTTCACTCTCCCCTCTTTCCCAGGAATTCTACCTCTGAGCTTCTTAACCAGGTTTTGTTAGAAGTGCTCAGAATTTGATCTGTGGCTTTATGCATTCCCCTAGTCTTGCAAAACAGCATGCTAACATTTTCCAATCTATTATTCTGCCCCCTAACCTTGTCTGCTAGCTCCAAAGCTAGCATAATAATGAACAGCTCCATGTCCTTCTCTTAACTCAGCTCTTCTTTCTTACTTGAGCTTTAGCTTTTGTGTTGCTACCTGTGTTCAGCCAAGCTACCCACAGTAGAGGCCAGCACACTGTGGCAGGCATTCATTTTTCTTCTTTGGCACAGTGTGTTGTGCACAGTTCCTTGAACAAGCACGTTAAGGCAGTTGGTGTTTTCTGGGCATTCTCATACTCAAGCAGCAGTCCACTCCTCCCCACATAGAGGTCAATGGCATACTGTGAATTTCCCCCATGAATGCCTGGTTCCAAAGTTGCCTTTCTTCAGTCTTGTGGCTGGCTCGCCATTGTTGGTTTGCAAACTGGCCCCAACATGCAGAAGGCAAGAAGAGACTGAAGGAAGAGGCAGATCACCTCAGATTTTTAGGTGGCACTTTTAACCAGCAAGGGACTTACTTGCCAGACTTCAGCAGCTGCAAGACCAGTACATCTCTCATCTGCCTACCACAGTCTTAATGCTTATATAAAGGCCTTAACTGGGTTCAGTCACATATTCTATCTAGATGGTCTCAATATACCTTACTCTCTTAAGGCTTCGTCCTTGCAACAGCACTCACTGTGGGAACAATTGGCAGAAAACACACTTCATGGACAGAGGAGGGGGTGAGGAGCCTCTAATTGCCTCAGTCCAGCTCCATGTGTCGATTGCCAGTTACATCCTCTTGATAACTTTCTCCAATGACATGATAAAGGTAGAAAAGAAAAGTTACTGAGAAAAAATTGGGTGATTTGAGTGTCTAAAAGGAAATGTATTGCCCTGGCTGGTGTAGCTCAGTGGATTGAGCATGGGCTGCGAACCAAAGGGTCACCAGTTCCATTCCCAGTCAAGGCACATGCCTAGGTTGCAGGCTAGGTCCTCAGTGGGGGCCGCATGAGAGGCAACCACACATTGATGTTTCTCTCTCTCTCCCTCCCTTCCCCTCTCTCTAAAAATAAATAAATAAAATCTTTCTTAAAAAAAGGAAATTATTTTTCTTTAATAGGGAAATCACATTTCATCCTTAATTGCCTATAATAAGAAATGTTATTAGAGTCAATCTAATAAGTTAGAGGTTATTCACATAGTTTGTATATGGTATTTACCCTTTCCCCTCTTATTTTTTTCTCTTTCCACATCTGATATTGGGTGAAAATAAATATAGTTTTATCTATTTGTAAAAATTTCTGAAGCAAACAATACAGTCAGGGTTGCTTGTGGATGTTGACTTTGCCTACCCTAATTAATAACGCTCCAACCATTGTGCAAAAAGTGCACATGAAATATTTTGGTGTTGGATTTTACTTTTCTTGCCTTTCAGTGACCCCACTTTGATAATTACAGCATATGGTCCCATGAATATGAAAAGTGAGTTTGAAACTTAGCTGTTTTAAAACACGCCAAAAGCAAGTATAACAAGAACTTTCCCCAGTGTTCTCTAATGAACAAAATGATAATTTACCAGATGTTTCAGTTTTGCAATAATCAGAACTATAAAATCTTTCCAATAGAATTAAGCAAATATACACAAATTATATTTTATATATTTAAGATATGACTTCAAAGTCCAAATTAATCAGACTTTTTGTTAAAAACTTATAAAATTACATATCGTTGATTTTTATTATGAATAGTAAGGTATCAATATTTATAATCTATCACAGTCACACCACAATAGCAAAAAGAGCCCTCAGAAGTCAAGAGGGGTATAAGTCTCTAATTTTAGGGGAAAATATCTGTTTTTAGTAAATTATGCAATGGTTTAAGATGTACATCCTGAAAAGTTAATGTAAAAACCTATAAGAATATTAAATATATTATTCACACATGTTTAACATATGTTTAATAGATACCATTTGCAATCATAATAATAGTAATATTGAGTTAATATTATCAACCCATACATGTTAATGAACCTTATAAAACTTAGCATATCTAAAAATGAATCTTCCAGGGGATTACCTCAGCGAGGATTATAATGAGGAAAAAACTCTCTTGCTATGTCTGAGTTACTATTATCATTGTTTGTGAAAAGGTCATTACACACCTCAAAATTATCTCTATTTCTATTTCTTCCTGAAATAAATAACAATCATTATGGAAAATTATTACTACTCTGCCCAGTTGCGAGTATGATTTATGATCAGGGCACACACCTAGGGTGCTGATTGGGTTCCCGTCTGGGTGCCTACATTATCCAGGTCTAGGCACATATGGTAGGTAACGAATCAATGCTTCTCTCTTGCAGCACATCGATGTTTCTTTCAAAAAGCAATGAAAAAATGTCCTTGGGTAAGGGTTAAAAAAAATAAAGAAAATTATTATTCATTAGAGATACAAATTACAAAACTAAATTTGTGATACTATCTAAAATAATATATTTCACTTCTATTATGTACACTGTAAATATTAAAATAATAGCATTTTAATTATATACAAATTAAAAATGAGAGAAAACAGCCATAACAACATATTAAATCATAAAGCCTGATTTTAAAACAGTTTTTCTGAGCCTAGTTAAGATATTATATAATAAATATTTAAAATGGTAAAATATAAGCAATAAGAAATGAGTGTCAATAAAATAGAAGAAAAAAGAATTTAAAGCAAAATGGCTGCTTTGAAATTTTACATACTTTTAAGAATGGCCCACAAATTTGGCACTAATATTTATGGTTCTCATTTCCTTATTCTTTTAGTTATATTATGTTATAATTACAAAATATTATTTTTTATGAAATTTATATTTGGAATCTCCCTAACAACACATTTCCAGTTCTTTGTCTGGGAGAAGCAAAAAAGTGAAAGCAAAGTTGGATCCAGAGCTGCTCCAGAATGGAGATACTCTTCATTTCTCTCAAGACTTTTCTTTCCTTGGCTGTCAACCAGTGTCAAACTGAATGAGAGTGCATGCATGGGTTAGCAATATTTCTTTGTAGAGTTTTCAGTCTTAGTCTTAGAGTTTTCAGATTTGTGCATTTTGGCACAGTTGTAGTTCTAACTAAACAGCGGAAAAGATAAGAAGGCAGTGCCATGGAATAGTATTTTTTGGCTCAGAACAACTTGAGCACCATAATATCAAAAGACCCAGTGGAGTACATAGAGACAAGATTCCTTAAAATATTATTTTTGTTCTCAATTCTAGAAGATAATTTTAATAAAGAGCTACATTCTAGTTAATTGATTTTCAATGATAACATTTGTCTAATAGACTTTAGTTACTTTATTAGCAGACTAGAAAAAAATTAAAATGTATTATTTCAAAGAATGTCCACCTCATTCCATTTATGGCACACCATTTTTCAAAATTATGTAGATTTCATTTACAATACTATCTCCAATCTAATTACCTAATGTATTTTATATGCAGATTATCACATTGTCTAGTGAGTTTTTGATATTTCAGTAATATTTAACAGGTAATAAATTAGAACTAAACTTGAGTAAAGCTATAAAATCAACCTTTACTTTTAAAGTACTAAAATTACCTATTAACTCAAAATAAAATGCTACATAAAATTAGCTATTTCATTTAAGAAATAATTTTCAAAATCTTCACTATTTTACTATGCCTTTCTTTGAAATGAATAGTTTTAAAATGCTTTCTAAAGTCTGGTTATTTGTTTTTCAGAGAATTTTCAAATTACTACTATGTTTTATCTGACATTCCATCTAGTTATAGACAAAACATTAAGGAAAAAACATTTTTTTTAGGCCTGGCTGGTGTGGCTCAGTGGATTGAGTGCTGGCCTATGAACCAAAAGGCCACTGGTTTGATTCCCAGTCTTGGGCACTGGGTTGCAGGCCAAGTCCCTACTAGGGGGCACGTGAGAGGCAACCACACATTGATGTTTCTCTCCCTCTCTTTCTCCTTCCCTTCTCCTTTCTCTAAAAATAAATAAGTAAAATCTTTAAAATAAAATTTTTTAGGTAGTGAGTGACCTAATCATCTCATGAAATTGACATTTATGAATCCAGCACTTTCTGAATGACTGAGAGAATGCTCACCCAATCTCAAACCATAGTCCAAAAAATTGAAATGCCTTTGACCATGGACTATAAGATTCTTTAAAATACAGGATGGGGCAAAAGTAGGGTTATAGTTGTTTATATAGAAGATAATGTAATAATTAATAAATAATACAAAAATAAACTCTTGGGTACTTGCAACTCTAAACTTACTTTTGCCCCACCCTATATACATGTACACTGCCTCACTTGTTGATTTATTGAAATAGCAGATATTTATTGAGGGTGTACTTTATCTTGTGGAATGTAAAAGCTGCTAAACTTACTATAGTGAAAAACAAATTAGGACAACAGACCTCACAGAACTTGTCTCCACAACAGGGGAGTTTTGAACTGAACTGTGTTATCCTAAAATCTGTGTGTTGGAGATCAAATCCCCAGGACCTCAGAATTTTACTGCATTTGGAGATGAGGACTTTAAAAAGATAATTAAGTTAAAGTGAGGTCATTATAATTAGTGCTAATCCAATATGACTAGTATCCTTGTAAGAGAAAATGTGGACACAGAAAGTTGCAGAGGGAAGACCATGTAAAGGCAGAGGCTGAAGACAGCTATTAAGTCAAAGAGAGAAGCACAGGTATTAAGTCAAAGAGAGAAGCCTCAGAAGAAATGAAAGCTTGATTTCAGACTTTTAGCCCCAGAATTGTAAGAAAATAAATTTCTTTTGCTTATGCCACCCAACAGCAAAGTAATATAGGAATTAACAGATAAATATATGTGAGATCACTTCAGAATTATATATATACTATGATAAGTAAAACACAATGTATCATGAGTTAACTAAAAAGTTACACTTAACCTGAACTCACAGCCAGCTTCATGAACATGCAATCTGTACAAACAAAGCCCTGTGTCTGTTTTAATATGTTGTTGTTTTTGTCTTGAAGTTTTAATGACTTTTGTTTTCTTTTTTTTATTGTTGTTCAAGAACAGTTTTCTCCATCTTCCCCTGCCTCTCTCCCCTGCTTCTCCCACCCTCAATCCTACCACCCTTTGGCTTTGTTCACAGGTTCTTTATATATATTCCTTGATGACCTTCCCCCTCCTTTCCCCAGTTACTGCCTCCCCCCCTCCTCTGGTTACTGTCAGTTTATTCTTAATTTCAATATCTCTGGTTATATTTTGCCTTTTTTTTGTCTTTTTTATTAGGTTCCACTTATAGGTGAGATCACATGGTATTTGTCTTTCACAGCTTGGCTTATTTCACTTAGCATAATGCTCCCCATTTCCATCCATGCTGTCACAAAGGGTAGAAGCTCCTTCTTTCTTTCTGCTGTGTAGTATTTCATTGTGTAAAGGTATCACAGTACCTTTCTGATCCACTCATTTACTGATGGGCACTTATGTTGCTTCCAGCACTTGGCTATTGTACATTGTGCTTCTAAGAACACTGGGGTGCATAGGTTCTTTTGAACTGGCATTTCGGGACTCTTAGGGTATAATCCCAGCAGTGGAATTGACAGGTTGAAAGGCAGTTCCATTTTTAGTTTTTTGAGAAAATTCTATACTGTCTTCCACAGTGGCTGTACCAGTCTATGTTCCTACCTACAGTGTACTAGGGTTCCTTTTACTGGGCAACCTCGCCAGCACTTGTTTGTTGATTTGTTTATGAAGGCCACTGTGATGGGTGTGAAGTAGATTCTCATTGTGGTTTTAGTTTGCATCTCTGTCATGGCTAGTGATGTTGAGTATGCTTTCATATATCTCTGGGCCCTCTGTATGTCTTCCTTGGAAAAATGTCTTTATAGGGTCTTTGCTTATTTTTTCATTGGATTATTTGCCTCCCTGGAGTAGAGTTGTGTGAGTTCTTTATACATTTTTGAGATCAAAACTTTGTCTGAGCTATCATTGGCAAATATATTTTCCATAATGACTTTTGCTTTCATTCTACACTATTCCACAAAATTAAGTAGCTGGTCCTATCTGGACTTGGAGGTTTAGAGGAAAATTCCAGGAGGAGGTTAAAGGATAAATAGGCTTAACCTAATGTGCTCAACACATTGGTCATACTTGTGAGTCCCAAACTAACTGAAATAAGTATTAATTGTGTAGCTATGTGTGCACAAGCATATGTATGTGTATGTTGGAAGGAAGGAAGAAATCATTAAATTAATTGATTATAAATTCAGTAATTTAAATTCAATTACTAACATAATCCTAAATGTAGTAACGACAAAATTAATTTGGGGCATCATATTTTCCTGTAGTTCGTGTGTATAGAAGTAAAACTGATTTGTAATTAACTATTGTCCAGCAATCTTTGTTGATGTAGAGTTCATCAGATCTAAATGATCTAACACATTAACAGATGCAGAGTGTACATAATATTTCTGGGCTCTCTATTCTGTTCCATTGATCTATGTGTCTGTTTTTATGCCAGGAACATGCTGTTTTGATTACTATGTCCTTGTAGTATAGTTTGATATTAGGTAGCATAATTCCTCCAACTTTGTTCTTCTTCCTCAGGATTGTTGTTGCTATTTGGGGACTTTTGTGGATCCATATAAATTTTTGAAATATTTGTTCTAGTTCTGTGAAATACATAGTTGGAATCTTGTTAGGAATTGTATTGAATCCATAGATTGCTTTGGGTAATATGGACATTTTAATGATGTTAATTCTTCCTATCAGTGAACACTGTGTGTGCTTCCACTTATTTGTATCTTCTTAAACTTTTTCCTTCAGTGTCTTATAATGTTCCAAGTACAAGTCTTTTACATCCTTGGTTAGGTTTATACCTAAGAATTTTATTCTTTTAGAAGCAATCATGAATGGGACTGTTTTCTTAATTTCCCTTTCTGTTGGTTCAGTTTTGGAATATAAAAATGCAACTGATTTTTGGAAATTAATTTTGTATCCTGTTTTTTACTGAATTCACTTATGAGTTCTAGTACTTTCTTGGTGGAATCTTTGGGATTTCCTACATACAATACTATGTCATCTGCAAATAAAGACAGTTTTATGTCTTCCTTTCCAATGTGGATACCTTTTATTTTTTCTTCTTGTTTGATTGCTGTGGCTGGGACTTCTAGTACTATGTTGAATTAGAGAGATAAAAGTGGATATCCTTGCCTTGTTCCCAATCTTAAGGGGAACACTTGTAGTTTTTGCCCATGAGTATAATGCTGGCATTGTGTTTGTCATATACAACCTTTATTATGTTTTAGGCATGGTCTCTCTAATCCCACTTGCTGCGATTTTATCTTGAATTGGTGCTAGAATAGCACCAATGCTTTTTCTGCATCTACTGATACAATCATGTGGTTTGCATCCTTCATTTGGTTTATGTGGTAAATTATATGTATTGGTTTGCCAGTGTTGTACCAATGTTTCATTCCTGGAATAAATCTCACTTGATCATGGTGTATGATGTTTGTGATGCATTGCTGTATTTGATTTGCTGAA
Organism: Phyllostomus discolor; assembly: GCF_004126475.2. NCBI lineage: Eukaryota > Metazoa > Chordata > Mammalia > Chiroptera > Phyllostomidae > Phyllostomus > Phyllostomus discolor. The sequence goes on along the minus strand of NC_040908.2, from coordinate 98,966,230 downwards.
TAAATTTTTGAAGATTTCCGCAACTATGTTCACCAGGGATATTGGCTTATAATTCTCTTTCTTTGTAGTGTCTTTATCTGGTTTTGGGATTAGGATAATGCTGGCCTCATAAAATGAGTTTGGGAGTCTACTCACCTGTTGAATTTTCTGAAATAGTTTGAGAAGGAGAGGTGTCAGTTCTTTGAATGTTTAATAAAATTCATCTGTGAAGTCATCTGGTCCAGGGCTTTATTCTTCAGAGTATTTTGATTACAGCTTCAATTTCGCTGTGTGTAATCAGTCTACTCAGATTCTCTGATTCTTCTTGATTTAGTTTTACACACATATATAGTTAACTAATATTTGACAGAAGAAGCTATAACATACAATGAGTTAACATATTACAAAGATAATTTATTCAGTAAATGATGCTGAGAAAACTGGACAGATATATGCAAAAAATGGAACTTGACCACCTTCTTACACCACACACAAGAATAAATTCAAGATGGATTAAAAACTTAAATGTTAGATCTGAAACCATAAAAATCCTAGTAGAAAATATAAGCAGCAAAATCTCAGACATTGCTTGTAGCAATATTTTATCAGATGCATCTGCTTAGTCAAAGGAAACAAAAGAAAAACAAAAACAAAAACAAATGGGACTTCATCAAACTAAAAAGTTTTTGCACAGCAAAGGAAAACATAAACAAAAAATAAGACAACCCATAAAATGGGAGAACATATTCTCTAATATATCTTATAAGACATTATTATCCAAAATTTATAAAGAACTTACAAACTGAACACCCAAAAAACAAACAACCCAATTAAGAAATGGGCAAAGGGACTGAATAGACAATTCTTTAAAGAGGACAAACAGATGGCCAATAGATTTATAAAAAGATGCTCAAGTCACCAATTATTAGAGAAATGCAAATTAAAGCCATAATAAGATATCATCTTACACCTGTCAGAATGGCTATCATCAATATATCAGCAAACAACAAGTGCTGTCAAGTATGTGGAGAAAGGGGAACACTTTTACACTGTTGGTGGGAATGCAGATTGGGGCAACCACTGTGGGAATCAGTATGACAATACCTCAAAAAATTAAAAATGTCTCTGCCTTCTGACCCAGTGACCCCACTTTCAGAAAATATAGTGAAAGGAGGACAAAACACCATTTCAAAAGAAAATAAGAAGGGGGGATCTAAGATGGCGTCGGAGTAGGAAGGAGCAGATTCGGCTTTCCTCTGCTCAGGGGAGAAAATCCTGACCGATCTATGGAGTAGAAAAGCAAGCAACCAACATATTTCAGCATTTTTGAAAACAGAGGACCAAGGATTGTGGCAGAACTGAAAGAACAAAGAACAGATCCTAAGGGGAGTGCTGCAACAAGGTAGGGTCCCAGGACAAGTGTGCGGTCCTGGGGCTGCAGCCGCAGGCCCGGGGCCGCTGCTGGGTTTACCATAGGGTTCTTGGGAGAGAGCCAGGTCAACTGCTCCCTCCCCAGCCGAGCAAGATCTGAGTGGCTCTGGGAGGAATCCAGGTGCTGGCAAACACACAGGGGATGTGAGCACCTTTGGAGGCGGTGGACACCTGAGGGGCCGAGTTGCACAGCGGACCCGGACTCCCACGGTCACCGGTCTGGCTGGAGCTTTGGCAGTGGGAGAAGCCAGGCCACGGTGGGAGAAACCAGGCCACTGTGGGGAGCAGCAGGCTTGAATGGGAGGAATTTCTCAAGAGGAAGGAGTGAATAGACACAGACACTGTTTGGGGAATTCTCCTAAAGTGATCAGTGCCTCCAGTCTGTCTGCTACCCAGCTGTGGGCGTGCGGGCACGGGAGCACCGGGAACAGCACACGGGCGTGCCTGCAAGGAGAGCATCCCCGCACACCACCCCACAGCAGTAACCCTGGGGAAAAACCTGATTCCCACACCCAGGGTGCAAAGCTGAGGAGCCAGTGTGAACTCCACTGGCCAAGGAAGAAAAGCCAAACAAATCATCCTTCAGCCTGTCTCAACCAGCAAGAGCAGAAAAACTGGTTTGGCCACTTTGAAATCAAGAGACTTTTTAATTTGATTCTATTTTTTTAACAATTTTTAATTTTTTAAGTTTTATTGTTTTTATTCTCTTTTGATTTCTTTTTCCTCTCCTACCTGATTTCTTGTTTTATTCCTTCCTCCTTCCTGTCCTCCAATTTTATCTCTTCTTCCTTCCTTCATCTGCCTTTTCTATTTTTTACTTTTTTAAATTTTTTCCTAAATACCTACAAGTGAGACAAAATCCTGGATGTGTGAAAAGACCAAAGTTGAACCCAAAGAAGGGGCATCACAACAGCTGGGACAGTGAGATAAATGTCACTCTGCTATTACAGAAAACCTGCAAGTTATTGCATATTTGTATTATTATTATTTTTCCAGTGTTCCTACATCTTTTTTTAACAGTGTTTTTATATCCCTCTTCTTTTTGTATAGCCTGCTTTGCTAGGCTGGATATATTGTATGACCTGACAGCTTTCCCCTGATATCTCTTTCTATACTGTATTACTAATCTACTGTCCTATAACTCACCTGTGTCCCATCAGCACACTACTCGAGGTTCTGTACTCCCTATTCTTGTTACCTAGATCTCATAGACTCTGTCATATGAATGTTGCCATAATATTATTGTAAATAACTGCTGTCCCATGCAATTGTAATTACTTCACAACACCCCCCCCCCCAGATCTTAGCCCATTTCAAAGTTTCCTGAACTCTATTACTGTAGTGGTTAACTCTATTCTCTCACACACTACACCTATTTACTATCCTTTACTCTCACCTTACCCCAGAATCTGACCGCCCACAACCTCCCTGCTTTATAGATCCAACTCACAATCCTTCCTCCCCCAACAAGAGTCTTATCTTCTTTCCATCCTTTCTAAAAATCAGCTAGCTGGGTGGAAGACCACGGTTAACACTATGCATAGTGAAAGGATCTCCTATATCTTCCCTACTTGCTACTACTGTAAATAGCATAGAATTCTCTGTTGCTGTCTTAAACCATTTTGCCTTCCTCCTCCAACTGATAACAAAAAAGAATAGGTGGAGGAGTTGAACACCAGGATACCCACTGGAAGAGGAAACCCAACAACAAAGGAACCACTAAAAGATAACAGCAGAAGAAGGTGAAGGAGGGAGTAGTAACCACACAAACCTCAATCCAGGACTTATCTGGAAATACAACTAAACAGTAGAGACAGTACCCAATACAAGCAACTGAACAAGATTTCTTTAAACCTTGTACACACAGAAGAACCAGCTTCAACACAACCTGCCCTCACCGGCACAACAAAATACAGAAGGTGGTGGGCAGAGTGACCCACATTTAACAAGCTGGTGGGAAGAAACCACCAAAGAAAGACTCAACAACAGTCAAAACCCAAAGGCAAACACAAAGCCAACTTAAACGACAGCCCAAGACCAGTGAGCTTGGGAGATCAACGAAACAGCACCACTAAAACTCACTGCTATTCTACTAAAGAAGTTCACAACATAAACCCAGGGAGACAGAAGATATCAATATAAGAAGCTGAGGCAAACAAGAAGAGTCTCACAAACAATGGGAAGACAAAGAAATAATCCCCAAATGAAAGGAAAGGAGGAAGCCTCAAAAAGAATGCTAAATGAAACAGAGGCAATTCAACTATCAGATATTGAATTCAAAGCAGTGATTGTCAGGAAGCTCAATGAGCTCCCAATGAGCTACGAGAAACTACAGGGAAGCTACAATGAACTCAATGAAAACTACATCAGCATAAAAAAGGAAATAGAAACTCTCAACAAGGGCGAAGAGGAAATGAAGAATACAATTTCTGAACTGAAGAACACAGTAGAAGGAATGAAAAGCAGGATCGATGAAGCAGAAGATCGGATCAGCGAGCTAGAGGACAAAGTAGAAGAAAACACCCAGAAAGAGCAAGAAAAGGAAAAGAGGCTCAAAAAAAATGAAGAGGGATTAAGAGAAATGCAAGACAATATGAAACGTAATAATATCCGTATAATAGGGATACCAGAAGGAGAAGAAGAAGAACAAGGGATAGAAAACCTAGTTGAACAAGTGATGATGGAAAACTTTCCTAATTTGATGAGACAAAAAGTCACACAAATCCAGGAAACACAGAGAGTCCCAATCAAGAGGAACCCAAAGAGGCCCACCTCAAGACACATCATAATTAAAATGGCAAAATTTCAAGACAAAGAGAGAATTTTAAAGGCAGCAAGGGAGAAACAGGAAGTAACATACAAGGGGGCCCCAATAAGGCTAACAGCTGACTTCTCAATGGAAACACTCCAAGCCAGAAGAGAATGGCAAGAAATAATCCAAGTAATGAGAACCAGAGGCCTGCAACCACGACTACTTTACCCAGCAAGGCTCTCAATTAAGATAGAAGGCCAAATAAGAAGCTTCTCAGACAAAAGAAGTCTAAAAGAATACACCTCCACTAAACCAGCTCTGCAAGAGATGCTAAAGGGACTGCTTTAAGGAAAGAAAGGAAAAGAGAGAGTGAGAGAGGATCACACGTACATAAAAGGCAATGAATAAGTACCTATCAATAATAACCTTAAACGTAAATGGATTAAATGCTCCAAACAAAAGACATAGAATAGCTGATTGGATAAGAAAACATGACCCACACATATGCTGTCTACAAGAGACCCACCTCAGGATAAAAGATCTGCACAGGTTGAAAGTGAAGGGCTGGAAACAATTTTCCAAGCAAATGGACAGGAAAAAAAAGCCGGGGTAGCAATACTCATATCTGACAAAATAGACTTCCAAAAAAGGTCCATAAAGAGAGACCCAGAAGGTCATTTCTTAATACTCAAGGGAAGAATTCACCAAGAAGACATAAATAGTGTAAATATATATGCACCCAACATAGGAGCACCCAAATACATAAAGAAAATCTTAGAGGACTTCAAGAAAGATATGGACAGCAACACAATTATTGTGGGGGATTTTAACACCCCACTATCAAAAATGAACAGATCTTCCAAACAAAATATCAACAAAGATATTGTGGCATTGAACAATACCCTAGATGAAATGGGCTTTACTGATATTTACAGAACCCTCCATTCCAAAGAAGCTAAATACACATTCTTTTCAAATGTACATGGAACATTTTCAAAGATTGACCACATGATAGGACACAAAACAAGACTCAACAAGTTCAAAAAAATTGAAATCATACCAAGCAATTTCTCGGATCACAAGGGACTGAAACTAGAAACCAACCCCAAGGAAAAAAACCCCAAACACTCAAATTCATGGAGATTAAACAGCATGCTATTAAACAATGAATGGGTCAAGAATGATATTAGGGAAGAAATCAAATGGTTTTTGGAAACAAATGAAAAAGAACTCACAACAACCCAAAACTTATGGGACACAGTCAAGGCAGTCCTGAGAGGGAAGTTCATAGTGATACAGGCTGACCTAAAAAAGTTAGAAACATTCAAACAAACAACCTAACCCTACGTCTACAAGAACTCGAGGAACAACAACAAAGACAGCCTAGAGCAAGCATAAGGAAGGAAATAACCAAGATTAGAGCAGAATTAAATGACATAGAGACTAAAAGCACAATTCCAAAGATCAAGGAATCCAAGAGTTGGTTCTATGAAAAGGTAAACAAAATTGACAATCCTTTAAGCAGACACATCAAGAAAAAAAGAGAGAAAACCCAAATGAACACAATCAGAAATGAAAGAGGAGAGATTACAACAGATACCACAGAAATACAAAGGATTGTAAGAAATTACTACAAAGAACTGTATGCCAAGAAATTTGAAAACCTAGATGAAATGGACAAATTTCTAGAAAAAATATAATCTTCCAAAACTCAATAAAGTAGAAGCAGAAAGCCTGAACAAACCAATAACAGCAAAAGAAATTGAAGCAGTAATCAAAAAACTCCCAACACACAAAAGCCCGGGACCAGATGGTTTCACAGGAGAATTCTACAAAGCATTTAAGGAAGAACTAAAACCTATCCTTCACAGACTATTTCAAAAAATCCAAAAAGGTGGAAGACTCCCAAACTCTTTTTATGAGGCCAACATCATCTTAATTCCAAAACCAGATAAAGACACAACAAAGAAAGAAAACTACAGGCCAATATTGCTGATGAACATTGACGCTAAAATCCATAACAAGATACTGGCAAACCGCATCCAACAGTACATTAAGAAGATCATACACCATGACCAAGTGGGATTCATTCCAGGGATGCAAGGATGGTTCAATATTCGCAAATCAGTAAATGTAATACATCACATAAACAAAAGCAAAGACAGAAACCACATGATCATATCAATAGATGCAGAAAAAGCATTTGATAAGGTACAGCACCCATTTATGATAAAAACACTCAGTAAAGTGGGAATAGAGGGAGCATTCCTCAACATAATAAAGGCCATATATGAGAAACCTAAAGCCAACATTATACTCAATGGGCAAAAATTAAAATCTTTTCCACTAAGCACAGGAACAAGACAAGGCTGTCCACTTTCACCACTTCTATTCAATGTAGTACTGGAAGTTCTAGCCACAGCAATCAGACAAGAAAAAGAAATAAAAGGAATCCAAATCGGAAAGGAGGAAACAAAACTGTCACTGTTTGCAGATGACATGATAGTGTACATAGAAAATCCTATAGACTCCACCAAAAAACTGCTTGACCCAATAAATGAATTTGTTGAAACAGTGGGTTACAAAGTCAATATCCAGAAATCAAAGGCATTTCTGTACACCAACAATGAAACAGCAGAAGCCGAAATCAAGAAAAAAATCCCATTTGAAATAGCAAAAAGAGAAATAAAATACCTAGGAATAAACCTAACCAAAGAGGTGAAAGACCTGTATTCAGAAAACCACATAATACTGAGGAGAGAAATCAAGGAAGACACAAACAAATGGAAACATATACCGTGTTCATGGATTGGAAGAATTAATATCATCAAAATGTCCATTCTACCAAAAGCAATTTACACATTCAATGCAATACCTATTAAAGTACCAATGGCATATTTCACAGACATAGAAAAAACACTTCAACAATATATATGGAACCATAAATGACCCGGAATAGCTGCTGCAATTTTGAGAAAGCAGTGTAAAGTAGGAGGGATCACAATACCTGACACTAAACTATACTACAAGGCCACTGTAATCAAAACTGCCTGGTACTGGCATAAAAACAGGCACATGGACCAATGGAACAGAACAGAGAGCCCAGAAATAAACCCAAGCCTCTACAGTCAATTAATATTTGACAAAGGAAGCAGCAACATAAAATGGAATAAAAATAGCCTCTTCAACAAATGGTGTTGGGAGAACTGGACAGCTACGTGCAAAAAAATGAAACTCGAGCACCAACTTACACCTTATACAAAAATAGATTCAGGGTGGATAAAAGACTTAAATATAAAGCGTGACACCATTAAAATCCTAGAAGAGAATGTAGGTAGGAAAATCTCAGATATTTCACGCAGAAACTTTTTTACTGATTTGTCTCCTAGAGCAAGGAACATAAAGGAAAGAATAAACAAATGGGACCTCATCAAAATAAAAAGCTTTTGCACAGCTAAAGAAAACAGTATCAAAATAAAAAGAGAACCAACTGTATGGGAAAACATATTTGCCAATGATACCTCAATCAAGGGTTTAATCTCCAATATATATAAAGAACTTACATGACTCCACTCTAAGAAAACAAGTAACCCAATTAAAAAATGGGCAAAGGACTTGAACAGACACTTCTCCAAGGAGGACCTAGAGAAAATCCAAAGACACATGAAACGATGCTCAATATCGCTAGCCATCAAAGAGAAGCAGATTAAAACCACAATGAGATACCACTTCACACCAGTCAGAATGGCCATCATAAACAAAGCAACAAACAACAAGTGTTGGAGAGGTTGTGGAGAAAAGGGGACCCTAGTGCGCTGTTGGTGGGACTGCAGACTGGTACAACCACTATGGAAAGCAATATTGAACTTCCTCAGAAAACTAAAAATGGATCTGCCTTTTGACCCGGCAATTCCACTGCTGGGACTCTATCCTAAGAACACCGAAACACCAATACAAAAGAACATTTGCATCCCGATGTTCATAGCAGCACAATTTACAATAGCTAGGTGCTGGAAGCAACCTAGATGCCCATCAGTAACTGAATGGATCAAAAAACTATGGTACTTTTACACAATGGAATTCTATGCAGCAGAAAGAAAGAAGGAGCTCCTACCCTATGCAACAGCATGGATGGAGCTGGAAAGCATTATGCTAAGTGAAACAAGCCAGGCAGTGAAAGACAAATACCACATGATATCACCTTTAACAGAAATCTAAACAACAAAACAAAAAAAAACTAGCAAAATATAACCAAAGACACTGAAATAGGGGATAGTCTGACAGTGACCAGAGGGGAGAGAAGAGGGAATTTCAGGGGGGAATTGGTAGGGTTTACAGGAACAAATTTGGAGGACACATGGACAAAAATTAGGGGTGGGGGGTAATGGGGGGAAAGGGGGGATGGTTGGGTGGGTGGGCTGGAATGGGAGTAGGGGGGAGAAAACTGTACTTGAACAATGATTAAAATAAAAAAAAAGAACATAAGCACTCCCATGTTCATTGCAGTGTTATTTACAATTGCCAACATATGGAAGCAGCCCAAGTGTCCATCAGTAGATGAGTGGATAAAACAACTATGGGGCATTTACATAATGGAATAATACTTGGCTATAAGAAAGAAGAAAATTTTACCCTTTGCAATAGTATGGATGGACCTGGAGAACATTATGCTAAGTGTAATAAGCCAGTTAGAGAAAGAAAAATACCATAAAATTGCACTCATATGTGGAATCTAATAAACAAACTAAACTAATAAGGAAAATAAAGACAGATGGATAGATGCAGAGTAGGATGACAGCTAAGCTTGGGGATAAGGTTACAGGTTGGAGGACTGAGCAAAAAGGAAATAGGACTTATGGACATGGACAACAACAACAACATAGTGATTGGGAAAGAGTGGGCATAAGGGGGCTAAATCTTAATGGAAAAAGTACTATTTAAAATAAAAGTATAAGAAAATGTTCTTAATAGTATCTATAATCTTTACCCTCTTTTACTAAGTGATTATCATAACTTGAAATTTATATTGCACTTTCCAATTTTAGTTTCTTATTAGAAAAATATTTCAGAACATGAAGAATGTTAAAAGAGTTGCTAGCTTATGTCTTCATTTTTAGGGTTCGTCATTCCAGATTTTCAGTAACAGGACCTTTAGGAAGAAAGAATGGAGAAATAGGATGTAAAGTAATTACCAAAGAAATAATATACTTTCCCAAATAATACACTTTTCTCTGCAGATTTCCAGAGTTTGCTGATTTTCACACCAAAAGTCTGAAATACCTTTTTTGAAATTTCAGAACAAAGTTTATGAAGAAATATTGAAAGATGAGGAAAAAGGAGAGATAGAGAAGTATTTTACTATAAAAACACGAAAGCAGGAATCTGAGTTGTGGGCATTGAAAAAGCTAGGCAGTGTATGTATTGTTATTCACAAAATGTATTTATGAAAAGAGAACTCTCAGGTCTATGTTGCCATGGCTCTACAATATAAATACATTGTGCATTTTCACATTCTAGGCCATTCCCTTTCTCTGCGATATTATGGTTCATATCACACTGTATTAAAATTGACACTATCTTGCCTCTTTTCATCACCAACTGAGAACTTCTAAAGGGTAAGAATCACATCTTTCATTTCTCTTTTTTGCATTTCTAGTTCAGTGGCAAATAATGACTGAGTAATGGACATAAATTGAATGAATGTAAAAATAATGGGCATTTTCATAGTTCTATAGCATTATAATTCAAAGATGGCACTCTAGAAAAAACATGATAGATCACTGAACAAGTGATATGTATTTAAGATATGTTTAGAACTAAATGATTCTTCTTACAAAGCATACAGTTAATATGTTTATATTAAGTAGGTAACTGAATACTTCATGCTGGTTACTAAATTGCTTTATCCAATAAATATATTATTTTCCCCTGAAATAAATGTATAAAACTCCATTTAAGAAAATAACTTCAAAGATGTGTTACTTAAAGAAAAAAAATGAGACTAATTCACAAAACTAAATTCAAATTAATTTCAAAATCTTCCTGAAATGAGTGATTTTCTTAGTAAAGAGAGGTTATATTTTTTTTGTATTTTTTATTGTTGTTCAAGTACAGTTGTCTCTATGTTCCCCCACCACTCCCCTCCACCCCAGCCACCCTCACCTCCCACCCTGGTCCCACCCCTGACCCTTGTTTTTTTCCATAAAATTTGATTGTAGTAGAAAGGTAAAAGTTTGGGGGATAGAGATGAGAAAATGTGTGTGCACACATAGATGATCATAGAGATAATGAGATAATGCCAGAAAATTTCCGATTCCTAAAAGATATAGGTCTCTAAACTGAAAGGGCTTACTTTGTGCTAAGCTCTATAGATTATTAATAAAGCCCACACTAAATTGCTACTGAAGATGATAAACTATCTGGAGAAGATATGAAAATAATGTAGAAAGATAAAGGAAACAAGTTCGTCATGAAAAAGAGATTAAGTAGAATTAAGGATCTATGGTTTTTTAAGTCAATAAGTCAGTATCAGTATGATGTAGTGGGTGGCAGGGGCAGTCCCACAAATACCCCTTTCAATTCCATTCAGGCTCCGGATGTGCTTGCTCCTTTGATATTTCTGTATTTGTCGCCTTTTGCCCTGGCACTATTGCTTCAGGTGAATTGACTAGTAACTCTCTTTCTCATTTTCTTACATTCAGAACCTTATTTCCCCAGCTCTGCTGACATTGTGTAAAATACATATTGTGGATCATAACAGCTTAGTAGCTTTGCTTCCTGGGCTGAACTGAGAGGTAGTGATTAATAAAGAAAGAAAGTCATTTTCTTGATACATTGTCAAGGACCAAGAATGCTAAAATCACTTGCTGCCTCTAAAGTGTATGACATATGAGAAGAATAACTTTGCAACAGTAATTGCTGAAAACAGCATGAAAAGATTGCTTAATTAATTAATTAGTAGTCATACAAAATAATACACCCTCTTTTTTTAGTGATGTAGTCCCAATCTTTTAATCAGCAATTAAGGAGATTTCTCAGTGCCCCCAGCTATTCTGGTTGAGATAGGGTGATATGGTGACTATCAGGAAGTGTGCTGTTTCAGGATACCTGATGTGGTATGAAGGACACTGAAGAGCATTGCTCACTCAGGCTATACTTGAGTGTGGCAGATTCGTTTGAAATATCTTTTATTAGTGTAAAGTGTATGAGCAGTGTATGTGTTATATATCACATAATATAATACGTTGGACATTGTCTGGATCTGATATGGGCTGCAAAAGTACTCTAACTTGTCAAATTGTAGGAATCACTTGGGTAACTCATTAAAAGATCTATCCCATTTCTACTCTAGGCATCAGAATCACCAAAGGATGAGACCAGAATCTGATAGGTTTTTGAAGCAATCGACAATAAGAAGGTTTTAAACAGTTGTCAGCACTGACCATACAGGATTCTGAGTTTGTGAAAGATTACTATGACAATAACAATGGATATATATATTAGCCATGTAAGAAACTGGAGGTAGGGATATAGGCTGTTTCTGCATTATTCCAGTAAACATTTAATGATTCCTTGAAATAGAGGGATAGTAGTTATGGAGGTGAGTGAGCTCAAATAGAAAATAAAAAAAGTGAATCAGCAAGATATAATGATGGAGGTTAAGTCATTTATAATACTTCCAAAAAGATCATTATATAGAGAAATAATTATTTTTGGAGGTCTTTCCTGAGTAAGGTGAAGTTAGATATATCTGGACATTTCTGATGTCTTTTGATGTTCTTCAGTGCTAATTGGTAAAGTTTGATTACTTGTGAACTTGGATTAGCATATTTCTGGTCTTCAATTGTCTTGACACTTGGTTTACATAACATACCACTTTCAGGAAGAGATTTTATTTGAAAATTCCTTGTAACTCAATCTCAATTCAGTGTATTGTTGTCTTTTACTTCAATATAAGACAACAAAAATAATATGTGTAAGGTATTATGCAAAAGATTAGAGATCCATTAAGTAAAGAATAATCTCTGGTTTCCAGGAGGTATGGACTGCTTATAGTTATAGAACTACCTATTGTTAGTTGATTTTTTTTTGCAAAGATAGGATAAAGCCAAATTATAGGGGCCTTGAAACCTGGCTAAGGAGTTTGCACCTGATTCAGTAGACAATGGAGAACATTAAAGGGATGTAAACAGGGCAGAAATATGACTTAAATTGGAAGGCCTTGATATGATTTGGAAGCTTGATATAATAACTTTGTATGAAAAAAATGAATAGAGAGGAGATAAAAATAGGAAAAATCTGTAACCATCAGTTAGAAAATACCATGATACAACAGATGACAATCAAAAGGCTCAAATTAGAATGGTGATTATGATGGTTTGAGCCTGTCAATAACCTTGATTATGATGGTTTGAGCCTGTCAATAACCAACACTGTGGTTGGACTGGCCCATGTGGTTCTTATGACTGCAAGATGCCCTTCAGCAATAACCACCAGGAAACTTGAAAACAAAACGTTTATTACTTACAGGACCTGGAAATTACATAGCACATCTGGGGTCACACAGTGAAGTCACAGGTGGAGAGAGAGAGAGTGTGCAGGACCTCAAGTTCTGCTTTTATTGAGTTAGAGTATGGGGTCCTAGAGTTTCATGCGCTCACTCTTTATTAGTAAATTTAAAAATGTAAGAGCAGAAATTTAAAGAGTAGGAAGAGCAAAAATAAAACAAATAAACAAGTGGCCCAAATGGTCAGTTATCAAAATCAACTAAGATCACTAAAACAAAGGAGGCTCATGATATATACTTGGAGACAGTTACACTTGACAAGACAAGCCTCTCAGGGAAAGACCAATACTATGTGATTTCACTCATGTGTGGAACTAGAGAACAAACTGAACTAACAAGCAAGATGGTGGGTGGGTGAAGGTGGAAGAGGGTATGAGGGGGATGAGTAGTAATGGAAAAAGGAAAAAATATATTGAAAATAAATAAATATATAAAGCAAAGGGGGCTCAGTGGGTGGAGAGAGCCTGGCTCTTATTCCCATTGCTGGCACTATGTTTATCTAGGTAGCCACCTTTGAAGTGGATGCCTCCACAATCAAAGCTCAATTTAGGTGTTCACATTACTAAAGAAAAGCCAATGGTCAGGGCTTATACTACAAGTAAGAAGAAGAACAGATGATACATACATATTTAAAGGATATGTGAATTATAAATTATGCAAGATTGGCAAATCATTGGATATGATATGCTAATTAGAAGAAAGAGTTTAAATTTTGTAGAATATATTGTAAGTAGTGCTTCAGTGAACACAGGGGTTCATATATTCTTTTTAATCAGTGTTTCAGATTTCTTCAGATAAATTTCCAGAAGTAGCATTGCTGGATCAAATGGCAGTTTTATTTTCAATTTTTTTAGAAAACTCCATATTGCTTTCCACAGTGGCTGTACCAGTCTGTATTCGCACCAACCGTGCTAAAGGGTTCCCTTTTCTCGACATCCTCACAAACATGTTGTTTGTTGATTTGTTGATGATGGCCATTCAGGGCAATGTTAGGTGGTATCTCATTGTGGTTTTAATTTGCATTTCTCTGATGATTAGCAAGATTAAGTATCTTTTCATATGTCTTTTGGCCATCTGCCTGCACACTTTGGAGAAGTGTCTATTCAAGACCTTTGCCCATTTTTTAATTGGATTTTTTTGGTGTTGAGTTTTGTAAGTTCTTTATAAATTTTGGATATTAACCAGAAAACAGACTCTTCTATTCTGTGGGCCATTTTTTCATTTTGTTGATGATATTCTTTGCTGTGTAAAAACTTTTTGGTTTGATGTAGTCCCTTTGTTTATTTATTTATTTATTTTTGTTTCCCTTCCCCAAGGTGATACATCAGAAAAAAATATTTCTCCCAGAAATGTCCAACATCTTACTGTTTATGTTCATTGCAGCATTATTCACAATAGCTTAGATGTGGAAGCAGCCAAATCCATCAGTAGAAGAGTGAATAAAAAAGCTGTGGTACATTTACACAATATAATACTATTCAGCTCTAAAAAAGAAGGAAATCTTAGCCTTTGTGAAACATAGATTCACCTGGACAGCATTAGGCTGAGTGCAATGAGTCAGTCAGGGAAAGACAGATACCATACCATTTTACTTATGTGTGGAATCCAATGAACAAAATGAACTAACAAGCCAAATGTTGACAGACTCAGAGAGTAGGCTGACTGTCATCAGGGTTGGGGCTGGGCTGGGCTGGGGGTGGAGGGATAGAGCAAAAAAGAGAAAAAACTCATATAGACATGGACAACAATGTGATGATTGCCAGTGTGGGGCAAGGAGGAGCAACGTGGAGGAGGGCATAGGAAGGAAAAACGGTGATGGATGAAGACTTAACTTGGGATAATGAACACACAATAGAGTGTACAGATGATATATTTTAGAATTGCCCACTTAAACCTGTGTAATTTTGTTAACCAGTGTTACATCCAATGACTTCAATAGAAAGATAATTTTGTAGAATATATTTATTTGCTTCAGAATTTCCTGTATAATTAAGTTATTCATAATCATGCTGGTATTAAAATGACTTCTAAGAATACAAGTACCTCCTACTCTGCTGATTCAGCCAGCATCAAAGTGGGTAGATACAAAGCTAGCTGTGTCATTCTAACATGCTCTGGAGTGGTATATACAATTATAAGAAATACCATACACACACACACACACACACACACACACACACACACGTGTGTGTGTATATATATAGTCTCTTGAAGCATGTACTTGAATAAAATAAGTGATAAATTATTGATTCCTGATTTGGACAGATGAAAAAAGCTTAAAAAAATTAAATTAGATAATGTACTAAATAAATAGAAAAACATAAAAATGATAAATTTTGAAAGAAGAGTAAAGACAATAAAAATGGCAATAGAAGTATTTTGAAATGTGGACATAAATTTTAAACTAAATAATAGATTAATTTAGTATATCATTAAGGGGAAGAGGTAAAATTGAAATGCATGAATAAGTCTTGTATGGGTTGATAATCAAATTAATTAAGAGGATTAGATCATATGGATGTTTTGAAAACATTTTAAATCTCTTGCATATACAAAATACATTTGACCCTTGAAAAACACAGATTTGAACTTGCTGGGTCCACTTTTGTGCAGATTTTTTTCAATAAGTACTGTAAATGTATTTTTCACTACCTTATGATTTTCTTTAATTTTATTTTTAAATTATAGTTTATATTGAAAACTGTTTTGTATTAATTTCAGATGTGCAGCACAGTGACTAGACAATTATATACTTTACAAAGTATTCCCCCTTATATTTTGAGTACCCACCTGGCACCATACATAGTTATTATAATATTATTGACTGTAATCTCTATGTTGTAATCTGCACCCCTGGGGCCATTTTGTAAATACCAATTTGTAGTTCCCAATCCCTTTATCTTTTTCACCCAGCCACCCATTTCCCTCCATCTTATGATTTTCTTAACACATTCTTTTGTTTAGCTTGCCTACTTGTAACAATACAGTATAGCATAGTGTAACATATACAGTGTGTATTTTAATCAATTCTTTATGGTATTAACAAGTCTTTCAGTAACAGAAGGGTCTAGTAGTTAATTTTGGGGGGAGTCAAAAGTTCTAATCCCCAAGCTGTTCAAAGGTCAACTAGTAAACTGTACTGTCATTGATGAAAGTAAAAAAAAATTTGAATACATATGCCAATACAATGAGTATATTAACAATAAAGTTAATTTAAAAATACCTAAGATAAGCAAATGTGGAGGGTGTTTTGCTGGTTGACAGATGGGAGGGGGTGTAGGGGGGAATGCGTGAAGCAGTAAGGTGTTTAAAAAGTATGAATAAGTAGTTACAGAATAGCCATGGTGATGTAAAGTACAGTAAAGAAAACAGAGTAGCCAAATAATTTATATGCATGACCCATTGACATGAACAATGGTGTAGAGATTCCCTGAGGGAGTAGGGGAGTGCTGGATGGAGGGCACAAAGGGAGAAAAATTGGGACAACTGTAATAGCATAATCAATATAATAATAATTTTTAAAAAGAAAACTTGGAATGCTTTAAGATATTACAGCTTGTATAAAAAACACTCTTCAGAGTCTTTCCCCAATCTGATAATCCTAAAGAATGTTCACTGATATTGCCAATAATTTGAGAAGATGAAAGACAAATTTCTAAGCAATAAATAATAAGACACAAATTTTATAAACCATAGTAGGGGAAATTCTTTTCTTCTTAAAAAAGATGATATTACAATATTTTGTCAAAAGTATGCAAAAATATAGAGAAATATTTGTTCTTAAAGTTGTCGGATAATTAATTGAAATATATTTTCAAATTTGTGATTTTAATATTAATAATGTCTTAAAATTTTATGATTGATACAATACATTGTCAGTATAAATATTCACTATAAATAATCTTAAATTTATTGATTTTCAAAATAGCCCCCACTTTGTATTTGTATAAACTGCAAGTTCTATCATTTGAATTTGCCTCTGCTTATAATAAACATTCAATAAAAATTTGACATATTATTTAATTTATTAAAATAGCTCCTTTGACACTTGGGTGAAAATATCCTGCTCTCAAGTTTTGTGTATAGGCTGGGAGAAAGGGATGGAGAAGAAATAAATTGATGAACACTGTTCTGTGGTATAACTTAATAGCAAAGTTATTGTTGGAGCTGATTTTATTTTTAAGATGTTAATACATTATTAATAGCTCTTTAGATGTCAACTTCATAAAATGACTGTGTTGCAATGACATTTCTATAAAAGAGGAGGGCAAGGTATAATTTTCAAAAAAGTCAAAAAGCTTAAGAGAATTGTGGATGTTATCTGGATATTGTTGGGAATTAATACCTGATTGTATTGTTACAGAAACAGCCCCCTTGGGGTCTTTCTGTTTCATGGTTCTTCTTTGCCCACTGTCAATAGGAACTGTGGCTCTTGATGCCAGAGTTTGGTAAAAAGGAAAGGAATTATTTAATTAAAAGTTATATAGGTTTATAATAGTGGTGAAATTCTGTTGTTAAATTTCTCTCCCTTTAGAAACAATGATACACCCACAAACACGCAGTCCTGCCCTCCCCACTTTGCCCAGCCAGGCAAGTCTCAGAGCATGCCAGTCAGAAGTACCGCCTTTCAGAGGAAAAAAGCAGAAGTCCAAAGCTCACTTCTCCTGGTTCCTCCCAGTAATCTGTGCTTGACTGAGCAGGTGTCCTGCAGTTCCCAGGACCATTAGCTGTGTTACCTCCACCTCCAGTTCTTAATCCAAATCATGTGGCGTCTCCTCCTGGCCAGTGACAAGAGTCCTTTCACCCCCTTTTTACCTTCATGCTTTTGCCACACATAGCAGCACACCTTTTTGGTTTAAATCCTAAACTGGATCCTCCTCTACACCGTTTCCCAGTATTCCCACAATCAGCTACACTTAACTACTAGCACTCTTGTATTTTCCATCTTTTTTGGCTGCCATAGTTAGTCCTGGCAGTTGTGGCCCTGTGGGAGGGAGCTAACAGTCTCCAAACTCTGCACAGGGGTGCAGGTGCTGGTTACATCACCTGTTAAAGTCTGCCCAACTTCCCGGCCCAAGCAGACTATCAGCAGGACAATGAAGCTATCCTGCTGATATTCATATGCAAAATTACTCAGTCACTGTGCTACTTCTTTTCCCAGCCCCCAAGCTAGGCTTGTGGGAAATTTGGGGACTCCTCAGCCTACACCCTATTCCAAACCTAGTTCCACAGCTGTTACAGTATGTGTACTCCATGCATCTATCTTTTTTTTTAACTTTAAAACAATTTTGAAGGGTAATTTACACACAATAAGGTGCAAAAATTAATAAATTAACACAGCTATGAAGGTTTATTATATATATATATACTAACATATGTATATGAGTATATATAAAAATACATATATGAGTATATATAAATGATGTATATAATACCATCCGATTACTTTTCACACTTACCATTCATCCCCCAGAGGTAATCAGTGTTTTAACTTCTATTAAAGATTAATTTAGATTGCGTTACATTAAACTAGCCTTTTTCTACCAAATCCTGGGAGAAATATATTCCATGTCTGCGTTACTACTGGTTTCCCAGAACCTCAGTAACTATTAATGCAATTGGATTATTAATAACGCATTTTTCACATATAACAATTAGTTTTGCTTAAAAAATTAGTAGACTATTTCTCTCTAGCTTATATTTGCTTGTGTCTGTCTATGATTGTTTTTTTAAAATATTTTTTTAAGATTTTATTTATTTATTTTTTTAGAGAAGGAAGGGAGGGAGAAAAAGGGAGAGAGAAACATCAATGTGTGGTTGCTGGGAGTTGTGGCCTGCAACCCAGGCATATGCCCTGACTGGGAATTGAACCTGCGACACTTGGTTCACAGCCCGCACTCAATCCACTGAGCTGCGCCAGCCAGGGCTTATGATTGTTTTTTGTGTGTGTTTATGTGTGAGTTAGGATGGATGGAAAAGGAAAGAGGTAAACATTTGATAGGATGAAGAGAAATATCCCAAATACAAGTAATGGAATAAATAATTTTGTAGTCTAAGCATGTATTTGATGAGTAGGTAGGGGTTGCAGGGAAAGGAAGAGAGGAATAAAGAAACAAAACTAAATCAAGAAAGCAGATAAAGGATGAATTGATAAGCTTATCCCATTACGCATCAAAATGAAGAGCTAATGAAACAAGATTACAGTGGAAAACAACAAGCAGATAATGAAGATTTTTTCCCTATTGAATAAGATACTTTCTTTTACCAATTTGGTAAGATAGTGAAACTACAGATTTTTGAGCTATGATTGCTTTGTCTGGGAATTCTAATATCTTTAAACAGATATTTGAGAGCTTCCCTCTGACAGACTCGTTTTGCTGTGTTTGATGTCAAGTAAATGCTTTCACCACTTATTCCAAGGCACAGTGTAGGAGCATCTTTTTATTGTATGTTTCTCTGAAACACTTGAATTATTTAATTTTGCTTTAGGATTCCAGTTTCTGACTGTAAGCAGTAGTCAATCTACAATTCACTTCTAGGAAGCACTGTTTTTCTTGCTTTCTTGCTGACCCAACTGCTCTTATGGCAACTTTAAGGCATAGCATGAATAAGAATAACATGAAGCCTATTAAATGTAGATGTCCCTCATTTCAATAATTACAGTATTCAACATTATCTTTTCAATCTAAAAAGAAAATACAAAGCATTTTCTGATTCTCTGTATTTCAGAAGAAGACTTTCCATTTAGTAGGGACCTTTTCTGGACTTGGCCTTCCAATTGACCTTTTAAGGGAATGGCTTAACGGTTTAGTCCAATGATTTTTAATTCAGAGAGATGAAATTCTATAAATTGGCAATTCTGTCATTTGGGTATATTGCTGACTTCTTAAGTATCTTCATCTGTGTAATACATACAGATAGTAGTAACACCCACTTCAAGGCTTTCAGTGTTTATTAATTGAAGTAATCAGTGCAGCAATGTTGATAACGTCGTATCTCAGGTCATTTCTGTCAGTTGTCCTAATTCTGTTTGATATTATAGTGCACTTCATGTTTTGTCTCCCAAAAGTTTTCTCTTCATTTTATTTCCTTTTATGAGCCATAAATTCTCAGGTTACTTAAAACCCATTACAAGAAACCAGGCTTCTGAAATTGCAGATGTACCCATCTGACACTGTGCAAGCACAACTCATAAATTGCTGCAGTGCTGTTGATTTTTGCATTCATACTGGCTTGCTAGACAAAACTTTATCTTTTTTAACTTTCTTGGCACACAGGAAAATACTATATAGTCTGTTTCAAATGAGAGATCTATGACTTCCTTAGTGTCAATTTGAATAAATTTGTACCCAATGTTCCTAAAACTACTGTTAAGATCATTCACTAAAATGGCTAGTTTATCATAGTTAACTTCAAGCAGCCTTAGAATTATATGAATAATAGCAAAATTTTAACTGAACTCTTCAGATATTTAGACCTTGGGCAGACATATTACCCACAAAGTTTATGGAGTGTGCCTTGATGGAGAGGGGAAGCAATTGGCATCATTATCTGTACTCCTGGGACGGCTCCAGGAGTGCTCCAGAAAAGTAATAAATCAACATGCTCCTTTGAGTTATGCAAATATCCATATCTTTTCTAGCTCAAGGGCCTTTGTACTTTTGTAGGAGCAGATTTTTTTTTGAGAATCAGCATTACCTTATTTGGTTATTATTAAATTTTCTTACACAAATAGTACATGTGCATATTTACATGGTATTTTTGTAATTGTTCACTCCTTCTATTACATATAGTCTCCTGTTCTGAGCTATCAACATCTCTTGCCTATTTTGTGGGAGGTGGGGAGGAAGCAAGTGAAATAACAACTTTCATGAAATGGTTTACCATCCACTTCAACCTTAATACCTTTCAAAAACTTCCCATCATTTTAAAGATAAATACCAATTACCTTAAAATTATGGGCAACATAATTGGACTCTTACTCTAGCCTCTTTCACAGTATTGCTTTCCTAGCTTTAGCCTCAAGTTTCCTTTCATGTCTCCTTTTTCCTTTGCACCCTGGAGTCTTGGTTCAAATTGTCTGTTGAGATAGATGTAATCCCACTCCCCAACCTGGCACGCCTTTACCTAGATAAATCCTAAAAATTCATTAACATAGAAATAGATCATTTTAACCTTTTCTGAGCTCAAGTCTGATAAGGTTTTTCTAAAATCCATTCAAAAAATAATTTTTTAAGCACATAGCTGAATCTGATTATTTAATTTTTTATTTAATTTTTTACCTATGTGTGTACACTTTTCTGCCTCTGGCCAGGCCATAAACTCCATGAGAATGGATACCATGCTTTTGCTTCATGTTTGATCCCCTGGTCCTGACATCATGGCCGGTGTGATCGTGGTTACAGAACGATGCTTATTTTGAAACAGTGTTTACGTGCTATTGGCAGCTTACCCCCAAGGACAGGGGAATGGAGAGTGGTGACAACTAATTCCAGGTTTATACTCTATCATTTTGAAATAGAATAGTGACCTTACTCTTGACTCTCAACAGTGAAGAAGAGAAAAACTTTTCCCTTCATCCCTTCTAGGTTTTTTGACTAGTTTAATAATAGTACCATTTGATTACCAAGGAAAAAAAACAGATTTAATTTTGTACATAAAGGAATCCCAAAGACAATCAGGCAGTTGAGACTTATACACCATCCTGTTTGAAGGGGAAGGGAGCAGGAGTCTGGGGCCTCAATAAGGAATAAGACAGATCACAGAAAAGTGAGAAGAGCAGAGTGTCAACCACACATTGATTTCTCCTTCCCTTACCCTCTCTCTAAAAATAAATGGATAAAACCTTTTAAAAAACTGTCCGAAAATTTACTTATTTGTTTGTTTGTTTGTTTATTTATTTCTGTACCTTGGGGACAGGCTGTTGGCATATTTATTATTTCATTGCTACTGTCTTCCACAATGTCTAGCTATCTGACACTACTCAGTTAATGATTCTCTGAGTAAATCAGTAGTTGAATAATTGAATCCTTCTTCATGTTCATTTTCAAAATATCTGATAACAACTTTTATACCCCCTCTTCTCACAATGAATTATATTTCCCCTCTCTAGGTAAATATAATTCTTTGTTTAAATCATTATGTGAAAGCAAAGTTTAATTGAAAGTATGTTGGAAACAGACTTTAGTTAAACAGCAATTTACAGCATAATTTAAAGCAAATCATTAAACATTTATCAAAGTGTTAGAAGTGTTTATAAACTGTATAGTTCTATAAAACAACATTTATTAAAGCTTTGCTATATAATGCTGTGTATACCGCATTACACACTTTACATTTGGTAGCGAATTGATTTATTTCAACAATCCTAACAATTTGTTTTTGCTATTAGTTTTTAAAGTGATATTATTAACTTTAGAAATCCATTACTCTAAATGCACTTTGGCTTTATTTGTTCTATTGCAGATATGGTGTTGAGATGTGAATATAATAATCTAGGAATTCCTGTACATAGTAGAATACTGTGGATTTCTTCCAGGATCACTTCTGTTATTGAAGGTTAAGTAGATATACTCTGTCTATTACATTTCCTAGATCCATTAGCCTACAAATTTTATGAAAAATAAACTTGGATTGTTTTGGTATGACATATATTTGGAAACTAGAGAAAGCCAATCATAATAACTTTCTTTTGAAATCATTCACAGAAAATAAGTTTGCTCTTCTTCTTTTCTTCTCAAATTATTGACAGCAACATTGTTTAACAACCTATATTTATCACTCATATGTACATCCAGTACAAAAAACTGGACCCTCCTTTAATTGATACCAACTATTTTGAACAATCCACATTTGTCTAAATTTTATTGGTTTCTGGGTATGCAACATTTTGGCCAGTAAAATATGATCATATTATAAAATATGTAAGTCACCCTTTAGTATTTTGGATTTAGGCCTCTAATTCATGGTTTTCCTGTGTTTACACTACACTTACTTTTTTTAGTGGCTGATTAAATTTTATTTTTAAGTATATTTTATTAACTATGTTATTACAGTTGTCCCAATTTTTTTCTCCCCCTCCTCCCTACATTGTACCCCGCCCCCATGTGATCTCCACTTCTGTGTTTCTGTTCTTGTTCTAGTTGTTTGCTTAGTTTTTGTTTTTCTTTTTCAGGTTCCATTGTTGATACTTGTGAGTTTCTTGTCATCTTACTGTTGATCTTCTTTTGATCTTCTATTTCTTAGATAAGTGCCTTTAACATTTCATACAATAAGGGCTTGGTGATGATGAATCCCTTCAACTAGATCTTATCTGGGAAGCACTTTATCTGCCCTTCCATTCTAAATGATAGCTTTGCTGGATAGAGTAATCTTGGATGTAGGTCTTTGCCTTCCATGACTTCAAATACTTCTTTCCAGCCCCTTCTTCCCTATAATATTTCTTCTGAGAAATCAGCTGAAAATCTTATGGGAACTCCTTTGTAGGTAATAGTTTTCTTTTCTCTTGCTGCTTTTAAGATTCCCTGCTTATCTGAATGTAATTATGACTTTTTTCTTTAATTTTTATTGTATAATTTTGCCATTACCATTTAGTCCTCTTAGCCCCACTCCCCTCAGTAATCACCACATTATTGTCCATCTTCATGAGTCCTTTTTCCTTTTTGCTCAATCCCTCCACCCTCTAACTTCCCCCTCCACCAGCTGTCATCTGTGATTCTTTAGGGCAGGGGTGTCCAATCCATGGCCCCCAGGCCACCTGTGGCTCAGGATGGCTATGAATTTGGCCCAACATAGAATCATAAATTTACTTAAAACATTATGAGATTTTTTGTGATTATGTGTCACAATGTGTTCAATGTGTGGCCCAAAACAACTCTATAACTCTTCATCTTCCAGTGTGGTCCAGAGACTCCAAAATGTTGGACACCCCTGCTTTAGGGTAAATACCTAGGAGCAGAATTACTGGGACACATGGGAATGTATGGATAACTTTATTTGAAACTGTAAAACTGTTTTCTAGAGTGGATGGTACATTTTGCATTAGCACAGACAATGTGCAAACAGTTCCATCTGCTTCATATATTGCCAGCAGTTTGCATTGCCAGTATTTAATACCTTAGCCATCATCATTAGTGTGTAGTGATATCTCTTCATGGTTTCAATTTATGTTTCTTTCATGGCTAATGATATTTAACATCTTTACATATGCTTATTTGTCATACTTGTATCTGCTTTGATAAAGTCTCCCAATCTTGTGCCAATTTTTAATTAAATTGTTTTCTTACAGTTAAGTTTTAAGAGTTCTTTATTCAGGATAAAAGTAACTTTGTCCCTTATGTAACTTGCCAGTATTATCCCAGGCTGTGACATGTCTTCTCATTCTCTTAGTTGTGTCTTTAATAGAGCAAGGGTTTTAAATTTCACTAGTCCATTTATTCTAATTATTATTTTATGGATTGTACTTTTGGGATTGTCTTTGGGATTGTCTACCTAACCCCAGGTGACAAAGATTTTCTTGTAAGAGTTCTACAGTTTCATGGTTTGTATCTAGAGATATTATTTATTTTAGTTAATATTCATATAATAAAAATATTAGCTAACATTTGTTTAAAGCATAAAGAATTCCAATCATTTCCACATAATTTGTTAAAATAGTTGTCCTTTATACATTCAATAGCTTCATTTTACTTTGTCACAAATAAAACAGCCATGTTTATGCCAATCTATTTCTGGACTCTCTATCATGTCCCATTGAGCAATGTGTATATAGCCCTTTGCTATTTCCACACTGTCTGAATTACTGCAGCTTAACAGAAAATCTTAAAATCAGGTGGTGTGATTGCTTCTACTTTGTCTTTTTCAAAAGAGACAATATATTGTCTCTTAATATTGTTTAATATATTGTTGTTCTTTTGCTTTTCATATAAATTTTAGAACCAATTAGCAACATCTAAAAGTTTCTCTGCTGGAATTTTGATTGGAAGTGAATTAAATCTATATATCAAATTAGGGGAGAATTGACATTTTAAGTATTTTGAGGCTTCTGATTCATGACAGAATTATGTATCTATAATAATTTAAGTTTTATTTCATTTCTTTGATCAGTGTTTTATTGCCAAAGTAGACCTTACACAAATAGCTAAATGAGTTTATTTTGGAATTGCAATCGCAGTTTGGGGCATACAGGCTAATGGCAAACAGTGTGCGAGTCCAGAGAATCAAAGGACTCAGGGAGCTGTTGTAAATGAAAAGCTCACTGAAGGAAACAAAGTTTGGAGTATGTGTGTGTAAATTTTAATGGCTGTGTTATGACTCTCCCATTGGCTCAGCTGTTATTGGGCAAGAAGAAATCTTTTTTTGATCCTGCTGACTTAGGAGAGTGATATGACTTACTGTCAGAGAGGCAAGGTATGTCTCTTCCTTTTGGGGCCTGTATTGTGTAAATGACATATAAATGAAAGCTCTCTCTGTTAGCCAACCAACTCCATTTTAAATTAAACTATTGTTTAATAATTTTCACAGTTTGGTCATTTTTATCGTATACACTTCAGATGTGTTTTGTTCAATTTATATTTAAGTACTTTTAACTTTGGCACTATCGTGAATGATATTTTTCCTTAAATTTAGTTTTCAGTAGTTCATTGACGATTTTTGTGTGTGTGGGTTGACTATATTCTGCAGCATTGTAAACATCATTTATTAATTCTAGGAGCTATGCTGTAGATTCTCTGGAGTTTCTATGTAGAAAATCTTACTGTCTACAAATAAGTGCAGGTTTATTTTTTTTATTTGGAACCTGTGTGCCTTTTATTCTTTTTTTTTTTACTTAATTCATTACTAGGATTTGCATTATTGTGTGAGATAGCATTAGAGAGTATGAATAGCATTGCCTTGTGTCAATTGCAGAGACACAAACATTGTCTCTCTTATTATTAAGTATGGTGTTACAGGTAGTCTTTGGTTTTTAAATGTTCATTATCAACTTGAGGAGTTTTCCTACTTAAGTAATTTGCTGAGATATTTTAAATCAAGAATGGATTTTTAATTTTGTCAAAAGTCTTGTTTTTTTTCCTTTTTTATCTACTAATATGATCTTGTGAACTTTCATTTTTAGACTGTTAAATGATAAAATAAATATATGATTGATTTTTCTAATAGTGAACCACTCATTACTGGAGTAATGATAATTCATAGTAGCATATTGTTATTAGGATATACAGTTTGATTGGATTTGCTAATATTTGTGTTGAAGATTTTTGCATCTGCATTCCATAAGATAACTGATGTGTACATTTTTATCATTCTTTCATTCATTTTTCCATTCATTTATTGTTGGCAGTGCTTTTTGGTTTTAGTACTAGAGTAACGCTGGCTCTATAATTTGAGATAGGAAGTATCCTCTCTTCTACTTTATGAAGGGAACAAAGGTAAAATGAGGCCTATAGAATACACCTGAACCCAATCTGACCAGTCCTTATATGAAAAAGAACTTTGAATGTACTGATTGACAGCACGAATGCATATACAAAGGAAAGACCATGAAAGGTCACAGTAGAGAGGGTCATCTTCAAGCCAAAGAGAAAGCCTCAGAAGAAAAAAATGTCAGCACCTTGGTCTTGAGCTGCTAGCATCTAGACATGTGAGAAAATACACTTCTGTAGTTAGAGCCACCCAATTTGCACTATTTTGATATGGCAGCCTTAGCAAACTACTACAAACTTTTCAAGGAATTAATCTATTTCATCTATGTTATTGATAAATTTGAATTTATATCAATGATTTTTTTCTTTTTCAGCTTTATTGAGATATAACTCACATAAAATTATAAGATATTTAAAGTGTGCATTGTGGTGTTTGATTTACCTAAACATTGTGAAAGAATTACCCCACAATTCATTCATTAACACATTTATCACTTTACATATTTATCTTTTCCGGGGAGTAGGGTGAAAACATTTAAATTCTATTCTTTGAGCAAATTTCAATTACATGCAGTGTTATCAACTGTAGCAACCCTGTTTAAATTAGATCCTCAGAACTTATTCCTTTTACAGCTCCTGAAAGATTGTAACCTTTTACCAGCCCCCTCCAAATTCCCCAACCCCCAAGCCCTGGTGATCACTTTTCTACTGTTTCTATGTTTGAACTTTTTTTAAATTCCACATGTAAGTGGCAGCATGCAGTATTTGTCTTTCTCTGTCAAGCTTATTTTAGTATAATTTTCCCAAGGTCATTTCGTGTTCCTACAAATGGCTGGATTTCTTTCTTTCTCATCACTGAAATAGTGTGTGTGTATATATTATATTTGCTATTGTGAATAATACTGCAGTAAACATGGGAGTGTAGATATCTTTCATATCCTGATTTTATTTCTTTTAAATATATACCCAAAGTGGGATTGCTAGATCATATGGTAGTGGTTCTATTTCTAGTTTGAGGAACTTCCATACTGTTTTCCATAGTGACTGCACCAATTTAGATTCCCTCAAACAATGCACAAGTGTTTCCTTTTCTCTATATCTTCACTAACACAAATGCTATCTTGTCTTTTTTATAACAGCCATTCTAACAGGAGTGAGGGGATATCTGAATTCTGGTTTTGATTTTCATTTCCTTGGTGAATAATGATGCCGAGAACTTTTTCATGTACCTGCCAGCCATCTGTGTGTTTTATATGGGAAAATGTTTATTCAGGTCTATCGCTCATTTTTAATTGGATTTTTTACTATTAAAATTATGTTTTAAAAGTTCTTTGTATATTTTGGATATTAAACCACTATCAGACATGTGATTTGCAAATAATTTATTCAATTTCATGATTTGCATTTTTATTTTGTTGGTAATTTCCTTTACAGTACATTTTGTATAGGTCTGAAATGTACATATCTATGATATTAGATCTGTATATTGTACTGTGGGCCCACCAACCAAAGTCAAACTACCTTCTGTCACCATGTATTAGGCTTCCTCCATCCCCACCTTCCCAACTTCTTCCCTCTGGTAAACACCACATTGTTATGTCATGAGTTTCAGCATAGGTGTCCAATTTCATATTTTGTATATGACTGCCCAGTTTTCACAGCACAATTTTTTAAAGAGACTATCCTTTCATTATTGTATTTCCTTACCTTTTTTAACATAAATGAATTTATCATATATGGATGGCTTTATTTCTGGGCTTTCTAATTTGTTCTATCGACATTGCACCTGTTTTCATGACAATACCATACTGTATTGATTATGACTGCTTTGTAATAATGTAGAAATCAGAAAATGTGGAGCCTCTAGCTTTTTTCATTTTTTTATTTTAAGATTGTTTTGGCTAGTGGGAGTCTTCTGTGGTCTCATACAAATTTTAGGATTGTTATTTTTATAAGGGTTGCCTTGAATGTGTAGATTGCTTTGCATAGTATGGACAATATAATTAATTACTCCTTCGAATCCATGAGCACAGAGCATCTTTTCATGCATTTGTTTCTGATTTTGTTTATTTTATAATGTCTTATAGTTTTCAGTGTATATAGATTGTTAACCTCCATGAAATCTGTTCCTTGGTATTTAATACTTTTTGATACAATTGTAAATTGAATTGTTTTCTTAATATTTCTTATAGTTCAATATCTGTGTATAAAACCAGAACTGATTTTTGTATATTGATTTTGCATTGTGCTACTTTACTGATTTCATTTATTAGTTCTAACATTTCTTTGGATTATTTAGGGTTCTAACATTTCTTTTGGATTCTAGAAATATTTCATGAAATCTGCAAATAGAGGTAGTGTTACTTCTTCCTTTCTGATTTGGATGCCTTTTACTACTTTTTCCTGCTTAATTACTCTGGCTAGGACTTCTAGTACTATATCAAATAAAATAAGTGAGATTGGGTATACTTCTCTTATTCCTGATCTTTGAAGAAAAACTTTTAGCTTTTCACCATTGAGTGTAATGTTAGCTGTGGACTTGCCATATAAGGTATTTATAATGTTGAGGTACATTCACTTTACATCCATTTTGTTGAGAGTTTTATCATAAATGGATGTTGAATTTTTCTCAATGCTTTTTCCATCTATTGAGATAATCGTGTAATTTTTACCTTTCACTTTATTAATGTGGTATATCATGTTGATTGATTTGCAGATGTTAAACCATTCTTACATCCTGAAATAAATTTCATATAATCATGGAGAATTATCCTTTTTTAGACTATTGAATTTAGTTTGCTAATTTTTATGTATTTATTTTTAGAGAGGGGAAGGGAAGGAGAAAGAGAGGGAGAGAAACATCAGTGTGTGGTTGCCTCTTGTGTACTTCGTACTGAGAACACCACCTGAAACCCAGGCATGTGCCCTGACTGGGAATCAAACTGGTGATCCTTTGGTTTTCAGGCCAGCACTCAATCCACTGAGACACACCAGCCGGGGCAGTTTGCTAATATTTTACTGAGGATTTTTACATCTATGTTCATCAGGGATATTGACCTGTAATTTTTTTCAATGTCCTTGTATGGTATTGGTCAAGGCAATACTGGCCTCAATGAATGAGTTTTGAAGTATTTTCTCATCTTTTATTTTTGGAAGAGTTTGAGAAAGATTGGTAGAAATTATACTTAAATGTGCGATAGATTTCACTGCTGAAGCCATCTGGTCCTTGATGTTTTTTGGGGGGGTAGTTTTAATTACTGATTTAATACCCTTATAATAATTGGTTAGTTTAGATATTCTATTCCTTTATCATTTAGTCTTGGTAAGTAGTATGTTTTTAGGAATTTATCTATTTCTTTTGGGTTATGCAACTTATTGCTATATCATTGTTCATAAGAATCTCTTATTATGTCATGTATTTGTATGGTATCAGTTGTAATGTCTCTTTGTTCACTTTTTATATTATTTATTTGAGTTCTTTCTTTTTTTTTTCCACCTTCCTGGTTTTGATAGTGTGGTCCTTATTACAGATGAACCTTATCTGTCATCCTGGCCTGACTTTTTATCTCTCAAACTGTTGTGATTGTCCAAAGTGCCATCTTTATTCTTGGTGGCTCCAAGGATTTGAGGATATACTAGTACATGTCAGTGTCCCAAAGGGGAAAACCTCAGTAAGCACCTAGATGAAGGCTTTTGAAGTAGGCTTCTGTCAGGGAAATACTGGGAGATAGTCACGTCTGTATACTTCTTCTATGCTGATCCCTGGGGGGATAACTAAATTCTTGTGAGCTTATTAAGCACTGTTTCTTGGTTTGATATTGTCTTGTGCATCTTACAGATGTAAATCCCATTGTTTTTCAGAACTAGGTGCTCTTGGGTGTTGGGAACTGCCCTGCCTGGTTTCAGAAGCTGTAACTCCCTCATGGCTAAGGCTGAGTGAGTGACCTTTGGACTTGAAGCCACTAAGGAGACAAAGCTCATCTCCCTGGCAGGAGCACCACTTCTGCTCCTTTTACTTCACCCTGCCTGGCCCCCAATGCTTGATCAATTAGCCAATGACAGGTAAGATTCCCCAGGTGGGGACAACCTAAGACAGATACAATCACGTGGAGGCCCCAGGGAAGGACTTGGGGGGCTATAGCAAAAGGGGGTGATGGACCCTTGCCCCTTGGCTTTGACATAGCCTGAGTCCTCATTCTGTCTGCAGGAAGTCTCCTAATCTCTTCGCTGCCTTACTTCTTCTGCCCGACTTAAGCTTGAAACAATGACAGAGGACAGTGCAGCCCTGTGCTGGAAAGGGCAGGTTTCCCAGGTGATCAGGTCTAAGAAAGAATACATAAAATCCTGAGAAACCTGCTTTTCTAAGAATGCTCTCAATTAAATGTAAAGGTCCCAGCAGGAAATGAGTTTGATTCCCAAAGTTTTGTAGCCCTTTAGCTAACAGACCCTGACTCAGAATAGGCTCTCAGAGTTCTTTGTATTGTATCTATTGTTTGATCCTTACTACCTGACAATGATTAATGAGCTTTACCTGTATTCCTGTACAAAATGAACCTAATAAAAGCCCATTAAGGAAAAGGCTCTTGGCCCTTCTCCTTTGAGAGATTGGCCACCTTTCCTCCCCAAACAGATCATGTCTTGGTAGACTTATTTTCATCCATGGTGGCCAGGGGGAACCCTGCGGATGGAGCTCCCCCACACTTGGGGTCCCTCACTCAGATGGAAGTCTTAAAAGTTGGTGTGCTAGATGCTTAGTCCAAATCCTTCTCTCTCATGGAGAAGCCAGCTGTGTGAATTATCTCCCAATCATATCACTATGCTAAGGATGAGGTTTATGGCAAGTGTGCCACCCACGATCTTTCCTATCATTTTGTTGTGTATGTTTTCCTATTTGCCTGATGTGTAGGAGTTACTCAGGTAGTTGCTGGATCCAGTTTTCAGAGGGAATTGTTCTATGTAGCTGTAGATTTGATGTGTCCTGGAAGGAAGGTAAATTCAGGAGCTCCTCTATCACCATATTGACTGAAACACTGCTACCAGTTTCTGATTGTTTTTAATTCTCTCTATTTCTCTTTCCTTTTAACATTCCTGATTTTTTGGATTATTTGAACACTTCTCAGTGTTTAATGTACCTTTATTTATATTCTTTTACTATATGTACACGCATAATGTTTTCATTGGTTGTCCAGGTACCTATATATGTAGGCAGCTGTCCAGTTACATAGAGACCTTACCATCATAATATGTAACTTATCCTCCTTTTAAATCTATACACATTAAAATCTCATTAAATAATATTTTGAATTTTGCTTTAAACTTTCAAAACAGAGTTTAAAGAATGCTAGAGGAAAATAATTGTTTTTTAAGTGCATTTATTTATTTATTTTATTGTTGTTCAATTACAGTTGTTCCTGTTTTCCCCCCATTACTCTCCCCTGCCCTACCCTCCCCCCACCTCCCACATTCAATCCTCCCCACCCCATTGTCTTTGTCCATGGGTCCTTTATGCACATTAAAATCTCATTAAATAATAGTTTGAATTTTGCTTTAAGCTTTTAAAACATATCTTAAGGAATGTCAGAGGAGAAAAATAGTTTACTGTATTTGTCTATGTATTTTCTGCCACTCTGGCTCTCTCTTCATTTCTTATGTTCTCTGCCTCTTTTCTGTCCCCTGACGCTTCCTTTTGCAATTCTAATGGAAATGTTTATCTGGCAACAAATTCTTAGTTTTACATGATCTTAGAATGTCTTTATTTCACTATTTCATGAAGCATATTTAAACATTTTCTAGATTTATGAAATAACAGTTATTTTCTTTAATGGTTAAAAAATCCTATGTCATTTTCTCTGGCCTCCATTATTTCTGTTGATGAATCTGCAAGAATTCTTATTTTCAGTCTTTTACAGGTAACACATTTCTCTTCTCTGATTGCTTTCAATAGCTATTTTTTGTCTTGCATTTTTGCAGAATGCTTACGATGTATCTGAACATGAACATTTAGCTTTATCTTCTTTGGGGTTCTTTAAGCTTTTTGAATTGTATGATTGTCACTAAAATTGAGAAAATTTTAGTCCTTATTTCTTCAAATATTTTTACAGCCTAAATTCTTTCTCTTTTTCTTCTGGGACTCTGGGATTTGCATGGTAGGTTTTCGTATCATTCAACAGGTCCCTGAAGCTCAGTTTATTTTATTTTTATTTTTAACCTTTTTCTTGCACAGAATGAATACTTTCTATTGATCTACCCTCAGGCTTTCTGAGACATCTATCACCTCTATTTGTCATTGAGCCAGTCCAGTGAGGTTTTCACTTTCTTTTTAAAATTTTAGTTATTGTATTTTTCAGTGCTAAATTTTTATTTGATACAGTTTTATACGTTCTATTTTTGATTACTTTCAAGTTACTTATGATTGCTTGCTGAGCATTTTTTAAATAGTTTTCTTAATGTCTTTTTCATATAATTCTATCATCTGTGTTATAACAGGTCTGATTTCTATTGATTTTTGTTTTTCCATGTAATTCTAGAGTTTTCTTGTTCTTCACATTCAGATTAATTTTAAATTACATCCTAGACTTTTTGAATATTACCCTGTGAGACTTCGGATGTTATTTAAATCATGGGAATGATGATATTTTTTTTGCTTTGGAAGGAACTCAACCTGGTATCTTCAGACCATTGGTTCCAACTGTTTTTTATGAGCTGTGGTTCCAGTATCCATTTTCAAAGGCTTTCTAGCACATCCTGAATCTCTCTCACATATTTCTTCCCAGCCAGTCAGTCCAAGACTTTGGTTGTGGTCAGAATTCAAATTCAAAAAGTATCATGATTAAGATAATATTAACACATGTGCCACTCAGGGCTGAGCTCATAAATTCAAAGCCAAATTTATGGGTTTACTTTCTTGAGCTCTTTCATCTCCATGAATTTCTCAGTTGGTATGGACTGAATTATGCCCCCCTATAGTTTCATAAGCTAAAGCCTTAACCCCCAATGTGGCTATATCTGGAGATAGTATCTTTTCAGAGATAAGTAAGAATAAACAAGGTCATAAGGGTGGGGTTCTGATCTGATAGATGATTAGTGTCCTTATGAAAAGAGATACAAGAGAGCTCCCTCTCTCTTTCTCTCTCTCTCTGTCATGGATAACACAGAAAAAAGACAAACACCTTCAAACCCATTCTTATCAGGAACTGACTGTAATGGCTCCTTTATTTCAGACTTCTAGTTTACAAAACTGTGAGAAAATAAATTTTCACTGTTTCAGATACCTAGTCTGTGTTATTTTGTTATGGAACCCGAGTGAACTAATACAATGGTATTTTCCTGTTCCCAGGGGCTCACTGTTTCAGCCCTTCAGTCAGAAAGCTGAGGTTGGAGTTGCCCTTCTCAGCCAAATCCTTTGTTTCCTACACCTGCATTCAGGGCACGTGGCAGCAGGACAGACAGAGACTAAAAAGCACTGAAGGATTGCCCTTCACTCTCGGAACCACATATCTGCTGATTAGAGATGCTTCCTCTCCATTCAAGTTGTGGCCTCTGTGGGCTCATGTTGCTGCAGTTGCCGCCTTTTCCACAGCATTGCTTTGAGACTAGGGGATGAGAGAACAGAGAAAGGGGAAAATGGGAAAGATTATTTTTCATACTCTCTGAATTAGGAATTTTTTTACCTAGACCTCAAGCCAAAATTACAGGGCTTCTTTTAGAGCTCTCTCTGTACCTAGTCTCTATTTCCACATATTGTTTCTGTCTAGGATATATTAGAGGAGAAAAAATAACAAAACTGATTTTTTTTATTGTTCACACTATTCCAGATGTCCTGCATTTCCCTCTCCCCTTTGCCCACCACACCCCAGCAACCCTTCACCTGGCCTTCATCACACTACTGTCTGTGTCCATGGGCTATGCATGTATTTTCTTTTATCCAGTCATCCTGCCTCTTCTCCTCTGAGATCTGTTGGTCTGTTCCGTATATCTGGGCCTCTATATTTATTTTGCTGTTCAGTTTATTTCATTCATTAGATTCCACATACAAAGTCTGCCTGGAACAGTTAATATAAGGAGAACAGTTTGCGTGACAGTGATGTAACCTGGCAGTCAAGGAGAGTGGACTGGAATGCGCATGCATGAACAATGATGACTTCACTGTACTAGTCAGTGGGGATGGTAGATGCATGGTAATGCATGTGTACTGTGTGGCTGCTGCATTCAAAATGACTGAGCAAGTAAAGCATCAAATCTGCATCAAATTTGACGTTAAGCTTGAGCATTCCTCTACAGAAACTATTCAGATGATTCAGAAGGCTGCAGCTATTGGCAAATGGTGATTGGCAACTTCATCACAAAAACGTGCCTGCTCATTCTTCATGTCTCATGCAGAGATTTTTGGTGAAACATCAAATCACCCAGGTGATTCAGCCTCCCTACAGCCCATATTTGGCACCCTGAGACTTCTGGCTTTTCCCAAAACTAAAATCACCTTTGGAAGGTAAGAGATTTCAGATCATTAGTGAGATTCAAAAAAATATGACTGGGCAGCTGATGGCAATTGGGAGAACCGTAGTGAGGTCCCAAGGTGCCTATTTTGAAGGGACTGAGGTGTCATTGTCCTGTGTACAATATTTCTTGTATCTTCTACAATAAATGCCTCTATTTTTCAGATTACATGGATGGATACTTTCTGGGTAGACCTCTCCTACAAGTGAGATTGTAGGTATTCTTCTTTGTCCAACTGGTTTATTTTTCTTAGTGTAATAATCCTCAGGTTCATTCATGCTGTTACAAAGGGTAACTGTTTCTTCTTTTTCACAGCTGCATAGTATTCTATTGTATAAATATACCACAGCTTTTTTTATCCACTCATCTACTGATGGGCACTTAGGCTGTTTCCAGATCTTGGCTATTATAATGTTGCTTCAAGGAACATAGGGCTGCACATATTCTTCTGAATTAGTGTTTTGAGTTTCTTTAGTTATATACCTAGCAGTAGAATCCCTGAGTCAGAAGACAGTTTCATTTTTAATGTTTTGAAGAAATTCTGTACTGTTTCCACAGTGGCTGCACCAGTCTGCATTCCCACCACAGTGCACTAGGGTTCCCTTTCTCCACATCCTTACTAATACTTGTTTGTTGATTTACTGCTGGTAACAAATGGAAATGTACTGTCATTTTGGTTGCACTTCGAATTCTGCTTCTTATCCTCAATCCATCTGCTATTTTCTTTTCATATCTTTAAGTAGTTACTTTATCATAAAAGTAGTCAAAACTCTAATTTGAGTATTTTGTCTTAAATAGTTCAGCATCAAAACTGCAATGCAGTATTTTTATATAAGTAAAGTATATGCATACTATTCATAAGAGCAGATATTAAAGCCATGCGTTTGAGGTGGGGGATGTGGACGGGGTGCAGAGTACCCAGTGTGTGGACCAACAATGTGGCAAAAGCCTCAAAGAGAGATATGTTTGCTAATATACAGAGTGAGAAAAATGGTGCTCAGGAAACAAGAAAGCTTAGAATCTCATTCTGTACATGAGGAGATTCAACTAAATGGTTTTCAAGATTCTATTTCAAGCTATTATCCCATAGCTCTAAATTTGCTTGACTTTTTTGTTAGTATTATTTTTGTCTGACTTAATAAAATCATCTGTGTTCTCTGGACTAGATGGCCATAATTAAAACTATTTTAATAGAGTGTAGTCAGCATTAGGTTTTAAAGCTCTTGTTTAATATGAGTTTGAGTTAAAGTGTGAGAGAATTCATTTTAGCTCAAATGATTTTTACAAACAGACTTTCTTCACATTTGGTGACAATTAAAAAACCACAACTAAAAATGTTTGAAGACATTGCTTTCGACTCAGATTATAAAATTTAAATATATTGGACATTTTTCTTGGAATAAATTACTTCCATGTGTATTTATACATTAGATATTTTTCATAAATCTCTTTTGTAGCATAATTTATTGTATTTAAAATATTCTGAAAAATAAAATTAACCTGAACCTATTAAAATATAATTTGGTTTTCTGATTTTAAAAGGCTATTGTTTTATCTTTTGAGGATATCAAACTAATTTCTGATAATTCCTGGGAATTTCTCCAAGCATTTTTCTTGCCATTAAAAGATAGTATTTAAATTTTCCAAATCTGCAATAGTTAAGGTGGATATGTTTTTTTCTAGTATAAGGGAGACAAATCATGGTAGAACTAAGATTATTTAAATTGGGTTGATAGCATTTCAATTTTCACAAACCTTTTAGCCTGCTGTTATCTTTGCTTTTACCAATTTAAATGCATTAACTCCAAGGCTGATTTTAAATTGAACATTTAAATTAATGCATTGTCAATTTGTTGTTATGGTAAAGGAAAGCATATAAGTTAGATACATGGATGTGGGAAAATAATGACACTCTTGATTTGCTATTTTAATCCAAATATACGCTGCCGTTATCCATGTTGCCATTATCCATGTAAACTTAATGACATCTGAAAGCAGTATTGGCAAAGCCCATTTACAATATGTTCTTTTTTAGAGCTACAGTAAATTGTTGCAGAAAAACAAACGATATTATTCTGTATGACTGACTGGATATGCACCTAGTACCACTGATCACTTTAGCTACAAGAAAGAAAGGAAGGAAACATAATGATGTTAATTAGCATCAAGCCCATGCTGAAGTGATTTTCTTTTAGATATTTAATTTCACCTTAGATGAAATATGGGATAAATAGTTGGCAGAGTATTTAAACATGAAATGAGCTGCAAAGAAATTGGCTCCTCAATGTTTTTTTTTTTTTTTTCTTGAGTGGAATTTAAATGATATGTAAACAACATAGTGCA
Source organism: Phyllostomus discolor (assembly GCF_004126475.2). NCBI lineage: Eukaryota > Metazoa > Chordata > Mammalia > Chiroptera > Phyllostomidae > Phyllostomus > Phyllostomus discolor. The sequence continues at coordinate 98,929,242 of NC_040908.2, read as the reverse complement.
AACCCAATTTCTTCCTCCCTTGGGCTTTCATATCTTTAGGCAAGGAGTTGCATATAATCATTTCTTTTTTTTTCTGTTCTCTAATCCTTCCTCTCAACCTTGATAGCTGGAGCTGAGGGAACATGGTATCTGTTGGAAGACTGTGAAGTTCTGTGTGTTCCCTAAACTTTGAATATGTTTCTGAAAGTACATACATATGTAGATTGGCATACTGAGGCTGGTGAATTTAGCATAGTGAACTATTTCACTTCCTACCCAAGAACAATGAACAGGTGTGCATGTAGCTATAACTAAAACTTTCATCTCATCCATTAAAGATTTGCACTTATTATCTAGGTATTACCATGGCCACAAGGGGAAGTTGAATTATGAAAGTAAAAAATTGGTTCCACCAGAAGTCCATAGGCCAAAAAGATGTTGGTAGCTACATTTTAAAATACTCCCTCCATATATTTTTGTGAACTTTAAATTTGATCTCATTGCTGTATTTTTGGATGGAAGTAGAACATATAGGCTTCTGTGGACAAATTAGGTCTTTGCAAAGTTTTTCTGAAGAAAACAGGATTATGAGGTACTATTTCTTCTCTCACATTAGGTGACATTCCATAGAAGAGAAGTCCTTTAAGTTTTGATATTCCCAATGTGAATCTTGTGCCTAATCAATTAATTTTGCTATGTTTACTTTTTTTATCCCATGTGCAAGTCTTTCTCTCTCTTCATCGAATGCTAGTTTTTCTCTTAACTTATTGATATCACGTCCATTTTATAAATGATATTAAAACAGCATGTCTAGAATGGATTTATGTTGATTCCTATGGTATAATCCTACACCATTCAGAATGAATTTTCTTCAGTTTGTTCCACCCTTGTGACACTTGTTTCTGTGCACCTCATCTTTCTTATACTTTAAAAGTTACAAGGACCAACATCATATCCTATCATGTACTCTGATTTCGTTTTTTATATCACAAATCACAGAGTCTTGCCTATGTAGGTGGTCAGCACATCTAGGCTGAATGAATTAAAGAGTGAAAACGTTCCTATAGGGACTGTACAAGGTAATTCAAATACACAAAAATTATGATTGTATTGGAAGGCAGCACACATATTTTCACCCTAGAAAGTAGATACAATGAAGGTACATCTCGAGGGAAAATGGTGGGAAATGAGAAAGCTATTTCATAAAGAACCTTCTATGAGATTGAATAGTCAGAGTCCCCGTCCTTAATATCTATCAAATCCAACCCTTTATCTCATGATTATTACTAACTGGCTTCCCCTTTGCTACTCTCACCTTTCTTTCCTGCAATATATCTTCCGTATTACTCCCAGAGGAATTTTGTGAACTCTACATGTAATAAAGTCATTCTTATCCAACATTCTCCAAAGTCTACTCATAATACTCAAAACACTGCCCAAACCCATTAGTATAATCAGTGTCCTTTAATATATGTCTTATGCACATCTCCCTATTTTTGTCTCTAATAAATTTCACAAAACGTATATCATCCTCCTTTATCATCCTAAGTCTCATGTCTGAAATAAACTTTTATTCCTTACCTTTTCTTTTTTAAACTCAAATTATTTCATCTCTTTCAAAAATGTTTCCTTACTGTTTTGATTTGTGTTTCCTTACTATCTCCTCAAGTATTTCTATGATTAGGCTGTTTACAAACTCCTTGAAGGTAAAGACAACACCTTAAAAATAATGTAAGCAAGCATTATTTGTCTGTAGATATCACAGATACCAATACTAGAACTTGTCCTGGGACAGGGAATGAATGGTGAATTGAGATAGGGTGGCAAATTAACAAGGTAGAAAAAAATATTTTGGTTTATCTCTGTTCCTGCTTTTATTTGTTCTTCCCAGTCAATGTACCTAATCTAAATTCTGAGTCAAAGATTCTGTAAAGAGTCCAACTGCCCTTAACTTAACTCTGCTTAATTCTGGCATTTGAAACATGTTAGTAAGAGAGAGGTGTTGTGTTAATGACATTTATTGCAGAATTAGAACGCTTAGAGTGCATATAGCAAAGGTTAAGTGAGCTCATTGGTGGGACGAACACTATAAATAATGGATCTAAACAAGAGAGCAAAATCTGATAGATGGAAAACATGTGAAAAAACAGAACATCTCATTGGGAAAATAAAATGAGTAGATAAAGATGGCCGGACTTCCCTCATTTTAACCTGTGCTAATGCTGGGCCTATCTTTCCTAGGAGCATCTAGGTAGTATTCTGAGCTCAGCTCACACATCACATGTCCACCTGCTTTCTGAGACTCCTGAATGAGAAACTCCTTCATTCTTCAGGGTTCATAGTTTTCTTCTGGAGCTGTTAAACTGTTAAAGTAATTCATCAAATGCAATTTATAGCATTTAACTAGCATCAATGTTTACTTTGTTGCCTTGAATATTAGGAGTGGTGCTCTTCCCATGTATGATAGTTAATATATGTACAAATTACTCTGGCCAATGCTTGATGTGCTGTAAGCCATATTCTCAAATCTTTATAGTTAAGTGAAGGTCAAGGTATAACAAAGGCATAATTTCTTGATCTAGCTGGTCTTATAGGATATCAACATGAGTCAGTTGAGTGACATTGCATAAATAGCTGTACAGAGTAAGAAAGCACCTAACACAAAATGTTACTCATATTAGGAATAGTGAAGGTCAGTTATTAAAAATATGTATTTGGATTTTAGGACTCTAATGCTGAATATTTAATTTTCAAGTTTTCTGTTCTCAGTTCCTCTTTCTTCATATAAACTGGGATATTATCAAACATTTTTAGCTTTGAAAACCTGAGTAGTTATATGTCACACACTGAAATGACTCAACATAAGCTATAAACTACCATAGACATTGCATAAACATATGGGCTATGGTACAAAAATAACTTTCCTTTTAATACCTTATTGGTTACTGTGTAAATTATGGTTTCTAGAAATCTTGCAGACACAAAATCTCATATCAATAGAGGATAATTTTATTTGCAATTTATGATTCATACCTTACTATACTTGCTATGATTAAAAATAAAATAACATCAATGTGTAATGGGCCACCCCATCTCTCTATTTGCATTGTATGCAATTTTGAAACTGATTGAGTCATGAAAATAATTTGTGGTGGTGATTCTAATGTATTAAAAATGTTTTGTGTTCCTTTCTAACTGGATTATGCCCTGGATTGAAACAGTCTTCCATGTGGTAGTTGTATGTAGTTTCAAACATGAATAAACTTTTTGCTTTCAAAAAATAAACATAAAAAAAATTAAATCACATCAGAACCATGATACTGTTCTTGTTCAATGAGTACTTTGTAATGATGATAATGACATTGATAATGAATTATTAGTCACAGTAACAGTGTGCCTGCAGAATTTAACACAAAGTGAATTTAGGGAAAGTAGCTACTTTTCCAGAAGACAAATCATAGCCCTAGATTAAAACATTACTTTCATTATTTTTTTAAAACTCAGTTCTGTGTATGTGTGAGGTAGGAATTATGTGACAGTCTGAGAGTGACAGAAAATCTTGGTGCTTTTATAAGTCTCTGTTGTCAGCATCATTAACATTTTTTAAAAGTCTATTTTTATCTAGATTTCTTGTTACAATAATCAATCATCCATAAGCATAGCATAAATTCAAACACTGATCTTGAGTTTTCTTCTACTTAGGCAGTAGCATTATTTATTTATTCAAAAAACAACATAAAACATTGTCAGTGACACGTCTGGTCAAACTTTTCAATTTCATAATTGCTCAGAAATGTTAGTTGAAAGAAAGTTTCTTCTTGGGACAGATTATCTCCTTAAATCATAACCTATAAGTAAGAAGTGGATGAGATTGATTGTGTTTATACTGATGGAAGCATTCTAACAAATACAGTAAATGTAATTTGGCATTACAGATGCATAGATAGTAAATGCATCTGTAATTTCTAGGCAGTAGCTTGGCGGGCATGTGACTAATGGCATTCTTCCCGCTGACTCAGAAGTCACCTTCCTTTCATGTGCACAATCTGAGAAGTTTACTGAAGACAACTGTAGCATCTATAGCTTGTGAAGTCCTTCTCACAAAGGAGGGAAAAATGGCCTATCAAGAACTGAGGGTCTTCAGTTTGGCAAAAGATTTCAAATAAAGGCAGATGCTAAGTTTGGCAAAAGTCAATTTCCAGAATAACACTGATATGATTCTTTTCCAAAAATAAATTTTTCAGGACTAAACTTCCTACTTAAACAAAATATTTTGTCCATATAAATAGGAATCTGAATAATATTATACATGATACATATTTTTAGTTTTACGTGAATTGCCTTTTTTAATATTCACCTAAGGATATGTTTTATTAATTTGAGAGAGAGAGAAAGGAACATCAATTAGCTGCCTAACACACTCATCCAGACAGGGGGATGAACCCACAACCTAAGTATGCTCTCTGACTGGGAATTGAACCTGCAACGTTTTGGTGCATGGGACAATGCTCCAACCAACTGAGCCACCTGACCAGGGCTATGTGAGTTATTTTTTTAATTCACACTCTCCATATATCATTTGGACACTTCAGAAGAAATGCAAATTACCAATTTTAATTTTATATTTCAAAGATAGAAATCAAAGCACAAATATATTTATTCTCTATTATATTATATTATTATATTAATTATATTATATTATATTAATTATATTATATTATTTATTCTCTAGAAGTAATTTATTTAGCAGACAGGGTACATATGTTTTTATTGAATTAATAAGTAATTTGTGTTGTATGTGTTTGAATCACAAGGAGATCTCTCTGGAAAAAGGCAAAGGCAAATATGAGGTTGAATAGTTAGTCCTGTATAGTTTTAGATTCAATCTAAGTGTAATGTGATGCCACTAAAGAGTTTACAGAGAGAAATTTATATTGTGTGATTTGTGCTTTAAGAAGGTCACCCTCATGCTACTCTTCATTGGTGCAGACAGGGGTCCAATTATGAGGCTATTGCAAGTGAGTGGTTTAAGTCAAGAGAAAATATGTTTATAGATTCAATATGTATATTCAAATAAGAATTTTTAAGATCTAATAGTAATGCAAATATGGAGTCAGGTGGAGGAATAATGAAAGAAAAGATGCAGATTTTCTGGCGTGAGCAAATGGATAGATAACATTGCTGCTCACTTTGATTTGAAACACCAGGGAAAGAACAGGCAAGTGTTGGTGAGAAGAGAACCAATAATTATATTTTGAACATGTTCACTATCAATTATCTATGAGGTTTCCAAGTGGGATAGTTGATAATGGAATTAGATAATATAAATAAGCAGCTTGGAGGAGAGGTCTGAGCTGGAGAACTGTAAGGGAGAGTCATGAGCATGTAGAGAATGGCCACTCAGGGGAGAATCACATAGGAAGGATGGAAAATGATGAGGCCTAAGCAGGTCCACCATTAGCGTTCTGGTAGAGGAGGGAAACCCAGCCCTTAGACAGAGACAAAAGGTGACAGGCAACAAAGGCTGTATTTGGAAATGCAAGAAAATGGTTAAAACTTTGAATGACAAAGAAGGCATCCATGTCAGAAATGTAAATAGAATTTTACTTAAGACATATTTCTCAAATTAGCACCTCATTGAGCAGTTTATTTTTTATTTTTGGAAGCAAGAAACATTTAATTCTGTTACTAAGTAGAAGTCTTTAAGATTTTGACAGTGTAGAGCCAAGCTACCAACACCCTTTGAGGACTAGATTTGCCAAGTTTCTGACAATACCTTGCATTTTTAAAAGCTCAGTTTTGAGGAATAATCCCTTATTCCTGAAATAGAGCTGGTTTTAATGTTGGCATATATAATGAAGACCCAGGCATATGCAAAATATATACAATAGAGGTCTGGGTTTAATTTGTGAAGAAACAGCCAGTAAATATCATAAATTTAACTGCAAAGCTTAGAAAATATTCAGCTGCAAAACAAATAGTTGCTCCAATGCCATTACAAAAGAATTTTGATTCAATCATATAAATCTTCATTATTTTTGAAAAATGTACAAAAAATTCTAAAGATTAGCATAACCTACAGTATCAATATAGAATATTACTTCATATATTTGTGGTGATTTCCAATTTCAACATACAAAAGCTATTAATAAATGGCAAAGTCTAGCTGAATTTCTTACTTTATTTTTTTCTCTAGCCTTTTCAGACAGCAATCAAATTTTAAAGGCCTTTGAATAATCTCAGGATTCTGTAAATATTCAAATTCTGATTTAGTACTTCTGGAATATTGTTTGAGATAGAAAGGATTTAAAGAACTGACTAGCTCTGAGCAGCTGCTGGGGAAAAAATATTGTATATCTTTTTATACCCAAAGGGGTGGATAAAACTGGATCTAATTTTATAGTGGATTATAGCTTTACTAAGAACCATAGTACTTATATGAAAAGTTAACTTATGCATTTTTATCTATTTTTCCCTAATGAATTATCTCAAGCCTTAGATGCTAAAAGCAACAAACATTTGTTATCTTATAATTTCTGTGATTCAGAAATTCAGAAGTAGCACAGTTGAGTAGTTGTAGCTCAAGAAATCTCATGAGTTTGCAGTCTGGACAACTAGGGATGCAGTCATATGCAGGCTTCACTGGGGTGGGTGGATCTGCATCCAGGGTGGATCACTCGCACTTTTGCAGAACTCAAATTCCTCATCATAGACCTGTCTATGTGACTATGTAAGTTTCTTCACAACATAGTAACTAGCTTTCCCCAAAGTAAGCAATGTAAGAGAGAGCTATACAGAAGCCACATTATCTTTTATGACCTAGGTTTGAAAGTCACACACCATTGTTTGCACAATATTCTGTTGGTTACACAGGTCGACCTTATTCAATGTCACAAAGAGCTATACTGTTTTTCAACTTCAGCATTGTTAACAGTTTTTGGTTCAGATAATTATTTGTGAGAAACTATTTAGTCCATTGTAGAATGTTTAGCACCATTTATAGCTCTAGACACTATAGCGGCATCCTTTTCCCTGAGATAACCAAAATTGTTCTTCAATATATAGGCACAAAAATCACCTATGAATGAGGACAATACACTGTAGAACAGGGGGAGAGCAGGAGGTGAGAGTCCTTCCTGGTCATTCTAAGGTGGAGGCTGACTATCTAATTTTGGAAAAGAGATGCACAAAATTTGTTTTACTTGTGAATGTATTTATAATAGTGATTCTTTAAAGATTGAAGTATACTGCTGGATATAAAATATCTGATGCATAGATAGATTTAATAATTATGTATTGGAATGACTATTTTTAATAAATAAGGTATTTTGCCCTTAGACTTATATTATAGAGAAGAAAGTCTCTAATTCTTATATAGAGTGCTTAGCAGAAATCCATAATAATATATCTTGCCCATTTTATTACTGAATTCAAAAGGCCAGAGCACACACTGTAAACTAAAGCAACATCTCATGTACACATAAACACCTCTTCAGTGTGGCAGTGTCCAGAAAGAATGAAAGAGCTCACTGTACCCACCAGTCATCCCCTTTCCCATTTAACATAAATTAGACCAAAACATAATCATATTTTGTGTCAAATTCTGAGTTGAGCCTACTCCAAATTTGGAGGATTATTGACCTGGCAAAGTGATATTTAAAATGTCACCATTGCATCAGGCATTCCTTAACACCTAAGAGGCAAAATATTTCTAACATCACTAGAAGGTTTTAAAGGATGACAAAACAACTTTTTGGCACAGGGGACAGCCTGGATACAGGTATAAACCTGGTGAGTTACTATCTCACATTACCTGAAAGGTCCTTTTCAATTATCCAAAACCTATGGACCCTTCAAAGTCCACTTCTAGCTATAGCTCTTCCAAGGTTTCTGCAACATTCTGGATATAATATTTAAGACCCAATATCAGGCATTACTGGACAATGAGACTGTGTTTCTTCTATAATCATGCATGTATATGTATATATTACATCTTCTTGATGAGACTAACAATTATTTGAGAGCACGGTTTGTATTTTATGCCACTTGATTTTCTTTAGCTTCATAGATCCTAAAAGAAATGTTAATTGACTTTCTCAATCAATTTGTCAATGTACACATAGAGTAATATAGTGATAAAAACAAGTTCTGAAATCAGAATACTAGTGTTTGTATTACAACCATCATTTACAGGCTGTATGAACTTGGAGGAGGCATTAGGGACTTTGCACAGAATGTCCCCTTTTCTGTAATGTGTTTCCATTAGATGTTCACATGGCAATCTGCCTTTTTTCTTCTCTTTGGTCAAAGGTCATCTGCTTAACTGAAAATTTTATTTAAATTTGCAGTTTGTATCTTCCCTACACCACAGTTGACTCCCCACCTCCTGAATCCCCTTCAATTTCACTCCTCTTTGGTAGCATTTATCAACTATCAAACTATGTCACTTTCTTATTTATTATCGTCATTGGTTATTATCTGTGAACCATAAATGCATGTATGATTCTTAGAAAAGGCCTGGAATATACTGAGTCCTCAATGACTATTAGTCACTTATATGACTTTAGAAACTAGGCAAGCACAGAAGAGTTGAGAATTTTTTCTCCAATAAAAATTATCCAAATTCCCAGAATTTGGCAATATAGTAAATGAAAATAATATTCCAATTTTATTTCTGCCAAAGATCTCATATTAGAATGTATTAATTTATCCTTTTTGTGGACTTGCCAAAGACTAGGGATAATCTCACACTAATTAGAATCTTGGGGTGATATAGATCCACTCATCCTGTGAGTTCCTAATGTGGCTTACAGGCTCCTTTCATACAGGGATCAGTTCACCACCAAAATGAGGCTATTCCAGGGCCGATAGCAGTAACCAAATAGACAGTCTGCTCAGAACATATGGTATGACGGTGGGGTGAAAAGATTTTGGCTTAGACAAGCAGAACAATTCTTACTCTTGTGAAATATGTCTTGTACTTTAAGATTCATTCATATCCAAAATAATGTGAAATACCAAGGTCATGCTTAGTCAGACCAATGAACAATGCAGCTCAGAGTACTACATGACATTCATGAAAATCAGCATCTTATATTGAAATAATTATCTTCTGCAAGTTTTGTCATTTCAAGATAGATTTATTCAAACAAGAATCCCTTATGCCTACTTTTAGAAGTTCAGACTTGCTTCACAGCTAGGTGAACTCCTCTGAATAAATGTGTATGAAAACAAATTATTTCCATTGGTCCAAATACAGTGAATCAAGAAATTCTTTGCCAGTGTCTGCATCACTTAGGTTCAAAATGGCAGAGAATATAACATAAGTTTTAAGTTATGTCAAGACATCAGTGTGGTAATGGTAAAACTTGAAGGTGATCTCATTCAACTTGAAGGATATTGTGCAGTGTGCTATAGTACAGCACATCCTAATGGAAGAATTCATTTACTTTGAAGTGAATTGAGGTGATTTTTTTCTCCCCATAAATTTATGTTTGAATGTGAATCAGTAATCTTGCTGGCAGCCTCACTATGCATTTGTTATGGGAATTTTCAATGTCATGCATTATGATTTGTATCCTCAAATAGTTTCAAATAAAAGGTGTCTGCTGTTTTCTGGTGGAATGCCAAGTGAATGAATACTTGTTTGATTTGCTATCCGTACATAGAGTTTTACATCTTCCATAATTAACCAGTCAATCTAGTGTCTCCTGAAAAACTGCTGCCAGCTATTGTGGAGTATATTAAGAACTAAGAATTCAAGCATTTGATACTGGCTCTTTTTTATACCTATACCTGAGTTTTCTTTAATAGACTAAGACCAATTTAAGTTTTAGTGTTATGTACCTTGTTTGATTTTACATGTAAGCCATCATATCACATCCCAGAAAAATAAAATGAAACCAATTCTAGTGTAACATTCAGGAAAACAAACAGAATTTACTGGGGGGGAGGGGGGCGGGATATATTGTAAAGGATGAGGTAAAGTTTTCTGTTAACTTTAGCTGAGTCCAGGATTTATAAAATAACATTGTAAATTGCAAGATTGTTAAGTTATGAATTATGATTTTTGACATGAGTTTACTGCGTTCAGATAAGCTTTCTGTTATAAATGATAGTATTCATCACATGTGAGTAATTCAGTGTTAAAGATTTTTTTAAAGATTTCATTTATTTATTTTTATGTATTTATTTTTCAGATTTTATTTCTTTATTTTTAGAGAGAAGGGAAAGAAGAAAAAGAAAGGGAGAGAAACATCTGATATAAGACAGATACATCAATTGGTTGCCTCTTCACATCCCCAACTGGGGGCCTGGACTGCAACCCAGTCATGCACCCTGACTGATAATCAAACAGGAGAACCTTTGGTTCACAGGCCAGCACCAACTCAATAAGCCACACCAACCAGGGCTGTTTTTTGTTTGGTTGGTTTTTAATATGAATAGCAACTTCATATAACACTAAAGCCACTAAAACATTTATTAGAAACTTTTTTAGAAAATCCACATTTGGTAAATTGCATTTGGAAAACCCAAGTTTGGGAGACTTTGTGAGTTTAGGAAATGTGCCTAAATTTCTTGAGTTTCAATTTTTTGCAGGTAATTGGAAATTATCCTACTTACCAAAATGTGATAAATTCTGCATAGTGAGTGACTTAGAAGCAACAATCTAACCCAGAGATTTTCAACTGGCGTGATGTAAGAATTTTTAAAACATGTGATACCTGACTATTTAGTCAGTGGCATTGACCTGTTTCTCCTTAGATTGTTGAATAACAAAATGACAACAGCCAATTCAACAATAGATGTCCACTGTGAATGAATCAAAGTTATACCTATTTTTTCAGATAAGAAAAAAATATATTTTTTCATGTGCTACAGATTTTTAGTAATTAGTTTATATGTGCTATAAGATGAAAAAAGTTGAATAATTGGTGATTCATCTGAATGGGAAACAAAAGGCTTATTCTAGTTTTTGTTTGGATTTTTAAAAAATATTTTATTTATTTATTTATTTTTAGAGAGGGAATGGAGGGAAAAAGAGAGAGAAACATCAATATGTGGTTGCTGGGGGTAATGGCCCGCAACCCAGGCATGTGCCCTGACTGGGAATCGAACTTGCAATGCTTTGGTTTGCAGTCCGTGCTCAATCCACCGAGCTACGCCAGTCAGGGCTTTCATTTGGATTTTTATGTGTGTATTTTGAATTTGTTAGGAACTGATGGAGGTGAGAAGGACGCTAACATCTTCCACTACCCCTAACATATGGCAAGACATAATTTGGCATAAATTCTCACAGAGCTTTATGATGGCAAAACATGACTTACTGTACATGTAAAATGCTTGCATATGTGGTCTGGTATTATTGTGATTATTCTGACCTAAGTTAATTTAAATAAATTTATGGATAACTAGGTAGGACAGTCTGCCAAAAATGGATTAGACTGTACAACTAACCATAAGCATTCATTTTGGTTTTGGGAAATATTATAACCTATATTTGATGCAAAGTTTGCTTAGGTAGAATATTGAAAGGACTTGGGAGACATGATAGATAATAGACATTTAAGATTCTGATTGGGTAAAAAGTAAAGTACAGCCAGAGAAAGAAAATGCAGGTAGCACTTGCATCCCAGAAAACCTCCAAGGCCAACTGCCTTGGTTCTTTCTAAATTTCGCAGGATGTTTTATAAAGATATGTAGGAGGGAGATCCTTGTTTTGAGAGCTTCAGCAGATGTTTTTACATTTTGTTTGTTTTAATGCACCACAAATTATGTAGGGAAATCAAGTTTTCAGATGTCAGCAATTCATCTACACAGCCACAAACAATGGTCCTGAGTTCTGCCAGAAATGTTTCAGACTTTAAAGAGCACATTAAAAATTACTAATTAGCACATCTCATTTTTATCATAGATAAGAGTATTTTGCTGACTTCCAGTTAACCTCAGAGATAATCATAGGGATTTTGTGATCTAGTTGTAAGATAATTCTGTCTTGAATACTGTTCAGAACCAGTTTTCCCAGCAGTCTGTGTAGACATGCGGATCTAGAACTTACTGTAAGAGCATACTGTGCTGACAAGTCTTTATTTTATTTTTTACATAGGCATCTTCAGTTTTTATGTTACACTAGAATGAATACCATGAAAGGCTCTGGCAAGGAGTTTTTGACACTGGATATCAAAGCAGATAATCAGATTATAGGAAAACAGAAGTTCTTAAATGTCCCCTAAAACTGGCTGCCTCTCCCTCTCCCAGATTTTTAAAATTATATGTCAGTTGATGTTATGTGGTATTTTTGTTTATCTTATATTTCGAATCTTAAAACACAATATTATTTTTCTTTTTTTAAAGATTTTATGTATTTATTTTTAGAGAGGAAAAGGAGGGAGAAAGAGAAAGAGAGAAGCATCAATGTGCAGTTGCTGGGGGCCATGGCCTGCAACCCAGGTATGTGGCCTGACCGGGAATCGAAACAATATTATTTTTCAAAAAATACATGTTTGTGGTTGTTTTTGTTTTTAAATTAGAACTTTTAAAATGCACACATAGGTATCATTAGGGCTATCAAAGGTCTTGTCAGGAATATTTTAGCATAACATAGTTTCTATCAGTCTCTCAAAGCTACCCCTAATAGAAACACAATATGAAAAAGATAGCAGCTTTAAAACAAAACCTGTTTCTACTAGAATGTTGTTCCCAGGAAACAATAAATAGAAATTCTGAAGTCTCCACTGAGAACAAGTTTTTCTTATCTAACATGAAAGTGGTTTTTTCAATGTGCTTCCTAAGTGTGAGGCTTTAAGGTCAGCTCTTGCAGAGGTAAAAAAGATCAGCAAAGCCTAGTCTCTGACCCTACCTAAGAAGTCTAGCAGGGAAGATAAGACATACAAAATAGCTGTAACAGAAGCCAGCATAAGATAGCTGGCTGTGTCGGCGGAGGTTCTGACAAATTGTGGTAAACAGTACAACAAAGGAGACAATTTACCTTGAACAGAGAAGTCATGTGATCATGTCAAAATGGACAGCCAATAAAAATGTTGATCTGAGCTGACTGCAAGGCTAATAAACTCATTTCCAGATCCGCTTATACGTTCCTTCTTCATTGATGTAGTGTCATAGAAACAATTAGGTAACATTCATTAACATCAAACAAAATCAGCTTTAACATTTGTCCTGTTTATTTTATCAATGGAGATGATGGAATCAAACAAAGTGAACCCAATATGCATTTTTGGTTTGAATTATCTTTCACCATAAAATAAGATACAAAATGTACTTAAAGTAGTCATTTTGTCATGACATTTTTGTACTATTTTAATTTTTTTTTATTTCAATATATTCATCTTTATGGAAGGTGAGTATTGCATGTACCAATTATTTTACCGATAAAAGTATTTGAAAACACAGTTATGGAAAAGTACATTTAGATTTAAAAATTTATTGATGTGTAATATCAACTGGAAGATGAACATATCATGTTTGAATTCAATAAATTTTCTTCAAGTGAACACCACGAAAATCTGTATCCAGGTCCAAAAATGAAGTATTAGCATCCCAGAAGTCCTTTTTTATGTGCTCTTCCAATTACTGTCACTCATACCCCAAAGGTAGTCACTATTCTGACCTCTAATGACACAGATTAATTTTGCTGAATTCAGATTTACATATGTGCCTTGTTTAGCATTTTTATTTAGCTTCCTTTACACAGTTATTCTTATAAAATACAACTATGTTGTTCCATGTAGTGTTGGCCCTTTCCTCATTGCTATATATTATTCCATTACATGAACAAATAACAATATTTATATCAATTTTACTGTTAATAAGCATTTGAGACTTTTCCAGTTTATGGCTATTGTAAATAGTCCTGCTATCCACACTCTAATACATGCCTTTTATACTTCTATTTCTGGTAGGTCTGTCAAGGATTAGAACTGGTAGGTCGTAGATTCTGGGTAAGCTTAGCTTTAGTAAGCTTAGCTTAGCTTAGCAAACAGTCTGAAACTGGTCACGGTAATTCACACCCTGAGCAACAGCATGTGTGGAGCGAGGGTGCTCCTCATATTCAGCAACACTGCCTTTTTTACTTTAGCCATTCGGGAAGTTGCATTTATTAAAAAATAAATAGTAATTTCATTTTAGTTCAGAGGTGTTTTTGCTCTATTAGCTATCTATTTACCTATCTGTCTATCTATATCTATCTATCTATCTATGTATCTAATCTATTCTTAAAGTATAACCAGGTAAAACATTCAACAGTATAACTTTCTATATACTCAAATAACTACTTAGAATTCATATTTTTATTAAACTACTTTAATGTATAAAACCTCACTCTGCACTTTTTATTTTATAACTTATTTTATTTTGGGGAAAAACACCTCTGTATTTCAAAATGCTTCTGTGAAGTTTAGGAAAATAAGTTTTCATATAGCTAGAAGTTAGAAAGACAGATGATAATGAGATAGATAAACAGATAGATAGAAAGATAGATGTTCAATGTCTCTTTGCCTGAAGTGTTAAAAAATAACCTAAAAAATGCACATGACACAATCTAATGTACAAAATGGGAATTTTTTGACAAAGGGATACACATAAAATAAATTACTCAGAGTAAATGTTTAAAGTGACCCTTCCTAACAAAATAAATAAATAAATAAAACACTGTATGACTACAGACTAAGAATGGAAAAATAAAACAAAATATTAGATCAGCCATATTCTTTCTTTTTTATTGTTTTGTGAGCCCAGACATGGAAACTTCAAAAGTCATTACTGGGTAACACCCCTGGGAGCCCTCCCTCTGCATTTGGCTTTCAGGGCAGGGAGAAGATAAGAAGGTGTTTGGACAAAGTCAAAGCTACTAAGTTATGACAAAGTACTTTTTTTTTTTAACAATTTTTTTTAGAATTTATTTATTTATTTTTAGAGATGGAAGGGAGGGTGGGAGGGGGAGAGAGAGAGAGAGAGAGAGAAACATCAATGTGCAGTTGCTGGGGGTTATGGCCTGCAACCCAGGAATGTACCCTGGCTGGGAATCGAACCTGGGACACTTTGGTTCCCAGCCCGTGCTCAATCCACTGAGCTATGCCAGCCAGGGCGACAAAGTACTTTTAATCAGTTTGGGAAATTAGTACTAGAGAGAGCCTTTTCACCAAATATTTAATTTCAACATCTGTTCTTTTGGAACCATATTTGTGAAAATAAAAGGGACCAAATATTTGTTATTTTTTAACAAATTTGCTAACTTTTAGACTTACTTATTTTTAGAGAGAGGGGAAGAGAGGGAGAGAGGGAGAGAAACACTGATGTGTGAGAGATGCACTGATTGTTTGCCTCTCACATGCCCCCAAGTGGGGACTCTGCCACAACCCAGGCATGTGCCCTGACTGAGAATCAAACTGGCTACCTTTCTGTTCTAAGGCTGGCACACAGTCCACTGAGCCACACCAGCCAGGGCAAGGGACCAATTATTAATTATTGATAAGTTATAGTAACAACCTAATACTGTGTTCCATATTACACATCAAAATTTTAATATTTTATTTAAATATTAAGTTTTTTATTATTTTACAGCAATATCTAAGCACATGAATCTATAAAGAATGATAAAGAGGTGGGTAGAAAAATGCATGCTTTTTCCATTTCACTGCCTTATCCTAGCTAATACCCAATCTCCTTCATGATTCTAGCTGTAATATAATTTTCAGTGAACTTTCCCTACCTTCATATTAAGGCACATCTAAATGCTAATGCTTTCTTACTGTTTTGAGTTTTCTTTATATTTTTACAACTAAAATGTAATTAATGTCTATCCTGTTCACCAAATTATAATTTCTTAATTACTTTATTGTTGTTTAATTACAGTTGTCTGCATTTTCTCCCACCACCCTTCCCACCCCAGCCAAACCCACCTCACTCCCTTGCTTCCATCCTCCCATGTGCTTTTGTCCATGTGTCCTTTATAATAGTTCCTGAAAAGTTTTTCCCCACTGTCTCCTCCCGCTTCCCATCTGACTATTGTTAGATTGTTCTTAACTTCAATGTCCCTGGTTATATTTTGTTTGCATTTCTCTTTTGTTGATTATGTTACAGTTAAAGGTGAGATCATATGGTATTTTTCCCTCACCACCTGGCTTATTTCACTTAGCATGATGCTCTCCAGTTCCATCCATGCTGTTGCAAAGGGTAAGAGCTCCTTCTTTCTCTCTACTGTGTAGAATTCCATTGTGTAAATGTGCCACAGTTTTTTGATTCACTCATTTGCTGATGGGCATTTAGGTTGCTTCCAGTACTTGGCTATTGTCAGTTGTCCTGCTGTGAACACTGGGGTGTATTGGTTCCTTTGGATTGGTGTTTCAGGGTTCTTAGGGTACAGTCCCAGTAGTGAAATTGTTGGGTCAAAAATGCAGTTCCATTTTTAGTTTTCTGAGGAACTTCCATACTGATTTTCACAGTGGCTTCACCAGTCTGCATTCCCACCAATGGTGCACTAAGGTTCCTGATTCTCTGCATCCTCTCCAACATTTGTTTGTTGATTTGTTTATGATGGCCATTCTGACTGGTATGAAGTGGTATCTCATTGTGGTTTTAATTTGCACCATTGTCAGTTATATCTTTCTGATGGCTAGTGGTGCTGAGCATCTTTTCATATGTCTCTGGGCCCTCTGTATGTCCTCCTTAGAGAAGTGTCTGTTCAAGTCCTTTGCCCATTTTTTAATCGGGTTGCTTGTCTTCTTAGAGTGGAGTCATGTGAGTTCTTTATATTTTGGAGATCAAACCCTTGTCCAAGGTATCATTGGCAAATATGTTTTCCTATACAGTTGTTCTCTTTTTATTTTGATGCTATTTTCTTTAGCTATGCAGAAGCTTTTTATTTTGATGAGATCCCATTTGTTTATTCTTTCCTTTATTTGCCTTGCTTTAGGGGACATATCCATGAAGATGTTACTACGTGGAAGATCTGAGATTTTTCTGCTGGTGTTCTCCTCTAGCACTTTTATAGTGTCACGACTTATATTTAAGTCTTACCAAATTATAAATTTTATGAGGAGACAGAACAACCTTTTCTCTCCTGTGTACCCTAGATGTTAGATACAGAGAGTTGCACATAACAAATGAGCAATGCATACTTGTTGAATAAATACATCTCCTTGGGTACGTTCCTACAGTGAAAATGAAACACAGATACAGTTTACTTCCATAAAATACCCAGTGCTGGATAAGATGCTCATTGTCACAATGATGTCTCATGTTGTGAAATTCTCTCATTATTAAAAGCCTTCACTTTTCTCTTAGAAGACAAAACCCTCGAGGAGGCTGGAGTAGGAACCCAATACAATGAGGGCCACTCAGTGTAACGGGTTGATCAAATTCCTGGTCAAGAATGTGTCACAGAGAAACTAACTTAAAATATGATTAGTCAAATTCAGATTTGTATGAGCCAAATTGTTAGCTGATGCAGACACCCACTGGCCAGCAGTGTCTGCATCATTATGGATGAAATGAGACATTCACACAGACTACCCAGTCCGGTGGAGGAAAAGGGACAGCATGGAATTTCTCTCAAGGGGAGCAAAAGCTGCAGCTTCCGCCATGACAGGCCTTTATTTCTTTCTCTCTGCACATTGCATGATGGTCCTCATTTACTATGCCCAGGTCCCCTTTAGGTGGTTATCTTTTACAAAATGCAAAGGAGCCAATGCTGCTAATCACATCACAGAAGAGGAATATTTGCAAATGAAAAGGCAAAAGTGGTTGAACTGGTTACAGTCATCCTTGGAAGGTTTAGCACGAATTTTAGGAAGTTACTTTGCAGTAAATGTCCTCAATTCAGGGTGAGGGAGTTTTTAGCAAAAAGCAAGACTCAAAGCAGCCTAGGCACATTGCAGGCCTGATTTGCCATGGGAAAACCTATCTGTGGGCGTGGGTCCTGTGTATCTCCGAGTGGAAGATGGGCCCATGCCACGCAGAACAGTCTCCTACAGTTAGCACTTTGAACATTAAAAGTTAGGACTGAGTAATTTTGATTAATAAGAAAAATATAAAAAAGAAGGGATTTCAGCCTTAAAATGTATAGATAGGGTTTAGTCAAATTAAATTACATATTCCGGCAGCATGAATAGTAGATAAAGGTTGTAACATCTGCATTTATATTGATGAGGTAAACATTCTGAAAGAATTCCTTAGATATAGCAATAGTCTGACAGTTCAATCAGCTTTTCTTGTCTGTATTCAGAGTTTATCTAAGTAGATCAGTAAGGAGACCATAGGTTGTTTTTTATAACCTAGAAAAGGTAAACAATATACAGAACAAAGAGTTTACAAATAATTGAAAGATTTTATGTAATAATGTTCTGGCAGTTATATCCTAGATGCCTTTCATAAAATTATAGTTAGATTACAATTAAGGTCCTTATGATACTTTTTCTTAGCCCTCAGTTTAAAATTAAGTCCACTCTGGTAGATATTTTCAGTTTGTAATTTTCATCAAGACTGTCAAAAATCAGCAATTTTCTCTTTGGTTTTAGAAGTAGTTTATGAAGAAACAAGAAACAAGATAAATATTCAAATTATTAATTTTTTGGTGAAAAGAAGGTGTAGTTATATACAAGACACTATAATTGAAAAAAAGGCAACTATATTCTGAGGAAGCAAAGTTGTAGAACCCTGTCTAAAGTAGACTGCCACTGAGAAGCTTCTGAATTCCTCATGATGAGGAGCCCAGCCTAGTGTGCACTTGCTGATTTCCTTGTTGCACCAATGAAACAAGAGTGAAACTGGCTCTGATCCTGAAAAGGAGAGACAGTGGGATTGAAAGAGGAACCTCATGGAAAATCACCACCTACAAGAGACATTCTGCCATGGTAGTAGAGGGATTTAGACTCTTATACTTGTGAAAATAAGGTCATAGTTTTGTTCTCTCTATTGTCAGGTTTGAAATTTGGGCTAGTCATAAACATCCAATAAGGGGTCATATGAATAGCTTGATCTCTTCTCATTCAGTCCTTGTCAAATTCCTGAAAGATTTTCCTTCAAATTGATGGCCTTATAAAATACCATTGTCAGTTATGATGAGAATTTACTAAAGAAGAAACAACTCATCATCAAAATAACTATTCTACATGAAAAGAAGAGAATAAAGTTCATCAGTTATCATTAGGTTTGGCTTGGAGCAATGATGATCTGGAAAATAATAACTTAAATAAAAATGATTTTCTATAACATAAATGTAGTGGTAAGCACCCTCACTCGCATGAAAGCTGTAACTTTTAAAGATTCCAATACTTTACTTTTGAATAATTGGAGCACTTAGAGAAAACTAAAATAAAAGAAACAGAACAAGCATATAAATATACAATTAAAATGAAAAAGAAAAAAAAGAAGAGGAAGAAGAAGGAAAAAAGCATTCCTATAATAAAGAAGACTTGAATACAAAACATTCCAAAAGAATCAACCCCATGCCATATAACATAAAGTTAATTGGCTTCAAAAAATACATAACAAACCTTTGTCCAAGGTCTCATTGACAAATATATTTTCCCATACAGTTGGTTCCTTTTTCATTTTCCTGATGTTTTCTTTAGCTGTACAGAAGCTTTTTTATTTTAATGAAGTTCCATTTGTTTATTCTTTCCTTTATGTCCCTTGCTTTAGGGCATATATCAGTGAAAATATTGCTGCATAGAAATATCTGAAATTTTCCTTCCTATTTTCTCCTCTAGGACTTTTATGGTGTCATGACTTATATTTAAGTCTTTTCTCCATCTTGACTTTATTTTTGCTTATGGTGTAAGTTGGTGGTTGAGTTTCATTTTTTTGCATGTAGCTGTCCAGATCTACCAACACCATTGGTTAAAGAGGCCATTTTTACTCAGACAAAGGTTTGATCTCCAAGATATATAAAGAACTCACACGTCTTCACTCCAGGAAGACAAATAATCCACTGAAAAAATAGGCAAAAGACCTGAACAGACAGTTCTCCAAGGTGGACATACAGAGTGCCCAGAGACATATGAAAAGATACTCAACATCACTGGCCATCAGAAAGATGCAAATTAGAACCACAGTGAGATACCATCTCATACCAGTTGGAATGGCCATCATTAACAAATCAACAAACAACAAGTGCTGGCGAGGTTGTGGAGAAAAGGGAACCCTAGTACACTGTTGGTGGGAATGCAGACTAGTGCAGCCACTGTGGAAAACAGTATGGAAGTTCCTCAGAAAACTAAAAATGGAACTGCCTTTTGACCCAGCAATTTCATTGCTGGGACTGTACCCTAAGAATCCTGGAACACAAATCCAAAGGAACCTATGCACCCCAATGTCCATTACAATAGCCAAGTGCTGGAAGCAACTTAGCTGCCCATCAGTAAATTAATGGATCAAAAAACTGTGGTACATTTACACAATGGAATATTATGCAGCAGAAAGAAAGGAGCTCCTACCCTGTGCAACAGCATGGATAGAACTGGAGAGCATTATGCTAAGTGAAATAAGCCAGTTGGTAAAAGACAAATACCTCATGATCTCACCTTTAACAGAAACCTAAACAACAAAACAAGCAAGCAAAATACAACCAGAGACATTGAGTTAAAGAAGCAACTGACAGTAACCAGAGAGGAGGGGGTAGAGGTGTAATAGGGGATGATAGAGGAAAGGCCATCAAGGAACATGTATAAAGGACTCAAGGATAAAGCCAAAGGGGGGTAAGATCAAGGTGGGAGGTGGGGGTGCCTGGGGCAAGTGAGAGTGGTGGGGAAAATATGGAGACCACTATACTGAACAACAATAAAAAAAAAAGTAAAAAAAACCCAAAAAACCCATAACAATATATCTTGTTCTGCAAGGCAAGAATAATGCTATTTATGAAAGCTTAAAAAATTACAGCTGGTCTTAGACTTCTTCAGAACAACTGTCAAAGCTATAAGACAGTGGAACAGTTCTCTTAAATCTTTTGGGAGGGGGGAGGGGAAAACACCCAAGTATTTTTATATGTTCCCAAACTAAATAAACGTTGAGTCATGGCTGGATTTCTTACCTACATAACCATATTATTTTAAGCCACTAAGTTTGTGGAAATTTATTATACAAAAATAGAAAATTAATGCAAACTTCCTCAAGGGCATAAAACAAATTAATAGTTTGTAAAAGCCTTACCATTCCTTTAGCAATTAATAGCCCCAAACCAGGTGAAGGCAGAGGAATTTGGACAGCCTATTTTTTGTATTGTCTGACTCTTGCTAGTTCCAACATGTTTAACTGATAAGGTAGATCCAGAACTTATTTAGCATTTCAAATCATTGTATTTATAATAAACAATACATGATTATACATTTTTCTGCCACTTCAATGACTGATTATATGTAAGTAATTTAAAATTATACTACAAATTTGCTGAATTCTTGTCTAAGAGATTATAACCTAATCTTTGAAGTTACTGAGTATGCCTTTTTTATCTTTTTTATTACTTTCTGTCATGTCAATATATGCTGTATAATTTATGGTGGTTGGTTTTTGAATATTGCATTATAAAAATGATTTTGTTATATCTGCTTTTTTCTTTTTTAAATGTTATTTTAATAATTGTTCAAGTACAATATTCTGTCCTTTATTCCCATCCTAGCCTACCCACGCATCCCTCTCTACCTCCCTGCCATTTCCATCTCCTCTAGTTTTTGTCAATGTGTCCTTTATATTTGTTCTGGTAAACCCTTCTCCTTTTCCCCTGAAATTCCCTGAAATTCCCTCCCCTCTCCCCTCTGGTCACTGTCAGCCTGTTCTCTATTTCATTGTCTTTGGTTATATTTTGCTTGTTTGTTTTCTTGTTTAGGTTTCTGTTAAAGGTAAGATCATATGCTATTTGTCTTTCACTGCCTGGCTTATTTTGCTGAGCATAATGCTTTCCAGCTCCATCCATGCTGTTGCAAAGGGTAGGAGCTCCTTCTTTCTTTCTGCTGCATAGAATTCCATTGTGTAAATGTAGCGTAGTTTTTTGATCCCTTCATTTACTAATGGCAGCCAGGTGGCTTCCAGCACTTGGCTATTGTAAATTGTGCTACTATGAACATTGAGGTGCATTATATCTGCTTATTTTTAGACACTACTTTAAATACTTCTCAATTGAATGCTTATATAAGCTTGTATTCTCATTTCTAAAGTAACCTAATTACTAGTAATTGGGTCAATTTATAAAGTTTACATCAACTTCACCTATAATGAACATTCTATGGCTGGCAGTTTCTACATTTTTCATTATTCCTGTTGTATTAGTCTTCAAAGAGACTTGTTTCTCTTGTGGAAGACAAAGGAACAGGGTGTTTTCCAACTATAATTGAACTATCATTAGAAGGGAAATGGTCCCATCTAATTTAGGCAGTTGCTTTTGGTGGCAGATAGCCTTGTGTTTATGTTAACATATTCAAACTGTTTAAGCAAGTTAATTATATTCAGATTCTGTTGACATATTTCCTCATAAGTTTCAAGGGATTCCCTTATTAAACTAAACCCAACACAATATTCTCTCCTTTATAAAAATGGCTCAAAAGAGCCAAGCACAAAATTCTACTGTGGTAATGGGAGCTCCCCTCACATTGTCCTTTTTGCTCTTTGTTTCCTGCTGTGCACATTTACTTACATCTGCTTTTGGCATTTGTTTGTTTTCCTTTCAATAGCCTTGGATGTCTTCCTTTGCTTTGCCATCTGTTGTTCTTTCTTCATCCTTTGATTATTATTATTATAATTATTATTATTGCTTTTCCCCAATTTTATGTTAGATTAACCACTGCTTTTACAAGGTAATTTATATCTTTCTCCTTTCCTAGCCATGTGGCTCTTTTCTTTCATTTTAAAATATGACTTTTTTGTGGCATTGGTTACATTATGTTTACTTATTCCTAGTGTTCTGTGTTTGTTTTGTTGTCTCATTACTATTTGTCTGCTACACATCATTTGCTATCTCATCATGCAATCTCTGTCCTATATTTCATGTGGAAGGGACACTCAATCTCCCATGATGAGCCTTTCTAAGGATGGTTAGTGGATTATTGTGATGAAAGAAATTTGAATGTCCATGTCTCCCAAATACTGGGTGCCTGAGACTCAGTGCACTGTGTCTCACTGATCAGTGTCTCTTTAGTCTCACATGAAGGGAGTAGATAAATAAGCATGTTATAGAGACTATCAGGGCCTCTTACTAGGGAACATGCTCAGCAATTGGAGGTGACTTTTTTGAAGTGAATATTAATAGTGTTTTGTGACCTACAATTACATGTGATTCTTGTTTTATATTACTTTCAGTCTCGTCTAGTCCAACTGATTGCAATTAATATACCAGCTGCATCACTAAAGAGAGAAAATACTTATTAAAAGAAAAAGCAGTATAAATGTGCAAACAAGGTGCATGTTTTGTTTAATTTGAATAGTTCCAAAATTTTATTAACAACTACCCCTTAATAAAAAGAAGTCAACTGAGAAAACTTTGAGGATTTTTCTGCTGTTCCATGTGCTTTACCTTCCCAGTTTGTTTAGAATAACAGATGTTCATAGATATTATTCTGACTTTGATTGCCAAAGTAATGTTTGAGTGATTGAAATATACACAGCATTAGAGGTAATCTCAACAAAAACAAATTTATTTATTCTGCTTGTGGTGTTATAAATGGGAATTTTATATATAACTATTATTGCTTCTCTTACATAAAGTAACATCACTGGAAATATATATGTAATTGAAAGTATTATGTAAGGAATCATAATCTAAATAAATTACATGGAACCAGTAATATTCTTATAGAAGAATTAATTCTCATTATGAAGAATATTAAAAGTAATTATCATGGTGTAAGAGAAAGATATTAAGTAAAAGGACTTGTACAGACATGGGAGGGAAAAGAAATGAGTTATGGTTTGATTTTCAACCTTCAAAAGGTTTGTAATAGATGGTCTCTGTTAGTTAGAAATGACTAATTTTGAAACCGAGATATAAAAGCCATGTCTTCTGTGACTCTATTACCAAGTGTAAGGTCACAATTGCTCCTCCAATTGAGACCAGCTTACTCTCACAGTTCTTGTTATTGTGAGAGATTATTTAGTAAAATAAATCACCATTATTAAAATGCATTTTTTAATTTGCCATGATGGTATTGGGGAACAAATATGTTCCAACCAGTTTACTTCACCAAGTAACACAACTGCATGTTAAAAACACCTTGAAGCTAAAATCCAAAACCTTGGTTGAAGTTTCAGATTATACACTTACAATCACTGTGAAGTAGATTCACTTGAAACATTTGATGTTGATTTCTTCCTGTTTTTGTAAAATAAGGATAAAAATAACTATGTTGATGAACATAGTGATTTATAAATTGTTAAACACAACATGTACACTAACAATCATACAACAAGAAGGCAAAGGATAGAAAAGAAATCTCTGACAAGAATCTGAACTAAAGTAGAGTTTGTGCAAATCACACTACAGGTGGTAGTGTTCCTCAAATTAGTTAACAAGAAAAAATAATAACTGCTTGTGAGGTGGTGTGAGTTTGAAGGGAAATGAGGAAATGAAAAATATGTCCTTAAGATAAATATAATCTTATCTTTGAGGAAAAGTAATGCTCCCAGCTAACAGTTAATAATTAAGAAAAGATAAGCTAATAGTTGTCCATTGTTCCTTGAAGATATATCAGAAAATATACCTATAAATTTTATAGATATTTTCTGATGCTTATTAAATATTAGCCCAACATAGAATGAATGCAAGCCTCAGAGAAAGCACTTTTAAAATTATTGAATATCATTTTTATGCTTAGAAATATTTACATTTTAACTGGGAAGAATAAAAGTAATAAAAAGGAAATAATAATAAAAAGCAGCATATGATTTCATAATATATTGACTTCTATTTTCTTTTCCAACCAAGGTTTTCTATGAAAAATATTTATTTTATTTTTAATTTCAAGGGGGAAAGGCCTTTTGCTTTTAGATTTTGTTACCAATTTCTATTTTACTACATTGTAATAAGAATGCTGTTCATAATATTTTTAAATATTTTAAAACTTACTGATGCTTTCTTTGTAACTAAATATTTGATCACTCACTGGAATGCTTCACATGTGAGAAACAGGAATATTCTCTATTATCAGTACCCAGTGTGTGATACCTAGTGGTAATATTTATGTTAGACTGTGTTTGTTAGGTTATTCTATCCTATAAAAACAAGTTTTAAAGGAAGAACAAAACTATCTCTATCAAATAACATTATTGTTAACAACAAAAGAATCCTAAATAATGTAGAGACCATCTACTAGAACTAATAGGCAAATTAGCAATGCCATTGCATACAAAGTCAATATTTAAAAAATCAGTTGCAGACCACAACTAGAATTTTCAAAATCTCATTTTACAATAATGTTATATATCATATTACACTTAGGAATAAATTTAATCTGTAAAATTCTGCATGGAATATTGCAAAATATCACTGAGAGAAAAATAAAAAGGAAGATACAGTGTTTACAGATTGGAATTATCTCATCACAATTCTTGCCTAACTAGTATATTCCTTTCAACCCAGTCTTAACCATAATCTCAATGGGCTTTGTCATAGAAACTTACAAACTTTTTATTTTAAGATTTATATAAAACAGCAAAGGACTTAAAATAGCAAAGTGGTTCAAAATCATGGGATTTTTCTTATCTGACTTAAAGACTTTACACAGCTTCAGAACAAATCATTGTAGTTTTGACAAAATGGTAGGGAACCAATAAATGGATTGAAGCTGAGAGACCAGAAAAAGGCCTGCATTCTTTAGTTAATTGGTATTTAGCCAAAGCCCCCAAGCAAGTCAATAGTTTAAAGAAAATAGACTGTTTAACACATTGTACTGATATATGTGGAAATCCATATGAAAGAGGGAAAAAATTGAACCCTTTCCTCATATCAT
The DNA here is from genome assembly GCF_004126475.2 of Phyllostomus discolor. Taxonomy (NCBI): domain Eukaryota; kingdom Metazoa; phylum Chordata; class Mammalia; order Chiroptera; family Phyllostomidae; genus Phyllostomus; species Phyllostomus discolor. Next base: position 98,903,314 of record NC_040908.2, on the reverse strand, counting down.
GTACAGAAATTCTCTGAAGGAGAATTATAGAGCTAATAATAAACACTTAAAACAAAACTAATGGAAGAATTACTTCTGATCTGATGTGAGGATGAGCAATGATTTCTCAGAACACAATAATAACTATGAAATGTAAAATATATTTCATCAAAATCAAATATGTTTGCTTACTGAAAAACAGAATTATAGCTAAAATATAGAACAACCATCATTCCAGAATGTCAGAAAGAGAGCTGAATGGGAGTTAGACAACTATGGAATTAAAGAAACCACATCCATCCAGACTGGTAGGAGGGGCACAGACAAGGAATGGGCTGGTCCCACATCCATATGAATAAAAATTTGGGAGGGATATCTCTGGAGCAAGGAGTCCCAGACCCCCACCAGGCCCCCCAGCCCAGGATGCCAGGGCCAGGAAGATAAGTCCCCACAACTTCTGGCTGGAAAAACCACAGGTATTGAGTCGGTGAAAGAAATTTCTGGCACCCCAAACAGTTCCTCTTAAATAACCCACACCTGGACTCACCTGCTCAGACTCACTCCCTCTGAACTCCAGAACTGGGGTAGCAGCTGAAAAGGTACCAGTGGCATACAGGGAGTGACTGAAGTGTCTGGCACCAAGGAAAGCAGAGTCCAATGTCCCCTTATTAAACCCTGTCTCCAGCGTCAGTAAGCTGGTGCTATATCTAAGACTCCATCAACTTGGCTAACGCTGTTGGATCAGCTTTGGAGTTCCTCAGAGGCTCTGCCGCACCTAATTTACTGGCCCATCCAAGTTGCTTTTCCATAAAAATGGCTAGTTTTGGCCCCTAAATCCTATCAAATGAGCAACAGCTAGCTTCAGTGAGCCCTGAAGGCAGCCAGATTAGATTCACAGCTTGGCTTCACCTGCAAATCTCCAAGCTCAGCCCAAGTAGCAGCCATCTCACATTGCTTTATAGCTCAGGCAGGGTACACCAGGCAAAACACAGGTAGTGGCTGACCTTGGCCTGCACCAGCAAGGAAACACCAGGGCCAGTGCACCCAGTCGACAGCTACAGACCATGTTGGAGCACCACCACCCTGCCCCTGCACAGCTGATCCTCCACAGAAGGTGGATGTTGGTGGTCAGTGGTCAAAGCCAGTCCTTGCAGCTGACTGGCCTGGATAAATCCCTTCCATTTATCTGCCAATAGCAACCAAGGCTCAACTACAAGAGGGTACACTCAGCACAGGCAAAGGGCACACCTCGAGCACCCAGCTTAGGTGAAAGGGGAGGCTGTGCCACTGGATCCTACAGGACACTTACTACATTAGGCCACACTACCAAGATATGGAGTCAAAGCAGCTCTACCTAATACATAGAAAAAAACACAAGGAGACTGCCAAAATGAGGAAACAAAGAAACATGGCCCAAATGAAAGAACATATCAAAACTCCAGAAGAAGAGCTAAATGAAATGGAGAAATGCAATCTATCAGATGCAGAGTTCAAAACACTGTTTATAAAGATGCTCAAGGAACTTAGTGAGGAACTCAGCAGCATAATAAAGACCCAGTCATAAATGAAGGATACACTAATTGAAATGAAAAAATTTACAGGAAAGCAACAGTTGAAGGGATGAAATCAAGACTCAAATCAATGATTTGGAACATAAGGAAGCAAAAACAACCACACAGAGCAACAAGAAGAAAAAAGAATCCAAAAATAATGAGGATAGTATAAACAGCTTCAAGAGGTCTAACACTCACATCATAAGGGTACCAGGAGAAGAGAAAGAGCAAGAAAATCTATCTGAAAAAATCATGAACAAAAACTTTCTAATTTGGTGAAGAAAATATACACACAAGTCCAGGAGGCACAGAGTCCCAATTATGATAGATACAAAGAGGCCAACTCCAAGATACAACAAAATTAAAAGACCAAAGTTTAAAGATAGAGACTCCTAAAAGCAGCAAGAGAAAAGAAGTTAGTTACCAGATAGTTGCCAGATAGAAGGGAGTAGAGGGAAAGTGGGTGAAGAGGTGAGGGGATTAAGAAGTACAAATAGGTAGTTACTGAATAGCCATGGGGATGTAAAGTACAGAATGGAAATGGAGTAGCCAAATAACTTATAAACATGACCCATGGACATGAAAAATGGTGGGAGGGATTACCTGAAAGACTGGGGGCATACTGGGTGGAGAGGGACCAAGGGGGAAAAATCAGGACAACTATAATAGCATAATCAATAAAATATAATAAAAAAAAAACAGAGAATGAAGAGGAAAGCTACAAACTGGGAAAAATATTCACAATACATATGTCCCCGGAAGATTCATATCTAGTTTTTACAAATAATTTTTAATAAAAAAGACAAACTCTGCAATTGGAAAAAATAAAAGTTGTGAAAAGATATTTCACAAAGCAGAATATGCCATTAGAGAAAAAAAAAGTGTTCTCAACATCAGTTAACTCTAAATGAAACTCCCAATGAATTATTTATTCCCATTTATTCAAATAGCTACAAGTAAACAATTAACAGAAACAAATGTTGGAAAGGATATGGAGCAACTAGAATGTTAATACATTGATGAAAGAAGTGTCAAATGATACAACCACTTTGGAAATAGTCTGGCAATTTCTTATGAAGTTAAGTATGCATCTAACTATGATTCAGAAATGTCACTCTTAGGTATACATTGAAAAAAATAAAAACATGTTTTAAAAAAGTTGTATATTTATTGCTATTTTATTTATGATAATAACTAGAACAGTCAAAATATTTGTCAGTAGGAGAAAGGATAATGTAATTGTAGTATGATTATACAATGAAATACTACTCTACTACTCACTATGAAAAACAACTCATAAATGCACCCCATGATATGAATGAATTTCACAGACATTATGCTGAGTGGAAATAGCCAGTTACAAATTAATATAGTAGTTTTCCCTGCTAGAGCTTTTGAAGAAAAGATAAAGCCCTTTTAAATAGCCTTATTATGGAGTGACATCAGGGTGATGGCAGCAGGGGAGATCCCCTTGATTTCTGCCCTTGAAGTGTCAAGAATTTGAACAGCTATAATTCAACAAAGGATTTCCTGCCCAATGCACAAACACATCTGAGAGACTCACACATTGAAGCACCTAAAGGTGGGCAAATGGGAGTCAATCAGGGAGGTGAGAAGGGAGAAAAGCTCAAAGGAACTACAGAGGCAGCCCTGAAGCAAGGAGCTCACTGTGGAATTCAGTCTTGAGAGAGGAGGAATCAGTTGTGGTTGGCAATCAGTTAGCTGGGAAGAGCAAAGATATATAGTGGGCATTCCTGCAGGAGTGTGCAGTACAAGCTGTGGCTGAGCCCAGAGACCTGGGCAGGGATAAAGGACAGAGGCGTGGCTATGGTTGTCTGACATTCAGCATTCCAGACAGAAAATAAAAAGCCTTGGAGTCTGGCTGCCTTCCCTTAAACTCCCAGGGCTCACCTCACTTTACCCTTTATGTCAGGTTGCTGGGCTTATTACCTGCAAACTTCATAACTGCTACTACGGAGATATTTTTTTTCTCTGAGCGAAGGAGGACATTGTGACTAATCCCAGGATCAGTTGGGGGTGCAGGTGGGATGCCATGGAGGGCCACAGGTTGAGAGAGCAAAGTGACATCACTATCCACACAAAGCTGCACTGCCAGTTGTGTCTAGCTGTGGGGGACAGCACTGGGATTTCACGGATTTTGAGCCACATTGCCCACTGTGGAAATGCAACAGAGCTAAAAACTTGTGATTCATCACCACCTACTGGAATACAGTAGTAACAATTCTTATCAATCTACTACAGAAGCACGACTTATACATAGATGTCTAGACAGAGAAGGAATCCATCAAATATCATGAATATCCAAAGCAATGACAGAGCTCAGAAAGAAAGTAAAAATCTTCAGAAAACAAACTTAAAGACATGGAAATACCTGATTTAAACAACACAGAATTCAAGATTGCAGTTCTGAAAAACTCAGTGAGATGGAAGAACACAAATAGGCAGTTTAATGAACTCAGAAACCAAATTGACAAACAACATGAGTACTTTACCAAAGAAATTGAAACTTTAAAAAAGAACCAAATAGAAATGCTGGAGGTGAAGAACTCAATGAAAAAAAAAAAGAATGAACTAGTGAACATAGGAAATAGAACTGTCCAATGGAAGAAATAATTGTGATATTAAAGATAGAAATCTAGAAATGATGCAGAAGGATGAGGACAGGGACTTGAACCTAAAAAAAATGACAGAATTTTATAAGAACTATCTGACTATCGGATAGAGCAATATAAGAGTAATAGGCAAACCAGAAGAAGAAAAAGACAAAGAGAAGGCAATGGAGATCCTATTCAAGCAAATAGTTAACAAGAATTTCCCAAACCTGTGGAAAGAACTAGATCCTCAAATTCAAGAAGTGAACATATCATCTAGTTACATCACTCAAAAAAGGCTTTTTTCAAGTCATATTGTATTAAAATTGTCAAAAATGAATGACAAATAATTCTCATGGTAGCTAGAGGAAAGAAGAAAGTAGCTTATAAAGGAAAGCCAATTAGGCAGAAACTCTACAAACCAGAAGAGAATGAAATCAAATATTCAAACTACTGGAAGAAAAATTATCAGCCAAGAATAATATAATCCAGCAAAGTTATCCTTTACATGTGAAGGAAAAATAAATACCTTTCCAAACAAACAGAAGCTGAGGGAATCATCACCAGAATACCTTTATTACAGGAAAACTCAGTGGGGTTATTTGACCTGAAACAAAGAACAAAAGGTCACAAAACTACAAATAAGATCAGCAACAATCTTACAGCACAAACAGGGATAAATTGTGGAAACAAAAACATAAAAGGGAGGATAAACACAAAAGGTAAAAGTATTAATTTTCAAAGAGGATATATATATATATTTATATATATATAAATGTGTTCAAAAGAAAAAGGTCTACTGTAATATGAAACTTTCTTTTTGATAATGGTAACCACACACAAAAAAACCCCAAACTGAGACACGTAACTGAAAAAAGAAAAAAAGAGGAAACCGTGGGGAAAAAGTACCACCAAACAAAAACTGGCAGAAACACAAAGGAAAAGAACCAATAGAGGTACAGAACTACAAGAAAACAAAAGATAAAATGGCTATAGGAAATTCTCATACATTATCCTAAATGTAAATGGACTAAATTTACCAATAAAAGGTAGAGTCAGAGTTTGGATCAAAAAACAAAACTGAACCATATGCTGCCTTCAGGAGACACGACTAAGCTGCAATAAGCAAAAATAGACTCAAAGTGAAAGGGTGAAAAAAGGTTCTCTGAGCTAATAGCATCCACAAAAAAAGGAGGTATAGCCAAAATTGTATCTGACAAAATAGATCTCAAGATAAAGTTAACAAGAGACAAAGATAAACATTTTATCATAATAAAGGGGATGTTACATCAAGAAGAGATAACATTTATCAATGTATATATATATACAGACAGGGAGCACCAAAATATATAAAGCAACTACTAAAAAAACTACAGGGAGAAACTGACAAAAAACCAGAATAAAATAGTAGGAGACCTACATATTGCCTTGACAGCTCTAGACAGATCACCCAAACAGGAAATCAACAAAGAAATATCAACCTTAAATGACACATTATACAAAATAAACATAATTGACATTTAAGGAGCCTTTCTTCCCAGAACATCAGATTATACATTCTTTTTCAGTGGACATGGAATGAATCAAGAGTAGAAGATATGTTGGGCCACAATGGTAGCCCAACAAATATAAAAAGACTGAAATTATACCAAGCATATTCTCTGACCAAAATGTTTTGAATTTAAAAAACAACTGCAAAAAGGATGTAAACCCCCAACAAATATGTGGAGATTAAACAATACACTACTTAAAAAAAGAAATAAAATGTGAGATCAAAAGATATATAGAGAAAAATGAGAATGACAAAATGACCTATCAAAACTTCAGGAATGCAACAATAACAGTGTTAAGAGGGCAATTTATATCATTACAGGCCTATCTAAAGAAACAAGAGAAGAACAACTGAACATTACATCTTAAAGAATTAGAAGAAGAAGAATGAAAGCATGCCAAAGGTAGCAGAAAAAATGTAAGTAAAAATTTGGGCAGATCTGAATAAAATAGAGAACAAAAAGACCAAACAAAAAACCAATTTGACAAAGAGCCGATGTTGGGAACTGCCCTGCCTGGTATCAGAAGCTGTAACCCCCACCTAGGCTAAGGCTGAAGGAGCGACCTTGGACCGTAAGCCAACAAGGAGACAAAAGGTTATCTCCCTGGCAGGAGCACCAATTCTGCTCCTTTTACTTCACCCTGCCTGACCCCCAATGCTTGGTTGATTAGCCAATGACGGGTAAAATTCCCCAAGGGGGGAATGACGTAAGACAGACACGATCACGTGGGAGGCCCCCAAGGAAGGACTTTGGGGGCTACAGCAAAAGGGGGTGATGGACCCCCACCCCTTGGCTTTGACAAAGCCTGAGTCCTCATTGTCTGTGAGGAAATCTCCTAATCTCTTGGATGCCTTACTTCCCTTGCTCCACCTAAGCCTAAAACAATAACAGAGGGTGGTGCAGCCCTGTGCTGGAAAGGGCGGTTCCCCAGGCAATCAGGCCTAAAAAAGAATATGTAAAATACTGTGAAACCTGCTTTGTTTAGAATGCTCTCAATGAAATGATAAGGGTCCAAGTGAGAAGTAAGTTTGTTCCTCAAAGTTTTACAGCTCTTTAGCTATCTGATCCTGACTCAAAATAGGCCCTCAGACGTCCTTGTTATCTATTGTTTGATCCTTACTTCCTGGCAATGATCAATGAGCTTTACCTGAATTTCTGTGTAAACGAACCCAATAAAAGCCTACTCAGGTGGGAGAATGGGACACTCTCCTCTAGGGAGGGTGGCCGAGGCGCTCCCCACTAGGGAGAGTGGCCATTATGTCCCTATTTCCCCACAGGACCTGGTTGTCTCTGTGTATATTTTTCCTGTGTTTCGAGGAGCCGTCTTCAGCATTCTGCAGTCACTGCAGGTCAGTGGTGGTGACAAGCTGGTTCTTTGGAAAGATTAATAAAATTGACAAAGCACTGGCTAGACTTACTAAGGACAAAGAGAAAAGACTCATATAAAAAATCATAAATGAAAGAGGAGAAGTTACCACAGAGATCACAGAAATACAAAGGATCATACAAGAATACTACAAAAGACCATATGCCACAAAACTCAATAACCTAGAAGAAATGGACAAGTTCCTAGAATTATATAACCTTCCTAAACTGAATCATGAAGAACTGGGGAATATTAATACACCAATCGACAGTGAGGAAATTGAAACAACCATATGAAACTTCTCCAAAAGCAAAAGTCCAGGACCAGACGGCTCCATTATTGAATTCTACCAAGCACTCAAAGAAGACTGGGTACCTATCCTTCTCAAACTCTTCCAAAAAATTAAAGAAGCAATACTTTGTAACACATTTTATGAGGACAACATAATCTTAATACCAAAACCAGTCAAGGATAACACTAAAAAACAAACAAAAAATAAACAAACAAAAAAACTACTGACTAATATGTCTGATGAATACATATGCAAAAATCCTAAACAAAATACTAGCAAATTGAATACAACAATGTATTTTAAAAGTAATATATTGCAATCAAATGGGTTTTATTCCTGGTGCATGAGGATAGTTCAACATATACAAATTAATCAATGTAATATACCACATTAACAAAACAAAGGATAAAAATCCTAAGATCTTATCCATATATGCACAAAAAAGTATTTAATAAGATGCAACTTTCATTTATGATTAAAGTACTTCATAAAATAGGTATAGAAGGTTTTGTCTCAAACATAATACAGTTCATATATGACAAGCTATTAGCTAATATCATACTCAGTGATAAAAATGCAAAAACATCTATTCCTAAAACATATTCACGGTGGCTATGATAAGGGAACACCCAAGTATCCTTTGGTAGATGACTGGATAAAGAACATGTGGTACCTATATACTATGGAATACTATTCAGCCATAAAGTAAGGTGAAATACTTCCATTTGTGACAACATGTATGGACCTTGAGAATATTATGCTAAGTAAAATTAGTCAGTCAGAAAAAACTAAGAACCATAAGATTTTACTCTAATGAAAATAAAGAACTAACAAGAAAAGTAGTGACAGAGTCAGAGATAGAGAGGAGGCTGACAGTTGTCAGTGGGGGTGGGGAAGGTTGTGGGGAGGGTTGGAATTCAGCCAAAAAAGAGAGAGAAAAAATTCTAGACAAGGACAACAGTGTGGAGAAGGGAGGTGGAGGAATTTGGAGGAGGGTATATGGGAGATAAATGGTGGTTGACAGAGACTTGACTTGGGGCTATGAACACACAATACAGTGTACAGATGCTGTATTGTAGAATTGTGCACCTGAGACCTGTATAATTTTGTTAACCAGTGTCACTTCCATAAAGTCAATAAAAAGGAAAAAATGTATGTGATAATAAGAAGCAAGATACAAAGGGGTATCTCTGTGATTAATCAAATCAAAGAAGTAATTTTATTACCCATAGGTCTAAGTTCACTTCTTATTCAATAATTTGTATTTTTGTTCATGTTTCTTGTCATTTTTTTTCTCCATCATAAACATGACCTGTAGAGGTATTTGCATTTAAGTAGGAATCTCTTGTGGCTTGAGTAAAACCTTAACAGCATATTTATGTATGCACTTGTTCTGCTTAACTCTTGTTCCCTCTCTTATACATTGAAGTTTTAACATTTGTAAAATATATATTTTTTATGCCATGTTTTCCATGGTGCCCAGTTTACTGATTAGTACTGGTTCTCATACGCCCATTTGACACTCCTAAGGCATTTTTTCTCTTCTTTTATTATTTTTCCCTATAACATCTCATTATTCTTACACATGGTTTTGGCTCTTTTCACATTCATAAAGCTTTTTAACCTGTGATTAGTTAAATTAGACTAACATTGACTAAAGACAAACACATATAGTTCTTATAAATATTTTTACCTATTGTATTAATTTAAATTCATGAGTTAGAGTTAATGATACTTGTTTTATAAAATTATGATTTTTCAAAAATAATAGTATGTCAAAACTCAGAAACACAAACAATTTTATGTAAAATAACTAATTTCATGTCACCATAGTGGGAGTCAATATAAATATCAGATATAATTTTTATTTCATAACTAGATATATGTGAATTACCTGCCTGGATGATCACTTTTTTATTTTTAATCAGAATAAAACCAAAATGAAAATGAAAAAATGACAAAAAGAAATTATTAACTTTGAGTGATTTGACAAATTACTTAATTTCTGAGTCTTAATATCTTAACCTGTAATATTGGGATTATAAAAATTCTGTTCATCACAGGCCTACTGTGAGGACCAAATAAGGTAATGTGTGTGAAAAGCTTTAAAAACTACTGTGCAAATATTAATAGCTACTATTACTATGGGTGTTACTCTTAGAGATCTGCAATCAATTAGTTATTTTTTATTCTAAAGGAGTTATTCAAATACTTAATATAAATATTAATATATAATACAAATATGAAAATATATAGTATAAATATGAAAATATATAGTTATTTTTATGTTAATATATTTTACAGAAGAATGTGGAAATAAGAAATTTTGAACTTTTTAAAAGAAGGGTTAAATTAGTTGTTTGAAAACTTTTTATTATCATTAGCCATATGACTCAATTTCAATTGGTCAATCTTAAAAAGGCTGTTTTTCACATTTAACATGACTGGTTTCAGGGAGCCTTATTTAGTTTAGCAGAACATGAAAAGATTAACACAGTATTCTTTCTCTGCAAGCTTTAGTTTAGAATATATTTAGAGTAGTTGTTATTCTGTAGTACTGAAGCTGTTGAAAGTTTTAAAACCTAAGAACTAAGAATTATATTCACAAAATGGACAGTTTTCAACAGACCTTGTTTTAGTAGTAAACTTTAGACCTGCAAAGCTTCAGTAAGATTAAAATGAATTCAGACTCTCTTTTACCTTCTGACTAGATAACATACTCTTCAAAGCAATTTGTATGCAAATGCTTATTTGAAAAAGTACAAGATTATTGGGATAAACACCCAACTCTACTACATGTCAGATCATTTTTAAAAATAAAGTAAAACTTGTTCCGTCTGCATAATAAGCCTCGTTTGGTGTTGATGGTTGTTTATTTGGATCTATAAGGTGGCACCAACCAGATTTCTGAATTTCCATTTAGAGCTCTGACTTATTCAGAAAAAAATCAGTCCTCAGTGTTCATTACCTTAAAAGATACCTAAATATGTTGCTTCCCTGGAAGTTGAGCAAATGGTTGTGCAAATTTTCAATGCATTGCACAAAGTCATCATAAATACTTGTTAAATGGAGTTGATAAAAGGATCTGGCAATAAGTATTGCAATATAGTGTTTACTAGTATTTTGCTGCTAGTTTCCTTCTGTCTTATGTCTGAGGAAGGGTGTCAACTCTAAAAATTTATCATATTCTTCTCAATTCATTATCTAATCCAGGGAATGCAATTGACTGGTGAGGTAAAATCTATATTTGTCATATTTTTGTTGAGGATGTTCTTCCTATTTTCTTTAAGCTTTCTATTTTATTTGGTGGTTAATCTTGATGAAGAAGCCACTTCTTTCGTTACTCACCAAAGTCCAGTTTAGAAATAGGCCTATGATCTAATGATGATCACTTGGAAACATTCTAAATATAAAAGAAGGATTCACGATGAATCAGCCTTGACTGTTATACACTATTTTAAAATCCCCTAACCACTACTGAACACTGTTTTTCTCTAAGCTTTCTTTAGACTTTGTCTCATGAATTATGACAGTTTTACATTGTGATATACTGGGTATTTGTTTGTTTATCATTTGTCTCAGTAAGAAAAATTCCATGACTACAGTGTCATTGTCTTCTTCACTCCTGTATTCCCAGTACTTAGAATTGTCTCCTGGACAGCTATTTATTAAATGAATAAATTATAGATAGTGGCATTCTTATATATAGCATCATCTTTATCAGTCTTGGTGCTGTAAGACTATATTTAGGCCTCATGTTCCTTTGCCTCCCAGCTGTACTGTTTTAGTCTATTAACTTCCTCAATTATCTTTTGATAACTTACTTTTTATTTAAGTTTCCCAGAATCATTTATTACTTGATGATTTTGAACCTGATGACAAGATAAGCTTAAAATCCTACAATCTCTTTTTGAACTATAACATTAAATGAAAGGAAAAGTACACACTTGTAAGAATTGTAATACTATAAACTACATTTTTTTTTATTTGGATGCCACATCATCTAAAAAACAGGAAGTCAGATTTTTGCCATTATGGAGACTGTATTTTAGATGGCATGTTCTTTATTTAAGCTCATGGTATTTGCAAACATAGTTTGTAGGACTGTGAGAGTCACAGGAGACAGGCAGTCAGAGTTCAGATCCCCTGCAGGCATTGCTTTACTGGATATTTGTGTGCTTGAGCAAATCTGTAACATACTTATGTGTGGGGGACAGGATTTTTTAATGGTTTATGGTTATCCCAGATTTTGAGGAAGAGGAACTACCAGCATCTTATATTTATGAACTATTTTATGTAGTGTTTTTACATATTTGGCCAACGAAACACTCCCATGAGGTAGGTGGTATGGGTATAGGTATGGCCTTCACATTTTTATTGAGGAAAAAGATGCTCAAGTATAAAAAGTAAGTTTGTAAAAATAAAACACTGATAGTTGGGGTACAGCAAAGGAATAGCGGTGCTATCATTTTATTTTCACAATCTTTGTATTTCTTCCTAATGCCAGGACTGAAATGGCTGTCTGGAGTCTTCTGATCTCATTCCCTCTCTGCTTTCAGTCCTCACTTAACCTGTGGTGCCTTTAACATCCCCTGGCTTTTCTACATATCCAGGTGGATTTCTGTGTTTTTAACCCAACTTCTATTTGAAACATTTCCTGAACATGTGTTATTTTACATCTCATATGCAATTTTTAAACTATTATTAAAAATACAATTTATCCATGTATGTGCTTTTATTTTGAGGTTAATCACCAATTTACTTGGTATTTGGGTTATGATGTATAGAAAATAAAATAAAAAATATCAGTTAAGCAGGAACCATCTAAAATTTTACTGAAGTACTCAATTGCATATAATTTTTATTATGTTGTAGAAAGGTAATGCTACCCAATGATAAAAAACAATTCTTTATTTCAATGTTTGTTACTAGCTATAATGGAAGAATTGTTTGCTTTAGAGAGGAAGTGATCAGGATTTAAATTTTGCTTCAACCTCAGTAACTTTGTGAACTTGACCAAGTTGTGTAATTTCTCTGAGTCTCATTCCATTTTTGTAATGGGGAGTAGAGTGATTAGGAAGGTTACAGAAAATCACATATACAATCTGCCTTACACATTATAGTTACTTAATAATGAAAGTCCTCCCACAAACACTCTTTAAGTTCTAGTTTCTTAAAAATCTGTTGCTGGGAAAAATAAATTTTATAACATATAACAATAATTCCCCACATAACAAAGGCTTATTATTCTCTTTATTTCCTGAAAATATACACCCATATAATCAAAATCCTTAGAAAAAGCATACAGAGGATTTTTATCTCTGAATGCAAGCAGTAATTTGCAAAGTGGATTCCATCTACAAAATTGTACAGGTAGCAGTTCCATGATTTAACCACGAAATGTCCTTGGACTGAAAGAAATTTAACTCATCTTTAGGCAAATTAATTATGGCTATTAACCTATAGCACATTATGCATACTCATGGAAATCAATTTTTGATGTTGAGGGAATTCTGAAGAACCTCTTATCTATTTCTGAGGCTAGAGGTCTAGTCACATTGAATTATGGTAAGCTAATTAATCTTAGTAAAAGAAAGTGTAGGTTTCAGATCTGATTTGAACATAATATTTTAGTGAAGCAAGTTACTAAAATTCTCTAAGTATTGTTGATTTTAGTTATTCAGTGGTGAAAATAATATGCTGATAAAGTGTAATTCTCAGAAAAGAAAATGTGTATTTTGAGTATGGCAGGTAGTAGATGTTCAACAAATGGTAGTTACCATTCCTTTATTTTTATAAGGGAGGTAAGGTTTACCCCCAAAGAAGTGTATTTGGCTTTGTGTGAGTTTTAAAATCTAACATAGCATTTAATTATACTTTTGTAGTAGGAATAACAGTGTCTATGTGTTATCTTTTTGAAATTTGGAATGCTTTACTTGCCAATGAAATTTGTTTTCTATTCCTGCCTTGAGATAGGGATTGAGGTAGGGATTCATTTCTGATTCCCTAGAATCTGGCTTGTGACTGACATATATTAGTCATTCAAACTTATTAAATGACACATAGGCATTTTCTAAGTTCTAAAATGTTTCAATGTTGTATTTTTCTTTATTTTTCCCTTTTTTATTTTCTATAGTTACAGATGATTTCCTTGGTTCTAAAACAATTTATTTATTATTAAATATTTTATTATTGTCCCATTAGAGTTGTCCCATCCCCCCCACCATTGCTCTCCCCTGCCCTGTCTACCTCCTGTTCCCACAGTCAATCCCCACCCTGTTGTCATGTCCTTGGCTCATTCATACATGTTCCTTGACTTATCCCTTCCCCTTCACCCTTATTGCCCTCCTTCCTTCCCTCTGTTTTTTTTTTTACAGTTAAAGAAGTACTAAAAATATATGTAATTAAAAATCTTCTAAATTAAAAAGTATAATATATATTTATCTGAAGATTTTCCTCTTAAGAGATGCTGTTCTTTGCAGTTCAAATAGCTAATGAAATATAAACACTTATGGTATGTACACTCTATCCTTTTGTTTATCTATGAAATAGTCTATTTGGAGTAACATCTGTTTACTAAATACAATCTATAAGATTTTCAAGGAAATATCCAGTGCTTATTTTCTAAATTCAAAACATACTCATGTTTAATATAAGACTAAGTCTTTTACTCCAATGTACAAAATGTGCTAAGAACTAAAAACCAATGGGGACAGACATAAGATGCTGGAGGGGTAAATGGAAGCTACACTAACCTCCTCCCAGGACCAAACTGTAATTGCAACTAAATTATAGAAAAATCATCATGAATAATCAACTGACCAGTAGCTGGGGCAATGCCTTAAAGCCATGGACAGATGGAAAAGCCCACAGCAATGAGACTCGGGAGGAGTAAGAAGGAGGCATAAGAGGACTGACTGTGTTCCCAAGGGTGGCAGTTGAAGTGTCAGAGAGATATTTCAGTGGCTGGAGAGCTCCTGCTGAGAAGTGTGAAGTTTAAACACCAACCTGGGCTAACCAGCCTACAGCACCAGAGCCAGAAAAGAACCCACATAATATCTGGCTGTGAAAAGCAGCAGGGTTTCTGTCTGTCAGGTAGAGACAGCTAGAGACACAGAGAACCTCTTACATGGTCAACACACAAAATTTCATTTGTAGCCACTTATCCTGGGCTCTGGCAGAGAGCAGGCAGAATGGACTAGAGGTGCCTGAGGAGAGTTTGGGGTCAGGATTCCTGTGCAGAGTCACTCCTCACAGTGCAGGGACCATCTTTCTCAGACAGAGCATTCCTCTCTGAATGACATCAGTATGAGGAGACTCAGTAGCCCTGCCCATAGGAATTACCCTGCCCCACTCTGTGGTGCTTAAGCCCCGCTGCTGAAGAGTACAGCTGGAAGTCATTCACTGATTAATAACTATTAATACTACAGAAAATCTGCAGGCAGAGTAAATTGCTGGGAGCTCTGAGAATTTAGCTGACCCTTCCCCCGGGCCTAGTGCTGATGAAAAGCTGGCCTTGGTGCACAGCCTGGTTCTTTCTGCACACACCCAAGACCAGTAGAGGGAGCCACATGCTGTGGATTGCTGACAGCTACAAACAGGTTGCCCAGGACCAGTCACAGTCACAGTTTGACTTAGGCCTGTGTCAGAGTCTTGGAGATCTACCTGTTACATAGAAACTAACACAAAGAGGCAGCCAAAATGGGAAAACAAAGAAATAGGCCCCAAAGAAAGAATAAGAATATTCTCCAGAAGAAGAACTAGACAAAATGGAGGCAAGCAATTTATCAAATAGAGAGTTTAGAGTAATGATTAAAAAGCTACTCAATAGCAAGAAAAAAGACATAAAAAACATAAAAAAGACCAGTCAGAAATGAAAAAATATCATATTTGAAATAAACAATACATTGGAAGGAATAAAGAGTAGATTATATGAACCAGAGGACTGAATCAGTGATTAGGAAGACAAAGTAGAAAAAAATACCCAAGCAGAGCACATTACACACACAAAAATAATTAAAAAAAACAAACTGAAGAGAGCTTAAGAATCCTTTGGGACAACATGAACCATAACAGTATCCTCATCATGGGAATACCAGAAGGAGGAGAGATTGAGGACAGATTGAGAACCTATCTGAAGAAATAATTACTGAAAATTTCTCTAATCTGATAAAGGAAAAAGACATGCAAGTCTGGGAAGCTTAGAGAGTTCCAAAAAAGTGGGACCCAAAGAGACCTACAACAAAATACATCAGATCAAAATGGCAAGGCCTAAAGACAAGGAGAGAATCCTAAAAGCCACAGAAAGAAGCAGGTAGTTTCATAGAAGGGAGCAACAATTAAACTGTCATCTGATTTCTCAAAAGAAACCTTTCAGGCCAGAAGTGAGTGCCATGAAATATTCAAAGTGCTTAAAAGCAGGGACCTACAACAAAGGCTACTTTACTCAGCAAGGCTATCCTTTAAAATTGAAGGAGAAATAAGAAGCTCCACAGAGAAGAAACCACTAAAGGGCTTTGTTAACAACAAACCAGTACTGCGACAAATGTTAAAGGGCTTGCTTTAAGAAAAAAGAGGAAGAAAAAGTGAAAGAAAAAAACTGAAGAAAATAGTGTAACAATAAAATAGCACTAAATATGAATCTATCAATAATCACCTTAAATGTAAATGGCTTAAATGCTCCACCCAAAAGACATAGGGTGGCTGAACGGATAAGAAAACAAGACCCATACATATGCTGCCTCCAAGAGACCCACTTCAGATTGGAAGATACCCACAGACTAAAAGTAAGGGGACGGAAAAATATTTTATGCAAATGGAAAGGAATAAAAAAAAGGTGGAGTAGCAATGCTTATATCTGACAAAATAGGCTTTAAAACCAAGGCTATAGTACGAGACAAAGAGGAACACTATGTAATGATAAAGGGAATAATATAACAAGAGAACATAGTCTTAGTAAACATTTACACACCCAACACAGGAGCACCTAAAAATGTAAAGCAAATCTTGATGGACATAAAGGGAGAGATCAACAGGAATACAGCTGTAGTTGGGCATTTTAACACCTCATTGACTTAAATGGATAGATTTTCCAGGCAGAAAATCAACAAGGAGACATTGACTTTAGACAACACACTAGATCAGATGGATTTAACTGATATATTCAGAGCATTTTACCCCAAAGCAGAATATACGTACTTTTCAAGTGCACATGAGGATTTTCTAGGATAGACCACATGTTAGGACACAAAACAAGTCTCAATAAATTTAAGAAGATTGAAATCATATTAAGCATCTTTCTGCCCATGATGCTATGAAACTAGAAATCAATCACTAGAAGAACACTGAACAATACACAAGGACATAGAAGCTAAATAACATGCCATTAAACAATGAATGGGTCAACAAAGAGATCAAGGAAGAAATCAAAAGATACCTTGAGATGAAAAAATAAGAACACAATAACCCAAAATCTGTGGGACACTGAGAAAGCACTCCAAAGAGCATAATTCATAGCATTACAGGCCTAACTCAAAAAAACAAGAAAAAGCTCAAATAAACAGTCTAACTTTACACTTAAAAGAACTTGAAAAATAAAAAATAAAGCTCAAAGTGAGTAGAAGGAAGGAAATAATAAAGATCAAAACAGAAATAAACAAAATAGACACAAAAGATCAGTGAATCCAAGAGCTTGTTCTTTGAAAATATAAACAAGATTGACAAACCCTTAACTAGGCTCATCAAAAACAAAAACAAACAAACAAAAAACAACAACAAAAAAAAACAAGGAGAGAAAGAGAGATGAAAGAGGAGAAATAACAACTGGCACCAAAGAAATACAAAGGATTGTAAGATAGTATTATGAACAACTATATACCAAAATACTGGACAACCTGGATAAAATGGGTAAATTACTAGAAACATAAAATATCCCAAAACTAAATCAGAAAGAATTAGGACATATAAATAGATAGATTACACTTAGTGAAATTGAAGCTGTAATAAAAAAAACTCCCCTAAAATAAAAAAAAACAAACCTGGACTGGATGGTTTCAGGGGTGAATTTTACCAAACATCCCAAGAAGAACTAACACTTCTCCTTCCCAAACTGTTTCCAAAAATTCAAGAGGTGAGCAGTCCTCCCAACTCATTTTATGAGGCCAGCATTATACTGATTCCAAAACCAGATAAAGACACTACAAAAAAAAAAAAAAAAAGAAAAAAGAAAATTATAGGCCAATATCCTGATGAACACAGATACTAAATCATCAAAATATTAGTAAACCGAATACAGCAATGCATCAAAAAGATCATATGCCATGATCAAGTGGGATTTACTCCAGGAATGCAAGGTTGGTACAACATTTGCGAATTAATAAATGTGACTCACCATATAAATGAAATGAGGATAAAAACTGCATGATTATATCAATAAATGTAGAAAAAGCATTTGATATAATTGAACATTCATTTATGATAAAACTCTCAGCAAAGTGGGATTAGAGGGAGTATACCTGAAAATAATAAAGGCCATATATGACAAACCTATTGCCAGCATCATGCTCAACAGGCAAAAACTACATACATTCCCCTTAAGATAAGGAACAAGATAGGGATGCCTGCTTTCACCTCTCTTATTCAATATGGTGCTGGGAGTTCTGACCACAGCAGTCAGACAAGAAGAAATAAATGGCATAAAATTGGAAAGGAAGACATAAAATTGTCTTTTTTTTTGCAAATGATATGATACTGTACATCTAGAACCCTAAAGATTACACTAAGAAACTACTAGAACTGATAAATGAATTCAGCAAGGCAGGATACAAAGTTAATATCCAGATATCAGTTGCATTTTATGTCAATAACAAACTAACAGAAAGGGAAATTAAGAAAACAATGTTATTTACAATTTCTCAAAGATAATAAAATACCTAGGAATAAACCTAACCAAGGATGTAAAAGACCTATACTCAAAAAATTATGACACTGAAGAAAGAAATTGAAGCAGATTCAAATAAGTGGAAGAATATACCATGTTCATGGACTGAGAGAATTAACGTCATTGAAATGTCCAAACTACTCAAAGCAATCTATAGATTTAATGAAGTTCCTACCAAGATTTGTTGGGAACCGCCCTGCCTGGTATCAGAAGCTGTAACCCCCACCTAGGCTAAGGCTAAGGGAACACCCTTGGAACCGTAAGCCAGCAAGGAGACGAAAGCTTATCTCCCTGGCAGGAGTGCTGCTTCATTCATAACTGAACCCCAAAGTTTGGTTGGGTAGCCAAAGACAGGTAAGATTCCCCAAGGGGGGAACGACCTCAGACAGACATGATCATGTGGGAGGCCCCCCAAAAGAAGGACTTTGGGGGCTGCAGCAAAAGGGGGTGATGGACCCTCGCTCCTCGGCTTTGACATAGCCTGAGTTCTCCTCATCTGGGAGAAAATCTCCTTATCTCTTGGTTGCCTTAGTTCCCTTGCTCCACCTAAGCCTGAAACAATGACAGGGTAGTGCAGCTCTGTGCTGAGAAGGGCAGATTCCCTCGGTGATCAGGCCTAAGAAAGAACATGTAAATTACTGTGAAACCTCCTTTGTTTAGAATGCTCTCTGTTGAATGAGAAGGGTCCAAGGAGGAAGTTAGTTTGTTCCTCAAAGTCTTACAGCTCTTTGACCCTGACTCAAAATAGACCCTCTGACTTCCTTGTTTTCTATGGTTCCTTACTTCCCCCTAATGGGTACTATACTTTACCTGAATTATTATGCAAAACGAGCCCAATAAAAGCAGGTTTGGATGGTAAATCATTGCACTCCCCACTAGAGGGGGTGGCCATTCTGTCCCTACTTCTCCACAGAAACTAGTCTGTCTCTGTGCATGTTTTCTTTCTCACGTGTTTTCGTCGAGCCATCCGCAGCATTCCGTGATCACTGCTGGCCAGTGACCCATGCATCAAAGATTCCCACGACATATTTCACAGAACCAGAACAAATATTTCAAAAATTTATATGGAGCCACAAAAGACCCCACATAACAACAGTGATCCTGTAAAGAACACTATTGGAGGAATCATGCTACCTAATGTCAAACTATACTTATAAGGCCATAGTAATCAAAACAGCCTGGTACTGGTATAAAAACACACACACAGATCAATGGAACAACATAGAGAGTCCAGAAATAAACCCACAACTTTACAGTTAATTATTTGACAGAGGAAGCAAGCACATACAATGGGCTCAAGACAGTTTATTCAATGAATGGTGTTGGGAAAATTGCACAGGTATGTGCAGAAAAATGAAACTAGACCAACTTCTTACATCACACACAACAAATAAATTAAAAATGGAATAATGACTTAAATGTTAGACTCAAAAACAAAAAGTCCTAGATGAAAATATAAGCAGCAAAATCTTGGGTATAGCTCCTAACAGTATTTTTATGAGTTATATCTCCTTAGAAGAGGAAAACAAAAGAAAAAAATAAACAAATAGGACTACATAAAAATAAAAAGCCTTTGTTTCACAGCAAAGGAAAACATCAACAAAATAAAAAGACAACCCACAGAATGGGAGAACATATTTGCCAATACTCTGATAAAGGGTTAATATCCAAAATTTATAAAGAACTTACAAAACTCAACACCAAAACAAACAACCCAATTAAAAAACAGGTAATGGACCCTAATAAGCACTTCTCCAAAGAGGATGTATAGATGACCAATAGACATATGAAAAGATGCTCAATATCATGAATCATCAGAGAAATGCAAATTAAAACCACAATGAAATATCTCAGTGTGGTCAGAATGGCTATCATCAGTAAATCAACAAACAAGTGCTGGAGGGGATGTGGAGAAAGGGGAAAACTTTTGCACTGTTTAAATATATATGTGTGTATATGTATGTATATATACACACACACACATACTTAAACATTTTATGTATTTATTTTTAAAGAAAAGGGAAGGGAGGCAGAAAGAGAGGGAAAGAAACCTTGATGTGTGAGAAAAACATCTATCTGTTGACCCTGGTATGCCTCCAGCTGGGGACCTGGTCCCTGCTGGGACCTAGTCTACAACCCAGGTAGGTGCCCTGACCAGGAATTGAACTAGGATTTTTCAGTTTATGGGATGATGCTCAACCCACTGAGTCACACCATCAGAGTTCCTTAGCTATATTTGAGTAACTATCTAATAACTTAACTTTAAACATTTTCCAATTAAAGCAAGAAGTCATTCCAGGGTATAATGTGTAATAATGTATTCTCTTTCTGTGGTGTAGACACAATCTATTGCTATATGTTTATAAGTGAAAATGAAATGGTAAGCAATTTATCAACACATTTGTATTCATAGCACTCATGATTTTTAAGGAACAAAAATTAATTCAGTTTACATTGATCTTTTATCCAGGGGCATTCCTTTTTAAGCGTTAAACTGACTTCATCTCACACGGTGTGCATTTAATGAGAGCTACAGCATTAAACACTTTGGTTGGAAATGTATTAATACCACTCCAATGAGAAAACAATGGCTGAGGTTGATTCTGATGAATTACATTTGAAAGGTAGATTTTCCAAACAACACACACTGCACTAATTTGGGTACTGTTATTCATTCCAAATGCATGTTGAAAGTGGCAGCATTATTTTTGTTTTACACGGTTGAATTCAGGTCACATTGAGGTTTATTTTAGTTTGTCATCAGAATATGAATGCTATAATTAAGTCATGCAATAAGTAACCTAATGAGGTAGGTTTTCACTGATATTACTTACATTTGCTAAGAGAGAATTTCTGAGTTCTGACACCTTTTGTTCAGAACTTATATGACAGTATAGACTACTTTTTTAATACAAATTTCATCTGTGCCCATTAAGCAAATACCTACAATTTGCTTTTTTTAAATTACATTTTTTTTTTATTGATTGATGAGAAAGAGAGAGATTTGTTATTCCACTTATGCACTTATTGGTTTCTTTTTGAATGTGCCCTGACCGGGGGATGGGACCCACAACCTTGGTGTAAAGGGATGACGCTCTAACCAACTAAGCTTCTCGGCCTAGCCAAATTTGCTCATCATTTTTAAAGTGTTTTTTTAGACCCACAAAGGCATTTCAAAAACGTAGTAACTATTTTAGTAAAACATAGATGTTGGTTTTGCACTTGTCTCTATTATTAATCTTCTTAGTATAAGCCTATTGTTTTAAAGCAAGGTACTGAATAGGAAGGTACCTGTAAGGAATAAACACACATTAATCTGCTTGGTATGACAGACAGGCTTTTTTTCTCCCCTAACAAATTCTTGAATATTTTATAACCTGGAGATTTTCTTTCCATATTTTATTACTCCATTTAATATATCAAGAACTTATAATTAATGTGCCTCAAAGAAATCACGGAAACAGACAGACAGACAATAAATGTGTTAAGAACTGACAAGACAAAGAAGTTAGGGCTTGGGATAGCAAATTAATGAGTAAGTAACAAGGTTCATTTATACACCCTTCTTGAGTCTTTTGGTTTCTCTTCCTTCCCGCACAGGGAGGTTACCTTTCACATGGCAGATTTATTTCCTGCTTTCAGGGGGACAGAAGCGGATCAAAGTGTCCTTCTTGCATTGGCTATTTCTCAAGTAATTTTAATTTGAAATATTTGATGTGCCAAAGTGGCACATTTTGGAATGGCATATTCTACTCCCCTTCCCTGTTCAATGGAAGACCGTGCATCACCTCCATCTTCGGCAGAAAGTAATGTGTGCTTTTTTCCCTGAAAAGGGTTTTAAAACAGGTTCCTTCACTCAATGTGGTATAGGAAACACTTATATCAGCAATTTTTAACCTTTTTCACCACACATAAATGAATTATTAAAATTCTGCAACACACCAAAAATGTTATTTTTTTGCCAATCTGACAAAAAATAGGTATAATTTCGATTCACTCCCACTGAATGGCTATTGTGTTGGTTGTTGGCATTTTTTAATTTGACAGTCTAAGGGAAAAGAGGCCAGTGGCCCTAACTAAAGAGTCAGGTATTACATGTTTTAAATATTCTTGTGCCACACCAATTGAAAATCGCTGGCCTAGATTAAAAGGATAAAATAGAAGGCAAATTTATTCATTAGAATGCAGTACATCAACCAGATATAGCCACTTTCATTAAGTAGTCAAGCAGACAGTCAACTTTGGAAGAGCATGTTGAAGGATAATAAACTTTATCAAATAATAAAAAATGAATGGCTAACGAACACAGTTTGAGCAAATCTATGAGGAAAGGCTAACAACTATTGCCATTTAGAAATAGAGGCCCTGAATAAACAAGCAATCATTCCTTGGAAACTGTGAATAAAAACAGCAGTTAAATTAGAATAAATATACCTGCAACCTGGAAAAACAAAATCCAGAATGGAGAAAAATACAAATTATAATTTTAGCGGCCAAAGAAATTTATAATAATGTTACTATATTGCCTTTGTGGTTTGTTTGTCTCATTTTATGTAACTATACATAATATAATGTAGTTTTTATTTCAGTATGCATAGTTACAATTTCCAACAGTGTTCTCAACACTATCAGCCACACTTTTACTGATAAATACTTACTAGTATATATACATTCAGGTTCAAGGCTAAGCTTTTATAATAAAAAGAATGCAAAATAAAATATGGGAGTATTCTTTTCCCTTAGGTAACAGTTCCCAGGTATGCAGTTGGTCTGGGACTGGTGGGTGGCTCTGATCTCCAATACCATTCTGGACTTGGGTGTTCTGTCTTGCTTTCCTTCCATCAACATAGTTTGTTGCCCTCACCCACACAGCTGCAACTAATTCACAATGATTAGTTACAAATTCCTGGATAAAAGAACACACCCTCACCCAACTGTTAAGGGGAAAACCTGATGTGGCTTATACATTCTTCTCATATCTCACTGGCAAAAATTTACAGAGATATACATAAATGCAAAGCATTCTGAATAATTTAATCTGTCTAGATAGAACATTTCCTATTATAGTTAATGAGATTTCATTGCTATGAAAAGGTGAGAGTGGATATTAGAGGAAAA
This sequence comes from Phyllostomus discolor, assembly GCF_004126475.2. NCBI lineage: Eukaryota > Metazoa > Chordata > Mammalia > Chiroptera > Phyllostomidae > Phyllostomus > Phyllostomus discolor. The sequence continues at coordinate 98,879,902 of NC_040908.2, read as the reverse complement.
TAAAAAGTCTGTGGTAAAACCACTTCACATAGCCAATAGAACTAAGTACAAAACCAGAAAAAATCACTGCTATAAATAATAAAGAATTGCAAAATTAGCTTATAACAAGGTAATAGAAATATGCAATGACTATAAAGTCATCAGAGGCTGGTACTTTTATGAAGAAACACCTTGAATGAAATACCTTCAAATGCATAATTGACACAGTATAATATTTGCATCTCAAAAACTATGTGCTGCAATTGAAATTATTGAATTATTACCTAATTTTGCAAAATTCAAAATGGAAAAAAGTGGAGTTGTCCCTCAGTTTACATTTAGTGTATTCCTAGTAATTCCACTGTATAGTAAAAGCATGCACAAATATTTTGTGCTTATATTTAAAACAGAGTAGTGTTCTAGGCTTTAATAATTATGAACACATGTTCCAACTACAAGAATAATTGGTAGTTTACTTGAAAGTTGTATGGAGCATAAATCAATTCTTCTCCCCCCTCAAAGAGCCAGTAATATCCTCTGATGATTGTGATAATCAAAAGTATCCCCAGACTGCTGAAGGAAGGAGTGCAAATCCTACTGGCAACCATTGTTCAAGTCAAATAAGGTTTTTTTCCTTTTTTGTTACCAAGTCTGTTTTAAAGAAATCATGACAGTATTTTCATAATTAGATACTCAAGTAGATACTTTTTAGAAGCAACAATCAAGACCCAAGAGTTCAAGGAGAAAACTGGGTAAGGGAGACACACCTATTTTGAAACCCAAATTACTGAATCTAAGTATATTCAAGGCTGTGTTCTACATCCAAGATTAACTATAATGAACTATGTTGAACTACAGAAATTATTTATCTGATTTCATTCTTCTATACTCTTAAAAACTGTTTTTGTCTTAACATCACCAACAATCATCTTTCCCTTTCTATTATTACAAGAATTTCAGAGCCACTTTATTCCTTATTAAGCTTAATGTCTACTCTCTGAATCCATGAAGTCTTTTGAATTGACTTTGCTTTATGAGATGGCAAATAATATCATGCTTTTTACTTGGAATTCTCTTTGTGCTAAAAAATATATTAATGCTCCTAATTTTTATTCTATATTTTCCTGCTGTTTATTATAGAATTTTTAAGCATTTTGTATAACATGACATGTCTATTTTTTTTTGCAAACTAACACAGCTTTTTAGTATCATTGAGCTAAATCTTAACATCTTTACCTATTGACTGCAGAGTTTAACATAGTTATATGTTATATTTATTTTTATATTTGTAACCTCTGGATTTATTTGGTTCCATTCCTTTATCTGTTCTTACTTTCTGCTTATTTGCATTTTAGAAATATAATTTTTTCTCTTCCACAAAAAATTTGAAAGTTTGAAATCTTGTTTTTAATTATAAGAGCAGTTACTTATAATTTCATCAAATACATATGTGAATTCGTAATTTTTGTTAAAATAATTACAAACACAAAAAGGAATTAATTCAATCCCTCCTTCATAGTGAAAAATTTAGTGCATTTTTACAACTCTCAATATTTCTGTTTATCTATTTGATAAACAAATAGATGTTTGCACTGTTTGTTTATCTATTTGAAAATTAAAGATACGTATAAATAATTATGATTCATCATGAAAAAGATATTTCTCAATATCTTGTTTTGGTTCTTGCATTTATTTTAACCATATTTACAACAAGAATTTCTATTTTAGTGCAGTTTCCAATTTATTATAATATTGATAATTTAATTTATTTCTATTTATGAGTGAATCTTTAATCCCTCTTCCCCCCCATAAGATAAATAATGATTTCTTTCCTAAATTCTTTTATTACATGAATGTCTTTCTATTGCTTATATGCTGACTGAGATATAAATTATTTAAGTCACAATCATCTCTTCCTTCTTTTTATCATTCACATGACAATTTTTAAAACTCATTTTAATATTGGCACATCCTTTTGAGTAAAGTATTCTTATTAGTTGCATGTTCTCTTGAGACAAAATGGCTTTGGAACTGATATTGGCCAAATATCTGTTCTATATGACCAAGCCACTTAACCTCTTTTTAAAATTGTTTTTTAATTTTTATTTCCACTTAACCTCTTTTTATTTTAAATTATACTATGACATTAATGAGGGTATTAACTTTACAATTGTGCAATAAGTTAGATAAAGTAATATTTGTATTAATATTCCTAATGTACTTAACAAAGTGCTTAACATACAATAATTTACTCACAATATTACCGGTGACCGTGTAAGTATTCTGAGCTGAATCTGACTGTTTTCCTAATAACCTGTTCTTCTGCCTGGACATTTGCTTAACCTTAAGATTTACAAAGTAGCTTAAGTCTTGGTGACCTCTTTGAATTTGCAGACTAAAAATATTCTCAATTAAGAAAAAAAACAGCTTAAACAATGAATTGACAATATATCACTGTTGTTTTAGGTTCTTCTGTTTTTCAACCATATTATGTTTTTCCAAGTTTTCATGTCTTTTCATTTAAAATTTTTCTTTTTCATACTGCTTTACTAATTATTCTATAATAACTGTTTTTATTTCTAGCATTTGACAATGTTTTCATATTGTCCTTCACGCCTTTTTGAATCTCTGTTATCTCAACCTCTTAGCTGTTTGTATGCCTTTGTTTCTATTTCATTGAAATAATATCTTTTATCCTCCCTGGGATGGTACCAAAGAGATGATGATGATGATGATGATGATGATTAAATTATTGAAAACCATAGTTTGTTTCAAATGTTGTACTTATGGAAGAGCATAACTTAGCTTACTAGCATCCTGGTCATTTCCTGTATATAGCATGCAAGAATCACAGAATATAAACTTTGCTACATCTTTCTAGTAGTGGGTGCTATGAGCTGTAATCTAGCAATGAACAGGAAAACACTCTGTGATGGGTGAAGGAAGGTCAAAGGTATAAATCTGAGCAAGGCTGGTCAACCATCCCTGGGAAATGACAATTCAATTTTAGGTTTAGTGTGTCTCCACATCCCAAAGTTCTAGGCAGCAGAAACTACTGTCCTCGATCTTGTATCACTATTCACATTATTTTTATCTTGTTGCTTATCAAATTTACCTAGATAAATCTTATTCTTTTTAATTCACTAATCTAGACTCAATTTACAATATGGCCACATAAAAATTATTGAATTTCAATAGTAGAAAATTTAACATGTTTCATGTATAAAATCTCAGCTTGAATACCCTTTCCTCAGAATGTTTTCCCTCGCAAACTGGGTTAGTTTTCTTTACTATCTCCTAACATCATAAAATAGCTTTTTGTTCCTCTCAGCACACCTGCATTTAGCTACACAGGCTTTCTCTTTCTTGAGAGACTGCTGAGGGAAGGGGTGTGTTTTTCCTTACCAATTTCTTTTGAGGGTCTATCCAAGGGCCTAAAAAATATTTTTGTTATTCCCAGTCAGGGCACATGCCTGGGTTGCAGGCCACGGCCCCCAACAACCGCACATTGAAGTTTCTCTCTTCCTCTCTTTCTCCCTCCCTTCCATCTCTAAAAAAAATAAATAAATAAAATCTAAAAAAAAATTTTGTTAATTAGTTCTTAAATTATATGAATTTATAATGTCAGATTGTGGATTGTTACTTGCTTATTTTTTATTGACAGGGCAGTGTACACACAATTTGTATAGTAGTGTACATAATATAATTCTGTGCGTGTTTATGAATAACAATAGAAAGCTGGAAGGAGGCCTATCAGGCCGGGCTTTAACATTTTGTTGCTATTTTGATCAGGAAAACATAGAGAATTACAATGGTTACATTTTTAATTAAAATGCTTTATGAGAAAGGAAGGTCATCAAAGTGAGCAAAAACAAAAATATGATACAAAGTTATTTAAACATCAATTGTTTCAGTGGATGGAGCGCGGGCTGGGAACCAAAGTGTCCCAGGTTCAATTCCCAGCCAGGGTACATGCCTGGGTTGCAGGCCATGACCCCCAGCAACCGCACATTGATGTTTCTCTCTCTCTATCTCTCTCCCTTCCCTCTCTAGAGATAAATAAATAAAATCTTTAAAAAAGCCTAGTAAATTGAAAAATAAAATTAAAAAAATTTATAAAAAAAATCAATTGTTCTCACTTTTCTAATTGATTAGAAATAATTCACAGTAAGTGAACTAATATTTGTACAATGCAATATTTATTCTTACTTTGGTTTTCCTTAAAATTAGTTTAATTTTTTAAATAAATCACTGAATTATGTGCTCTAACTCTATCATTTCCTCTCACAATTTTCTTATGATTGGGGAATGAGAAGATGGAGTTGATTAATTATGATAGGGAAATGAATTTTTTTAGTTTAAAAAATACCAGCTATTTCTTTAACTATACTTTTGGGAAGGAAAAATTAACAAACGGCCATGAGTTATTACTAATTTTTGCCAAATCAACCTGTTAGGGAGCAGGTGGAAAGGAGCAGCCAGAGGGGAAATTAAGGCAAGGCCCTCACTCACCATTACAATCTAACAAAGAAAGGAGGCTAGATGCAGAAGGAAGACACATCACACCAAATAACTCAGCAATCCTGAGCTCAGTCTGATAAGATGGCCAGATGTCCTAGCAGCACAAGCAAAACAGTGCAGGAGAAAGGGGAGTCCTTGAGATTACGCTAAGATGGGGACTTCTGTACCAATCTCACTAAGGTTTCAGATGTCCTGATTATCATGAGCAGGAGGTAGGAGGTCATCCTTGAGAGTTTGTGCTGGGAAAGGGCACCTCTGTAACAATTTTACTAAGACAAAGAGCTTTTCCTAACTGAAAAAGAAAGTCTTTGTAGCTGTATATTATTCCCAAGATCTAGAAGGCAAGAAGGAGGGGTACCTCTAGAAGCCTGCTGAGGTATATAACACTGGAACCCCAATAGTCGGAGCACTGGAATTAGCTGAGTGCCCACTTGTAGCTTTTGCTCATGTGCATAAATAAACTATCTCATTTCAATTATATGTATTTGTCTCTCACTTCAATTCATCTCCTGTGGCGAGACAAGAACCAAGGCAAAAAAGGGAAGACCCCTGACCTGAGTCTTTTTTCCCACCATAACATATCCTGTGGTAGACTGAGAATGAATGTCATTATCCTTCAACCCTCAAAAACAAAGAATTGAGCAACCCAAACAATTTAAAATGAAAGATTTCACTATAAAAGTCGGTAATGTAAAGTAAATTGTGTACTGATAACTGATATCACTCCTGAAAAACTGATTTTGTACCACAGTACTTTAGAATGGTTAAGGAATTCAGAAGACAGGATTTGAGATATTGTTTTTAAAAACTACTTTAAAGAGCAATTAAACATTCATAAACCCTTCTCAATGTTCATGGTGAACTGGTGGCTCCTCCCCTAACCCAAGAAAAGCAGAACATTGGGTTCTTGTGAGGCTGAAACAGACACTCTGTATCTATTACCAGCTACAGCTGACGGCAGCAGTGAATGACTGCTCTAAAAACAGCAGGCATACTTATATGAGTATTTATATACTGATTATTAGGCACTTTTTACCTTCTCAAACTCTTCCTCTATCAGCTACAAGAACACTAGTAGCAGGGATTATGGTTCCAAGTAAGAGATTAGAGAAGTTCTTCCTAGATTTAAAGAGAAAAGAACAGGTTACCAAGTAGAAATTCTGTCTCTACCAATTCATGTCTTAGAGAGGTTTACGAGTTGACAAGCCTCACACATGCTCATGAAGCTTTCAGTAAGAAAACTAAAAGAGAATAAAGCAAAAACTGCCTATAAACTTTATAAAATAAAATTAAGTGAAGGTAGCAACAATATAGATATGGAAGAAAAATATCACTAATATCATCAAAGAAAAGATATAATATTGAGATATAAGATGATTTCTAAAAATTTCAAAATCAACATCACCCATCAAAGTCAGCAAATAGAAAACTAAAGACAAGACAAATCAACAATCAAAAAGTAAACTGTCAACAACTCAGACAGACAACAATGCACAAATCACAAGAAGAGCAAATGCTGAAGGAAAATGACTTTCAACTTGAATTATATACAAATTTTATATTAGCAAATATAGAAACAGAAAAAAATTTAGACTGACATGTTTCCAGAAAAAATAATTTACCTTCCATGCTGCTTCATTCAGGAAACTAAGGAAAGATATAACTTTCAAAATCAGGCAATGAAACTGGAAACTATAGGAGATCCAGAAGACATGGGGTCCAAAGGAGTAAAAAGACATTTATGAAAGGCACTCCAGGACAATAGCATGCTGGAAACATAAAACAGTCAGTTGAATTGGGGCAGGCTTGAGAACCCCAGATAATATGACTTAAAAAGACAGAAAGAAAGAAAGAAAAATGAAAAGGAAGAGAGGATGAGAAGAAAAGTAAGAGAGAAAAATGAAAGAGAGAGGTGTTAATTTCACTGTTTGAATATTTTAATATGTTGGCACTAAAGTAGTTATGGTACACATAAAAATAACCAAAATGCAAGTGTTAATCATGGTGGTGGGAAATGTTGTACATGTTAAAACAGTATTTTCTAGCCTTAATGTAAATGTTAAATATTTATTTAGAAAATATGTGATGAATTTAGACTACAGATATAGATTCTATGTATCTATAGGACCTATAGCATCTATAGATATAGATATAGAGAGCACAAAAGTTTTATGTGGAAGGACAGATTCTTGTTCATTATCATCTTCCTTATTAGGAAACAGTATATGATACCTCTTAACTTGGAAAATCAACAATAGTGTAGACACATTATTTAGAAATATAAGTTAGCAATTTTCACAAGAAAAGTAGATTTAAAATAGGAAATAAGAATTAAGAATATGAAGGATTATCACTGTGGTTAATTCATCTTTTTCATCTTAAATTTTGCAGTGCTGTTTGAGTCCTTAAAATGTCTACTTGCATTAATTATAAAAATGATTTATAAATTTTAATAAAATTATTGAGTGGATTTTATGTGTGATGTTAGAAGTACAAAGGATTATCACATGATAATAAAATAATCAAGTATTATTGAAGATGTGTAAATGTAAATATGCAAATACATTATTGTACGCAGCAATGTAAAACATAATGTATATATACATCACTTCTTAAAAAATATATCTTACCAGACATAAACTGGTATCTGTAGGTCACAATCTACTATCAATTATGTTTCCTTAGCTCAAAACATTTAAAAATAAATTTAAATTATTTGAGTAATTTATTACACTTATTCAGTTAATTATAGTCTCCCATTTAGTGGTATTTAGTCCCTAAAGAAGTTTAAATTTTTGATATTATGACTTATAAGGGAATGTTGTTAAATAATTGAGCTTCATTTTCCTCATTTATTAGCTTATTTTCTGTGATATGTATATACACACATATGCCACTTATACATTAAGATATATACCAATGACTTAAACCAATATCTATTAAGGTAAATTAATTAAGCACTATAGAGAGCCTACAGAAGAGCCAAAGATTAACTTAATTAAGTTTCAAACATTAAATAGAGGGCCTAAACTGCCACTGTTATTTATTTTTCTGGCTTTTAAGAAAAATGGTTAGAGTTCAGAAAGTTAAAAAATAATTAGAATATTATGTCACATAGAAGAAGGGATAGGCAGCTGGAAAACGTGAACTGAAACACTTCTGACATTTATTTCTTCCCTGGAATCTGGACTCTGCAACCATTGGACCAATAGAAAATGGAAATGACACACTGCCATTCTCTGGGCTTTAAGAAGCTGGCAGCCTTTATTTTCTGTATCTTGAGATGGTCTTAGAATTATTATGCTGTTGGACGAGGTCTTGTATAGATGTTCCGGCTGACTGGCCCCAAATATTTACTAAGTCACAGCTAGTATTAACTTCTAGAAGCTGAGCATGGCTCCACATAATTTCAGACCCCAGTTTTCAAGTCCCCTCCAATAATACTATATGGGTCAGGAGATGAGAGATCTACACTGAGCCTTGAACAGAACTGCAGATTTCTTAGCAAATAAACAATTGTTGTTCACAGCCAGTAAATTTCATAGCAGCAAAAGATAACTAGAATTACTAGATATTTGCAGAGAAAAGTAGAGGACCTTAATAGACAGTAACTATTAACAAAAATACAGTTGCTCCTGTTGAGTCAGAAAATGTCTTAGGATGTTGACAGAGAGATAGAACTTAGCTCATCTTCAGGCCTGGAAACTGTTTCCCAGGCCTTCTGCCACAGAGAGAATTGTTTTGAACCTCCCATAGCTAAGAAGCTAGATAGGGTGATTACTTAAAAATTGAATTCCAAAAACAGTGAGCTAATTTCAAAAGTAGCTCCACTAGGATTCAGAAGAACTTCTTTACATATAGAGGGTGATAATATTGAAAGACAGGGCAGAGGAAATCTTGCTGGGATAATACTCTTAAGGCAGTAACTGTATCACAGTACCTTTCTCGCCAAAGCCAACCAACGAGTTTCCCCACCATCCTCAAAGTATAAGTCATCAATACATTACATATGAAACACTTAGAATGATTTTCCAACATATTTTATTATTGAATATTTTCTGGGATAGATGAAGTTAACTGGTGACACTTTTGAAGAAACTTAGTTTATACCATTTGTCTACCTTGCCAGATGAGTTGTTTTACCCTTACTAATACCACAATTATCAATTTATTCCCCAACTGTCTTGTACTTCCTGTGCCTTACACTGGATTTTTCTTGAAATCTTCATAAACAACAAGGAGACTGATTATTGATTTAACTCTTATGCTTCAGTGGTAACCATAATGTAAAGGCAAATAAAATTTTTCAAAGTTAAAAGAAAAACAATTTACCTTTTATAAAATATAAGAAAATTACTATTCTAATGTACCAAATGTCTCATTTCTTCTATCCCCTGGGAATCTAAGCTCTCACAAAAATATTAGATTTAAATTATTTATATTGATCTCCTTCCCTGGTAACTGTGGGTCCTATCTTTTTTTCATACCCTTTGTATTAAATTGCCACTCTTTAGTTTCTTTCATCCCATGCCTCCCCTTATGCCTCCTCACTGCTCATTTGTCAGAGGTACTTCAGATACAGAATCCAGGGGAAATGACAAGTCTCAGAAAGGAAGAAGCTTCAGTCTCCCTCCTACCTGTAAGAATGGAGAGAGGAGGGATAATGACAAAACAGAGGTTATGCTTTCAATTCCAGGCATTACAAACATCATACAAACAAACAAGATTGCCAAATGATGATATGTACTATGGAGGAAAATAAAGCAGGGTAAGTGAATGAGATCAGAAGAGACCCACGAATATGGCTCTTGCAGAAAGGACATGTCACTCAGAAAGTGTAAGGCAGGTACATGCTCATCTGACTGTTAGTAAGTCAATATCACTCCATGTCTGGCATTGAGTAGGTGCATACTGGGTATTAAAGAGGAGGATAATTACACAACTGTTTATGATTTAAAAATCCTATTTATAGAGTATGTTTAATATTCCTTGTTTTAAAAAGTGTCCAAATTATTTTCATAGATTACCTATGCCACAATTTCCACCCAAATTTTCACTCCCAATTTTAGACCTTACATTTTAAAGTCATTTTGGGTTTTTGCCTGCACTCTTAACTCTAGGACTATGTCCAAACAAGACCAAGGGAGATTGCTATAGTCAAGTATTATGTATTTACTACCTAAACGTTCAATGCCAGTTTATAGTGGTTTAATTACATTGACATGTCTCCTTAGAAGCTATCTTTGCCCCAGGAAACATAGGTCTATAGTTTACTGAGTCATTTTGAAGAGGCACTCATGGTGCATTTGATGCAAAGTCAGAGGGGACGCGTAGATTTAGGTAAACCTATCCAGAGTGACAAGAAATGTCACATAAGATCACTTCTGCCACAACAAATTCTTTGTGTCATTTGGATAGAAGTGCTCTAATGAAAGGAATAGAGCAACTTTAGCAGTCTTAAGAAAGAGGAGTTATATATATTAATGCCTGCTTTTCCATACTCACTTAATTCAGACTCCAAACCATAATTAAACTTAGCCCCTCCTTAAAAGCTTTCAATGGGCTTTGATTATAAATAGCACAGGTTTTGAAATACACTCCTTGGTACTGCACTGGTGCTGGTGGGATGGTAAAAAGAAGTGCTGTTTGGCCAAAGGAAATAAATGGAGCATGGATGGGATCCCAGACTCGCAACCTGCTTCAAACATGGCTATTTTATCTTCAGCAATTTATTTATTGTCTGTGGAAGATTTTCCAGAGGGAAATATCTCAGGTCTAAAAACAATATGAAAGCTATAGTTTTAAGATACGATCCCGAATCACACAGAAAATTTGGATAATGTGGCTTCTACTCATGGATTTTTCTCTTATCTCTCGCCTTATTTTTTTCACACATTCTCCAGTCTTACCACACTGATTGCAGTTCTTACCAGGCAATGCATGCCTCTCTGCTTAAATTTCCTTTGTGCTCTCTCCTGGAAAGAAGCTCCTCCTGGTAATAACTCATTTTGTAAAGTGGCATTGAAATTAATATCTAAACTCTATGCTCCATTGTAAAATTGACTGCTTCTGGCTTGATACCTTTATAGTGCCTATAGATTTTAAGTATTGCTCCTACAATCCTATTTTGTTTCATTTATTGATTTCTTCAATTCTTTCTCATTCTCTGATTAGTTGTCTTTCGCTATTGAACTGGGGTGCTATCAAAGGTAGTGCCTTGTTTCATTTGTCTTCAAACCTCCTATACTTAGCAGAGTGTTTGATTCATGGTATAAATAAAGCATGCATGAGGTCTGTCCAGAAAGTGTCCAACCATGTACTATGAAAAACAAAGACATTTATTGAAAGAGATATAATATGCAGGAAACATTGTATATAGGACAATGACACCTCAGTCATTTTCAAAGTAGGCACCTTGGGATCTCACACAGTTCTACCAATTGCTGTCAGCTCCCCTGTCATATTTTCCTGAATCTCATCAATGGTCTGAAATTTTTTCCGATTCAAAAGTGATTTTAGTTTTTGGAAAATCCATAAGTATCAGGACACCAAATCTGGGCTGTAGAGGGGCTGAGACATCCTGGTGACTTGATGGTTTGCCAAAAACTCTGCATGAGACTCGATGCCTGAGCAGTCATGTTGTTGTGATGAAGCTGCCAATCACCAGTTTCCCATAGCTGTGCCCTTCTGAATCACTGGAATAGTTTCCATGAAGGAATGTTGATGCTTAACACAAAATTTGGTGCAGGTTTGTTGTTCTATTCAGTCATTTTGAATGCAATGGCCACACAGTACACATGCTCACTCAATGGTGTCTACGACCCCCACTGACTAGTAAAGTCATCATTGTTCACATATGCACATTCTAGTCCCCTCTCCTTGGCTGCCAGGTAACACTGATGTTGTGTAAACTCTTATTATATTAACAATGGCTGGCCTTTCTCTGGATGATCATGTATGTATCTATGTGTGTGTATATATATACATATGTGTGTGTGCATATATATATGTATAGTTAGAGCTGTTTTAGGTTCACATTAAAAGCTGAGGTGCTTAGAGGGAAACTGATTGCAAATTTTAATGTCATATTTTTTCATGTAGTTAAAATATTTTGAAATTTCTCTTGGAATTTCTTTTCAGGCCCATGTGTTATTTTAAAAATTTGTTGTTTAAAGTTTAAGAATTTGGTATATATCTTAACTATTTTTGCATTATTAATTTCTGGTTATTTTCACTATGGTCTGAGAGCTGACATTGTATGTTCTTATACTTTTAAACTTATTAAAATGTGTTTTACTGTCCGGAATGTAGTCTCTTAATGAATATTCCATGTGAGCTTGAGAAGAATGAATATTGCTGTCTATTACATGTAGCTGATTGATGGAATTGTTAAATTCAACTGTGTCTTTACTGATTTTTTTGCCTACTCTGTATTTATCCACTTCTAGTAGAGGGTTGTTGAAGTCTCCCACTGTAATAGTGGATTCACCTATTTTTTTCTACCATTCTATCAATTTTGGCCTTCTGTATTTAGCACTCTATTTTAAGACCACACACGTTAAGGATTGTTATGTCTCCTTTGAAAACTGACACCTTTATTGTTTAATGTCTGTCTTTATCCCTAATAACTTTCTTTGCTATAAAGTCTGCTGTGACTGAAATTAATATAGCCATGCCCACTTACTTTTGGTTAGTGTTGTATGTTTCTCTATGTATTTACTTTTAATCTATATGTATATTAAAATTGGGTTTGTTATAGGCAACATAAAGTTGGGTCTTATTTATTGGTTTATTCTGACAATCTAGGTTTAGTTGGTACATATAGACCACTGACATTCAAAGCAATTAATGTATAATTTGATTAATAACTCCCATATTCTTGACTATTTTCTATTTGTTGTTCTTGTTCTAGCTGTTTTTTCCCTACTTTTTCACTGTCTTTTGTGATCTTAGTGGTCATTTTAAATGATTTTCATTTTCTCTATTCTCTTAGCATATCAGTCATATATTTAAATTTTTTTCATAGTTGCCCTAGAGTTGGCATTATACTAATCCTAGTCTACTTTAAATAACATTATACTATTCACAAAATAATTGAAATTTCTATTTTTCATCCCTTGTGTCATTTCTGTCACTCATTTTGCTTATACATAAGCAATAAAAATATATACAAATGCACATATTCATTTTATTTATATGTAAGGATACCTAATCAAATATATTGTCATTTTGAACAAAATGCTATCTGTCAGATCAATTAAGAATAAGAAAAATAAAACTTTTTATTTTATATTCACTATTTCTTCTCCTGTGACAGGATAGTAAAAAGCCAGAAAAGTTCCTGCTCAAGTGGAATGCGGAAACAGACAAGGAAATTAAACAAGACCAAACAGTTGGAGCAACTCACAGCCAGCTGGTGAATCACAAGACCTTATCTCTTTTAACCAAGGACACCAAAGAGCAAATGGTTTATACCCCTTCTCCCTAACCAAAGAATACATAGCTTAAATCTACCTGGCCTGGGAAATAGAAAATAGAGACCCAATTAATGTAATGTGTACCAGCTAACCCAAGGACAGCTGAAAGGCAGGGGAACAAATAATAAAAAAACTCCCTTTAAAGCCAGACTGACAAAAGATAAAAGTAAAACAATTTAGCAGACTAAAGATTCCCCAAAACCCTATGTGCTCATTTTGATGCATCAGTGTATTAAAACTGTACCTGGAGAGCTGATGAATATTCTGTTGAAACCCTCTCGAAGATAGCCACAGAAGAAGGATGAAACGTCCCTGTCCTCATCCTCAGGACAAAGACTCAGTGGGAGCTCACTGTAGAGTTCATCTGTGCCCCTTCCCAGGTGTGAACATTTTATTTCCTCCTAAACTCTAAAGGTCCCCACTGGACTTGCAGCCAGGGGAGCAGTGGGCAGCAGCACCTCCACCCAGGCGTACCCACTAGTCCTGTCTCCAAGGCCCTCTTTTTCTCTGACTTTCCAGTGAGCTAAAGCAGCTCCACCTTGACTCACTCTTTCTACATTTCTAGGGACCCAAAGCAGGGCACCACCTAGGCATTCTCCTGTTATTTCTTCTGCCCTCAGTCCTTCCTTTGCTTCACTGACTCTATCCTTAATAAGCATGCTCTTAAAATCCCTGGACTCATGTTGTAATTTTTCCTACAGGAAATCAGGACTGCACACACTATAGGTGGGCCTGAGGCAGACACACCCCAGGCCAGTCCTATCTGGTAACACTCTGATTCTTGTTTTTTCTTTGTGTAGATCTGAGTTCTGAGCTATATAATTTCCTTCTCTCTAAGGATATTTTCATAATATTTCTTGAAAGGCAGGTCTATTGGCAACAAATATGATTCTTTTGTTTGAGAAATTCTTCATTTCTTCTTCATTTTGAAGGAAAATTTTACAGGGCACAGAATTTGAGGTTGGTAATTTTTTTTTCTCTTAGCATTTAACATTTCACTCTACTTCTTGATTGCATGGTCTATGAGGTGAAGTCAGTTCTTAAAGTAATTCTTGTCTTTGTTTTTTTTTTAATAGGTAAGGTTTTTATTTGCTTATCTGCTTATTTATTTTACCATTTTTATTTCAGATTTTTTTCTGTATCGATTTTCTTTACTTTGAAAATGATAGACCTAGTTGTAGTTTTTTGAGAATTTTTTCTGGTTGGTATTCTCTGAGCTTCCTGCCTCTTTGGTTTGGTGCTGGCATTAACTTGGTTACATTTTTGGTCATTATCACTTCAAACATTACTTATGTTTCTTTCCTTTTTATCCTTCTGGTATTCCTGCTATACATTTTGTACTTGTCATACAAATCTTGGAAATTCAGTAACTTGTTTGTTTGCTTACTTATCCATTTTTGAGGTTCCTATTGTGATATGGCCAAGCTCAGGTCTTCTTTCCTCAGCTGCACCCAGCTCACTCACAACCCCATGAAATGTATTCTTCACTTTTGTTACTGGGTTTTTGCTGTCTAGCACACAAGTGGCAACCACAAAACTCATGCACTGAATCTGGCTCTCCACCTTTTTTTATCCAGCCTGGTACCTTGTTTCTACCTGGCAGCAGCACCGAGCTCTCCCTTAACTGTTAAGGAGTAGCTGTTACATTTATACAGTCCTAAAATTGCATTTGGCTCTTTGAAGACAACTGTGAGGCTGATGTGGCCCCCAGTGAAAATGAGTTTGACGCCCCTGCTCTAGCAGTTATTTTGCGATTATTTAGGATTTCTGTCTCATTGACTACATTTTCTATTTATTCTTGCCTGTTGTTTACTTTGCTCATTAGATCCCTTAGCATATTAATCATAGCTGTTTTAATATTCTAGTATGACAATTCCAACTTCTCTGCTATGTCTGAGTCTGCTTCTGAACCTTGCTTTAAGTCTTCAACCTTTTTTTCTTTTGGTATTCCTTATAATTTTTCCTCCTGCTAGTCAGACATGCACTGGTGCAGCAAAAAGAACTGCTGCAAATAAAATGGACCTTTCATAGTGTGTGGTAAGGTGTTTGGGGAGGGGAAGCTCTCTCCAGTCCTATGATTAGGTCTCAGTCTTTTAGAGAGTTTATGCCACTGGATTGTAAGATTTACTATGCCTCTTAGTCCCCCTCCCCTCTCCAACATCCCATTTAGGTAGGATGGGATGGCTAGATTGTACTGGAGTTGTAATTCCTTTCCCCCAAATCAGTTAAGTTCTAATAAAATTTCAGCACATAAGGCTCTAGTTAAACAGTTTCTCCTGAGAGCAGACCTTCTTAAGAACAGAATGGTCTGGAATATTTAGAAATTTCTCCTTTTTCTCTCCCATAAACTCAAGGGGCCATTCACTGTGAGGACCAAGAAAATCTCCTGATGGTAAAATTCACAGAAGTGTGGGCCTAACCTCTGGGACTTAGTTCTTGAGTTTTGAACTGTTGGATTTCTTCACATTGAACCTCCAGCAAGTCAAGAGTAACAGTTTAGGTTTTCCTACCTCAGCACTTGTTCCCATGGAAGTTTTGGCTCAAGGTATTCTGTTCCAGTCCATTGTGATTCTCTGTCTTTGCCCATCAATTCCCAGATTTTGAGGGCAGCACTATACCCCATAGCCCTATCTCTTAAGGATCTAAGATTTGTTGATTTTTTTCTTGTTCAGCATTTTTACTTATTGTTAGGATGTAGTAAAGACTTCAACATTTTTTACAAGCCAGATGGGAAAAATAAAGATTATGAACATTGTAATATGTAAAGTTATAAACTTAGCAATAACTACAGATATTAACTAAAGTATAATTCTAATCTCTACAAAACCCACTAAGATATAGTGCTATTTCCATTTTAAAGAGGAGAAACTTAAATCTAGTGATTAATTGATTTGATCCATATCATGAAGGCAGTAAATGAATGTCTTTAGATTATTCAAAAGTCTCTCACTTCAGGGTCAGACCCTGAGTAACACATTTCTGAACAACACAGACCTTTGAATCTTATTTTGCTCTCTTTCCTTCTCTCTGAGTACTAACATTAATTTATTTTTGTTCTTCTACTTGACTATTTCAAAGTCTCAGATTCCAGCGATGTCTTCAGATATATGTCTGGATAACCACTCTTTCGTGTTCCTCACCAGCTGCGTTCGTGGGCAGAGCTCAGACTCATAGGCAGGGTGGACTTGATAGGATGATAGAACATCGATAAAGTTCTTTTTATTTTGCAATATTTAAGACAACTGCATTTATTTTTTTTCTAAGGCAGTTTATGTTTTATGACTTTTATTGGTTGATTTTTAAATTCTGTATTTCAGTTGAATCCTGTTTCTTCACAAAGGAACTAGTAATATGTTTTTATATCTGTTATTACTCAGTCCATTTCTAATATTAAAACAAAGGAGAGATGGTATATTTGATAATATCTTCTTTCAGATATTGTTACTCTATATTTTGTATTACTGCCCTGTGGTTATTTTTGTATTACTAAGTTGTTGTTTTTTGTATTACTATGTTGTGAGGCACTAAACTCTATCCCAAGTTCAATTGTTACTGATTCCATCTTACTTAGAATATTATGTCACCAGTGTTTTTTGTCACTCTGAGTCAAACTAGAGACTCTTCATCCTATGGATTTTTCCTTTAAAGAGTTTAAAGTCTCTGCTGTGATAACAAAGTTTCCCAAATGTGTTCTCTATAATATAAAAGTGTATTTCTAGGGAAATATCATTGAAATATTTATATCAAAAAATTGTATAGACTATTGGTAACCACACAAGTTCAATAAATCTAACAAAACTAACTTTTAAACAGCATAACTGCATATGTTTCAGTTGCATATGAATCATTCTTGTTTGAGTTGGCCGTGTGCTAAAACTATTAAAATTAATTGCAAATTTAAGCAACACTTGTCAGTTGTTCTGAATGCAAATAGCAAAGCAAGGGTTTTATGGCATCATTCTTAGTCAGCAGCCTGACAAACCCTTAGGGCAGAGGAGAAACAGGTGCACCGTGTTCAAGTGAAATGAGTCTGTGGTTTTAGCATCCAGGAGAAGTCTCAGAAAGGACTTCTTGTGACCACTTTAAAAAGTGTTGATTTGCTTTTCTCTTTATCCCTCAATTCTACCTGGTTAGTGTGTTTAGTTTTAAAGGGCTTTTCCAAGACTCTGACTGGTATGTCATAGACAGAATTATCTTGTAAGTACACTTACTCTGGTCTTTAAAACCTTGTTAAGAGTCTGAGTGCCCTGACACTCTGACCCAGTCCTCCGACCCCTGGAGTGCTGCTGAAAGTGACTCGCACTGTCAGGGGATGCAGGTGTTTTCCCTTCTTGGGTATTTTTTGAAAAATTGTTATGATGAGTAAATATCCCCAAATGGCATTGGAAGCAGTATTAGAATTGTTAACTGTTTATGACTTGGCCAATTCATAAAAGGGGAAAAAAGTGTCAATCCATCTATTTATTTCCTACTATTGGGCTTTGTGAAATGGTGCATAAATTAAATTATTAAATAGCAAACAAACTGTTTAATAACTCCTTTTGGGGTACCATATCTTTGCAAATAAAAATCAATTCAGGAATCAATTTATTTTTATTGAGAATCTACCTTTTGCCAGGCATACACTAGTCAATGAAGCACAGAAGACTGGCTTCCTCACTGCCCTCACAGAATTCAGAATTATTAGATAAGATGAATTCAGATGTTTGGTCTGAGGATTGTGATAGGGCTTTTCAAAACGCCCCAAATGGAGCAATAAACGTAGCCGATATTGTTACTGTAAGCTTCCAAGGAAAAGAAGTTTCTTTATTTTATTTGGTTTGATAGATTTGGTGTTTATTTCAAGTCCTCTCACCGGCCACCAGTATAGAATAATCAAAGTGACAGAGGCAAAAAAAGGTATTGCTGGGTGAAAGAGAGCGTGAATGTTCTAGCAGAGACCAGACTGAAAAATATGTGAGAACAAAAATGGGTATTTAGAAAACTACATGTGGTTACATTTGATATCAGATTATCATAAGAGGCAAAGTATGAAGTAGTGCTTACCTCATAGTAGGCACCACTAAATATTTTTAGCCAATCAGGTCTGATATTTTGGGTTAAAAATAAGTAAAGTTATAAGTCCGGAGATAAACGTGAGTTAGACCATAGATGATATTACAAATCATTTATTTTATCTAGAATAGACTGCATTAAGATAATTTATAACTCCCAAATCTCTATAGATTAACACAGTAAAAGTTTATTTCTCACTCACATTTTGGCCTCGCAGAAGTGAGGCATTCCTCTTCCTTTTTGGACTTTATCTTTTGGAATACAGGGCTTCAAGGTAGCCACAGAGAGGAAGACAGCTGGAGGGTTGTTAAGGGTGTAAATAGCCAGGCACAGAAGTGGCTCGCCTTACTTGCATTGCCTCTTCCTGCATTCTAATCAACATTACTTCCTGTTCTCCAGATGTGATTGCAAAGTAGGATGGGGCATGTAGTCTCTATGTCCATGTTGTGTGATGGACACCTAGCTTTATCTCTGCCAAATGATGTCAAACAGTTTAAGTATTGCCAGTAATAAAACTGGTAAATGACTGACACGGTGAAGATTGAACAATGCTGTCTAAACACAGAAGTTTTCTTCTTGGTGTGTTCTTCCAAATGAAGAGCCTAATTGCTCTGTATAGGAGTATCTTTCAATGAGGATGATTTAGTAAAAACATTTATAGTAACCTCAAAAATAATTAAAGTTGTACGAAGATGTTTAAGTGAGGATTAATGAAAAGCTTGGAATGATCAAATTGTCAGATGTATAAAGCTGTAAACATTGCTGAGACTGATTGCTTCTTAGATAAGTTTTAAAGAAAGCAATGAGCATATTACAAAGGGCATAAAATGACATTCAAATAGAATCAGCCTCAGTAGTTCAGAGTAAAAATATATGCTTATTTTCAGTTTTCATCCTTGCCTTCATATAGTTCCTTCTAAATAGACACTATAAGGTTTTCTATAGAATGAAAATGAATTTAATACAATTTAATATATTTTAATATAATTGATATCAAACACTAAAAATGTTAGTTATATAAACTAGTGTTTTTTTCTTAATCACAAAATTTTGACACCAACATAAGAATAAATCCAAACATATATTTGTATCTTGAAAAGTGAAAGTTTTACATGATCACGTCCAGTTTTTTTTTTTTTTTTTTTTTTTTGCAAAAATGTGACTAGTTTAGCACCATACACTTCTGGAAGAATATTATTATATACAGTTTTGGGAATATAATATGACCACATTGTTAATTATGCTATAAATTCTATGTGAACATATCATATAGAATTAAAAGCTTTAGCATATAAGGCAATACATATTTGATTTTACTGGCAATAAACTAATAATAACCAACTTTAATAATCATGTCAAAATTTTCTGTACACATAGTACACTATTGTTATAGGTAGTTATGGAGTAATGTGTACATAGAAGAGTCTTTACATACGTCAGGTCTAATGTAGTTGTGTACATATGCATGTATAGAAGTATATGCTAATGGTAAAAACAGTGAAGAGTATTGTTATATTACACTCTTACTATCTATTAAAATGAAAGGGCTAGGGATTTTGTGGGATTTTATCCAGTGAAATGCAGTACAAAATCCTTTCAAACATACAGCTTGAAATGTAAAATATGGTTAAGAACAGTCTCTGAAATATTACATGTACAAGTTACATTTATTTCTTTAGTTGATTAGAAGGTGGGAAGTATGATTGAAATTTTGTTTCTTTACTAAGCATTTAGGAATCAAAGTTATTTTCTTTATAAAAGAAATAATAAAACATTCATCAAAATTTTTACATTGTGACGTGTGGTAAAAATTTTCCACATCCATGATTTTGATAAATGCTCAAATCAGAAACCTCATATTTTTCAAAGTTTTCACTATTTGCTTGACATACAATAGTCTTATGGATTATACCAAGCACTTTTTTTTTAAACAATAGATCAGAAACTGTAGTAAAGATGAGAAAGTATTTGGCTTTTCATGAAACTTTCAAAATTCTGACCCCTCTACCCCCACATCAAAATCTGTCAGAATTTTTGCTTTCTTTGGGGTTCTTTTTATATTCTGTCAGTAAATCTGTCAAAATCCAGTTTTCCTTATTCTTATGAATTTGCTCAAGATATTTCCCCAAGCATCTAGCTCTAAGTTATGTTAGACTGAAAACTGCAGATATTTGAACTTGTAGCAAAATACAGCAAATTTAAGTAATGTGGTAACTTCTTTCAATAAGAGCCTATCACACTGAAACACACACGGTGCAAAATCTGAAGCAGTTAGGCCATCGCATCTCTGCTTCCCTTTCAAAGCACTTTCCCCTCCAAAATCCTTTTATGTCAGTGGCACGGTCCCTGAAATACGAGACTTGAAGGGGACACCGACCTTGTGTGCTCCTGCTCAATGGGAGCTTGCTTCTTTGTAAGTCTTGGTAGTAAAAAATGCTAGAATGGCATCCCCTATAATTCACATAGCAAAAGGATTGCCTGTGCCTACAGGTGCCTCCGCATTTTCAGCCTGCTTCAGATAGTGCATTTTCAAAGATCAGCAGCCTCCTCCAAGGCTTTGACGAAAGGCTTTGAAGAAAGCCTCTCAGAAATAGCCTAGGAGTAGTTTCCAGAACTCCCTGTTAAGTACCAGCCCAAATAAACCGCCTGACTTCTCACTTTTAAGTTCCTAGTTTTCAGAAAACAATTAGTTATTTAACCTATGAAAATATTTTTTGGAAAAAAAAGGATACAAATGAAATGTACTTAGAAACTTCTAAAAATGGTGATATTCTGTTTCTAGAATATACATCTTCAATTCAACAAACAGTTTTTGAGCACATACATGATATGCAGTGGGTGAAAACAGCCCAATCATGGAAAAATTTAGTTTAGGAAGGAAAGAATACATTATTGATCAACACACATATACTTTATAATATTAAGGTTTACTTGTAATTACTTTACCCACACATTTAAGAAGCTCTTGCCAGAATAATACCAAGGAATGAATCTAGGTGAATAATATAATTCTACCTGGTTTACACACACATGTATACATATATATACACTCAAATGCATAAATATACATTGGATCTTACAAATAGATGACTGTTCAAAATAGGAGCAGAAAAAAATGAAAATAAGTCTTTAAAATCCAATTTCACCCTGGCTGGTGTAGCTCAGTGGATTGAGCAGGGGCCTTCAAACCAAAGGGCTGCTGGTTTGATCTCCAGTCTGGGCACATGCGTGAGTTGTGGGCCTGGTGCCCAGTGGGTCGGGGGGGGGCGTGTGAGAGGCAACCATACATTGATGTTTCTCTCTTTTCCTTCCCCTTGCTGAAAAAGAAATAAATAAAATATATATTTTTTAAAAATCCAGTTTTAAATATTAAGGATTAACACTTTTTAAATGAATATGAAATTTTAGTTGTTATTACCAAATATCAGCCTCTACATCTGACAAACCTGAAGAAAGAAATGCCCCTTCTTTTAAAATTCACTTACACAAACTGATTCACAATTTCCAGGGCCAGAAGAATTTGACACAAAGCAAAATATTGTAACCTCATGCCAAGTTCACAGTTAAAGGGACAAAGGTTGACAAAGAGAAATGATGAAGAAGACAGGCAAAATTAATCCTGCCCTTAAATTGTTTTTTCCCAATAGACATTACATATAAGTTGGTTTTATTTTCAATCATGAGGCAATTGAGACTGAAAAGTATCTACTCTGGGTAATTCTTCAATTCTTACATTGGTATTTCTTTCTTTGTGATCAATTACAGTGTAACAAATTGAACTGAGCGCACAGGATTGCTGTCAGTGTGACAGCGGTCTTTCTAGGTATGCACTGAACCTATTTTACTAGCCCGATAAGAAAAATCTTATCTATGACATAACTGAAAAGATTAATCCATTTAGAAATAATGAGCAGGAAGTTAGGGACTTTTCATTCCACAATTAATATCTTTTCTAAACCAGTTTGAAATGTAGACTTAAAGGAAAAAGCACAAAAGTTGGTTCATGTTTTAAAATTAAAATCTGCTGGTCTGTCCCACGAGTTCACCTACCACAAAACTACAGAAATTTCTCTTGATACTTCTTTTATATAATTAATTATTCTTTTTTAATATTGAACTTTGCTGTGTGGAGCTCATTTCATCTGATACTTTTCTTCTTCGATATTACATTAAACTGTCAGCTCTGAGCTATCTGACGCACTTGACTGATTTTTAACCCATATTTTTCCATCTCACATACCACCATGTACCACAGTATATCAACTGGCAGGCCACTGGAGGATAACCATAACTTACAAAATGGTAACTATCATTTTTATTTCTTGTCTAAAAAGTTTCAGAGCCAAAGTTGCACTGATGCAAAACAAAAGTAGGTACAGAAATATAATTGTATCCTATACTGAAGGGGAATTTCACATTTATTAAAAAGAGGAGTGAAATTTATTATCTAGAATTCTGGTTAGTCTCAAGGTAACTCAGAAATATCATCGGAAGTAAGTAATGTGCTTTAACCCTTGCTGAAACTCATCATCTTTACAATGAAAAGTATATTCAATTTTCCCTTTTGAAATATACTTAAGCTCTCTTCTCCTACTGTTCAGGAAATGAGGAGTCTCTCTTCTCTCTCCCTCTGCCTCCGATGGCCTGGGCAAAACATTTTGAGTTACTGGCTGCAAAGTAACAGATGAAGGTGAGGCCATGAGAATCACTGGGAGCAGAGGCAGAATACTCTTTTTGTATAGATCCTCTGCCACTCCTTTCCTCTGTAACATTCTTTTAATAATTAATTAATTTGGTATAAAAATTGTCCAATAAATTTAATACACAATCCACTAAACCAAGAGATATTCTTGAGTCTAGATTGCCATGGCTGATAAGTTATTCACCAGGCAAAGAGAAGTTTTGCTTATTGGGAAAGTAACCCGACATAGCAAGTGTGATCGCACATAAGTGGACACAGAATAAGGCACATAGGCAAACTTAGGTCTGGATAGTCAAGATGTTTTCACAGAGTTAAATTAAATCATGAAGTACGCGTTGCTCGCATGTTACTGAGAGGGGGTCACGTCACACTCCACAGAAACAACTGCTCTTGCTTCTAACCTTCCTTACTCCATTGTAATGTGATACCACATTTCTATCCTTATCTTACCCCAATCTTTTAAAAAGCATGTAATCTTTTTCATGTGTAACACAGTGAGTTATTTAGGGAAAATATTGTATCACAAGAATTATAGCCAGCATTCCTTTTCAGAAAAGTCCTTGAGGAGAATTGTTTTGATTTTCACATCAAGTGCTGAGATGAATAAGAAATGGAGGGAGGTACTTTTAGTGGATAAAGTAAAAATTACTGGGGCTAAGAGTAAGGTTAGCTTTCCTTGACACTAATGAGAAGATCAGGGAAGATGCTGGTAAGAGTATTTCATGATGAGATCCCTGAGTGGGGTAATTTTTATGAAGTTCTAAATCAGCATCAGATAAATAGAAATCTAGGAGGGCTGCTTTGGTCATGCCCAAAGATGGCCATCAATAGATGACAAATATTAAGGATATAGACTAGAGTCTGGATTCTTCTCTAGATTTTTTAGCATAAAAATTTGAGATACTTTGATGAAATTGTGGAGGGATGAGGGCTTAGAGGTATAATAAAATATAAATGATTAAAGGAATATGACATATACTATATCTTAATGTCATGAACTTAATTATGCATATAATAATTTACTAAGATATTGACCACTTCCAAGAATAGAAAAAAGTGCTCTACCATTTCATAATGCCATCTCACAAATTTGTAATAATTAGTCATTGCAATTTTCAGAAAAATTCTAAGCCTTAAATAACTGTTAAGTACCTGCTCTAATAGAACCTAAGAGCATTATATATTTCATTCAAAGAAACATCTGGCTCAGGTTAATCTGCAAATCATTCGAATGGATTGATCAAGAATGCTAAGTGAAATACTGATCATATCATCTTGATGAGAAGTTAAGAAAAGAGAGAGAAGCACTGTTAACAAGAACAATATTGAGCTGGGAACAAAAGTGGTGACAATGAGATCAGAGATAACAATGCTAAAATTAACAGAAAATGTAATACCATCAGTTTTAACATCAATTTTAATTCCTCTCTCTCATTCTTTGTTTCTGTCTCTCTCCTCCTCCTCCCCATCTCTTTCTCTTTATATATAATGGAATAAATGAGACACTAGAGAGATCATATATTAGTAAGGGGATAAAACTAAAACTTGAACTACATATCTTCTGACCTCTATCAGTTGATTGATCTCAACTAAGTTTGGAAGAGTTGCTTTCAGGGGAACTTTATTCTTACCAATCCTGATGCCACAGGTTCTGAACGGGATAAAAAGTGAAGCTAGGAATGAAGACTATATGAAAATTTTACTCCTTTCTTTCCAATCTGAGTGCCTTTTTATTTCTTCTTCTTGTCTGATTGCTGTGGCTAGGACTTCCCATACCATGTCGAATAAGAGAGGTGAAAGTGGGCACTCCTTGTTCGCAATCATAAGGGGAACACTTGTAGTTTTTGCCCATTAAGTATGGTGCTGGCAGTGGATTTGTCATATATGGCCTTTATTATGTCTAGGTATGTTCCCCCTAATCCCACTTTTCAGAGAGTTTTTATCATAAATGGATACTGGATTTTACCAAATGTTTTTTCTTTATCTATTGATATGATCACATGGTTTATATGCTGCATTTTGTTTATGTGGTGAATTGCTTTTATTGATTTATAAATGTTTACCAAAATGACATTCCTGGAATAAATCCCATTTGATCACGGTGTATAATCTGTTTGATTCATTGTTGTATTCAGTTTGCTAACATTTTGTTGAGGATTTTAGCTTCCATGTTCATTAAGGATATTGGCCTATAATTTCTTTTCATTGTAATGTCTTTATCTGGTTTTGGAATTAGGATAATACTTGTCTCATAAAATGAGTTTGGGAGGCTTCCCACATCTTGAGTTTATTAAATAGTTTGAGAAGGAGTGGTATTAGTTCTTCTCAGAATGTTTGGTAAAACACCTGTGAAGACATCTGGTCCAGGGCTTTTGTGTGTTGGGAGTTTTTTGATTACTGCTTCAATTGCACTAAACTGTCATTTTTTGCAGACTCCATGTTACTACATAGGGAATTCTGAAGATGCCACCATGAAACTACTAGAACTGATAAATGAATTTAGCAAAATAGCAGGATACAAAATTAATATCCAGAAATCAGTTGCACTTTTGTATGCCAATAATGAACTAACAGAAAGGGGCATTAAGAAAATAATCTCATTCACAATTGCCTCAAAAAAAAACCCCTAAGAATATACCTAACCAAAGATGTGAAAGACTTGTACTCAGAAAATTATAAGACACTGAAGAATGAAATTGAAGAAGATATAAATAAGTGAAGACACATACCGTGTTCATGGATAGGAAGAATTAACACTGTTAAAATGTCCATACTACTTAAAACAATCTATAGATTCAATGAAATTCCTAATAAGATTTCAATGGCTTATTTCACAGTACTAGAGAAAATATTTTAAAAATTTATATGGATCCACAAAAGGCCCCATATAGCAACAGAAATCCTGATAAAGAAGAAAAAAGTTGGAAGCATCACACTACCTAATATTAAACTAGACTGTAAAGCCACAGTAATCAAAACAGCATGGTACTGGCATAAAAACAGACATGCAGATCAATGGAACAGAATCAGGAGCCCAGAAATAAATCCACATATTTATAGTCAATTAATATTCAATAGAGGAAAGGAGCACATACAATGGGCTAAAGACAGTTTATTCAATAAGTGGTGTTGGGAAAATTGGACAGGTATGTGCAGAAAAAAGAAACTAGACCACCTTCTTATACCACACACAAGAACAAATTCAGAATGGATCAAAAACTGAAGTGTTAGACCTGAAACCACAAAAATCATAGAAACAAAAATAGGCACCAACATCTTGGATATTGCTCATAGCCATATTTTATCAAATATAGCATCCCAGGCAAGGGAAACAAAACAAACTATAAATAAATTGGACTACATCACACTAAAAAGTTTTTGCATAGCAAAGGAAATCATCAACAAAATAAAAAGATAATCCACAGAATGGGAAAATATATTCATCAATACATGTGATAAAGGCTTAATATCCAAAATTTATGAAGAATTTACAAAACTCAACATCAAAAAACCAAACAATACAATTAGAAAATGGGCAAAGGAACTGAATAGACACTTCTCCAAAGAGGACACATACAGGTGGTCAATAGACATATGAAAAGATGCTCAGCATCAGTAATTATCAGAGAAATGCATATTAAAACCACAATGAGATATCACCTCACACTGGTCAGAATGACTACCATCAATAAGTCAACAAACAGTAAGTGCTGCTGCGGATGTGGAGAAAAGGGAAATTTTTGTACCATTGGTGAAAATGCAGACTGGTGCAGCCACTGTGGAAAGGAGTATGGAGATGCTTCAAAAAATTAAAAATTAATCTGCCTTTCAACGCAGCTATCCCACTTCTGGAAATATATCCAAAGTAATCCAATACACTAATTTGAAAGAACATAAGCTCCCCTATGTTCATTGCAGTATTATTTACAATCACCAAGGTATGGAAACATCCCAGGTGTCCATCATTAATAGGATAAAATTACTATAGGACATTTATACAATAAAATACTACTCAACCATAAAAAAAGAATAAAATGTTACCCTCTGGGACAGTGTGGAGAACATTATGGTAAGTGAAATAAGTTAATCACAGAAAGATAAATACCATATGATTTCACTTATATGTGGAATCTAATGAGCAAACTGAACTAACAAGGAAAATGGGACAGACTCATAGATGGAGAGCAGGGTGACAGCTGGGGTGGGAGTTAGCGGGTGGATGGATTGAGTGAAAAGTAAAAAGGTCTCATGGACATGGACAATAGTGTGGTGATTGCCGGGGGAGTATAAGGATATTAAAAAGTAATGGAAATAATATAATAATAATTAAATCAATTTTCCTTTCAAAAATAAATCAATAAATTGTTTTCTAAAAAAAGGATTATATGAGAATGGGGGAAGTTCTTTCCTATCATACCAGGAAGGTCTTTAGCAAAAACAATGGAAAATGAATTATTTCTATGAGATTATCAGCTGTTTCCTAATGATTTTGTCCTGCAGAGGGCCTAAGTAAGGATTCCAGCAACAGCTGGAAAGCTTATGTGAAGAAATAGAAAATTGACTTATAAGGATTTTACATTGAAAATAAACACAGTACATGTCAATCACAGTTTAGCACCAGGGGAGGTCAC
Organism: Phyllostomus discolor; assembly: GCF_004126475.2. Taxonomy (NCBI): domain Eukaryota; kingdom Metazoa; phylum Chordata; class Mammalia; order Chiroptera; family Phyllostomidae; genus Phyllostomus; species Phyllostomus discolor. The sequence continues at coordinate 98,852,537 of NC_040908.2, read as the reverse complement.
CGTAAGTTGCTCAGAAATTACTCACAAGGTGATATTACTTTGGAAAATTCATCAGAGTGCAAACAATAACCATCAAGTATGCGAACTTCATTTGCTGTGTCATAGTTGGACTGACTTAAAAAATATTGAACCACTCTACATAATGCTCCAGATCCACTCATGCTGTCATGCAGGGTAGGAGTTTCTTCTTTCTTTCTGATGCATAATTCCATTGTGTAAATATACCATAGTTTTTCTATCCCTTCCTTTACTGGTGAGCATTTAGTTTGTGAGAAATACCATATGATCTCACATATAAGTGGAACCTAATCAACAAAACAAACAAGCAAGCAAAATAGAACCAGAGACACTGAAATAAAGAACAAACTGACAGTAACCAGAGGGGAGAGGGATGACAGGGGAAAGAAAGAAAAGGGTCATCAAGGAACATGTATAAAGGACCCATGGACAAAGGCAATGGGGAAGGAGGAAGGACTGAATGTGGGAGGTGGGGGTGAGTAGGGTGGGGGCAATGATGGGAGGAATGTGGAAACAATAGTACTTGAACAACAATATAAACAAACAAAAAACAAACAAAAATATTGAACTATGATATGATAATTTTCCTGAGAATTGTATATAAAACCAGTTTGCCACTTAATTCTTCTTCTGGTTGATTGGACTGATCTTAGGTATTTTAAGCCTAATAACATACATTCACCTTTGGTTATCTAGGTGGAGTTTTAATATGCCCACTGCTGCTTGATAAGCACAGAGTCAGCTCAGTGGGTGGATGTTAGTTGATTAAAAAACCCATCTACAGATTTCTGGTTTTTTTTTAGTAATAATGAAAATAGCCTTCCTGCCAAAACAATTAAAAACTCTGGATATATTTTTAAAAAGCAACTAGAGAAACTGAAGAATATTTAACACTTGAAAGAAGGAAGCAACAGTGGCTGAGATCCACATTTACGCAAATGCTCCTTGGCATACTCCTCAGTTCTTCTGGTGGCATTTCAGATAGAGCTCAAAAGGAATGCTTTGTTCTTGTTTGAGGAGTCAGTGAATTGAGTTTAAGTGTTTGATCAAATAAACATAAAAGGGACAATCACAGAAAGGAAAAAGACAAAACAGAGAACTTTAAAATCCTGTGTGATAACAGCACAAAAGAGGATGTGGATACAGAATATTGAAGCCAATTTTTGTAATTATTTTTATTGAAATTTAATAGAGTATTTTATACTAGGCTGTTAATTGTAATCCCCCAGGCAACCAGTGGTAAAATTACCAAAATATATAATAAAAAAGGGAATTAAAATGGCATAAGAGAGAATATTTATTAAAAGCAAAAGGAGGATGTAATGAAGGTAAAAGGAACACAAAAGAAATAAGACATATATAAGAAAAATAGAAAAGTGGAATATGCTTTATCCATTCAGTAATTATTTAACCACAAATTGACTGAATAGTCTAATAAAAAGGCAGAAATTGTCAGAATAAAATTAAGACAAAAAATAAACATGATCAACCACACATGCTGTAAAAAGACATAATTTAGATTCAGAGAAACAAATAAGATGGAATTAAAGGATGGAAGATCTTAATACCAATCCTTCAAAAATTCTTCTAAAAATGGGTAGAGGAGAGAACACTTCCCAAGATATACAGTAATGACTTTATTATTCTGATACTGTAACCAGAAAAAAATCACAAAATATCTAAAGACCAATATCCATTTTAATATAGATATAAACTGTCAGCAACACAGAAATGGATTATGTATCATGACCAAGTGGGATTAATCCCAGGAATACAAAATATGTTTAATATATGAAAATCGGTGTGATAAAGAAGGATATAAAACATATAATCATGTCAATAGATGTAGAAAAAGCATTTAGCAAACAACATCCATTCATGATGAACTCTCAACAATACAACCATGTATGACAAGCACACAGTTAACATCATACTTAACTGCGAAGAGCTAAAAGCTTTTCCTCTAAGATCAGGAACACAATAATGTACTCCCTTCACCATTTCTATTTAACAGAGTACTGGAAGTTCTAGCCAGAGTAATTAGAAAAGAAAAGCAATAAAAGACATCCAAATTGGGAAGGAAGTAATAAAAAATGTCCCTGTTTGCTGATTAAATGATAGCATATGTAGAAAACTCTACAAGTATAAAAATCAACATAGAAAAAAATTTGTTGTGTTTCTATACAGTAATGATGAACCACTTGAAAAGAAATTAAGAAAACAATCCCATTTATAATATCAATATGTTAATTAAAGAATAAATTTAATCAAGGAGATGAAAGAGTTATACCCTGAAAAACCACAAAATACTCATAAGAGAAATTTAAAATGATACAAATAAATAGGAAATATCTTGTGTTTATGGATTAGAGTAATTAATATTGTCAAAATGTCCATACTATCCAAAGTGATCTTTAGATTCAATGTAATCCCTATAGAAATCCAAATGGCATTTTTCACAGACATAGAAAAAACACCATAAAATTCATATAGAACAAAAAGAGCCTAACTAGCTAAAGCGATCTTGAGAAAGAAGAACAAAACTAGAGGCATAACACTTTCTGATTGCAAATTATATGATCACACTATATAGGGAATTCATATAACTTGATAGCAGTCAATCAATCAATCAATAACATATCTATCCCTATAAAAGATGACATGATCTTGTATATAAAAAACTCTAAGGAATACTCACATACACATTAACACGAATTATTAGAAATAAGCTCAGGAAAGTTTCAGAATTCAAAATCAATACATAGTAATAATTATATTTTTCACATACAAGCAATGAACAGCACAACCATGAAATCATGAAAATAGTGACTTTTATGAAATTAAAAAGAATAAACTATTCATAAAAACTGTAACCAGGTAAGTTTATGACTTATACCCAACAAAAAGAAACATTTCTGATAGCAGTTAAAGAAGAGCTTAATAAACAGTAAGGTATTCTCTGTTAATTAATTGAAAAACTTAATGTCGTTTATGTGGCAATACTCCTGAAATTCATGTACAGGTTCAATACAATTCCTATGATTCTTTCAAGAGATTGTCAAACTGATAAATAAATATGGGCATGCAGAATAGCCAAAGTCATCTTGGAAAAGAAGAAAAAAATTGGAGAATTTATTCTTGTAAAGTTTGAAACTTACTACCAAGCTGCAACTTTCTTTTTCTGGGACACCCTCTGCAATCTATATTGTTAAGTTCAAAAACCCTTTCTTGTGTCTTTTCTTGCTTGATTTCACAACAACATTCAACACCTTTGATCTTTCCTCCATACTTAATTGAAATATTTGTACTTTGAACTTCAATAATGCCACATTCTTTAGATTTTAGATTTTAACTGTTTCACAAGATACTTCTCAGTCTTTTTATAGATACACTATACTTCCTTACATATCTTTCTAAATATTTAAGGGGCAAAGCTCAGTCCTAGATTCTCATTTCACAACTAGAGGGCAAATGTGTTTCTCTTCCTTCACAACCTTCAGGGCACATCTCTGGCTAGTTTCTCACACTATCTAAAACACTAACTTTGACCTGGCTCAAGGATGACTCTGCAAGGACCTGTCTCTATCAGGAAGGTCCTTTTATAATGATTTATCATATTTACTTAAATGTTCATAACCCGAGGTTAAGTCCTATAGAAAAAATTTGCTGATATTTTTGATCCTAAAATAAATAGACCTAATCTTGGCAGTATGTCAGAGCTTGTGCACTGAGAACAGACATTAAGAACAAAATAAATTTACATATTTAGGGTTAAAAAGAAAATGTTTATAAAGTATAAATTTTTAATACCCATGTATATTATAGCTATTATTCACTAGAAACTAACAAACTGCATCAGATATATGTTTTCACAACTGATTACGAATGTGTTGACTGTAATTACAAATATGATTTAAAAAATACTGATTTATATTTTTGTCTCCAATCTATTTTTTCTAAATTATTGGTGTTCTAATATCCTCAATCAAGTTGAATTAAAAAATAAAATACGGACAAGTAGTCTCATACTCTCAGAATATATAAAACAAAGTATTTATTGCCTTTATGACTTTGCTTGATGTAATAAATGCCACCATTATTCAAATCATACATTTGCAAATACATCCTGGATTTCTGTTACTGTTAAGTCTCTCCATGTTAAAATTCTTGCATTCATTAATTAGATTTCAGATTCAAAACAGAAATTGTGATTACATTCAGACTATGACATTGACCAACAAATACATAAAATGGATACATTATTAAATTGGTCATGTTCAATATCTAATATTCTTAATTAAAACTGATTATTCACCTCACCCAAATGGTTATGTTTTGATGCTACCCATGAAGTGGACTTTTATAGTTTCTATTTATTTTATGAAGTTTGGCCATTTAGACTCAACATGGAACATGCTCAATAAGTTTAATAAATAATATCATCAAAAATATCTAGATCCATTTAAAATATCATATTATATTAGGGTAAAATAAGCTTTATAAATCCTAAAGAATCTTAGAAAGTAAACATGAAGCAACATTACTTTCTAATATACAAACAATTACTAAATAAAATATACATTATATTCTATATTGTAAAATTTTCTTTAAAACACTATTCTCTTAAAAGTATGCTCAATATTATGATTATGCTTGTACCCGAAGAATAAAATTTAATCTCTGTGGTTGTTTAATTTTATTTCACATAATAGCAATTCAACTATCCAATATATATAATTATCATTATATTCATTTGATTAAATAAGTTTGAATTTTAAAATTAGTGTTATCAATGACTTAGTTGGCAAATATTTATTATTATAATATGGTTCTGAACAAGAAACTATATTTATAATTTCTTTAAGTAGATATAAGGAGAATCATTGGATTTAGTCAGACATTTAAATACTATAACTCAGACTAAGAGAAGTAGCACAACTTGACCATATTACAAAACTGGCTAGTTAGTGAGATGAAATCAGAATTTGAGCTCTTTGACATATTTTGGGTTATTTTTCAGTTTTACTATTCTTCTATGTGTCTGACTTACAATAAATCTGTTAGATTGAAAGCATTCTCCAAAATATACCTACATACTACCCTCTCTGAAAAGTACTATTTTATTGTTCCCACTGGTATTACTGTTCTAGAGATGGTGCATCTTTTGGCCTTAGATACAATCAAAGCAAGTCTGAGAAGTACTGTAGAATAGAATATCAGACAGTTTTACTCATTCATGAAGGCCATGTAGCATTAGAAGTTAGATTCAGTATATACTTTACCAAATTTAAGGTAGTACATTTTGAGTTAATTGCATTGTTAACGTTATAATTCATTTTTGTTTGAAGGTCTCTCCCATGACTTAACAACTAAGAGTACTATTTATTCAGAGAGAACTTCCCTATATGACTATAGCTTTGATTTCTAATTTGAAGAAGTTTGTCCTAGGAAGTCATGTCCAATATTTTCCTTAAATACTTTAAACAATCTTATTATAATCAGAAATACATCTGTGTATCACAAATGGTGGTGTTTTCTCTTGTTTATTATCAGGTGAATGACACAAGTCTATTATTTTATATATGAACTACTTAAAAGTTTAAAGATTTTAATACAAAGCTAGGGTTTTTGCTCAAGGTGGATTTGTTTAATGAATAAAGAAATTAAAATAGAAGTCTAATTTTACATTTAATGGGAAATTTCTATCAACACCCACACAGCAACTACAAGGCTTCTCTGATGTGGTAGCTGCACATCTTTCTGCCCTCACTTTGCACCGCCCTCCAGCTTGCTCACCCACCTTCAGCCTCGAGATTCCCTTTTAGCTCCTGAGAGGCATCACATTTGTCCTGTCTTAAAAAATTCTATTTTCTTATTCTGATGGTTCATGTGTCCAAATTTTGCTTCTTTTGGATGTCAACTTAAATGTCACTTCTATAAAAAGTCTTTGATTAATCTAATTAAACATCTGGTTATGATATTTCATATTATCATGCACATTTCTCCTATTAATAAACTTTGGGTATATATTCATTACTTATTTACATAAAAATTATTTAATATTTGTTTTCCCATAGACTATATGCATCATGAAGGCAGAAAATGGAATTGTTTGTCTATCACCCATATGCAGGTTTTACATTTAATAGCACATATCCAAATTTGCTGTTCTAGGAGATGAATGATGGCCATACCCAACAATGGAACCCACTGCTTAATTCTGTTATTTCTCCCCCTAATATTCAATATTTCTCCAATACTTGGACTTTAACTCCCCTACTTTGTAAAAGTATGTTATAATGTTTCTTGTTTCTTAATATATATACCAGAGACCATATCAAAGAGCACCATCTGAAATAAGCCATGTCACACGGTATAAATCACTTCATAATTAGATAATTCTCATTTGTATCTTGTTACCTATACTTTTAAAAGGGAATATATTATATTTTAAAAGGGAATTAATGTTTGAATACATTAATGTATGGATACTTTATATTATGGCAAGGTACTTTTTTGTTTCCTATATTTGTCATGAGAAGATTCAGTTTATTTGATTGTATTGAATCTATATTTAATTGAGAAGTTGCTAAACCTAGGTATAGCCCGATGCTCAGAAGTATGTTCACATGTCATAATCTTATGGAAATTTTAATTCACATAGGTTATATATTAAAAAATGGGATATTTGCTATTATATAATATGCTATAAATAATAAACATAACATTTCAATTTTATTGAATTTACATTCTTTATTAAAATAGAAAATTGTATGGCATGTCAGGAAAAAAAGCAAGTTTCTTAGAGTCTAAAGCATTTACAAAATGAAATTTCTTCTATTATTTTATTAAATAAAGCAGAACTTCCAGCCCTGGCTGGCATAGCTCAGTGGATTGAGCACGGGCTGGGAACCAAAGTGTCCCAGGTTCGATTCCCAGCCAGGGTACATTCTTGGGTTGCAGGCCATAACCCCCAGCAACCGCACATTGATGTCTCTCTCTCTCTCTCTCTCTCTAACTCCCTCCTTTCCCTCTCTAAAAAAATAAATACATAAAATATTTAAAAAAGAACTTCCAAATTATACTTCTTTAACATGTTATACAGAACATTAGAATGGTTTTTTAGTATTTTTCAAAAGCATAGCAAGCAAAAGTCACTTGTCATTTTCATCAGGAAGCAGTTTTAACAAAGACAAGGGAATAAGAAATTTTATTCATCAGTATTTGCTGCCTCTTTATAACAATATTACCTTTAATTTTGCAAAATACACAAAGTATTAAAGTCATTTCCAGTGATGTTCTTTTTTGAGTTTCTATTTAGCACTTATAAGGTGCCCTATGTGAAATAAGGGAATTCAATGTCAACGTTATTTACTAATACCCATGGAGTGCTTTTTTGGACATATGCAAAAGATTTATCAAGAAACACTTGTTCAGGGGGAGAAATTTGCAGGAGGGAGGAGAGGAGGTAAACTATCAAAATAAATGTGTAAGTTTGAATAGAAAAGCATATATTATAATTAAAACAGAGCATGTAGTTCCATTGTCCTTGCTGTTGTAGCCTCCTTCATTTCCAATTATCCCTTTCTTCTTTGATATTTTTACTTGATAATGGAAAGCTGTGCTGTTAGATCTCTCATTCTCAAGAGACATGGAGCAATATAAGTCTTGCTGGTTTAAGGCTGCCACAAGGTATCCGCCCCTGGGAGAAGATACTATTTTCAATTCAGAAACTTAGCAGCATGTGAAATCACTTCTGATTATTGTTCTTCTAGTCCATCCTGGTTCAATTAGTATAGGATATTGTATTTGTGAATTACCTGTCATCCAAGGTTTCCTGGCATATTTATAATAGCAAATAAAGTATATGCTAAGTATTTTCTATAATGTGCATATAAAACTATTTATTATGTGATGGACAACAATTGTGTTGGTATATTAGCAAGAAAGGAATGACCTGTGTTCATTTATGTTACAATCACAGTTTCATTTTTGCTGCACCATCAGTATCCACTCCAAACAACGACAAAAAGAATACAGATTATTTTTATTGGCAATTCATGTGGCTCTCAACATTAGACAAAATTATTAACTTTAAAGCAGACAATCAGATCAAAACTATCCATCTTCAAATTTTTTTTTGCTATACAGAGAATTTACTAATGAAAAGAAGGAAAATAATTAGAGAATTTATTCTTGCAACTGAGTTCTAAATAGGCTTTGAAATTCCCAGTAATTTCTATTTTACTAGCTTGCTGAAATGAAGCCAAGTTATACTAATTTCTTATTTCTATTGATGGTTCATGAAGCATCAGAATGACCTCTATATTAAACTCTGTAAGAGTACATTTAACACTTTGTACATATTCATGATTAAATAATACTTAATACTGACACACTACAGGATTAACATATCATAGGAATTAAAATATTCCATGTGTCTTTTACTATCATAAACAACACATACCAGTTTTATGCATAAACCAAGAAATAGGCTGAAGCTAAAATAGAAATAAAATGTTTTTATTTGAGTGTCAGATCTTGTAACAAACCCAGATTCATGCAATAGTCTGAAGTGTCCTCTGAAGAGAACAAAGAAAAGGCAGAGTTTATAAAGCCTCAGGGTATATGTGTCATTATATGTAACATCTGGCTCCGTTTACATGAAGGATTCTCATTAAGTTGGTTGTGATTGGTTCAGTTCAACAGACAAACAGAGAATTGATTGGCGAAATGGAGTTGGTTGCTTTCAAAGTAGAGAATGTACATGATCTTGTAATAGTGAGAAAGAAATTAAAGTTCAGGCAAGGCTTGAACTTCCGTTCAACACTTTATGGAGAAACACACTGAGTGGGATATTTGTAAGATTAATTTCCTCATGGTCTCCCAGTTGCACTGGAGTTCCCCTGACATAAATGATTCTACCTTCACAGTCTCTGTTCACATACATATGCATTCAGCACTGCTCACATGAAAAATAGGAAGTTACTACTAGGAAGAAGATAAAAAGTTATTTGAATGTCTTCAGTATTTTACAAGTTCTATATATGGCATAAAGAGAAAATAAGCATGTGGATTCTCCAGCATTTTAGATATTGGTCTAAATTATTTCCAATTTTTTAATAAATTCAACTCCTACCTTCTTTCTCTTTTTCCTTCTTTCCATCCTCCTGACTTTCTTTAGCAGATGAGAAATTAAAGGAGAGAAATGTAACATCTGGGTTTAAGGATATATGTATGATGAAATTGAAAAAATAGTTGGTGTAATATATTAGCAGGGACCAAAAAATCAGAATTCACTTATTAAAAATTGTATATTTATTCTTACATGTTTAAAGTTCAGTCACCTTCAAAGTACTCTCCATTTGATGCAATACACCTATTGAGAGATTATTTCCCTCTGCTCAAAACAGTTTTTGAACTCGTAATTTTGATGCCTTTTAGTGCTTCTGCCTTTTTTGTTTCACCTATTCCACATCAATAAAATGTTACTGCTTGAGGACCTTTTCATCTGAGGCAATAAAAAATAGTACCTCAGGGTGAGATCTTGTGAATAGGGAGGGTGGGGTATGGGGGTCATTCAGTTTTTCGTCAAAAACTGCTGAATACCCAGTGCGGGTGGGCAGGTGTGCTGGTAAATCGCCCACCATGAAATGGGCAAACACATTGAAAGAGTCTTCAAAAAAAATGCTGAGATTATACCCTAAGAACCCTGAAACACTAATTCAAAAGAACCTATGCACCCCAATGTTCATAGCAGCACAATTTACAGTAACCAAGTTCTGGAAGCAATGTAAGTGCCCATCAGTAAATGAGTGGGCATTAAAACAAAAAACAGTGGTACATTTACACAGTGAATTACTGTACAGCAGAAAGAAAGAAACAACTCTTATCCTTCACAACAGCAAGGATAGACCAGGAGAGCATTGTGCTAAGTGAAGTAAGCCAGGGAGTGAAAAACAAATACCATATGACCTCACCTATAAGTTGAATCTAATCAACAAAACAAACAAGCAAACAGAGACATTGAAATAGAATAAACTGACAGTAACCGGGGGTGGGGGGAGAGGATAATGGGGAAAAAAGAAGGGTCATCAAGGAACATGTATAAAGGACACATGGACAAAGCAAAAGGGGTGTAAGATCATGGATGGGAGGTAGGGATGGGTGGGGTAGGAATAATAGTGGGGGACAAAATGGAGACAACTTTACACGCACTACAATAAAAAATACTAAAATAAAGATAGAAAAAATATTAAATAAAAGCAATATAGTAGACATTTTGACTTTTTCTGCATTTTAAAGCAATTTTTCTATATTTCTACAATCACATATACTAATTATTGTAGATTACTATATATACTCTTTATTCATTTAATAAAGTCCCTTCTATGTAAAAATTGCTAAAACATTAATAGAAAAGAAGTTTTTCTAGCTCTTTCTTTTCTGCAAAAAAAAAAAAAAAAAGAAAAATCAGTGAAGCCAAACAGCTTATCACAACAGCACTAGCTGGTACACTGATACAGATGGGTCCCTAGAACACTCACCTAGTAAATGAAGCTTGTGCTATGAGGGGCCTGCTCTCCAGAAGACAATTTGTTTTTTGTGTGTGTTCCCCTCTCATATTATCAAAATATGTCTAGCTAACTACTGAAGATATAGGATACTTAAAGCTAATCTAGAAAACAAACTGCATCAGGTGAAAATGAATATTTCTTACATGCAGAGCATAGGTCACTGTCAATGTGTTAAAGAAAATCATCACTACTGTCTCATTTCTCTGAGTAAATCCTATTGCTAGGAAAGAAGAATAAAACCTCTTGTCCTTAAAGTGGCACCTTTATTTCTCTAAGTCCAAGTTCTATTACCTTTCCTGGAGGGTTTTGATAGTTACAATAGGTATTTCCTTCATTTGACTCTCTTAGACACATTTCTCCGAGTGCTAAGTAAAACAAAGTATGAAATTTGAGTTTTTTGTTCCATTTTTCTGGTACACATCCAAGCAACCTCTCAAGATCTTACATAAATGACTGCATTATTGGAATCTACCATATCTTTCAAATGAAAGATACCTAATTCTCAATAAGAAAATTATGAAGTGGATAGTGACTTTCATTTATATTTAAAACTGAAAGCCAAGAATATCAAATTCTTATTTGTTTTTAATGTAATTTTAACTATTTTAGTTATCCATATTTATTTTCCGCACATAAAGTGGAGATAGTAGCATCTAGCCCCTGTCTTCTCTTTTGGGATGGCAAGGGATTTACTAGGTGGTTAATAGATGTGATTGAAATTTCTATATAGTCATGCACCACATGACAATGACGCAGCCAAAAATAGGCTGCATATACGATGGTGGTCTGGTAAGATTTTAATGGAGATGGAAAATTCCTATTGCCTACAGCACTGACAATTATATAAAATTATAGAAAAAAACAATTATGTACAGTATATACTTGATAATAATAAGTAACTATGTTACTGGCTTATAGATGAACTATACTATAATTTTATTGTTATTTTAGAGTGTACTTTTTGTACTTAATAAAAGTGCTATAAAATAGTGTGCCACTTAAGACAACCACAGCTTTGACTGTGTGATCTTCTCTTGTGCTTGTTTAATCTTGTGTTGTTTTGTTTGTCATGGCCCAAAGATACAAAATCCACTACTATTGTTGCCAGTAAGAGGCCACATCAAGTCATTGATCTGAGGGGAAATTGAAAGTGATGACTACAAAGGTGGAAAAATTAGTGATGGTTATTGCTTGCCAGTCAGGCAAATCCCATTCCACTGAAGCTACAATCATGTACAAGAGGAATAAAGTGGTAGAAACTGTTAAAGGATCTGCTTCCTTATGGGCAACATGACTAACAAAAATTTGAAAAGTGACCTTACCCACAATGGAGGGACTTCCAATGACCTAGACTGAAGACCAGACACAGGTTTAGTCCCCTCAGCAGCATGATAATTACCAAAGCCAAAAGTTCGTTTTCAATGTTGAAAGAAAAGGCTGGAACTGACTATGGTAACAGATTTACTGCTAGCTCTGGGTAGTTTAACCAACCCAAGAATCATTATTTATTACATCAAAGGAAAGTGAGTGATGAGTCTGTGAATATGGATGAATTTTTGAAAATTAGGTAAGCATATTGTGGAGAAAAATTACTTCCCAGAGTAAATATTTAATACGGATGTTTCCAAGCCTTTCCATTCTATAAACAGATGCCTGAATAGACTTTCATCCATTAGAAGGCCAAGTCAATGCAAGGTTTCAATGCTTTTAAGGTCATGATAACAATCTTACTTGGGGACAATACGGTAGGCTACAAATGAAAACCATTTGTAATCTGGCATAATGAGAACTTCAGGGCCATCAAGCATATAAATAATAAAATGTTATAGATGTCAGCAATAAAAAGTTATGGATGACCTACCATATCTTTCTAGATGCCCTCCTGAATTGCTATGCCAGTAAAATAGAGTACTGTTTGGAGAATAATATACATTTCAATATTTTACTTATTGTTAATAATGCTCCCAGATGTCCTCTTTTTCTTGGTGATCTTCATCCCACTACAAAGTGGTGTTTCTCCCTCCAAATACCACCATTTTTTATAACTAATGGATCAAGAGGTTATAGAAACTTTTAAGGCCTCCTACCCAAGGAGGTTCTTTGTCCAGGCTATTGTTGTAACCGGGGAAGACAGTGACACAGCTCTAGAAGGATCACAACATCTATGATTGCATTGAGAACCTTGCTTCAGCTAGGTATGATGTCACCAAGAAGTGTATGAATGACATCTGGAAAAAGACACTACAGAGGTTTGTCCATGACTTCAAAGTGGTTGTCAAGGATGAGAAGATTATAAAAATCAACAATGCTGTGTTTGATATGCCAAAAATCTTTAACCTGGATGTGGATAAGGGTGATATTGAGAAGCTCCTATAGGTGATTCCTGAGGAACTAATGAGGAGTGTTGGAACTGGAGCAGGAATGCTGAAGAAGAAGCAAGAGAAAAAGGAAATTAGAGGGGAATAAAAAGAAGAACCCCTAGGAAACTCATAGTGAGAAGTTCAGCAGAAAGTTTTGCAGACCAGTAAGTTTGAAAACATAAATCTCAATACCAAAAGGTTTTATATTAATAGAGAGGAATGTTCATGGCACTTTATCTGCTTACAAGTAAATCTGTGCTAAAACAAAACAAAACAAAACAAAACAAAAACAAAAAAAAAAGTAAGCCATCATAGATATATTTCTGAAAAGAGTGAGTGAAGAAGAGTATTAGGCAGGTTTATCCTTCAGAAGATATTCCAGAAGATATAATAACAATTCCATTGTTATTATAGGAGATGATAATTTTATGTGTTATTGCCCTTGCAGTCCTTCTGTTGCAGACAGAGACAGGGCCCAGGTTCTTGGTGGTTGCAAACAATGAATTGCATGGGCTTCACAAGTAGAGTTAAGCAAAGTAAGGGAGATTTATTAAGAAAAGTACACTTTCCAAGCAGAGTTAAGCAAAGCAGGCTGCCTCTGTTGCACCTGGAAGGGTGCAAACTTTATCGACGGTCGTTTTCTGTTGGGAACTGCCCTGACTGGTATCAGAAGCTGAAACCCCCGCCTAGGCTAAGGCTAAGGGAACAACACCCTTGGAACCATAAGCCAGCAAGGAGACAGGAGCTTGTCTCCCTGGCAGGAATGCTGTTTCTGCTACTGAACCCCAAAAAGCTTGGTCGGTTAGCCAAAGACGGATAAGATTCCCCACAGGAGGAAAGACCTAAGGCAGGCACGATCACTTTGGGAGGCCCCCCAAAAGAAGGACTTTGGGGACTGCAGCAAAAGGGGGTGATGGACCCTCGCTTCTCGGCTTTGACATAGCCTGAGTTCTCATCGTCTGGGAGAATATCTCCTTATCTCTTGGTTGCCTTAGTTCCCGTGCTAAGCCTGAAACAATGACAGGGTGGTGCAGCTCTGTGCTAAAAGGGCAGATTCCCCGGGTGATCAGGCCTAAGAAAGAACATATAAATTACTGTGAAACCTTCTTTGTTTAGAATGCTCTCAGTTGAATGAGAAGAGTCCAAGGAGGAAGTTGGTTCCTCAAAGTCTTACAGCTGTTTGACCCCCACTCAATAGACCAGCAGAGTTCCTTGTTTTCTATAGTTCCTTACTTCCCCCTGATAAGTACTGTACTTTACCTGAATTATTATGCAAAATGAGCCCAATAAAAGCAAGTGTGGACAGTAAATCGGGGCCCTCCCCACTAGGGGGGGCGGCCATTTCTGTCCCTACTTCCCCACAGAAACTAGTCTTGTCTCTGTGCATGTGTGTTTATTTCTCGCATGTTTTTCGGCGAGCCATCCACAGCGTTCCATGGTCACTGCTGGCTGGTGACCCACGCGCAACAGTTTTCCCCAAATTCCTCTGTTTATTTGGTGGGCTTTTTATGGCACATGCACAAATGGTTATGTAACTTTTAACCATTTCCCACAGTCCTCCTTGATTGCTCACAGAGGGTGGCAGGGTGAAATCACAAATGCTAATTTATTATAATAGTATTGTTACAGAACACAACAAGGGGGGCCTGGGATGATACACTATTATTGAAAGAAGGCCCTGGGTCCATTATGTCCGCCGCTAGAGGAAAGATGTCTCTCAATGCCAGAGATTTGTGAAAAGGAAAGGAAATGTTTATTTAATGCTATACTAACTTAAAGTAGTGACCTAATGTCTTCACCAAAATCCCAAAGTCCCTAAAAACACCCACAAACACACAGTCCTTCCTTCCTTCCCCCTTTGCTCAGTCCAGAGTACCGTATCTCAGGAAACGAAATAGAAGTCCATGGCTTAGGTAGTCCTCTGTTTCTTCCCAGTTAGTACTCGATCTTGACTGGGAGACCTCCCTGGGTTCCCGGCACCCTCGGCTGAGTCACCGGGATCTCTGCTAAAGCCAGGTGGTGGTTTCCCCTTCTAAAGCTGTGGGGGTCCCCACTCTGCCAGGCCGCGTGGTTCCCTCTCTCAGGGTTGCCGCGTGGTTCTCTCCTCAGGGCTGAGCATGGCTCTCCTAAAGCAGCATGGTTCTCCTCTTTTCAATGGCCGCCAAATCTGGGTTTTAAATCCCCGCGGCCAATCTTCCTCTGCAGCCTCATTTCCGACTCCTCCCACACTCGGCTTCACATGCCAGAACTCGTATCCTTCCAGCTTTACTGGGCTGCCATCTTGAGTCTGGGCAGGCGTGGCCCCATGTCCTGGAGCCAATCCTCTCTGAGCTCCCACGCAGGCGCTGTAATGTAGGGGACCCGCCCTCCCAGTTACATCTAGGTGGGGAAGTTACTTCTGTTCCCCTGTCTTAGAGCTGGTCACAGCTACTTAACATATCTATGCAACCAGCCAAAGGCTATAGATATGTTAAATGACCAACCCAGAGGTTAGCTGCAAGGCTGTTGCTATGCAAAACAGCTCTCAATGGCCCTGCTTCATTTGTCCCTTCCCCCAACCCACACCCTGGGGTGGGGGATGGAGACATCTTAAAATCTCCTGGACACCTTAAGTTCTGGACCCCATTTCAAATGCCTATTTGGGGCCCCCCTCTTGGCTGCACCCTGTAACAGCATGATAATAAAGCAAGATGAAATAGCAGTCAGCTATTGGTAGGTTGTACAGCAGGGCCCTCTTGTTGGGTGCTACAAGGCCCTTCTTGGTAACCAAGTGGTGGACATGATGGATGGACTGACAACAGCATAGTTGTCTCAGGGCTTACTCATTCCTATTCTGTCTCCTGACTGCTTCCAGTGAGACAAAGTATAGAGTACAAGACAGTGATATTGATGATCCTGACCCTGTGGAGACAGGCTAATGTGTGTATTTGTGTCTTAAAAACAATTAAAAAGTTAAAAAAAAGTTAAAAATAGAGAAAAGCTTATAGAAAAAGGATATAAAGACAATACAAATGTACATTGTGTTTATGTTTTAAACAGTGTTATTACAAAAGAGTTGAAAAATTAAAAACATTAAGTGTATAAAGTAAAAGTTACAGTAACCTAAGATTAATTTATTAATGAAAGAAAAAATTTAAAATAAATTTAGGGTAGACTAAATGTGCAGTGTTTTTAAAGTCTAGAGTGGTGTACAATAATGTCCTAGGACTTCATATTCACTCACTACTCACTCATTGACTCACACAGAGAACCTGGATTCTGCAAGTTCCATTTATGGTAAGTGCCCTATAAAGGTGTACCATTTTAAAACTTTTATAACATATTTTTACTGTATTTCTTGATGTTTAAACATATTTAGATATGCAAATACTTATCAGGTGTTACAGTCACCTACAGCATTCAGTGCACTAACATGCTGTACAGGTTTGTAGCCTAAGACCAATAGCCTAGGTATGCAGTGTGCTATACCCTCTAGGGCTGTGTAAGTGTACTCGATAGTGTTCACAGAATGGTGAAATTGCCTAACACCACATTTCTCAGAACGTAACCCTGTTGTTAAACAATGCATGACTGTATTTGAGAAATTAATGACCTTGGCTTTGTTTTGTTTGACTTATTTGTGGTTTCTTTTTTTGGTGGAGGGTCATGGTAATATTTAAAGGTTTTATAAGGTAATTGTTTTTATAATTAATGCTTATATTTTTTATTAAACTATTTTTTATTGTTGTTCAAATACAGTTGTCTCTATTTTCCCCTCACCACTCACCCCTGCCCCACCCATCCCTACTTCCCACCCTTGATCTTACCCACCATTGTCTTTGTCCAGGTGTCCTTTAAACATGTTCCTCAACAACCCTTCCCCCTTTGCCACCCCCCATTATCCCCTCCCACCTCTCTTCTGGTTACTGTTATGTTGTCATTTTATTGATTATGCTATTACAGTTTTCCCAATTTCTCCCCCCTTTTCCCCCTCTTCCCTGCACCTTCCAACCCTCCAGCATTCCCCCCCGCTTTGTTCATGTCCATGGGTTGTACATATAGGTTCTTTGAGTTCTGTCTTTCCTATACCATTTTTATCTCTCCCCATCTATTTTATGCTTACCAATTATGCCTCTTATTCCCTGTACCTTTCCCCCTCATTGCTCCCTTCCCTTTCCCCACTGAAAACCCTCCATGTGATGTCCATTTCTCTGATTCTGTTCCTGTTCTAGTTGTTTGCTTAGTTTTTGTTTTTATTGTTTTTCTTTTCCTTTAGGTTTATTGTTGATAGTTGTGAGCTTGTTGTCATTTTACTGTTTGCATTTTTTATCTTCTTTTTCCTAGATAAGTCCCTTTAACATTTCATATAATAAGGGCTTGGTGATGATGAACTCCTTTAACTTGACCTTATCTGGGAAGCACTTTATCTGCTCTTGCATTTTAGATGAAAGCTTTTCTGGAGAGAATAATCTTGGATGTAGGTCTTTGGCTTTCATGACTGTAAATACTTCTTTCCAGCCCCTTCTTGTCAAGATTTCTTTTGAGAAATCACCTGATAGCCTTATGGGAATTCCCTTTGTAGGTAACTCTCTCCTTTCCTCTTGATGCTTTTAAGATTATCTTTTTATCTTTAATCTTGAGTAACTTAATAAGGGTGTGCCTTTGTGTGTTCCTCTTTGGCTCCAACTTATTTGGGACTCTCTGGGTTTCTTGGACTTCCTGGAAATCTATTTCCTTCACCAGATTGGGGAAGTTTTCCTTCGTTATTTGTTTAAATAAGTTTTCAATTCCTTGCTGTTGTTCTTCTCCTTCTGGCACCCTTATAATTCAGATATTGGAACATTTCAGGTTGTCCCAGAGATTCTTTGGCCTCTCTTCACTTTTTTGAATTCTTGTTCCTTCATTCTGTTCTGGTTGGATATTTATTACTCCCTTTTGTTCCAAATCATCGCTTTGGGTTCTGGTTTCCTTCACTGTTGGTTCCCTGAATATTTTGCTTTATTTCATTTTGGGTATCTTTCATTTGTTTTTTCATCTTTTGATCAAGCTCAATCAGTTCTGTGAGCATTTTGATTACCAGGGCTTTAACTTCTCCATCAGGTAGGTTGGCTATCTCCCCATCACTTAGCTCTCTTTCTGAGGCTTTGCTGTGTTCTTTCATTGGGCCCTATTTCTTTGTCTTGACACAGCTGATAGGTTGTAAGGGAATGGGGCCTTACATATTCCCCTAGGCAGGGCAATCCTCCTTGCTGCACTGAGGTGCTGCCCATGGGGGAGGGGCCAGAGAAGGGACAGTGTGGCTCACCTGCTCAGCTCTAGCACACTTTCCAATGGACTCATGCTCACACGGAGCCTGGGAGTTTGCCCCACCAAGGCAACTCCTTCCATAGTCTACAGTCAGCTCTGAGTCTCAGTTTCCCATTTAGCCAGCCCCACCCCCATGGTCTGCCACCTTGCCATGATTTCTTACTGGTCTGATTGTTCTGGTTGACTGTTTCTTTAATTCCTTGGTTGTTAGAGTTCCATGCAGTTTGATTTTCTGGCAATTCTGGTTGTTTATTGATTCCAGATTGGTCTTTATCTTCCTTTTGGTTGTATGAGAAAATGAAGGGTTTCTTATGCCTCAATGTTGGCCAGAACTCTGTCACTTTCTGTTCTTAATTTCAGTGTCTCTGGTTATATTTTATTTGCTTGTTTGTTCTGTTGATTAGGTTCCACTCATTAGGTAATTGTTATATTGAATAATATTAGGAGTTGAAGGTGAACTTATAGAATAAAATAAGAAAAAGTTATAAAACTATATTTTTTCAACATGACAACAATTTTCTCATTTTAGCAACAAAATTTACAGGGAATTTTAGTATTTTTCAACTGAATTTTTGTATTCTACACTCATTTTGGCCATCCTATTATACCATAGGCAAAGTACTAAAGGTAGAAAAGAGTATTACTTGTCACAGTTTCCTAGAAGCATAGGAGAGGGAGACAGAAACACAAATCAATAATTATGAACAGTATGAAATTGTTTGAGAGTAATATTTGAAGAATGCCCCAAAATGCTAAGGATGAGAAATAAAAACAGAATGATCCCTAAGTTATCCAGGGAATGGTTAATCTTGGCCTGCATTACAGGCCCAAGAGAATGATAATGTACATCCACAAGGTCATGGGTCACCACTATACCTCTGGGATTTTCCAGTATTTTCTTATGGCCAAATTGTGTGAGTGGGCCTGGTGAAAGATGCCACTGGAAGGGTGGACAGGAGCTAGAATATGAAAAACCAAGTGTGCTGGTAGTATTCCATTGGAAACACACTGGGAACATCATCATTAATAGAGTTTACTTATACTGGGAAATAATTGGAAGTAGTTTTGTTTTGTTTTGGTTATTACCCAGGGAAAATGATTTTGTTATTAGAGCTTTTAAGGATGTTTTTTTAAGATAGGGGCCAGAGTCAGAAAGTTGTATAAATTCTAAACAGACTAATTATCATAGAAGAAATGTAACAACTTATTGAAAAGCCCCCTTCTGTCTTCTATCTTAACAGATTTACCAACTTACGTGATAAGTTAATATCAACACACTCTCAGGCATCATGCAGTTTGAATGTCATTTGAAAGACTCTAGTAAAAGAGAACAAGGAAATACTTTAAAGTTCTTCTTGTAATAACAAAGGCAGAGCTATATTTTAAATGACAAAACTAGTATTTAAAAAAAAACCTACAAACCGATACACTCATATATATTTTGACAAAATTTTAATGAAATGGAAAAGAAAATATTGTAGCACATCTATTGGCATGACTTACATGGTTCATTCTAGCTTCATAAAAGTAGTTGAATATTAGGAACTCAATGAATATAAATCATAATATTGGTAGTCAAAGTTGAAAAAAGATCGTCTCAATTATGCATAACTTTAGATGAAGTATTCATAAAATTCAGTAGCCATTATTGCTAAAAACTCATATTTGCAAGTAAAACTAAACAAACAACAATATAAATATAACTACCAAAATACTAATAAAATCAGAACTAGATAAATACATGAAAACTGCCTTATCATGACAGCTGTGTATCTGTGTATATATAAAAGAAACCAGCACGATTAATGGTGAAATTTTAGAACTCCCATTAAGTCATGTTGCCAATATTACATTTTCATTTAATATTTTTCTGACATGATGCAGAAATCATCAACATGATGCATTTAGGGAAACAAAATGAAAATCATCCATGCTCATCAGGAGGACAATAATTAATTGTGAAGCATTCATTCATAGGGCTGTAACTGAACTTTGGAGCAATGAGATTGGAGGAATGGAATAGGTCTATATGTGCTGACATGGCATAAATCATACTGTAAGTGCAAAAAAAGGCAAGATATAGAAAGAGATGTATAATAAGCTATCATTTTTGCACATGGTTTATATCCACAGGCGATCTGGGTGATGCACACGTACACATACGCACACATGCACAGACAGCTACTAGCCCTGTCTGTCTTTGGCGATGGACTAGAACTAAACAACAGAGCTTACTTTCCATTATGTAACACATATCTCTTTTCATTTTAAGTAGCCATAGCATGTATTATGTATATTTAAAGAGGTCACTTAAAATTTATTTAAATTTTTAAAATATTATTTTAGTATTTGTTTTACATGACAACTTTATATTTTTCCATCAGTCATTCCACAGATTCCCCTGTTACCTATTCATTATATTTCACAACCATGGTGTAGTCACACTTCTCAAAGTTTTTATTTGGGTGCCCATTTTTATCTTGATTATTCTATTTTAAGTTAGTCTAGTATAAAATTAGTACTGCATCTGTTAATTCTCATTTTCCTGGAAACACTGTCCAAAAGACTCAATGACTAACTTTTTGTTCTAAAGGAAGTTAATCATGAGTAGTTTCAAGTTAAGAAGGCAATTACATTGTTAAATTTAATATAAATATGGTCAAGAATAATGGTATTGAGGTCTGTTGTTTATAAATTAAAGGATTGTAAAGCTTCTAAATATTAGTGCAAGTATGGCTTTTATGGGTATTTAATAAGATATCTTACTCTTGTTTCTACATTTAGCCTTGGGCAAAACTGTGGTCTTATTACAGAGAATACAAAATTTGAAAACAAAATAGTTCCCTTGGGCATTTTATTAATTTAAGACTTCTGAATTGAGGGCTATTTTTGAATGGCTCAAGGAAGAATTTGTTCCTGATGAGATCCAGAAGCAATGACAGTAGCAAAACAAATGCGGTATTTAGAACTAAATTAAAAGTGAATAATTGAACATTAGGTATTGAAATAGCATGGGCTCTTTCTCCAGGCTGTGAGGCAAAAAAATAGTAGTCTCCATCCAGGTGGCTCAAGCCAAGAATGGATTTTTAAGCATAAAATAATACATATTGGTTTTAACCCCAGACAGATTTCAACTTTTTACTTTGTATGTCTTCCATGGTTTTTATGTCAACACCTTTTTTAATTCCTTATACTGAAGCAGGTAACAGTGGTGACCATACCTAAGACAATTTATTTTAAAATCATCAACATGAGACAAACGAGGTTTTCATGTGGAAACACGAGCAGAGGTTAAGCACAGGGGGAAGCTCAGTACTGTTCTAATTATCTCAGATTAGCTGCACTGCAGTGATGGAAAGCTTTGTAATTAGCGGCTGTTTCTTTCTTCATTGACTTTGATTTCAAGGACTACTTAGTACATGCATCAATGACATAAATAGGGAACCTAGGGTTCAAACAAATTTTCATTAAAAGGGAGATGTTCTTACTGTAATGATAATTGTATCTTGGGTTCTAAAACAACAAAGTATTTCTTTGGTTACTTTGGCTTCTCTAACCTCTCATTGATTCTCACTGTTATTTCCCTTTTTTTTCTAGAATGCTGACTAAGACATTTAAATAATCTATAGGTCAGGAAGGTTTTATTGTAGTGGTTGTTTTACTTTTCATAAAAACCTAGTATTATTATTAATTTTTATTTGTCTATGCTACTAGAAACTTCTCAAGTACTGCAGTTTTAATAAAATAGTTATACAATCTGAGCTACACAAAAGCTCTTTACAAAGGTTCATATTAATATATTATACTATTTTAGTAATTTTTAGTAACTGAATTCAATAGTAAAAGAATATTACTATCACTAATAGATGTCCCCTTATATAGTTATTTTTTTAACCACAGCTTCAATGTCATTGTTGTCCTTTGTGTGACTGATATAAATGAATGTGTTTTCTCTGATCTAAAGTTTTGCCAGTTTGCTTTTTGTATGGCATTCCCAATAGCACACGACAGACTAACTGTTCTATTAAGAACCCTGTTTTTAACAAATAAAATAGTTGGTAATAAAATGAAATGGAAAACCATCTCATCTACTTGAATATGTAAAGGCAAAAATGAAGTGGAATAAGGAATAATTATTTTGTAATTGGGTAAATGTAAGGTATTGGTATATAATTTATTTAGTTCTAATACATCTGTCATTTTCTGCACATAGAATGTAAGGCTACTTCAAGTCCCCAAAGTTATAAGGAATAAGTAAAACAACCAGAAACATAATACCAAGCAGAAGCCTTCAAAGTCTCAAGTATTCTTGATGCAAGGAGTCATGAGCAATTAATACCTTAGGTTTGTTAGCTTTTCATACAAGTGTTTACAAAAAAGCTGAGAAATAGGTTAATATCATGATTTAAAAAAACCTTAAGAGTGTTTGCATCTGGATACATTCATTGAAGAACGAATTCAATGCTTTATAGACTGAGGGACTTGTTAAAAACATAGAAGGTAAAATTCAGTGGCAAATTCAGATTTGTTACGTGTTCTACATGGCTTAGTAGTTTGTATTTGAACTAGAACCACATTAAGTCTGATAAAGATGTTACAGGAATAGCAGCCTAGGGATTTTTCTCAATTTTACCACTTTCAGGAACTTAAGTTTACATTGCCCAAAGAAAGACGGACATAAAAGACTTACTCTCATAAAACAAGTCTCCTACAAACTCCCTGATAAAATTTAATAATTATTATTAAATAACAAGAAGTGACTTCCAATGAGAGTAGATTGTGTTGTCTTTAGGGGACCTTCTCATAGGAAGC
Source organism: Phyllostomus discolor (assembly GCF_004126475.2). Classification (NCBI taxonomy): domain Eukaryota; kingdom Metazoa; phylum Chordata; class Mammalia; order Chiroptera; family Phyllostomidae; genus Phyllostomus; species Phyllostomus discolor. Next base: position 98,829,484 of record NC_040908.2, on the reverse strand, counting down.
CAAATTGTTTCAGAAAAAGAGATTTCTTAGAGCTTGGAATTAAAAAGGAGATAAGCAGTTCCCTCACTCGATAGACTTAAAAACTTGTGAGTGGATGATTCACTCATTTCCACTACAGCAAAGGTTTTCAAACTGTTCAAAATCTGTATATGAAACCCAGGATATCTTGATAAAACACAAATCGTGGTTCTGTAGTACATGGCCTGATATCCACATTACTAATAAGTTCCCACGTGATGCAGATATAAGCTGCTGGTTAAGGACCACACTTTAAGAAGCAAAGGCACTACTAAATTCTAAAATATCAAATATTCTAGTCAGCTGCTCAATGTACATCCTTTAAGCTATCATATTTTCACTCAATGAATTTTAAATGCATTGTAATTAATATATACAAGGTATTACTCTCGTGAATGTGCCACACACATACACGTCCTGCCTGGTGCACATATGCACTAATTTTCTTATCTAGAAAGCTAATCTCTTAAATGATGTTGCCAAGTGGACATTTTGACTATTTTCAATTTTACCAGTTAAAATGGACTCTCTAAAGTTGTACCAACATTCTCTCCTACGGGTAAAGTGTGCATGCTCAACTGTATTTTATTGCCATTTTATTAGCATTCCATTTTGTTAACAAGGCTGAGGTTTTCTTGCATTTTTGCATTTTTCTAGTTTTCATTCTCTTATACAATATTTGTTTTGTCTATTTTACTATTTAGTTGTCATTTCCTTAATAATTGTAGAGTTTTAAATAATATGGATACTGATAATTTGTCAGTTACATGAGTGTGGGAATTTTCAATTTGTGTTTTGCACTTTTTGCCCTCTATGATAGCTTATGAAGAATAACCACTATTTCTTTCAATGCTGTCAACTATCTATCTATTTATTATCTGTCATCTCTTTTTAATATTTTTCACTTTTTTAAAATTTCTTAAGAACTTCTCTACACCCTAGTTAATAAAGAGGTTTTCCTATATTATCATTTTAAAAGCTTTAAAGTTTTGTGTTTCACATAGAATCTTTCATTCTTCCTGGAATTGATTTGTCCCATGAAGCAGGGATTCAATATCTTATTCTTCATATGAATTAATCACAATTTGTTTGAACAGTCTAATCATTTCCCCACTTGTCTGCAACACCAATCCTGTTTTGGATCAAGTTTTCATGTATGAGTGGGTCTGTTTCGTCAGTTTCTTATCAGTTTCATTGGGTGATTTATCAGTTCCCACCATGTTTCCATTAATGTAATTGATAGAAGTTAGGACAGGTCTCCCCACATATTCTATTCCTCCAGGAATGTCTGAGATGTTCTTTGCCCTGAGATGCATTTCAAGTCAACTATTCAAAATATATACAAGACCCTAATGAGGTTTTGAGTGAATTGGGAGAAACGGACATCTTCATAATCTTGAGCTTTTATAAAAAACCGTTACAATTTTTCACTATTTTTATGGTTTCATTTTTAGTCCTGTTACCAAATAAAACCATGGATGTGAAGTACATGACTTCCAAGGGTGAGTCTCTGTAGTGCCCAGCTGCCACACCATGTGGAGGCTCAAGAAGCACAGTGGAGTGGCCCACTGGAAAGAATCAACTTGTGTGAGTAAAAAACTTTGGAAGTCAGTTCTTCATTAAGACTGTAGTTCCAGCCAACATCTGACTGGAACTTCATAAGACACTCTGAGCCAGAGCTGCCCAACTGAACTACCTCTGAATTCCTGACCCACAAAAAAACAGTGAGAGATAATAAATCATATGTTATTTAGCTTGCCATATTTTTCAGCAATTAGTAACAGATGATAGTAATTAGTAATTATAATAACAGTAATATATTAATAATTTATAGTTACAATTAGTTGTTATATGGCCAATATTTGTGTTTATCATTCTGTGCAGGGCTTTGTCTTCTCCATCCTCATTTTGAGAAAGACTTTTTGACCATTCCACTTAGTAAAGTAGGTATGCTTCTGAAGTGACGAAAGTGAGTTTGTGGTTTTAACTTTTTTCATTTTAGTTTGTCTGACATTATATAATTTCCTCATTCTATTGGAAGGTAAGTGTTTGGGGGTTACCATTATAATTTAGCAATGAATTCCTGCTTATATTTTAGAGTACCATCAATAAAGCTCTACATATTAAATTACAGATTTTTTGTTTTGTTTTATTTTCAGAACATGAAAATAGCATGAATTTCAGTCACAAAGTAACATTTAATCCAGACTATTCTTCAAATCTTAGAAGACACTTTTATAATTTTTCTTCTGATCATTCAGGTTCACACTTGACATAAATTATATTATCTACTGTCTTCCAGCTATGGTAGATTTATTACTATCATTTTTATTTTGTTTCATCTGAGTATGTAAACACCTGAATTTAGACTCAAAGGTTTTGTTTAATAAGCTTAGTTATGAAGCCATTACACCTGAAGCTTCTAGGTTTGGTGAAGTATTAATAACCCTGCTGCCCATGACCTTTTCTGTCATATGCTTCTTGTAAATCTGGCTTACAAGAGTTGCTTCTTGTCAGCTCATCTACACATTGAAAGGAATTATTACAATATTGTTCTGACATTTTGAGTATGTTTGAAAGAGCTAACATTTTATAATATCTGATTTAAAATATTGCCATAACAAAGTCCTGGCATTGAAAATTTTAAGCTAATGTTTTCTGAAAACTCAGTCTTGTAATGTTGTAGGAAAAAGATTTGGGAAAATAAGTGCACAAAAATTTAGATCCAGAGATTTCAACACAGAAATTTCAAAAAATGATCATAGAAAAAACTTAAATATGATATACTGTGGTTTATATAACTGATCAGTACGTGTAGATAGTGAATACAGAATATTTTTTAAAGTTTTATAATGAAGACTAGAAAGGAGAGATAGAAGAGAGTGCACATAAATAATATGAACAGCTTAGAACTTGTAGAAGCTGATTTTGTATGTTTTCTGTCCTCTGCATAAACATTGTGATGAGGGGGTTTATGGTGATTTAAAGTAGTAGGGTTGAGGAAATGTGAATGTTTTGTCCCAATTATTCTAAGGATTGTTTTAGTAAACTAACTAAAGACTAATTTATTAAAAACCACAGTGCTTTCCAAGGCCTAGTCAAAGGTGCATAAAAGAAATTTGTTGTAGATTCTTTTCAGCCTTTTCTTTGTTTTCCCCCATATGTAATTTAGTAGCCATTGTGAAGGAGAAAAATTGGAAAATCATGACAATGAGACCATATTTTCATATTTAGAAATTGTCAAGGTAACATGTCAGAGATAAAAAGAAGTGAAGATACAAATAAAAAGCCCCACACTGTACAAGCTAAACTTACAAATTATTATTCACAAAGAGTCCTGTCCCAAATGGCATGGCCAGCCTAAGCAAACAATATAAAGGTCAAATACTTAGTTAGAATAATCATCAGAGAAATGCAAATTAAAATTACAATGAGATATCACCTTATACTTGTCAGAATTGCTGTCATCAATAAATGAATAAAAATGAGTACTGGTGAGGATGTGGAGAAAAGGGAACCCTTGTGCACTGTTGGTGGAAATGCAGACTGGTGCAGCCACTGTGGAGAAGATGTGGAGTTACCTCAAAAATTAAAAATGGAACTGCCTTATTACCCAGCAGTTCCACTTCTGGGAATATATTCAAAGAACCCAAAACACTAATGCAAAAGAACATAAGCACCCCTATGTTCATTACAGAGTTATTTACAATAGCCAAGGTTTGGAAGCAACCTAAGTGTTCATTAGTAGACAAGTGGATAACAAAGTGTTAGTACATTACACAGTTGAATACTATTCTGCCATAAAACGAAGGAAATTTTTACTCTTGTGACAGCATGCATGGAACTAGAGGAATTATGCTAAGTGAAATAAGCCAGTCAGAGACATGATTCACTTCTATGTGGAATCTATGAACAAAATAAACAAAATAGAAACAGACTCATAGATACAAGAACATGTCAGAGAGTTGGAGGGTTGGGTGAAAAAGGTGAAGGGATTAAGCAATCAAATTTACAGTTGCAGAAAGCCACAGAAATGTACACTTACAGCATAGGGAAACCCATCACTAATATCGAACGAGATACATAAATACGAGGCCAGGTGAAGTACTGAGGGCAGCGGGGGAACCATTCTGTAAAGTACATAATTTTTCTGAAAATTTGCTGTGCATCTGAAACCTACTGTAAAGTAATATTAAATGTAAATTGTAATTGAAAAATTAAAACAATTTGACACTATCTAAAAAAATTAGCATGAGGAATATAGTCTTTCCTATAATTTTAATAGCAAAATTATATCCTTTCTTTCTCCATTTTAAAATTAACAAATTAAAAACCCTTGTAAAATACAGAATAATCTTGGTAATAAAATGCAACAAAACCTTAAAACTCTTCATTTTTTCAGGTTAGTTATTAGGATTTGAAGTCATGAGAAAGTGACAAACAGAAATCCAGAGAAAGGAGTGTCTTGGCATGCCTTATGTTCCCTTGTTTAATATATTGCTTGTATGGGATATTGGATAGAAAGTATGCAATGCTTTTTTAATAAACATAATTACATGAAGACATATTTTACATTATAATCAGAGGTGGCCTAGTCACAAAAAGCTTGTAGTCACATACACATGAAAAGTAATAAATATGTTTTCACTCTGCCCAATGTTTAACCTAATTAATTTATGGGTGCAGGAAATAATTATTTGTGTGTGTGTGTGTGTTTTACATTCTTGCTAATGCATCTTAGAAGCCTTTTAAAGTTGTTTATTTATTCTAAATAAGAGACACTAAATTCTTTTCTTCATACCTAATGGGAGATTCAGATGGGACTGAAGTGGTTTTGATTAAACAGAAGCAAAGCAGCACCAGGATAAGGTTTAAGCAGACCTTAAGTAAAGACTACTTGCCTAAGGAAATTGCAGATAGAGTGACCAAGATATTGACTGAGAAGCTCTGTTGAAGTTTGAGGACTAAATGAATATTGATTCCATAGAATTTCTTTTCATTCCTGAAGTTATTTTCAAACAAGGAGTTGAACCCCGGACTAAATATATTGATTAACAAGTACAATAATAGTTACTACTGCAAGAGAAAAATTATCACTAAGTAAACTCTTCTGCTGTAGGTGAGGTCTTATTTGTTTTTCATCATTTGTTTTTCTTCACATCAGAATGTCCTTAAAAAATCTTGCCCTGGCTTGTGTGGCTAAGTATATTGAGTGCCAGCCTGTGAACCAAAGTATCACTGGTTCTATTCCCAAAATGCTTGGGTTGCAGGCCAGGTCCCCAGTAGGGGATGCGTGAGAGGTAACCACACACTGATGTTTCTCTCCTCTTTCTCCCTCCATTCCCCCCTGTCTAAAAAATAAATAAATAAAATCTTTTTAAAAATCTTCTTGTGGCTGCAGGTGATGATTCATCTGAGGTCATGTGAAGAATCTGAAGCATAGCTTGTCAAATTTACTAGCATCTTCTCATTAAAGCCTTCGAAATTAATGGCAAAACCTTGATTTGGAATGTGTGTTTGATCAAGCAATGTGAAGAAGAGGGTAATTAGACTAACAAAGCTTCTCTAACCTGTTGGCAAAAAATCATGTTTTCTAACTGAATGCTGCCACCTTTGTTTAATCTCCTGGGTGATTGTCAGGAATACTCTCAAGCAATCGGTTATGCAGTGGTCACTGATAACACAAGGATTTGTTAGTCTTTGTTGTTATTGTTGTTGGCAGTGGTGGTAGTGACAATACTTGATTATCAAATATTTGAAAGAGAAATTAAAAGTTGTTTTTATTATTAATTCCTAAATATTTGAATATTACATGACTGGCAATTCTTCATGAGATTAAAGTAAAGATTAAGACCAGACTATAGTACACTTCTAGGAAGAATCTCATTATTGAATTTTCCTGCCTTTAGTTAATTGCAAAAAGTATCAGGTGTTACAGATGTATATACATACAGTTTATGTATATCAATGATTACTGATGGATAAATTGATCATAAACTAAATGACTAACAAATGGCTTTTCTTTTCATACTGTTCTGCACAACTATTCAAAATACACCTAGGTCATAAGAATTAAGTACAAAATATTCCAGATTGCTAGTACAGTTTTTATAATTCACAATTTCCAATTTGTATAAAGAGAATAACATTAAGCTCAAATTTAAGCAGCAAATATGTTTTACTATGGAAAAAAATATGCATACCTTCAGTGGAACTACAAATAGTTCCTTTCTGGGTTGCTACCTGCTGTGAATTAGAGCTCATCAATAATTCCACAGTGTTTCACAACTTAAGTTAGAGAGATATTTTAATATGGAAATGAAAAAAGTACAAGTGATATATCAGCAAGAAAAAGAATATGATAAGATGTGAAGAGATATGAGTAAGAGATATAAATAAGTCATTCTTGCATTATTCTGTGAGCATGCCACAGCCTGGACCATCTGATGAATAAACTTAGTAAGAAGGTTTGTGGTCAAATGGAGGAACATTGTCCCACTTTCCCATTGGTCCACTGTCTCCTAAGATAAGCACAGAAGCAAATTTTCTGGGGTAGAAAACTCACTCTGGCAGCAGGGTGTCTGGATATGGATGGCACCTATAGATAGAAGTTGTCTAAAAGTGTCAGCTTCCAAATACTTAAAAACATTGGGCCCAAAGGATAGATTCATTCCCTCTACCAGTATGATGGAAGCCATAAACTTCCTGGTAATTTGAGTTTGGTACTATCCCTTTAGTGAGTAGATGTTTTCTCTTTCATAGGAACACAATTTCTCCTTATTTATAAAGGCTTTTAACCAAAGGCAAAGGAAAGCTCATCTGAAAGATAAATAAATTAAACAGTTAATCAAATTCTTATATAAGTGACCATGGAAAGGACACAAAAATGTAAAATGTACTGGAATACATGAATCTAGAGAGAAGAAGGAAATAGATTATATTTATATATAATCATATGTGTGTGTGCTTATGTTTGTGTGTGTGTGTGTGAAGTTTGTTAGTGAAGTTTGTTATTGACTCTTAAGTGTGTGCTACATGGATTTTGCTGAATGCTGAACTTGGAGAGAAAATAAAAGATATCAGGAAAAACAATTTAAATGTTAAGCAGAAATAAAAAGACATTTTATAAACCAATTGTTCTTGTTAACAAACATTCCAGAAAAATCTTCTGAAAGGCAAATGAGACTTTTATTCATATATAGCTTACAAACTAAAATGACATAGCCTTCGGCATAAACTGAAAATACACACCACTGTAAAGGTGTTAGGATAGAGTTTTTAAGGCAAAAATTCCAAGAAGCTAATCTTTAAGGGGATTGGTTAGGGAGCAGAGCCACAAGTACACACTCTATATTTAGTGACTGAGTAGGGCTTTGGGACTTTCCAGTTTTTCTTATATTAGGATCAGCATGTGGGTTCATGAGATGTGGTGGCCTCATAAGGCATAGTCAGCAGGGCATGTCACTACACATGAGACGACACCTCCGTTTACCTTAGAGCTTCCCAAACAAACTTATAAAACATGTTTTATGGTTAAGTGGACAATATGGAGAGTTCACTCCAACAGAAAGTCAGGTTCAGAGTCCAAGTTAAAACCTATTAATCACGTAGGCACAGTCAGTGACCAAACTGCAAAAATTCCAAATACTTGGCCACAAAATTATGATCATAAAGTTTCCCACTTATTATCCAGTCTCACGGGATATAATGGTACTGATGAATTCCAATTCTTCTTAAGCCTCACTGTTGAAGCCAGTGTGACATGGGTCCCTGCTCTTAGTGGGTCCTTCTTGTCTAGGGGAGGGAATTTGATTGAAATTCAATCAAGGCCTCAGCCCTGGTGACCACAAGTCTTTAAATGTTGGTTGATTAAATGTGAGTGCCTGG